>NC_081315.1:143688655-145045322 GCF_026419965.1 Kogia breviceps
ACAGAGTGAAGTAAGTCAGAAGGAGAAAAACAAATACCGTATGTTAACACATATATATGGAATCTAAGAAAAAAAAATGTCATGAAGAGCCTAGGGGTAGGACGGGAATAAAACACAGACCTACTAGAGCTTGGCCTTGAGGACATGGGGAGGGGGAAGGGTAAGCTGTGACGAAGTGAGAGAGTGGCACGGACATATATACACTACCAAACGTAGGGTGGATAGCTAGTGGGAAGCAGCCGCATAGCACAGGGAGATCAGCTCGGTGCTTTGTGTCCACCTAGAGGGGTGGGATAGGGAGGGTGGGAGGGAGACGCAAGAGGGAGGGGATATGGGGGTATATGTATACATACAGCTGACTCACTTTGTTATACAGCAGAAAGTGACACAAGAATGTAAAGCGATTATATTCCAATAAAGATGTTTAAAAAGAAAGAGAGAAAGCTGTAGAAGCAGCCTGTAAACAGGGGGTGTATTGCCTTCTGAAGACAAAATTTAAAGTGATTAACCTCAAAGTAATCAGAGTATTCCACTATCAAAGACAAAACGATTCAGGTTAATCCACTGTTTGCCCGCGCTTGGGGAAAAGTGCGGATTAAATAAAACCGATCTCAGCAAGAGGCTTGGAAAAGGAAACGTCTCAGAAACAAAAGCAACAAGTTACCTTCAGCCACTGCTCGGCCTGCTCCTTACTCTGCACAGCAAGGACCAGCGGGTCTGTGCCCTGCTGAGTAATCTTCAATTCGTGCTTCTTCTTTTTGCTGTCTTTGGGGAGGTATGTAATGCTGCAGCCTTGGAGCGGCAGTTCCATCTGGGGCTGCTGGTCCTTGGAACTTTTGTAGCACTGCAGTGGATGGACAGGAGAAACCAAAGTTAGGCTGCAAGGAAGTCCAAGCAGAAACACTGATACAACCCCGGCACAATGAAAACAGAAGCTCTGGCGAAGCACCCGCAGGTCCGACGGAAGGGTGCAGATACTCAGAGACGGGAAGAGCGATCTGCAGACTCTGGCACTCACACACAGAGCACCGCTCCACACCGACACCTCACCTCCATGCGCGTGCAAACACACCTGCTCAGGGCTTCCCTGGGGGCGCAGCGGTTGAGAGTCCGCCTGCCGATGCGGGGGTCGCGGGTTCGAGCCCCGGTCCGGGAGGATCCCACGTGCTGCGGAGCGGCCGGGCCCGTGAGCCGTGGCCGCTGCGCCTGCGCGTCCGGAGCCTGTGCTCCGCAACGGGAGAGGCCGCGGCAGTGAGAGGCCCGTGTACCGCAAAAAACAAAACAAAACAATACTGCGCTTCCCTGGTGGCGCAGCGGTTGAGAATCCGCCTGCTGATGCAGGGGACGCGGGTTCGTGCCCCGGTCCGGGAAGGTCCCACGTGACGTGGAGCGGCTGGGCCCGTGAGCCACGGCCACTGAGCCTGCGCGTCCGGAGCCTGTGCTGCGCAACGGGAGAGGCCACGACGGTGAGAGGCCCGCGTACCACAAAAAAATAAAAATAAAAATAAAAAAATAAAAAATCTGCTCATTAATTCAGCAGAATTGAGCAAGCACCCAGGAGATGACTCGGTGGGAAACAAAGTCCCTGCTCTGATGGAGCTTATGTTCTAGTGGAGCTTCCCCATTAAGCGACACGAATATACTAGATTTGCTGAAATGGCGCTGCTGCCCTTATGTGGGCAGACAGGACCTTGGATACTTTACTCCACAACCTATGTTGTTTGGTGTCCTCCTATCCCATCCCTAGCCTCCTTCTGAAAGACAGGTGAACGATTTTATGAAGAGTATACATATCAACATATCATGGACGAAAACGTCTGCAAAGCTGTGCTTTCTGGTTGAGTAGAGGGTCCACAACGCATGCTGCCCCGTTTGCATCACTGACGTTCGCCCTAGAGCTTTCAGTGCTGTGGTGACACTGACACTGAGTTCCTATCGCTCTTGCCTGATCTAGACCTCTCAAACCAGATCCTTGCCCAAAGGCCTCCCCTCCTGCCTTGGGTTCACTGCGTTACTGGGGACCAAAAGCACACCCCGTAATGGCGATACATGGTCTAAGAGTTCAGGTATCTGGGTCCCAGCTCTGTTACTAATTTAATCTGGGTTCCCACAAGTTGTTTCAGCTTTCTGAGCCTGCTTCCTTTCTTGTGAAATGATTTCTTGCTGTTTTATTATTATTTTATTGAATTACATTGTTATTAAATAATTAGCAACAATAACAGCAGCTACCAAATACTGAGTGTGTCTACCTTATAGGAGGCGTTTCACACATCTCATTTAATCGTCACGTTTGTCCATTTTGCAGATTAGGAAATTGAGGTTCAGGTGGTTGGGAACTAGTCCAAAATCAGGCATCCTGAGCAGTGGTAGAGCCAGGGCTCTAGCCCGAAACTTTGCGAGTGCAGAGCCCGCACCCAGGACCCTAATCCATCTACTGACGAAGGAATGAACGAACAGATACCTCTTTTCAGAAATGATTTCTAGAGCCCTTTCCTGTTTTACAGTTCTAAGACTGTGGCTCCTAAATGGCACAGGTATGGAAGATACCCACTTTTTTAAGAAGTAAAACTGATGGCCACCCTGCCTAAAAAGGAAGAAAAAAAGACACCAAAAACAACTAATCTCAGGTTGCTATGAATGTTTACCATCTACCAGACTTTTCACATTCTCGGTATGTGCAAAAAAAAAAAAAAAAGTGAAAAGGAAACTAACAGTAGAATGAATTGGAAATTTTTTTTTTTAATTAATGAATTTATTTATTTATTTTTGGCTGAGTTGGGTCTTCATTGCTGCGCGCGGGCTTTCTCTAGTTGCGGCGAGCGGGGGCTACTCTTTGTTGCGGTGCGCAGGCTTCTCATTGCGGTGGCTTCTCTTGTTGGGGCACACGGGCTCTAGGCTCGCGGGCTTCAATAGTTGTGGCGCTTGGGCTTCAGTAGTTGTGGCTCGCGGGCTCTAGAGCGCAGGCTCAGCAGTTGCGGCGCACGGGCTTAGTTGCTCCACGGCATGTGGGATCCTCCCGGACCAGGGCTCGAACCCGTGTCTCCTGCATTGGCAGGCGGATTCTTAACCACTGCACCACCAGGGAAGTCCCAGGAAATTTTATAGCTTATATTTGTCCTTAAGTTAAACACTTCAAAATGGATATGTTATCAGTAATACCATACAGTAACATCTGGAGCTCCCTGCAGGTTGGATTCCCAGGGAAGATGACCCTAAAACAGAGCAGCACACAGGATATTTGTTAAGGGGCATTTATTTAAGAGCTATCCCTGTAGGAGGAGAAGGAGGACTGGGCAGAAGAAGAAGGTAAGCTTCGGGGCAGTTCAAATACAAGGCCCTGACGAACCCCACGGGAGCTCTGGAGCTGGAGCGCGCCTGCAGGCTGGTCCCACGAGGCGGGGCGTTCACACTCAGGCATCACAGGGGATGCAGATGCCCTGGGAAGGGACGTGACCTTGGGTAGCTGTCTGCCGGCAGCCCTCCCCACAAGTGAGGGAACCGAAGAGGTCTGGGCACACGATAGTGTCCACCAGAGAGCTGCCTGGGCATAGAAACGAACAGGTTCTGGAAGGCTACTCAAAACCGCTGGTCATGGTGGCGTCTGTGCGAAGACAGGCCGGGAGCACGTAGGGGAAGAGGCTGGCGTTTTGTTTTCTATTCACAGCTTTCTGTTCTGTCCATTTTTTTTTTTTTTTTTTTTTCACCATCAACAGGGGTCATTTGGGCGGTTGGATCATCGGTCATTTGTGAACGAAAAAATGCTTCGTAACGAAACTTTGATTCTGCGTTTCATCAAAGAGGGTGCCTTCACATGGTTTTCCATTCATCTCTTCTGAAATATTTCCGACTCCTCTAAATGGTAGGCATTATCATCCCGGTGTGGAAGATGGGAAACCCGGTAGGTGATGCAAGAAACAGAAGATGAGGAGGGAGGGAGAGAGGAGACGAGAGCGGGGGTGGGTGGGGCTGGGGCCGGCGCAGAGGGTCCGACGTCCGCTGACCCTACCCTCCACCACAGGCTTCCCACAGCGCATTTTACGTGAGAGTCGACTGTGTAGTTTTTTTTGGTTTTTGTTTTGTTTTGTTTTGTTTTGTTTTGTGATATGCGGGCCTCTCACTGTTGTGGCCTCTCCCATTGCGAAGCACAGGCTCCGGACGCGCAGGCTCAGCGGCCACGGCTCACGGGCCCAGCCGCTCCGTGGCACGTGGGATCTTCCCGGACCGGGGCATGAACCCGCGTCCCCTGCATCGGCAGGCGGATTCTCTACCACTGCGCCACCAGGGAAGCCCGACTGTGTAGTTTTAAAATGTTTATATAATATATCCACTTCGTGCAGCCATTATGTCAGACTGTAAATACGGACCATATTAATCTTTTTCAACTTTTTTTTTCTTCGTTCTTTACTTTAAAATTCCCCCAAGGCATCATCACATTTGGCATATTCTAGATTTGGGAGAAATTCAGGCCACACATGTGGAAAAAACGTGTACTCGCACTGTTTAAAAAAAAAATTTCTTTTAACAAAACCATTAATTAAAAAACATACAATGTCCTGAGAATCTAGTAAATCAGATTCCTGTAATTCACAGATGAGACTATTTTTTAAAAAGGGGGTTATCTGTGCCACTGAAAAGTGAGTTACAGAATCATACATTCTCATGTGTCCTGTTTTAATGATATATTTTTGAGTGATTTTTTTTTTCCCCAAGGTTAATTTGAAGGGAAAACAAAATACAATAACACACTCTTAACATTCAAAATGCCAAGAACCAGCCACGGTTTCTAAGGCAAGGAAGGAGGAGGGACAGACAGACAGTGTGTCTCAAAGGCTCTTGCCTCCTTACTGGGTTCCCTGGTAGACTAACGCCTACAGCAAAGGGTCTCTGTCCTCCTGTCTCCGTTCCTCTGTTACTTCCTCAATCTTTCTATTCTGCCTCTCTGAGTTACAAGAAAAGAAAAAAAAAGAGTCAGCCTTTAGCTTTCCAAAAGAATTTCCTTTCCTGGGCACTCTCCCCCAGACCTCGCCTGGCCTGCCCGGCCCACTTCGATGACCTGGCTTTGAGGAATTCACTGACTCACTACAAATGAGAAAATCCATCCTGCGACCTCTGGCAAGTCAAAGCAGCGTGCATTTCCACTGACATGAACCGCAGACACTGGCCCGAGACGGGGATGGTTTTGCCCGCTGGCTGCTTTAGGGGGGCTGGCGAAACCAACCGCGTTAAAGCCACGGTAGCCTCGGCCAGGGCTCCCTGACGGCCCATCACGGGCCGGCCCTTGACCGCTGTTCCCTCTGCCTCCCGCGATGTTACCGCCACCCGCCTGGGTATACATTCCACCCAGTCAGACGGCCGACCACATCTTACCGACTCTATACAAGAGCAACCAAGTCGCAAGGCTTTACCAGTAGTTTGGTGTCTTTGATGACGCAGAGTAACTTGGTCCACTGCCCGAAGCGTTTCTTCCGCAGCAGGAAGGCACAGATCTTGGCATCCTTCACCAGGTCCATGGAGGCCTCCTCCGAGGGCCACTGGTGCCGCGTTTTCTTGCCCTTTCCATCCTCTTCCTCTTCATCGTACGATTCGTAAGAGCTACTCATTGCATCTGAGTCATAGTCTGTCAAAAGTAAGAAAAGTAAAAAACCTGGTTACAAAAGCCTTATCTTGAGGGCCGCCTACGGGCTCCAGGGTACATTATTATATCCATAAACGAGAAAGAGGCTTCTGCCTTCGGGTAACTGGGGAAACGTCAGTTAGCAAAAACAGGGAAAAAATAACTAAGGCTTGGGCAGCGGAAACTCAACGAAGAGTTTTCAACTGAAGTGACTAAGAATGCTGTATTTATAAAAACCACTTCTGGACTGTTCTGTACGGGCCCAGCAACCTGCAGACCCTACGTCGTCGAATCCTTGCTGCGTTCTTGCCGGGCACCATGACCCCATCTCGCAGAGAGTTTCGCCAAGGAAAACTCCTACCCACACCTTTCTGTTAAAGTCCTTTCACGTCTGCAGTGCCCTCTTCCCTCCTGGCATCGCCACCCGCACAAACCCTTCCTGAGGTTCGAGATCCACCCCAAGGCCACCCCCCTCCTTCAGGTCATCTGTGGGATTTTCGGAAAGGTTCACGCCTCCTTCTGGCTCTGCCACGCACCAACACTTAAATACCGGTTGTCTGTAGTCTCCCAGCCAGACCCCACTTTCCCTCACCTCGGGGTCTCACACGCTGCACTCACCCCGGCTTCGCGCCCACCCCACTCAGTCTCCTGCCTTTGCCTGGACACGTGCTCTCATCACTCAGGATTTAACTTACGGCACCTCCTCCCTGGATCACCAGCACTGACTGCTACAGACTGAATTGGGTGCCCCCCCCAGATTCACGTGTTGAAGCTCAAGCCCTAATGTGACCGTATCCGGCAACAGGACTTTCAGGTGGTAATTACGGTTAAATGAGGTCGTGATCCACTTAGAAGAAAAGAAAGAGGGAGATCCCGCGCCCTCTCCCTGCCGTGTGAGGACACGGGGAGAGGGTGGATGTACATAAGCCAGGAAGAGAGCCCTCACCACAAGCTGACCATGCCAGAGCCCTGATCGTGGCCTTCCGGCCTCGAGAACTCTGAGAAAATAAATGCCTACTGTTTTACCACCCAGTCTATGCTATTTTGTTATGGCAGCCCGAGCTAAGACACCAGGTGAAATGCCCCTCCCCTCTGCTTCCACACTACCCAACACAAAACTTATGTCACTGTACTGTCACCTCTGTTTGTCTGCCTGTCCTACATCAGGCTGTACGTCCCCTGCAGGAAGGGAGACCACCCTGTCGGACGGGACTGTCCCAGGGCTTAACAAACGACCTGGCACAGGGCAAGTAACTTAACAAATGACCTGGCACAGGGCAAGTAACTTAACAAACGACCTGGCACAGGGCAAGTAACAAATATTTGTAGAAGGGAGAACAGTTAGATCGGCTGCAATTCAATGCAAAGCCCTCAGAAGGAGGGCTGGCTTCTTAAAAGTGATGAATAAATACTAGTGACTATGAGTGATCTTGTTAATTTCAGCCCTGCTGGGTCAGAAGGTCCTGGAGGCCGTGTCCGATTCCTCTCTGCCCTCCCCTCAACCCCCGCACACATCTGGAATACATCTGCTTTCATAACCCACGGGAGGAATGAACACCTAAACGAGGAATGAGCGACAGATGAAGAGAAACCACGGATGAAGCAACCGGTTGCAGAGGACGGGGCAGCGGCAGAAAAGGCCGACCTTGCTCAGAGCGGAGCTCAGCGGAAACCGGACTGCGATTTGGACGCCGCGCTCACACTCGCACGCTAACTTCCGCACATGGAATTATTTACTAAGGGGGGGACGAGAGAGACTGGCAGGGCTGGCTGAACTTTACGTCCTGATAAACTAGGCAAGGAAAGATTTTCAGCCGGAGACTCGGGTGACCGAAGAGGTAACTCTGGCAAGTCATATTTTAGGCACTTTTTGATAAATATAGTTTATAATAAAAGCTTTTTTAAGCTTAGCACAGTGGGCGCGTAGCACACGGGGAAGGAAGTATGAAACTGGGAAAGACCACGTGCTGTTCCACGGCCCAAGGTTCGCTGAGAGATTTCAGACAGACGGTGGACCGAGCCCTGATTTATCCTAGAAAGATGATGCTCACAGCAGCTTGGGGTCCATGAACGCCTCGGTGCTTAGCTCATCTTCTAGAACATCAAACTCAGTGAACATCAAATGAACGCAAGAATTAATGACTAAATCAGTCAGAAATGGGAAAATTTCATTTCATTCATGCAACAAATATTTATTGAACGTTCACTATGTGTCAGGCAGTATTTTGTGTGTGTGTGTGTGAGGTACGCGGGCCTCTCACTGTTGTGGCCTCTCCCGTTGCGGAGCGCAGGCTCCGGACGCGCAGGCTCAGCGGCCACGGCTCACGGGCTTAGTTGCTCCACGGCATGTGGGATCTTCCCAGACCGGGGCACGAACCCGCGTCCCCTGCGTCGGCAGGCGGACCCTCGACCACTGCGCCACCAGGGAAGCCCCAGGCAGTATTTTTTACGCTGTGGGATGAGGCTGTGAAAAGAGGAAGCCAGCTCTGCACTTACACCCCCTGCCTTGCTGGTCCTCTTAGCCGCCCAGAGGCGGGCAGAGAGCAGTGTCCTTATCTCAGAGGAAAGGAACAAGGATGCCGAGAGGTCAGGTGACTCATCCAAGACAACATCCTGATGAAGGATGAAGCCGAACCCTGATTCTGAACTGAAAACGTAGACCGTGCCCCTGGCTACCCAGGGGCTGAGATCCACGGCTGGAAAAGACAGGAAGTTCATGGCCCACCTTCTTCTGAGAGGGCGGGACTGAAGGAACTGTGTTAGAAGAAAGTCAGCCAACTTAGCAGCAAACCAAGCAGTCGGGAGCAACGGGCTGAGGCCCCCGGACAACCCACTCACTGGCTAGTGTCTTGGGCGGCCACCCAGTGGAGTCCAGGCTTCCTCCTGGGGGCTGTTGACAGGATGCCAAGGGGTCCAGTGTCAGGGCTGCGGCCCCGTGGAAAGCTAAGAAAGACGCAGAGCCGGGGAGGAGAGCAGAGAATCACCGACGGCAGGTCCTCCTCTCCTCCAGCTCTCCTCCCCGAGGGCCGTTCTGACCAGGTACTCGGGGAGCGCCTTCAACAGCTCCGCCATCGTGTGAGCTCGCACCCCTGCAATAAACCTCCTATTCCACCTCGTGGTGCTTCTTCAGCTCCGCTCGAACCCTGCCCTAGAAATTGGAAAGCGAAGCCTCTGGCGGGCTCTCACAGGTGAAGCTCAGTGCCGACCTGCGGGATTTCAGGGCGCGGCTTTGGCAGCCTCTGACGAGGACCGCTTCGTTTTGAGAAACGGCCTTGGGCGCGCCGCCGCCACCCCAGCAGAGTCTGAATGCTTGATCGTGGAGCACCGGGTTACAATCAACCTGAGCTGCCCCGCCAGGGCTCCGGGCCACCCGAGCCCCCGAGGAGCGCGTGGCACCGCATCGGAGCGGGCGCGCGTCCACTGGGCTCCATCAGGCCCCGAAGGCGTAAGCGAGGGGCGTGAGGAAGTGGCTCAGGAGCTTGTGCCCCCGTCCTCTCCGCACCGCCTCTCCACTCAGCACCGGGTCGTGAGCGCGCCTGGCATTTGCTTGGGCGGCCGAGGCCTGCAGGGGACCGGTGGCAAGGGGGTCTGCGGAAGGGGCTGCGCACAGACCTCCGCAGATGGGCTCCGAAGGTGAGCACCTGTCTATCAGGTGAGTGCTTAGCAAAGGGCAAGCTCGCCGGAGGATCACGAGCGGGTAACCACACGACCCGCTGGACAGCCGTCGGTGAGCGTTTCTGCCCGGATTTCTTGTCCGAATGGACCCCTGCACGGGCAGCTGGTGTCGGGGTGGGGGTGGCACCTGGGACTCAGCCACAAGGACTTCTCTCAGCGAGGGGTCCATCCGACTCCTGGCGCCTCTGAGTGTCCCGCCTACGCACGACGCTGTTCCCTGGGGCCGTCGGCCGGCCGCCCGCTCACGGGTTATCCCTGGACCACGTGCGCCACGGACGGGGCAGCACGTTATTCTCACTGGAGGGGGTACGGTAGACCCGCCGCCCACGACGGTCCTGCAGAAGGTGCAGTCCGTGGGCTTGAAGCCTCGCTTCCGACCAAGGGACTCATCTCCCGGCGACGGGTTGATGCTCGTGAAGTCCCCCGGCCTCGCGCCGTCCTCATCGCCCCGGAGCAGCCAGCGCAGCGGACCGGCGCCGTCCCTGCGGAACGTCCGTCTCGGGCCCAGCCTGATGGGTCGCGCCTGTGGGGCTGGGGCTGGGATCTTCCAGAATATCTCCAAGCGCAGGTCTGGGAACCCAGGGGTGAAATGGCAGTGACTCCACTCACTATTACCCCTAGACATCCACCCACTAAAACTCTGCTTCTACGCCTGGAGATTTGGGCTCTGCTGGCCACAGGTCTGACTCTCGAGGGGCGGAATGTCCCCTCCGAGGGACACGGCGATGGCTCCACTGACCCAGAAGCGGGGACAACAGACAAACTAGTGGTCACTGCAGTGACTGGGTGACTGGTCCCTCCCACCAAGGAGCTGTGACCACATGTGTGGAGAAGAGCACGTCCAGGTCCAGGAGATCCCTGGGATGTCCTTAGCACTCAAGTCAGCGGGACACTGCCACTGTCCAGTACAGGTAGTCCTGCTGGAGGCCAGACCTTTCGGCAAGGAAAGGTGAGCCGCTGTACTGGACCATCAACCAAGGTGCTTGCTGAAGGCAAAGGGGACATGCGGGAAGTTATAAATACCAGCTAGGACCGTGGACCGTTTGCGGAAATGAGGACTGAACCCTTTACGAGGTTTTTGTCCATATTCTGATAGGGCTCTATCTGTGTACGTGTAATCGAATCCCTTTCTTCCCCTCTCACATCCCCTACCAGCTAACAGAGAAGTGCTAACAGCAGTTGACCCTGGATTCACATTCTAGTGGCCGGCTCCCAAAGGGGAGAGTGTGACTTGGCCAGAAGAGAACGAGGTCAGCCCAGAGTGGACAGAGGATGTCATACCCTCCGGGGAGTCAGGGAGTTTCCGTCACAGCAGTCATAGTTGAACCATGTTACGCTGAACCGCGACTCTGCTCCCGCCTGCGTCTGCAAATCCGCTGTGGGTGAAGAGAGGCGCGTGGGCGCCAAACCGACCCAGAAGCCATGGTGGCACTTCTACACTGTATCAGCTCAGCGAGGCTGGAACACATCCCCCCCGGATTCCCTCTGCTGGATGCTTCTGGGTGAGGACCGGCCACGAGAGAAGTCGGTGAGCAACCTGGACGGCCGACGGGAAGCGGCTGCGGGTCGGGTGGCTGCCAGGCGCTGCAGCTCGAGCTCGCGGGCGCTGGGCCGCAGGCCTTCCTCGTCGGCGCTCCCGCGGGGCCCCCTGCCCGGCCGCCTCTGGGGGCGCCCCGCGCCGGGGAGTGAGAGGCAGGGGGTCCCCGGCGTCCTTCCTCGCCCCCGGGCCTCGTGCAGCTCCCCTCGCTGCTGGCCGGCCCCCCCGGCGCGCGTCTGCCCCCGGTTCCCACGACCCCACGGGGCCTCGCGTCTACAACACGCCGCTGCCCCACGACTGCCTCTGCGGTAAAGCGGGCCTGACCCGGGGCTCGACAAGGCTGCCAGAAGCCCGCGAGTAAGCGGAGGCGGCGAGGCCCGGGCCCGACCCGGCCGCAGACCCCCGCCACGGCTCCCCTCGCGGCGGGTCCTGGCCGGCAGCCGAGGCTCAGGCACAGACGTCTGAGCGGAGTGCGGGCGCTGCGGACCCGCTGTCCCTCCCCAGGCAGCAGTCCTTCCGTGGCCCTCCCTCTGGGCTTTGCTCAACCAAAGGGGCCCGACCCCAGCAGCTAAGGACACGACACGCCGGTCGCGTGGGCCTTCTCGGACCGAAGATGACCAAGGGTCCCCACAAGTCAAACAAAATTACTCTCGGTTTCTAGTCTTGAAAGTACGTCGGAGCGAGACGAGGAAGGTGGGAGAAGGCTGGGACCCCGCGCTCCCAATGGTGCGAAATACCCTCATCAGAAACTTTTTTTCCTTTATTCATTGTTTTCAGAAAGAGAGGAAACCACTGAAGTTTTGAATTATATCAAGCTGTTTAATTTTTTTAAGTTTTCTAATTAATTTACTATCTTCTGAAACAGTGGACACTTAGAAATCACTTGAATGCATTTTGCCCAAATGCTTCTAAACTGAAAGAGAAATTTGAATATTTACTACTCAGATCTCAAAACCCAGTATTTCATAGCCTCCTTGTCAGAACTGTCCCTTCTCTCACTCAGAATTCATTCAGAGGGCCTCAAGTACCTACAGATGCTGCTGGGCTGAGGCCGGGTCGGCCTGCTCCAGAGCCAACAGGCGCGAGTGAGCGGGAAAGGCCACTGCCCTCCAGGGCCTAAGGCCCCGCTCACCTGGCTTCTGGGTGTCCCTCTTCACGGTCAGAAAATATCCTGAGGGTATTTCCTGGAACGCTCAAGTTCGATTCCGCTTTGCTGAAATGGCCCCGCTTGTTTGCTGCCAGGGGAGAGAAAGACCAGAAAACTCCAAGTCTGCGTGAAGCAGAGACTTCAGGGCACGTGCAGACGGCGACAATGGAGAGCGTTTCCTCGAGCAGAGCAAGAAGGCGGGAGAACGGGACATGAGATGCGAAGACACGGAAGCCTCTCCGTGACACGAGCGTATCGCTCCTTCACTCCCCGCTTTACGCGTGCTCCGCAGGAAAGGCAAGCTGGATTCCCTAAGGCGGCACACTGAGATACGCCACATCTGCCTCATTACGAGACAAAGCACGCCGCCCGCTGCCAGAGTATCGGGGGCAGGAGCAAAGGCAAAGACCTAAAAACAAGTCCCAGAGGTAGTTACACGAGGTGTTCTGTGCCACTGACCTTCTTTCTGTGACTGTGAAAGCCAGCTGCCTACAAAGGGGCACTTCTGAGTGCCGGCAGGCAGCTAACGATCATGTCATGACGGCCCTAACTTAGGCCAAAGCATTCTTGCAAAACCTGTATGAATGGGGAACAAAAAAAGAAACAGGAAACAACCTAAGTGTCCATCGACAGATGAATGGGTAAAGAAGATGTGGTACATACACACGACGGAATATGACTCAGCTATAAGAGAGGGCAAAATAATGCCATTTGCAGCAACATGGATGCAACTAGAGATTATCATACTAAGTGAAGTCAGTCAGACAGAGAAAGACAAATACCACGTGATACCACTGACGTGTAGAATCTACAATGTGACCCAGATGAACCCGTCTATGAAACAGAAACAGGGACATAGAGAACAGACTGGTGGTTGCCAAGGGGGAGGGGGGTGGGGGAGGGTGGCCGTGGGGTTTTGTGATTCGTAGATGGAAACTGGTGTATACAGAACGGATAAACAACAAGGTCCTACTGTACCGCACAGGGTACTAGGCTCAATATCCTGGGGTGGACTCTAATGAAAAAGAATATGAAAGAGGGATGTATATACACGTATAACTGAGTCACTTTGCTGTACAGCAGTAACTAACACAACATTGTAATTCCACTAGACTTCAACAAACACTAAATTGAAAAACAAACAAACAGCTACGATGAGATGCCTGCTCGTTCTGTATTTATCTTATAGACACGCTTTCTTGGTGGCACCATGAATGCAGCCTAAGAGGGGCGTGCCCTGGTCAAGGTGGCGGGCAGGGACCCCATGAAAACATGCCTCAAAAAGTCACGCTCTTCTGACCAAAGGGAACACGTTTCACGGGCTGGTGCGTGCTCCCACAGCAACAAGATTTCCCTACTCCTGAGTCCCGAGAAAAACAACGATCTGAAATTACCGAAGGTACTTGGTGGACACCTTAGACTTTTCAAAACCCTTCCTGTACCTCCCGCCTCGGGTTCAGAATTCCCTGAAGTCCACACGTCCATGGGGTCGTGTAAATGCCCCTACTCCCCCCTCGCCCGAAAAGCAGGAGGGCTCCCCAGCAGCCCGGCGGGTCGGGGGGCCACTCACTTGAGGTGATGTACTCCGGAGCCTTCCCGGGACTCAGCGGTACGGCCTCCTCGTAGTAGCCCTCCGGGAGAGAGGATGTCGGCAGCGGTGGTGGCCCGCTGTCCGGCGGCTGAGCGAGGAAAGGAGAAAACAACAGAGGACAGCCATTAGGAGGGAGCTCTGGATCTGCACCTAACAGGCGTCGACGGGCATCTTCCTCGCTCCTTTGTAAAGTCCCCGGAGAAGAGGAACATCATCCAAAGAGCCTCCGAAGTTCGGCTCTTGGCGGGATCTCCGCTGCTCGCCCGCTCACGGCCACCCTCAGGCCGGCCCCGGCCACGCCACTCAACCCACACGGCCCGCCGGCTGTCCCCGGACGCGCGCTGGCCCTCGCGGACCCCTCCCCCAGGGCAGAGACAGGCGTCTCTCGTCCCCTCTCCCCCGCGCCGCGGCCCTCCCGGGTGCCCAGGCTGCCTTTCCCCTTCGCGGCCTGCGCCCCACACTGGAGACGCCCGAGGGGCGCAGAGACGGCTCAGGCCCATCCGTGAGCGTCCCAGGGCAGAGCCCCCGCGACACGGCGACCGGACACGTGAGTGTCTCTGCTCACGATCTCACCACGCTCCCCGTGGGTGCCAGGGAAACTCGTAAAACAAGAGAAGAGGAAATCACCTAGGAGCCCGCCTCTAAAAGCAACCAGCAATTATTCTCTGGAGAAGGAAGGACTCTGGCAGACTCCGAGACGGAGGCACCCTGCTTTTGAAGCCATAACTTCAGAGCACGGAGAGCTGGCAGGCTCAGGACCACCCTGATTGGAGCCAGGCCAGCTGAGGCGCCATGGGCTCTCAGAAGCCCCTGGTGACTCCAAGGCAGACCCGCCTCCTCTTCCCACGAACACGTATGGGGCCTTCTCGTCCCATCCGTCCCTGGTCCTTAGGTCAACAGGAACGGCTGAAGGGCAGGAAAGCCAACGGCCTCCAAACACCCGCTATCTGCCTGGCACTGTCCCCAGCAGCCTCGGCACTGGTTACAAGCTACATCGGTCACCCATCCAGGGACCCTGCAAGGTCGACATTACACCACCTGATGTTTCAACGGACCTGGGAAGCGGGGCTCGGAGTCTAAAACCTCCTGCTCAAGATCAGACACTGGTCCACGACACAGCTGGGGGTTTCGAGCACCAGATCTGTCCAGTGAAGAGCTTTTTCGTATTCATGTTCTCTGTTTCTCGCTCCCTTTCCCTTTCATAACTAGTTCACACCACCGGTATCCTGTAAGCTAGTGGGAAAGATGTCGCCGAGACTAAAGGCCGACCAGTGCAGTTTCCAAGGAGAACGATGATTCGCGGAAGGTGAAACTCCGCCACTTTTCCCGTAACTCAAGTCTGAAGCCAAGAGGTCCGCTGCGAATGACTAACCACCACTGGGCACTCAACCCACTCCTTCCTCTCGCCACAGGAAGAAAGATGACCTACTCCAGCTCCTCTGCGCCGTACCCCTTCCCATCCTGGAAGGCAGCTAGCCCCCTTCCGCCCCCGGGCCCTGGTCCCCTTGCACTCCCCTCCCCGGGCTGAGGCCCGCCCGCCATCGCCCTGTGCGCGCACGCTGGGCCACGTCCACTCCTATCAGCTGGAGAGGAGAGGTGGTGCCTACAGTGTAACCGGACACACTGTCCTCCCCGGGTGAGGTCTGAACAGGAGTCCAGGCCAGGGTTAAAGGCTCCGCGTGGTGCTTTTGGAAGGGGGCTGTTTGATTCCCTGAGTGTTTTTACTCGTGAAAGGAGGGTGTTTCAACTTCCCCTTAGTATGCCGAAACAGTCGGATTATTCATGCTCTAGAAAAGCATTGCAAGTGGCTGGATCGAACGAATGTTTACGAATTAGCACAGGCCCCCTTCCTAGTGCTGCAAAGGTGTGGAAGGCAGGCGCTGACTCTCAGCTGATGGGACTTAGCAGACCTTCGGACCCTGCTGGTGGCCGTGCACTTGGCACCGCCACTCGATACGTATGCCCTTAAATCCACAATTCCACTTCTAGAAATATATGCCAAGAAGGTCAACTGGTCACACAAGCAAAAACGTATAAGGATGTTCAATAAAAGTTTTCCCCTCCCAAGTTAAAAACAATCTAAACATTCCCTGAGAGAAGAATGCTTAGGTATCCTGACGCAGCCAGGTGCAGACATGGAAAAGGACAGTGCACATCTGCAGTCGTTTACTTGAAAAATCTCCACTAGATACTCTGCCAAGTGAAAGAAGACAGGTACACTATCAGCCTTTCCATCAGAGCCGCGCTTACGCTCACATCTATACAAGGGCAGGTCACTCATCAAAATGTTAACACAAGGTTACTGATTTTTTTTTTTTAATGTATTTATTTTTGGCTGCTTTGGGTCTTCGTTGCTGCATGCAGGCTTTCTCTCTACTTGTGGCGGGCGGGGGCTACTCTTCGTTATGGTGTGTGGGCTTCTCACTGCGGTGGCTTCTCTTGTTGCAGAGCACGGGCTCTAGGCGCGTCGGCTTCCGTAGTTGTGGCACGCGGGCTCTAGAGCGCGGTCTCAGTAGTTGTGGCGCACGGGCTTAGTTGCTCCGCGGCATGTGGGATCTTCCCGGACCAGGGCTCGAACCCGTGTCCCTTGCATCGGCAGGCGGATTCTTAACCACGGCGCCACCAGGGAAGCCCAAGGTTACTGCTTTTTTATGCACATCCATATAGCTTGCATTTTCTACATAATATTGTTTTTTAAATCAGGGGAAAACAATGACTTTCATTTGAAGTAATACCCCTCAAAAAATAATACTTCTAGAGACGCACCCTCTTTCTCCAAAAAGGATTTCACAGTCCACTCCCAAATACCATTTGCCCTTGAAATTCTGCCACAGGGGTTCCAGACACGGGCAGAGGCCTGATGGTTTGTTAAAGGGCAAATGAGGGAGAGACAGAAAAAATGCTTTCCCTTTCATAACTAGTTCACACCACCTATATCCTATAAACGAATAGGAAAGATGTTGTGAGAATGGAAGAGAACAGAGGCCGAGGGTGGGTGAGAACCACTATTTAGCACCGTTGCTTTCAGAGGAAAAACTTCCGTCAGATCCTTTCCAGTGGGTCGAATCCGCTGAAATCACAATCCCCAGGAATTTTGAACGGTACCAAGTGAGGAAGGTAAGTTCCCAAAGGGGGTCACGGAAACCAGGGCACAGGCAGGAAACTGTAGCGTGTAGGGTAAAGAAGACCAGTGTTCCCATACTCGGCACGTGGCAGGCCTAGCTCCAGCCTCGGCCTTGGTTTACGCAGCCTTCCTCTAAACCTGGGTACCAACCTCCTCCCTGTAACTGAGGGCGTGGGATCATATAACCTCTGATGTCCATCCCGGCTCTAAGATTCCAACTGTAGTATCCTTATAAAGTTGCAGGTCATCGGCCAATAAAGCCAACTTTACGCATTTCAAAACTGTAGTGAGAGTTGCCTTTGGGTCCTCGCTACCTGATTGACGACACCGTAATCTCTGGCCAGAGCACGGACTCAAATGTACCTTCCGACAGTAAGGCTACACACCAACGTGGCATCACTCTACTTTGGATCTGGCGGCTTCCCTCCAACGCTAGCAGAGACCCAGTCCGTGCACAAAGCTCCGGTACCATCTTGCACTGGTCACCAGAGTCTCCCTGGACTGGCTCTCGGAAAACACATGCTAACAGAATAAGGGACTCAAGTCTAACCCTCACAGCCTTCTCAGATACTGACAAAGGAGGATGAGAAACTTGTTTTCCTCCAGGAATGACTTATCTGTGCTGCGCCCTAGACAGGAAAGTAGAAATGGCATATGGTACTGGTTACTAGATAACCTTTAAACTCACTGAAATATTTCTCCCACGAATGAATGCTTAAGTGAATGTGACTTCTTTTCGGGAAATCTTATCTGCCTTAGGCATTACAGATTTCTCTTTTAAGGTGTCAGCGTCTTATTAGAGAAAACCAGTACTTACAACTGGATAGGAATACAATCGACAGGCTTGCTTGGCTCGCAATATTGGCCATAATTTAATTTCTACCTTTTTGGAAAGAGAAGCCCATTAGTATTTGGGTTGGCCAAAAAGTTCGTTCACGTAAAACCCAAACGAACTTTTTGGCCAACACAATATTTGTCTTTGCTACTTTAAGGAAAAGCCTCACAGAAAAAAATTTTCCATTAATAATAATAAATATTAAGATATAATTAGATGGCATAAATACAGTGATTATTATTGTTATTGCTATTATTCCAACAAAATAATAATAATGACTATTTACGGTCTGCCTTCCGTGTGTCACGCACTGTTCTGGAACACTTTATATATTTTTTCTCTCGTTGAGAAAACAACGCTGAGAGATTGGTATTTCGATTCTGATTTTACAAACGAGGAAACTGACGGGGATGCAAGTCCCTGCCCACCCCACCCCCAGTGCTGCAGAGCTGCTTAGTGGAGAAGCCAGGAGCCGGCAGCTAAAAACGATATGATCTGACAGAAGACAAGGACGGTTCACGCTCGAGTTCTGCCACATATCAGCAAAAGCCTTTGTGGCCGACGAGAATACGGTAGCAGCACTCCACAGCGTCACCCCGGCTTCCCGAGGACAGGAAGGGAGGGACTGTCAACAGATAACAAAAGCTTATGGTCTCAAGTGCAAACCATGGTTTCAATCCTAACATCAAGAATTTTGAGCAGATACCCTTCTTGGCAAAATAAAAGTTTTTATCCAAATGACACCCCCTTCCATTCCGATCACTGTTTAATTTGCATTCCAACAGCACTTGAGTAAACACGGGGAAATTATTCACACATATTTTCTCAAGTTTTATTTATACACGACTAAGAATGAGAGCCCGTGGGGCACGTCTCCTTCCCTTCCTTCTCTACCAGGAGGCGGGCTCCCACAGGGAAGGCAGGCCAGTGCAACAGCAGTGCCACTGGGACACGGAATAAATCCAAGATGAAGACGCCACAGGAATGAGACGTGACACTAAACTCTGCGATTTTCGAAAGACAAGGAGAAAAGGAAGAGGGTGGTTCACGGCCACTAAAAGGGTCATGTCTGACTTCTCCCGGAAATAACATGGTTTTGCTGTTTCACATCTTGGGCTTTAGTCGAAACTCTGCAACTGATAAAATACCTGATTTTGTCATACAATCTCAAAGAATCTCATAATCCCATCCATCAAATAGAGATAATGAAGTTGCTGTGAAAGTACTTTAGGAAGGATAAAATGCCATCAGCAGGCAGGTGGTAAGGGCTGGGACCAAAACATCATTGTTTCCTAGAGACAGGAAGTAGGATGCTGGTTACCAGGGGCTAGCGGGGTGCGGGGCATTGCTTACTGCAGACAGAGTTTCAGTTTGGAATGATGGAAAGTTCTGGAGATGGATCGTGGCGATGACTGCACAACAACATACATACTTTATGCCACTAAACTGGATACTTACAAGTGGTTAAAATGGTAAAGTCTGTGTTATGTGTATTTTGCCACAATAAAAAAGCGACCTGGGGCTTCCCTGGCGGCGCAGTGGTTAAGAGTCTGCCTGCCGATGCGGGGGACACGGGTTCGTATCCCGGTCCGGGAGGATCCCACGTGCCGCGGAGCGGCTGGGCCCGTGAGCCGTGGCCGCTGAGCCTGCGCGTCCGGAGCCTGTGCTCCGCAACGGGAGAGTCCACAGCAGTGAGAGGCCCGCGTATCGCAAAAACAAAACAAAACAAAACACGACCTGGGACTTCCCTGGTGGTCCAGTGGGTAAGACTCTGCAACTCCCAGTGCAAGGGGTCTGGGTTCGATCCTTAGTCAGGGAACTAGATCCCACATGCATGCCGCAACTAAGGAGTCTGTGTGCTGCAACTAAGAGTCCGCATGCCGAAACTAAGAAGTCCACGTGCTACGACTAAAGATCCCGCATGCTGCAACTAAAGATCCCGCATGCTGCAACTAAAGATCCCACATGCCGAAACTAAGATCTGGCGCAGCCTAAATAAATAAATAAATATTTTTTAAAAAAATGACCTTGCTGTTATCTGCTGGTATAAGGCATCACATTTACATAAGGTCTAGCCTTAAAATAGCAAAACACTAAACTGCGTCTTCTACCACATCTAAACACAGTGCAACCCTCTGCCGTTTAAATGATCACATAAAAATATTTCTAGAAAATGCCTTGATGGGAGGGATATCATACAGATCATATACAGCCCCCAAAGGGGTCTCCTTGCTCTCTTCTCTCAGCCAGGAAGGTCTGAAGTCTCCCTGTCCGTGGACCCACTGTTCCTCCGAAGCAGAGGAGGGGAGGGCAGGAAGTACAGTTCCCGACTGTCTGGATCAGAGCCGGCTGGTGGGCTGGGCGGCGGGGCCCGGCGGCCAATGTCAACACAGATGGGACCCATTTCCGGATGAACCGGCCGCCTTCGCAAACGCTCCCTCAGCACGGGCTGCATGCTAACTGAGTACCGTCCCTTTGATAGCTGCACAACTCTCGGTGTGAAACAAAAACCAGAATCTGTTGAGAAGCACAGCCCTTCCCGGAAATGTTTTCGTTATGCATATGTATATTTTGGCCCGCCCCAATCTCCCCTGGAAAGCAAGGGAGCCGGATGGGTCTGTAAACACGCTGCACACCATACCTCGCTCCCAAAGGTCAAGGGAAGTTCTGAATTCCACAGAGCGCACACCCACACTCCCGCCGCCCGGCCCGAGCTCCACCGGCCACACGGAAGGGGTCGCCGGTTCGCCCAGGACCCTGGGCTGCAGCCGCACTGGCTCCAAGAGCAAAACAGAACCGTGCGCTCTTCCCTCCCTGTACAGAAGCGTCATCGATGTTACAAGACGGACTTTTTTTTTTTTTTTTTTTTTTGCAGTACGTGGGCCTCTCACTGTTGTGGCCTCTCCCGTTGCGGAGCACAGGCTCCGGACGCGCAGGCTCAGCGGCCACGGCTCACGGGCCCAGCCGCTCCGCGGCACGTGGGATCCTCCCGGACCGGGGCGCGAACCCGCGTCCCCTGCATTGGCAGGCGGATTCTCAACCACTGCGCCACCAGGGAAGCCCGAGACGGACTTTTTGATGTGCCTCCCGACGTTCAGCGGTGGTCAGCATCGTCTGCCTTGTGATGCGAGGAGCACAGAGGAGGAGAGGAACACGCATCATCTTCAAAAGGTTAAAGTTTAGTTTAATTACGAGAATATCAAAATGAGGCATTGCTGATCAACGGGTATAAAGTTTCAGTTATGCAAAATGGGCACGTGTTAGAGATCCACTGGATCCCCCTTTTTTTTCTTTTCCTGCTACCACCTGAGTGTAATTCACCAGCCAACCGGGGCACAGAGACCTGTCTGGTCTCTGCCACACCTGTGTGGGGGGCCCACCTGGGTGTCAGCCAGCAAGAGGGGAGCGCCGATGCCTGAGAGCGCCGCAGAGAGCCCGGTGAGGGCCCTCCGCCAGGGGTGCGCCAGGCCCGAGATGGGGGGGGTGAAGGGTGCTGAGCGTGCTTGGGAAAGAGGCCAGTGTGACCCCACCCTCCTGCCCAGGCTCTCGAGGGTCCAGAAAACAAAGCACGTCAAGAGAGGGTTAACGATAGCTGCATAAAGCACCGTTCGCCCTAAAAGGGATAAAAAGACAGAAGCGGACTCACGTCTCGGAGACTGTAACACACATAATAGCTGTGATAAAAGGCAGCGTTCCTTCAATACATGCCGTGAAAGCGTAAAAAATGCAATCGTGGTTCAAATAAGTAAGAAATAATACCTGCCTGGTTGGAGCATCCTAAGTCTTACCCTAAAAACAAATCCTGGGGTCATTCATAGTTGCCTTGAGGCCCATTCCGAACTGCTCTGCAGGCCCACGGGCCCCTCGAGGTTTAAGCCCCGCGGCGCGTTCCGGCCTCATCCACGGACGACTCACCCAAGTCCTATTACTCAGCTACACAGAGGGGCTTGTGATGCTCTAGCCCGTCGGGGTCTTTCTTGGGTCTGTGCCTTAATTTGTGGCACGCCCTCTGCCTGGCATAGCCTCCTACCCAGTCCCACTTCCGGCCCACTGCCAGCTAATTCTGCTGCAAGTCCACGCGCCAGCAGCGAATGACCCGCCGGACAAAAGCCACCTCACCAAAGGCAATTCGCTGAATGAAGGCTCACTTGCTGAATCACAAATTCCCTGATAAACTACCGGGAAAATACAGCAGCGCCGTCTTAACCCCTCTCCACCTCACGGACTCACTGAGCTGACAGATGTTCTTCATTCTGTCTGTAAAATGCCCCGACGGAGACCCACAAAATGCTGACCCTTCGCGGCCGACGGGCTCCTCTCCAGAGCGCCTACGAGACAGTGCCAGGGGCTGAGTCTGCACTGTCACCAACAGTCAGCTTTGCTCTTTACACTCTTACACTTGTAACTATTTATTTTACTTCATTTGGTTAGCTACTACATAAATCAGTCAGTGAAAAAACAAGTGCAGAAGGAGAGTTGATGATTCTCTGGGAAGCTTTAGAAAGGCTCAGTCAGGACAAACTGCAGAAACAGAAAAGACACAGTTACTCGATTAGGAGTGCGGTCAAGTCAGCTGCAAAAGAGCAGCCCTGGTAAAATTCCAGGGACTCTAAAAATCAGGTCGTCTCGCAAGTGTCTGACTTTAACTGCACTTTAAGGAAACAAAAACTGGGAATCATTAGTCCTATATCACAGGTATGGATTATGTAGAAAAGACAACCCGTAGCCCCACACTCAAAGGACGCACCTCTTGGCCCTACATCAAGGTCTCAGGAGTTTTATATCAAGAAACAGCATTGGCTTAGAGGCTGAGTTTGGACAATTCTCTTGACACCCACGTTAGGCACCAGTTGGGAGGAGTTACCCACTGGTCAAACTCCTACTCGAAAATGATTGGTTTAAATTTGAAATGTTTAAAGCACACGATACCCCTTTTAGAATTGCTCACTTTAACCAACATTTTTAATGAACCACCTACCGGTGCCGACTCCACTGGCAGGACAGCTTCTCGTCTACCTTAAACTACAGCAGTTTGCCACGCTGCAGCCAAAGATGGGCGGGAGACAAGGGAAGAAGAGGGAGAGAAAATAGTGGATGAAGAATAAACTGCATTTGAGGAAAAACCCATAGAAAGGGATTGACTATTCAACCGTCAAAAATGGTACAAAATGTTGGCCATCCAATGAGTACTTGGTTTGAAATTGGCGTTGAAACAGAGATTCACTCCTCCTGGCCTGGCACGTCAAAGACAAGCATTTTAGTCCAGGCCGGCTGGATGGCACTTCACGTATCACTAAAGAACAGTCTATGAAATTCCTATAACCATCACTACCGTTCTGGCTGCTGCTAGAGGTTTGCATTTCACCTTCAGTCTCGAAACACCTTTCCCAACCTGCATTGTGCTGATGAAACACAAGACACAGCGTATTGAGACAGATCATAAAGTCAGCTTAGAAAGAAAAATAAAAGTAAACCAGAGCACAAAAACCAGGAGCTTCATGAACTACTGATTTCTCACATCTAGTTCTTTATCTTGTAGACAAACGATATACCAGTAAACAGGATTAATACTATGATTCTGTATTATATCTAAAAACATCAAATAAGACAATGAAAAAGAGCTATAATTGAGTCACAGTTTCTACAAGAAACAGGAAGAATTTTTAAAAAGAGGAAAACAGTTATTAAAAATAAGTTTATAAAGAAGGAAAAATACATAATGTTAAAAAAATAAGAACAGTATATAAAAATCATATATTCGATATGCTTTCCACAGTGGAAAGATTAAACGTATAAAACAAAAGAAAAATAAAGATAAAGCAAGCTACAAATGTGAGCTACATATGTAATTTAAATTTTTCTAGTAGCCATAGCAATTGATGAAATTGGTTTTGTTAATACATCTTCTTTAACTCAATATATCTAAAATATAATTCAGGTTACCAGCATATCAGAATGTCCATGTTTAACACGTTCCACGAAAGTCTGAGAAGCACAGCCCCACAAAGTAACAGCTGGCTCTTGCACGGGGCTTAACAGATGCAAGGCATATATTCCAAGCACTTGAGGTCCATCAACTCCTTTCATCTTCACAAGAATCACAGTAAGTGGGTACTATTATTACACTCGTTTCAGAATGGGGCATCTCAGGCACAGGGACGTGAAAGCCACAGTCTGAACTCACACAGTAAGTGTCAGAGCCGGTGCCCGGGCGCAGGAACCATGCTCCCGTCCACACCCTGGACCCCGCGGCCGCCCCAGAGCCCAGCTCGGGAACAGGCTTGGGTTCCTAAGAAAACCTTCCCCCGTCCATGAGTCATGCTGGCATTGGCTTTGCTGCCATGCCTCCCCTAATAGTATTGCTGAGAAAAGGCTGGATTTGAATTCAAAAGGATACGTTACAAAAAATTGTATTTTTGCCTTTCCTACTTCCCTTGAGCAAACACATCTTCACTGGACCCACACTTCCTTTTCTGGAAAATGGAAAGACACACTATTCACATGTTTAGGGGTATTTCAGGGGTTCCCTGAGGTCAGGTTGTAAGGATTAAATGAAATTATGAGTGAAAAAAGAGCAAGCATGATCTGTGACAGGTGGTAGGGACCCAGCAAGCACTGATTTCCATCTCCTTTACCATGATAATTACTGAGTACTCGCTGGACATCAGCCATGTGCTGGGGTCCAGGCAGAACAGGAACAAATGAGATGGGGCCCTGCTTTCCTGCAGCTCCTTTCCTGGTAGAGAGAGAATCAGGTGATTCATAGAGAAAGCAAATGTTAAGAAGAGAGTTGCTAAGTAACTGATTTTGCTCTAATTTTGAATAAAAGCCTAATTTCCCTGAGTAAGCAAATGAGAAAATAGCAAAAGGCAGAAAAAGCTGAATGCTCCATGAAAAATGGCATACGTGAGTATCCCCCGATTGCAAAAATAGTAAAAGAACTCCAAAACCAATTTTGAATGCAGAAAATCAGACAAAACACACATTCCTGGACTAGGTACATATTTTTTTCTTCTTGGGGGGAAAAAAGAATATTTAATCCCAGAAGAAGCATAGCAATGACCATTAAAGTTTGAGGCTAAGGTATTCAAATTCAGAGTTAACCCAGAAAGAGGGGCAAGTCCCTAGGCTCTGCTGTCAAATCATCTGAGCTTTTTAAAATCCAACTTAAGAACAGATTTCCCTGGACCTGTAGCTCCAGCAACGTTCAAAGAAGCATCAGCCTCCTAAGAGAAGGCTACGTTTCCAGCGCCCCACTTAGCCATCACTAGCATCCCAAAACCACACTCAGAGGAGTGCTTGGGGCGAAACGTGGCCTCCTTCCTTCCGGAATTGGGCTTGTATCACCTGCCCCCGGAACCAAAAGTAACACAGACATCTGGTGATTCTTGGGATGGCGGGACTTTAACTCACCAGCCACGGCTGCGGGATCTCAGGCAAAGGCATCTGGGGTGGGGCCGGCAGGCTGCTGGGGCTCTCTGGCTTCGCAGCATGATCTTTCGCCTCAAAACCTGTACCGACCGAAACCACAGAACTGGATGAGGAGGAGAAAGAAGGTAAAGATGGCGCTGCTGACAGCGATCACCTCCGTGGCCCCATACCGAATACATCGCAAACACGTATTTACTTCCTCTAATCCTTTACGACAATCCTGCAAGGTAGGTGCTCTTCTTCTCCATTCTACGGGTGAAGGATCTATGGCTGAAGAAACAGGTTAAAGTGCTTAACTGGAACACCAACAGGTAGAAATGATGGAGCAGGCACCAAAGTCGACATCCTGCCCGCTGCCAGGCAGCCTCTCAAAGGCGAGCTGCCCCTCCTGAACTTCCGCTCGGGTTAGTATCGATACTTACCCACGTACTAAGGGGGCAGACGCTTTCCTGGGAACCAGTAAATCTGCATCAAGTGGCCTCCCAAGGCCCGATGCTGTAACGGACACGCTTATTGTTGACAAGACTGATACTAAGCTCATACCCTCAGGGTATCATATTCAAGTTGGGAAGAGAAACGCACATACATCAGACCCTCAGAAGCCGTGGTGAGCGCCAGTGGAGGCAGGAGAGAGGAGGGAGCCCCTTTAATCCGGGCACAGTGTTATTACGTGCACGCCCGGGACCCGCCTTTCTGGATCTAGAAGAGACAACCGCTCAACCATGGTCACCTATGACGGGTGAAGCGGGACGCTGCGGGCGCCGGGGCAAGACAGAGAGCCTGGCCCGCGGAGGCGACAGCAAGACCGGGATTCTGGCAGGGGCCTGGAGACAATAAAAGAAAAGAGAAGAAAGAAAGAAAAAGAACAAATGGAAACTCTACCACCAAACAATCAGCGGCTGAGTTTCAAGCAAACTAAAGAGCTGAAGAGAAAAATCAATGAATTGGGACGTAACATCCAGAACAAAGCATGGAGAGAAAAGGGGCTGAAACTCCTTGGGCAGAGCAAGAGAGGAAGGGAAATCAAGGGAAAGCCAACAGCAACGCCAGAGGCAGGAGGCCCAAACTGCAGTGTGTTCAGACCGTTAGTCTGGAGTGGGTGGGAAACAGCTGTACGCAGAGGAGATGAGGTCGAAAGAAACGCTACTTCTGCTAGCAAAATCGACGGTAGGAAGTGACAGGCGACAGCTGCTGAGTGTCTGCCGGGCGCCGCGCACCGCTTGGAAACGTTTTATACGATCTCGCCAATCCGTACTGCGTCCCTCCGAGGTAGGTGCCGCTGTCCGCCCTTCTTACAGGGGAGGAAGCTGAAGCATCGAGCGATTAAGTAACTCGCTCGAGGTCTCACACTGGGTAACAGACAGGCAGAGACAGAAATCAGAGCCCCTTTGACTGTCCGCTACACAGGCGTGACCACGCGTCGTAAGGGGGCCTGGGGTTCGTCCACGGGCAACGGGAGGTACTGAAAGGGTCCAGGCAGGGAAGCAGCAGCATCATTTCAAAGTGAACTTTCGTCTCCGTCTTTATCTTTATCTCTATCTCTGTCACTGTCTCCGTCTATCCTACTGGTCCTCTCTACCCTACTGCTCCTCAAACGTGGTCCTCACCCTGCACTCCTACCTCAGGGATCGGTCCCGCCATCCACCCGGGGCCTCACGTAGCTCTCATTCAACCTGCAGCCAGATCTTTGAACCCACTGCCCAGACTGACAAGGTGAGCTTTCTGGAATGCAAATCGAACTGTGTCAAATCGTGGCTTCGTACGCTAAAAATCAACGAATTGTACATTCTGATGGGGCAAGTGCGTGGTATGTGAATTATGTCTCAGTGAAGCTGTTTACAGTAAACCTCTACATCCCACCCAGGTATCCCCTACCCAGCGGTCAGGATTCTCACACCATATCCTCCAAGAACTGCACCCCCCCCCCCCGCAACTCTCTCTCCCACTAAACTGGTTTGGACCCTCCTCTTGGGGGCTCTCTTAACACGGACGCCCCGTCCCTGCCATCCTGCCCTGCCCACTGTGCACAAAAGAGCTAACACAGCAGGCCTGAGGCTGCTGTCTTCACAAGGGCTGGCTCGGGGAGTGTGGCTTTCAGAAGTGCCCCCACCATCTCCCCAATCGACGAGGTGGGTCTACTCTGCCTAGACTGGCGGGGCAGACAACACGGCCTCACACCAAACACCTGCCGTGACGGCGGACTCTGTGTGCCAACCCGACCGGGCTCGGGGGTGCTCGGAGAGCTGGTAGAACGTTGCTTCCGGGTGTATCTGTGGGAACGTCTCTGGACGGGGTCAGCATCTGTGCGCCAGAACTCCAAAGGGAATGGCCCTCCGCGGTGTGCGTGGGCAGCGCCCGAGCCGCTGGGGACGGAGCAGGACAGGCCGAGGGAGGGCGGGGGCGCCCTCTCTGCTTCAGCCACGCCGCCCACCTTCTCCTGCCCTCGGACGCTGGCGTGCTTACTTCTCCGACCAGGACGGGAGCCATCGGTTCCCCGGACGCCCAGGCTTCTGGACTCGAACTGAATTACAGAACTGGCTTTCCTCGGTCTCAAGTTTGCAGAGGGCAGACTGTGGGACTTCTGAGCCTCTGTAATCACAGAAGCCAATCCCTACAACAAACCTCCTCTTTATCTCTATCTCTATCCCTCTATCCTATCGGCTCTCTTTCTCTGGGGAACCCTGACTCATAAACCTGCTTTTCTGGGTGTCTGGGATTTTGGTACCTGCCAGGCGGAGGGTGCCTATGTGACCCGCCCCCAGTAAAGTCCTTGGGCACTGAGTCTCCAGTGAGCTTCCCTGAACAGAAACGTTGCACACAGGCTGCTGCATTTCTGTTGTTGAGGAAAGAGTGTGATCTGTATGACCCTTGTGGGAGAAGCACAGGAAGCCCGTACATGGGGCTTCCCTGGTGGCGCAGTGGTTGAGAGTCCGCCTGCCGATGCGGGGGATGCGGGTTCGTGCCCCGGTCCGGGAGGATCCCACGTGCCGCGGAGCGGCTGGGCCCGTGAGCCGTGGCCGCTGCGCCTGCGCGTCCGGAGCCTGTGCTCCGCAACGGGAGGGGCCACAGCAGTGAGAGGCCCGCGTACCGAAAAAAAAAAAAAAAGAAGCCTGTACATGGCCCCTCCAGACTTGGCCTGAGTCTTTGCCCCTTGTAGTCTGGCTGTGTATCCTCACTACCTCTGTGATGAATCCCAGGCATGAGAAAGTATAACTCCATGCTGAGTGCTGCTAGCAAATCTCCCAGTGTTGAGCTGCTCTTAGGGACCCGCCCAACACACCTACTTGAAGCCTAACCCCTTAAGGTCTTTATCTTTGTAAACCCAGAGACTGACACAGTACCTGGCACGTAGTAAGGCCTTCGATGACAACTTGATGAATGAATACATTCATTCATTCACGAATGTGTCTCGGAAAGATGAGAATTGAAGATGGCTTAGAGGCAAAAAGAAACCGGAAGAAGAAAGACTAGCAGTTTGAATGAGACGTACCTTTGGATGACTGTATCCTCAGCAGGATGTCTGTGATAACTGCCTTTTTCTCCCTGACAGCTGAGGTCAGATATTCATGGTCCAGGAGTTCAAGAAACAGACGAAGTTCAACGATTAACTCTTCCATTGCTGAAAACAAAGGAGAGAGGAAAGGTACTATGAGACCCACCAATTTGCAAATGTGAAAACACGAATGCTCGATTTTACTCAGAGTATCTCGTTTTTAGCTTGATAGCTGAATATTGTTTTCCAACAGGAAACACAAGTTAGCCGAAACCAGGGCGTCTAAAAGACTCACGCATCATCTTCTAGACAAATGTGCTCCTCCATCACTTCTGCTTGGAGGCAGAGGTGTTTGTCTGGGAGAAGCCCCAAAGCCACACCGCCAACAGATGGAGTCACGACCCAAGGGCCTGACAGCGTCATCTGCTGTCAACTGCATGATATTGAATTTCAGTGTCAAGGAGACGGGAGTTTAAAATGCCAAATAGGCTTCAGATAAGTACCAGGACGTGGCAACTCAACACCCAACTCTGTGCTTTTGCAGGGCTGGCTCCCTCCCCAGGAAGACTGTGAGCGCTTTACAGTTTCAGCAATGGTGCTGGGTGCCGGGGGGGACGACCTCGATGTAAGTTCAGGTCCTGACTACCATCATGTCTCTTCTTTCTGGGATTACAGCAGACTTCCCCTCGGACACCCACAAGACTCCACCGTGGGGCTGATGTCAGCAATTTGTACCCCATGATGTGAACCTCTGAGTGATGCCAACACCCTCTCAGGGTGTCCGTGAGGTCCAACTATTTTCATAACGTATGACATTATTCACTGTTTCCTGCGCAAATGGCGCAGATGAAGGGGTGGTTAAACTTCTGGCATCTTAGCGCAAATCAAAGCAGTGACGCCAAACTATACTATACTGTATCCTTCACTTACACACTAGCAGTAAAAATAAGTAAATAAATAAAAATTTTAAAATGCTACTTTCACTTAAGGGTGTCTTTGATGAAGCAGTAAAAATCATTGCTTTCAATAGCTCTCAGCCCTGGAGGGTACAGCTTTATCACGTGCTGTGTGGTGAGGTGGGAAGAACGCATGAAACACTTGTCTTGCAGACCCAAGTACCATGGTCGTCTAGAGAAGAAGCACGCGTACAACCTTCTGAGCTGTGACTTACACTAAGCCACTTTTTTCATGCAGCACCAAAGAAGAAATGATAGACAAACCGCGATTATTCAGACTTGAGTCTGTGACCGACGTCTTCTCAAAAATGAACACAGTACGCTTATCACGTCCAGGTAAACAATGACAGCGTTTGTTGCCAATGATACAATTTGAGCTTCCACGGGAAAACAGAATTTTGAACACGTGTATCCACCACGAGGAGCGTGACAGCTTCTCAACAGAGACTTTTCTAATGAGATCGGGAATGACACTGAGGTACATGGATCTCCGGGTGCATAAAGCAGCGTGTTGACAGTTGGAAGCTCTACACAACTCAGGAAACCACGATGTCATGAAAGCCCACGTGGGTAAAGATCCATCTAATGTGTAAAATAAGCTGAAATATCTTCATGTAACAGAAAAGGAAGTGTTCTTCGATACAGCGCCAGATTCCACATTGCAACTAACCTTAAGAAACTACCACTTGTTGAGTTTTGGTGTAGTATCAAAGAATATTCACAATTTTCTGAAAAGGCACTAAAACACTCTTCTCTTTTCCAAGTACATATCTTTGTGAGGCCAGATGGTCTTTATGTACTTCCACCAAAACAGCGGTCCATCACAATCAGAATGCAGAAATAGATATGAGAATCCAGCTTTCTTCTGTTAAGCCAGATACTGAAGATACTTGTAGAAATATAAACAATGCCACTCCTTCACGAATTATCTCATAATGCAGTTACTTTTCATAAATATATTAATAAATATCTTAAAAATCTGTCAGGTTTAAATTTTAATATGATAACTACCGACAGACATAACCACATAAATAAAAGCTCTTGGGGGTCATATATATATATATATATATATATATATATATATATATATATATATATATATAGTGTGTGTGTGTGTGTGTGTGTGTGTGTGTGTGTGTGTGTGGTACGTGGGCCTCTCACTGCTGTGGCCTCTCCCGTCGCGGAGCACAGGCTCCGGACGCGCAGGCTCTGCGGCCACGGCTCACGGGCCCAGCCGCTCCGCGGCACGTGGGATCCTCCCGGACCGGGGCACGAACCCGCGTCCCCTGCATCGGCAGGCGGACTCTCAACCACTGCGCCACCAGGGAAGCCCCTTCAATATATATTTTGAGACCAAAAAAAGTCCTAAGCAAAAAAGTTCAAGAACCACTGGTCTATGGAATTCTTCCCAAATCTACAATTCCACAAGTCTACAGCACACTCTAGAATACAAGATCCTAAGTGAGGCCACCCTTTTATAACTACCAAAGCTCTCATAATTTTAGACAAGTGGGCAGAGAAGTTGCAAATGAGTTCAGAGTAGGCGAGATGTGTCCGAGGCTGTCCACTTTTCCTAACTGGGCAATTTCCTAATTTCCGCTCTATGAAATGAAGGGGCTGGATTCAGTCAGTCTTTAAGGCCTCTTTCATTAGGAGAACAATTTCCCCGTGACTCCAAGTAGAAAACAATCTCATCTATACTTTAAAAATGATGGGCTGCTAGTCTTATTCACAGTAGCCTAAATGTGGAAACAACTGCAATGTCCACTGATGGATGAATGGATATATAAAATGTGGTCCCTCCATACAGTGATATATTATTCAGTCTTAAAAAGGAAGAAAATCCTGACATGTGCCACACCGTGGATGAACCTTGAGGGCATTATGCTGAGTGAAATAAACCGGACACAAAAGGACACACTGTGTGCTTCCACGTCTGTGAGGTCCCCGGCGCCGTCAAACCCATAGAGAAAGTAGAATGGTAGGTGCCAGGTGCTGGGGCAGGGCGGGAACGGGGAGTGAGCGTTTGCCAGGGACAGAGTTGCAGTTGGGGACAATAAGATTTCTGGTGACGGACGGTGGTGACGTGAATGTACTTAATGACACTGAATTGTATACTCAAAAAGCTTTAAAATGGTAAATTTTATGCTATGTATATTTTACCACAATGAAAACAAAATCAACCTTGTCCACAAATGGAAGGGCTGCTAAAAGCTATAAGCAAAAACGTTAAAAATGCTTATGGGTCTATGTTAAACTCCCAAAACCCATTCTCCATCCCTATTCGTAATACTCTTATCAAAAATGCTTCTCTGGGGCTTCCCTGGTGGCGCAGTGGTTGAGAGTCCGCCTGCCGATGCAGGAGACACGGGGTCGTGTCCCGGTCCGGGAGGATCCCACGTGCCGCGGAGCAACTAAGCCCGTGAGCCGTGGCCGCTGGGCCTGTGCGTCCGGAGCCTGTGCTCCGCAACGGGAGAGGCCGCAACAGTGAGAGGCCCGCGTACCGCAAAAAAAAAAAAAAAAAAAAGCTTCTCTTGCATGTAGCCAAATCATACTTATCCTGCAGGACTTCACTTGGGTTTCACGTAGCAGCATCGAAATATCTGAAGAGGACCAAAGACTGCGTGCACCTGTCCTATCTCGTCTTCAACCTGAGCTTCCCTTACAGGGGTCCCATCGGGGACTTTTACGCAGACCCCTCTGGGCTGGGAGTTTCTCATAACCACAGTCAGGTTCCTGCCCGGCCCGCGCTCCTCAGAGCGCAGCGCCCTCAGCTGCAAGCTAGACTCTCGGTACATCTGCGCCACCGGGCCCTGCAGGCCACCTCCTGCCCCCAGCTCATGACTGGACCCCCTTAGCCCAACCCGCTCCATCAGAGTCTCCTTCCGGTACATACTGCCTGGGACAGGAACTCTGGGTCAGAGGTGATCTCAGTCAACTCAGGGGCCACGGAGCTGCCGCGTTGCGGCATGTATGTGCCAGCGGGTGCAAGTCATTGACAGAGGACGAAAGGACAAAGTTCACCCCCTCAGGAGCACGCATGCGTGCTCAGAGGCAAGAGAGAGGAAGTGGCGCCCACACGGGGCACTGGATGGATTCCTGAGACCCTCCTGGACTTTTCTCAGTTACCTGTGAACCTGGGCTGCACTGAATTCCCTGAAGTATCTGCATCCTTCTAATGAATTGTCACTTCGTTGTTTATTAAGCTACTGTGTGGTTTTCTTTTCACCCGAAACTGCACCCCAAAGATTGTCAAACAAAGCTCTTTGCACCTCAGAAAGCAGAACATCCCCAAATCAGAAAGACGCAGTTGTTAGAAAAGTTCCTCCTTTCTAGGATCTGCGGGGACTAAACAAACCACATTTTACCCTCAACAGGCCCTTCAAACACCTAAACTCACACCCCTCGCTCTCTCCTAGCCAATTCAACATCCTCCACAAGCTCCGCCCAAGTTATTTAATTCTTCTGTCTCTTGCCAGCTGTACTGATAACCGGGTACTGAGTGACCTTAAGGAGTTTTTTTTCTTTTCTTTTCTCAATATAGCTAGTCAGCTGGTCAAGAGTAGGCTTTAGGCTTTGCTTGTCTCCGAGCACCTTATAGCAGCCTAGTGGTACAAGCCACGCAGAAAGCATGCAGGGATTTTTGACGAGCAAATTAATAAGGTAGGAAAATATTTTCTGAAAACCTGTTGTGTGAAAGGCATTGTCCTGGGCATCTACACATGAGACTTCATTTAATTCTCACAATAATGCTGCGAAGACGTGATCGGCCCCCTACACGGGGGAATTAGGAGCCACAGCCCGTTTGTTTGCTTTTCTTTAAGCAAATGTTTACACGGCAACCACAGGCACGGGACACTTCTAGTCCCTTTACACGTATGACTTCATGTGTGTTCCCAACAACCCCAGGAGGTAGAAACTGGTCTGATCCCCATCTTACAGGCGAAGAAACCGAGGCTCAGAGAGGTTGCCTAAGGTTGCTAAGCAAAGAAGTGGCTGAGCCTCTCCAGGTAGTAATATGCTCACAGTCACGTGGCTGGAACGTAACAGAACGAATGTGAATGCAGTTCGGACTCCAAAGGCCCTGCTTTGACTATTTCACGATAATCACTCCATGGATTACACTGAGATATCGCTGGCCTGGTGAGTGGCTATGGCCATTTTTAAAAAATTTTTATTGAAATGTAGATTATATATAGTAGTTCCCTGTGCTCTGCAGTAGGTCCTCGTTGGTTATCTATTTTATATATAGTAGTGTGTACATTTTAATCCCCAAACCACTAATTTCTCCCTCCCCCCTCCCTTTCCCCTTTGGTAACCATTTCTCTGTCTGTGAGTCTGTTCCTGTTTTGGAAGAGTGGGTGACTCCCCCAAATCATGTCATCCTTAAAATGAGATGATTATTAGGTATCTCAGGATTGTAATGAGGCTAAAATGAGCTGACATCCATACAGAGGCAAGCATTTCACAAATGGTAGCTATTACCATAATTATAGCATAGGCTCATCTTATCAGAACTTTACTTTAAGCCTTGGGATCCACAAACACAGCAAGCGGACATGACCCATGACTTCTTGTCTTCTAAAACTAGGAAGTCCTTAAAATATCTACCTCCGCCTTAAGAAAAGGCATGAAAGACTATTCTGCACAACTCTATGCAAATACATTTGAAACTACGTGAAATAGACAATTTCGCAGAAAAGAATATAATTTGCCAAACTCTATTTACCAAATTACAGAAAGCTTACACAGAGAAAGCAAAGAAAGTTATCAAAGACTTGTCCTCACAATAAAAGTACCAGACTCAGATGGTTTTACAGGGGCATTGTACCAAACCTTAAACAACAAGACTACTATCAATACATAAATTGTTCCAGAAGATGGAAACAGGTAAACAATTTTCCAATTCTTTCTTTCTTAGGAGTAGGTATAAAAATGATGCCTAGGGGCTTCCCCGGTGGCACAGTGGTTAAGAATCCGCCTGCCAGGGCTTCCCTGGTGGCGCAGTGGTTGAGAGTCCGCCTGCCGATGCAGGGGACACGGGTTTGAGCCCTGGTCCGGGAAGATCCCACATGCCGCGGAGAAACTACGCCCGTGCGCCACAACTACTGAGCCTGCGTGTCGCAACTACTGAAGCCCACGTGGCTAGAGACCGTGCTCCGCAACAAAAGAAGCCACTGCACTGAGAAGCCCGTGCACCGCAATGAAGAGTAGCCCCTGCTCACTGCAACTAGAGAAAGCTCACGCGGCAACGAAGCCCCAAAGCAGCCAAAAATAAATAAATAAAAATAATAATTTTTAAAAAATGATGCCTAAACCTAGTAGAGATAGCACACAAGAGAAAACCAAAGACCAATCTTACTTATATCAATGCAAAACTCCTAAATAAAATATTAGCAAACAGAAACCAACACAATACCTTAATAGCACACATGACCAAATGAAATTCATTCCAGGAATGCAAGGATGACTCCACATTACAAGATCTCCTAATATACATTCACCATATTAATAGATCTAACGGGAAGATCATATGATTCTCATCACCCACAGATGATGAAAAAGCCTTCAAGAAAATTCAATACCCATTCCTGATTTTTATACGTCAACACAATGGGAACTGATATGTACTTCTTTAGTTTGATGAAATCCAGGCACTAACTGTTACAGGCTGAGCGCTTGCATCCCCTCTGCCATTCCGTTGAATCCCAACCCCCAGTGTGACGGCGTCAGGAGGGGGGCCTCTGCGAGGTGACCAGGTCATGAGGGTGCGGCCCCCATGGCCAGGATCAGTGTCCTTACAAAAGAGGCCCGAGAAAGCGCTCTCACCCCTTCTACCACGTGAGGACACGACGAAAAGACAGTCGTCTGCAACCCAGAAGAGGGCCTTCAACAGAACTTGGACCACACTGGCACCCTGAGAAATGCACTTCTGTTGTCTGTAAGCCACCCTGTCTGTGGCATCTTGTTACAGCAGCTCAAAAAACAGACTAAGACATTAACGTAAAACAAACACTGCATCTTACTTAATGAGGAAACACTGCGGGCGTTCCCATTAAGGTCGCAAACAAGTCTGGGAAGCCCATTTCCCCCACCACTTCTAACACTGCACTGGAAGTATTAGCCAACGCAATTAGCAACTTCAGAATAGAAAAGAATAAAATTCTCTCTATGTGCAGCTGATGTGAAAGTATACCTAGAAAACCCAAGAGAATCAATGATAAAACTACTACCAAAAAAATGTTAATAAAGTAGGATATATAAAAACTATTGCTTTTGCATGTGATGTTCATATCAAACAATAAACAGAAGGTATAAATGGAAGAGAAAATTCCATTTAAAAAAGCAATAAGGGCTTCCCTGGTGGCGCAGTGGGTTCGTGTCCCGGTCCGGGAGGATCCCACGTGCCGCGGAGCGGCTGGGCCCGTGAGCCGTGGCCGCTGAGCCTGCGCGTCCGGAGTCTGCGCTCCGCAACGGGAGAGGCCACAACGGTGAGGGGCCCGCACACAGAAAAAAAAATAATAATAAATAAATAAATAAGCAATTTAAAAAGTGAAATACTTAAAATAATTTAGCAAAAAACATGTAAAACTTACAGACGAAAAATTTTAAAACTCTCCTGAAAGACAAATAAGGAAACTTGAACAAGTAGAATGTACCCCTTTGCCTTTGAACAGAACAACTTAACAGCCAAAAGATGGCAACTCTTTCCGAGGTAACAGCTAAATCTAATGCAAGTCCAATAAATATATAACAAATTTTGTTTTGTTTTGTTTTGTGTCTCGAACTAGACGAATTGACTCTAAAAGGTTCACAGGGAAAAATAAGGGGTGCCTAAGAACAATGAAGAGGGTCCAGCCATATCCTCTATTATAACATAATATAAAGGTTCTATCATTTAAATGGTGTTATATTAATACCTAAATTCCCAGTAAGATCAATAGGATAGAATAGAAAGTCCAGATATAGACCCAAATACATATAGAAATATAGCCTATGATAATAAAGCTAGTCTCTCAAATCAGTGGGGAAAAGATGGACCTCTTGATGATTGGGTTCAGGACAACTGGTAGCCATTTGGGGGGAAAAAAAAAAAGATAAAATTAAGTACATCTTACACCAGAAAAAAACCCCCAAGATACCTGCGAATGTAAATGAAACCATTGCAGTCCTAGAAAAGAGAGTAGCTGAACTCCTTTGTAACCTTGGTATGGGAAACGATCTCCTAACCCTGACTCAAAATCAGACGTAAACGACGGGACGTACTGATGAGACTCTGCGGAAAGAAAAGTCTGAGCGCCTAGAATAAGGACTGAATTACGGACCGCACCTCCTGCGACCGCCCTGCGCGGAACTCGTCACGCAGACAGTGCGTCCCACAAACTCCTGGGGCCGGTGGAAAATCCCGGGGCTGCCGTGCACCTGCCCGTGCGCTGACTGTCTCCAGAGGCTGGGCGCAGGGCCAGGACCCTGGAGACCTGGTCTCGTAAAACCCCACCTGCTCCTCCTCACCGAGGACCACTGGGCTACACTGGAGGCGCCTCAGAACGCTGCCCTGACTCCTACATTCATTCTTCTTTTCGACGACTTCTCCTGACCTTGCAGCAGAATCTCAGCTCGCCCTTGCTCATTTTCCCAGACCCCTCTCTCCACCTCCCACCCGCAGCTCCTCTGAAGGCCTCAGTCTCCCACCGACGCCAGGCTTGCTTTGGCCCCGGACCCTCTGCGCTGCGCCTTCACCCTGTGCGTCCCCGTCGCGTCCCCCATACACCCCGCACACCTCTTTCACCAGCGACCTCTTACCCAGTTACCCTTGGAGGCTCTGGCCACGTGCATCGCCGTTCCCACCTCATGCCGTAACGACGGGTCACTCGGACCCTCCCTCCGCCCGCCAGGAGGCAGGCTGAAGTCGGGGGGCCACGTTTGACTTCTCTCTGTACCTAGAACGCTGAGCACACCGCCTGGCACGGAGGCTCGGACACAGCAGACACTCGGTATGCGTTTGGTGAATTAATTCACGTGCTGGTTTCCGGACCTCCGTGATAGACAAAGCTCCTGAGGTCTGTCCTGAGGAGGAAAAGCTGCAGAGAAAAATGCCACGGGTCGCCCTCTCACAGTTACTAACTGCGTCTCCTGGGGGTACTCTTAGAGCGCGCGCATCAAAAGCGGTAAAAGAGTGGCTCTGACAAGTTCACGGCCTCAGCTGGACCAGCACCTGGTCAGCGTCCTGTTCTGCTAAGGTTGCAGAGACACCGCCGGGGAGCCCTCGGAAGAGGCTTAGGGGCGGGACTGGTGTGGCACTGAGCCAAGCGGCCGACGCTCAGGCAGGGCGCTTGCGTATTTTCCCTTATAGGGCTGCAGTTAAGACTCTTCATGCAGGCTCTTCCAAATATTTCCACAGCCTTCGCAGATAAGCCACATGGGCTGCCTAAAAGTTGATCTCAGAAATCTCAGAAAAGCTGCACAGCTGTAGATGCTGTCTGGCTGGCAAGTTTCCCTCGGCTAGACTACATCTAAAATTGCTTCAAACTCTACATGACCGCTGTTTGAGTGACCAGATGACTTTAAGCACAGACCACTAAGCTGCTTTGACTCCTGGGGCCCCTGTCTGTAACTTGGGGATAATAACAGTTCTGTGTCAGCAAGACCGCTGCGGAGAATGCAGAAGCCACTGTGAGTAAAAAGCCTCTGAGTTCGGGGACATTCAATCAAGGCTAGTTTAATTTGAATCTGAAAAGAGAAAGTAAATGAGGTCTCTTCTCTCTGCTTGTCGGGTTCCTGAACAGGACTTCGGACAGACACAGCTCGGTTTCAGCACTGACTCTGAATCTTTAAAAGCTTTATCAAAATACCCTAAAGGAAAGCCTGTGTCTCTAAAAGGGTAGGTGTGCGCATGTACATTCCGAGTCCTGAGACGCTTCCCTTCCGGGTTACACACAGCCAGCAAGGAGTCCCCAAAGGCACCGGTATGAAAATCCACAGAACAAATTCTTTCCGGAAATTATCATGATTCTCAAAAGGTCAGACCAGCACAGGGATGGATGATGCTATTGAAAGTAAAAGACAAAACCTAGATCTGGACACGCTTTTTATTAATCATCGTAATCTGCGTAACCTGACAATACCACAGGAACCAGGTTTCCTGACTCACGAAGCCTGATTCCTAGGCTGGTACAAGAAGCCTTGACACAGAAACGAACACACCGCTGTAAAGCAATTATACTCCAGTAACGATGTTAACAGATAAATAAATACAAAGAAGACTTGACCAAAACCAAGCTGCTTGCTGACGCCAGTTTTAAATAAGATATCAAGAGCAAAAATTTTCATTCCACTTACATCAGTTCCATTTAATTTAGTAACAAGTTGTTAAACGTGAGCTTGTTTAAGGCACGGTACTCAATGTCTTTAAAGGCAAGTCTCTGACATCCAAGGGTTCATGATCTAGAGCAGCAGATAAACATTTGGACTCACAGAACCATTATCCCATGAAAGACAGAGTCCCGGGTTGTCAGGGAAAGTGCCACTGATGGAGCTCTGTCTCTGAAAAGCTGCTGTACTCTGGCTGCGGCACTAGCATGAAGTGGTGTAGCGAGAGGCCGGAGAAGGAAGAGGCACACACACAGTCCAAAGGACGTGGAGATGTGGGGACGTACGTACACGCACAGCTGATTCACGTTGTTGTAAAGCAGAAACCGACACACCATTGTAAAGCAATGACACTCCAATAAGGATGTGAAAAAAAAAAAGGATATGGAGAGGGACAGCAATAGGAGGATGGAAAAGAAAAATGCAAATTGATGCTCTATTGACTGTAAGGTATTTAAAATATTTACTAAAGAAAACTCGCAAAAATACCTGAGGGCATAATTGTGGGGTATAGAATGATAAGCAAGACAACATGATCTTATATTCACCTCAGAGAGACAAACAGGATGCAAATAAAAAACAGCCAGAAATTATGATGGATGCTATGAAAAAAGCACCCACCAACAATTTTGCGTCAGAGTGTCTGGCTCCAAATCCCTACTTCATCTCGGAGGTCCTCTGCTTGTAAGAACGGCTCTGTATGCCCAAGAGCCAAAAGGCAGAAGCACATGAGTGTCCATCAGTAGATGAATGAGTAAATGAAATGTGTTTTATCCAGACAGTGAAAATACGATTCCGCCTCAAAAGGGAAGGAACTTCTTACAACAGGGGTGGACCTCGAGGACATCTTGCTAAGTTAACCAGCCAGTCACCAAAGGACAAATACCGTGCGATTCCACTTATATGAGGCCCCCAGAGCAGTCAAGCTCCTAGAGACAGAAAGTAGGGTGGTGGACGCCAGGGGCTGGGGCAGGGGGAATGGGGAGTTATTGTTTACCGGGTGCAGAGCTTCAGTTTGGGGCGGTGCAAGAGTCCTGGAGGTGGACGGTGGGGACGGCCTCACAACGACACGAGCATACTTAATGCCGCCGAACTATATGTTTCAAGATGGTTAACATGGTGAATTTTGTTATATATATATTTACTATGATTTTTTTATAAATAAATGAAAAAGAAAAGGATGGCTTATTTCCTGGGCTCATAAACACACAAGGGCTCCCAAGCACCCACTGAATAAGGTTTTAACCTTGTCCAGCAGTAAACCCCTTGTCAATCTGGCCCCGATGTCCTTAGAAACCCATCACCTGCCGTATATGCCACCTTTCGTGCTTTGGTGTGGCCTGATCCAACTACCACTCATTTCCAGAACACTCCTTGTGCTCCCGCCTGAGCTTAGCGCACGCTTTCCTGAAACACCCTCACCCTGGCACTCACCTTCTCTACCAACCGAGATTTCTGTAGGTGCCACCAAATGCCACCTCTCCTGCAAAGCCTTCCCAAACCAACTCAGTGGAGAGGGAAGGCCCCTCATCTGCCTACTTGTTTTTCAATTTGTCTATAAAACAATAAACTCCTCACTAGCAAGGGACAACTGAAAAGTGAAAGAAAAAGAAAATCCAGTACGACTTATAACAATAGCATTAAAATACATGAAATACTTAAGGATAAATTTAACAAAATAAGGGAGAGGCCTACAAACGGACAACCAGGAAACGTTGCTGAAAAAACATAGTGAAGAGCTAAACAAAAGGAGAGATACCAGAGTCATTGATTTGAGAGATTCTCCCCCCAAATTAATCTACAGACTCAACACAATCCCAGTCAAGATCCCAGCAGCTTTCTTTGCAAAAGTGCATTGACCGGCTGATTCTAAAATACATGAAAATGAAACAAATTAGAATAGCCAAACGCTGGGGAGAATAAAGACCAATATTGGAGAACCCAAATCACCTAGTTTCAAGGCTCAGTACAACCTACACTAACCACCCAGTGTGGTTCGGCGTCAGGACAGGTGGGCGGAACAGAACAAAGTCCTGAAAGAAATCTCCACACAAACGGCCAAATGACTGCTGACGAAGATGCCAATTCAACAGGAGAGGCCAGTCTTGGAAGAAACAGCGCTCAAGGAGTGGATCCCAACGCGGGAAAAACTGAACTCACCCCACGCATCGTACCGTATACACAAAAATGAACTCCAATGGACCAGAGACCTAAACGTAAGATGTAAAACTTCCAATGTCTAGCAGAAAACACAGGAGAAATTATTTATGACTTTGGAGTAGGCCAAGATTTCTCAGGACACCAAACATACTCACGTAAAGGAAAATAATTAATAAATTGGACTTTTTGAGAGAAATCGTATTTGCAATGCACGTGGCTGACAGTGCACCTATATCAACACGTGCTCGCAATTCTGAGAATGTAGACAGATAAATAAACAACCTAATTCTCTGCCTGAAGAATCAGGCAAAGGAGCTAAATACATTTCACACACAAAGAAGACACAAATGGCCAATACGCACATACGAAGGTGCTAACATCATTAATCACCAGGTAATGCAAATTTAAATCACGAGGTACCCCTACATATCCACCAGGATAGCGGGAATCGGAAGGACTTCTCACATCAAGCCTGGGCAGCAGAATCGTCACTCTCCGGCTGGGAGTCCACGAGGTACAACTTTAGGAAAGTGGGCAGTTTCTTATAAAGTTAAATGGACGCCTACTATGTGATCCAGTAATTCCCCTGCCAGGTATCTACCCAGGAGAAACTGGTGCGCGTGTCCACACAGAAACATTAGCAGCTTTACTCACCATAGCCAAAAGCTGCACAAAACCTGAAGAGCCAGTAACTAACATACCGGTAACAAATTACAAAGTATTCATACAATGGAATATTTCTTAGCAATAAAAAGAAACAAACTACCCCATGCAGAACTCAGAGGAATCTCAAAAAAGAATCTAAGAGAAAGAAGCTAGACACACAAAAGGCACACTTGCACGATCCCATTGTTATGAAATTCTAGAACCAGCAAAACTAATCTAGATGCACTGACAGAAAGCACATCAGTGGCTGCCTGGGTCTGAGCGGGTGCTGGACACGCTCCTCTGTCTTCATGGACGGGACTCTGCGCTGAAGGTAAAGCACGTTAGGGGTGGGAATTAAGAGTCAGAGGGAAGGGGCTTCCCTGGTGGCGCAGTGGTTGAGAGTCCGCCTGCCGATGCAGGAGACACGGGTTCGTGCCCTGGTCCGGGAGGATCCCACGTGCCGCGGAGCGGCTGGGCCCGTGAGCCATGGTCGCTGAGCCTGCGCGTCCGGAGCCTGTGCTCCGCAGCGGGAGAGGCCACAACAGTGAGAGGCCCGCATACCGCAAAAAAAAAAAAAAAAAAAAAAGAGTCAGAGGGAAAAACAAAACCTAACTAGTGAAGGTGAAGTAAAATTAAACGGAAGACACCCTGCATATTTCATCTGAGAATGCTAGGTAAGTGGAATTTTAAGAAAATCTAGGTAAATGGAATTTTAAGAAAAGGTTCCGCCACACAACCGCAAGGAATAGGGAGCGAGAGCGCCGGATTGGCTCAGGACGCGGAGAGCTCAGCCTGCGTTGACGAGGAAGAAGCAGGGCTCCTGATCTTAGGCAGAAACTCAGAAAGCTCCAAGGAGCTGAGCTCTCTTCATTACCGTAAAGTGGCATTGGGTCTTTATTCATGAACGAGTTCTCCTTCGAATCAGAAGAAGGAATGCAAACCAAGGGGAAAGGAAAGGAAGGCTGAACGTATAAACACGGTCTCCTTGAAACAACAGGCTTTACGCTCGTGTCACCGGTGAGCTGGATGAACGCAGCCCCCACCACTGGGAGGAAGGAACAAATTTCACCCCAACTATAGTTCTATCTCCTTCCCGAGGTGACAAGACCCTGATGCCATGCAAGCCTCTCCGCTGGGCAGGTGGACGGGAGACGTCTGGCTACATGAGTTCACGGTCCCTCTCCACCAGGCAAGGAGACAGACCACGTGCCACCCCTGGGTCCCCAAAGACCCGGCGAGGAAGCGAAACCCAGTCAAGGTGTGCAGGGAAGGAGACGCTTCCCAGCCCCCAGCCCTGCACCCCCCCGCCCCCCGCCACCAAGCATCCCTCCCGTGGTCAATGTCACACAGAGGCAGCCGAGGGGCTGAAGCATTTGCTACCCTGTCTGCCATCCTACCGGCTGAATTCTCCCCACACGACAAGGGCTCCTTATCTAAAACTCTGGGTTCACAGATGTAGCCCTGGAAGCTGAGGGAGGAACAGGGACTTCCAGGCCCCAGCTGATGACACTCGCCTGCCTGTCTGGTTGCTCTGACAGTGCCCTGCCCCTAAAGCCCCTGGGGACAGTATTAATTATTCAAGCCCTCGGGGACAGAAGGGGCCCTGGCACCACCTCTAAATGGAGAAGCGTCACTTAAAAGGACACTGAGGCCTCTCTGCTCAGAATGAAAGATTGCCCTGCCAGCCTGTGCTGCGGCCACCAGCTGCCCAGTTGGAACACCTAAGGCTCTGCAGACGTCCAGAGTGACCGCTGGGACAGCGGGCTTTGTGGAGGAAGGCGCGGCCAGAGGTTCCAGGGTGAGAAAGCTGCTCACAGAGCTCTGCGCTCCCTGAGGGGAGAGGGCAGGGAGGTCCAGGGTCATTAGGATGCCCTGCCAGCTGTAAGGTATCGTGTTTCCCGTAACTGAGGCAGTAGGTATTTCCTATTAAACGCCATCATTTCACACTTCCAGCTGGATTATAGCATCTCTCCAGCCACTACTTTATTTCAATCAAAAAAGCCCGCCCTAATTAAGTCATCTGGGGGATGAAGTCAAGGCAGAGGCTTCCAGGATGCTGACGATACCTCTAAGACTTTAGACCCTCCCAGTGAGCAAGCCTCAATGGCCTGTAACTCCCCCGAACTATGTCATCACCACAAACGGAAATGGTGGCTCCTCGGCATAGGCTGGCTTTTCCTTTCCCCGATTCTGAAGCTCTACAATTACAACCCATCTTAGATCTCACCCTTGACCCCTGCCAGCTGCACTGAAATTGCAGAGCATCAGTCAAAAGTGGAAAGGGGGGGGGGGGGCATATATGAGCACGGGGATGGAAATCTCCAAATCTCCCCGAGATGGCGGGGGCAGGAGAAGGATTTTCAAAGCACTCTGCGTGTAAAAGATAAACTAGAATACTTGCAACCAGAACGAGCTTTACACATCAGCCTGTCCTAGCTGTCTCGTACCACGCAGGAGACGCTCAGGCACAGAGAGACGGCGGGATCTGCCCAGTCGTGCTGCGAGGGGGGCCGGGCTGCAGCCTCAAACCTTTAACGAGTCTAGAATTTTTACACCACGCCACTGGTGGGCCGTGACATCCCTCTCCAGTCAGGAAGAGTCAATTTACGACACTTACAGGATGTCTGAAAAGACATCAGACCGCCTTCACAGCTCTACAGTTGATTACACTTTCAATATGAAGAAGCTGAAGACGAAAGGGTCTTTTTCAATGCTTCCTTTCCGTCCTCAGGACTGGAATACTGTAAACTGGTGCTTCTCACACTTTCATGGGCTACAGCTCACGGAGCGGGTCCGGTGAAAATGCAGGTGCTGACTCAGCAGGTCCGGGGTGGGGCCTGAGAGCCTGCATTTCTCAGGAGCTCCCAGTCCACGGGTCCCACTTAGAGAAGCCAGGCCCTAAGCCACACTGAGTCTGATGCACCAAGGAAAGGGCGTGTCCAGTGCAGACGTGCAGAGCAAGGACGCTCCTTAGAGAGACATCGGAGACGTTGCTGTATCACCCCCCCCCTCCCGCCACGACCCCCACGCGCACCGGAGGCCTCGAGAGGACGCGAATCCAAACCAGCAGCAAAGCAGGCGGGAGAGGAGAGAGCTCCGTAAGGAATACCAGCCCCAAAGACGTGCCTGCAACTGGCTGATGTTCTCCACACGGTCAGGTTCAACCAGCTCTAAGATGACGGGACGCCAGGCTCCAGTGTGTGCTTAATCCTTAGCCTCATCCATCTCAGCCGGGGGGCGGAGGGGCAAGTGCCCGATCCGGCCGGAAGCCTATTTCTGTAAATACGGTTTCACTGGGGCACATCCACGCCCCTTCATGTATTGTCTAAAGCTGCTTCCGTGCTGGGAGAGCACAGTAAACTGATGGCAACACTGACTTAAAGCCCAAAACATTTACATTGTGACCCTTTATAGAAAAAAGCTTTTTCACCTCCGATCTGGCTATTCAGGGAAATAAACTCTGAAAAGGAAAACCTGAAATCCAAGACAATTCCAACATTGCAGAAGCAACTAGAGCAGTGCAAACTCGGGGACAGATAAGAGTTGTATTTTAGGGGGCTTCTCCTGAGAGGGACACAGCACAATTGAAGTGCTCAGTCAACTTGTGACGGGCCCAGTAAGAGGGACAAGAAAAAACTCATTTTAAAAATCATGATGCAGTAATTTTTAAAATTCAATATGTACCAATATTTACAACCAATAAAGCATACATTAAATGGGGGTGGGGGGAGAACTGTATTTTCAGGCAAGCCTGGTCAAAGCTAGCAAACAGGGATGTCAGTTAGAAACGAGAGGCCCAGTCCACTGCCCAAGGGCAGTCGTTTTCCTGTTATTAACGCTGACTCTGCAGCACAGGGAGACAGAGGATGATCTGTGTTTGGATCCACCAGCCTCCGCAACTGCCTGCACCCCTTATGGAAATCTGGTCCATCATCCTTTCCTCCGCGGCCCCCTTATGTGACAGGTCTCCCATGGACCAGCCTCAAGCTGGGCTTCTGAATTAATCTGGTTCCTACCACATGCCAGCGCGAGAGGCTGAGGCCCCGGGCTCTTCCTCCGTCCTGGTCTCTCTGACAGCAGAAGGGGGCAAGCCTCCAGGGCTCCTGACAGCAGGTACAGCAGGAGGCTCAAACTGGAGGGGAAGGAGGGGCTGCCGGGCTCACCCCCAGGGAGTCGTCAGGACGGCCGGCCGGCTGTCTCCCGGCCGCCGCTCCCCTGGCAGATGGGGCCCGGCACCGTGATGTGCGGATGGGGAGGGAGTGGGCACCCACGTCTGGGTGCCATATGTCCATGGGCTAATGGAAGCCAATTAAGGAAGGCGGGCGGTCTCACAAGAGCTTTCAGGGTTTGGAGCCGTGGCGCCCAGAGAATGCACGTGATCTGGGAGGGACCCACTGAACTGGGGGCACAGCGCGGTCCCCGTGCAGCGAGAGAGCACGGACTCTGGTGCTGAAGGGACTGGGGTGAAATTCTGCCCCGCCACTTACCTGGGTGAGGCCTTGCGTACGCGGGGACGTTATCGTCCCTTCCGCCATACAATGAGGGCGAGCAGGCCTTGTCAACCGGTTTGGGGTTTTTGTTTCTTTGTCTTTTTAAATAGCTTGCCTAATACAGAGCAGTCACAGCACACAGTAAGCTCTCAACAAACTATAGCTGTTCCTGCCCCAGAGAAACCGGATCGACCGTCCCTTGTATATTTCATGAACCACCAATAAACCCAAGGAGACCTGCTCTTCCAAACAAGTCATTAAAAAAACGTAATAACAATCTAATCTGCAGGGTAGATACTGTCATTTCGTAGAAGAGAAAACTCTCACCAAGGATAAATAACTCACCTAAGGACACAGAACCAATAAACGACAGACTGACATCTCATTAACAACGTCTCTCTCTCTCAAAAATATTAGCAGGTTTAGCAACTACCAGCTCAATAATCTTTGCTTCCGTTAAAAACCCCACTCTCTCACCTTACCATTTACATAATAAAAATGTGTATCCTCCTGCAAAATATTTCTTTTTAGAATTAATCCAAACAGCCCCATTTCTACAGAGATAATTTTCTTTGTAAAGCCCCAAACACCTCCAACCCACAATTAAAAGAGATTTTTTTAGACACATTTAGCTTTCTGGCTAAAGGATGTTCATCCGCTCCCCAGGGGGAGGGTCCAGAGGTTAAAAGATATACTAAATCGGGCTTCCCTGGTGGCGCAGTGGTGGAGAGTCCGCCTGCCGATGCGGGGGACGCGGGTTCGTGCCCCGGTCCGGGAAGATCCCACGTGCCGCGGAGCGGCTGGGCCCGTGAGCCGTGGCCGCTGCGCCTGCGCGTCCGGAGCCTGTGCTCCGCAACGGGAGAGGCCACACCATGAGAGTCCCGTGTACCACACACACACACACAAAAAAAAGATATACTAAATCATACTTCATGCCATCATGACCAAGCATCTAAAATAAGCCTTACTCAGTCAAACCAACCACCTCCACAGAGACGTCTACGTCACGTCCTCCTCTCTGTCCGGCTCCATCACCCCTCTGTCCCCACCCACCTGACACAGCTCTTGTAGAGCCCCCAGTGGCACCTACCACAAGCCCCACCCTCACTTCACCCACCTGGCGGCGTCTGACGGCATACCCGTCACCCGCCCTTCTGCAAACACTTCCTAGCTTGGTTTCCGGGCACCCCTTCCTTTACTTCTGTCGCCTTGCTTCCCCTGCTGTTTTCATCCTTCCCATCTCCAAATGTTGAAGTGGCCCGGGTTTGGGCTTTTCTTCTCCCCTAATTATACTCATTGCCCGGGTGATTTCCTCCAAGCCCATGATTTTAACTACAGTGGTCACCCCTAAATGTCTGCCTTCAGTTCAGACCTTGCCCTCAACTCCAAACTCAGACTTCCGGCCGCCTTCTGAGGGGAAACTGAACTGACTCTAACCTCCCCGCCGGATGCTGAAGGCGACGGCACATCACATGTGGGGGGCAAAGGACGGGCGGTGATGAAAACAAGAGGTCAGAGGGCGCTGACGGCGACCCACGAAAACCAGGAGGTCAGAGCGAGCTCGGTGCGACGGCCGGTGCGAGCTGAGTACCGGCCGTTCACTACCGGAGGGGAAAGGTATAGAGGTGGCACGTTTCACCCCAGGTAAACAGAGCTGAAAATAACCAACAGCTTTGGAGCCGCTCTACGTGCACAGTATTTGTTTTGCTTAATGATAAAAGCAGCTAATTCTATCTTTATGAATTGCTCGTGTTCTCTGGCACCTTGCTTTCTGTTTTCTCGCCCCAACGCTTCATGGCCTCTGCACTTGGACCTCAGGTTTAGCATGGCCCCCAAAAAACTGCCAAAACCCACTCTCCCTCCCCCATGTCTTCTACATCCCAGAAACAGCATCTCTGGTCTTCTGGTTACTGAGGCCAAAATTCCTGAAGCCACATCCTCAAAACTTCTTTTTCTCACTCGTGTCACCCAACCCATCAGCACATCTTACAAGGTCTCCCTGCAAGATCTGGGCCAGAGGCCCAACCACCTCTCGCCTCCCTTGCTGTTCCCAGCCAGGCCCAAGCCACCACCTTCTTGCACCTGCAAAGCCTCCCAACTCCCCTCTTCTCTTCCGCCTCTGCACCTCACCCCTGTAGCCTATCCTCCACTCTCAAACATTTCAGGAAAAAAAATAGAGACAGAGAGAGACAGACAGACAGACAGAGAAGGAGCAAGTGTCCTAAAATGTTTGGGGAATCTGGGTGAAGAGCATACTAGAATTCTTTGCACTGTTTTTGCAGCTTTTCCGTAAGTCTGAATTATTTCAAATGGAAGAGTTGTGAAACAACCAAAACCCACTATCTCCCTCTGTGAACCCATCCTGTGTCCCCCCAGCCAACCTAGGACAAACTCCCTTAAGCCCATCTATTGTTTCATGAGACACTAACAAGCCCTTGCAGAACATGTCCTACTGTGCTAGGCGGTGTGAATAAAAAATTAAAAAAATAAAAAACTTTTAAAAATAAAAATAAAAAACTGGATCCAGGGCTTCCCTGGTGGCGCAGTGGTTGAGAGTCCGCCTGCCGATGCAGGGGACGCGGGTTCGTGCCCCGGTCCGGGAAGATCCCACGTGCCGCAGAGCGGCTGGGCCCGTGAGCCATGGCCGCTGAGCCTGCGCGTCCGGAGCCTCTGCTCCGCAACGGGAGAGGCCACCACAGTGAGAGGCCCGCGTACCGCAAAAGAAAAAAAAAAAAAAAAAAACTGGATCCAGAGCCCACAGCCTGTCCTTAGACAGTTCTCAACTGAACAGAAAGGAGCGATACATGAGCAGAGAATTTCAAAATAATGCGAGGAGCACTTTACAGGGGGTGCAGAGCTATGGAAGCTGGAAAGACGTGTAACCTCCTCGGTGAGGTGACACCTGAGCTGTCTTGCACCTGACAGCGTCCCCCGACGGCACTTACCAAGATCTAACCGTTATGCATTTTAGTTCCCTGCACCGTCGGTTTCAGAGGGGTTGGTCCTAGAGCCTAGCAGAGTACCTACCACGGTAGGACAGCACGCGCTGCTCAAGAAGCAGTGGCTGAGTGAGTGATGAGGTCAAGAGCAGCTGTCAGTCAATGTGCAGGAAGACAGGATGTGCCGATATGCAAATCGTATTTTTCTTGTGGGAAGCAAGGGTGGGTTCACAAGCTCTCTCTCCCTAAGAAGGGCGGAAGTCAAAACATTTTCCACCCTGCTAAGCACATTGTGAGTTCCCTGCACAAAATAAAATCTCACCATTAACGAATAGCACACACACCTAACAAGCCCCAGCCTCTGATGACTCCCTCCCAGACCCAGGGCGGAATAAGAACCTGGTAATTGTGAAGGCGTGCCCAGCACCCCCCCCCCCCACCGTGGCTTCCAAGAGCTGAGGACAGATGTCAGAGGCAGGCTGACTGGTGATACCAGGGAACTGAGAAAGAGACAGAAGGAACACTGGGCTTGGGATACGTCTGAACCAGAGATGGCAAATAGGGGCCTGAATGTCAGTGGCCACCCAACGGGCTATGGTCTTTTTTAAAAAAAGTGTGTGTGTCTGTGTGTGTCTGTATCTGTGTCTGTGGGGGGGGGGGGGCTCAAGAATTCATCAGGCCTGTTAGCCATAAAAAGAAACCAAACTGAGTAATTTGTAGTGAGGTGGATGGTCCTAGAGACTGTTCTACAGAGTGAAGTAAGTCAGAGAGAGAAAAATAATACATATGTTAACACATATGTATGGAATCTAAAAAAAAAATGGTTCTGAAGAACCTAGGGGCAGGACAGGAATAAAGATGCAGACGTAGAGAATGGACTTGAGGACACGGGGAGGGGGAAGGGTTAGCTGGGACGAAGTGAGAGAGTGGCATGGACGTATACACGCTGCCAAATGTAAGATAAATAGCTAGTGGGAAGCAGCCGCATAGCACAGGGAGATCAGCTCCGTGCTCTGTGACCACGTAGAGGGGTGGGATAGGGAGGGAGGGAGACGCAAGAGGGAGGGGATATGGGGATATATGTATATGTATAGCTGATTCACTTTGTTATACAGCAGAAACTAACATAACAATGTAAAAGCAATTATACTCCAATAAAGATGTTTAAAAAAAAAGAATTCATTAGGCCTGATTGAGAAGCATAACAGTGATTAGTAAACAATAGGGCCCAAAGCACCTGGCTGTGTTTCGGTTATTCATGGCTTAAACTGTATTCAAACTCATGTACTTCCCTTAAGTCTGAGCCACAGCAAACACCTGCTACAACCCTGCCAGGAGAACATCTAACTTCCATATCTGACCAGGAATAAAGCTCGCAATATCAAATGAACACTGAATAAATCCTGACCTCTTAGAACCTGCAAGAAGGACATTGTTGGTGATTACAAGTATCACTGAACGACGTAACTCCGCACATGATTATAAGGCAAATTCATAAGTGAGATGTGAGACGGAGCGGCCGTCCGTGTCTGCCTCGTCGGAGGTGGAAGGAGGGCTCATCTAATGAAGCTGGTGCACCTGTTACACCGGAACTTTCTCTACTCTCATTCCACATCCCTGACCTCCTTCTGACCTCCAACGTCGGGTATCACAGACTTTTCTATGGCTTTCCACCCACGATTAAAACACCCGGCGCCTTGTGATGGGGAGATTCTATGCCCCCATCTTCATCTCTTGCTTTGCCCAGCGACGCACGCTCACTGTGCTACCCGAGGACGAGATGCGGCGGCGGTGGTGGCGAGACTGACCTCCGCTGGGTGGGCAGGCGCTGCGGCGGCCCCATGCCTCACCCCGCAGGCCTGCCGGGCCTCGGAAGACTGCAGCAGACCCCTCCCTCTGAAGAGCGAGAAGAGGTGGAGGGGAAAGGTGCCAGGCCAGGAAAGGAGCTTCCTTCCGTGACTGGGCCGTCCAACTCGGACAGGCAGGGAACGCGCCACCCTGCAAAAGCTCCTTTGGATTTTATGGAGCTATAAGCGGGGGGCTGGACTAGTTCTCCTGCTGTTTTTTTAAACACTGACGTAGACTGTGAACACAGACAAAACAGAAGATCTCTTTAATAAACGTATGTCTCTGGTGCACGGCGTCATGCCCGGATAACCGTCTAGAAAACCCAGTTTAGGTTGGAAGTTTCACATCTTCGTGTCAACAAAGTCCCAGGGCCTCTGCCGTGGAGTACACCTCACTCGTATCAATAATATACACGATTAACGAGTAGAGAAGACTTTTGTTTGCTCGTGTCATTTTTTTAAATCACCCAGATGTGAACTACACTAGAGACGACAACCTCTGGATAGCTCTGCTTCAGAATTTGGGGTGGTGCAAATAAACGTCCATGCTTTCAAAACAATCAGCCATCTATCTTTACTAACTGCTACAGGCGCAATCCTTCCGGACCCAGCAGGCGATGAACAAGAACCCAGCTGGTGAGGGGACGGATAATCACCATTGCTCCGTGGGCTCAGCCAGTCTCAAATCCCAACGCGATGCGTGGAAGTGAAAGCTAGCGATGACCAAACATCTAAATACGCAGCCCACCTTGCCATCTGCTCCCCCGTCATCCCAATTTAAAATGAATAAGACCGCTATTAGAGGGCAGGGTTGGAGCCGCATCTGTTGTTCTGAAAGTGTGGACCATGGCCAGCCGCCCATAGCTCCTCATGAGGTCCGAGCTGTACCTCAGACGGAAGCCTGAAGTTCTAGACGGGGGATAAAAGAGAAATGGTAACTCTCTGACCTGATTTTTTTTCCTTTTCCTCAAGTTGCTGTTCCCCCAACCCCTTCTTTGGTCTTATTTGTTTTATAAAACTTACGAGAAAAGGAAACGCACTGTGAAATGTAAAGGAATCGTGGAAAACAGCCACTCCCTCTGGATACAAGATTTGTGAACATTAGTTTAAGCCGCTGGGTTGTTTTTTTTTTTTCTCTGCATCCTGGGACACCTGAGAACATTTTCTCCCTTGTTATCACATATCCAGAGTCAAGGCAGATGGCTTTAGCAGTAAAGAGGGCGTGGGGTGAGCAGTTAAAAGGTTCTGGGAAGACAGCCATAGGTCCTGGTCCCAACTCTACCTGGGTGACCTTGGGCAAATCACCTTCTTGTGCCTCGAGCTTGATTTGCATCTGCACTGGGTTTTATAAGCCCGAGATCCTAGGCTCCAGCAGCTCTTCGCATAACACAGGCGGCAACATCACATCCCTACCTGAAAAGCCGGGGCACTGAGCTAATTTCCCAAAGGACCCCTCTCCGTGCTTGTACCCCAGCCACACACCGTCCTCCAGGTGAACTAACTGGGATGAGAAGCCATCCGGCAGCCACCTGCACGGCCCCAGCCGTTGACACGGCTCCCCATTCCCTTTCAGACAGCTTTGCCCAAAAGCATTTTTCATGACGTGGCAGAAGGAAGAAGAATAGCGGGCTTTTTTCAGCAAGTATTGATTCATCTACGTGCCAGGCACCGGTGACAAAGTCGTGAACACAACAGACAGTAATCTCGGCCTTCAGAGAGGTGGAGACGGACAAACCAAAAAACACCTTAGAGAGCGAGAAATGCTCTAGGAAGAAACAGAGCAGGGAAGGGGAGAACGAACGTCTCTACCGCCGGACAAGGCGCCCCGAGAGAGGCTCACACCGTGAAATGTAAACAGGGAACGGGGTCCCAGAGGAAGGACGGGACAGACCGGCTGGAACAAAAGCCTTTGCAAACTGACGCTCTCCTCCCCTCCTCCATCCTTCCCTCCTCATAATGGAAAAAAAAAAAAAAAAAAGTGTATGTGTGCTGAGGCGGGGTGGCGAGGAACTCATCAAAATCAGGGCAACGTTTTAAAACAGCTTCGGATTTCAGATGTCTGAGCATCCAGCTCACACGTTTCAAGGAAAAATCTCTAAACCATATGGCCGATGGCCGAATGCCTTTTTTTCTTTTTAAGAGAAACGTTTAAATAGGGGCAAATGTGTTTGTTTATTTCACTGCCTTGTGCCCGCGCAAGTGCAACCCGGGCTAACAGACGGTCCGTGTCCCGCTGCCTTTGCCAGCTTGCGTACACAGGCTTCCACGCCTCTTCTAATTGTTTATAAATAGCACCAACACCCAGATACGCAGATCAAGGCGGCAAGCTGTCCCTTCAGCAACTGCTGCTCTGATGACAGCAAATGACAAGTGGCCAGATCAGATGGCTGTCAGATGCATTCCACGAGGCCACCCCTTCTCCCCCGACACGTGAAAAACAGGAGGCAGCAGCTCGCCACACACACAGACGACGCTTTGCTCTCCCGATAAAGACCGCTGCCTGCGTTTTCTTGCTCTATCGCCTCAGGCAACTTTCAGGCGTGTCGTGTGTCCTGTAACCCTCCCCCGCGGTCCTGCAACACAGACAGGCTTCCCTTTTACAGGTGAGAGAACAGGGGAGCCGGGAACCCAGAAAGCTGCCCAGATTACACAGCTGCAGTCTCCTGATGCCAAGTGATGCTTTCTCCACCACACGATTTATATGGCACTGAGTTCAAGTTCTTTCCAACACGGCAACAGCCCATAATACTTCTTCCTCTAAAACTTGAAATAATAACAACGTTTACTGTGCACTGACAAGGTGCCAGGCTCTGAGTTTTCTCTCGCTCCAACGCTATTAAATCCGCACCACATCATCCCCACGTCACAGGTGAGCAAACCGAGGAGGAAAATACGAGGCAAACACGTATTTTCTCCATGGTCACAGGTTATTCAGTATTTTTTTTCAAATTTTCAAAAATAAATATTGCTTTAGTTGCAGATGTTATCAAAACTTAAAAGTAGGGCTTCCCTGGTGGCGCGGTGGTCGGGAGTCCGCCTGCCGATGCAGGGGACGCGGGTTCGTGCCCCGGTCCGGGAAGATCCCACATCCGGGAACCCGTGAGCCACGGCCGCTGCACCTGCGCATCCGGAGCTGCTGGGCCCGTGAGCCGTGGCCGCTGCGCCTGCGCGTCCGGAGCCTGTGCTCCGCAACGGGAGAGGCTGCAACAGCGAGAGGCCCGCGTACCGCAAAAACAAACAAACAAAAAAAGTAGTCGCGACTCAGAGAATAATAAAACAGCAGAATAAACATTCAGACTTACACACGACAGGGAAATCTCCCCCTTCGTTGTAACCTCCAATCCCAATCCCCTTCTCGGAGGCAGCTGACGGTAACGGTGTGTCATATGTCCCTCCAGAGCGCCCACCTCCTCGCATTCAGGAATAACCGCACACACGTGGGGTGAATACTACATGCTACCCCTGCTCGTCCCCCAGGGGGCCTGCGGGGGCTTTAGCTGCGACACTCCCGCAACCCACGAGGCACCTCCAGACCCCCTCAGATGAACGGAGTACGGACAGCCTGTCCCCCGAGAGGAGGTGAAAGGCCAGGCCCCTCTAGCCAGCAGGGGGCGCCTTGGCAGCTGGTCCAGGCCTGCATCGCACTTTGCCACCGACCCTGACACCTTCCGGCAGCCACACGTGCCTCCGCAGAACCAGCCACCGCGGGATCTACGCTCCCCCTGAAGACACATCCTCGGCACAACTGCCTTCTCGCTTCTGCCCTCAGCCGCCTCCTGAGTTGTGTCCACAATTCTGCAGGGTTAGTTCACTTACTCAGGTTCTCCCTTTGCGGGTCTCTTTCATACTTCCCGATAAAGGCATGGAGCCATCCCGGTGGAGACACTGACACCATTACAGCAACGGTGACATGTGGAGGGCCTCCTCCTGTCCAGTCTCTTCCCAAGAGCTGCCACCGCCATCACCGTCGGCCCCCGGATTTCCCCGGCTCTTTCCCACGGCAGATAACCAACCGCGACGCATACTTGCTGCCTTCTTTCTTAAGGATGCGCTGAGTCCGTGGGTGACAGATGCCTCGCTTCTCGTCCTAACCAAAGCCCACTTCTCCAGCAACGGCCGTGGACGTCCAGCTGTGCAGGCATACAGCAGACACAGCAGAGGGAGGCTGTAGGGCCTTCTGCCTCAGAGATCACCACCACAGCCCAGAATAAGAGGCAGAAAATATCTGGGCAAAAGGTGGAAAATCCCACTACTCTCGATCCAAAAGATATGAACAGATGAGTTGGAAAAAAGAGCTAACGAACACATGACAAACCACTCAACCTCGCTGACACTCAAAAATGCAAGTTAAACTATACCATCAGTTACTTATCAAGTGGACAAATAACTGTTTTAAATGATCATACTTTGTATCCGCGAGGATGTGCGGAGAGGGCTGCCCGTGTGCCCTGCTCACAGCGGTGTGGACAGAGACCACCTTTCTGATAAACAATGTAGCGTGTCTATCAGATCGCACACGTGATCACGTCCTGTCACCTTCTCACTCCAAGAACAATCTGTCCCAGGAAAATAATCACAGATGAACATCAAGTTCTACAAACAAGGATTTTCATTACCTATAATAGCGCCATGAATTGGAAAATTCCAACTCCTAACATTGCATAAACCTTTAAGACACAATTTGACATAATTATAAATCATGTTTTGAAAGAATATTTAATGATATGATGAAATGCTCATTGGTATTTGTTGAATAAAAGAGATCTCAAAAAGATACCATACCCATTTTATTAAAAACATCTACATATTTATTAATGCTTAGAAAAGAAAAGGGACCTCTGTCAACCACCCCCAGGGTCGACGGTCAGCTAGGAGGACCCACAGGAGAGCGTACAGGCACTCAGAGCTGTGATTTGTTACAGAGGGAAGGTACAAAGCGAGTCAGCAAACCGACAAGGCGCACGGGGCGAAATTCAGAGGAAACCAGGCACAAGCTTCCAGAATCCTCTCCCAGTGGAGTCACCCAGTGACAACACATGTGAAGTACCGTCCCCCGGGGAAGCTCGTCAGAGACCCAGTGCAGAGCTCACTGGGGGCTGGTCCCACGGGCCCCCTCTGCCTGGCGTGTCAAGCTCCAGACTCCCAGACGGAAAGCAGGTGTTGAGGCACGAACCATACTGTCTGTCTGTCTGCACAACAGCTAAGGCCCAGGAGGCACTCTGACCAGTAGGGAGGTGGGACTTCCCTGAGATCCAAGTGCCCAGAGCCCAGAAAATCACATACGCTTCAAAAATACACACAGGCTTGAAACTTTCCAAAATTTACAAGTACACATAGCACAGGGAATTAGAAAGCCATTATCTTCCAATAACTTTTCATGAAGTATAATCTATAAAAATACTGAATCACTATACTGTACATCTGAAACGAATATAATTGTGTAAATCAACAATACTTCCATTTTTTAAAAAGTTAAAAGCACTTTCACACATATTACCTCACTGACTCTTCCAAAAACCCTTCGAGGAAAGCATGACAGAAAGGGAAGGTCACTCAGTGACCTTCCAAAGTGACTTATCCAAAGTCACAGAGCCGGGTGGAAGAAAACCAGGACACCTCACTCCCTACAGCCTGTGTACACACACCCATTCAGCTCCTAAAAGCTGAAAGAGATGCCAGCTTAGAGACATGGAACAGCCATGGGGAAGGAGCAGGACGCAGACACGTGTCTTGTTTGCCAGCTCTGACAGCACCTCTCTCCCTCCGGCTGCGAAGGCGGAAACCAGACCCCATTCCCAGAGCCGAAAGCAGCGCGTCTGGTTCTTGGCGGGTCGCCATCTTTCGGGTTGAACAAGCAGGAGATCATCCCATAAAATTGCTGTTAGACTTCTCAAAAAGGAAGTGTGATTGTACAGAAAAAATCTACTGCACTTGGGAGAAAGGTCCAGTAAAGCCACGAAAGGATAACAAAGTCATACAACATCGAATTACGTTCCTGTGTCACAAAGTGAAACCCCAAAGCTCTCTGGGCACACAGCTGCTTTTTGGAGGTGAAATTAAATCCCAACCGAGAAACAGGTCCACTTTTCTCAAAAGATTTCTTTTGCAAAGTCTTTAGTAAAAATTCCTTTAACTGACTTGCCGTTTTCCAGATTTACTACCCCTTTGCCGGCCTTACGCTCGGGCACGGCGAGCACTGACCGCACGTTGACTGCGACCCAGACACCAGGTAGCGCTGCGGCAGCGACACAGATGAACGTGACCCGGCCGTGGCCTTGAGGAGCTCACACTGGGGAGTGGAAGATTCTACGTCACGATTTTAAGGCGGCTTGCTAACTGCCATCGCCGGTTTCCACTTTGGCCCTCGCTGGCCTGAATCGAAAGGAAAAGAACCTAGCGCGCACCATACACCCCATCCCTGTGACGGGTGGCGTCCAGGCCGGTCCAAGCCGGGCAAGTGGCGGTGGGCACAGGGGCTCCCCCGTCTACAGCTCGTTCAGAAGGTCCACACAGCCCCCCCCACACAAGGTCAGCCTGTGGCCTTCAGGGGGGCCCACGCATCGGGAGGAAGGAGACAGAGGACAGGACAGCGAAAGGCTCTGAACTGACATGAAACCTCCCAGAACCCCTCCCCAGATGTAAGGGACCCACAGAAGACTAGCCCGAACGCGTGCCGTTACGGGGTGCAGAGCGCTGGTGTGACGGCGAGGAAGGAACGGGGTCACCAGAGGTCCGAGATCTACTCCCCGCTCGGCCGCTAACTCAGCCCACGACCTTGATCGAGGCTCTCAACCTCTGCAGGTCACGGTAAGGTCACCGGAAAACAGAAGGCATGAACGCGGACCTGCCTTTTTCACAGAACTGCTGAGAGGATAAAATGAGATAATGGATTTAAAAATTCCTAGTGAACTATGAAGCAAAACACAAATGTGAGAAACCATGGTTACCATTAATAACAACCACGTACGATCGAGTTAAGACAAGAGCCTCCCCTCCCTCACCCCAGCCTTCTCCCAACCGAGGGCAAAGTGACACGCAGCCGGGGTCTAGGGCCCGGGTGCGAACAGCCCGCGACTGGCACTGAGCCACTCCCTCCAAGGCCTCCGAGAGAGAAGCCAGCCGCCATACAGGACCACGTTTTATTTCCTCTGGGGGCTTGAAGTCACCCAAGCTTAGAGCAGGGCTGAGCAGAGAAGGGGTTTGCCTCCGCTAGACGCGACAGCTGTGTCTGCACATTCCTGTAGCAAAAAGGTAAAAGAGCATTCGAATGCCACATGGCGCTACTCAATTTCCTGTGCTGAATCCAGGGACACCACGCTGGGTGGGACCCTGAAAACATATTCAGGGCAGAGACTCGGTGAGTTCGGCTTCAAGGTGTTCAGCAGCCGCTAACACCCGGACCCCAACGCTGCTTCCGCTGACGCCGAGCAAAGTTAAGGCGCTGCGGACCCCCCGCAGCTGAGCGCCACGCAGACAGCTCGCGGATGCTCCTCCCTGAGCTCACCGGTGGCGACCTTCGCCCAGAATCAGGCTGCAGAGTCCCAGGAGCGGAGGGAAACGATTCCCAAACTGCCCTGTCCTTTCTCCACTCCCGAGGAAGATGGATCGAAAGGATGAGTCTCGGAGTCAGAACTCAGAGGTGCTTCGACATCAGATGTGGCCCAGCCCTCCTGGTGCCCAGGTAACAGAAGTAAATAGTCTGGTTTAGTGACAGAGCCAGAAGCAAAAGCTACTCGCCTAGCCTCTGGTCCACAGCTCCTGCAGCAATGCTACCCTGTGTTTTTTTTCCTAGCGAAGGAAAGAAAAACGAGACCCAGCCAAAAGCCACGCGATCCATATTAAAGCCATCAGAGAGTTTATTTAGCACCTACTTAAAGGTAGGTGCTTCCTGTAAAATATACAAGCATGAATATGCAACAAGTGACTTCCATTGTGTTTGGACTTGTCACGCGTGTTCATAAAAGCACAAAGCCTACCCTCTGCTCCAAGGGCAGGACCATCTTATATCACAGCTGTGTGTCCATCCACCTCACCAGACCTCTTGTTCATGAGGGCAGGGATCACATATCATCCTTCTATCCCCAATGCCTGGCCTGTATGACACTCAATAAACGACTACTGAACTAATAAGTTAGCTACTAAAACATTTTCAACTCGCATTAACAAAACTGACGTACTAAGCTGGGTTGATGTCAGATTCATACCACACAGCTTCAATCTTACCTCGTGGATTTATCCTGTGTTCAGCTGGATTATCATTCGCTAAATATTTAGTGAGCACCTACTATGTGCGAGACGTTGCTAAGCACAGAGGACCTGGCGGTGACAAGAACAGCCAGAGTCCTGGTTCAGACAGAACTGCGGGTCTAATGGGGGACGGATGAACAAGATATCAGCTTGATGAGAGAGCGCTGAGAAGAGAAAGCACAGGTAGCCGTGGGAAGCACATAACTTTGCCCAGATGGCACATAAAGAACACCATCTCAGCGCTTCCTACAGCACAAGATCAATATTCCCTAAGGTTACTAATGAAGCCGCAATAAACCCATCCCCTCAGTACCAGAACTCACCGCAGACGAGTGTCCAGGAAGGAACCAAAGAAACAAGTGGAGCTCCGGGACTGATCACTCACACGGATTAAAATCGGCTTTCAGACGCAAGGTTCCAATTGTGAAATCCCTTGGCTACACTCGTTTGAAACAAGGTGCTAAAAGAGGCCCGTATTTAAGTGGTGAATTAACCCTACCAGTTAAAACTAAAGACATCCTTGGTTCAAGGGCTAAGGATGAATTATCTTTGACAAATTGATTAGCTTTGAATATGTACATTGAAAAACTAAACTATTAAAAAGAAACTAATAAAGAAAGAAAAACTATGATGGTGACATAATCATGACGACTTTACTGAACACTTACTATGTGCTAGGTACCGGCGCTACGCTATGCACTTAGACACGTGTTTGCACTGAAAGCTCTGAACCATCCTGTGAGATAGATGATCATGACACCTGTTTTCCCATTTTATAGAGGAAGAACGTGAGGTTTAGACAAGTTTAACAACTCTCCCCAGATGGCACGGCCGGTCAGCAAGACCACAGCCTGACTCCACAGCCCTTGCTGAGAGGTAATATTTACCAGCTGCCGGGCACAGGGCTGGAGCAGACAGGAGTGCCACAAACACCCGCACGGCACTTCACCCCGGGTCATTCCATGCCAAGGAAACCAGACTTGTAGTAGCCCTGCATCACTGACTGTCAGACCGTTATTCCGTGAAGAGAAGGTAGAATGCGTAGACATCAGAATCAGCCGAGGCACTGGTAAACATACCCACGGTAGATGGTAGCGGGATGTGGCGTTCATGTAAGCTCCACATCTAGTTGCACCATGTTCTCTCATCACCCCCAAAGCACCCAAAACCCTTCTAAGCTGATGAAAGCAGCAAACACGTGCGTTACCTAGGACTCCCATTCACCTTGGACAGGGGTTCTCAACCCTCGCTGTCTACCACAGTCACCTGGGGCTCTTTTAAAACTTACAGATGCCCAGGCTCCATTCTGCTTCAACAGGTGTGCAGTGAGCGTGCACCCTCCACTCCACCGCCCTGACACTCGCACACTTCCGCCCAGTTCACCAACACGGATGGAGACGGCGAGCACTGCGAACCCAGGTCAAGTAAGACGAGTCAGGCTCAAGCCCCTAAAGAAGTGTTTACACTTCTCTCTGCTTTTAGGATAAAGAAACCAGTGCCAGAGATGTGTTCCAGTCCAAACCAAAGAAACTCCCAGGTGGAAAAATACTCTTGTATAAGTTTACATACAAAACAACTTCCTTTACCTTCCCTGTCAGTAGCCAGGGATTAACTCTGAGCCATGAGAACGCAGCATGAAAGAAAAATTCAGGTCTGGGCCACCTGCCATTCTTAAAGCGCACCCTCCCCGGTGAAAGAGCACAGCGTGAATTTAGATGTACTGTCTTGTCAAGGATGGAAACAGAAAAGCAGCACAATACAGAAGACAGAGCTGTTGGGAATCAAGGGGCTGGGGACTCTAGTCCTGGCCCCGGGGCCAATTTGCAATGTCACCTTAGCTAAGTCCACCCTCCCCCCCTCTGGTCTCCGGGTGGCCAACAGTTAAATGAGAGGGTCAAGTATAAAAAAAGACAGGTGTGACTTCAAGCTCCAGAGTCTAACAGTGATTAAAAAGGAGCTTCTGCCATTGACCAGAAAAACAACTCAAGGAAGGACCTTTTCCCATTCTTAAAAAGCCCAAAGGGAAAGCAGAGAACGAAGCACCCATCCTACTTAGCATAGCCTGGGACAGCGGGACACACACGCTCTGATTCTCACCCCGACGGCTGAGCGATTATCATTGCTTTGCACGTTCACTCACGCATTCATTCATCCCGCAAATATCTGAAGTACCTTCTATGTGCCAGATGCTCCCCACTGCCCCTAAGTCAAGCTCCTTTCCTGCAAGCCCTCTAAACTTCCACATACATTACTGCATTGTCGCATCTAATGGTCAGAGAAGCCCTCTGCGGTTACCGATGAAAATTACTGCAGCCTCAAGAGGTTAAGGGAAGTACTCGAGAGACCCCACTCAGGCGTCTCTTCTCAGTAACCACAGCCAGCTCAGAGCAGCGGGGCCCGGACGGTCTTCCCTCCCTGCCCCAGCCCCTTGGCTGACCCAGCATTCCCCAGAAAGCTATCAAGTCCTGGCAGCTCTGTCACGGGCTGTTTTGAGGCCACAAAAGCCATACATGTACAGGACTAATACAGTCCATCTGCCTCTAACAGACCTTTTACTTTTCATGCTGGTCACTTCTGTGCGCAGACGGGTTCAGAAAGCCTTTGGCAAGTTACCATGAAGCCACTTCCCCTCCCCGTTCTCCCCCGCCCCCCCCGCCGCCCCATCACCGTGGGGTGCAGGCGAAGTGGCTAGTGGGCAGTGAGCTCCCTTCTCCACACTCCAGTGCCCACTCCCGCCGCCGTCCCCAAAGCACTGAGCTGATGCCACCTCGTATAGGCGGGAAAGAGCCTCCTCCTTTCGAGGCTGAGGGCGGGGGAGGGGCAACTTCTTGGGCAGCTCTGACTCTGCAGCGAGAGAGACTGAGCTGAGCTGGGCCTCCCCTGTCCTACGAGGCACCCACGGGTGTCATCAGGCAGACCGCACTTTGAAGCGTTTCAGGCGATTATTCCAGAAATGCTGTCTACGCGCTCTGACCCTGTCATGCACGGAAGGCTTTATTTATAGGCTGCAAAGGATTTCGGCCCTGCATCTCCTCGGCTCCTCCCAGCAGCCCTGTGTGACTGCAGCCTATGTTTCGTCACACCCCTATTTTAAGAGAATGAAACCAAAACTCACAGAAGTCAAGTAACTTTTCCAGCGAAGAGGACGAGAACCAGGACAAGAGGCCTATTTTTTTTTTTAAGTTTTTATTTTATATTGGAGTATAGTTGATTTACAATGTGTGTTAGTTTCAGGTATACAGGAAAGTGAATCAGTTACCTTGATACATATACATGTATCTATTCTTTCATTTATTCATTATTTTTTTTTGTGGTACGCGGGCCTCTCACTGTCACGGCCTCTCCCGTTGCAGAGCACAGGCTCCGGACGCGCAGGCTCAGCGGCCACGGCTCACGGGCCCAGCCGCTCTGCGGGGTGTGGGATCTTCCCCGACCGGGGCACGAACCCGCGTCCCCTGCATCGGCAGGCGGACTCTCAACCACTGCGCCACCACGGAAGCCACGTTTTCTGTTTTTTTCATGTGCACCAGTCTGCTGTTGAAACATCATCAAGACGATACCCTTCAGAGTATCCTCAGAACCACTCAGAGGCCTTATCAAAACAAAAATTCTGATTCCATAGGTGGGGGCATTTGTAACAAGCTCCCAAGTGACAGAGATGCACAGGCCGGAGCACCACACTTGGAGAATCACTGTTCCCAGGGACAAGGAGAGGACGGGGCCGGGCCGGCCCGAGACAAGATACTGGGAAGGGTCTTAACGCAGAGGAGGCAGCTCTGCTCCGGGCCACCTACTCAGCACTTGCCCTTGATCAAGTCATCGAAATTCTCCAAGCCTTGATTCCTAATGTCAAAATGAGAGTAATCACTCTGCCATGGCAGCCTTCAGAAGGAAAGCAAATTAAATGTGTGGTGAAGGAAATACTATATTTTCAAATTTATGGTAATTTCTGAAGGGAGGGATTGGAGTGATTTTTAAAACATTCACATGTGTACTTTTCTGCATTGTTTGATTTCTTTATAATGTGCAAATAAAATCTCAGAAGAACCTTAATGATTTTAAAAAAAACAAAAGTTCTTTTTTTTTAACATCTTTATTGGAGTATAACTGTTTTACAATGGTGTGTTAGTTTCTGCTTTACAACAAAGTGAATCAGTTATACATATACATATGTTCCCATATCTCTTCCCTCTTGCATCTCCCTCCCTCCCACCCTCCCTATCCTGCCCCTCTAGGTGGTCACAGAGCACCGAGCTGATCTCCCTGTGCCATGTGGCAGCTTCCCACTAGCTATCTATTTTACATTTGATAGTGTATATATGTCCCTGCCACTCTCTCACTTCGTCCCGGCTTACCCTTCCCCCTCCCCATATACTCAAGTCCATGCTCTAGTAGGTCTGTGTTTTATTCCCGTCCTATCACTAATCTCTTCATGACATTTTTTTTCTTAGATTCCATATATATGTGTTAGCATACGGTATTTGTTTTTCTCCTTCTGACTTACTTCACTGTGTATGACAGACTCCAGGTCTATCCACCTCATTACAAATAACTCAGTTTCGTTTCTTTTTATGGCTGAGTAATATTCCATTGTATATATGTGCCACATCTTCCTTATCCATTCGTCTGTCGATGGACACTTAGGTTGCTTCCATGTCCTGGCTATCGTAAATAGAGCTGCAGTGAACATTGGGGTACATGACTCTTTTTGAATTATGGTTTTCTCAGGGTATATGCCCAGTAGTGGGATTGCTGGGTCGTATGGTAGTTCTATTGTTAGCTTTTTAAGGAACCTCCATACTGTTCTCCAGAGTGGCTGTATCAATTTACATTCCCACCAGCAGTGCAAGAGGGTTCCCTTTTCTCCACACCCTCTCCAGCATTTATTGTTTCTAGAGTTTTTGATGATGGCCAATCTGGCCGGTGTGAGGTGATATCTCATTGTAGTTTTGATTTGCATTTCTCTAAAGATTAATGATATTGAGCGTTCTTTCATGTGTTTGTTGGCGATCTGTATATCTTCTTTGGAGAAATGTCTATTTAGTCCTTCTGCCCATTTTTGGATTGGGTTGTTTGTTTTTTTGTTATTGAGCTGCATGAGTTGCTTATAAATTTTGGATATTAATCCTTTGTCAGTTGCTTCATTTGCAAATATTTTCTCCCATTCTGAGGGTTGTCTTTTGGTCTTGTTTATGGTATCCTTTGCTGTGCAAAAGCTTTTAAGTTTCATTAGGTCCCATTTGTTTATTTTTGTTTTTATTTCCATTTCTCTAGGAGATGGGTCAAAAAGGATCTTGCTGTGATTTATATCATAGAGTGTTCTGCCTATGTTTTCCTCTAAGAGTTTGATAGTGTCTGGCCTTACATTTAGGTCTTTAACCCATTTTGAGTTTATTTTTGTGTATGGTGTTAGGGAGTGGGGAGTGTTCTAATTTCATTCTTTTACATGTAGCTGTCCAGTTTTCCCAGCACCACTTATTGAAGAGGCTGTCTTTTCTCCACTGTATATCCTTCCCTCCTTTATCAAAGATAAGGTGACCATATGTGTGTGGCTTTATCTCTGGGCTTTCTATCTTGTTCCATTGATCTATATTTCTGTTTTTGTGCCAGTACCATACTGTCTTGATTACTGTAGCCTTGTAGTATAGTCTGAAGTCGGGGAGCCTGATTCCTCCAGCTCTGTTTTTCATTCTCAAGATTGCTTTGGCTATTCGAGGTCTTCTGTGTTTCCATACAAATTGTGAAATTTTTTGTTCTAGTTCTGTAAAAAATGAAAGTGGTAATTTGATAGGGATTGCATTGAATCTGTAGATTGCTTTGGGTAGTAGAGTCATTTTCACAATGTTGATTCTTCCAATCCAAGAACATGGCATATTTCTCCACCTATTTGTATCATCTTTAATTTCTTTCATCAGTGTCTTATAGTTTTCTGCATACAAGTCTTTTGTCTCCTTAGGTAGGTTTATTCCTAGATATTTTATTCTTTCTGTTGCAATGGTAAATGGGAGTGTTTTCTTAATTTCACTCTCAGATTTTTCATCATTAGTGTATAAGAATGCCAGAGATTTCTGTGCATTAATTTTGTATCCTGCAACTTTACCAAATTCATTGATTAGCTCTAGTAGTTTTCTGGTAGCATCCTTAGGATTCTCTATGTATAGTATCATGTCATCTGCAAACAGTGACAGCTTTATTTCTTCTTTTCCTATTTGGATTCCTTTTATTTCTTTTTTTACTCTGATTGCTGTGGCTAGAACTTCCAAAACTAGGTTGAATAAGAGTGGTGAGAGTGGGCAACCTTGTCTTGTTCCTGATCTTAGTGGAAATGGTTTCAGTTTTTCACCATTGAGAACGATGCTGGCTGTGGGTTTGTCATATATGGCCTCTATTATGTTGAGGAAAATTCCCTCCATGCCTACTTTCTGCAGGGTTTTTAATCATAAATGGGTGTTGAATTTTGCCAAAAGCTTTCTCTGCATCTATTGAGATGATCATATGGTTTTTCTCCTTCAGTTTGTTGATATGGTGTATCACGTTGATTGATTTGCATATATTGAAGAATCCTTGCATTCCTGGGATAAACCCCACTTGATCATGGTGTATGATCCTTTTAATGTGCTGTTGGATTCTGTTTGCTAGTATTTTGTTGAGGATTTTTGCATCTATGTTCATCAGTGATATTGGCCTGTAGTTTTCTTTCTTTGTGATGTCTTTGTCTGGTTTTGGTTATCAGGGTGATGGTGGCCTCACAGAATGAGTTTGGGAGTGTTCCTCCCTCTGCTATCTTTTGGAAGAGATTGAGAAGGATAGGTGTTAGCTCTTCTCTAAATGTTTGATAGAATTCGCCTGTGAAGCCATCTGGTCCTGGGCTTTTGTTTGTTGGAAGATTTTTAATCACAGTTTCCATTTCAGTGCTTATGATTGGTCTGTTCATATTTTCTATTTCTTCCTGGTTCAGTCTCGGCAGCTTGTGCATTTCTAAGAATTTGTCCATTTCTTCCAGGTTGTCCATTTTATTGCCATAGAGTTGCTTGTAGTAATCTCTCATGATCCTTTGTATTTCTGCAGTGTCAGTTGTTACATCTCCTTTTTCATTTCTAATTCTATTGATTTGAGTCTTCTCCCTTTTTTTCTTGATGAGTCTGGCTAATGGTTTATCAATTTTATTTATCTTCTCAAAGAACCAGCTTTTACTTTTATTGATCTTTGCTATTGTTTCCTTCATTTCTTTTTCATTTATTTCTCATTGATCTTTATGATTTCTTTCCTTCTGCTAAATTTGGGGGTTTTTTGTTCTTCTTTCTCTAACTGCTTTAGGTGCAAAGTTAGGTTGTTTATTTGAGATGTTTCCTGTTTCTTAAGGTATGATTGTATTGCTATAAACTTCCCTCTTAGAACTGCTTTTGCTGTATCCCATAGGTTTTGGGTCATCTTGTCTCCATTGTCATTTGTTTCTAAGTATTTTTTGATTTCCTCTTTGATTTCTTCAGTGATCACTTTGTTATTAAGTAGTGTATTGTTTAGCCTCCATGTGTTTGTATTTTTTACAGATCTTTTCCTGTAATTTATATTATTTAAATTCCTCTAGAAGAGTTTTCCGGTAAATAATGAAATCAGTTGAATGCTTAGCAGCCAGCATGTTTTTAATAATTAAACTTTTTATTTTGAAATAATTGTAGATTTTCATGCAGTTGTAAGAAGGAAGAGGGCTTCCCTGGTGGCACAGTGGTTGAGAGTCCGCCTGCCGATGCAGGGGACGCGGGTTCGTGCCCCGGTCCGGGAAGATCCCACGTGCCGCGGGGCGGCTGGGCCCGTGAGCCATGGCCGCTGAGCCTGCGCGTCCGGAGCCTGCGCGTCCGGACCCTGTGCTCGGCAACGGGAGATGCCGCGACAGTGAGAGGCCCGTGTACCGCAAAAAAATAAAATAAAATAAGAAAGAAGAAGAAATCCCATACACTTTTCTTTTTAATTTTTATTTTATATTGGACTACAGTTGATTTAGAATGTTGCGTTAGTTTCAGGTGTGTAGCAAAGTGATTCACTCATACATATACCTGTAATCCCACATACTCTTTGCCCAATTCATCCCAGTAGTAACATCTTGCAAAACCGTAGTACAATCTCACACCAGCCTGGCCCACTGATCTGTTCACCCCATCTACAATTGTGTCATTTCAAGGATGCTATATATAAATGGATTCCTATACGTATTTAAACTTTGGGAATTGGCTTTCTTTTTCACTCAGTATGATTCTCTGGAGATTCACCCAGGGTGTTGTGTGTATTAATATGTTCCTGTTATTGCAGACTAGTGTTCCATGGGAGTGGATGTACCACAGCCCTTCAGGGAGAAACCTACAGAGCCCCTGAAAACATCTGGGTTGCCTCCAGGTTCTGGGTACTGTGAATAAAGCTGCTATGAACATTCACTTTCAGGTTTCTGTGTGAACAGCAGTCTTCGTTTCTCTGGATAAATTTGTCCCGGATTGTAATTATTGAGTCCTATGGTAGTTGCATGTTTAGTTTTTTGTCTGTTTGTTTGTTTTTTAACTTTTTATTTTATATTGGAGCATAGTTGATTAACAATGTTGTGTTAGTTTCAGGTGTACAGCAAAGTGATTCAGTTACACATACACATGTATCTATTCTTTTTCAAATTCTTCTCCCATTTAGGTTGTTAATGTAATACTGAGCGGAGCTCCCTGTGCTCTACAGTAGGTCCTTGTCGGTTATCCATTTTAAATACAGCGGCGCGTACATGTCAATCCCAAACTCCCCGACTATCCTGCGTGTTTAGTTTGTTTTAAGAAACTGCCAAACTGTTTTCCAGGGTGGCTGCACCACTGTATGTTCCCTCACCAGCATTTGGTGGTGTCACTATTTTTTATTTTAGCCATTCCTGTAGGTCGGTAGTGGTACCTCACTGCGGTCTTAACTTGCACTTCCCTGATGGCTAATGATGTTGAAAATATTTTCATGTGCATACTTCTCATCTGTACACCCTCTTTGATGAAATGTCTCCATGTCTTTTACTCATTTGCTAATTAGATTGTTTATTTTCCTGTTGAATTTCGAGGTTTTTTTCATATATATTCTAAATACTAGTCCTTTATCACATGTGGTTTGTAAATATTTTCTCCTGGTCTGTAGCATGTCTTTACATCCTCTTAACACAGTCTTTTCTTTTCCCTCTGCACAGATAACTGACATTTTCGATTTTTTTTTATTAAAGTATAGTTGATTTACAATATTAAATTAGTTTCAGGTGGACAACATAGTGATTCAATGTTTTATAGATCATACTCCATTTAAAGTTATCACAAAATATTGGCTATATTCTCTGTGCTCTACAATACATCCAATTTATCAGTTTTTCCTTTTATGGGCTGTGTTTTCTGTGCCGAGTCCAAGGAAGTATTCTTTGCCTAGCTCTAAATCTCAAAGAGTTTCTATGTTTTAGTTTCCTCAGAGCTTTATAGTTTTACATTTAAGTCTGTGATCCATTTTGAGTTAATTTTTGTATATAAGGTGTGAGGTTTAGGTCAAGGTTTTCTTTTGTTTTGTTTTTTTGGTCTGTAGATGTCCAATTGCTTCAGGCAATGAGCTCCATTTTTTTAATGAAATTAAAAATATGCTAGTGCGTCATCCATATTACAGGTAAGTATTGTTTTGTGAAGCTTTAATTCCAACTGTATACTGAACAATGTAAAATGTCTAGTTTGAAAGTGTGAAAAATATAACTCTAAGTATTTTTTCCTAAATATTCTGATTTCTACTTATGATATCAGATCCTGCTGACATGAGGACAAGCAAAGCCTGAACAACAGCTAAAAATGTATAAAAATTAAAATGATTAGTATGTATGTCTATTAATTAGGGTTTTATTTCCCATTAATTGTGGGGGAAAAGGTCATCATTGTAAAGCCCTGGGACTGGATAATAAATATTTATATCCAAAGCAAACCTAAAGTGTTATTTCTCTATATTGCAAAATTCAGGGCTGAAATTTAAACTTTCAAATACTTTGTATTTATTGAAGGCAGGAAAGTTTAGTTCAAGGAAATGTCTAGGGTCAATAACAAAGATACAAAAAGGCCCTCTACATCATAGCAATTCCAATCCAAGTTCAGCTCTTTGGCCCCAGGATTTAAGAGCCCATTTTGGAATCAGACCATCTGTCGTACGCAGACAATCTGTGTTTAGTTCCACTTTGCCACTTTCTAGCTGTGTGACTTTGGGAGGGCCCCTCAAGCACTCTGAGCTAAACACCCGCCTCAGTAACTGGGGGTAAACACCACCTATCCCAGTTGGCTGAGTGTGAGGACCGAAAGCCACTTCTCAATGCCTGGTACATGGTCAGCCTCTCAGTTAAGAGTAACTATTATCATCATTGAAGGGAAGTAAAAACTGTTTCTCGGTCCCAGGCTCACTCTACATGCAATTAGCAAAGAACAGCAAATGAAGGACACCAAAATACTTGCTCAATTTTTAATAAGAAATGTTTTTTAAAAAGAAAGAGGGCTTCCCTGGTGGCACAGTGGTTGAGAGTCCGCCTGCCGATGCAGGGGACGCGGGTTCGTGCCCCGGTCCGGGAAGATCCCACATGCCGCGGGGCAGCTGGGCCCATGAGCCATGGCCGCTGAGCCTGCGCGTCCGGAGCCTGTGCTCCGCAACGGGAGAGGCCGCAACGGTGAGAGGCCCGCGTACAGCAAAAAAAAGAAAAAAGAAAAAAGAAAGAAAGAAAGAAAACAGGGAGGAGGAGGAGAAGGAAGAGGAGGCCCAGGAAGGACAGGGGTCTGGCACCTCACAAATGCCAGGACGACACTCATTACAGGCCTCGTTGACTCGGACAGTCATCAGAGACCACCAAATGGGGAGGGGTACGTCCTCTATCCAGAGCACCATCTCCCAAGGTGCTCAGAAATCGGGAACACCTTGAAACGGGCAGCAGGCTTTGGACAGGAGAGCTACAACTTCCTTAAAGAAATCACAGCACAAAAAGTGACCCATGTAGGAGGTGCCAACTGCTGTAAATACTTGATGGCAGAAGCTGATGTCATGGCTTCTGTACGGGAGACACCCAAATCAAACTTGCCAAAATAGCAGGGAAAGCATATAGCAGAAACCCATGCCATTGTGCGCAAGTCTGATGCCGTTGCTACGGAAACGTTTATAACCAATGACCCCACTGCCCTGAGTGCTACTTCTTTCCACATTTCCCAAAGCTCTGTGATCGCGCTCGCAGAACATGTGTATCAACCAGCAAACTGCCAGGCCCTGCTCTAACCCTGCAGCCCCGCAGCAAAACCCGAAGACAAGTGAAAAATTTTCTTCCAAGTGGGAAAGAGCAGGAAAGTCTGACCCATCACAACAACAGCATCAAATCCACTTACTAGGAGACACCCACATAGCTGCTTGGGGGCACATCACTCTAGCCCCTGGGTGGCTCCCCTTCCATAGGAGTTGGGGGGGGGGGCGACAGCAGGCCAGCTAGAGGGGCACCAGCACTAACCTTTGAGGCCGTGACTCGGGCAGTTTTAAATCAACGGTCACTCAGTCTCAGGTGAGCCATAATCGAAATCAAAATCAGGTCTCTCTGGAAGCGTCTGTACAGGAACTGGGCCTTGGGCCAGGCTGGCGCAAACACCGACGTCGCGGGCACTGTCCAGACACCCCCTCCCTGGGCCCCCTCTGCTCCCCACAGGGCCCCTCCCTCCTTGCGCAAGTGGGGCCCCGAGCCCGTGGACCATCTCCCCCGTTACCCCATATCCCAAATGTGCTTTCAGGAGAAGCTTCCAGGACGGCACCCAACACACAGGATGCACTCAATAAATACTTCCTGAAATGAGCACATACATGTCAATTACTTCAATGTAACGAGACTTTTTTAACACGCGTCGCCTCTCTTGGCAGTACTGCCGGGAGCTTGAGCAAGGAGCGCAGCCGCTCTCTACTGCAGTTTTATCGTGTAAAATGCTTAATAGTAACGGCGCTCATCCATACGCTTGTCGGGAAAAATCATAAGACCTAATTCGCGTGGCAAGCTTAGCAAACAGGACCCGGCACACGGCGAATGCACAGTAAATGCCAGCTGTCATGAGCTGGCATTTGCTCTCCAAGGGCAAAAGGAGTATATCATATCCAAATGTATCGTCATAAAAGGCTGTCCCTGTGTACTGCTGGGGTAGAGCTGTGGAACAGCATGTATCAAATACTACTTTGTTTTTTAAAAATATCCCCAAGATGTACATATATATTTGCACACATACCGGAAAAGATCTGAAAGGAAATACAGCAGTTGTGAAATAGTGGTCACCCTGGGACTTCCCTGGTGGCACAGTGGTTAGGAATCCACCTGCCAATGCAGGGGATACAGGTTCAATCCCTGGTCCGGGAAGATCCCACGTGCCGCGGAGCAACTAAGCCCGTGTGTCTCAACTACTGAGCCTGCGCTCTAGAGCCCACGAGCCACAACTACTGAGCCCGTGCACCACAACTACTGAAGCCCGTAGGGCCCACATGCTGCAACTCCTGAGCCCGTGTGCTGCATCTACTGAAGCCCACACACCTAGAGCCCGTGCTCAGCAACAAGAGAAGCCATCGTAACGAGAGGCCCGCACACCACGAGGAGCAGCCCCCACTCGCCGCAACTAGAGAAAGCCCACGCGCAGCAACGAAGACCCAACGCGGCCAAAAGAAAGAAAAAAAACTAGCAGTCACCCCAAAGACAGCAAGAAAAGAAAGATTTACCTTTGCTCTTCATCTTACGTACTATTTCAATTACCTTCAGTGAGCATCTATTCCTTCTATAAAGTTTTTCCAAAAAAATTCACTGCAGGGCTTCCCTGGTGGCGCAGTGGTTGAGAATCCGCCTGCCGATGCAGGAGACACGGGTTCGTGCCCCGGTCCGGGAAGATCCCACATGCCGCGGAGCAACTAAGCCCGTGAGCCATGGCCGCTGAGCCTGCGCGTCCGGAGCCTGTGCTCCGCAACGGGAGAGGCCACAACAGTGAGAGGTCCGCATACCGCAAAAAAAAAAAAAAAAAAAAAAAAATTCACTGCGAGTTTTCTGGAGAAACAAGGGGGTGCATCAGGAAGGTGGAAACAGAGGACAAACTGAATGAACCTAAGTGTCGAGTCCAGGCTGGGCAAGGCCCTGTCAACCACAGCACATCTTTCTGCAAACTCAGGACACCATCCTCCACCTTCCCGCTGGTGAGACAATCCAGGACACGGACGCTGAGATTTTTCTCAGCAACCTCGTGCCTTTCTGCATGTGTCTTTCTCAGATCACATCAAGCACCCTGAGGGATCTGGAACCGCCCTTCCACATGCCTTCGGTCTGCACCCCTGCCCGGCGCCGTCAGCTTCCATCCTGTGTCTGAAACTAGATTGCAACCCTCGTGGTTACAAATGCGCCTGGCGTTTCCTCGCTGTTTCCGCTGTACTTGGCACGTCAGCGGCTGAGCACTCTGGAAGGCACCTTAGGAAACATACCATCTGCCATTCTACTTACAGAGACACAGACCAGGGAAGGGACCTGGCTTTCTTTGGTAACTCAACTAGTTACCTGCTTGAAGCAGGGCAAAGGCAGGTCTCGGGACTGCCAGGTTGATATGCAGCCCCATAAGAACTGCTGATGTTTCTCCTGCCTTGAAAACATGCACCACTAGAAGATGAGGGTGATTTCTCACGGAACTGCTCGGCCCAGAGCCCTGGACTCCCACTGTTAGAAACACAGTGAAGTCCAATGAGATAGAAACATGACCCATCACGAAGAGAATGTGGGCAAGATGGGGAAGGGAATTCACACAGGTTGTCACGAGCTCAATAACCAAAGCAAAAACCAACCAAAGAAACCCCACCTGAGGAGGAAAGATGCAAAATAGATCCATGGCGCTAGTAACATCATTGTTAAAATACAGAGCTATCAGACAAGCGCGTGTACACTTCAAGGATGAATGCAAAATTTCCTCATTTTTGGAATAAGAGGGCTCCCTGGAATTTGTAAGAAAGGCTATTTACACAGTGTTATTTGATTCCTACATCCTAAATAAATAAATATGTTTATAGTCATATACACACAATCATTCATATATGAATGACATTATTCGGTTCATATATGTGGGAAGTTTAACCATATCAAAATAAGCATGCACAATCTTTCTGGACCAAATTTATAATTTGGGGTTCAATGCTCCGTATTTGGGGGTCACCCTTCTCTGGATGACAGCAAAACCCAGTGGATTCAGAAGCAGATTTTATGCTGTCACTATAATGGATAAAAGAAAGAAGGAAAGATAATTTAATTATCAAGGGAGTGAACTTCGTTGCTAAACTATATTTGTGTCTCAAGACAATCTTCTAACTCATATGGAAAATATAGTTCACTGAACACAGAAGACCTTCCCAAATTAAAAGGGTGACTAACGAAGTTCTCTTTCTCTTACCAAGAAAATTGCAATCCTTAAAAGACAAGTGGCCTGGACTTCTCCCTTAGAATATATCTTTATAGCAGAAGGTTTACAACATCAAAGGACAATTTAGATGTTTGGAGAGCAAAAAGCAGAAAAATCTACATTATTTTATGATCTGCATTGCCTTTTCAGGAACTGTCCTAGACTCTCAATAAGAAATTCTCAAAATAAAAACATCCCCACCCCAAAAAAGGCTTATAACCTAGGAGAAGGACTAAATAGAGCATAAGTATTATCTTGTCAAGGGCGAAATGTATATGTCATACCAGCTTGCCTCCAAAGAAGACAAAACTTGAAATTAGAAGACCGAGTTCAGGTCTGAGCTTAACCATCTCCTGTGGGCTCTGCTTAACCTCTCTTAGCTTCAGTTCTCTAGTCTTTAAAATAGGATCAAGCCCAACAGTATAGAGTCACTCTGAATGTGGGTGTGAAGAAGTTCTTCCAGGAGGCGTGACATCCAAACAACTCCTAACACATCTAATTTTTTATTTAATATTTTTACCAACAAGAGAAAGATGATAGACAATATACAATGACAATGGCCAGACCATATAAAAGCAGAGATCTGACCCTCAGCCGGCAGCCGTCAGCCCCGGGAACCAGCCTGCTGGGAGTCGGACCTGCAGGAGGGCAGACTGCTGTCTCCAGTGACAAGCCAGGAAGCCAAACAGCCACCCCTGGACAATCGGCCAGGACTCGATCAATACCGACGGCCTCCCTAATCGTTGTCCTGCCTCCGACTCAGGACCAACCCCAGAAGGCCCCGCCTGCCCCCTGACCAGTCACCCGGATGCACCCCCTTCAGTCACCCTGAAGACCCCCCCCAGGCCCCCAGCCCCCAGCAGGGCACCCTGAGCCCCCTTTTCTCCACTGGGGAGCTCACCCACGCCTCTGCCTGCCTCTGGGTCTCTGCCAGGCACAAGGGATTCTGGCCATCTCCCTTGCTACAAGCCAGCTCTGAATAAACAGCTTTTGCCTTTTCCATGTGGTTGCTCTTTGTCCATTTCCACAAAGAAAAGTCTTAAACCAGGGGCTTCCCTCCAGATGGTCAGTCCCTAATTTAGAAGCGCAGTGAGGCAGAGTCCAAGTCTGGAGAGACTTCCGGTCCACCAGGCCCTCTTTCCACAAAACCTCACTTTCTTGAGCTCTCAGTCACTAGCCACCGTCCAGGGAAGTAACCAAGTGTTAAGGAAAGATCAAAGGCTTTGAGGTCAAACCCCTGAGTTCATCAGGAATTTCATTTTAGGGCTTCCCTGGTGGCACAGTGGTTGAGAGTCCGCCTGCCGATGCAGGGGACGCGGGTTCGCGCCCCGGTCCGGGAGGATCCCACGTGCCGCGGAGCGGCTGGGCCCGTGAGCCGTGGCCGCTGCGCCTGTGCGTCCGGAGCCTGTGCTCCGCAACGGGAGAGGCCACAGCGGTGAGAGGCCCACGTACCGCCAAAAAAAAAAAAAAAAAAAGGAAGAAAAAGAAAAAAAAAAAGGTTGCTCTAAAAATAATAAAATGAGTTGGCATGGAGAGGGAGTTCCATAGACACGTCCTGAATACCGAATAAACGGTAGATATTATTAAATACATACGTATACTCCCATTATATTTATAATGTACAATAAACGTGTGGAATACAAGCTTCACTAGTAACAGTGGTTACCCTGGGGGGGTGCAAAGTTCAGCATTTTACTCTATGTGTCTCTGCCTATAGCACCCGAAATACTTAAACAAATGTGTGTGCCTAAATTTGCTCCAAGATAGGTAGCTGGACCATGTGATTTTGACCCCCAAAAATCTTCAAATCATAATGAGATTGTTCCAGCAAGGTAAAGTAATAGAAATTAGAGAAATCAAGTCTTGTTCCAGTGTAAATGCTCTGAGGTCATTGAAATGAACTGGTACACAACCAACGCAGACGCTCCAAGCCCTTTCTTACTGTCATAATCAAAACGTTTGGGTTCTGTGGACCTCCCTTTACCTACGAAGTCACAGTTCAAGTTCCAGACCCAGAACTTGGACTCAGCTTGCTTTGCAGTCCAAGCTTTCTCACATCATGTTGCTGCATTTTTCGACTGGCAGCTTTAGCTCAACTGAAATTGCCACACAATCCCACTCTGACACAATCCCCCAGCCCTGCTGTGCACGACTCAGGGAGTCCCGAGATAAAGCAGGCATCTGGCTGCTGGTGAAGAGACCAACCTTCGCCTATTTATAGTAACAAACACCCTTCGTTCCTCCACAGGCTCCCCCCAAGGTCACCTTCTTCTAAGCTCTTTCTCTGGCTCCTACCTCAAGGCACCACGACCACCGCTCCCCTCAGAGAGGCAGCCCGGCCATCCTGGCCTTCTCCTCGGGCGACAGGTGCTGCACTGCCCTCCTATGGAAGCGGCGCATGGAAGGGTAAGGGACAAGCCCAAGGTTCCACCCCGTTGATGACTGGGTGGCGGAGCCGGAACGCCAGCCCCAGCCCCACAGGGCCTGTGACGCTGGCCACCCTCCCTAAGGCCCAATGGATGCTGACAGATGGCCAGTATTTCAGGGGCCCCAGAAATGCCTCCCGCTGCGGTATGAAGGATGGTCCGGTCTCGGGAAGGAGGCAGGGTGGGAACCGGTAGAAACCCTTCCGTTCCGGGAGGTTATCCCATTCGGGGGACACACGAAATATCCCGGGTCTTGTCTTTTCAGGTGAAACGTCTCTCGGCGCCGGTGGCAGCCGTCGTTGTGCAGCTGGAGGCTCGGGGCCCCCGTCTGGTGACACTGCTCTGCGCCACGCCTGATGGCAGGCCCCGCTGGCGGGAGGCCCCGCTGGCGGGAGACGCAGGCTCCCTTCTCACAGCCCAGGCTGCGCCAATCTGCTGCACGTCCAAAACGAAACGCAGGGCTCGTAGAAATTAATGGCGCAGAGATGGCACCTTTTTCTGCGCTAAAAAATAGAGAATTCAGGAAAAGGCGTCGGAGTGAGACCAAGCGGCTGGAATCTTCAGAGCTGAGAAAGCCTCGGAGCCTCAGTGCCACCGTGGAAACCCCACGCCCCCTGCACGGTCCCCCCAGAACCACCCCCTCGCAGGTGCCTGCCCACCGCCTCTCCGAAGCCCCGGCATCCTGCGCATGGCTGCCTGACAGCATCTGTCACGGCCTCTACGGTCCACCCCGTACACATTGCCCCCCACTGCGTGCAGCTGCAGGAGCCGCCTGGGCGGGGACCCCTGCACGCACACCCTCTGAACCACTGAGTGGGGAAGGGAAGGGATGCAGGGGCACAGGCACCGAAGACCCAGCAGCATCCCCACGAGCGCCATGCAGGTCAACGGCAGGAACAGCATCAGGTCTGGCCGGCTCTGAGGGGCTGCACTGTAACAGCTCTCGGGCACGCCAGTCACGTGGTGTCAGTCGCTGGAAAGCCCTAACGAAGGAAGAGGCTGTGCCACACGCTAGTCAGATCCCACCTGCTACGTGATCTTGAGCGGGTCCTCCTTGCCTCGTCGCCTCACTGTTTTTTTTTTCATCGCCACGTGACCGACAACATTGTATTAGTTAGACAACATAACGATTTGACATATGTGTGCACTGTGAAAGGATCACAGTAAGTCTCCTCAGCATCCATCACTGCACGTAGTGACAGTTTTTGCGTGTGTGTGTGTGTGTGTGTGATGTGAACTCAAGATCTACTCTCTCAGGAACTTTTAAATACACAATACAGTATTGCTAACCCTGGCCACCACGAGACTTCCGTCTCATTTTGGCAACTGCAAATTGAGAACATTACCTACCCCACGAAGTTGCTGAACAGACTAGAAGAGATAACAGATGTAAAGTATCTGGCACGGTGCCTAGGGCATAGTAAGCACTCAGCAAACAGTGTCAGTAGTGACGGGGGTGGTGATACAAACTCCGAAAGACTATTAATATTAGCCTTTTTGAACCATTTGGTCCCCCTTATCGTGAAGACGCAGCACGTCTGAGCTTCTTAGAGGGTCCTACAGACTGAAGGTCTGTGTCCCCTCAAAATTCCAATAATCTCCAGTGTCTCAGTATTTGGAGGGGGGCCTTTGGGAAATGAATAGGTCATAAGGGTGGAGTCCCCCTGTATGGGATTAGCTCCCTTATAAAAGAGACCCCAGTCGGCATCCCTGTCCCTCACAACATGCGAGGACATGGCAAGAATATGATGTCTGTGAACCAGGTCCTCAGCAGACACCGCATCTGCCAGCACCTTGATCTCGGACCTCCAGCCTCCGGAACCATGAGAAACGAACTTCTGTTGTTTATGAGCCACCCAGTCTACGGCATTCTGTTATGGCAACCGGAACAAACAAGACAGAGGGTCACACTTCAAGCACAGGAAAACTCAAATAATCAACCCATCTGGAGAGAAAAATCTCACCTAACTTAGGACCTCCCAGCACACAAATGTGTGTTCACTGGAAGGGGGGATTGAAAAAGAAAGCATCACGCCCGACATCCTCAAGAGCCATCCTGACTCTCACAGTTAAAGTAACTCAGAGTCACAGGCTGTCAATGTTTGGGAAAACCCTGTACAGGTTTCAAAAGCCATTCAAAAAGTATGGCTCCAAAAACAAATAAGTTAATTAAAAATGAAAACAATTTTTTTTTTTTTTTTTTTTTTTTTTTGCGGTACGCGGGTCTCTCACTGCTGTGGCCTCTCCCGTTGCAGAGCACAGGCTCCGGACGCGCAGGCTCAGCGGCCACGGCTCACGGGCCCAGCCGCTCCGCGGCACGTGGGATCCTCCCGGACCGGGGCACGAACCCGCGTCCCCTGCATCGGCAGGTGGACTCTCAACCACTGCGCCACCAGGGAAGCCCTGAAAACAATTTTTTAAATAAAAAGAAACAAAAAAGTATGGCTCCAAAAATAAATAAATAAATAAATAAATAATGAAAACAATTTTTTAAATAAAGAAACCAAAAAAGTATGGCTCCAAAAATAAATAAATAATGAAAACAATTTTTTAAATAAAAAAAACAAAAAAGTATGGCTCCAAAACAGTTTTCAGATGGATTCTCCTTTCTCTTCAGACATCCGCCGCTAACCTCTTCACCAAATACCCCCCTAGGAGGCACCGTGTCCCGCTCCCAACAAGCCATTTCTGTAAACTCCTTCTGACAGAAAGGTCCAGACTAGATGACGGTCCCCAAACCTAGCTCCACCTACCATGGCAAGATATGCCCCCTCGTTTGGCAATTCCCTGGCGGTCCAGTGGTTAGGATTCCTTGCTTTCACTGCCAAGGGCCCGGGTTCGATCCTTGATCAGGGAACTGAGATTCCTTCAAGCCACTCAGCACCGCCAAAAAAAAAAAAAAAAAAAAAGAAGCTACCTTCTAATACCACCAAGGACTGAAAATTCAGTCTTTTTTCCATATTAAAGAATAGATAATGGGTGGAACAGAAATTTTTCTTTCAATCTACAGAAGGATCATGAAACTACTCTCAAATCCTTCAGGCTTTATTAGATAATCAAGCTGAAAAGCCATGAAAAGATAAACCTTTCCTCCAGGATACAGGTGTAATAAAATCTCTGACCACATCCTCTAAACAAGGAAGGGCAGTATTTTTGAAAAAATATTTTCAGGGTCTATAAAGGAGCCTTTGAAATTAAAATAATCAGAGCAATACAAAATTCAGAGAAGGGTTTAGAGGAGAAGTGGGTGAAATCCCAAAAAGGAAAACAAAAAGACAAAGAAATGGGAAGAGAGAAGACACTTAAGGAGATTCAGGATCAGAACAGAGGGCCTGCAGTCTACAGATGGAAGAGGCCCACCCCGTTCCCATCACCATGAACGGGACAAGACCCACATCGCGGCACGGCCAGCACGACATCTGCGAACACGAGGAATATCAAGAAGAGCCTACAACCTCACAGAGGAAAACACGCATCACGTGCAAAGGGATGGCTCTGTCACGACGAAGTTGGAAGTCAACTGAGCAGAGCCTTCCCAATTCTTCAGGAAAATGATTTCTAACCCAGGATTCTATACTCAGCCAAACTACCAATTAAACGAGAGTCAAATGTTCCAACATGATGCGAGATCTCAAAACAATTTGTTTCTTGGAAAGCTATGGTAAACATGCCCAACCCAAATAGAGAAGACTTTAGACGGAGGCATCTTACCCAGGCAAGAGGTGAAAGGGGTTCTCAGGGTGACAGGGAATGTGCAGCAGGTCTAGGACGCAACCAATTTAGAGGAAAGCAGGCTCCAGGAAGAATGATCCGAAGAAAAGGACAAACTGGATGGTGCCCGGTGCTGTGTGAGATACAAAGAGGAGACTGCGACTTTGCGGGGTGGAGGGGGAGAAGTGACAGCACAGAAAACTAAGCAAAACAAAGCAGGGCAATTCTCAACTCTAGGAAAAAGGAAAAAAAAAAAAAAAAAAAACTGTAGAAGAAAGGAAATGTAATCAAAATGGACTACATATCTCAGCTGTGAATAACATTTCCATAATCACAATAAGTGCTGCTGAATATTTAACCAAAACCTTTAACATAATTATACTGAGAGGACAGCGGAAGAAAGAAGTGGGCAGTGCAAGGGGTGCGTAGGTGACCTAAATGGTCTTCTTCCTTAGCAGGATGTCTCTCACCCCAAAGCTGGAAGAAACAGCTAAAATGTTGACAGCGGAAGCCTCTGAGGAGCAGGAATCAGGGTGGAGAAGGGTGGGGTAGGTGATGGCTCGTTTTTTGTTCTAAATCCTGTAGAACTTTTGACGCTTAAAACTACGCGCCTGTATAACTTTGTTTAAAGTGGGGTATTTAATTTTTAAACAAAATCTGACACTCGACCGGCAAGAATATCAGAGTAAGCGGTGTGTTCTTAAACTTTTTGGAATCCAACCCCTTCGAAAAAGAACAGCAAGCTGTAAACCCTCCCCCCCAGTAAACACACACACACAGGCACAGACACACAACATCTCTGCAAAGGGTTTCAGGCAGTTGGTAAATTCCTGAAGGCCAGGTTAAAAGCCTTAGGATTTCTACATTCTGCTTTCTTATAGAAGGAAAAAAAAATCCTAATGAAGAACTATTAAAAACACGATCAAATGAGATCATGGTTGGTCTTTGATGCTGGTGACCGTCACCCATGGTTTCCCTGACCCCAAGACGCACCTCGTTCCTATCAACAAAAGTGCGAACGCTGTTTACTGCGCTTTGCTTCAGCCTTGAAACAGGTTCTCTAAAGCTCAGGAATGTGACTCCCTGTGGGGTTGACTCAGCTGTTTCCATTCTAGAACCGGACGTGGAATTATGCACTCTTCGCCCCGTGAGAAAGAGCCCTTCACGTCCCAAATCCCCCACGCGGGTGTTTTTTTCTAACAAAGGAATTACTCTGATGACTTCTTGGCAAAACTTCTGTAATCAGAGTGGCCCATGTAAGGGCTCCAAAACACAAAGTTTACTCTGCTTCTGACTGACCTGCTGCTATAGACCCCACCAACGGCTCCACGTCACGCCACGAGAACTGTCTTGTCATTTAACAGCAATCTTAACAGCCAATTTGCTTAAAATATCTATGCCTTTTCTCTCCCTGTGAACTGAGGGTGACAGTAACAGTGTCACTGGGCGCTGTCATAAATGGCTTGGGTAATTGTGGGAGGCCCGTGTGCATCCCCTGGAACCTGTAATTTGTCACACCTGTCACATTAAAGGGGCTTCGCCACAGACCTCAGACAGGGGTATTAGATAGGGGGATTAGCCTGGGCTTCTAGGTGGGCCCAATCTCAGTGCCTATGAGCCCTTAAGAGCAGAGACCTTTCTCCAGGCAGAAGAAGAGAGATGATGCAAAGGGGACACCAGACAGCTGGCGCAGGACTGGCCGGCCCTGGCTGGCTCTGGCACCAGGGGGTTCCAAGCAAGGTCCAGGAAGATGCCTCCAGGAGCTGGGGGCAGCCTCCCAGCTGGCAGCCAGCAAGGAAACAGGGTCCCCGGTCCTACAAGTGGCAGCTACTAGCGATATATTCGGTGGACGATCTGAATGAGCTGTCCTGCAGTTCTCCTCCAGATGCTCCAGTGAGGAACACAGCCCTGCGGTCACCTTGTTTTTGGCCCGGTGAGACCCGAGTCAGGCTTCTAACCTACAGACTGTAAGATAATAAATCTGTATTGTTTTAAGCCACTCAGTGTGGGCCAGTTTGTTACAGCAGAAGCAGGAAACTCATACCGTGATATATGTGACAATACCCGGCAGTGTCTGTCACATCACGGACGTTCAACAAGAGTCAACTGACTTCCTTAAATCGAAAGACAGGGACGGCCACACTCCATCCAAAACAACAGACCACACACAGCCTTGTTCTGATAAATGCAGATTTGGGGACTTAGAAATTGCCCAGAACGTCTACCTGTTCCCGGCTGCAGGTAATTCACTGCCCTTCCTTTAATTTATAAACCTTTCACTGCCTGTCTTGCCTGACAAACTCTAAGTGCCACGCAGGAGAATAAATGCTGGACTGCGTGCATCAGCCCGGCCCCCAGACTCTCCTGCGCACCCCTAGCAGCGCCTACCACCCGCACTGAGGGACACCAGGTCTGCTTCTCCCGCTACACCGTGAGCCTCCAGCAATTCTCCAGTGAGGCACCGGCTCCCACCTTCGAATCTCTGCGTGTAGCCCGTACTCGGGCACACCACGGGCAATCTAGCTGAGTGGCTGTCAGACTACGTGACAGTGTAACATACCATCTGCATCTAAAGTACAAGCTGCACTGCAGTTTCCAAGGCGGCTTGAGGAGAGAAGGCCCCAGGACACTGTGGTGCTGAGGTCAGGTTCACCCTGACGTCTGCTGCTCACCCCGCTGGAAGTTCCGGGGGTGCACAGGCCAGCGTTTTGCTGATCGTGGCCTCACAGTGCCTATGCCTTTCCCAACCTCAAGACAGGGCACTTAGGAACTAAAGTGCCCAGCAATTATGCTTCATTAAAGAAAGGCTCGGGCCTCCCTGGTGGCGCAGTGGTTGAGAGTCCGCCTGCCGATGCAGGGGACGCGGGTTCGTGCCCCGGTCCGGGAAGATCCCACATGCCACGGAGCGGCTGGGCCCGTGAGCCGTGGCCGCTGAGCCTGTGCGTCCGGAGCCTGTGCTCCGCAACGGGAGAGGCCACAGCAGTGAGGCCTTGCATACCGAAAAAAAAAAAAAAAAAAGAAAGGCTCATAGGAACAAACATATGAGACAGACCGATAAAGGCTACATTTCTGCACATTCAGTAGGCTTACTTACCAAAGATGAACGTCTCTGAAACTTGAATTTGATGTCCCCCCAAAAGGCTAAGATATCAAACAACACTGGCCGATGAAAGACAGAAAACAATCCTAAATGAAGCTGCCTGACACCCTTCAGGTTAAGGATCATCTGTACATTAAACATTTGGAGTTTTAAAAAACCCAGATTCATTACATTCTTAATGAAGCACTTTTGAAAAATCCTTGACAACATAGTATTTTACAACTTACAAAATTACGTTACATTCATGATTTCATTTTATCCTCAGAACAATCTCTTGAGCTAGATAGAGCAGGAATTACCAACGATTAACTCCATTTTACAAGTGAGGGAACTGCAGTTCAGAGAAGTACTTGGACTTAACAAAAGCCTTACTGGGGCCAGGTCTCCTGTGCAAAAGAACAGGAGTAAGTTATCTTTACTACGTTATTCATATTACATCCTGTCAACATTCAAAACGGTTTTGATGTAGCCAGCAACGACAGACACATACATGATAAGATCTTTAAAATGGAAAAGAAAGAAGAAAAATAAAACCATTTGGTAGGGCTTCTCTGGTGGCGCAGTGGTTAAGAATCTGCCTGCCAATGCAGGGGACACGGGTTCGAGCCCTGGCCCGGGAAGATCCCACATGCCGCGGAGCAACTAAGCCCAGGCGCCACAATTACTGAGCCTGCGCTCTAGAGCCCACGAGCCACAACTACTGAGCCTGTGCTCTAGAGCCCACGAGCCACAACTACTGAGCCCTCGTGCCACAACTACTGAGCCAGCGTGCCTAGAGCCCTTGCTCTGCAACAAGAGAAGCCACCGCAATGAGAAGCCCGCGCACAGCAACAAAGAGTAGCCCCTGCTCGCCGCAACTAGAGAAAACCCGCGTGCAGCAACGGAGACCCAACGCGGCCAAAACTTAATTAATTAATTAATTTTTAAAAAAACCATTTGGTAGGTGATGTGGCATGGGGGGGGACGTAACAGCAAAGACTTAGATTTATAGTCTAAGAAAAAAATTATCACTGAATTTCTAGTTCTAGGCAAACAATGCTTAAACAAGATGATTTCTGGAATACCATCATCTAAAAAGTGGGGAAAGCACCATCGGTTGTTTAAGGTGGGGTGGACTCAGTGCTCTCATTAGGCCACCAGGGAAGAACTGATTAACCCTCTCCCCCCAGTAAAGAACAAGAGGAACAACGTGGAAAAGCAGAGCTCAAACGCCATATTCTCCATCCCCGGGCATTCTCTTCCATGAAACGCCCTTTTCATTTAATCCATATAAAAATCAGGCCTTCCTGCCCAACAAGTATTAACTAGTCTTCAGTGAAAACATTCAGACAATCTAAGGAAAAATTCAAAAACTCAAAGAAAAAAGACAATCTAAGGAAACCACCAAGAAAATCCATTTGCATTTCTGAAGACCCCCTCCCCCCAAAATAAGATCCCTAACAAAACAAACCACATGGAGGATGTAACAGAGAGCTTTCTTAAAAAGTAATTAAAGACCACAAATCAAAATAAGGACAAAGATCCTACTTAACATGAAAATATAATTTGATGGCATCACCCCTTGACCAAACGGCTACCATCTATGTTTAACCCTGTAATCATCCAAATAAGAATAGCAGAGAGGGAATTCCCTGGAGGCCCAGTGGTTACGACTCTGTGCTCTCACTGCCGAGGGCCCAGGTTCAATCCCTGGTCGGGGAACTAAGATCCCACAAGCTGTGCAGCACAGCCAAAAACCAAACAAACAAAAAAGGAATAGCAGAGAAAATCGTGTATCCTTTGGACAGCCATGTGGCTTTAAAATCATTGAGCACACCAAATTGCCACCCTGCCAAACAGATAAACTGGGAGATTAATATTTTGAAGGATTTATTACTAGAGTCCTTAGAAGTAGAGCTTCGTGATAGGTCATTTAACATATGTAAATTTTTGCAAGTAACAATTTTAAACTATGCTTTAAACCATCATACAAAGCCACATACACTTACTCAAGGTACTCCCCCAATTCACTTATTTCAGAGTCTCCAAATTAAAATCTCTGTTAGAGCCTGGGGCATAACAAAGCCTGCAGTTGGCCGACGTCATATGACACTCAAAAGATCAGCAAAAGGCTCCTGCCAAGAGTTCGGCACCCAACAATTTCATTAAGGAAAACTTCAAGCCAATTTGATAGAGCACAGATGTTGCAAGCAAAATGTGGTTATGAAGAAGATGCAAGACAATATCAAAAAGTTGCCTAGGGACTTCCCTGGGGGTGCAGTGGTTAAGACTCCACCTGCCAATGCAGGGGACACGGGATCGAGCCCTGGTCCGGGAAGATCTCACATGCCGCGGAGTAATGAAGCCTGTGCGCCACAACTATTGAGCCTGTGCTCTAGTGCCCACGAGCCACAACTACTGAAGCCCGCACACCTAGAGCCTGTGCTCCGCAACGAGAAGCCACCGCAGTGAGAAAGAAGCCCGCTCGCCGCAACTAGAGAAAGCCTGCATGCAGCAACGAAGACCCAACGCAGCCAAAACATTTATTTTTTAAAAAAAAGTTGCCTAAGCTTCCATCATAGACCTGCTCCTTCAACTCTGAGACGAGGTATACACCCATGCAACTGTGGAAAGAAAAGGAAAAGAAAAAAAAAAAAAAAAAGGAAAGAAAGAAAAAGAACTTCTACTTTAGAATCTACATTTTCAAAGATTCCCATTAGTTATACAACTGCCACTAAGAGAACTTTCCTCTGCTTTATTTGGTTGAAAGAATTAAAGGTTTAGGGCTGACAAAGTTCTTACCTAGTTTAAGACCCTCAAAGGTGAGGAAACTGAAGCCTAGCGTGGTTCTGCAGGAACAAATGGCAACTATATTCCAGAGCCAGAATCAGACCAAATAAATTCGAATCAAGTACTTGACACTGTGCAACAAACACTAGGAAGTAACAGCAAATGTTCATCTAAAAACCCTTAGGAGAATTGAAGAATTGCAGATTTTAAATCACAGGAAAGACTTGGCTCCGTGGTACGGAAAAAGGACCTCTCATTTAGAAGGACCTCTCATTTAGATACACCTCTTCCTCTCTGAGTACTACAGCAAACCACCCTGTCCTTGAAGACCACAGCTCCCAGAGGGCTGGGCAGGAGGACGTCAGGGAAGACTTCAGACAGAAGTCACCTAAACTGAGACTGTAAGGATGGGTGAAGGCCTGGAGCTGGGCGTAGGGCAGCTGGAAGAGAGAGGGCTGAGAAGGCAGGGTGAGGGGCCTGCAGGCTGTCTGGACTTCATAACAGCGACAGCTGCAGTTAGGACCACATTTTCATCTTGCATTCCTGTTATTTATACACCATCTCGTTCACAAAGAATTTCCATTTGGACATTAGAGCTACTTGTGCCTATAGCTCAGTATTCTGTCTTGGACCAGAACACTCTGAAAAGGAAGAGACTTTTCAGAGTCTTGTTAGACTTGCAAGACTAACAAGACTTGTGAGACTTCGCGTTCCCCAGGGAGAAGAAGCATCCCTGGAACAGAATAGGTGTTGTCGTAAGTTTGATAAAAGGGTCAGTGAATGACCCCAGTTTATTTAAGTGGCTGAGCGATACACAGCCTGCAGGGTAGTATAAGATCTTGCCATCAGGCTGAAATCCAAGTCTCCCGATCCACAACCTCACCCCTGCTATTCCTTCTGTAAACCTGACCTCTAACTGTAACTGCTTGGCCTCATTCCGTGGGTGTGGATTCCCCTCCTTCAAACGCACTTTCCAGCCCGCCAAATTCTTGGGAAAGTTTCCTCCACTCTCCAGGCGCTGAGAGAGCTGCAAAGTTAAATCTGGCTTTCCAGACCTTCTTTTTTTTTTTTTCCTTCCCAATCCTAACGGAAGAAATCAAGAAGCGCCAGGCACAGGGACCGGGCTCCCTCCAATCAGAGCCGGCTCCCGCCGGGCCGGCCGAGCCTCGCGCCTGAGCAGGAAACGCGGCGGCCGGGCTAGCGGTCCCCAGGCGCGGTGACAGCCCCGCGCTCCCCAGGGACCGGGCCGGGGAGAGGAGCGCGTTCCCGGGGAAGTGCAGCCACTTCTGCTCAAGTGGCAAATAAGGCAATAAACAAAACAGCGGGTCAGCTGTCAGACGCAGGCCGTCTGTGTGCCCCACGCACAGCCGGCTACAGCCCGACGGGCGCCACTACCAGCACAAAGACACCCCGAAACACATGGCACCCCCAACACACGCGCGCGCGCACACACACACACACACACACACACACACTGCTGGGGGACAGAGGGGAGCCTGCCCCCGGTACTGATCACACCCCGACGAGCCGCGGGGGGAGGGGACGGGGCACAGCCCTCCAACTCGGAGGGTGGCCAGGACTCCGCGCGCGCGGGTCCACGCAGAGCCACCCTCGGTGACACACAAACACTCAGTGAACCAGTCATGGGGGTGGGGAGCAAGAAAAAGCCCCACTCTCAGTGCCCAGGATCCCTACGATCGAGGGTCCACGCGGTCACCCTCAAGGAGACACAGCGAACCAGTCACACCAGGGGGGAAGGGGAGGGGGGACAGAGACAGTCTCCCACTCTCAGGATGTCCGGGATCCCCACGCGCGAGGGCCCACGCAGAGCTACCTTCGGTGACACAGCCAACCAGCCACTCCACGGAGTGAGTGGGGACCGAGACAGACCCCCACCCTCAGGGTCACCAGGACCCCGCGCGGGGCTTCACGCGCGGATCCACGCGGAGTCGCGGCAGGCGCGGTGCCCCCTCGGTGCCACCCCGAGGCCGAGACCATGCCCGGCGCCCGGACGCGCGACCGCCCGGTCAGTCCCCCTCTGCGTCCCCGTCCCACAGGCGCTCAGGGCGGCGGCCGCCAACTCGGGCAGCGACCTCGCGGCGCCCCTCTCGGACCTGCCACACCCGGCGGGGACCCCAGCCCGGCCCAGGACCCCTGCCGCCTGGGACCCCCGTCCAGCCCCGGGACCTCCGCCCGGCAACCTCGTCCGGCTCGCGGACCTCGGTCCTCTCGGGGACCCCCGCCCGGCCTGGGACCCCTGCCGCCTGAGTCCCCCGCCCGGCCTGGGACCCCCGCCCGGCCCGAGACCCCTGTCCGGCCCAGAACCTCGCCCGGCTCCGGGACCCCTGCTTCCCGAGGACTCCCCGCCCGGCTAGGATCCCCCGCCCGACTGGGACCCCTGCCGCCTGGGACCCGGCCCGGCCTCGGGACCCTCTCCCAGCCCCGGAACCCATGTCCGCCGGGGACCCCCGCCCGGCCCGGCCCCGCCGCCCGCCGCCTCACCTCAGGCCGCCTCCCGGGCAGCGATCACTCCTTGCCGGAGGTGCCCTGGCCGAGCGAGACGGAGCCGAGCAGCCCGCAGAGCCGGAGTCGCCGCAACAATGGAGCCCCGGGGCGGGGCCGCCTCGGAGCCGTCTCAGCCCGTCTCACACTCAGACTCCGGCTCCGTCTCCCGCTCCGCGCGGAGCAGCTGCCGGCGAGAGGTTGCAACTGGGCTCGGGCAACGCGCAGGCGCACTCGCCCCGCCCACGCCCCTCCGCCCCGCCCCCGGCGGCGCCCGGCACTCGGGGCCCGCCCCCCAACCAATGGAGAGGGAGCTGCGCGCAGGGGGCGGGGCCTGGAGAAACAAAGGGAGGTGGGGCGGGGCCGTTTCAGGGCTGGGCTGCTGGGTCCCGCGGGGGCCGAACCCAGAGCAACCGGATCCGCGGTCCAACCCGGCCTGACCCGGGGAGGCCGGGCGTAAAGTCCACTTGGAATCCGCTCAGCAAGCCGTGCTCATCCCAAACCCGGAACTCAAGTATATCTGATTGGCCTGCTTTACAGAAAGGGAAACTGAGGCCCAAGGAGCGAGACCACCTGCCCCCCACGTCACAAAGTCCCATTCACTCGTTCATCTTTTATTCATTAAACAAACATTTTCGCAGCCCGTTAAGGTGTGCGGTCGGAGTGGAGTAGAAACAAACTTGGCCCTCCCTTAAGGAGCTCCGTCAGGCAGTTCCAGAGATTTCTCGGAGTCACTTTAACCCACGATAAAGCAGCGCAGAGCAGAGCTGTTTCCCTTTCCTACCTCAAAGCTTTTGTGGCTACGCTGCTCCCCACGTGCAATGCTCCCCTCTCCCCACCTGTCAGCCCCCGTATATCCAAGTACCAATCATCCATAAAACCTCTGTCCTCGCCGTCTTTGATCTTTGGGCGTCGTGTGACCTCGCATTCCCAGCTTTCCTCCCCATCACTGGCGGCTCCTCCGGGAGTCTCCGGGATACACCCCTTCTCTGCCCAACCTCTTGGTGCTGGGCTGTTAGGGTGGCCCATGGCCTGGGCATGGACCCTCCTACTGAGAATCTCAGGCTCTCCCGGGCTTTCAACCATCCACAGACTGCGGTGACTGCCGGCTCTGTATTTCCAGCCCCGACCCCCGCTGCATACGCAGCTGGACTCCCAGGAGGCATCTCAAATGTCTCACCATCAAAACAAAGTGCTTTATTCAATGCCCCCCACCTGCTCCTCCACGTCCTTCTTTCTCAGTAAATGGCCTCGTCATCCGCCCAGGTGCTCGGCTTGAAACCTGAAATCCTCCTGGACTGCGTTCTCCACCCCCCACCCCCCAGCCCCCGCCCCCCGGCCGGCCTTCTCTGCATCCCCACACATCCGTGACTACCTTAGTACAGCACCAGCTGGAGCTTTCCATCTGAGTGGTTTCCCCCCACCCCCAGTGAAGTGTGACCTCTCTAGGACAAGGCAGGGGTCTGAGTCATTTCTTGTGCAGAACAGAGCCTGGCACCCTGAAGGCACTCAGGGCTGCTGGTAGAGGGAGTGGGTGCATGGCTAAGGCCTTGACAGTGACTGGGGAAGACCCTGTCCCCATCTCCCTATACATACACACCACACACACACACACACACACACACACGTGCACTCACACACACGCGCACACACTCACACGCGCGCGCGCACACACACACACACACACACACACATCACTGAAAGCCCGGTTTCCAGTCTGATTTGCCAGATTCCCCCCTGGAGATAAGAAACTTCCCTCTGACTCTTCAGCCAGGCCCCATGTTTGGGGGATGTGCTCAGAGATCAGGAACAAAAAATCTCAGGAAAGGAAGTAGTTACTGCAAAGGACAGCGCCCAGTTGCAGACCTCTTTGCTCATGCGGCCCTCTGCCTGACACACTTTTCTCCCTCTACCTGGCCAACCCCCACTGACCCTTCAATGCCTCACCTTCAGTGTCAATTTCCCCAGGAAGGCTTTGTAGCCACCTTTGCGCCAAGTACAACCACGGCAGACGCACCCTGAGGTGATCCCCAGAGAGTCACACCCTTGTATGACCTCCCCGTCTTGGGTGCAGGCAGAACCTGCGACAGCTTCTGGCCACTACAGGTGACAGAGGTGATGAACTGTCACTCCCTGGGTCACGTTACATTGCATAAGAATTCGTCTTAAAGGGTACAAATGAACTTATCTACAAAACAGAGTTACAAACGTAGAAAACAAACTATGGTTACCAGGGGTAAGGGGGGGGAGGGATAAATTGGGAGATTGAGATTGACATATACACTCTACTATGTAAAAAATAGATAACTAATAAGTACCTTCTGTATAGCACCGGGAACTCTACTCAGGACTCTGTATGACCGATTTGGGGAAAGAAGCTTAAAAAAGAGTTGATATATGTGTATGTACAACTGATTCACTTTGCTGTACAGCAGAAACTAACACAACATTGGAAATCAACTATGTTCCAATAAAAATTAATCTGAGAAAAAGAATTTGCCTTACACTATAAGGAGAGGTTCTACTTACAGGCTTTGGAGAAGTCTCCTGCGAATGGTTGTAGGACCTGAGCATCGCCTCCAGCTGACAGCCAGCAAAGAGCTAGGCCCCTGGTCAGCAGGCCTGCAGAAGTGACTTCTGGAACCAACCTAAAGGATCTTGGCAGGACTCTTCCCCAGTCAAGCCTCCAGGTGAGGATGCAGCCCAGACAAAACACTGAGTGAGCCCTGAGCAGAGGACCCAGCTAACATGGGCTAAACTCCAACCCACAGAAACTGAATTAACAAATGTGTGGGGCTTCCCTGGTGGCTCAGCGGTTGAGAATCTGCCTGCTAATGCAGGGAACACGGGTTCGAGCCCTGGTCTGGGAAGATCCCACATGCCGCAGAGCAACTAGGCCCGTGAGCCACAACTACTGAGCCTGCGTGTCTGGAGCCTGTGCTCCGCAACAAGAGAGGCAGAGATGGTGAGAGGCCCGCGCACCGCGATGAAGAGTGGCCCCCGCTTGCCGCAACTAGAGAAAGCCCGCGCACAGAAACGAAGACCCAACACAGCAAAAATTAATTAATTAATTAATAAACTCCTACCGCCAACATCTAAAAAAAAAAAAAGAAATGTGTGTTACATTAAGCTGCTATAGTTGTGGTTATTTGTTATGAAACAATAAAAAACTAATACTAAACATATTGTTATGAAACAATAAAAAACGAATCCCCAATACATACATTCATAGCGCCCTGTACTTCTTTCTGGCATTCATTCATAATTCTACTAATTTGTTTAGCATTACTCTCTTGCCACCAGCATGAAAGCCCCATGAGAACAGAAAAGGAGTGTGTCTAGCTCATCACTGTGCTTCAGATGCCCCCACAGTTTTCTTCTAAGGCAATTGGTCAAAGGTAGACCAATCCATCATTGGGTTGGCTGGCCCTACTGTCCTTCCCAGCCCCCTTTTCCCAGGGTATATTGCATTAGAGACACTCGAATAGTTTACTGCCTTCCTAACCTCCCTTATAGCCCAAGGTGGCCATGTGCTGTTGTCCTGGCCAGTGAGACACAGGGGAAGTTGGCAGAAATGTTTCCAGCAGTGGTGTCCTGGAGCCATTGTGGACCAGACCATGAGAGCCAATTGCTCATTGTTTAGGAATTTTGCAAGTCAGTTGTTAAACACAATCATTACTCAAAAATTAAATTATATAAACTTACAATGAAGATCATATTAAAAGCAAAGATAATAAATACTGAAAATTCCCTCCTGCCTAATTATTTCAGTGCAGTTTACAATGATCTATGTCACTGAGGATTTTACATCTATCGTAACTGTACGATAGAAATAGTATATAATGGTGTGCTACAGCGACCTCTTCCCATACCTGCAGCTAGCAGTGTCATGTTGGTAGCTTGAAATCAGATGTGGTAGGAGAATGTATACCACAGAAATTGGTAATTGGTACAAATCAGGACTTCCTTCCTTCCTTCCATCCCCTAGGATGCTGGTAATTGAAGATTTACCAGCACATCTTCTAGGGAAGATTTTTCTCCCCCAGGAAAGGAATAGATACAGCTTTTTCTAAGCAGCAGGAATTAGTACTTTGAACACACATGTGATGTCTGGAGCTATAGCAGCCATCTCACAACGACAAGCAAAAGTCAGAATCAGAGAGATTCTGACTCTCCTACCCCTGAACCACTGAATCAAGACCAGGAATCATCTACCTCCAGATTCTCTATTAGGTAGGAAAAACAAAAACCTTACTGATGTAAGCCACTGTTAGTCAATTTTTGTGTTACTTACAGAATTCCTAACTGAAGTGTACAGATATTCAAGAAATGTTTGTCAAATTAATAAACTCAGCCTGACCATCCTTCCTCACCAGTGGTCATCCTGTTTGGGCTTATGTCCACTAACAAGAAACTCACCACCCATTAAACTAGTCAGGGTATGATTGCAGCTCTGACTAGTAGAAAATTTTTCCCTATATAAAACTGAAATTTTGGGCTTCCCTGGTGGCGCAGCGGTTGAGAGTCCACCTGCTGATGCAGGGGACGCGGGTTCATGCCCCAGTCCAGGGGGATCCCACACGCCATAGAGCGGCTGGGCCCGTGAGCCATGGCCGCTGAGCCTGCGCGTCCGGAGCCTGTGCTCTGCAACGGGAGAGGCCGCAGCAGTGAGAGGCCCGCGTACTGAAAAAAAAAAAAAAAACCAAAACTGAAATGTTGGGACCTCTTGAACCTAAGAAAATAAGTCTCAATCCCTCTTTGCCACCACAGCCCTTCTGATGTAAAGAGAGTGTTCATTTGATGGGAAAATAAATCAAGGTTTATTGATCCAAGAGCTGGGCCAACACTCTGTGTAGAAGTTCCTGACCTAGTTTGATACTGTGAAGGGCTATGAGGTAGGGTTAGTGGCCAGAGATCTCTTCCAGATTCTTTCAGTAACACATCTCTTGAGGAAGAAAATTAATTACAAACTATTTATATCACAAGGTAAGGTGCATTTCCATGACACCTTTGATGCAGTCTTCCTAGATTCCGGAGCCTAGAGGGAGCAAAGATCATCTATGGCAACTGGGCACCTGTGGGGAATTCAAGCCCAGGTTAGGATGTGATGTGAGTTCACCAAGGCACTGAAAGCCCACAGGGCTGCCGCACTGGTCATGTATTGCTACATAACATATTACTCCAAAACCTAGAGGCTTAAAACAACTTATAAGTATTATCTCACAGTTTTAGTGGGTCAGCAATCTAGCACAGATCAACTGGGTGCCTCTGGTTCAAGGTCTCTGACAAGGTTGCAACCAAGCTGTTGGCTGGGTCCACGGTCTGATGTGAAGGTTTGACTGGGGGACGGATCTGTTTCCAAGTCACTCATATGGCTTCTTGCAGGCCACATTCCTCACAAGATGTGAACCCTATGCAGGGCCACTCGCAACACAGCAGCTGACTTTCCCCAGAGCACCTGAGATGGAAGCTACACAGGTTACCAGAAGTTACCATCAACTTCACTGTGTTCAATCAGAAGCAAGTCAGAAGGTGCAGCCCACACTCAACGGGAGGGGACCACACAAGGGTGGGAACACCAGGAAGCAGGGATCATTGGAGGTCTTCTCAGAGGCTGCCTACCAAGCTGCTGAAAACTCATGATTAAAATAAAATCTTGGGACTTCCCTGGCGGTTTGGTGGTTAACACTCCATGCTTCCACGGCAGGGTGCACAGGTTCGATCCCTGGTCAGGGAACTAAGATCTCACATGCCACGTGGTGGAAAATAAAATTAAATTTAAAAATGAGATGAAATAAAATAAAATCTTAAAAGCAGACATAGAAAACAAACACCATATTCTGGGGACTAACAATAAGACTTACAGATAACTTCTTACCCGAAATAATGGAAGTCAAAAGACAATGGGATAATAGTCTCATAATGTTGAAAGAAAAAACAAATACAAAACAAAACTGTTAATCCGTCTCCTCCAAAAGCTATAACCACTTACATGCACTGTTTTCTGTCTCCTTCATGCACATGGCATGATAGGAAAAGGACCATTCCCAGCTGGCCCTAAGCATGTCATTCTCCTGCTCTGCTTGGTGACTTTGCAAACACTGGTCCATCAAGTTATTATGGTGGCTTGGTGTTTCCAGAAATCATAAGTTTGAGAGTAATAACAACTATCTCTTGAAACCCAGCTCTAACACCTATATGACCTTGGCAAGTCTCTTAGCTTCTCTGAGCCTCAGTAGCCACAACAGTCAAATATGCATGTTACCTACCATGCTGGACTTTTCTGGGAATTAAATGAGATCATATATGTAAATTGCCTGGCACCTAGTAGGCACCTTACAGATATAAGTTCCTTTCCAGCTCAAGTTCTGACCTGGCAAACTCCTACTCATTCTTCAAGACCCAGCTAAATGTCATCGCCTCTGTGAAGCTGCCTCCACTCCCCAGGAAGGCCTCCTTGCCTCTACCATGATCTCACTGCTGCTTGAATAACCTACCCTATATTATTACATTTAACACCCTGCACTGTCATGGTCTGTTTCCAGATCTGTCTCTCCCACGTAACAGCAAGCTCCTCCAGGGCAGGGTGTGTTTGATTCATACTTATCTCCTTGGTACCCACAAGGGACCTGGCTCCATTGTATGTGCCTGATGGAAATTTGTTATTTGATTGGAACAATTTAGGGTTAAAACGTGTTGTCCAGACCTCGTGCTTATGCTGAGCCTATTTCTGACACAAACTAAGCAGTGTCTCAGCTTTCCTTTCCTCCTTCCTTCCCTGTCACCATGGAAGAAGGGACTTCCCCTCCCCCAGGACTGACCACCCTGTATAGAAAACACCCTCTCTTGTCACTCTCTCCCTTTATCCTGTTTGTTTCTTCCTTAGTATTTATCCTCTCCTGACACATGTGTTGTCTGTCTGCTCTTCCCAGCCCAGATAGAAAGTAAGCTCCAGATTTTTATCTATCCTGTTCACTGTTATATCTTGAGATCCCAAAAGAGTGCCTGGCACATAGTAGGCACTCAATAACTGCTGAATTAATCAGTTAATCTCATAGGGTTGAAGGGATACAAATCGTTTCCAGTCTGCCTGGCAGGCATGTGTTCCCAGTCCATACTGGTTTCTCTTCCTCTTCTCACGTCCTCTCTCCCTCCATCACTCCCATGCCTCTTTCCCATTGGTATCTGTATGCTCAGGTCTCTCGCATTAAAACAAGAACACACCTCCTACACCATCATCCATGCCAACAGGCCCTCCCTCTGCGTGAGGCTTCACCCCTCCCCCTTCCAGCCGCTGCCCCGAGCCTCTCCCCCATTCGGACTCAGATGTGTATTCCCAAGGTGCCTCCTGTGCCTCCCCCCGAAGCCTCGGTCCTCTCTGCCTGCTGTCCACCTCCCCGCCCCCCACCTCACATGACTCTCCTTGCCAAGGTCTTCAACGAACTCGTTGAGAGTAAACCCAGAGGATGCACCTGGGTCCTACCGGACTGCCCTCACCTCGCCATTTGCTCTCTGTATCCCTCCCTCCTTGGACCCCCTTTCTTCCCTTGAGCTCGGTCATACCACACCCTCCTGGTTCTCTGCCCACGTCTTGCTGTCCCCCCTTACTCTCCCCTGTACTCTGTTCTTCTCCACCAAACTCTGAAAGGTTCACTCGGCTCCCTGGGCACCACGTCCCCGGACAGAGTCTCCCGCAAGCCTGCGACTCCGCCCGCATCCCTCGCAGACACCCGTGAGGACACTTGAGGCATCCGCTGAGCCTCCCAGCCAGCTTTCTCCTGAGCGCCTCCCCCTGGAGGTGGGTACCTCATGCGTGACATGCAACAGGCAGAACTGGCTTCTTCCACGCGCCCCAAACCTTCAGCCCCCCTATTTCCTCGCCCCTCCATCATCTCTCCCATTGCCATGTGGGAAAGCAGAGTCCAGTCTGCACCCCTCCCGGCCCCTCACCCTCCAGCCCAGTCAGCGGGTCCTGCTGACTCTCCTTCTGGAACCCATATCCTCCACCCCGGCCTCCCTGCCGCAACCTCCTCCCAGGCTGCGTCTCTCCCCAGCATGACGGCAAAAGCACCCCTATCAGTCTCTCTGCCTCGAGGCCTGGCCCCTCCAACCTCTTCCCCTGGGAGCAGCCCAAGGCAAAGGAAGGGGGCGGAGATAGTGCTTTAAGAGCAAACCTCAAAATTCCTTTCCTAGAGGAAGACACACGTATCTGCATGGGAAGGCACCTTGAAGGTTAGCTTTGATTATAAAGACCCACTGGTCATGGGTGGGGGGGCTGAGGCAGAGAAACAAAGAGAGCTAAACTGCTCTGAACAAGAACGGATGGACGGCTGCATTTCGGAGCACCCAGGAGCACCCCCAGAGACGGGGAAATGAAGACGGCAGAGGGCTGAGGGCAGCCGGGGAAAGAGGAAAGGGGCCGTAGCGGGCAGCTGGTTGCTGGGAAATGTCTAGTGGCAGTTACAGCCTGGGACAATTTTTTTTTAACTTTCCATTTTATATTGGAGTATATTTGATTAATAATGCTGTTCGCTTCAGGTGTACAACAAAGTGATTCAGTTATACATATACATGTATCTGTTCTTTTTCAAATTCTTTTGCCATTTACGTTGTTACAGAACATTGAGCAGAGTCCCCTGTCGGTGCCTTATAAGAAGAGGAAGAGAGTTTTCTTGCACAGGCCCTAGAAAGAGGCCACGGGAGGACACAGGAGAAGGTAGCCACCTACAAGCCAGAAAGAGAACTCCCTCCGGGAACTGAATCTGCCGGCATCGTGATCTCGGACTTCCCAGCTTCCGGAAGGATGAGAAATAAAATAATGTTGTCTAAGTCCCTGTCCGGGTATTTTGTTCTGCAGCCTGACTGACTGCTACAAGGGTCACAGGAACAGGCGACAGCAGCCCGGGGAGAAGTGCTGTGGTGGAGGGTGGGGGCGTGGGAAGGACCCTAACTGGGAGTGGGGCGGGCATCTGGGAAGGCTTCCTACACGCAGCCGCACTTCAGCTGAGTTCAGAGGGGTGAGCAGGAGTCGGCCAGTGAAGGCTGGAGCGAGGACAGCTGGAAGTCGGTCCTTGTCGGTTATCCATTTAGAATATAGCGGTGTGTACATGTTGGACCCAAACTCCGTAACTATCCCTCCCTGCCACCCTTCCCCACCTCGATAACCAGAAGTTCCTTCTCTAAGTCTGTGAGTCGGCTTCTGTTTTGTAGATAAGTTCATTCGTGTCATTATGTTTAGAGTCTGCACGTAAGCGATATCATACGCTATTTCTCTGACCGACTTCACTCAGTAGGACCGTCTCTAGGTGCATCCATGTCGCCGCAGATGGCATTATTGCATTCTTTTCCGTGGCTGAGTATCGTGTATATGTACCACATCTTCTCTATCCCTTCTACTGATGGACATTTAGGTTGCTTCCATGCCTTGGCTACTGAAAACAGGTGAACATTGGGGTGCATGTAACCTTTTGGACCATGTCCTTCTCTGGGTAGATGCCCAGCGGTGGGATTGCAGGATCACATGGTAGCTCTAGTTTTCGTTTTCTGAGGAACCTCCGTACTGTTCTCCATAGTCAGCCTGGGACTTTTTAAACAGGGGTGTCCGGAGGCCAGTCCTTCGCCCAGCACCTCCACTAACCCCAGGTTGCGGCGTAATGCTCATCCCTTGGCCTCTCTCCGTGTCTTTCAGTGGAAGTCTAGCCTTGTGTGAGGAGAATTGGGGTGGGAGGAGGTCTTGGTCCATAAAGCGGGGGCCGGTCCCTGTCTGCATCAGCTTGGAGTCCAGAGAAGGGGCTGGTGCAGAAGAGGAGAGACCTGCTAAATCTCAGTATTCTCACCACCTTGTCCAGAACCTTACATGCTTTTACCCAGCAAGTGGATTTAAGCCACTTCAACCCAAGCCACCAAGCTGTATTTTACTATTTTAAAAAGTTTAAGTCACAGGTTGTGTGACTTAATCTACATACATAGATGTCTGACCAGCCAGCCTACCCGTGACAAAATAAAGGTCTGGGTGCCCTTGTCCCCCAGACCCTAAATGCATCCCCATATGGGACTGACTGGTCTCCAAGGCCCTCTACACCCCACCAACATTCCTAGGACGGGCGTGATTGATTGAATGTGAACCCACTGGTGTTCGCGTGCGTTCATTCCACGTTCACCTGCTGGCCGTGGTAAGCTGTGCGTCTCTACACAAGAAAACGACTCACACAGACACTTGTGCCAAGAAGTAGTTTTCCCTTGGGACTCTTTATCGAAAACAATAAGCACATAAGGGGCATCATTCAAAGTTGCTGAATTTGAGCCTTGTGTGCGGGAGGTAGGGAAGGAGGAGGGTTAGAGCTCGCTGGTCCTGGGCCGGAATCCCAGCACCTCTGCTAAGCAGCCATATGACTGTAGACAAGTCACCTAACATTTCTGAGCCTCAGTTTCCTCAGTTGTAAAATGGGTGCTTGTTAAGCTAGATGATAAGGCATGTCACACTCCTAGCCCCACGGCTGACATGCAATTCGTTCTCCAACGCGACCGTCACAGAGGGTGCAGACATGGGCTTTGGTCTGAATCCCAGTCTGCCAATTACCAGCTGCGTGCTCTTGGGCCATTTACCTAACTTCTCTGAGCCTCAGTTTCCTCAGTTGTAAAATGGAGATACTACTACCTAGTTTACCAAGCTCCCTGTGGGCACTCCGGAAGGATCCATCATGAGATGCGGAAAGCGTTTTCCGTACGCTAGAGAGAGAAAGAGCTCCGTGTGTTGGCGAGTCTGGGATCAGTGGGGCTGAGGCCACGGCGCGGGGCCCCTGCCCTACTGCGACAGCAGTGGTGCCAATCGCCCTGCTCCCTCCGTGGCCCTGCACGGCTATGCGGATGGCTCTGCTTACACCTGGGAAGGCCAGAGCACTAGGCTGGCTGCAAGAGAACACCTTTCTTTCCCCACCCACCTGCAGGGGTGGCCTGATGGAAGACAGGTGTCCCCAGAAGTAGCCCCAGAAACCAGAACTCTGTACAAACGGTTTAAGCATGGAGGAGGGAACGGTCGGGGAAGGTAAGGAAGGTGCCAAGGGAGGCGTGTCCAGGGGCAGGTGGCCGCCATGGGCAGCCGGAACTCAAGCCCCGTGTGGACAACCTCGGAGATGTCCCATCCATGAGGGAGGGTCTGGGGGCCCTCACTGGTTAAGGGCTGCCCCGGAGGTGAGCTAACTCCCCGGGGCTCCAGGCCTGCCCCTCACATAGGCTGAGCAGAGCCCGAGGCCAGAGATGCAGAGGGTCTCATAGGAGCCTCCAGATGATCCTCGGATCCTGCTGGCCCCAGGCCTCCAGGCAGGGCCCAGCAGCCTCTCCCTGGCAGGGTGGACAGGTCATTATGAGCCGAGGTGGAAAGTATCCCAGGCACAGCCAGGCTACTGTGGAGCCCAGGGCAGGGAGGGCCCCAAACCCCAGATATACTGTGCAGCTCCTGGAGGCTCCAGGCAGCTTCCGGTCCTAAGCCTTTGCGGTGCTGTGTCCTCGGCCTAGAATGCCTCTTCCAGCTGTCCTCACTCCAGCCTTCACTGGCCGACTGCTCACCCCTCTGAACTCAGCTGAAGTGTGGCTGCGTGTAGGAAGCCTTCCCAGATGCCCGCCCCACTCCCAGTTAGGGTCCTTCCCACGCCCCCACCCTCCACCACAGCACTTCTACCTGGGCTGCTGTCGCCTGTTCCTGTGACCCTTGTACCAGTCAGTCAGGCTGCAGAACAAAATACCCGGACAGGGACTTAGACGACATTATTTTATTTCTCATCCTTCCGGAAGCTGGGAAGTCCGAGATCACGATGCCGGCAGATTCAGTTCCTGGAGGGAGTTCTCTTTCTGGCTTGTAGGTGGCTACCTTCTCCTGTGTCCTCCTGTGGCCTCTTTCTAGGGCCTGTGCAAGAAAACTCTCTTCCTCTTCTTATAAGGCACCGACCCTATTGGATTAGGGCCCCACCCTTATGACCTCATTTAACCTTAATTACCTCCTTATACGCCTGTCTCCAAATACAGTCACACTGGGGGTTAGGGTTTCAACATATTAATTTGGGTATGTGTGTGTGAGACACAATTTAGTCCATAGCACATCTCTTCCATGGGTTTGTGATCAGTTCTTGAAGTCAGGGACAGTATCTTCTTCATCTCTGTTTTGTCACACCCAACTCAGTAATATTTGTTCATAAACAGAGTTATCTGAATGGAAGGAAGGGTGGTAACAGTTTGGGGAGAGGGGTCACATCATGGAAGTCTTTGCAGAGAGGATGACGTCTCAGCTGGGCATTGAAGGATGAATAGGAGTTTGCTAGATGGGGCAAAGCAAAGAGCCCTTGCTAAGGGCACCATGTTTGGGAGGGACGTGAGAACACGATGCTCAAGAAATAAGGCTGCCAGAACGGAAGAGTAAAGAAGAGTCTGGAGAGGGAATCAGTGGCCAGATGGTGTCCATGAAGGAGCTGGAGGACAGGTCACGGAGGTCCCTGAGGTGAGGTGTCCAGGCAGGAGACGGCACAGTCAAGCCTGCACTACAGACCAATTGCCGCGGGCCCCTGAGCACAGGGTGGACTGGAGGAGTGACGCGGCACGTAAGTTTTAGGACAGAGAGATTTGGGGCGTTGGAGGCGGGGAGCACGGGCAGGATGTGGCGCTTGCTCCGTGGAGCGCTCAGAAATGCTGTGCAGCTGAGGAGGGTTCATGGCGCTCAGGCTGCAGACAGGAGAAAAGGAAGCCTCTATTATTCATGAAACCTGGTTCAGTAATAGCCTGGCAGCCTCTGGAGGTCACCAGGGAGGCACTGATCTCCTTTCTCATTTAATTTGTCAGAAGTGCTCTCACACTTGGGGATGTGCCCTCTCAGCCCCTGGGCTGGAACTGGGCCAGATCCTGGCTCGTGTAGCACAGGTGGATAACCTACCCGATACCAGGGTTTCTTCCAGTCTTGAAGGTGGGGAAGGTGGAGGCCGGGGACGGGGAGACAAGGGGCCAGGGGAACTGGCTTCTGGAATGATCCAGCTATCCCTTGTTCAGTAGACAGCTCTCCCTCTGGAGCGTCAGCCTGGGAACTAAGAAAGACAATGGCAAGGGGTGGAGGTGATGTAGGGGAGGGGGGCCTGGAAAGGAGCTGAAGGAAGGTGGGGGTGATGGCCTTGGACGGGGTGGGGGAGACACGGGGGCGGTGGCAGTCGGGGGGGGGGGCAGCTGGGGCTCGGCCAGAAGGAGCCCACCCTCCACCTGCCGAAGGCCGAGCAGCAGGGCGCACTCAGTGCCCTCGGGGCCGGCGGGCCGTCTAGGGATCCTTATAAACTAAGCGTGACTGGAAGTGACTTCCCTCTTGGCCCGGAGCATCATCTTCTCCATCCAGGACACAGCTGGCCACCGCCCTCGCTGGCGCAGTGGAGAGTGTCCCTGACTGTCCACAAAGACGGAGGCTTCTCTGGACGGTGAGATGGATCCGCTGCGGGCCTGGTCTGAGGGTGACCTGTGCCCAAACTCTGCCCAGGGATCGCGGGGCAGGCACCTGGGAGACAACGCCCCTTATCCAAGTGCAGAGGACGGGCTTTAGATCTTCTGTCTGACATTCCCTGGGCCTCAGTTTCCTCATCTGCAAAGTGGGGATTATGGAAGGGTCCGCCTCATAGGATTATTGTGAGGACCTCAGGTGCTCAGAACAGGGCCGGACAGACAGCGAGACCTGTAAATGGACGCTCTTCACGCCCTCACCTCCCGCGGGAGCTGTGCCCAAGCCAGGTCCCAGGCCTGGGTTCTGGGGATGGGCCTGGAGGCCCTTCTCCCCCTGCTTCCCCGGGAAGGCGGGCTCACAGTCAGGCCCCCTCCCGGTGGTGCTGGCCGGCGAGGGTGCTTCTACCACCCCCTGTGCCACCAGTTGTCAGCCGGTGGGACCTCAGGTCCAGGTGCGGGTCGGGTAGCAAGTGGACCGTTCTTGCAGACTCTGCTGAGCTACAACACACTAAGTGACGTCTTCCAACGCAGCTGTTGCAGAAGCTCGGCACTGGCGTTTCAGAGGCTGGTGCATGAGGGAAGCTGATACAGTCCCTGGTTCCTCAGGCACCTCCTGTTGATTCTCAGCTGGCTCCCAATGACAGCAGGGGTGGGTGGGCTTAAGGACGGCCCCAAGCCACCCCCAGGGCCACTCACCACGTCCTGCATGCTTGGGACGGGCCACTCCAGCCCCACCCGCTTCCTGCTTCCCCCTCCCGCTCTCCCGCCCGACGTCTCTGTGCGCCCTCTCTTCACCGCGTGGCCCCTGCCGCCTTGCGCTCTGGCCGCGTGGCCCCTGCTTCTGTGTCCGCCCCCCGGCTGACTCACGCATGTCACGGTCCAGCTCCCTGAGACGGTGCTGACTGGGGGGACCATCGCCACGCAGAATGGAGCCTCTCGGGCTGGGGCTGGGGGAGAAATGTCACACGGGGTGACCAGGGAGTCTGCCCTGCAGGGGGCTCAGGGGCCTCTCTTGGTCTGGGGGCAGACCAGGTGCTGGGGGCAGCAGGTCATGGGCAGGACACGGTGATTTGTGGGTAAAGCGCATTAAGGAGGGGGCGCGGAACATGGCAAAGCCTCGCAGGGACTGGGGTCCACGTGGCGCTGGTGGGCGGCTGGGCACTGATGAATGAGGGCAGCTCACCCGCAGAGGATGGCGACCGGGGCAGCTGGGGGCCTCCTGACGATTCATACAAAGAGCCACCGAAGGCGGGGGGGGGTGAACATGGGGACAAGAAGGCCTCGGGGAGCCTGGGCTGTAGAGCTGGGAGTGCGCTCCAATAGGGCGGGTCCTCTCCCCTTCTCGACACACAGGTGCCGTGCTTCCCGGATGCCTTTGCAGCTGGGGGGAGCCACGTGACTAAATCTGACCAATGGGCCTGACTGCTGGTGACACGTGTCCCTTCTGAGCCAAAGCCTAGGGTGGGCTGTGTGATTTGCCAGCCTCTCTTCCTCCTCACACTCAAAGCAGTGAATTCTGAAGCGTTGGGTTGAGATCTCAGTGGCTTAGAAGGCACAGCTACCCTGGGTAGAAGGGTCCAGAAAGGAGGCCTGTAGGCTGACATCTCCCTGCCCCGTCAGTCTCGGGGCTCCTGACACAGGCCCAGGCTGGGGCCAATTCGGGAAGGTTGGTGCCATTAGCAGACACCAAGGCTGCCGTGGAGAACGGGGCCGGACTTGGCTTGGGACTTTGGGGTGGGCAGCTCCTTAGAACCCGAGACAGCTGGGGCTCAGGTGGGGATGTAAGCTGTGGGGGACACGGGCTGGCTGTGCATACCTCTAGCACCCGGGACAGTGCCAGGCGCAGATGGGGTCTCAGCGAATGTACTCTAAATGACCCTAGACACCAGGCACCAGACGGACACTCCACTAGCCAGAATGACAGGTCCCGAGCCTCCTGCAGCAGTCAGTCTTTCCGGTCAGGACACTGGAAGTTTCTAATCTTCCAGGTCTGCGCCGTCTAATCGGCAGCTGCTAGTCACGCGTGGCTACTTAAACTGACCTTTAAACTAATGAAAACTTAAAACTTAATTCCCTAGTCACACCTGTCACATTTCAAATGCTAGTGGCTGTCATACGGGACAGTGTGGGTACAGAATGCTTTGCAGAAAGTTCTATTGGGCTGCGCTGCTCTAGAAGCACCGATACCAGGAGAAACTCTGGGCTCCAGTCCTGTTACCAAATATTCCAATGACGGGTCACAGAGCACTGTTCTAAAACTGCCAGCACTCTTGGAGGGAAAGCAGCAGTAAACAGATAAGAAGAATGTGTTTGGGAACTATAGTCAATATCCTGTGATAAACCATGATGGAAAAGAATAGGAAAAAGAACGTACACATGGGTATAACCGAATCACCTTGCTGCACAGCAGAAATTAACACCACATTGTAAATCAACTATACTTCAATAAAATAAATTTTAAAATTAAAAAAAAAATTAAAAGAAGAGAGAAAATACAAGGTGTCCCCAAATCAAAGTGAAACTGTGATTTGGGAAAAAAAGAAAAAAAGAAGAACGTGCTGACACAGGGGCGGGCATTGGTGGGGAAATTCTAGAGTCAGCAGCGGGGCCTGTCTGAGGTGGGAACTTCAGAGCCAAACCAAGATGGGTGAGAGGGGCCCTGCCCGGAGAAGAAGCAGGCCCCCATCTCCAGGAGGGAGGAGAGTGCGTGCAAAAGCTGAGGGCTTGTGCCGGAGGAAGGCAGCGTGGCTGTGATGTATGGGACATAGGCCCATCCTGTGTGGAGCAGGGAGAGGGGAGAGCGGGGGGTCATAGAAGGTGCTGTTGGGGGCTAGACACGATCCAGCTCATGGTTGCAAAGCAGCACTCTGGCTGCCTGTGAAAAATGACAGGTCCGGAGGTGAGAGTGGGGACAGAAGGCTGATTGGGAAGCTGGGTTCACCCAGGCGAGAGGTGAGGGTGGAGGGAGTATGGTCAGGGTGACCACATGTCCAGTTTGCCTGGGACAGGCCAGGTGTATGCTGTGTCCCTGGGTCATTGGTAATGGTGCCACTTTCCACTCTCAGGATATTTTCTGATCTGGATAGTTCCGTGACAGCGTCTGCTGAGACGGAGAGATACAGAGAGATGCTTCGGGGTGGAACCGGGACCTCCGACAGGCCGTCCTTGAGGGGGAAGGAATGTGCTGGTTTCTGACCTGCAAACCTGGGCAAACTAAAATGGGGCAGATTGTGTACATGTGGACAGGCTTCTGGGGCTTTATGAGAGCCATTAATGTCACTGGAATAAGATTAGAACTGCTGTGGATTAAATGTGTCCCCCAAATCCATACGCTGAAGCCCTAATCCCCGGTGTGATGGATTAGGAGGGGGCCTTTGGAAGGTGGTTAGGTTGTGAGGGGTGGGCCCCTTACAATGGGATTAGTGCCCTTTGAGAAGCTGAGCGAGATGAGAAGAGAGATGATCTCTCTCTCTGCCCTGTGAAGACACAGCTCACACATCTGTAAGCAGGAAGCAGGCTCTCACCAGAACCCGATCGCGCCAGCACCTTGATCTTGGACTTCAGACTCCAGAACCAAGAGAAAGAAATCTTTGCTGTTGAAGCCCCCAGTCTATGGTTTTTGTTACAGCAGCCTGGGCAAACAAAGGTAGAGATTATAAAGCATTTCATCCCAGGATGACATCTGCCGACCTGCCGGGCCCTCCCTGGAGGGAGCCCGGCCTCCGTTCTCTTCCCTTCCTTAGCCATGTGCTCCGGCCATAACCAGCAACCCGAGTTTCCGGAACCTGGGAAGCTGCCTCTGGCTCACTGTCCACTCCTGCTGTTCCCTCTGCCCGGAACACCCTTCCCTTCCTTGGCCTCTGGGAACACCTCCTCATCCGTCAAGAATTCGTCTGGCAACACCTTCTCAGAAAGCCCGGCCCCCTGACCTCTGGGGTGTATACGGGGCCTCCTCTGGACCTTCTCCAAAGGGTCAGTCTTTGTCATTGTCTGTTTGCCGGTGGGGACAGGCATAAGCACCCCTCCCGTCAGCACCTGGTGCCTAGCTGAGGGGCTCTAGAGCAAGCAGAGGGCCCCACCCTTAGGGGCTCCCCCGAGAGCGCTGTCCCAGGGCGTTCCCGAAGCCAACCCTGGGGCCGTCCCGCCCGGCTCTGCGCACGCTTCCGGGGAGACCGCTTTGGGCAGACGCTCTCCCCAAGGACTGTCTAGAAACGACGCGCCTTTATAAGAAGTGGCTTTTCACTTTCTCAAGTTATAATACATCATCCTTTATTTTTCCAGGCTCCCCTAGTCCGACACGACGTTCACTAGTGAGAAACTGGGGGGTGTCCAGTGGCCAGGGCTCAGATCGCAAAGTGGGGGGAAGCCTCCACTGAGTCCGCTGAGGACTCCCCGCCCTGGCCAAGCCGGGCTGGTGAGAAGCCGGGTACACAGAGGGACTGGCGTGTTACGGGGACAAAAGGAAGCTGAGCGACGTTGACTCACGGACGGGAACATCCAGGACACACAGCGAGATGCAGCTTCACAAGGACGGGGAGGGGGACAGACTCTGGGGACACCTTTGCGGTGTCTCACAGGCCTCTCAACGCATGGACACACGTTCCGCGTCAGGCACCACGCTCTAGCCCCCACCTAATCACAAGCAGGACGCCTTCCAGCGGGGGACCCGCCGGCCTCCTGCCGCGGATGCCCTGCCGACCTTGCGGATGTAGGCGGCACCTCCCATCCCGTCTCCCCGAGGGTCTGGCTGTCGGTCTCAGGACCAGGCAAGAGCAGGGCCCCTCCCTGGGGGTGTCTGTGTTTTATGGGGGAGAAGGGGGGAAGGTGGGACGCCCCTGGCCATGTCACCAAGAGGGCATGGAAATCCTTCATTCTGGGGCACTGGCCGTCAGGGGAGGCCGTCTTCTCTCCAAGACTTGGGAAATGACAGCGAGACAAACAGTGGTGGCTGTACTTTACGCGTACTTACAGACAGCATTACGGGGGGGCGGGGAGTGGGTCTGCCTGTCGGGGTACCTGTGTGACAGGTCAAATAGCAAAAAAGCACAAAGAAAACAGACAAGGAGTCCTGTGTATCGGGAACACAGCCCAAACCCGAAACCACACAGATGCGAACGGTGGAGAATCAGGCTGGAGGTGTGCGCCCCTTCAGCGGGACCATAGAATTAAACTCTTTATATAAGTCGTCTTTAAGTAGGCTCTACTTTTTAATAAAATAAAAACTTCTGTGTTACTTTAAAGATATCATTTAGGCATCTAAGGGATGATCTGGAAGAAAAATGCAGTGCACGGAGGGCCCTGGCAGAAGGTGCCTCTTTAAGACCGAGGTTCCTCCCTAAACACTGATTCATCGCAAAGGCCGTAAAAACCGAGCCCCCATGCTTCTTGCAGCCCTGGGTGGCACTCGCCCTGCCTCGGGGGTGGGGGGCCCATGTGCCAGGCCGTGCCTCCTGAGGCTGAGCGGGTGAGGGGGGCCACGCCGTGCCCCCACCCACCCAAGGCCCTGTCAGCGCCTGTCACTGACAGGCCTCCTCAAATCTCCGGTCCCATCGCCTCTGTGCCCCCAGGGCCCAGGGTGGGGTGGGCACTGCCCGGAGGCCTGGGGGGTGGGCTGCACTTGTCTGTTCCCCCACCTCCGGGGCAGTGACCTTGCAGCATCTCCCAGATGGCAAGCAACAGCGGGGAAGGAGCAGTGCAAAGCCAGGCGTCTGGGCCCTAAACTACGGGAGGGGGCGGTGCTGGCGGAAACGGGGGCACTGCACCTGCTCTGGGACCTCCTCCCGCCCCCAGGCCCCAGCCCGGCCCTTCCACCGCCCACCGTGGACACAGAGAAGCCAAAGCCAAGTGCAAGAGGAGGGGTCTGGTGGTTCCCGCAGGCGCGTCCGGGGTCAGGGCCCCGGGCAGCGTCAAAACAGCAGGGCTTTCTTCTTGAGGTCATTCTTCTTCCAGAGGGCCAGGCGGTCAAACTCTTCTATGCTCCTTCCAAACACTTCCTGGAACTCCTCGGGCGACAGGTGTCTCTTCAGATAAAAAGGAAACCCCAGAGGGGAGCAGTCAGCAACTCCGGCCCCTGAGGCGGGATCTGCAGCAAGGATGCGGCGGCCCCCTCGGCGCACCCGGGGCCCTCGGGCTCCCCGCCTTCCCTCTGTATCCCCATCGCCCTGCTTTGCAGCGGACAGAACCAAGCCCGGGGGAAAGAGGTCTGGTTGGGGCCCCACGGTGGCCAGCTGCAGAAGTGGGGCCACAGCCCTGACTCCTGCCACCTACAGACACGCACCCCACTGCGGAGACAAAGTGTGAAAGCACAGCCGGGAGAGGGCTTCCTCCTGCCTGGGAATGGCTGAGATTTCGGGAGATTTGCACACGTGGGCACATTCATGATTTCACTTAATTTTCATGCCCCCCCCCCCGGTCTGAGAGCCGGAAGGGGGTGGTTTTTATTTCGTCCCCATTTCACAGACGAGGACGCTGAGGTGTGGAGGTGGGCAAAGGAGCCTCAGTTCAAATCCTCCCCTCTTCCCCACCTCTGCTGTGTGACCACGAGTGAGTTTTTTGTCTCTCTGAGCCCGATCCCGGGGGCACAATGGAGAGGCTGAACAGCACGGCGCCAAGGGCACCTGCGCCAGCTAGGCTCCGGGGCCTCAGTCTACTCACCTGTAAATGGGGTCACCCTGGCAACCCCCCCCCCCGAGATGTGTGGGTGAGCGGGTCAGTGCGGGTCAGCTCTCAGGGCTGAGCCCGGCCACGGGCAGGGCCAGCGTGCGTCGGGCGCGTTTGTCATGATCCGAGGTAGAGCAACCTCTGTGGAGCTTCCCCTGCCCGCCACCCGAATTCTAGACTGTTCCTTGCAGGTTTCTGCTCCCATCAACCGCACATCTGTCTTCCTCAGCAGGCCCTGAGTAACTCCTTCTTGCCCTTTGAGACCAGGCTCGGGTGGGCACGGCGCCGTCTCCGGGGGGGCGCTTCCCGGGGGGGGAGAGGCTGTCCCCCTCCCGCCTGGGAGGGCTGAGGGGAAGACGGAAAGGAGGTGCGGGACAGGTTCTGGCCCCAGAGGACCCGGTTCAAATGCCCGCTCTGGCCCCCATTTGAGAAGTGTGGCTTCCGCACGGCTGTGTGGAAACCAGTCTGGCTGTTCTTCCACGGGCTTTTAGCGCACGGTCACCGCGCGACCCAGCAGATCCACTCCCAAGTAGATCCCGGAGGACCCAACCCAGGGACTCACGCAGACACCTGCACACCCACGGTCACGGCAGCATCATCCTCGAGGGCCAAGAGCGGAAACGACCCAACTGCCCATTGAAGGACAAACGGATAAACAAAATGAGCTCGATTCAGACTCGGGAACACGGTCCACCCATAAAAAGTCGTGAAGCTCTGACGCTCGCTAAAACACGCACGCGACTGTTAGGCTGATCCCATTTATACGACACGTCCAGGACGGGCAGGTCCACAGGGACCAAAGCCAGAGCAGTCATTGCCGGGGTCTTGGGGAGGGAGAGGACCGGGGAACAGCTGGCCAGTGGTACGGGGTTTCCTGCTGGGCTGATAAAAGTGTTCTGGAATTGGATAGAGGTAGTGGAGGTCGTACAACCTTGACAATGTATTAAACGCCACTCAGTCATACACTTTAAAATGGTTAAGTTTGTGGCTTTTATAATTTAAAAATCCCAGGGCTTCCCGGGTGGCGCAGTGGTCGGGAGTCCGCCTGCCGATGCAGGGGACGCGGGTTCGTGCCCCGGTCCGGGAGGATCCCACGTGCCGCGGAGCGGCTGGGCCCGTGAGCCGTGGCCGCTGAGCCTGCGCGTCCGGAGCCTGTGCTCCGCAACGGGAGAGGCCACAACAGTGAGAGGCCCGCGTACCACAAAAAAAAAAAATAATAATAATAATAAACAACCCAATTCTTGCCCCCCAAAGAGTGGTTTCCTTAAATTTAAAAGAAAACACCTCACACTAAAGGTTACTGTGATGGTCAAGAGAGAAAACGGCGTGAAGACACATGGTTAACTACAGAAAGCAGAACATCAGTCACTGCCAACTGCGTCCGTCATAAAAATCACCAAATCTGAGCGGCACGCGTCGGGCTTTGGGGCCCAGTGGCCAGCAGGATGTGGGGGAGGGAACCCAAGGGACCCACTTTTGCTGAGTCACAAAACGCCCTCCTAACTGAATCTGGGCCTGGGGTCCGCAGAGGGCGCACACACTCACACACACACACACAGAGACACACACACGACACAGACATATATAGATACACACAGACACTCACGGAGACACCCACAGAGACATGCACAAACACATAGATATACACAGACATACTAGACACACACTCACACAGAGACTCAAAGACATACACAGACACACACACACACAAAAGACATATACAGACGTACACACAGACATATACAGACATGCAGACACATACAGCCATACACAGACACACAGATACACACAGACATACTAGACACACACTCACACAGAGACACACAGAGACACAGACATACACAGACACACACACACACACAAGACATATACAGACGTACACACAGACATATACAGACATGCAGACACATACAGACATACACAGACACACAGATACACACAGACATACTAGACACACACTCACACAGACACAAAGACATACACATACACAGACACATACACAGACCTATACAGACATGCAGACACATACAGACATATACAGACACACTAGACACACACTCACACAGAGACACAAAGACATACAGACGCACACAAAAGACATACACAGACACACACACAGACATATACAGACATGCAGACACATACAGACATACACTGACACACAGATACACACATACTAGACACACACACAAAGACACACAGAGACCCAAAGACATACACAGACACACACACACACATATAGACATGCAGACACATACAGCCATACACAGACACACGGATACACACAGACATACTAGACACACACTCACACAGAGACACACAGACACACACACACCATCAAGCTAGTCTCTGCCAGGGAAGGGCCGTGAGCTGCCTGCTGCCATCTCGGACCTGCAGCCAGGAAGAGGGTTCTGGCCAGGAATGAGCCTCGCGCGACACCGGGGGTTCCCGCCGGCCGATCTGGTGAATCTCCGTGAATCCACAACCCAGCCCACGGGGACTCACAACTGTCATTTCAGACAGCAGCACCCACTTCCAGGTACCATGTCACAACCTTCCCAAGTTCTGCGGGTCAACCAGATGCCCAACGCGAAGGAGAAAAGGAGAGTCGCGTCTCCTGTTACTGGACGAGTGTGGAGCGGGAGCGGGACACGGGCCGGGGTCCTGAGGCCGCGGGGGGCATGGCCGCGGGTGGTTAGTGGGAGCCCGGCCGGCGGGGGGGCAGAGGAAGATCCGAGGCCTGAGCGAGATGCCGGTGTTCAGGGCCGGGCCCTGGGGAGGTGGAAGCAAGGGGAAGGGGCCCAGAGGTGACCGCGAACGGGGAGCCCAGGGGGCGTGGACCGGGCTCGCGGGGTGACGCCCAGCACCCCTGCAGCCTGCGATCTCCTGCTTTAGGGCCCCCGGGTGTCTCCGGGGTTGGGTCTCCCAGGCGGTGACACACAGAGGGGAGGAGAGGGGAGAGCGGCGACACAGGTCACCGCGCTCTAAGCCGGGAAGGGGAGAGCCGTGCGGTGAGGGGGACCCCGTGCTCACCGGCCGGGAGCCTCCCGCTAGCACCAGGGGGACCTCGGCAGGGCCTGCGGGGCGTGGGAAGGGGGCCCAAGGAGTCACTTACGCCCGGCACCCACCGCAGGTCCCATGCAGCCTGTCCTCCAGCCTCCAGACCAAGATGCCCTGAGAACTGAGGCCGAAAAGCTGCACAGAAACCCGGGTTCTACGGGCAAGGGGACCCCCAGCCTTGGGGACCTGTGAACTGGTGGGTTCGCAGGAAGGAGGAGAGGCAAAGCAGAGGACCCTCTGGGGCTGGCACTCCGAAGCCTGCTTCCCCCCCCCCCGGCCCCCACCTGACCACAGGAGCCCACCCCATTGCCCGGGAGGCAGCCGGGGGCAGGAGGGAGGGAGGGGCGCTGCACGGTGTCCTGGCTGAGTTCCCAAGCCCGCAGGCCTGTCACAGTGACCCGGGGTGCTTGTCACATCTGAGAGTGCCCGCCCCTCCCCTCTGCCCCCCCGCAAACCTCCCAAGGCAGCCTTAGGGGCCCAGGAGCCCGCCTGTGTCACATGCCTCCCGGAGCAGCTGATGGCAGCTGGGTTCGGGGACTCAGGCCGAGGGCAAGTCGTGGGGGCTGGCAGGGACCCCCGGGGCTCTGGTCCTGTTTCCTCACCTGTAGGCTGAGAACCAAAGTTGGCTGCCTGCGGGCTCTGGAGGGCAGGCGAGGGTCACGTGGGGAGGGCCTGGCAGAGGGGTCTGTTTGGCCGTCCCGGCCCCGGCTGTGTGGTCTACAGCATCTCACTACACCCGGCTGATCCCACGGCCTCCGGCTCCCGGCAGCTGGGAAATTGGGAATCATCTCCCGCAAGGCAGGGTCAGGGCCCCCCACCCAGGGCTCTTGTTGACTGCACGAGTGCCTGCCGCAGCAGGAGGGACGTGGCAGAGCACGGCTGACCCCGGAGGCCAGAGCCAGCTTTCTGACCCTGGCCCAACTCCCCCGGCCGCTGGCTCCCGAAGGCTGCCGGGACCCGCCGAGGCCAGGCACGGCCGAATTCCCTCCTGAGCCGGCAGGAAGGCAGCCCGGGGCGTGGTGTCTGGGCCGAGGGACGTTCCGGGATGGCCTCGCTTCCGGGGTGCACTGGGGAGAGAGCCCCTGGGGAGGAGGCCGTTTGGGCAGCATGGGAGGGGACCCACACGCTTTGCCAGGGGTCTGCCTACGTGTCACTCTCCAGGGCAGCATCGTGCAAAGACCTCGGGCTCAGGAGCCAGACACACAAGAATCCGGTCCCGGCCGCAGGCCTGTCCGGCTGTGCTGAGTGACACGACCTCAGTTGTGATGTCTGTAAAACCGGAATAATCCTGTCTGTGCCTTCCCCCATTCCCCCTCTGCCTGGAATGCCGGGCCCTCCTCCTCTGCCCACGTAACCCCTACTCACTCCCCAGACCTGGGCTTGGGTGCCAGCTCCTCCAGGAAGCCTCCCCTGACTGCACCCGTCACCCCAGGCTCCCAGACCCGCAAGCCTCCTTTCCGTGGGGTAGACACGCCACGGCCAGTCTCAAGCTTCCAACGTGACGCCACTGAATGCAGAGCTGGCAAGAGATGCCCGGGAGCACATACTGTCACAGATTATTCCCCCCGCACGCAGATGCAACAGCGGTTAAGTAACCTCGAGAGCACAGATGGTAGTAAAATGTAGTCGAGAGGTGAGGGAGGAGAGAGTGTTGAGCATTTGTCACCTTTGCTTTCAATGTAATTTTCATAATCCTAAGTTTACATCATTTGTTTTTCAGTGATGGCTCGTTTAACAACCAGCGTGGGAAGTTCCTGAAAATACAACAACAGGAGCAGCTCTAGCGGCCCCTGATCTCTGAGCGAGCCGGATGCACTAGCGGTCCCTCCGCAACGAGCACCCCCGGGCGGGGACAGGGCCTGTGTGCCCGGGACCCTGCATGGGGCGCTCCTGGGTGGTAGGGTGAGCAGAGAGAAGGGAGGGGAAGGGCTGCTCCTATGCAGGCGCTCTGCTCTCTCCTCATTCAGGTGCCGGGACGCAGAAATAAACCAGACCAGGTGAGCCCACCCCCCAGAGATCTCACACCTGCCGGGCAGGTGGGTCAGGGCACAATTAAGTCCATGCGAGGGCCCGGGACCTGGAGGCCCTGATGCCTTGTGAAGCACCGAGGACATGCCACCGGCACCTTACAGCCAGAGGTAGTTTTCTGAGGGACATGATCTGACTTAACCCTGTAACCTGGCTCCATCGCCAAGGGCTCCCTGAATACAGGAATCAGACATGCCACCAGCATCTTACAGCCAGAGGTAGTTTTCTGAGGGACATGATCTGACTTAACCCTGTAACCTGGCTCCATCGCCAAGGGCTCCCTGAATACAGGAATCAGTAACGGCCACCAACCTCTGCTCGCAGCAAGGGCTCATCCAGGGACAGCAGCCGGGTACCCAGGGCACACACGGCTCTGTGCCAGAGGCACACGTGCGCTCACACCCAGGGAGGCAACGAGTGTGGGGGCTGGTGGTGCCCAGAGGACGTGGACCGGGCCACAGAGGCGGACGTCTCCCGGGTCACCCAGCCTGCAAGTGGCGCATTAGAACTCGGACCTTCTGGCCAGGGGTCCAGGGCTCTTTCTGAGAAGCTGACACCTGATGCTCCTTGAGAACACCGTGCCATTCAGACCAGCAGGTCCACGCAGCTGGGGGGCTAGCCCTCCCCTTGGCAGACGGACCCACCGAGGCCTGTCCACCTGGAAACCGGGCCATCCATGCTGTCCCTGTGTGGCAGAAAGCCCCACTTTTTCTGGGTCACGGACCCTCCGAAACGATGACACAGTGGCCCATCTTGGTAGAATCACGCACACTCATACACGCAGCGTCTGGGTGCAGGAGGCCTCCTCGGGGATCCCAGTTTGGGCCTGAACCCCGCTATTCTCCTGCACTGATGGAGGACCACTGGCCGGGCTCGGGAAGGGGCTTCATGACGGAGGCTGCCATCCTCACCTGCCCTGAGAGTCTAGTTTTCATTTTACGACGTCAGGAAGCCCAGGCTCAGAGAGGTCCCGCGCCTCGCCCGAGGGCATGCAGCCTGGGCGCCAGGCCAGGTAGCTCAGGAGCCCGGGCCCTTCCCTCAGCCCTGACTTCCTGCCCCCTGATGCAGCTTCTGGAAGGAGGTGGAGGCCCTCGGCCTGTGCTGCTCTGCAGGCTACCCCAGGCTAGCCGCCACCCTGCTGGATTGGCCTGCCTCGGTTTCCCTGCAGGGCATTTCCAGTACCCCCTGCCCGCCTCACCAAGTTCAGCTGTCCCACGCCAGCCCACCGGCCACTGCCAGGCCCCCTGCTCCAATGGGGGCTGATCGGGTGGGCTCAGGCCCCAGACCCGCTCAGCCTGCGAACCCTGGACCGGCAAGGCCCACGTTTCTTCCGAGGCCTGGGTCCCACGGTGCCTCCCTGCCCCATCACACTGTACAAGGAGGCCCTGTCTGCAGAGGGGAGTCCTGCTGAGCTGGGTCCATGCTCTGAAGCTTCTGCCCTCTTAGCCGGAGATCCCTGGCATCATCACCATAACGACAGCATCACCATAATGACGATGACCCCTGCCATCTGCGGAGTCCTCCTCTGGGCCAGGTGAGGGCCGGGAGCTCTCCATCACAGGCTCGTGACCTCTTCATAGTGTATGGGGAAGGACGGGGACAGAGGCTCCGAGCTGTGGAGTGACGTGGCTGCCAGGTGGCCCCGACGCCCTGTCCTCACCGTGTCCTTGCCCGCCTCTTCTGCTCCACGGTGGGCACCTACGGCTTCTGGAACATGCCAGGCTCTTTGCCACCCAGACCCTGCAGTGCTCTCCCTCCACTTCACACAGCAGCTCCTCCTCCTTCTACAGGTACCAGTTCAAATGTCCCCCTCTTCCAGAGGGCCCTCCCAGATTGCACTAGCCAAGCGAGCAGGCCCCAGGCCATGTGTGTCCCTCGGTCCGGAGTCACTGCTGATCTCATCTGGTTCTCAGCTCCAGTAGGGCAGGATGGGCCTGTCTCCCCTCCTCACCCAGGGACAATCTGTGCTCTTTGCATCCCTGAATCTAAACCTGTGCTCTCACCTTGCTGGCCGCACTGCCTGCAGCTTCCTCTCTCCTCCCTCAGAGCCCCTTCCACTTGCCTGCCCTAGTCTGCACTGTGTCTCCCTCCTCCCTCCCCACCCTCCACCCCTAAGCCCCTGCCACTTGGCCTGGCCTTGGTTTGTTCTCTGCACCTCTCCTGGGAGGCCCTAGGGTCCCGGAGCCTGTGGCAGACCCGTCTCCCAGACACACCCAGTGGCGGGGAACCCACACTTCACCATCAGTCTGTCTGGCAAGTTCTCATCAGACCGGTCAGATGAGTCTAAACAAAGGACGTTAGTCTTTAACTTCAGAACTTATTTTTCAGGCACATTCCTACAACTCGGGCTTTTCCTGCTTGAGCAAACTCAGGTGTGCATTTAGCCTCAGGGTCTGGCAGAGGTGGCCCCAGAGGAGCCGCTCAGCCTTGTCTCTGCTGAGCACTCAGAACGGAGGACCCTGGTGACTGGCCTGGACACACCCTCCTTCCAAACCTGTTCAGCCGGCAGCCTTTGCTCTCTGCATGAGTCAGCCTGGCCAGGCCCTGGTGCCCGGCTGTTTGGCCAAACACTAGTCTAGGGGTGGCTGGGAAGGTATTCTGTCAATGCGGGCATGCCTACAATCAGCCTTTAAGTGAAGATGACCCTCCAGAATGTGGTGGCGTCATCCACTCCGTTGGGGCAATCACCGAGGGCTTCCTGGAGAAGGAGAAATTCTGCTTCTAAGTGTCAGCTCCTGCCCAAGTGTCCATCCAGCCGGCTGCTGGCCTGCCCTGCGGATTCCACACTTGCCAGCCCCACGGGAAGCCAATTCCTTAAATTAAATTTCTTAATACATGTCTATGTCCATATCTGTCTGTCCATCTGTCTACCTGTCTCCTGTTGGTTCTGATTCTCCGGAGGGCCCTGACTGATACATTTTCCTACCTAAGGAGCCGAACGTGTGCTCTGGGAGGTTGGGGCAAGGAAGGGTGGTTAGAAATTCACTTTTAATGCTGTAATTAATCCAGGAAGATGCACGGTGCGGCGGCCCTGTGTGACTACTTAGCGGGAACCCCAGATCTGTCCCCCAGAAGCCGAGGGCCTGGGGATGTCCTCCAGCTCCCCTACCCCCACCCCTTCCCACCAAGGCCTCCTCTGTAGCTGCTGCACCAACTTGTGAAAACCAAGTACAGGGACGTGTCAAGTGCTAGGAACAGCCTAGTGATCAAGTGCTTGTAAATAAGCCAAATCTGATAAATTCTCAAACTTCCTGCTTTTTCCCCATATTGGGCAACAAGGAGGGACCTCTGTTCTCCTGGTGGCCAAGCCTGTGGCTGATCCTACCTGCACAGCCAGCCACCTTGCTCCTCCACTTAAGTTCTTAGCAATCATTGTTTGGCCAGCCCATAGCACCCCACCCCCCTGGAAACCTTTTTCTAATCCACACTGGCCTCTACTCGGTTCCCGGGCTGGTAAACTGGGGGCGACATGGACAAAATAATGGAAACCACGTGCACATCACACCCGCCTGGGGCTCACTCACGGCAGGTGCTCACGGCTACTTCTGAACAACTGAACAGATGCTCAAACCACCCAGCAGGACAGGCAACAGCGATGTCATCTGACAGGTAAGGGTCAGGCTCAGAGTGGTTAAGTAACTGGTCCGCGGTCACACAGCTAGACATTGTGGAGACTGGATTCACACCCAGGTCATCCTGACCCGAAGTGCTCTCTCCCTCCACCAGGATATGCCACCTTTGGATGGCAAGAGGCCGACGCATGAGCAAAATGGCCAGTCTTTCGGCAAACGCCGGGCAGCCGGGCAGGGGTCTGCAGGAGTGGCCTCAGGTAAGAGGACACTTGAGCCTGCCCGGGGCAGGCAAGGCTCTTCCCCCTCAGAGTGGAAGCTCCTGGCACAGCCAGACGCAGGAAGGATCTGAGACCCTTCAAGGCATGAGGTCCTTGGGTGCCAGGGGTAGGCGTTGGGACCCGGACCCCCCCCCCCCCCCACAGGACAGAAAGTGCTGGATCTCAGGGATGGTGTAAAACTGGCCCCGGGCGGGTCTCCCTGGGAAGCCTGATCACACAATTCACCTGGCTGCCTTCCACGTGACAGCGCTTCCAGAGCAGCGGAGGAGTGCCGCACGCCTTCCAAACACCTCCACGAGTCACCGACCTTTACTGAGCACCTACTATGGGCTCCCAGGTGCCTATATGGCACCTTTCTCTTTGTCACGCTGAGCATCCTGAACTCCCTTGTCTGTGCCTCACAGGCCAGGGCGACAAACGTCATCAGAACCTGGGCTCGTCCTGCGGCACCGAGTGACCGCCGCTCACCCAGCACCCCATCCCGACGGCCCGGAGTCCCACCAGGCGTGGCCCTGCCCCTCCCACTTTGACCTCCCAAACAGGGCCTGAATCTACCCGCTTCTCGCCTCCGCACTGCCGCCACCCTGTCCAAGATGCCACCATTTCTTGCCCGGACAACCCAACCGCCTCCAAAATGGTCTCCCTGCATCCACACAGCTAATTCAGGCGTCACAGTGCAGCCTCGGGCACTGTTTTACTTACGTAATCAGGTTGTCCTGCAACTTAAACGCCTTTGCCTTTCCTAGAAACCAAACTGCTTATGTGGCTCAGGGCCCTAGTAGGCCTCGCCCCTCCTGCCCCACCCACTCAAGCACAGCAAGTTCCTTCTCAAACAGCCTGTGCTGCCTCCTGCCCCAGGGCCTTTGCACCTGCTGTGTGCTCTTCCTGGAATTCTCTTCCTACCTGCCACGACTCACACACACACACACACACACACACACACACACACACACACACACACACACACACATACTGCACCCAATTAACTTTTACCCCCTTTTAAATGTTCACAGGCCCACCCTCCTCTCCTTTAGAGCTCTTATCTTGGTGTATAACTTCACACGCTCATCTGGGTCATCAGTTGATTGACGTCTACCTCCCATCAGGCTGAGTCTACGGGCAGAGCTCATGCTGGTTTCTGCTCTTTGTGCGTCCCCTAGGGCCCAGCTCAGTGCCTGGCACGTGTTCACCAAACCAGTGAGGCTCAGCCAAGCACTTTGGCGGTAAAGGATGCATAACAAGCCTTGACCGTTCGACGGACGGAGTGGTCCTCCTTCCAGGGACCGACCCTACAGAGGTGTGTGGGCACCACCAGCTGTCTGCCCACGTCCATCTTCTCCCCTTGCTGAGCACACAGCAGACCTGCAGCTTTGCCATGTGACCGAGCCCCAGCCAGCGGCCTGTCTCTCCACAGCCTGGCCCCTGGGACCCTCCCCTGTGTGGAGCTCAAGCCCAGCAGGACCCTGTGGGGCTCCCGGGCACGGAAGCCTTTCTGTGCCCCCCGTTTCTTGTTTGTAGGGAACAGACTCCAGCCCCCATGACCTTCCCTGAGTCCCGAAGGGCAGATTCCGAACAGCTGCTAATCAGGGAAGGGCCCGGATGCAGAAACAAAGGAAGAACAGCCAAGAAACGGTAGTGCAGCCCTGGGGAAGGGTCCTGGTTCCACCTCAAGGAATACACATGACAATATATTCTGAGCTCTTTATAGAACCAGGACCCGAATAAATGGAAGATGTCAGTATTCTTCATTGCAGAAAAGACCACCGGAGGCCAGATTAAAGGAGTGCAGGCCCTGCACACGCCCTGACCTTATCAGCTATCCCCCCCCCCCCCCCCCCCCCCCCCCCCCCCCGCTTGAACCATGGCTAGAAATCTCCTCATCAAATCCACCCAGGTTGGGACACACAGGTTTTCGGGGCAGGAGCCTGCTGTGGCTCCCTTTGCCTGGTAAAACGATAAAGCTATTTTTTTCTACTTCACCCAAAACTCCGTCTCCGAGATTCAATTCAGCCCCAGTGCACAGAGGCCAAGTTTTCAGCATGAGAACGGGATGTGAGACCACCACGCAGCCACGTCTAAAAGGACGGGCAGATCCCCGTGAACCGGCGCGGAAAAATGTCCACATACAACTTAAGAGAGAAAAAGCAGATGTCAAACTGCATGAACAGTATGGAGGCTACGCACCCAACAGAGAACTCAGTTATCTCTGGGTATTTGTGCAAAAAAAGAGATTTCCAGAAGCACGTCCGCCCCGGAGCTAGTTTTGACTCGGTAGGGGAATTCCATGTAATGTTTACGTTCTTCTTTGTGTTTTTCTGGACTTTTACAAGAGTTATGAATTGTTTTTATATTAAAAATAAAGCTCTCGCCCCTGAAATAAAAACATCGGTGTCCCTTCCTCTCCTGCTGGGATGTAGCCCCTCGTGAGCCCCTCCTGGCTCACGCCCCAGCTCCAAACCCTGAAGGCTGTGGGACGTGCCCTTCTGCGATAACGCTTCCAATCTGCCTCAGAGAGACGCACCCTTGGGTGTGTTCTTGGAGATTTAGGTGATTAAACCCATTACCCCCTCCTCCAAGGTTTTTTTTTTTTTTTTTTAAAGGGAACCGGTTACATGTATTAACCACTTGATATTTTGCACCTTCACTCTGTACTGTAGCAAAATAAGGGTTGGGGTATGGGGGTTGGTTAAAGCGAACCCCAGACCCAAGAAGGAAGCAGCCAGTCCCAAGGGGCGGGTGGCCCCGAGGCTGCTGCTGTGTCAGGAGCTGGAGCTGGAGGCACACCCCCCACCCCCCACCCCCCGCCCCGCGGTGGAGGCTAGGAGCCCTCAGGGCACCCACGCTGAAGGAACAAACAAACATGCAGAAAGGTGGGAGCCCCTCAGGCGGGTCCTGACTGAGTCACCCAGCAGCGACAGCCTCCTGCTTTACATCAGGGGGACAAGACTACACCCTTAACAAGGGTTCAACTTCAGCCGGAGCCAGGGATTGTCACGGGGGAGGCCCAAGAAGAGGCTGCCTAGGACCTGTCTTCCAGATCACAGGGCCGGCACCCCTTAAGCTTGATTCGGGGCCTGCTGTGTGCCTTCCTGCCCTCTGAGCACCTCCACGTGCTCCCCCGTCCCCCACTCACACCCCAGCTTCCTAGCCAGTCCGGCTGCCCCGTCCCCAGCCCCGGGAATGACCCGCACTCGTCCTAACGGGTCACAACATTCCAGTCGTCCTTCCTCTTCTACGGGGTGAGGTCCAAATGTCCTGCCGAGTGGCCAGCCTCCTGAGCAAAGGCCCTGGGGTCATTCGGCTCTGTGGTCCTTTGCTGGCAAGATGCCGCCCACACCCTGGGGACTCCGAGACTCAGCAGGTGGCCTGCACCGCCTGACCACGGCACCGCCTGACCACGGCACTGCCTGACCACAGCACCACCTGACCACGGCACCGCCTGACCACGGCACTGCCTGACCACGGCTGTGCTGGTCTTCCTCCCCGGCCTCAGCTCCCCACCTCCCTGCAGCTAAGCCCTTGCTACTGCTGTGAGCCCAGCACCAGCCTCCCTGTCTCTAGGTCCCAGGTCTCAGAGCCCCTCTAGGAGCACCCCCCCTCACCCCCAAGTCTCTTCGCTGCAGACGTTGAGCCCGGGGGAGGGGAGGTGAACGTCCGCCCATCAGTCAGGCCAACACACACAGAGGAAACATTGAAGAGCTGGAAGAAGGGAGTCTGGGTCTGGAGACATGATCAAGCCCCACCCGAAGGGACCCCTCAGTCATAGGAGCTGGCAATTCCCTTTTAGCTTCCACGGCTTCGGGTCAGGTTCCTACTATTGCAAAAGAGAAGTCAAAATGGACACGCCTCCCCCACTGCGGCAGCCACACCAGCGTCCCTGTCCCCTCCTCGCCACCATTACCCCGTACCCCGGGCGAGGGGCTTTATGTGACCTCTCGTGGGTACAGCCACCCACCCAGTGCCAACATCCTCATCTTAAAGGGCGGGGATCAGGGCTCCAGAGCATCTGTCTGGACCACCCGAGACGGCGTTTCTCTACAGATCTGCCTGGTCTCCACTCATCTTAAAGGGCGGGATCAGGGCTCCAGAGCATCTGTCTGGACCACCCGAGACGGCGTTTCTTTGCAGATCTGCCTGGTCTCCACTCATCTTAAAGGGCGGGGATCAGGGCTCCAGAGCATCTGTCTGGACCACCCGAGACGGCGTTTCTCTACAGATCTGCCTGGTCTCCACTCATCTTAAAGGGCGGGATCAGGGCTCCAGAGCATCTGTCTGGACCACCCAAGACGGCGTTTCTCTACAGATCTGCCTGGTCTCCACTCATCTTAAAGGGCGGGATCAGGGCTCCAGAGCATCTGTCTGGACCACCCGAGACGGCGTTTCTTTGCAGATCTGCCTGGTCTCTACTCATCTTAAAGGGCGGGGATCAGGGCTCCAGAGCATCTGTCTGGACCACCCGAGACGGCGTTTCTCTGCAGATCTGCCTGGTCTCCACTCATCTTAAAGGGCGGGGATCAGGGCTCCAGAGCATCTGTCTGGACCACCCGAGACGGCGTTTCTTTGCAGATCTGCCTGGTCTCTACTCATCTTAAAGGGCGGGATCAGGGCTCCAGAGCATCTGTCTGGACCACCCGAGACGGCGTTTCTTTGCAGATCCGCCTGGTCTCCAGGCCGACTGGCTCCCACCCGGCAGCCCTCCTGACCCCGGGGGCACTGCTGGTGCCCCTCAGCCATATCCACGCCCCTAGGCCTCCCTCCCAGCAGCCACCTGAGCCCCCGCCCACACCGGCAGCAGGGCAGGGGCTGGCGCTGGCCGGTCACACACTCTACCTCAGGTGTTCCCAGCCCCGGGGCACAGGTGGGGCAGGTGGCCCTGGGCCCTCAGGAGCCTCCAGACCCCTCACCCCAGTGAAACCTTCCTGACATGGCTGGGGAGGTGAAGTCCATCGCTGGCCATTGATTTCCTCGTGGGAGGACAGTGAGGATGGATGAAGTACGCACTCTGGCCACTTGGGACCGTGGCTCGTGGTGGGGCCTGGTCAACAGATGTCTGTGCCCTTGACCTGAGGGTCTTTTAAACGTACACTTGCTCCCAGAGCTCAGTATTATTCAAGATCCGGGTGAGCGTGGTCAGACGAGAAGCCATGAGTTGGGCCGATTTTCTGAATATCAGAAAATATCAGGGAAGAGGCGTCTGTTGCCCAGTTACGCACAGCGACGCAGGCTTTCCTGCCCCGAACCGCAAGCAGCTGTGCCCCCCTTTGCACAGCCATCTTTGCTGGGTATATGACCATGTCCTCCGGTCTTTGAAACAACGAGGGACCCTGACTCCAAGCCCATCGCCGGGCACCGCGTGGTCGCCGCGGGGACCTTGGGGGCGAGGAACGTCGACTTTGTGGACGTCAAGGCAGCTGCGGGGACTCGCTCGGCAGACGTGACCCTCCCCCCCGGGGCCCCTCTCACCTCCAGTCGCGTCCGGTCCACGTCTTTGGGCAGCTTCACGCGGAGTCGGTTTGTGACGATGAGGGCGTCATAAGGGTAGATCTGCGGGGAGAAGCAAGTCCGGGTTCACCCAGGAAGCAAGCATGTGCGGGGACAAAAGAGCCGAGGCCGAGGCCAGCGGAGAGGTACATACTTGCGTCTGCATCTGACACATACATTTCACAGGGAAAGCACAACAAAAGGAACTTTTAACCTGGGCAGGTGCAGCTCGGCAGCTGGAGGTCAGCGCGGGAGCGGGCGGCCCCTCTTACCTTGTATTCTGTAAGAGAAAGCAGAGACCACAGGGGCTGGGTTAGAACACGCGCCAGCTCGGCCCAAAGGTGGAAGCAAGCCCGTCCAGGACGCCCACCCTGCCGGGGTGGGGCCGGGCCTTGCAATCTCTAACCCCGCCCCGCAGCATCCTCCGGGCTGAGGGGGGGGAACGGGCTCTGGGATCTCCGGCGGGAAGCCAGGAGCAGGAAGGAGGCGCGGTCAGGAGGCTGCAGGCCAGACTGGAAGCCGGACGCGGCACTGTGTTGTCCCTCAGCTGTGCTGCTGTCTCCCTGGTGGTCCGGGCCTGCCTCGGTTTACCCCCGTGGAGACAGGCAGCCTTGCTGGGGTCGAACCCCCCTGCCTCTTACTGTTTTACCTTCTTTACCCTTTAGCTCCTCCTTTTCAATACAGAGCTCCGCACGCTAGCTTTTTAAAAGGTTTTCCTTCCAGGCTAAAAGCGGCTTGTTAAAAAATAAAGTCGTACGGATGGGAGGCCTCCGCGAGCACGCAGAACCCACAGGGCAGCATCTCTGGATCTCGGCCACGAGCAAGCCTGTCTCGGGAGGGAGACCCTAGCGAGGGGTTGGGCACCGGGGGGCCGGTCCTTGAATATCCCCACGTGCCATGCGGGGTCCTGGAGGCCACTCAGAGCTCCCTCCACTCCCACATCCAGCGCGAAACAGCCCAAGAGAGCAGGCTCTGGTCACCCTCGGGTGACAATCGTGAGTGAGCATCTCAGAGCTGGCAGAGCCCTTGGGCCGGCGCCTGCCACGTGACCGGGTCTCTCTAGCAACACCGACCTCCCTGCGGGCCCCCCTGCTGGTGTGAAGCCCTGGGAGGCCAGGCGGAGAGCAGGGCTGGAGCGGGATCTGACCCAACTTCCGACCCGCGGGCTTTTCACCGTGTCTCTGCCTCCTTTGCTGCTATAGAATTTAACGGTAGGCGTTGGGCTGGCCTCAGCCCTGGCGTGGGACGCACATTCCAACACAGACCTCTCCCCGGGTGACCCGGAGCGACACGTAAGTCGGGGGGGGGGGGAGTTGGCGGCGCTCGAGGAGAGCACCTGGGCCAGGCCGCGGAGGAGCAGGAGTTAGGAGGTGGGGAGCGCCGGGGGGAGGGGGAGAACAGGGCGCAGCTCAGGCAACATTAGGACGGAGGAAATCCAGTGCTTGACCGGAAGAGGCAGCGACACGGCCGCCCCGGCTCCGCGACTCCACCATGCTCGGAAGCCTTGTGCCAGCGGCCCTGGTCGGCGGAGGTTTCAGAACGAAACTCGGGCAAAACCGTTAGCGACCCCTGCCCCAGCCAGAGACCCACGGGGTCCCCGCTTCCTGTACCTCGCGTGCCCCAGCTGGCATCCAGGTCTGCTCCACAAGGGGCCAGATTGGCATTCTGGAAGAGAAAGAGAGAGGGCGGCAGGCGGCAGGTTGCAGGGGGGCAGGCTGTCGCCGGGGTCCCGGCGGCCTGGCCGGGGAGGAGGCTCAGGCCACCGTGCCCACCGAGGCCGGGCTCTGGAGGGGCCGTGTGGCCGCCCACGCCCGTTGGGGGCCGCCGGCTTCCCACGCGGCGGCTTTGCTCACCTACCTCCCGCCGCCTCCGGCCCTGAGCTGCCCCTGCCTGTCCAGCCGGCTCCTCCCCGCTGTGAGGACAGCTCCGGGGCGCCCGGCCCCCCGGCCCGCAGCTGTCCCGGCCCCGCAGGGCGGCTGGCTGGGGCTACGGCTCTGCTCCCCTCCCGACGCGCTGTCCCCAGGGGCTCAGGTGGCCGGTGTCTGTAAAGTCCCCCGCGCCGATCCCAAGTGTCGCGAGCACCCCGTCCAATCACAGTGGCTGTGATGGCTGACGACGCCCAGGGATGGCACTCGGAGGGGGCACGGACCCGGCCACCTGTCTCAGGTGCCCCCTGCACCCGCCCATGGCACGGGCAGCCACCTCTGACGCCTGGAGTTCTCCTTCGCCCCACCCACCTGAAAAAGTCATCCTGCAAACCTCGACAGAGGGTTCCCGCCCCACGGTGCGTGTGCCGAGGCCCGCAGGGTCCCTCAGTCCCTCTCCTGTCCAACTCTGTCTTGGCCCTGCATCCGCCGCCCACAGTGGAGAAAAACGTTTTATTTGTGCCCGTATCCCTGGCGCCTGGTACAGAGTCTGACACGGGGTCAGGGCTCTTGGCCAGCGCTTCTGGAACGGGGTACAGGGGTTAAATGTCCACGGAGAGAGCTCTGCAGTTAAAGAAGGGATTATAGTCTTCACCCTTGGGTTGTATTACAGGGAAAGAGCTTTGAGCACTAATTTACTGCAAGAGGTGATAGGTCAGGAGCCGGTCATGGTCCCGGCGAGTGCGGGGGCAGGACGAGGCCTCCGAAAGCACCGAGTCCAAAGTCCTTCATCCTGAACAGAGGAAACTGAGGCCCAGAGACGCCAGGATGAGGGCAGTGAGGCGGGTAAGCGCCTCAGTGGAGGGTTGGAGCTGGTCTTCACGTTTCTGATACTTTGTCCATCATGGATTTTTTTCATTAATTTGGATTTTTCAAAACATTGTATTACCTTGTTTACCTTGATTTCTGAGTCCTTTGGAGAGCAATTTGCAGATATTTTCTCAGGCCACTGACAAGGACCCTCCGTGCACCTGCCTGGTTAGGGAAGCTCCCGCATAAAGCAAGGCAAACCTGTCTACCACCTGGCCCGGCCGCGATACGAGAGAGAAATGCCGCCCCCTAGTGCCCGCTGCCCTGCATCACAGGCTGTAAACTCCACGGCCTCCGCCCACCTTGGGCAGTTAAACCCACTTCCTGGCAGCAGAACCGGCTTCCTCTGGTCCGCCAGGCTCCGAGACTAGACAGAGAGTCTCAGGAGGGAGGGTGGGGCATCCCCCGGGTGGAGGCGGGGGCTGGGGGGGGTGGTGTCACCGTGTCAGTCCAGAGCAGGGAAAGAGCTCTCTACTCCTGGCCTTCTAAATGCCAAGTGGTGATTATTATCACCATGTAATAGCCGAGGCCCAGAGACGTGAAGCAACTTGCCCAAGGTCACACAGCTAATATATGGAACTGTAAACAATTTAACCCGTGCATTTTACTTTTCAAAAATTATACTGGGATTGATAACGGTGAGAAGGAAATCGTGGCCATTCACCATTGTTCTTTTCTTGCTAAAGCTCACACTGGAGTGCGCCGTTTTACTCACTAGCCACTGAGGTGCAAGTAAGAAGGAGTAGAGACTTGCTTTTATAGTAACTATTCGTTTGGGAACTACGCTATAGAACTTAGAAGATTTCACAACTATAATGTTATGTGTCCTGGCAGTAACCTTAAGAGGTCAGGATAATTTTTTTAAAGACTAGGAAATAGAGACTCATAGAATTTAAGTGACTTTTGCCCAAACATACACCCAGGAAGTGGCGGAGCTGGGATTTGAACTCGGGGCTGCCTGATGATAATGCGTGTGTTCTTTCTAGCATATCCGACTCTCAAAATTTGTTAAGGTTTTCCTTGTAGTGACATACATGAACCTTTTTATGAATGTTTTATGGAGATGTGAAAACCCGATTCAAAATATACGAGTCTTTTTCATATGCCTATTAGATTAAGTTCGCTGTTTGCACTATTAAATCGATCTCAACACTTTTTTTCTCCTTCACTAGATCCATGTCTGATCTCAAAAGAGTCACGTTCAAACGGCCTACCATACGTGCGTTTTATCAAGGTCTCTGGCCTTGCCACGTTGCTTGGCAAGTTTAAATTTATGAATGCTGTTAACTGCTTTATAACTTGTGTCATCATGAACTAGTGTTCCTTCTTTTTACCACAAATTCTACTAATTCATCTTAACCTTAACTTCTACCTTATCTGATATTAATACCACCACTCATGCTTTCCTTCTACTTGTGATTTTGGTTATCTCTTTCCCATCCTCTGACTTCTAATCCATTAAAAAATAATTTGTGTTCATCTCGTGATGATACATGTTTCTCTTCTTTTATTTTTAAAAACATCTAACCTGACAGTCTTTGTCTTTTAGTAGGAAAATTCAGTCTGTTCTTATTTAGCATCAGCGTTTTTCAAAATGGGACTCCTTCCAAGAGGCTACCGTGTGGATCTGTCGGTGACCAGCGGTCAATCTCTTAATAGCAGACCGTGTGGCACATGTTGGAACCAATGCTGTCTCATCCACTGGAAAGCCTTTGGTAGGTGGCTGTTTCCCTACTTGTTCTACAGAGAGGTGTGAATATCTACCATGTGTCAGGCTCTGTGGCGGGCTACTTATCAGGACATTTTAACAAGCTTTGGGACATATGGTGCTGGCCCCTTGGGACAAACCCCTTCCAGAACAAGAACCAGGCACACCTCCGCCTCCCCTGATTTTACTGACTTCCTTCCTTCCATTTGACAATAAGAACTACACAACTGGTCCTGTTCAGGAAGTTCACAGCTAAGTGTCGATGGTTTTCTCCATACAGTGTTCTTCTGTGTGTCTCTGATCTAATTTTCTCCTACTTCTTTCTTTTCCTCTCCTTTGGGATTTGGTGTTACTGGGTTTTTGGTCACTCTGCATCTGGGCTTTTACTTTAGGTCACCTGGAATCCTTTCAGAAAGTAAAAACAAACCAAGAAACAACTTAATCTGACATGGCTGAGCTGTAAAAGACTGGTCATCAAATTATCTGGCTTTTCAGCTGAGAAACAGGCATACGATTACATTAGAGTCTTAGAAAGAGTGAAAAAAAATAGGAGAGAACATTGGTAGGGAGAAAAGAATCCCCCCAAAAAGTCAGCAATAATTTTTATCAATCTCCTGGATATTCTAATGTGAGAAGCTAAAAATCCCCGTGTGGTGATGAATTCCATCTTTATCGACTGCCCAGGACGTTCCGAAGGGCTCACTCACAGCTTTCTAACAGTCTGCTCCCCACCCTGAGGCCAGCAGGGGAAACATTCCCGGAGGGTTCAGCTCTCGACTCTGCAAAGCTTAAGAGTCTGCTCTCTGCTCTCGGAGAGGCCTGAAGACGGTGTCCCCGCCAGAGTGTCTGGATCAGCTGTTCCCAGACCCCTTGGGGGTGGAGCCTCCGGAGGCCACGCCTTCCCCACAGGTGCTGGGAGCCACCGACCCGCGTCCTTCCAGCCTGGCAACCAAGAAGGGACTCTCCCTAGAGGATGCATAAACCGGCCGCCAATGACGCAAGCCTGGAAGTGCTGGCGTTGATGCTCTCGTCTCCCTGATTTTTTTTTTTTTTTTTGCGGTACGCAGGCCTCTCACTGTCGCGGCCTCTCCCGTCGCGGAGCACAGGCTCCGGACGCGCAGCCTCAGCGGCCACGGCTCACGGGCCCAGCCGCTCCGCGGCACGTGGGATCCTCCCGGACCGGGGCGCGAACCCGTGTCCCCTGCATCGGCAGGCGGACTCGCAACCACTGCGCCACCAGGGAAGCCCACGTCTCCCGGATTTTGAGAGACACCCCAGGACTCGGCGTGGGGAGTGGAACGCCTCCGCGTGGACATGCCCATTCCGTGACCTCAGCACTCACGGCCCCTGAGCCCGGGAACAGCCGTGCCGGGTGAGCAGAGAACGTTCTGACTGGCGCTCAACGCCCTCAGGACCCTCACGCTGAGCCTAAGGATCTACGTTCCCCGGCGCTGTGGGAGTTCTGTGCACTCCTGCTTTCTCATGTCCCCGGCATCCTTCCTTAGGAGGGAATTCAGCGGAGCATGCCACGTGCCGTTCCAGCTCAGCCCATTCTGAATAAACGGGGTGGGGGGGCAGTGGTTAGTGGGACGGGCGGGGTTCCCTCGAGCAAACCATGCAGAGGCACCTGGGCCCGGGACACACACAGCAGCAGGGCACACAGAGCTCGAGAGTGACTGAGAACGGCCCGAGGACACCCGCAGCTTCCGTGCTGGCGGCCCTGCTCTCGGATGCACCCCATGGCCTGCACCCCGGATCTGAGGTCTGCCCGAGGGGTCGCTGTCCCCTGCGCTACACACTTGTTGCTGGGGCCGCCCCGGGTCAACACACAGGGACTGAGGTCTGAGTGGCTTCTCTTGGGGGGTGAATGGCCTCGGTTTGTGGACAAACTTCCTCCGACCGGGAAAAGGCTGCCTCAGTGGTAGCAAATCTCCTGGGGCTGTGTGTGTGTGTGTGTGTGTGTGTGTGTGTCTGTGCGTGTGTGCGTGTCTGTGTGTGTGTGTCTGTGTGTGTGTCTGTGTGTGTGTGTCTGTGTCTGTGTGTGTCTGTGTGTCTGTGTGCGTGTGTCTGTGTCTGTGTGTGTGTGTGTCTGTGTGCGTGTGTCTGTGTGTGTGTGCGTGTGTGCGTGTCTGTGCGTGTGTGCGTGTGTCTGTGTGTGTGTGTCTGTGTGTGTGTCTGTGTGCGTGTGTCTCTGTGCGTGTGTCTGTGTGTGTGTGTCTATGTGCGTGTGTGTGTGTGTGTGTGTGTGTGTGTGTGTGTGTGTGTGTGTGGACAGGGGGTTGGCGGGGGGTCTGGTGTCAGCATGTCCGCTCCACCTGACGGGTCCTCACTGGAGACCTAGCAAAGCTGTGGGGACAGGGACGAACACGAGGGCCCAGCCTGGGGGGACAAGTCAGCCACCACGCTGTCTGGGCTCACGTTCTCACGTCCCCGGATTCAGAGAGCTGGGAGTGGGGCAGAGAAAGCCGGCCCCTCGGTGCGGCCCCAGCATCGGTCACAGTGCTAAGGGCACCACCAGTGGTAACCACGGTGACGGCATTGCCACTGGAGGCCGGGGAGGAAGGGCGCTCCAGGGAAGGAAGTGGATTCTGGGCCCACATGGCTCACGAAACCCCTCCATCCTTTAAGGTCCTTATTGGGCTCTAGGTCACAGGAGAAGGATGGTCAGGAGGGCCTTAAAGAGGGTCTGAGTCCTCCGGGTGGCCCCGCTGCCCCCGCCCCCCGACGCCAAGGCCTCCCCGGGGGCTGGGAGCAGAGGGAGAGGGGAGGAGGTGGTCCGGCCCCGGGCGGAGCCAGGCAGGCGTGGGTGGGTGAGCAGGGCCCCCAGGGCCCGTCCTCCTGGCCGTGTGGTCACCAAGCTGTGGGAGCCACCCGAGCCCACGGCGGCCCTTAGTACGCATGTGCTGGGGAGGGCGCGCGGGGCCCGCGGGGCGTGCGGGGCCGAGTACCTACCCGGTGGTCCAAGCCATTCTTGCCATGTCCTGGGACAGGGTCAGACCTGGAATAGGGGAACCCTGAAACAGACACAGCACAGCCGTCACGCACGCAGCCAGGCTCGACCGGGCGCAGGACAGGGCCTCAGCCGGGGGGCAGGGCTGCCCAGGTGACACGGGCTGGCCCCGAGGATCCCACCTGCCTCGTCCGAGACCTCTATCCCCAGGACACTGACTGCGGATGAAGCCAGGAGGTGGGTGACGTCCCCGAGCCCGCCCAGGACACCAGGAACATCACGGAGCCTGAGTCGGCCTGGCAGGCCCCTGCATCCTCCGGAAGCCTCTATCACCAGGCCGAGCCCCTCACCTGGCTGACCAGCAGGGCAGGGGCCAGAGGGAGGGAGGGGCCCCCATGCGGGGGACGGCTGCGCCATCCGCTGCCAGAGGCGGCCAACACCACCAGAGGTGGCCTGCAGACTAGTTTTTCAAAGCCCTTGAGCTGTTTGCAGTTGGGGGATTTCACATCAAAATCCTAATTTCTAGCTTCTCAAAGGGCCCGTCTGAGACACTGGGCCCTGCATTCCCTGTGGGGATCCCACACCTGGTCTCCCTCCATTGATCACACCCCTGGCTGCTCTGGGGGGCCCAGGACCTTGAGACCCCCACCCCCCGTTAACCGCTTCAATGCCACGTCTGGAGAGAGCGGAGCGGAAACTCCTGGCTCGGAAGTCAGCGTGGGATGTGCCCCAGAAGGGAGGCCAAGGGGCACGGCCTGGGCCCCCTGAGGGGCAGGGGACCTCCACCACCCTTAGGAGGCCTTTCCCGGCTGCCTGAACTGTCTTTCCATCGCCTGTGAGCCCGTAAAAAGCAGGGGCCATGTCTGCTGCATCTGGGGGTCCCTGTCCCCCACAGCTCAGGCAATGGCACTGGCTCCTGGGAGCGACCGGGCTGCCCGCGAGGGCTCAGAGGGGACGGCGGGCGCCATCCCTCTGTGTTCACGAGGCTGTAAACCGGAGGACGGAGCACAGGGTGCTGGTCCATCCGGGCGCCTGTCTTGTGGGGTGGAGGGTCAGAGAAGGCGTTCGGTACGGGTCACACCCGTAGGAAAGACCTCAGCTGGGGACCTGCCTCGGGGACTTGCCGGTCCGGGGCAGTCGTCTGTGGGAAGGTTCCAGATGTGGGTCAGGAAGGGCCTTTCACACCACCAAGGGCAGGGTTCTCAAACTGGTTCTGGCCGAGGAGCCCTCTTGTCACAGGAACTCTACGTGAAGACTCCGATACGTGCAACAGAGGAGAGCGGAGCCGGAGGGAGAGGAGCGGGACCGGACGCTCGGGCCAGACCTGCCGGGCATCCCTCGCTCCTCCTGGTTGCCCTGGGCTCTGCCAGCTGAGTGACCTATAGCCAGCTCCTCCCATTTCACAGAAGGGGAACTGAGGCCCGGGGACACAGAGGGACCTGTCCAAGGTCACCCAGCCCTGGGACACAAAGACAAGGGCCTCCTGACTTACAGTCCTGAGGTCCCTCCAGGACACACCTGCTTCCCAGTTTACACCCAGAGCCAGGCATACTCGGGCATGCGAGGCTGTTGGGTTGAGGATCTCAAGGACGCTCAGCTGAGACCCAGGAGCTCCTGACCAGGCGGGGATGCTAGTGTAGTCTTCTCAAGGTGGCGTCTCCAACAGGCGGCACCAGGCATGCCTGGGAGCTTGCTACAGAGGCAAATTCTCAGGACCCACCCCAGACCTGCAGGCTCAGAATTCTGGGGCTGGGGTCCAGCGGTCTGTGTTGTACAAGCCCTCCAGAGCATTTTGATACACACTAAGACTTGGGAACCCTTAGGGCCCCGAGAAGAACTATGCCCTCACCTCCAGCCTCACCTGCTCTAAACCAGTGGTTCTCTACCCGGCTGCACTGCAATCACCTAGCCAGCTTCTAAAATCCCCTGTGCTCAGGCTGCCGGCCTCTGGTCTCACGGCAGGTGTAGAGACTCTACTTCCCCTCAGGCCACTTCATCTTCCTCACTCATCAACTATGACTGTCTTCGCTCTTTCTTCTATACCTGCCTTGAGCTTCCCTATCGGATGGTGTAACAATTTTTGCTTTGCTCATCAATGATTTAAGAAACTCATCACGAGAAGGATAGTGTGTTATACTGACCCCTATTTTAACCTGTTCTGATGTTCTTCCTTTCTGAATTTCCGAGCCCTCTCATCACTTCCTTTCTGTTTGGAGAACGGCCTTTAGCCAAGTACCTCTGCGAGTGAAAACTTGTCTCAGTTTTCCTTTGTCTGAGAATGTCTCCGTTTTCCATTCATTCCTGAAGGATATTTCCATCCAAGATAGAATTCACATCCACAGAAAATGTCTTTCTGCACATTAAATATGTGCCCTTCCGCTGGCCTCCATGGTTTCTGGGGAGAAATTGGCTGTCATTTGCATTGGTGCCCCCAGTAGGGAGTATAATATGTCTTCTCCCTCAGGCTGTTTTCAGTATTATTTTTTTCTGTTTTTAGTTTTTGTAAGTTTAATTATGGTGTGTTTTGGTGTGGATTACTTTGAGCTTATTCTACGTGGGGTTCACTCCGTTTCTTGAGCATGTTAAGTTTATGCCTTTTGCCAAATTTGTTAAGTTTTCAGGTATTATTTCTTTGAATATTTTTCAGACCCATTCTCTTCTTTCTGGGACTCCAGTGATACAAGTGCTGTCTGACAGGTCTCTGAGGCTCCGTTCATTCTTTTCTGCTATTTTCTCTCTGCTGTTCAAGCTGGATAAGTCTGTAGTTCTGTCTTCAATTTCACTGATTCTCTCCTCTGACAAATCCCGCTATTCTGTTATTGAACCCATCCAGTGAATTTTTAAATCTTGGTTATTTTATTTTTCTTTCCCATAATTTCCATTGGATTCTTTTTTTTATTACTTGTATTTCTTCTGTGAGATCTTCCTTTTTTCTTTTTCATTTGCTTCAAGAGTATTTGCAATTGTTTGTTGAAGCATTTTTTGTGATGACTGCCTTAAAATTCCTTCTCAGGATAATTCCAATATCTGATTCTTTTCAGTGTTCGGATGTGTTGATTGCCTTTTCACATTCAAATAGTTATCTTCATGGTTCTTGGTGTGATGAGTGATCTTCCACTGCATCCTGGACATTCGGATATTATGTCGGGAGACACCTGGATCCTAGCTAAGTTTTCCATGTTAGCAGGCTGTCACTGTGTTTAGGTTTAACACGTGGGGCATGGCTTAATATGGGCTGTGAGTCCGAAGACAGTTTAGTTTTCAGAATGCTCGTTAAAGTGCCCTTCCGGTCTGCTGCGTCCACCTGGTGTTTCTGGTAGCAACCTGGGGTGAAAGGTGCTTCCCTGGTTGCCCCGTGCCCCAAGGTGGGGGTGGAAGACACCAGCCACGGATGGAGAGTGTTTCCCTGGGCCTATTCTCCTGGCTGCTGGGTACCAGGGAGGGCAGCCATCTGCTTGGTCACCGTGTCCACTGCATGGGAGGTGAGAGACACTGGTCTTGCATATTTCCTCAAGTCCTCAGGTCTCTGGCCAGTCCACCTTCCTCTCTCTATGCTCTGGAGTTCTATGATTGTCTGCCCTATTGTTCTTGGGCTTTTCAGCTGTACTGAGTGGAGAAGAGCAGGGAGAGAGGAGTCTCCACTCTCACATCTGTGGGATGCTATCAAGACCCATTAGAATCGGCCTCTCTTGGGATGGGACCAGTCATCAGTAGATTTCAGAGGTCCCAGGATCCCATGTACAGCCGAGATTGAGAACCACCCGTTTAAAAGGTCCCTTCAGATATTCGGAGATTTTCTTGACTGTCACAAGCCAAGGCGTTACACATGAGCCCATTTTACATTTCAGGAAGCTGAGGCCTAGTGAAATTAAGTGACTTGTATAAGATCAAATTGTTACTCACGGAGAGGATGAGACAATCTCCCAGGACCCTAGCTTTGCGAAGCAGCAACCCTATCTGCTCCAGCAGCTCTGCCCTGGTGAGGGTTTGCAGGTGTGGGAGTCTTCTAGGGACCTGCCTGGCATATGGCATTGGCTGGCCTTAAGAGTGTGTGCTGTGTGTATATTAGAGAGAGAGAAAAGGCACGCAGGGAGAAGAAGGCAGGTGTGCTGGACCTGGACAGGTGGCAGCTGGGTACTCGTGGCCCCGTAACCACTGGACACCTGCCCACGCCCCATGTCCAAGCTCAGCCTAACTAGGCTCCCCGTCACCTCCTCCCAGAAGCCCACCTGCGGCAACCTTGCCCTCAGCATTCCGCTGGGATTGACCTTGGGTCTCCTTGGGTCTGTCCGTCTTCTGGGCTGGCTTGTCAGAGGTTAGAGGAACCTCTGGATGGATGGGCAAGGAGAGGCCCCTTGCAGGGGGGTGGCTATTCCAGGTGCAGCTACAGGCACGTGGCTCATCACGGCATCCAGGATGCTTTGTGGACGACGGTCAGGAAGCCGTTTCCCTGGGCAGATCTTCGTCACTTTCACCAGGATGGTGAACGGCTTTCAGTTCACTGATGTGTGACTACGTAAGTTTGCAGCTGCGAGGCCCTGTGCAGGCTCGGGTCCCCTCTCTGAGTCTCGGCATCCCCGTCCGGGGAAGGAGGGGCTGGGGCCCCCTTCAGCCGCTATAGGAACATGAACAGGACGCCCCTTGGGCCGTCTGAGCTTCAGGCTTCAGAAGCAAGTGAGAGGGGCCCTCACTGAAGGCTCACCGTGGCTGGCTTGTGGACCTAACCAGCTCTGTGTGACACCCCGGGGCTCAGCCCACAGGAGGCCCACGTCTGAGCCCCGAAGCCCAGGTGCCGCCTGCCAGGAGGACTGGCTCATGCCCGCTTTTACAGAAGAGGCGATTCCAAACTCAGAGAAGTTTGCTCTCGTACCCAAGGTCACACAGCAAGTGAGAGGCTAGGATTCAACCCAGCGGGATCGCACCCGCATCTAGCCATCTCTGCTGACCCCTCGCGTGATCTCATGCACTCTGTAGCTCCCCCCCTAACCCCCACCGTGCTGGGGCCCACGAAGGAGAGAAGGCTCTGCTCAGGGAAGACCTGGGCACCCACCGCCCCGTGGGCACTCACTGGGGGGCTGCTGTGGGCACAGGGGGAGGCACGGGGGGCCCATCTGGACCCTGCTCCTCAGGAGCTAACAGTCCTCAGGGGAGAAAGGACACTCAGGGTCACAGATAAGGTGCCCCCGGTGGGGGGCGGGGGAGGGGAGACAGAGCTCCCAGGTGGGTGGGAGACCCGGGCAGAGTTGTGTGTAGGGGGACAGAGGAGGCCCCGAGAGCTGTGGCCTGGGACGGGGGCTCCTTCCCCTGGACGCCGGAGGGGCTCAGGCACTGCCTGTGCCCCCGCCCGCAAACCTGAGGCCACACCCTGTCCAGTCCCCCGGCTGGGGGCGAGCCTGCGCATCACGGGGCGCACAGGGACCCTTGCTGAAAGCGAAGAGGCCCAGCCGGCCCCCAGGGACCGGCAGGGGGCTCTGCCCTGGGGGCCCCGCCTCGCACCTGGAGGGGGCTTCCCCCGAGCCAAGGGCCCCTCCCTGGCATCCAGAACCCTCGCTGCTCTTGCTGGGGCCCAACGTGGGCGGGGGCAGAGGCCGGGCGGGCCACGCCCTCCCCAGCAGTCTCTGCCCCAGGGGAGTCCCAGCCACCCGCCGGATGCCGGGTGCCGCGCGAGCCCCCCAGCTCCCTCGGGCCTCTCCCTCCCAGCCTTCCCCCGCCCTCTCCGCTGGCCCGGGCTCTCTCCATCCCTGGGCCTCCCCCGGACCACACTTTCTCCATCCTCCCCGCCACGTCCTACGGAGAAGGGAAACAGGCTGAGGAGTGGGAGTGCGGTAGGTGCTGAGCAGGAGTCACAGTTTCTTTGGGCCTCAGACCCTTCGGAGAAGTAACACAGCTCAGGAACCCACCTGGGGAAGGGCCTGGGTCTCAGGTGACCCACCCCCGTGCCCCCAGGCCCATCCGAGGACCCCTGTGACTCTGCCTACAGCCCAGAATCCTTTCCTGAGCGCCCAGCCCATCCGTCCCCGGCCCGGCAGCTCAGCCTCCCGACTCGACGTGAAGAAGCCACCTTGCTCCTGCCCAGCACTGGACAGAGGTGCCTCCACCCACCTGAGCTGGGACGCCCGGGGTCATTCCTGATTCCACCCCCCCGCCCCCCCCGCCCCCCCCCGACTGCCTGCACCGGTCCTGCAGTTCAGACTGTTCAGGGGGGGCCTCCCCATGGCTCATCTGGACACCCCAGCCCCTTGAGCCCCGACCCAGCAGCCTCCAGTCTACCCTCTGCAAAGCTGCCCATCCGTGTTTAAACACAGAAAACCCATCACCTCATCTGCTGCTCACGGCCCTGCTGCACCGACCCCGGGCCCCGCCAGACAGAGAAGAAACTTCCCAGCATCACACACAGACCAGCTGTTTCGGGCTGCCCTCTCCCGCCTCCCCGCTGGCTTCCTGTTTCCCAAACCGCCCCCTTGCTTCTCGCCTCGAAGCGCTCAGCCCACCCCCGGACACTCCCCAGAGACTAGCTCGCCCAGAGCCCTCCCGCAGCCTGGATGACGGCAATTCCCCTCCTGCCCCGACGGCCCCGCGGCCAGGGCTCTGCTGAGAACCCCTAGGTCCGTCCTCCACTCGGAGGCCAGGCCGAGCCCTGCCCAGGCCCATAGAGCCCTCTGTGACCCTGCGTATCCCAGGCCCCAGCCCTCCCCCGGGGCCCCAGCAGCCAGGCTTCACCTCTGTGAGGAGGGCTTGCTCCCACACCCACCCCTTCAAGCCTGCAGCCCTCACGCCTGCTCCCTTAGCACCTCCCTTCCCCGAGCCACCGGCGGCGCCTGGCCCCCCGACCTGCACGCGCCAGGGGCCTTACTTTCTAACGTGGTTTTTGACCGTGTCCCCGCCTCCTCTGGACCATCATCTCCTGGGGCCGGGGTGCTGTCTGTGTGGCCTCTGCTCTGGCCCCAGGACCTGTTCAGCGGTCACACCCTGTCTCTGGGCCTTCTCTTGCTTGTCCAAAAATGAGGGCCAGGACTGAGGTCCCGTCAGGGCGATGCTTGTGGATTCTGCCCCTGGGGTCCTCAGGCCCCCAAGTTCTCGTGGGCTTGGCGGACAGTGAATCGGTTCTCTCTCTCTTCCAGCCGTGGACTAAGAAACGTGAGAATGACTTTTTCCCGCCTGGAAACTCCAGAGGCCTAACGGGGTGAGGAAAGCCGCTTCCGGCCAGCCCTCAAACCCGCCTTCCTCCCACCAGCAGGGCAGGAAAAGGGCAACAGAGGTGCTGTCTCCCCAGCTTCACACTGGTGGGCGCTGGGGGTGAGGGACCCAGGAGGCAATTTCGGATCCCAGCCCCAGCCCAGGCCCGGACTGGGTGGGCAGCAGGCAAAGACAAGGGGATGGGACTCCGTGGGCACACACGCACAGAAGGGGCTGTAAAACGGCAAAATCCCAGGCAGGGTGGGCGCGCGCGGGACCCACCGTCTGCACCGCCTTGGCTTCTAATGCGGAGCTTTCCTCTCCCCGACCTCCGGGCCCACCCTAATGCCCCTCACGTGCTGGGATTTGAGGAAGGGCCTTATTCCTCTCGGAAGGGTAGGGTCCTTTCCAGGGGTCACTGAGTCCTCAGGGAAGGGTCTCCAGCCGGCCTGGGGCTTTGTCTTACTTCAGCACACCTGTGACCACCTGGAGGGGGACGTGGGAAACCTCAAAAGGGAGGACAGGGCGCGAAGGGTCAGGAGGGTCCACAGGGTGTAGACCAGGGGAGGGGGGCCCACACCACCTCGCGTTCTTCTGGGGCAGTGAACCTCATCCTGTAAGGCTCAAGGCCCTCTTCTTGTAACAGAAAATCAATACCATCCCTTTCCTGTGCAGAAATCAGATTCATCCGTAAGATAATCGACTCCATGCACGGTCCAGATAATGCCCTAAGCGTAGCGTAAAGGGAAACGAGCAGTCTGTCGTACGATGTGTATTTCAACGGCACCTCCTTGGGAGGGGCTGACAGTGCTGGCTGGGAACCACTGCCGAAGCGGAGAGGGATGTCACGCTGGTTTGTCGGTTGTCTGCTTCCCTGGGGGACAGGCACTGGGCCATATTCACCACCTCCTCTCCGCTGCCTAGCACTGTGTTCAGCACATAGTAGGTGCTCAGTTAGTGTCTGGCGAAGGGGCGGATGGATGACTGAATGATGAATGCAGTCTCAGGTGACATGTGCTGATGGTGTCACGAGTGGGATGAGGTTGTTCTGGCCCCCGAGAGCCCACGGAGGGCCCCAGGCAGGCGGCGGCGGCGTGCGTGTGCACTCGCTCTCAGTGGCGTCCTTCCCTGTCCCAGCTCCCTGCACGCGTCTCTGGGGCCGGGGCTGCTCTCGTCTTCTCGGTCTTCCCCTCGGCGCCCTACACAGCGTCTGGCACAGAGTGGGTGCTCAATAAATACCCGTTGAATTTAATGCATCTCAATTCAACAAACATTTATTGAGCGCCCACTGTGTTGAGTATCACAATCCTACCCTCCTTGGGCGCGCTACAGATGGACGTCCCGGGGGTGCAGGCGGGCGTGCCTTGTTGCGTGCAAATACTTTGTTCAGTAACGGTTGTTTGCAAATGAAACTGCTGTTGATGGACTCACAACTGGGGGCCGCTTGGTGAGACTGGAAGGAACCCGAGAAAAGAAGGCGGAAACCCCTCTCTTCTCAGTTTAAGTGTGTGCTCAGCCTGTCCAAGTGTCTCAAGAGGCCGGCAGAGAGCAAGGCACGCCTGACCTAGGCACGACCAGCGGCCTGGGTCCTCGCTGCTATTTCCACGCACGTTGGGAAACAAGGCGATGCCACCAGGACAGAAATAAAGGCACAACTGCAATTGTTAGACACTGCGGGTTTCCCATTCGGAGGAACTGACGTCAGAACACGTGTAGAAAGCGAAGGGATGACAGAACCATCGTCGTGGTCATCGTGAGCCCGCATCCCTGAAGGAGGAGGGGACACACACACACGCGCACACGCGCACACACACACGCGCGCGCACACACGCGCACGCGCACACACACGCACTCACACACACACACACACACGCACACGCACACGCACGCGCACGCGCACACAGGTTGTTCGTACTTTGGAGGGTTCGCCCCAGTCAGAGCACGAATTCTAGCACAGGCGCTCCACTTCCTGCCGGCCGGGCGCACCTGGATGGGAGGCGGTCCATTCCCATCCGCGGCTACACCTGCGGCTTGTGATGGGAACACAGCAGCAAGGAACGGGGTTGACAAACAGACCTCGAAGGCGTGTGACTGGCCGAGACACGTGCACGGCCCCCGGGTCGCACAGGGTCTCCCGCCTGCGGGACGCCCGGGACGACCCCAGGGCGCCTCGTCCGGCACGCGCAGATGAGAGAGGCAGCGCACAGAGGTGAGGAGACACGGACGGGTCGGCGCGGCACAGGGAGGTCCCCACGGCGCGGGCCGTCTCCTGCCCAGGCTTCTCCCCGGATGGTGTCCCCACCTCCCTAAGCCCCAAGCCACAGGCAGGCCAGAAGGTAAGTGGGACCCCCTGGGGACAGCAGCTGCCCCCCTGCAGATGCAGGCCCACTCACCTCCCAGCAAGGGAAGGACTGAAGCTAGACAGGACCACCCTGAGGACCGCAGACAGTCCTTTCCTGGGTGCTCTCGAGTCCCGGGGCTGACGCTTTGGTGCCCTCAAGGCACGGGGGCCACCGGGGGCTGCTAGGGGGCTGGCAAAGCAGGAGCACCCCACCTCCCGAACTCAATTGCATTAGGAAAAACAAAGTGCAAGACAGAAAAGGCCACGGTCCAGGCCAGTGGCCGGGGGCCACGTGCAAGTCCTGCATCACCAGGCAGAGCAGGGCTGGAGGACGGGCTGCCGCTGCCTGGTCCGGAGCCTGTCCATGGGTTCTCCCGTAACCAACCCTGCACCCCTCACCCCTCCGCCGGTGGGACGGGCAGCCTGCCTCGGCCCTTCCGGATCCCCCCCCAGGAGGCGCACGCCTCCGTTTGGACGAGACCCTCTGGGGTCTCTCCGGTGTGACCTTCCAGCGGGGATGTGTCCGCGCTGTGCTCCGGCTCTGGGTCCCACTCAGAGAGCAGAGGCCCAGGCGGACGGGGCCCGGGGCCCGCCGACACCTGCTTACAGAGATCGCACGCAAAGCAACACACGCCTTCTCTGTTTAGACGGCTTCTTTAACAAGTGATCGTCTCCACGCTTCTCACCCTCTTCCCACGCCGGAACACACGCCCTTTCATTTGTGAGACGGTTTACAGTCCCGAGAACGGTGAGGATGACGAGCGTCTACTCTGGGCCCGGCCGAGGGCCGGCTGCACACGCGGCGCCTCCGCCGGGTCTCCAACGACCCCGCCGGGCACACGGGTGAAACTGAGGCCCGGCGAGTGGTGAGCCGCGATCTGGACTCAGGTCTGTCTTACGGCAAAGCCAGTGTCTTTCCTCGGCTTTCTCACGTGCACAACCATCCCCTCCTGGCCTCTGCTTCCAAGCTAAGCCTCAAGCTTGTCCACGGGAACCCGAGCGCAGCTGCTGAGACCCAAAGACTCTGCCCACCATCTACCGCGGGCCATCCGACGGCAGCTTGCTGTTGTGGCTGCCTATAAATTTACAGCCTCTGGACGTAAGAGCGTCACGGGGAGTTTCGCCCGACATCTGAAGGTCACGCCCACTGCAGCTTCACGACCCCCCGGATCAGGCAGACGTGGTCTTTGTCTCCTGCGCTCCCTGAGGATCTGGAGTCCCAGCTCCCGGCCCCTCGCCCAGGACGAGCACAGGAGACACGATAATGCCGTTCTCGGCTCCGAGTCTGGACTCGCCCCCCTGGACCACGCTCCTGTCCGCTCCGGAGGGAGACGGGCCCTCAACTTCCAGCCTGGCAGCCTGCAAGCCCTTTTCCCAAAGGAGCCCAGGAGCCTGAGTCGGCCTTCTGCCCTCTTGCCCGCTCTGGAGAGTTCCGGGAGACGCCGGCGTGGCCCTTGGGCAGCGGGCTGGCTGAATCAGGGCGTCACCAAGGGAAGCCAGCGCACGGCTACTGGTCTGCTTCCTAGCGGGCTTGCCATTCTGTCTGTGGGTTTGCTCTCTTAGTTTTTAACGGGCAAGGCTTAGATCTGGGGGGGGACTGGCTCGAGGTTGTGGGCCCCTTTTCTGTAAGGACTTTCGTGCCACACTGACAGCTCCCTGCTCAAAAGAACCACTCACGTGAGTAAGTGCTGTCCCCTGGCATCGTTTGGAGAGGGTCTCTATCGGTCCCGCTACTGTGGGACAAAGACTGGCTGTCTAGGTCTGGAGAGTTGGTCCTCGTGTCTGCGTCCCCCTTGAGCATCAGCCAGTCGGTCTTCTGCTGAGAAAGAAAAACAGAAGTGAATTTTGAGGTCACCTGCAGTGGCATCGCCCCACTTTACAGAGGAGGAAACTGAGGCTCAGGGAGGTCGGGGCCCACGTGGCTTCACAAGGGGACAGCCGGGGAAGCCAGCCTTGGGCTCTTCCCACACACACCTACCTTCTTAGAGACGAGCAAAGGGGGTCTTACCTCTGGAGCCAGGGTGGGCGGGCAAACTCAGCCCTTGGGCCAAACCCTAAAATATGCATTTTGATTTATCTTCCTTTCTTTTCGGACACCTCCTTGGTTACAGAACCATGACCAAGTTATACAGCACAGGATGAGGACTTTGGTAGCAGATGTGCTAGTCCTAAATGTAAGGGGGCTGGTGGCAGCACCTCTTGACTTTGGTCCCCGTTCCACCTGGTCCTGCCTAATCCCTAAGGGGAGGAGCCTGAGGCTTCAAGCTGGAGAAGCCCCCACAAAACCAGGTCTGCCCCTGCATTACCTTCCTGTTATCCGGGTCGAAACCTCCGTCCTCCCCATCCGATCGCCTCGCGGCTGGAAGGGAAAAATCGATCTGTCAGGGCAGCGCACCGTAGATCCTGGGTTTCCATGTGTCAGTTCCCACTTCACAGTCAGTCATGCTCAAAAATGGAAAATAATCAAAGAAAAGTCGCCAGCGCTGTACTTTTAAGGGCTGAGGGACCAGAGCAGCTGGCGAAGGTCCCCGCAGGCATGTGGCCTGGGGCCTTGCACAGGACGCGCTAACTTGAGAGCAGATGTGTAAAGTGATGCCTCGTTCACATTCCAGCCAACCACCCTGCAGCCACTTGGCATCTCGAAGAACATACTTTCTATCCTCCAAGTTCAAAGGAAGAGAAGGGCCCGGTGATCCAGCCCCTACCGGGTCAGACTCAGCTGGGTGCTTCACGGACACTACCACTCATCCCCACGCGACCCATTTTACAGATCAGAGGACCGAGGCTCAGAGACATGACGTGTCTTTCTCAAGATCATGGATCAGCGGGTGGCAGAGGCTGGCATTTGAACCCGGGCGGTCTGACTCTCAGTCCTTCCCCTGTCTGCCCCACCCCACTGCTCGCAAAACACAACAAGGTGAGTGAGCTATGCCACTGGGAGAATTCCACGAAGAGCAGTAAAGAGGGTACAACATACAACCAGAGGTGCGCTCTATGGAACAGAGCAAGCAATCGTCTGTTATTCAGCAGACTCTCTAGAGCTGAGTCAAGAGGTGTCTGTATTCTCCATTTGCCTGTTTGGGGACGGGGGGTTGTCACCCAGCCGGGCTGACATCATCTCCAACCAAGCATGATGAGATAAATCACACGAGGGCAGGTTGACGGTTCTCAGCATCCAGTTCGGTAAAGACCCATCCTGTGCCCCCCAAGCTAAATCGCTGACCCCACGCGAGGGAACGACGAAAGGAAAGACCCCAGTGTCCTTTGCCACCTGCCACAGAGACCGAGGCCGTAGTAAGGACACGCCAAGGGTGGGCTCCTTACCTGCAGCCTGCGGAGGGCTCGGACCTTCTAGCCTTTTGGAGCACCCTGCCTTGTGCACCACCAAGGACAAGACAGACATCAGGCCCGAGAGCTTGGAAACTGGGGCTTGGGCTACAGGACCTCGACAAGATAAGGCCACAGTTGAAGACGGTTCTGGATACGCTGACATTTCTTTACTCCCGACGGCTACCTGTTTCTCCGTCTCCCAGGAGAGACAGTGGCTTTCAAAGCGAAGATCAACACCTAGCTGTGTCCACCCGCGGAGGCAAATTGATGACAGGCCTGCGTGCGGGGCACAGTGCAGGAGGGGCGGGGAGCAGGGGGCTCAGAGGGACGCATGCCCGTCAGCTCTCCTGTTTCCCGGACAACGGCTGTTGCCAGGCAGCGGAGCCTCCAGCCTCTGACCGCACATCAGCCGGGACCCTTGGGCAGCTACACGGCCGCCCCAGGGACGTCGGGCCAGAGGCTACTTGGAGCTCTAAGAGCCCTGCCCTTGTCCAGCCCAGAGAAGGCCTCCAGGGCCAGGTCTGCCGGTAAAAGTAAGTTTGCTGGATTCCCTGAACAGCCCACAGAGGCCCCCGAATGGACCGAATGGACAGCCACGCTTGGGATAATTTGCAAATGCCAAAACAATTAAGTGGCTCCAACCAAAGGGCTTTTGGGAATGTGAGGTCCCAGGAGTTCAGATCACAGCGGCCCTCCTGGGTCCGAGGACTTTCCATAGCCTCGGGGAGCGTGCTGGGCCGGACTCTGCCTGTAGAGCTACCTCCGGGCTTAAAGAAGGGCCCCACCTCCAAAAAGGGGGCTATCCCACCAAGGTTTAGCCAGTTTTCTCTGCAAACGCCGCCAGCTCCACGAGGTGTGCACGAGCTAACCAGACTCAAACCGCGGGCTTTCCAGAGTCCCGGTCTGCCAGTCCGCAAAGCACCCAACGGATTCTCTCGAGAAATGGAGCACGGCTAGGAAAACAGAGGGACCCGGAGCTCTGTGTTATTTTCGGGCTGCTTCCTTAACAGCTCTGAGCCTCAGTTTCCTGATCCGTAAAATGGGCAAATGACGCCCCCCCCCCGCCCTCCAATTTACGAGGATCGCATGAGGTAACACGCAGGTGCTGTCACATGATGCGGAGCTCAGCTCACACGTTTGGAATATCAGGAATAAAACGAGAGGCGAACCGGGCAGCTAATTTGTAAAATGCCGTTTCAGAGTCTCAGGAAAAGACGGATCAATTCAGGACAAGCAGCGAAATCGAGTTGCATGTGTCTTTCCTATCACACAAGGCAGCTCCTTCCGAGCCCTGCAAAGTATTTGCCAGTGAGCACCCTCTGGGCAAAGGCTGATGTCCGACTCCCTGCATCCCTTGGGACCTTTATAGGGAACATCCCAATGAGAGTGGGAGGTCTCTAATTTTCTTTCTGGATACAGGGCCATTCCCTTTCCTCCCATCCCCAAACCAAAATGAGACTCGACCCCACTACAAAGGAATCCCAGAGACACATGAGATGTGATTAAGTCCCGTCTTAAACCAGGCCCCAAAGAAAGAGCTCAGAGTACAGGCTACACGGGTCGCCTCTACCGTCTGGCGTGGGTGGGCAGCTCGGGGAGGTGGGAGGGAGCCCCCAACTGTCTGCAGGTGTGGGAGGCGGTGAGACGCCACCCCTGCTTCTTGGGCCAGCGTCTCCACACACACTGCCATCTGACGGCTCACGTGCGCTTACCAAGGAAACAAAACGTCTGTCCCTCCTGGGAAATTTGGGGGAGGCGTTACTTGTTCCTCTTGAATTCACGTTAAACAGTCTAAACACTGGGCCAGCTTCACTCCATCGAGAGGAAAGGCCCTGCTCTGTGCCAAGCAACACGGGGCCTCAACGCAGAGCCCCTGGAAGCCAGAACCTCGTCCTTCAGAGCGAGAGACAGAGCTGGCAGGGGAGCGGCTGTGGCTGGAATCCTGTCTGCCTCACAAAGAACGCTGGGCTCAACACTGCGATTGATTCAGGACCGTTCGAAAGACACCAAAAATGTCCCCATAGCAGCTGGACCTTTAGCGGGTGGTGGGAGGTCCCCCGCACCCCACCTCCCAGCCCGTCCAACACCCTCCGCTGGTCCTGCGGCACCTCTGCCCGACGGGATGGGGTTCTTCCTTCCCTTTCTTCTTCCTCTTCCTTCTTATTTCCCATTCAGTCTCCTTTTGCTTCCTTTCTTGTCTTTCTTATGCTTTTTTGAAGCCATTAAATTGTAACCAAGTAGAATTGGAACTAAGGTAGTCTAAGAAAATACTATTGGTCTCTAATGATGCAAACTGATGTAAAATAAGAGTGGTGGGTTCAGGGGTCAGGCAGACCTGGTGTGATTTGGCCATCGATGGGTCACTTTGCGGCCCTGGCCTTAGTTTCCTTGTCTGTGACAATACCTGCCTCAAGGCTGTGCTGAGATGAAACCCCAGCACGCGCGACGCATTCAGTGGCAGCTCTTTGACTGCTAATCCTAACCCTAACCCTCGTCCTCAGCGCCAGGGTCCCACCCCCGCTGAGTCCCCAGGCCTGGCCACCCCCCCGCAGGAGGCTCACTTCCCCCAAACAGCAGCGGGACTAGAGCACCAGAGAAGAGTGTCGCTGATGAGAAAAAAACAAACCAAAACCCAACAACTTTTGATGAGTCGGAAATAAAAAGTTGAAAAGTAAATACATTACTTAAAAAGCATAACATTTTAAAACTCACTGACTATATTATCTTAAGCGAATTAAATGGTCCAGGAACTCACCATCATCACCCGGAGTTTGTTTCTGGAAAGTCTGGCTATTAAAAGGGTGGGTTTCTCCTGAGGTGACCCTGAAATGTGTGCCCCTCTCCCTTGACCGATGAGGGGACGGTCGGTTTGCTGAGATGCGGGGGGCGGGGGTGGCTGCCTTTGGGCTTTAAACACACACATGCACACTCACACTGACACATGCATGCCCCCCACCCCAGTGCACTTCTGCCCGGATATGGTCCAGCTCGATGGGGCAAATCTTGTAAAATGAAGACATCTCAAATCTATCGGAAATCAAATGCACCCCAGCACATCCATTATGTCCTCAGTTTACTTATTTATTTTTGGCCGTGCCACGCGGCACGTGGGATGCTAGTCCTCCAACCAGGGATGGAACCCAAGCCCCCTCCCGTGGCAGCGCAGAGTCTCAACCACTGGACCGCCAGGGAATTCCCACATCCGTTACGTCCGGACGGTTGTCTAAGGAAAGCTGGTGGAGAGGACCACACGGCACCCGTGAGCACTCACTTTACGCATGGCCCCTTTACAGTCAGGCAGGGACAGACTGTATCCATGTCCATCCCACGACGTGGCTGAACGCGTGGCAGAGGGCAGGCGCTCTATAAAGTTTATTTCATGAATTAATCAATAAACCCACATTCTAGAATGTTAAGAGGGTTTGGGTCACTGTTCAGGGTTCAGTCAAAGAGGAATTCACTCGCCTTTGGATAGAAGAGGTGTTTCTGTCCAGATTAAAAAGGAAACACAAAGATTACCCCTGGTACGAGTAAACCAGGACTTCCCTGGCAATCTAGGGGTTAAGACTCCGCGCTTCCACTGCAGGGGGCGCGGGTGCGATCCCTGGTCGGGGAACTGAGATCCCGCGTGCCGCGCGGCACGGCCAAAAAAGAGAACAGGGTAAACCGAGGCTCCACTGCGCGATCCGGTTAAGGGCCTTACTGTCAGAAGTTCTTTGTCTTCGATCGGGCTCCCTCAGAGGCTAGTGAGCAATCTCCTGAACTGATTCACTGCCTCCTCCCCTCCCAGGGGCCGGCCCTCCGACCCTGTGTGTGTACGTGACGCGTTAGCTAGCGGCTGAGAAAAGGCCGAGGCAGTCGGTCCTTGCCGTGGACGCAGACAGCACGCACAGCCTCCTGGCTGCAGTATGGGCGCCACGATGGAAAGACACCGCTCTGTGCCTGCTCCTTCCGTCCCGTGCCTCAGTCTCCCCGCTGGTAACACAGGGAGCCGGTCTGGACCACCTCTGAGGGCCCTGGAGTCTACACGTCCCTCCCTCTCGGATCCCTCGGGAAGATCTGTGCTCCCTGCTTCTCCGACTGAGAGGCAGCGGTGGAAGTCACCGCCTTCTGGAAGCCCAGGAGTTCCCATTCGTCTTTTTCTTTCTCGGGAAGAGGAAGAAACACACAAAGCATAGGGCCTATTGCAGTCAAGGAGAAAATTATAAAACGCACACAGCCTGCACAACTAGAGCACGGATTTGTCAGCAAGCCACAGAAAACACACTTTTATAGATGCCACCCAACAGCGCCCATCCAGTTGTCCAGGGGGGACGTGGCTGTTTTTTGGGCGCATCTGGACAAGGACTTTGAGTTGGGGATCCCTCTCCTCATCTCTCTAGTGTCTTAATAACAACCCCCACCACGCGCACCGCATTCGACAGTTTAGAACACGATTCCACGTTCACTATCCCATCTGGTCTTCACAACCAGCCCGTGAAAAGGGCAGCGTGGAGGGTCGGTCCTGTTTTGCAGATGAGGAAACAGAGGCTCAGGATGGTGAAGCAACAAGCCCCAAATCACCAGAAATTCTGTGACGAGACAGAGGTGAGATCTGGAGACTTCTGCTCCCTGCGCACCTGTCCCCTGCAGGCTCAGGTGGGGCGGAGGTGGCTGGTCGCCTCCGAGAGGGAAACTGGGGGGCGAGAGACGCCCTTGGAACCAAGCATCTCCAGCCCCTATTTGCTGATGCAAGAAATCCCTTTAACCAAAGGCTAAGTCATTGTATTCTATCATCCGAAATTCTCAAAATTCTTCTTAAATTCTCATGGAGGCATAAATGACTGATTCTGGTTTGTTCTGGTTTACAAAGGCCAGGCTGGGTGAGACTGTGGTCCCAGCACCTCCGCCCCTCATCAAATTGGCTAAAGTCAGTCTGGCCGCCTCTCTCAAAGTAGCATCCCTGAAGCCACACACCGAGACCAGCCTGGCCCACGTGCGTCAGCCCCGGGTTTAGACACACAGCGGTGTCCTTAGTAGGACACACCCTTTGCTGTAATTTATGAAGGGGCCTCTCGGGAGCCTACCGGCAAATTTGCACCCATCATGTATCAGAACACGACAACGGGAAGCATCCAGAAGCAAAGGCACTGACAGGCATGCAAGGCAAACACAGAAGCAGAGGAATCCTACTGTATGTACCATGCTGCTTGTAGATGGGGGGTTTCCTATAGATGTTATCTTTGACGCCAGTGTCTGGGAAAGAAGAAAGAAAAAAAAAAAAAAGGAGAGAACAGCAGGGTGAGCAAAAGCAAATTGTGAGGGTTTCCGTTCTACCGCTTTTCTGTCAGCAGCAGCAGCCCGTCACCCAGATTTAGAGTCCCCAGAGAGGATCTGGCACCCGCCCCGGCGACCGGCACCCAGGCCTCACATTGCACGTCAGCCTCGCTCAGCCCCGATGCCACCCGCCGTGTGAAGGGGACAGAGGGACAGAGGCGGCTGCAGCGGGTGTCCAGCGACAGCTGTGACCCGGTCAGCCCCTCCCTCCAGCCCATTCCCAGGAGGGCAGCCACGCCTCCCTGGCGTTTGTGGAGCTTTGGGAGAAACTCAAACACGTGCCAGTTTGGGGACACGCACACCCACCTGCGGACTTTTAAAGCATCTCGGAATTTAGGGGTGAGAGGGAGATGGGGAGGCTTGGGGACCGTGCCACCCCCGAGAGGCACGGCAGCCCGCTCCCACCCCCCCACCCCCCCACCCGACAGCTCAGGGGCGGACGGACGGTCTGCCTGGCGAGCGGCCGTGTGTCCTGGGCGCCTACCTGGGACGTGGAAGTGGCGAGGAGCCTGCTGGTAGGTGGAGGGGGGAGGCTTGCTGTCTGAGAGCACGGAGAGGCTGGAGGTGCTCCGGCCACTTTCACTGCCTCCAGACGGGAAAGCAAAGCCGGCAGACAGAAGGCGGGAAGGGAAAAGCAGAGGAGAGCATTTCAAGCATGAAAATGAGCCCCTCTCCGCTGCCCGGCGGGGCCGCCCGAACCCGCTGCCCAGGGAGAGGGACCCTCACCGACACCTCCAGGTGGGCCCCACGGCTTGTTAATCCAACCTCGAGGGACCCCCTTCCCGTGATGAGGGGACAGCTACGCCCAGGGCAGAGCCCGTGCTGTTTCCCAGTTCCTGCGAAGTCTGGCCTGGCCGTCGGCCGAGCCCCCTCTCCCGGGGGCGGGCACAGCTCAGCCGTGGCTGCCATTGGAATCCAGAAAAATCACAAATTCACCAAAAGGAAGCATCCCCCCCACGCCCACGTCCTAAGCAGCCTTGCGTAAAAAGACGTGGATTTCTTGGAGAGTTCACAAATTAGCCATTCAGAATCGGGATTAGAGGGCTAGAATTCATCTACATCTGTCCTGAAAAGCCACTGAGTAAAATTCAATCAGCCACAGGAGAATAAGAGACCGTTGGTATTAATCAGCTGCCATGTTCCCAAATAAAGCAATTTTTTTTGGCCCAGGTAAATGGAGAGAGTCCTCTGATTCTGGCCCCGATGTTTATCCCGTCTGGATTTGTCATTTCTGTTTTGCGAGCAAGGTTGGATTATCAAGTCACAAATTTAGACAGCCCTGGTCACCCGCTGGTCCTCCCCGCCCCCCCCCACACACCCACTGAGGAATGGGGTGATACACAGGGTGTGCTGGGCGTTGAAGACGGCACGAAAGGCATACGGCTCCTTGTAGCGAGACACGCAAAGGCACAATGCGTTTCCCCCCCTTTAGCCCCAGGAAACCCTCGCCGCGTTACGTGACAGCTTGGCAAAGGGAAACGGACACCCCTGACTTGAAAATACCCCCGGCTGGGGGCCGCAGGACCCCGAGGTGAGGGGGACGCTCTTGCCTGGCGGAGGGGCGCGCTGAGGGCAAAGGGGGGCCCGCGGGTCGGGGTGGGCTCAGCAGACCACAGCCAGCGGCCCGAACCAGGCTGAGGCCACACGGGGCCTGCTGACTACAGCTCGAGCATCTTCCCGGGTGCGGCACCAATTGCACCCGTCAGCGTGGATGGAGCCTCAGGTAGGGGACTGCCCCCCTCTTCGCGGCGCGGACCCTGCTTTTCCCTTAGCTGCCACCTTCCAGCACAGCGCAGAGCCTTCTGGAGCCTCACGCCAGGCCAGACTGGTGCACCCGGGGAGACCACACCCAGGGGCACGTAAAGAAAACCTCAGATCCGTTCTGCCGACGGTGGCCCGTCCATCTCCAGGGGCAGCGGAGCACACGGTGGAAGCAGGGGCTTTACATTCATCTGCTCGGACTCCAGAGCAGCCGAGGACACTGTGCCGGGCACGTCTTGACACAGCTTCCAGTGGCCCGTTTCTCTCCACCCCTGCCCAGGTGGCTGGAGTCTCTAACCCGTCCCAGGACTCCTGCCCGCCCCCCGCCCCAGTCCCCAGGCCCGCCGTGCAGTGTCTGACCTCACAGGCAAGACTCTGGGTGTGTGTGCGTGTGCGCGTGCGTGTGCTTGTGCGTGTGTGCGCGTGTGTGTGTACGCGCATGCCCGCGCGCACGCACACACGTATCTGAGGAGGGCCACGGCTTTCACCAGGGTCAGGAGGCACCATGTGGGGGCCACACTGGGCTTTCAGGCGCCCCCCTTACACCTGCCATCCAGGTGACACCTCCACGCCTGTCAACCAACTCTTAAGACCTTGGACCTGACCCAGGATGCCTCTGCTTGCCTCCCCTTCTCCACCACCCCCTTCTGGACTCCCTTTCCAATCCTCCCCACCGGTGCAGATCCTTCCTGGGTCAAGGCTCAAGTGCAAAGCCTTCCCAGAGAACATAGCCCAGCTGACTATTCCCTTCTCTGGACACGCACCTGCCTGCCCGTTCACCGTGTGGCTGAATCATCATAAAATGCACCCTCACGTAGACCCTACGTGGGGCCTCTCGCAGCACTTTGCTCACGACAGCCCGGCGGCCACGCCACCACGACTGACTTTTGCAGGGGCCCGTGTCTTGGTGAGGCCCGGCCCCAGGTGCTGCTCTGAGGGCCAGCTTCTCCCCTGGGCCTTGGGGGCAAAAACCCCCACCACTGATGTCACTGGAGATGGGGGAAAGCCAGAGGTCACCCAGCTGAGCGGCAACTTTGAAAAGGCACGGAGCCCCTCGGGCCGAGGTGCGTGGCTTCTCCTGGAGACGGGTCAGGACCGAGGCCGCTTCTGACCTCTGCCAGGGAGGGGCCCTCAGCATCCTCAGGGAGACGCGAGGATGCCGGGGAGGGGACCTCTCAGAGCCGGGGAGCCCCTGGCCGGGGAGCGGCCACCTTGCCTGTTTGTCCAAATTCATGCCTTGTTGCAAAGCAGTTCCGGGCAGCGCGGAGCCTTTCCTGCGGACCCCAAGTCATTCGCTCCGTTACTTTACACGCCGCCGCCGCGTTGCCACGCAGGCCACGCAGGCGTTGTCTAAACGCCTTACTTCACTCGGGCTTCACCCGTTTTCCCAGTGTTAACATTATACATTTCCCTGGTACATTTGTCACAGCTAGTGAGGCAAGACCGATACATCATAATGAACGAAAGCCCGCACTTCACTCGGCCGTCACCCGTTTTCCCCTCACGTCCCTCTTGTATCCGAGGACCCGTCCAGAACACCAGGCGACACTGGTCCTCACGCGTCCTCAGGCTCCCCCGGGCTGTGACCGTTTCTCAGACTCCCCTCGCGTTTCACGACCTTGGCGGTTTTGAGAAGTGCTGGTCGCTGTTTCGCAGACTGTCCCTCGGCTGGGGTTCGTCGGACGCTTTTCTCATGATTGGACGGGGGTTACGGTTTGGGGAGGAAGAGCACAGAGGGGAGGCGCCCCCCTCCCATCACGGCAGGGGCGCCGCCATCCACGTGGCCCACCACTGCGATTGACCTTGACCCCGCGGCCGAGGTCGTGCGGGCCAGGAGTCTCCCCGTCCAGCTCCCCCCACGCCCCCACTCTGCGCTCTTTGGGAGGGAGCCGCCGTGCACAGCCCACAGCTGGCACGGGGCGGGGGGCCCCTCCTGGAGGGTGGAGGGTCCGCGCGAATCATTGGAGATTCTTCTGCCAGGAGTCTGTCTCTTCTCCCCCAGTTATTTATTTATCCAATCCTTCCTTTACGTCGGTGTGGACGCGTGGCCATTTGTCCTCTGCTTCACGATCCAGCACCACGTCCTTCTTTCTGCTGTTCTGCTGTCCCAGCTCTGCCCTCGGGAGCTCCCTCACCTGCTCCTGTGGATCTTCTCAAGGGGACCAGAGGCGAGGCCAGACCCCAGCCCCTGGCAGGGGCCCCATGGGTCACCAAGACGTGGGTGGGGAAGGGGCCTTGACCTGAGGTTCCGCATCCGCAGCCCCTCCTCTCCCTCTCACGCCCTGTGGGGAGCAGGCTCAGCAGTCACTTCCCAGCAAGATGGTTTCGGCAGCATCACTTCTGCTTGCACTCACCTGCGGTCCCGCGGCCTGCTCCTTACCAGGTGAAAACCTGACACTGTCCCCGGAGACACACTGGGGACTGAAATTCATACTAAAGTGTAAACGGCTGTCACTGGCACCTATGCGGCACGCACGTCCTGGCAGGAGGGTGGCCCCAGGCACCAGGACACGGTGGGAAGGTGTGTCTGGGATGGGGGGGGGGAAGGAGGGGCATCTGGCCAGATCAGGGCAAGCGCTGGCCTCCCCTTCGTGAGCCCTCCACCCACAGTGTCGTCCAGAGGGAAAATCTCCACCTAAGGAGCCAAAGAAGCTGAAGATGCTGTGAGGAGAGACCAGGGAAGGCTTTTCCGGAGAGCATAGGTGGATGCCAGGCCCCGTGACCAGCTTAAAAGAAGGCAGGCGGCCCTTGGCACAGCTGGCAGCAGAGCGCCCACAGGCTGGGATGCGCCAGAGCCCGTGGGCCTCAGTGAGAGGTGTCGGGGAGAAGTGGTGGCCCCATGGCCAGCAGGTGGACGCACCTGGTGAACGAGGGCCTGCCTCTGGGCTCTGCCCAGTGACCTGTCCCTGAACCTTGGTCTCCCTAGGGGTGAGTCCTGGCGAAAGGCTGGGGCTCCTGAGGTCACAGACGGCCCTTGAAGTCAGCAGGGGGCAGAACCGTGGGTGCCAGACTCCCCTGCATCCTGCACCAGAGAGGAGGGCAGAGGGCTTTGTCCAATTTCTGAACAAAGAGAACTAGGACCCCGAATAGCCAAAGCAATCTTGAGAAAGAAAAACAGAGCTGGAGGAATCAGGCTCCCCGACTTCAGACTATACTACAAAGCTACAGTAATCAAGACAGTATGGTACTGGCAGAAAAACAGAAATATAGATCAATGGAACAGGATAGAAAGCCCAGAGATAAACCCATGCACATATGGTCACCTTACTTTTGATAAAGGAGGCAAGAATATAAAATGGAGAAAAGACAGCCTCTTCAATAAGTGGTGCTGGGAAAACTGGACAACTACATGTAAAAGAATGAAATTAGAACACTCCCTAACACCATACATAAAAATAAACTCAGAATGGATTAAAGACCTAAATGTAAGGCCAGACATTATCAAACTCTTAGAGGAAAACACAGACAGAACACTCTATTACATAAATCACAGCAAGATCCTTTTTGACCCATCTCCTAGAGAAATGGAAATAAAAACAAAAATAAACAAATGGGACCTAATAAAACTTAAAAGCTTTTGCACATTAAAGGAAACCATAAACAGATGAAAAGACAACCCTCAGAATGGGAGAAAATATTTGCAAATGAAGCAACTGACAAAGGATTAATCTCCAAAATTTACAAGCAGCTCATGCAGCTCAATATCAAAAAAAACCAAACAAACAACCCAGTCCAAAAATGGGCAGAAGACCTAAATAGACATTTCTCCAAAGAATATATACAGATTGCCAACAAACACATGAAAGAATGCTCAACATCATAAATCATTAGAGAAATGCAAATCAAAACTACAATGAGATATCATCTCACACTGGTCAGAATGGCCATCATCAAAAACTCTAGAAACAATAAATGCTGGAGAGGGTGTGGAGAAAAGGGAACCCTCTTGCACTGCTGGTGGGAATGTAAATTGATACAGACACTATGGAGAACAGTATGGAGGTTCCTTAAAAAACTAAAAATAGAACTACCATACGACCCAGCAATCCCACTACTGGGCATATACCCTGAGAAAATCATAATTCAAAAAAGAGTCATGTACCACAGTGTTCACTGCAGCTCTATTTACAACAGCCAGGACATGGAAGCAACCTAAGTGTCCACTGACAGATGAATGGATAAAGAAGATGTGGCACATATATACAATGGAATATTACTCAGCCATAAAAAGAAATGAAACTGAGTTATTTGTAATGAGGTGGATGGATCTGGAGTCTGTCATACAGAGTGAAGTAAGTCAGAAAGAGAAAAACAAATACTGTATGCTAACACATATATATGGAATCTAAAAAAAAAAAAAAGGTCATGAAGAACCTAGGGACAGGACAGGAATAAAGACACAGACATAGAGAACGGACCTGAGGATACGGGGAGGGGGACGGGTAAGCTGGGACAAAGTGAGAGAGTGGCATGGACATATATACCCTACCAAATGTAAAACCGATAGCTAGTGGGAAGCTGCCGCATAGCACAGGGAGATCAGCTCGGTGCTTTGTGACCACCTAGAGGGGTGGGATAGGGAGGGTGGGAGGGAGGGAGACGCAAGAGGGAGGGGATATGGGGATATATGTATATGTAGAGCTGATTCACTGTGTTATACAGCAGAAAGTAACACACCACTGTAAAGCATTTATACTCCAATAAAGATGTTAAAAAAAAAAGAGAACTGGGGGCCGAAGCAGCCAGAAGGGAACCGGGGCAGAGCCCTGCCCACCGCGGGCGGGGCCAGTGCCCACCCGGAGCGGACTGCAGGGCACCGTGCCCCCTGACCTCAGGGACACCGTTGGCAGGGCTGTGACATTTAGAAATGTGGTTTCTAAACCACCTTTTTTTGTGGGCAGTGGGGTGGGGGCCTGCCTGCCCCGCCTGCCCCCAGCACAGGATGGAAGGAAGAGCCTCGCTGCTCCTGCCTGAGGTGAGTGGGCTGCCTTTCCCTCGGCCTCCCTCCCTGGCCTTCTCTCATGTGGCTGAGGACGTGGTGCTGCAGGCCGGGGGCAGCTGCCCAGGGGGCCCGTCCTTGGCTGAGGTCCCATCTTGGCTTTTCCTCAGCCTGACGCAGTAAGAACTTGAGGTAGAGGCTCAGAAGGGGCAGAGGAGGGGCCCTCACCGGGTCTGCTCTGGCTCCTGCCCCAGCCCGGACGGATCTAGGCAAAGCCGCCCCCAGGCAGCCAGCCCAGCTCACAAGGGGCTGCCCGGGGCGCGAGGCCAGAGCAGCCAGGAGGGCAAGGGTCCTGCTGTCTGGCCTCGCCTCTGGGCCGCACCTCTGCCAGGGACCCCCAAGCAGGGCCACGTCAGGCGGGAGGGACACCGCGTGCTCTTCTGACCTTCAAGCGAAGGAAGAAGAGGCATCTCCTTGGGTGACCTGCTGTGGCTTGTCTAAATGTCAAATTCACTCCAGCTTGCAGCGAGTCTTCTGCCCACCTCTGGGTGAGGGCACACCCCGGCCACACAACACCCTTGTACCACGCGGATGTGCAAGAGGCCCTGTGGGCTGCTCTCCCGCTCACAGGATTTGGGGCTTTGCTGCTTCTAAGAAGAGTCAGTAGGTCCAGAAGAGGCCATGAGCTGTGGGGATAGGTCCACGAAGAGGAGAGGAAGGCAGCCCGATGACCAGGGCCCCTCTTCTCAGTTAGGCTGATGGAGTCACGCAAACAGGTGACGGTGACGCACACGAGAACCGTCCAAGTTCCAAGGAGCCCTGCCGGGTGACCAGCCAAGGGTGGAATAATCCAGCTGAGCTGTCCTCCCTCGGTCCCTTGGGGACAGAAGGTTCTCTTGAAACTTTCACCACTCAGCAACTGTAAGGAACGGGGACCTTAACACGCGTCTGGGGGAATCAGCAAGAGATCACTGTGGCTCCTCTCGTGCCCCGGGGGTGTTTTCATGGTGTATTAATCAGCTAGGGCTGCATAACAAAAGACCACAGCTGGTGGCTTACACAGCAGACATTCATTTCTCACAGCTGCGGAGGCTGGGAGTCCCAGATCAAGGTCTGGCAGGGCTTGGTCTGGGGTGAGGCCTCTCTTCTTGGCTGAAGACAAGTGCTCTGTGCTCACGTGGCCTTTCCTCTGAGCGCGTGCAGAGAGAGCGTCTGTTCCTCTTCGTAAATGCCACCCGCGCTATCAGATTAGGGCCCCCCCGGATGACCTCATGTAACCCTAATAACCTCCGGAGGACCCCTTCTCCAAATGCAGCCATACTGGCGGTTGGGACTTCAACATATGAATTTGGGGGGACATAATTCAGTCCGTAATATACGGACTGAAGAGGAATTGGTCCCTTTCCTGGTGTGACTCACACACGCGTGCCCGGGCAGGGGTGGGGAAGGAGGGTAGGTCTGCGCCCCGGGAGGAGTTGCAGCCGTGTTGGGTGTGCCTCCTGCCTGGCCACCAGGAGCTGAGGTCGTGGACATCTCCACCCTCTGTGCCTTAGCATTTGCCCCCGATGAGCACGGCCTGCGGTCCCCGCACCTGCCGAGCTGATGGCAGGGAGAGGAAAGGAGATGACTTAGGGAAAGGTTCTGGGCACCAGCCCAAGGGTGGGCGCCGGGTGGGTCCTAGACCCCTCTTCTTGCCTTGCCGCTTGCTCCCTGACACGTTACCTCCTGGGAACATGTACACACTGACAGAGCTGGACACGCAAGACACAAAGCGGGGAGCACGGGCGAGAGACATGGGCTCGGGAAAGCCATGCGGCAGACACAGGGCAGCGGGACACAGACGCACAGCCGGCCCTGCACCACAGCCCACAGCCCTGCGCGCCTTACCTCGGAAGTAGGGGATGTAATGATGTCTGAACACGGATGTAGGGCTTGGGTGTTGGGACAGGGACAGGCAGCTACTGGTACCAACACTCACAGTACCAGCTGCGGGCAACAGAGAGCAAGTCAGAGTCGGCCCTGCGCTCGTGGCCACAAAGCCGCAAAATATTCCTAGGCCCCGCTGTGCCAGGAACATTTTTGCTTCCTCTCTCGAAGAATGCACACCTTTCCGAGGCCCCCGAAGGGCGGCCGCTAAGTACACTTTGGGCCAGTCTGCTCCGGGTTCCGAGGGAGGAAGCCCTGCCCTCTGCGGTCAGGGTGGCGGCGCCCCCAGGCCTGCTGGGTGGGAGCTGCTGGCCCCTGAACCCTGCCCACTGCCCCAGCTGGGATCCAGGGCCCAGGTGGAGGGCAGCTGGCCAGACCAGGGAGTGATCTGTCACCTGACAGGTACCCCGGCCTTGCCCAGGAGAGATTTGGGTCTTAGCTCTGGGGTGACCACCTGACCAGGCATAATCAACAAGGCTAGAAGACCCAAATATGGTGGGCAGGGGTCAGCAGAGGCCGGCAGCCCTTCTCCTGGACTCACCTGCTCGCCTGGTCGCTCTCATTCACTCACTCATTCATTCATTCACTCACTCACCCACTTTCCAAACATCTACTGAGCAGGACGCACCAGGCACATGGCAGGGAGTCCATGAGAATGACTTTGCAAATGAATGCGTTTTGATTTTCCCTCAAGGGCTGCAAAAATCAGAGTGGAGTCCGTGGAGGTGAGGAGGGAGCCATGCAACAGCTATCTGAGGAGGAGATGCTTGGAGAAATCCCTCAAGAAGCAGCGTCTGCGTGGAGTCCCTGTGGCTCGGACACACTGAGGGCAACGCGGATTTTTAGAAGGGAAGGGAATGGAATACACAGCTGGGCGCCAGGCAGGGGATGAGGTGGGATGGGGTAGAGGACCCTCCTCGGGCTTCTCCCCACTGGGAGGGGGCTGGCAGTGGCCCCTTGCAGATTCTTCCATGGGGACATCTGTCTTTGGGGTCACTAGCCCAGCTACCACCAGTGCAGTGTCAATGCACGTGCTGACTCTAGTTTTTGTTCGTTGATCGTGTCTTCATAGTTCAAACCTTCCCAGAACCACGCGAGCTTGGAACTAAGTGACTTCTGGTCTCCTGCCCTCTGTGCTGTTTTACCTTCCTGACATCTCTTGCTACTGACACATTAGCTGGACTCTCCGTGCTCAGTGCTGCCTTGCGTGTTTCACAGGACGGCTCCTCGAACCAACGGGGTAACCAGCTGTCTCTGCACTTAACCTCCCTGGCCCGGCAGGAGAGGGCCTTTTCATTCATTCAAAGGACGGGCTCTCCATCACCCACTGGCAACCCCACGCCCTGTTGGTCGTTTTTCCAGGTGCCAAAGTAAGAGACAGGTTCATCAGAGGAAAAGCCACAAGAAGCACGGCTTCACGGGGGTAAAAGAGGCCGCGGGAGGGGCATGTACCTGGACGGCTGTAGTGCTGGGGCGACCGCGAGGTCGGGGTGTAACGGCCGAGGCTGACCGACCCGGTGGAGCTCGGGCTGGAGGTCCGGCACTGCTTGTAGGAGCGGTCATCCTGATCCTCCTGGGAGAAGACAGCCTGGTGAACCCTGGAGCCGAGAGCACAGCCCACCCCTATCCCCCCAGCCCTCCGCCCTCCACTCGGCGTCTGCTCTCCTGACCCAAGAGGCTGACTCAGCGCGGCCCCAGGACGCAGTGCCCCCACCTGCCGGGGCACATCTGAAGGGCCAGACGGGGGGCTGGCCCTGGTGCTGACATTCCCCTCGGCCTGGGCATCGTCCCCGTGCCTGCCAGGTGCTGGAGGGCAGGGCCCTGCCCGCGCCTCCGGCAGCCCCTCCTTGTAGCTGGGGCTCCCACCGAGGAGGCAGACGCACCTGCATCCCCCTATGTCTTTCAGCTCCCCTCTTGCCCCATCCTCCCCGGCACCCAAGGCCCCTTGGAACACAGTTTGAGAACCACGGAGATTCTGAGTTCCCCGCCCCCCCGGCCTTGATGGGGGCTCCCCAGGTGCGGGCAGTAAGAAGAAGCCCCCTGGTCCCGGCCCAGAAACCCAGCTGAGTCAGACCCACAAGCACTGACAACACAGACCCCACTCAAGCAGGAGGGCCACCGTCTGGAGTGGTCAGGGCAGGTGACAGGCGGCGTGAGGTGGCGTGGCACCACGGCGCGGGGGCAGAGCAGACCGCCTGCCCGCCAGCCACAGCTCGGCACGTTGGCCTGAGTCACGACGTGGGCCAGCGCCCTGCCGTGGGGCGGACGCCGCCGCCCTGCCCTCCAGGCTGGCGTGGGATGAGCGATGGGAGAGTCTGGGTCTGGCGCTCACGGCTCCCACGCCCTTCCAAGCTGACCTCCCGCCTCCTAGGGCTCCGCTCTTTAGCAGGACCCACGGAGCCACCGTCCTCGAAGCTCGCCTGTGTGCCCGCCTGCACGCTCCGCTCAGGCAGCCCTCGTGCTGGAGGCGCACCTGCCGGGCCCCGCCCACCCTTCACCCCGAGCCCCTTCGGCCTGGTCCATCCGGCCACGGGCACGCTCTCTCCCCTGGTCTGGCTACAGCCCTGCGGTCTGGTCAGGCATCCTCTGCACGGCCCCGGTGGCCAGTTTATACCATACAGACGTCCTCGGGCGCCCGGGGCTCGCGGCCACGCGTGGGCGTGGCCGCTCGGTGCCAGCTGCCCACGCGCAGGCTTTGGCTGTCACGTTCCTGGCCCCAAGGGCTGCTGCCCGTGCAGACCGCAGTCTGATTGGTGGCTGTCTATGTCGCGGATCGGTTTTGAGAAGCAAGCACAAAGAGCTAACTCACGCCATTTGATAGAGAAATGCTTTCAGCACATTTATCCTCGAGGAGCCAAGATATTTCCGTAGGCCCCACTTGGAGGCGCATGAGGTGGCCCAGGCTAACCCAGCCCCTGGCCTTTTTCTCTAAAGGAAGCCGTGGCCCAGACCTCAGGCCAGACACAGGTGTCCCAGGTGTCCCAGGTGTCCGTATCGCAGGGCCAGCAGACGCGGGGGAGGCATGCAGATGAGACATGATTGTAAAAATAACCAACGCCGAGGAGGATGCCCCAGCCTCAGAGGGTCACGGCTTTTGAGGCCACAGTCAAGGGCCTGGGAGACCCTCCAGGGGAGCCTCGGGCGGTTATCTTTACCATCCGGCGGCAGCGCCGTGAGCAAACGGGGGCGGGGGGGCGGGGGGGTTACCTCAGGCGGCGTTGGCGAGAGCAGCCGAGGGGACTGTGGACACAACACAGAGTTACCCGTTAGGCCCGGCGCCTGGCGGTCCCTCGGGGAGGAGAGCGCCCCGGGCCAGGCTCAGCTGCACCGCGGACCCTCCTCCACACGGGACGGGACCCCAGCACGAGACCCAACACACGTTCCAAAACCTCCTTTGTGGAGACATACGGTCAACGGCACCCGAGGAAAAGGCCCCCAGGACGGCGCTCCGTGCGGACGAGCCCGGACCCTGTCTCATCCTGGCCCGCCCCCGCCCTGCCTCTCCCCCACGAGGACCCATTTCCCAGCGGAAGACTGTTGGCTCCGGGCGGTGGGTGGCCACACCCTGCGAGCCCATCCCCTCGGGTTTCTTCAAAAGAGAGAAAAGCGGCCCAGAGAAAGGAATCGCGATTCGGAGCCTCGGGGCTTGGGCCGAGGACCGGTGTGCGGGGGGGGGGGGGGGGGGGGGGGGGGTGTCATCGGGGCCCTGGGGAGCGGTGGCCGGCCTCCCCGGCCAGGCACCCCGCCCCCCCCCCGCTCTGGGCGGGGCCCGGAGCAGGCGGGCACCGCCTGCCACCTACAGACGTGTTGCCAGGACTTAGGGAGGGAGCGCGGGGCAAAAGGGGCTCTGGAAACGGGGCTTCCAGGCAGGAAAGCTCACCCGTCTCCCCCTCTCCGGGACAGGTAGGAAGGCGGTGTGGAGGGTTTCCGGGGAGGAGCCCCGGCGACGGGAGACGTTTTCTCGTACCGTCAGCACGGCAAGGGGAAAGTGTTTCCCAATCCTCCCGTTTCATGGGAGGGGAGACTGAGGCTCAGGAAGGCTGGCCGGTCTCTGTGCGTCCGGCCCACTGCCCCGCCCTCTGCTAGCTTCCCACGCTCGGCTGAACCGCTGGAAGGCTGCGGCTCCAGAGAAGCAGGGGAAGCGGTCCGGGCCCGGGGCCGGCGCCTGCTCAGGCCGGCGCACCGACCCACGTTCTGTGGCCCACTCCGCCGTTTACCCACGGAAGGGCTCCCACAGAGAACACCGCTGGGCAGCCTCCGGGCCGGGGCACGGCAGGGCCTGTGGAGGGCAGAGGCCTTGAGGCCCCACGAGACGAAGGAGGGACAGAACCCCAAAACCTCGCTCTGGGCGCTGGCCGCAGCCGGCAGTGCCCAAGGTCGGCCACGAGGGCCCAAGCCCCAGCTCCGCCCCCGTGACCAGCACAGCCCCGGGCCCAACTCGTTCTCCCTCACCCTCGCCTTCTCGCCTACGTCCCGTCCCGGGACGGCCACTCCCGAAGTGCCGGGCCGCAGGAGGCGGAGCGACGCAAAAGCCCAGGGTCCGCGCACTGAGAGCGGGCCTGAGAAACGGGCGGTGACCGTGCCATCGGCCACAAGGACGAGCCCCCGCGGCAGGCCCGCTGAGCGTGCCCCGGACCTCTGGGCCCGCGGGCTGTCCCCGCCCTGCCCTCACGCCCTGCAGCTGCGCCAGCTGCTGGACCGCAGCGGGCGTCTGCCAGGCCGGGCTTGCCTGCACGACGCCGTCGAGCCCGGCGCCCCGGAGCCTCGGCTCCGCCCGGGGAGACTCGGAGTGGGGCGCCCACGCCGGGCCAGCACACGCGCCTGGCACACAGACACGGCCGACAGCTGGCAAAACGGGCCTCCTCTCCATCCCAGGCACCCCCACGGCCCGCGCACACTGAAGTCTCAGAAAGGAAAAGCGACTTCATCGGCAGACTCCAGGTTAAATGGAGAGCAGCAGCCGTGATCAGGAAGGCCCAGCAAAGGACACTGCCCACGGGACGGCGGGGAAGGAGCCGTCTGTGGTTCAACCAGGGGTCAGGCCAGCTCGGGGAGTGCATGGGACGGAGGGGCGGGCCAGGGCCGGGAGAGCCGGAGCGTGGCCTGGAGCTTTCTGGACAAGGGAACAGGACACGCTTCCCGACGATGAACATCAGCCCAACTTAAGAAAATAAAGAGACTCTCGCTTTGCTCCCGTCGCTTTCTGCGCCTGCCGAGGGGGCCTGTCCAGACCCCCTCCGTCAGGGTGTCTGTGAGGGGCAGTTCGGGGCCAGAGCACACTGGGGATTCTTTTTTTTTTTTTTTTTTCGCGGTACGCGGGCCTCTCACTGTCGTGGCCTCTCCCGTTGCGGAGCACAGTCTCCGGACGCGCAGGTGCAGCGGCCACGGCTCACGGGCCCAGCCGCTCCGCGGCATGTGGGATCCTCCCGGACCGGGGCACGAACCCGCGTCCCCTGCATCGGCAGGTGGACTCCCAACCACTGCGCCACCAGAGAAGCCCTGGGGATTCTTTAAAGAGGAGGCGCCGGTTATCTGAGGGGGGACGGCCGTGGGGACAGACGCCAAGGAGACTGGCTGCGGGGGCCGTGCCCCGCAGGCTGGCCCCGGGCCGGGCAGGGCCGTACCTCGCTGCAGCTCTGCCTGTCCCCCACGGAGTGGCTGATGAAGGGTGAGTAGGAGATCATGTCGGGGCGGTCAATGTTGTAGATGGCCTTGTTCTTAGGGAGAGCAGCCAGGTCTCTGTAGTCAAGGATCTCATCACCCAGCTTGGCCTGCGAGGAGAGGAAGGAAAGAGCCGAGGGGGTGGTCAGAGCCACACCTGGAGGCGTGGTCGCTCGGCAGCCATGGGTAGACGTGGGTCCGGGCGAAACGGGGCCGAGGGGCAAAGGCGTGGGGAGGCCTCGTGGCCCACGGGCCTGCGCCCCGCAGACAGTGAGAACTCAGCCCGTGGTCTAAATACACACACAACCACACACACACACACATCTGTGCTTGCATACATACATACACACGTACGTGTGAACGAATGCACGTGTGCGGGCACTGAAAACACACATATATGCACGCATGCATACAAACACACGCTTGGATGCATGCATACAAACACAAAGACGTGCGCGCACACACAAATGACATGCATGCGGGCACAGAAAACACACATGTAGACATGCATACAAATGCACACATGGATGCACACATACATATACACGCACGTAGTATACTTGTATGCATGCAATGCACATACACACGTGTGCACACATAAAATACATACGTACGTAAAAGATGTACACACATGCATTTAAAGACACGCACGATGTGTGCGTGCATGTGTGCACACATACTAACACCCAACATGTACACGCACAATATACGTATGCACGCACACAGGGAACATGCCCGCCTACAACTGTGGAGGGGAGACACTGACACACCTCCACACACTCACTCGCACACACACAACCTCACCCACCCGAACCAGTACACACGTACACACCTCCCTACCCAGCTGCTCACACACATACACTCAGGGCCTGGGAGCACTTTCAACACGCAGCCAACTGCCTGCGGTTTGCCGGCCAGCTGTGTGACCTCAGCAAGGTCCCTGCAGAGGTGTTCACTTATGGGGACGCGCCTGGAGCCGCCACATCTGCTTAGCTGAGGTCCACCTGGGTGCTCGCTCCCCTGTGGTTGGGCCCGGCCCCCCCCCCCCCCCGCACTGCCCGCCGGCCCCTCCTCCTGGCCCCGGGGGCTGCCTGGGGGCACGTGACTGACTGGACAGGCCTCGGAGCGGGGTGGCCGCCTCAGCTCGGCTCTCACAGCAGGGCCGAGGTTCCCCCCCAAACGCCGGCCTCAGCCCCCGTGGCCCTGCAGCACCCCTCCAGCACCGACGGAATGTTTACAGCCCACGAGCCCAACGGAAGAGAGGACATGAGTCCCCAGCCTGCTCCCAGCACGAGCCAGTTCCTGGTGCGGCGGATGCCCAGGCTCCCGTCCCTCCTGGAGCTGGCACACCAGTCACCTCCTTTCCCCGGGTCCCCTCTGAGGATTAATCTCAGCCTGGCATTGCCAGCCACAGGCAAAGCCGGCCACCCGGGCTGCCCCCGTCGGCTTGGCTCGACTCCCAAACCCAGCAGGAACCCTCATCTCAACCCTGGCCCCCCTCAGTGCCCCCGGCCAGGTCAGCGCAGCCCCCGCCCTCCTCTCTGCCCCTTCCCAGACCCAGGTGGCTCCGGTCAAGGCCCTCACTGCCCACGTCCCTATCCAGTCACAGCCTCTGGGGGGGCTGTCCTGCCAGCAATTCTTCTAACAAACACCACCAACAGCAGCGTGACACTACACCCTCCACCCTGGATAGCACTGGGCTGAGCCCACGAAGGGGGCACTCACAGGACCTCCTGTTCACAGAGGAAGAACTGGAGCCCAGAGAGGCTGGGTAACTTGCCCAGAGTCACACAGCCAGGGAGGAGACGCAGGCTGTCTGAGTCCAGAGCCACGCTCCCCGCCAGGGCTCTCCTCTCCGCCAGGGCCACGGCGCTCAAACTCCAGCTGCACCCCGTCGTCCTCCGGCTCACACCCTCCGGCAGCCCCTTCCGGATGGGTGACACGGCGCTCGCTGCAGTTTCCAAACTTGGCCCGGATGTTTCCAGCCCATTCGTCAGAAGGTGTCTCCTCCTTGTTCCCCCAGTATGCCAGGCTCAGCCTCCACCCTCCAGCTTTCCTTTATCCTCTGAAGTCCGGCAGCCCACCTCCTCCAGGAAGACTTCCCTGACCACCAACTCCAAGGCTCGCATGAGTCGTTGGGTACGCTAGGGGCAATCCCTGCCACCTGTGACGTAGCTTGAGAGCGTGAACACCCGAGGTCTCAGATCTCTGGCGAGTCCCTTGGGAACCCTGGGCAACGTTCAGAAGACCTGAGTTCAGACCCTGAGTCTGTCGTTTGTAACTGTGCTGCTGCCAGATCAGCATTTTTGAGCTGCTCCTCTCTGCCTTCCGGCGAAGTCTGAACTCAGAGGGCCCTGGGGAGCTGGCCCTTGTGCTCATCCAAGCCTCTCACTCCCCCACCCATTGTCACCCCTTGTCACGCTCAACCCCTTACAGTTTCCAGAACATCCAGAGCCTGAGTGAGACGGAGCAGGACCCTATGGTGCTTTCCACCCATGTCCTCTGCCTGCCTTTTGTCTGTAGAAAAACTTCAGCCGAAGAATAAGTTTAATCAGAGAAGTGAGAAGATGCAGAAACAAGGGAAAACAGTCCCAAGTCTGAATAATAATAGTTTAGTCATTCAGCATAGTCAAGGACTTCTAGTTCTTCTTCAAGGGCTATAGATAATATTCTGAGCCGTATCCTGTGAGCTGTCCTATAGATCCTGAAAACTCTACCAGGTGGAAGAAGTGAACTACATGAGGACCAGACCGTAGCCATGGCATAAGCTGCCCCAGTTCCAAGAACTAGTCTCAAGGAAATGGGAACAAACTGACCCTGGAACTGAAGACTCACTGTACTTACAACAATCAAGATGATGCTGGTCAGACCACTGATGACCAATTTCAAGATGCCTGTCAGAGCTGACTGTGCAGTTTCTGCATGGAGCCCCGTCTCTCCGTCTATAAAAGCTCTTGCCCGGGCTTCCCTGGTGGCGCAGTGGTTGAGAGTCCGCCTGCCGATGCAGGGGACGCGGGTTCGTGCCCCGGTCCGGGAGGATCCCACGTGCCGCGGAGCGGCTGGGCCCGTGAGCCGTGGCCGCTGAGCCTGCGCGTCCGGAGCCTGTGCTCCGCAACGGGAGAGGCCACAGCGGTGAGAGGCCCGCGTACCGCAAAAAAAAAAAAGCTCTTGCCCAGTGATTGACAGCGGGGGCAGTCAGCCTCTGGACGGGAGTCCGCCCTCCTCTACCTCTCCCTGGTTGCCGGCATCCAAAATAAAGCAAAGTTTCCTTTCCACCAGCCTTGCCTCCTTATTGACTTCTGAGCGGCGAGCAGCCAGACCCCACTTTCGGTCACATGAGGGCTTCGTATACGCGTTCCCTCCCTCTGAGATGCCCTTCCCAGGCCTCTTTGCCCGGCTCATCCTCTGGTCCTTCCAGAGTCAGCACGCTTCCCCTCTACCACCGGAGGTGGATGTTTTTCTCCCGTGAGTAAAGGTGCTGATTTTGTTGGCACATCTGTCTCCTTTTCTCCTAAGGCTGGTGGCTCTTGGGGGTTCAGGACCCTGATTCACCACGGAGTCCCGCTCCCTAACTCCATGCTTGACACGGCACAGGTCCTCGGGGCAGGCATGCCAAGTTGAGCTAAAATCGATTGCGCGTTTGCCAAAGCCAGCTGGGTTCTCTGGGTCTTTGTCTCCCCCTGGAAATGGGAATATACCACCTCGTCCATCTGCCGGATTTCGCGACCATCAACACAGCTCGATATAAAGGGTGATGCTGCCGTGGGGCCGGGAGAGGCCGGCATTCACAGGTCACCGTGGAGGCTGTGTCCGCCCGCCCACCTCTGTCCTGCTACGATCTCAGCACTCAGTGCCCGCTGGCTTTCTCAGCCCCAGGTGCACAGTCTGCAGCGCCCGCCTTGCCCTGACAGCGGGGGTCAGGGAGGCAGCCCGACGACGCCAACGGCCACCAACATGACCCTGCTCAGAGAGAAGCCTGCCCGCCCCCAGCTGGCCGGCTGTGTGGCTGTGCTCCTGGTTCCTCAGCATTTGTCCTGCCCAGCGGGGCTCACAGATGCATCTCCTTGCATCCGAGTCCTGGGGCGGTTGCCATGACAACGGGCTATGTTGTCTAATTGGCGGAAAGGCCGCTGGAGTGTGTGTATGTTCAAGTGTTTTCCCTTAGCTTTCTCCTCTCCTACACTGTATCCAGCATAACAAATAATAATAAGATATGACCATGTATGATGCTATAGCTATAATATAATCCTACCGATGATGTAATCTAATGATGCTGCTTTTATGCTATGCCGACTCACTGCTTTATTGCCATGGTGAAGAAAGGTTACAAAACAATATAGCCAATGTGACCTCGTTTTGTTAAAAAAAAAAAAAAAATACACGCACACAGAGAAAAGGAGACCTAAAGGGCATACTTCAAAATATTAACAGTGGCTACTCTGGCTGGTAGGATTATAAATGGTATTCATTTTCACCTCTGCACCAATCACTGTTTTTTTGCTAATAAATGGGGTTACATTTGTAATAAAGAAAAAGGCAGTGAAAAGATTACTTTTAAAACCCCCCGGGTTTATTGAGCACCTACTGTGTGCATGTTTTATCCTAGATACTAAGGTGAGTGAGGCACGGCCCCTGCCCGCCAGGAGCTCACAGCCCGTGTGGGAGACGGTAGCCACGTCCCATGATTAATTCCCTGCCATTCCTGCACACAGGGACATCACGGGGAACTGATCCCTTCCTGATGGGCGGGAGGGAGAGGAGGCTGCATTGAGAAAAACCACCCCACAGCAGGCGGGTCCCAGGCGGCTGGCATCCTTTTGAGCAGGCCGAGCTGGTGCATGGATGGGCCCTGCCGACTGGTGCTGATACCAGCCCTGGCTTGGGAGGGACGGCCAGGGTGGCACGGTTCCCGGCTGGGCGCTGGCCGTGGTGCTGGGAGTCCACGTGGTAGAAATGGATGCAGGTCCTTGGATGGTGGCTCCATGGCTTGGAGGCTGGGACACAGACTAGCTTCTGCACCTCTCTGAGCTGCAGTCTGAGGACACGACCACGCCTGGCCGCATGCCGAGTGCTTCACAAATACGATCTCATCCCAACAATAACGGTCATGATTATTATTATTCATGATGATGACGGTATTAGGGGCTAAATCGTGTCCCCCCCAAATTTCTCTGTTGAACCACTAGCCCCCAGCGCCACAGAAGTGACTACATTTGGTGAAAAGGGCCTTTAAAGTGGTGACTAAGGTAAAAAGGGGTCATTAGGGTGGGATCTGATCCAGTACGCCTGGTGTCCTTCTGAGAACAGGAGATTGGGACACAGATGTGCACAGAGGGACGACCACGTGAGGACACGCGGAGAAGGCGGCCGCCTCCACGTCCAGGAGAGAGGCCTCGGAGGGAACCAACCCTCCAGACACCTTGACGCAAGACTCCCAGCCTCCAGGACGGTGAGAAGATACATTTCTGTGGTCGAAGCCCCCTGGTCTGCGGTACTTTACGGCGGCCCCGGCAAACGAGCACAGATGTGTCATAACAGTAATCCCGGCGAGCGGGCGTTTCCTGTCCTCCCCCTGGGCTCAGGGCTGTGCCCGGGGCCTCCCACTCAGTACCTCAGTGGCCCTGGGCGGCAGGCCCCGGGAGTCCCCAGCTACAGGTGAGCTTCCAGAGGCTCAGAGAGGCTAACATCTCGCCCAAGGGCACACAGCTACCCGGTGACTTCCTGCTGCCTTTCTGAGCCTCCGGGTTTGCATCTGCAAAGGGCCATCCTGCAATCTACCCTCCGGACTCGGACCTTTGTTATCATCACCCATGGGAATTAGGGTCAGGAATGGCCCTGGCCCAACCAGAATGAGAGTTTGGGGAGCGAGGGGCTGTGTTGAGAAGCGCGAATCCCATCTCCATCGTGTAAGAGAAAAATGAGGCGCTGGCCGGGGGGCGGGGGGCGGGCGGATGAGAGAGGCGACTTGTCCCGGGTCACCGGCTGTCCTTCGGGTGTGCAGCTGGGCCAAGACACCCAGTCCAGGGCTCGCCCCCTTCCCCTCCCCCACCCGGCACAGGCTCTTTCCCAGACAATGAAGTTCGCCACTTAGACAAGGAAACTAGCAAATAACGACAACAGTCACCTTCCATCTCTAATCCCACCACCCAGAGGTAACTGTTATTAACTATTCGTTAAAATGTTCCCAATCATTTTTAGACTTGTATGTGCACGTACACACACACACACACAAATACCCATAATACACACGCATGCACACACACACGTGCACATATACACATATGCGTACACACACACGCACCCCCCCACATACCCGTACATACATATGCACACAGGTACACACACAGACGAAAATGGGACCACATAACATATATTACCCTTCACATGCTTCTTCTAAAAACACGTTAGGAACTTTCCAGAGCAGCGGGCACAGATCTGCACCGTTACTTGTGACACGTGCCCGAGTGTTATTTACGCAGGTGAGTCCTGGCTGTGGGGATGTGGATGTGTCTCACCGACGCCTCTATAGCCACAGCCGTGGACACACACCTCTCTGCGCACCTGTCGCCACGGCACACGCCTCTCTGCGCACCTGTCGCCACGGCACACGCCTCTCTGCGCACCTGTCGCCACGGCACACGCCTCTCTGCGCACCTGTCGCCACGGCACGTGCTCACACAGCACGTCCACACCAGAGGCTCCGACCCAGCCTCACGGTCCGCACCAATCTCTCCCACGGCCTCCGGGGGGTGCCGGCCCCGGCCCCCCACCCCGAGGGCACACTCAGCAACGACCCCGGGCCCCGGGGCCCCTCCCCGCTCTCCACAGAGTCCAACTTACATAAATCACGCGGCTCGGAGACCCCGAGGTGCTGGAAGCCGGGAGGGAAACGACGCTCTCTGAAGACGTTCTGCTTTCCTAGGAGAGGAGGAGAGAGGAGGCTGAAGCAGACTGTCAACGCCGAGAACCTTGCAGGGGCAATTACGCTCCAGCAGAAATGCCGGCTCACGAGATACTTTTAACTTGCAGGCTGAAGGAATTCTTAAAATAAACATGCAGGCTTGAACGAACGACAGCACAGCTGTAATCAGAAGACACAGCAGGTGACCCTGGCTGCAAGCAAAGCAGCCACGCTTTCAGCGCCGGCCGGCGTCGCTCCCGTGATCACCAAGCTTTCGCGGCGTCAAAATTATCTGTTCTTCGGAGGACGAGAGCAAGCGATGCAGTTTCCGTGTTTCTGCGCGCTCCAACGGCAAAGGCAGAATTGTGCTGCTCAGAGACCTTACTCTCCATGTCGATTAGGGGGGATGTGCTGCAGCTCGTTCCGCCAGCCCCGCCTCTGTTGTCTGACTCGACGGCCGTCACATCTGTGACCTGCTCCTCGCCTGCCCACTGCGGCTTGGAACCGTTCCCCCGCCGCCCGCCCTCGGTTCCGACCACGACTCCTGCATCCCGGAGGTGACTGTCCATCGCCTCCACTCCCCCGCGTCACGCCCCCCATCACCGCGAGGACCCCGCCTCGCTGGGTCCCACCCCACTTGCTGCATCCGTGTCCATCCCCACCTGTCGGGCGTGACCGGGTAGCTCCCGGACCCTCTCGTGGTCCAGCCCTCAGCCCTGCCGGGACCACCCACGTACCTAACTCTCCACACCTCCCACTTGCCCCGCCTGAACGGGACCCGTCTTCACAAAGGGCCACCCTCTCCCTACTCGCTCACGGCTCCTCTCTTGTTTTCTAAGCAGGCCCCTTCCTCCCCTCCCCTGGGATTCTGTGCAGCCCCTCTCAGTGGTCCACACCCGCTGCAGTGGTGCCAGCAGCCTGGGAGGGGCCGCATTATGAACTGAACTGCGTCCCTCCCAAACCCATACGTTGAAGTCAACACCCCAGCACCCCAGAATGTGACTGTATTTGGAGGTATAGGACATTTAAGGGTGCAATTAGGTTTAAACGGAGTCTTTAGGACAGGCCTGGATCCAATCTGACTGGTGTCCTTATAAGAACAGGAGACTGGGACACAGACACGCACAGAGGGATGACATGGGAGGGCGCAGGGAGAAGACGGCCCTCTACATGCCCAGGAGAGAGGCCTCAGGAGAAACCAACGTGCCCACACCTTGATCTTGGACGTCCAGCCTCCAGGACTGTGAGAAAACACATTTCTGCTGTTTAAGAGCCCCAAGTCTTGCAGCTCTATTTACGATAGCCAGGATATGGAAGCAACCTAAGTGTCCATCAACAGATGAATGGATAAAGAAGATGTGGCACATATATACAATGGAATACTACTCAGCCCTAAAAAGAAACGAAATTGAGTTATTTGTAGTGAGGTGGATGGACCTGGAGTCTGTCATACAGAGTGAAGTAAGTCAGAAGGAGAAAAACAAATACCGTATGCTAACACATATATATGGACTCTAAGGGAAAAAAATGTCATGAAGAGATTAGTGGTAGGACAGGAATAAAACACAGACTTACTAGAGCATGGACTTGAGGCTGTGGGGAGGGGGAAGGGTAAGCTGTGACGAAGTGAGAGAGTGGCAGGGACATATATACACTACCAAACGTAAATTAGATAGCTAGTGGGAAGCAGCCGCATAGCACAGGGAGATCAGCTCGGTGCTCTGTGACCACCTAGAGGGGTGGGATAGGGAGGGTGGGAGGGAGGGTGATGCAAGAGGGAAGAGATATGGGAAAATATGTATATGTATAACTGATTCACTTTGTTGTAAAGGAGAAACTAACACACTATTGTAAAACAGTTATACTCCAATAAAGATGTTAAAAAAAAAAAATAATAAGATCCCCAAGTCTGTGGCATTTTGTACGGCAGCCCCGGGACACTAACACCCATCACGGACCCCCGCCAAGTGGATGGCGCCCAGCTCTGGGTACCCTCAGCACAACACCAGCCAGAATGTGACAACACCAGGACCAGGTGTGAGGCCGACACGGCAGTGGGAGGGACAAATCTGAAAGGTATAGCAGGTGGAGCCTGGGTAAACCTGACTGGGAGGCTGGTTCTGCATCTAGGAGGCAAAGAGAAGAGGGAGAGGGCGTGGTGCTCCGTGGCCATCTCTGCGCTGCGGGAGAGGGCGTGGCACTCCGTGGCCATCTCTGCGCTGAGGGAGAGGGCGTGGCGCTCCGTGGCCATCTCTGCGCTGAGGGAGAGGGCGTGGCGCTCCGTGGCCATCTCTGCGCTGAGGGAGAGGGCGTGGCGCTCCGTGGCCATCTCTGCGCTGAGGGAGAGGGCGTGGCGCTCCGTGGCCATCTCTGCACTGAGGGAGAGGGCGTGGCGCTCCGTGGCCATCTCTGTGCTCGGCCACTCGTCCAGCGGGCCCATCCCCTCTTCTTGCCCCGGTTATCACCCTGGCTTCCTCTTGAGGCCCCTGCCCCGCCTCCCCGGGCCCCTCGGAGGCAGGGGCTGGGGTCCCTCAGGGAGCTCAGCCGGACCCCCGAGGCTCGGCCACCCCCAGTGAAACACAACGTCAAGTGCCGTTGCAAAGGAGATGCACCGTCGGAGGCCAGTAACACTGGGTCTGTTTTATCTCTGTCCCTGTGGCCAGGTTGCCTATTTTACTAGGCAGAAATGATGTACGTACACATTTCATACATTTGGAAGAAAACTTTGACTCTCAGCTTCCCTCTCTCTGAAATGGAAAAACCTGCTTGGAAGGCGCTTTCTGTTTCTGAGGACTTAGGCACAGCCTGTTGGGGGCTTGGCACTGGTAAATCATCCTTACTTTTAGTTCAGTTCAGTTTATTCCAGCTCATGGCAGGAAGCCCCTTCTTTGCAAAGCCGACAAACACCGGTTGTTTTGAAAGGAAAGTGCCCCTAAGCTGAGGGCTGCAGCAGTGGCACAAGAACTGTCCCCCAGACCAAGAGGGACACTTCCTGGCACAGGTGGGGCGGCACCGGCTCACTGTCACCGTGACCCCGACGGAAGGGGGCTTGGGCTCTTTGAGCGGCAGCGAGCACCTGGGTTTGCTCTGGCACGTTTCAGGGTCCCGAGCAGGCAGGTGGGTGGCTGCACGGTGCTCCCCTCCCTGTGCCAGGTTCCCGGCCCCGGAGAGGGGCAGGGCGTCCCCGCGTCCCACAGGTCAGGGAGCCCAGACACGAGGGGGCCGAGTCCAGGTGATTCTCCCAGAGTCAGGAGACCCGGGCTTTCTCTCACTTTCTCCCTACCCCGACTCCAATGCGTTCCAAGGAGCCTCACAATCAAACCCAACACCCAGTTGTGTTCTCTCTCCAGGGCCTTGTTCACACGAGCAAAGGGCCGGGCAGCTCACCCAGCCCTGGCGCCACCGCTCAGCCTGGTCCCGGGAAGCGTCGTCCTACAACAGTGATGGGGGCGCCCGGTTCTCATTAAGGTCACACACAAGCGGCATGGACACCGCGTGAGGGGTCAGCACCCACTGAGGTCCAACTTAAAGCCTGGGGGCTGAGGCTCAGAGAGGGCTAGTGATTTGCCCAAGGTCACACAGCTGGGCAGAGGCAGAGTCCAACACCAAGCCTTGCTCTCCCACGCCGGTGGCTGCTGCGAATTGCACTAAAACGTTCTCACTCAAGCTCAGTCACCCCGTCCTTGCGTTCGGGCCTCTGGGACCATCTCAACAAGCCTGTCTTCTCCCTGCTCGGCGGCCTCACAGTCAGAGCAGGGCCTCTTGCTTCCTCCCAGGTCCCCCCGCGGTAAGCAGCCCGGACCTCCGTGCCCCGGGTTGGGGGTGGGGGTGGGGAAGGACATGGGCTCTTGAAACGGTAACCGTGGAGACCCGCAGCCTGGGGGACCAGCCCGGTCAGTCCAGGCTCCCTCCGCTGCCACCAGAGCAGGAGCCCGCCCGGCTGTCCCCGGCCACCTTGTCCATGCAAGGAGCTCCTCTCAGCTACTCAGCTGACGCAGGGCCGCCCTGCCATGGCTCTGAAACCCTCGTTGCCATCCCCAGCAGATCGCGGCTCCTCTGACTTGGGACCCAGAGCCAGAACAAGGCTGCGCCCCGTGACCCACTCTCCCGCACACCTGCCAAGTCTCAGCTCCGGGAAGCTGGCCCCGTCCCTCCCCCTGTCACAGGCAAGCATCCTGCACCCTGGAGCCCGCCCATCTGTCTCCCCTGCCAGATGACGTGGGCCCTCCTGTAGGGCAGGGACCCACTGGTCTTATTCACCTCTGTGTTCCCGGTACCCAGCCCGGAAGGCACACAGCAGGTGCTCAGTGGCTGTGTGTTGAATGACCACATGATCTGCTGCCCAACGATGCACGGTCGACGGGCAGTTAGGACCACAGCCTTCCGACAGGTCTTCCCTGGGCACGCTCAGCAGACGCAAATCCTTGTCCTGGGGGGCACCCATCCCCCGGGGGAGCACGCAGTCAGGGAGGCCTTCCAGGCAGTGAGGAAGGACCGCCCTCCCTCTCCTGGCCCGGCCCGGCCCGGACTCCGGTGCCGGCCCCTGTTGCTGGACGCAGAGACGGAGCTGGCTCCCGGGGCTCCCGGGGCTCCCGGAGCCCACTGGGCCTGGCACTAGGGGCACTAGTGGCGGGTTGAAGGAGGGCTGAGTAGGCCGCCGAGCCGCCCTCCAGACGAATGAGGAGCGCCCCAAACGTTCCCAGAGCCTCTGTGGAAGCAAGCCCAGGAAGCCACCTGCAGGGCAATGACCGGCCCCCGGGGCAACGGGCCTTCCCTTCCTCCCTGGCCTGCCGGGCCTCAGCATTCAGAGGGCCTCTCTTCTGCTGGGCCGGTGGCCTCCAGGCTGAGAGCACAGGTGGCTTCTGCACCAGGCCTGGCAGTAGCTGGGCTCCCGGCAGGTCCCGAGCCCAGCTCAACAGCGGGTCCAGAATCCAGGGGCTGGTGCTGGGCATGCTGACCCGGTCAGGGGAGGCTCTGGGGACACAGAGGACCCGGGGCACGTGGTCCTCCTCCGCGGAGCCCTCCCACCCCGGCTCAGGGCCGCCTTTCCCCAGGTCGCCGTGACACACCAGGGGTAGCAGGCAGGATGGTCCCCACGGCCCTCGGACGTCACGTGCACCTAAGTCCACCTGTTCCTGCCTCTATCGGGAACAGCAGGCCTTGAGATTTAGTCACCTCGGTGCCGCAGGCCGAGAGCCCTGAATGAATCACGAAGGGGCAGTTGCCCCAAAAGCAGTGGCTTCCAAACCCGCTGAAATCAACTGCTAAAGAAAATGTGAGGATTTCCCTCCGTTCAGTTCTTTCAGGACGGGCTTGGCGAGAGTGTGCTGAATCGGGCTGGGTCCCGCCCACCCCGAGGGCCCGACCCGAGGAGGGCCCCCTCCACCAGCCCATATGCCCCCATCACGTCTTCTGGGCCAAAGCGCGCGAGGTGGGTCTCCACCCAGCCCCACCAGGGACCCCCCACCCCTGAGCCCCCGCACCGTCTGCTAGGTCTGGGGACAGGTTTCTGCCCTGGCTCCGGTCCCTCCCCACAGCCAAGGGTGGGGGGACTCTGCAGCCCTGACCCCTCGCTCCCACAGTGCAAAAGGTCTCACCGAAGGACTCAACCCACAGAACCAGCGTCAACAGTAAAGAGCAAAGCGGGCCTGACAGCTGAGCTCTGCCCTTTCCTCCCGGAGCAGAATTCCTCCGGGCAACGGCCCCTCCTGCCAGACACAGCTGCCGGAGAGCCTCAGCGAGCCACCGAGACCCCCGGATCGGCCGGCCTCCCACGCTCTTCCCGGGGGGCCCGGCTGACTCTCCAGCCTCTGCTCTTCTCGGCGCCCCCTCCCGCCACCTCCACCCAGGGACCCCGGTCATCTCGGCCTCTCGACCCAGAGCCGCCACCAGCACAGCGAGCCCCTCCCCGGCGAAAGGAATTCTGGGTGTCCCATGGGCTTGGGTCCGAGGAGGCTGGGTCTGAACTCTGCAGTGATCCCAGCATGACTCTGCACCCCACACACAGGCGCGCGAGCAGCCCCGTGGGTCCCCCCGCCCCCGGCAGCAGTTTCCCTGTCCGTCTCCCAAACGTGGATGCAGAGCCGCTGCTATGCGGCACCGGAGTGGCCGGGGTCTCCAAGGGCCCGCCCCCATCCAGCTCATCCGTAGCCCGCTTGGTGGCTTTCAAGGGGCTGGCGTGCCTGGGACACCACACGTGGGGGACAGAGTGGAAAGCCAGGGGTTGCTGGCGTCCTGAGGCCGGGCCAGGAGTCCTGTGGGTCACGCACCACTCGCCGCCCGTGGACCGTCTGCACCATCCCGGGGCCCTGCAGGGCGGGGCTCCCAGTGGGCGTCCTGCAGGGGTGGGGGGCTCCCTGGCACAGGGCCCGGTCGCGCCAGACAGAGCAAAGGTGGCTGACACGCCTCCCCTCGAGGGCCTGTGGTGCCCTGGGCTGCCGTTCACCCTGGATTCACTTCCCGCCTTCAACCCGCCAACGCTCGTGCGTGTCGCCTGCCAGGACTCGTGTGGGAGCCGAGAATTCAGGACGGGGAGACCGGAGCCTTTCCTCCAGGCTTCTGGGGAAGAAGGAACTGCCTGCGGGGTGTGAGTTGAGGACGTGGGGCAGGAGGAGGAGCTGGCAAGGTCTTCAGGGGCTGCCGTTCTGGGTGAATCTTGAAACCCAAAGGAGGAGTTTGCCAGGATGCGTGACGCAAGGGCACGAGAGGGCATCTCCATGGGAAGGAACGCGTTTGCGAAGGTGCAGGGGAGAAAGGGAGCAGTGAGGACGGAGGCGCGGCAGCAGCCCGGGGGCAGCGGAACCCCTCCCCTGCTCATTGCACCCACACCCCAGCCAAAGGGAGCTTTTGCCCTGTTCCTGCCCCAGGGCCTTTGCACGAACCCCCACCCTGCCTGGAACCGCACTCCCTCTCCCTCCCTTCAGGACTGGCGCCATCTCATCTTCTGGCTCAGCTCCTGTTCATTTCCTCTGGAGGACCGCCTCCACCCCACCCCACCCTACCCCCAACCACCCCAGGTAAAGTCGGTCCTTCCCCCGCTCTCCGGCCCAGCCAAACACTGCCGCGTTATCTGCTTGTTGAGAGGCGTTGATTTCTGCCTCTCTCTGGGACACCAGCCCCGGAAGGGTCAGGGGCATGCCGGCCTCCTCTCTCACACTGCGCCTGCAGCCTGGCGCCCAGCACAGGGCCTCTGAGGGGCAAGGAATTTGGCCTGGCCCAGAGGGAGGTCCTGCCCTAGTTTCTGGAAGGTGATCGTACCCGACAGGATGCCTCTGTGTAGGGAGGGGTTAACTGCACCCCAAATCCTTAGAGTGGGGCTGGCCTTGCCGGAAAGTCCAACCCTATGATTCTGGCGGTCTTGGGTCATGTCACCTGGAGAGTGAAATCAACCACGTGGTGACCAATCAATCAGCCAACCAACCAATCAATCATTTAATGGAGCACCGATAAGGTCTCTGGCCCTGGAGCTTCCCTGGTTGGCAGTACTCCGTGTGCGCTGTCACCCATCACCGGGAGGGGCCGAGTCCGGACTCCACGGGGAGAAGACGATGGCACCGTGTGTCCGGACCCCTCCTGGACCCTGCCCCACGCTGGGCTGATTTCACTCTGTATCTCCCCCCGGCCCCTGCCGGGATAAACCATAACCGGGGCTGTGACGGTTCTGTGAGTCCTTCGGATACATTAACGAACCCGTGGGCAGCTGTGAGGACCCCTCGTGCTAGCCGTTGCCGTCACAAGTATGGATGGTCTTGGGACTGTTTGGAGACCCGCTAACTTTGCAGCTGTCCCCAAACTTGCGCAGCCATCAGCGTCCACTGAACAAAGGAAGAGGTCGGCCGGGCCAGTGCGGGAAGGCCCCTGGTCCCACCCAGCAGCGGATCCACCCGTTTACACCTCAACACCGCCGGGCCTCGGGCCACCTGCCCCATAGCCCGGTCGGACTGGCCGGCCAGCCTGCAGCCCCAGCCTGCGTCCTCTTAACCGTGCGATGATAGTGCAGAAGCCGGGGAAAAGGCGTCGGAAGAGAGATTGAATTCCACCAACCTTGCTTTTGTCTTCAGTTCTGGCCGCCTGTCGACACGCCGGGTGCCAGATGGAGGAGCCTGTGGACAGATTCCCACGAGGGAAGTGTTAGCGTTACTTCCGGAGACGCAGGGGCCGCGCGGAGGGTCAGGAGGAGGGGACTGGCGTCCACGCTCGGGCCCTCGCTCCCCTTCGTCTGTGCCGGAGTCACAGGTCAGGGCTGGGCCTGGGGCAGATCACTGGGGGCTCAAAGCCCCACCGGGAGGGCGAGGACACGAAACAGACAGGAAACGCCCCACCATGAGCTGATGCTCCCATGGGGTCCCTCGGAACCCCGGGCACCCAGACGAGGCCTCTCCGAGGAGGGGGTCTGCGGGTGGCTTCTATTCAGAGGCAGGGGAGAGAAGAGGGGCTGCCGTGAGACCTCCGCCGGCTCCTCTCCGTGCGGGCGGGCAGTGGTCAGGCCCAGCCACGGGCGCAGTGGGGGGCCGGAGCCCAGTGGGACCTGCCTGGGGAACGAGGGCTTTGGGGCAGGGCTCTCCTCGGGGACCCTCAGGTGGGAACCTTAGGTGTGGGCTGAAGATCAGGGCTGCAGGCTGGGGGGCCTGACCCCGCACTCACTCGCGGGGTGTCTGAGCTGTCTCGCTCGTGCCGGCCCCGCCCAGCTTCCACAGCTACAGGCGCCACCCTCAAGGTAACAGGCCACCAAGCGCCCCAAGGACCCCAAGGGCCCTGCTCTTTTCTAATTCAAACTCGACCTCCCCGAGTCTCAGAGTTTTTCCACCTGCACACAGGGCCGACGATAATCCTACCTGGTCAGGCCTTTGGCAGAATTTAATATAACTAAATAGGGGTAATAACTTCAGGGCCCAGAGCGCTTGCTTCCCCCCTCGGGCCTCCCTGAACCTCAGCCCGGCCCCCTTTCTCCCTCCGTCCATCCGTACTCGGCTCGCACACCCTCTGCGGGTGGCCACGGCTGCTGTGTCCGCGTTTACATCCGCCGCTGCCAGGACAGCCCACGCCCCGCGTGGAGATGGGAGCCTTGTCTGTCCCATTCTCACATCCCCCGAACCAGCCACACAGAGTGGACGTAGTAGGGCCCTGGCACACAGCAGGGGCTTAAAAGTGCGGTGGCAGGAAGGAGCTACACCCCATTTCTGCCTGCAAAGCCTCCAGGTCACGTGAGTTAACGCCGGGGAAGGGAACTTATTTCTCCTCCTCCCTGGAAAAATATCTGCACCAACTCGGAGCTCCCAGAGAGACCGGGCCTTGGCTGGTTTGTGTGTAAGCTTTTCTTCTTTTAAAACATTGCCTATGATAACAAAGGTAATAGCTGTTTTTTTTTAATTAAAATTTAAAGAAGCCTAAAAAAGAATATATAGGAAAATTAAAATCATCTGTAACCTCCTACCCACTTTGGGTCGGGCTGTCTTCCAGCGTACACATACATATTAAATACAACGTAGGTACACAGTTTAGTATCCTGCGATTTTTGCTTAAAAGTGTCTTAGTATTTCTCCACGTAACTAAATATCAAAACTGTAACTTTAAGGGCTGCATAATATCGCATCGTACGGATTGATGAGAATGTCTCTATCTGCTCCTTGCCTGTTCGTTCCAATGTTTTATTTCTAAATAAAGGTGCAGGGAGGGACTTCCCTGGTGGCGCAGCAGTTAAGAATCCACCTGCCAATGCAGGCGACACGGGATCGAGCCCTGGTCCGGGAAGATCCCACATGCCGCAGAGCAACTAAGCCCGTGCGCCACAACTACTGAGCCTGCGTTCTAGAGCCCGCAGGCCACAACTACTGAGCCCACGTGCCACAGCTACTGAAGCCCGCGTACCTAGAGCCCGTGCTCCGCAACAAGAGAAGCCACCGCAATGAGAAGCCCGCGCACCGCAACGAAGAGTAGACCCTGCTCGCCGCAACTAGAGAAAGCCCGCGCGCAGCAACGAAGACCCAATGCAGCCAAAAATAAATAAATTTTTTTTAAAAAGCCTGTGCGCAGTAACGAAGACCCAATGCAGCCAAATAAGTAAATTTATATTTTAAAAAAAGTTGCGGGGAGTCCATTGTACACGAGTTCCACCCCATCTCTCTGATTTACTTGAGGGCTTCCTAAAAGTGGGGTCTTGGCTCAAAGGGTGTGTGCATTTTTAAGGCTCTTGAGGCATCTTGGCAATTTCCCAGTTTTTGCCCACGAGCCAGGTAAGACACCCGTTTCCTCCCATCCCCACAGCATGGGGATGTGTCTTTCCTTTTAACCCTTGTCAATCCAGTGGGAAAAATAACCTCCACGCGTTATTTTAATCTGGGTCTCCCTGATAACTAGGGAGAGTCAGACTCCCCCGCCTATGTTCACTGAGTCTGCAGACAGGAAGGTGCGTCCAGGGCTGGGTGGCAGTGCTGGTATTTGGCGGGGGGCAGCTCATCTCCCTCGGAGGCCAAAGGGCTCACCGGGACCTCTGCTCCTTGGGGCTTTTTCTGCATGGGATTCACCCGTCAAATACGCCCTCCTGGAGCCCCAGCATCCAGGTGGACCAGGCAGAGGGTCTCGGGGTGTCCGCGCAGGGCAGGGCCTGAGCCCCAAAGGGGCCCCTCCCCGTGGGACTCTGGTGCTCCGTGGAGCGGGGCGTGAACCCTTCCGGCACGGACTGGGAAAGAGGCTGGGAGGGGACGGGATGGGCTGCGACATCCCACAGAGAGTCAGGGCGGGTCCCGCATTAGAAACGGGGAGCCCAGGGCCGTGAAGAGCATCTTTGTTCTGAGACTGGGTCCCCGTGACGGCCAGCTCGTGTCCCCGAGCTGCCAGCTCGATGCCACTGCGCTAGGCGTCGGTACGTCCTGAAGGTGCCACCTACAGTGGGCGTGGCGCCTCGGGCAGGGGGACCCCTCCCCACCCAGCCATACGCAAAGGGCCCCTTTCATAAGCTCTCAAGACTGAAGAACAAGAGGGCACACTGGGGGCCAGGCAGTCCCGGCTGACGTCACCCCACGAGGTTCAGTCTCAGAAAGGGAGGCCTGTGTGACACACGGCCCCAGAAGGACGCCGGGTGAGGTCATCCAGTGGCCCGTCCGGCCCCACTCAGCTTGCCTCCGGGGTCCCGGAGACACAGGCGTCCTTGAAAAGACAACTGTGGCTACAGAGACAGGGGGGTCTCAGCATCTGACCCATCCCGCCCAGGCCCCTCGGGGAAGGTCTTCAACCCGTGAGCCCAGTTTCAGCGAGGATTCTGTTGAGCCTCGGCCCCACCTTTGACTGTGCGTCTAGGCCGCTGGCCTGTCTTCAGCAGGAATCCTTCTCGGCCTTTCCTCTCGGTAATTTTCCACCCACCCGTCCCTGCCCTACTCCCCGCGCCCTCCTTGGCTATAAATCCCCCCCCCCCACCCCCGCCATCCTTGTCGAATTCCAGAATTTGGCCTGATCCACCTCTCCTTCTGCCATGTCCTGATTACCGTCTTCCTACCGTTCTGACAAGCGTCCAAATAATCTTTCTTTATCAAGGCTTGGGAATGAATAAGCCACAGGGATGGGGTGGGTCTTCAAGGTGATAAAACGAAGTGTAGCTCGCAGGAGAATGGCTGGCACCCCGGTTAATAAACATGTAAAGAAATAGCTGGGAGCTCCGGTCTGAGTGTTGGGGTAATTTTTTTTGAACAAAAGCAACGACGAGCCAAACGGGGTCACTGCAGAAGGAGGGAGGGGGCAACTGGCTGCCACCTGCTGCTTCTCCAGGTCTGGTGGCCACAGAACGCCTCGCCTTGATTCTATCGTTATTATTATTATTTTCATGGTGAATGGGTTAGGGATTTCCCATGAAATGCCACGAAATGGGTTAGAGGGTTGCCTGTGTTTTTCTCCAGAACTCTCTTTACCGACACTTCGGCGACTCCCTTGACCAGGAAAAAAGCCTCAGGGGCGTCCCGTGGTCTCCACACTCCCTCATCAATCAAGGGAGGGTAGCGCGGGAGAAAGCTCTGAGACAGGGACCCTGGGCTGAGGGGCTTTCGGGACAGGCTTGATGCGACCACAGACACCCCAGACCGCATCCGTTTACGTTTGGCTACTGGGACCCAAATTTCCAACACTCCTGGATCCTGCTCTTGAATTTGGCCTTTTTCTCATCTTGTCCGTCTCAGGTTCACGGACATCACGTGGACGGGCGATGCAAAACCAGGCCGGCTGTCACTCTGCCGGGGCTGGCGGGTGCTCCGTGGGGAGAGCCTGCTGGGCCCTGGTCCCCCATCTCTGCTGGGGGGCGGGGTTCCCTAACTAGCGGGAAAGCTCGCTGACCCGCCAGGGCACAGCCGGCACAGGGCGTGGGCCCGGGAGCCGCCTGTTTGGTGCCCTCGGGTCCCGAGCACCCAAGCAGCACACTCTTCTGTTTTTTGGTGGTTTTTTTTTTGCTGTACGCGGGCCTCTCACTGCTGTGGCCTCTCCCGTCGTGGAGCACAGGCTCCGGACGCGCAGGCTCAGCGGCCACGGCTCACGGGCCCGGCCACTTCGCGGCACGTGGGATCCTCCCGGACCGGGGCACGAACCCGCGTCCCCTGCATCGGCAGGCGGACTCGCGACCACTGCGCCACCAGGGAAGCCCACGCTCTTCTTACCTTGCAGATACATCTCCTCGCCTTCCGCGAACATCCGGCCGCAGCCGACACATAGCGCACACAGAGGGTGATAGTGCTTATTCCCCGCCTGCAAAAAGCACAAAGCACAGGCGTTTCTGCTCAGGGCACAGCGTGTCCTCGCGCAGGGGCTCAGGTGCGGCAGGACCTCGGGCTGTGTGGTGGAGAGCCCACACCCAGGGCGATGGGACGGGACCGGCGATGCCCCAGGCCGTCCAGGGTGTGTGAACGCGGCCCCTGCCCGCTGGGGCCACGCCTGGGAGCAGAGAGCGGCCTCCAGGAGAGCAGCTGTGTCGCCCGCCCCTCCCGGCTCAGTGGTGGATGGGTCCGCCCCACCCACGAGGCAGAGGGAGGGCCACGTCCCACGCATCTCTGTAACTTGGTGGGGCGGGGAGGGAGGACCTAACGTTATTTCCCCAGGTGGAGGGACACGACAGGTGGGGTGAAAGTGATAGATCATTTTCTTTCTGTCTCTCTGTATCGCTCAGTGTTCTCAATGAGCGTTTTGCTGTTTTTATCATTCTTGTAACCCATTCAATTCGATTAAAATATTAATACTGAAATAACCAAAACAAAGGACATGGGCAGGTTTGGCTTATTTCTACATGGTACCAAAAAAAAATCACCCCAAAATACTGTCTTCAGCCTGACTGTGCAGTGACTATTCCTTCACCTGGGTTGGGTGTAGCTGCAGCCTGCTGCTAAATGTGGATGTGACCCCCCCCCACTCTTTCCTGAGATGAGAAGGTTATCACGACTCTCTGAAACTGAATTAGTCATACTCTCCTGAATCAGTGCGCAACGGGGTGCAGATTCATTACAAGCACCTCACTTTCCTTCCCCTTCCCCACGGGTGCCTTCGGTGCAAACCAGGCCCGAGGGGACCCCTGCGCATCAGGGAGGAAGAATCCAGGACGGACTCCCTTCCTGCGGGGGGCCGGAGGTGCCAATCCCATGTCTCCAGGCAAAGGGATGCTTCGGGGAAGCGTGACAATGCTGACTGCTCAGTCCTGCCGGCTCTGCGGCCTCAGGGCCTTTGCACCTGCAGCCCCTTCCACCTCGACCACCCTCCCCGCTCTCCCACCCGGGGCCACCTGGAATGTTCCCGATCTCATCTCCAACGCCACCTCCTCTTGGAAGCTTCCCCGCTCTGGGCTCCCACAGCTCCATTTTCACAGGGTTTGACACTTATTTCGGGTGAATCTTCCCCACTAGACAGTGAGCCTCCGAGGGCACGGCCTGGCATGGGGCCATGGCAGGAACCCCTAGTCTCAGGGATCTATCTGGGGAGCAGGTCACACTGCAGCACTGGGCCCCGGGAGAGTGAGGGTGAAGCTGCCATTTCAGCCTTAAAACGCCAAGCAGTCAGAGCAGCTCCGTCCTCGAGGTACAAACAGGGGATTGGAACGGTGCCGTCGCTTTAATAGAAACCACCTGTTATCAGGGCCCAGTTGTCAACCGAGGACTCACGCACTTTAAACACTGTGACCTCTGACCTGTCCTCACGCCTTCCTCAGGCAGGCGCCCCCTTCACTCTGGGTCGGGGGGGACAACCCACCCTCATGACATCAAACAGCAGGCGTTCTGTGACAGCCGCTTGGGGGAGAAAGCACACACTGGTGTCTACACAGCACATCTACACGGCACGCCTACACGTGAGCCAGGTGGAGAGAGAAAGCCGTGGGGACAGTCTGTAAGGGGACAGGCTTGAAACCCCAGCCCGAGCAATGAGAATTAAGGCTGAGCAGAGAAACAGCCCTGCGGCCACCGCCAGGGTCCTGCCCGGCTTCCACACTCTTCCCTCTGGAAAGCACCCCCCGACCCAGCAGCTGGCAAATGCCCCCGGTCTCCAAAAATAGCAGCAACGGGGATACCACTTATTTCTACAGGGAGAGGCAAGGAGCCTTTCACACACTAACTGGTCTTCAATCCCGTGACGGCCTGGGAGGTTCATGACTATGTTTGTTTCCATCAGAGCACAGAGAGGTGGAGGAGGCCCAGCAAGGTCACACAGCAGAGGGGGTGGGGCCAGGCCTTTGTGGCCTCTGTCCCCAGCCGGGCGGGGTCCCTGACTCTGTGGTGTGCACCCCACGCCCACGCACCCCCCAGACCCCACGCCCTGAGCAAAGCAATCAGCTTGGAGGCCTAGAACAGACTCAAGGCTGAGGAAGGAAACCAGACACCGCAGAGCGGATCCCATTTTTACAACGTTCAAAACGAGGCAAATGAATCTATACGGTCAGAGTCAGGGTGGTGGCTGCCTTGGGGGCCCCAGGGGGCTGTTTGGGGTGCTGGGCATGTGTTTTCTTGGTCTGGGTGCTGGTGGCTTGGGTGTGTCCAGTGTGTGAGATTCACGGCCTCCTCTGTGTGTGACATGTGCCAGTAAAAGAGTTTTCCCACAGAAGTATAAAACCACAGAAGAAGACACAGGGGTATATTTTTCTGACCCCAGATTTGGCGGTGGATTTTCGGATATGACATGGAAAGCGTGAGGGGCGACGACACAATAGATAAGTCGGACTTCACAAAAATTAACAACTTTTGTGCATCAAAGGACATTATCAAGAAAGTGAAAAGACAAACGATTTGCAAATAGTTTGAGAAAATATTTGCAAATCATAGATCTGATAAGGGTTTAGGATCAGAATATAGAAAGAGCTCTTACAGCTCAACAACAAAAAGACAAACAGTCCAGTTAAAAAATAGGCAAACGGCTTGAACTGACATTTTTTTCCCAAAGAAGGTACAGGAATGGCCAAGAGGCAAATCAAAGACGCTCAACATCACTGTCATTAAGGAAAGGCAAATCCAAACGACAATGAGACACCACCTCACACCCACGAGGGTGACTACAGTTAAAACAAAACAAAAAGGAAAAGAACAAGTGCTAGTGAGGATATGGAGAAACTGGAGCCCTTGCACAGCGGTGGGGGGGATGTAAAATGGTGCAGCCACTGTGGAAAACACTTTGTCAGTGCCTCCAAAAGTTAAACACAGAACTACCATACAGCCCAGCAACGCCACTCCTAGGTATTTAAGAAAAATGAAGAGAACAAAAGAGATAAAAACACGGGTCCACACAAAAACGCGTACCTACATCTTCACAGCAGTGTTATTCCCAGCAGCCAGAAGGTGGAACCAGCCCAAATGTTCAAATGTGAGTGTGATAAACACAACAGAAGATTATTCAGCCATGAAAAGCCACATGGGGCCCCCATGATGTCTTAGAAGGACATTAGTGTCCTTACAAGATGAGACAGCAGAGCTCTCTGCCATGGGAGGACACAGGGAGAAGGTGACAATCTCCAAGCCAGGAACCCAGTGGGCTGGCACCTTGATCTCGGACTTCCAGCCTCTAGAGCCGGGAGAAATAACTGTCTGTTGTTTAAGCCTTGCAGTTCATAGCATAGCAGCCCAAGCCGACAAAGACAGGCTCATGAAGTCAAAAATGAAAGTGTCCTCACCCCTTGCATCAATTCCCACTGCTGGTCTGCTCTGTCTTGCGGTGGCCGCGGTGGCCGGGGCGTTCCACGTGATCGGAACCCAGCAGCAGCCCCTGCTCCGTCAGAGCCCTTTCCTGCCCACAGCTGTCCTAGAAGGGCCTCAGTCATCTGTGCTGTCACCTCAGCCCCCAGCCCGGGAGGCAGCTCAGCCCCTTACCCAGGCGGGACTCAAGATGGCGCAGAGTTTGCAAGTGCATCAAAAGCCCATGAGATTTTGCAGTGCGTGGTTTGAAAACGATGTCTTGTGCCTCCTGACAAGTGGCTGTCATCTTTAATCAGACAGAACCAGGCTCATCAGGAACGCAGCCTCCGGGGGCACAGAGCGGCTCTGTTTCTCAGCGGTACCCAGGCAGAGTGGAGGGTACTGAGCGCGGCCCTACCGTGGACATTAGGGACCGGGCTGGCACCGCGGAGATGTGGCGGTGTCTCTGGGCTCCAGAAACTCCCTCCCCTCCCTGCAGAGAGGGGCAGCCAACCCCTCCCCCTCCCCCAGCTGTGGGAAGCACGGAGGGATGGACCTCCCCTACCCCATCGGAAGCAGGCACCCCCTTTTCCTCCCTAAAGCCGTCCACGGCCTCTTCCGTTCCCTGGAGAACGGGCTGTGCCTCCGCCCGCTTTTGAGCCCTCCCCTGGGTCCCCGCTGCAGGGCACACATCCCCCAGCCCAGACCAGCCAGCTCCCAGTGGCTGCTCCTGGCACATCTCCCAAGTTGAAGCTTTAGTGTCCTTTGTGAATGACCAGAACTGGATCCAGATCTTAAAAGGCCTCATCTCCAGAGCGCACCCGTCAAATGAAATTTACCGAGAAGCTAATCAAAATCTTTAGCAGGAAGGATGCGGTCTGGAGAGGGGGGAGCATCTGGCAGCCCTCTCAGAGGGGTCTGCAACCCCAGACCCTCCCAGCTCTGTGCCACTGCCACGTCCGCAAAGACCGCCCCCCAGAACCCCTGACTCAGCCCTGCCCCCTCCCCATTGCTTACGCCATAGGCCTTGGGACAGGCTCGCTCTGGGCTCGGGGTCTTGTTCTGGACTCAGGGCCTCGGGGGACCACATGGAGGCCGGCGTGGCTCCCTGACTCTGTTTGGGCTCTGTTCCTCTCTCTCCCCCAGCTCCAGGACTGGGGTGACCGCTCTAGGACTGAGCCTTGTCCCCTCGTTCTCCGCTGTGCCAGGTCCTAGAGCAGAGCCGCACGCAGAGGGGCTGTCCCATAAAGATGTACCCGCCAGGCATGCATAAAGGGGTCCTAGAGGACAGGGGAGTTCTGACCAGTGAGTGTGGGAGCAGAGAGGTAAGGTACTCCACCTCCGGGCGCGTCGGCTATCAAGGCTCTGAGAAGTCCTGCAGTAAGGACGTCGGCCTGGCGCCCTTGCCGGGCTTCCTCCACCCAGATGCCTGGGAATGCGCTGATGGACCTATGGTTAAGGACAAGGACTGGAGACACTGATCCTTGCTGGGTGCTGAGCAGGGACGTGGCGTCAGGTTGAAGGCAAGTCAGCATGCGTCTCTGTGTGTCTCTGTGTGTGTGTGTGTGTGAGTCTGTGTATGTCTGTGTGTATTTTTGTGTCGTGTGTGTGTGTGTCTGTGTACATATGTGTGTGTATTTTTGTGTCCCTGTGTATGTCTCTATGTGTGTGCATGTGTGTGTCCATGTGTATCTCTGTGTCTCTGTGTGTGTCTGTGTATGTGGCTATGTGTGTAAGTCAGTGAGTATTTCTGTGTCTATGTGTATGTCTATGTGTATCTCTGGGTCTGTGTGTGTGTATGTGTCTATGTGTGTAAGTCAGTGAGTATTTCTGTGTCTATGTGTATCTCTGTCAGTGTGTGTCTCTGTGTGTGTGTATGTGTCTATGTGTGTAAGTCAGTGAGTATTTCTGTGTCTATGTGTATCTCTGTGTCTCTCTGTGTGTGTGTATGTGTCTGTGTGTGTAAGTCAGTGAGTATTTCTGTGTCTCTGTGTATATCTGTGTGTCTCTGTGTATGTCTGTGTGTCCGCGTGTGTGCACACAGTCTAAAAGGATGAAATCTATACGCTAACGGTAGTTTTTCTAGGTGATGACATTCATTATGGATGATTTTCCTTTTATGATAAAGTTATTCCCTCTGAGAGTGTTTTTAGAATAAACACATTCATTCAGTTTTAAAAAGGGAGAGAGAAGCTGGGGTCTTGGGAAGTGGACTTCACCTCTGTCCTTAGGAAACGCCTTGATTTGTTCCGAACTCAGGGTTTGTTTTCTCCCAGTGATAAAAGTCCTGCGGGCTTAGGAGGGTGAAAAGGAAGTGCCAAGGAGAAAAGAGGAAGAAATAAACACACCAGCGTGTGGAGTCGCAGGAGAGGGTCCATTTGAAACGGAGAAACTTGCAGCTGGCCGCCCCCCTCCTTCCAGGGCTCCTCCAGGTCAGGCAGGGGGACCCCTGCCACCGTCCCCACCGGGGACTCAGCCCCCAGGCCAGGGTGGGACGCAGCGAGCCTTCAGGAAGGTGAGTGGTGGATGGAGGAGTGGAAGGAAGGAAGAGGGGGGAGGGATGGAGGCACAGGAAGGAATAAAGGGAGGAAGGGATTAATGAGCCATCCCAGGGGGACCCTGGGCTTCTCGTTACCATGGAGACAGCCAGGTTGCAGGAGGCAGGTGGGGCTCAGACAGCACCGCCAGGGTCCAGGAGGGTGGGGCCGAGCAAGACACACCCCCTTCCCCGCCCCCGCCCCCCGGTTCCTGCTAACACTGTGAGAGAACCAGTAGAGAGCAAGGTGGTGGCAGGGACCCCCTCTCACTCAGCACCCCCTCCGCTCATCCAGCTCTGATCTGGTTGATCTGCTGAGACCACCATCCCCTGGCGATGCACAGTCACCTCCCAGCTGTCTCTGTGGGGACTCCGTCCCCAGGAGCCAGCACCGCGCGGCAGGGCCGCTCCCAGCCCCCTCCCAGCCAGCCAACCCCGTGAAGGGGAGGGGGCTTGTGTCAGCCCCTCCCAGGTCCCCACCGGACCCAGGACGCTCCCACCCCCAGACCTGGCACGGAGCAGGCTCATCAGGACAGACGCCCCAGACACGCAGGAGGCAGGAAAACATGCACTGGAGGATGCTAAGTATTTAGAGTGATAGAGGGGGCGGGGGGGGGACTGCACTACCAGCAAATGCACATTTCACGGGCGGGCGCCCAGCGTAAGATGGCACCGGGCCCGGCGCACGCAGACGCGGCACAGATCCAGGGCTCCTGCAGGGTCGGGGAAGCGGCCCAGGCTGCTCTCCTACTCAGGCTCCAGAGAGGAACGCACGTTAGGAGGCACGTCGGGGCGGGGGGGCGGGTGCCTTGGGGGTCTGGCCCCTGTGGCTGACCTGCCCTCTGCCCCCTGCAATCCCACCCACCTGCAGCCAGTGCGGCCTCCCCATCAGTCCAGGGAGCTTCCTACCTGCACGGGGTCCCGGCACCGGAGCCCAGTCCGCGCAGTCGGCCCCTGGGCCCCTGTCCGGCCCCGCTGCCGGGACGGGCTGGCAGGAACAGGCAGGGTGACCGTGAGGACGGGGGCGCAGAGCGAGATGCGCTCGGCCTCCAGCCAGCCTCCTGCTTTCTCCGCTCCGGTCCCCTGCCACCTGCCGCGCCTCAGGAGCCCACTGCACGCCCAGCTGGGTGCCAGCACGCTCTGGGCCGAGCCCAGCTGGTGCCAGCACGGTGGCTGCTCCCTTCTGCGGAGCCGGCTTGTCCCCCCGCCCGCCACCCGCCCGCAGCTGCCGCCTCGCTGGGGAGGACGCTCAGAGCGTGCAGGTCCCGCTGACTCAACCGCCACACACACCGAGGAGCCCGCCCGCCCGCAGGGGCGAAAACAAAGGCATTCATCTTCCCGGGGAGGCTCTTTATCCTCCACCCCGGACCTGTTTTTCTCCCGCTCCCCACAATTCAGGCGGTCCGTCCCTTCCTGAGGATAAACCCGAGTGCGCCAGAGGGGCCCCATGCACAGGCCCCAAACGCCCCGAGTCTGTATCTGGCCATTAAGTACCAGGGACGCTCACGCTGCAGACGGGGTCGCCCCTGCCCTCCCCATCCGATCCGTCGGGGGGAGGCCCGCCGACGGCCCCCATCGGCTACCTCGCGGCCGGCGCTGAGCTGGGGGACCCGTCGGATCCCTGAGGACAGGCCTCGGCGGGCGCAGCGCTGGCTCAGGATCAGGACAGGGGAGGCAGGGCGGGCCGCCGGGGCTGGGCCTGGTGCGTCCCGCCCACCCCAAAGGGTGCCGGCCGGGCTACAGTCACACACCTGTGGCGACAACTGCTCGGCCCACAGAGCCTCAGATGCTCCCCGCTTAGGCCATCAGGTACCACAGCGTGGCACGAAACAGGGCACAAAGCAACATCTACGCGGGGAGAGGCCAGGCGGTCGGGCGGAGAACAGGCACCGAGAGCCCGGCTGGGCCTCCTGGGTTCGAGTGGGCTCGGCCCTGCGTGTGGCCGATAGCCCGGCACATGCTCTCCCAGACACACAGACGCGAGCCCACAGAGTGAGGGCTCCAAGGAGGGGGGCCGGCGCTCTGGGGAGGGGCTTGAAGAGACGGTCCAGCGGCCGGCGGACCTGCATAGGTGAGGGTGACAGGTTTCTAGTCTCTTTAAACGGGGGCGACTTGAGCTGTTTCAACAAGCCACCAGGAGGGTGCCTTGTGGCGCCCAGGGAGGAAAGGAGATGGCAGGGTAAGGCTCCAGAGGAGGCGGGCGGGGTTCGGACCGGACCACGGGCCTGGGGGCTGCGTCTGGGAGGAGAGACAGAGCCTCCGTCAGGAAAGGGCAGGAGCGGGTGGGGTAGCAGCTTCGCAGACAGCCCCGAGTGGCGTCTGACCCTCTCTCTGCTAAATCCTAGACAAGGTCGTTGTAGCTGGCTGGCTGGGGTGGGAGGGGAGCAGCCCAGGAGGGCCAGGAAGGCCTGGAATAGTCTTTCGGGGGAACAGAGAGAAACAGGCTTGGACCGCCAGGCACTGCGGCAGGCGGGGCCCTGGCCGGGGGAAGCCTCCAGAAGCCTCAGTGCTGCTGCCGGAGGTGGCGGGTGCCCCGACTCCCCCAGAGCAGGGTCTGGGTGAGGAGAGAGCCCTGGAGAGATGGGAGGGCCAGGTGAGACGTCACCGTGGGGTACGGGGGGAGGACGCGTCCTTCGTGCACGTTCGGAGGATATGGGGGTACAGACGTGAGGCGTGATCACTGCCCAAGGAAAACATACAAGAAGTTCAGCAGACGAGATGTCAACAGTGTCACCACGTGACCGCCTGCCCAACCGCGTCAGAGAAACGTGACGCCCCCAGCGTATAAACAGGCAATGCTGAGGGCAGATAACTGAAATGCAAGCACCCTGAGGGGCTAAAAGTGACAAAGAAGAGCCGGCACCACCAGGGGTGGGAGGGAAGCAGACGACAGCGAGGCCCCGCGTTCTCCCCGATCAACTTGACACAGGGTTTCATAAAGGTTACACCCAGGGTGGGAGATGGGAAAGATCGCATTCTGTCGTTAAGCATGTCAATCAGAATAAACTTTCTGGAAAGCAATTTATAAGTGTCAAGAACCCTTACAAAGTTCACGGTTGTTGGCTCAGTGTCTACACTTCTGTGAATTAATCTTAAGGAAAACCAGAAATGCGATAAAAAAAGATGTTCATCTCAGTGTTATTTATCGTAGTAAAAAAGTGGAAAACGGTGCCATGTCCAACAATGAATGATCGACCTAAAACACTCTGGTCTACTCCTGCAATGAAATACGATGCAACACTGAAACACTCTTATGTACGTACGATGCACCTGGAAATGCTATCTTGTGAGACAGACTTCAATCACAGAGGACCACCAGTGGATGATTTCATTTGCATGACGTGTCCAGAACAGGGAACTCTACAGAGACCAGAGGAGATTAGTGGCTGCCACGGGCTCAGGGTGTAGGGGAGGAATAGCTAAGGGGTACAGGCTTCTTCTTGAGGCGATGAGAACGTCCTAAGCTGGACTCTGGGGATGGGTGCACAGCTCTGTGGAGATACTAAAAACCACCGAATCACACACTTTACATGGGTGAATTGCGTGGTATGTGAACTATATTCCAATAAAGCTGTTTACAAAAAGACCCATAAAACACAAAACAAAAACATAGGAATCTATTAAATAGGACATTGGAGTTGGAAAAAAATCAGGATATAATGTATAAATGGTTTGACGCCAACTCTGACATATGGAGAGAGAAAAAACTGGAAGGAATCCAGCCAAAAAGTTCAGCTAAATATGATCGCATGTCAGTGACTTCCCCCCTTATTTGTGCTTTGCAAACTCTCTACAGTCAATGAGGGTGTAATCACAGCCCCCCCGCAGGGGCCTCTGGACACAGAAGGGCACAGCTCTGCACAGAGCCTGGGACCATTCCCGCTGTGGCGTCTGGGAAATGGGGAGATGGTGGGGAGGGCCCCACTGCCCTCTGGGCGGGTGTGGCCACCCCTTCCCCTCCCGGATACCTGGAGCTGAGGCCCTGGGGCAACTCTCTCCCTGCGGCTCTGGTGTCATTTCGAGAAAAGCAGCTCAGTGCTCAACGTGTAATTCACCAAGGCATTCTGAGCCCTGCTACAGGGGGGCTCTAGCTATGGGGCAGGCACAGCAGGCGTCCTTGGGGATATGCAGGAATGCCCAGCCCTTCCTGGCTGGCCTCTGGGGCCTCTGGCCTCAAGTCCGGCCTCAAGTCCAGCCTCAGCCGCAGCCTGAGGAAACTCTTTAGTATGCAAATCCGACCCGGGTTTTCCAGGGTTCAGAAACCCTTGTGTGGGAGGGTGGCCTGGGCCCTGCAGCCTCAGACCCCAACCTGTCTTCCCACCCCAAGAGGCTGCTTCTGTGACCTCCTTGGAAAAGGCTCCCAGGCCCCTTGGCTGGGTCAGGGCCCCTCCCCTCCCAGTCCTCTGCCCCCTCCCCACCCCCCAGGCCCTCTGGTTACCTCTGCCCTCCCCAACAGAGGAGCCGCTCGCTGAGGGGTGGCCCATCCACCCGCCCCAGCGCAGAGCCCAGGAGGGGCCGCAGAGTGGGGCGGAGTGGCGGGCTGGGCCAGAGCATCAGGGCGGTGGGTTTGGTCCTGTCCACGCCACGGCATCGATCTTACTGAACAAGTGTAGTAAAGTGCATAACACGGGTTATTTTCACAAAGGGACACACCCATGTAACGACCACCCAGACCAAGAAAGGCACATGTCAGCACCCCAGAAATGCCCCAACCTGAAATCGCTGGGTGACCTGGCCGCCTCTGTGGACCCAGCCCTGCCTCCCAGGCTCCCTTTTCAGCCCGCCAAGCCTCAGATTTCCCATCTAGGTGCCAAAGGGCTGAACCAGGATCGCAAGTTCTTCCCACCTCTCTGTCAACGTGTAAAGGGCACAGGGGAGAGGGTGTTGCAGGGGAATATTCCTGGAGGAGGTGGCGCCCACTGGGCAGACCCTGGAAGGTGTCCTCTGGGAGAGCCGGGAGGCAAAGGCTCAGGGCTGCGGGTTCCGGCACAGACATACGCCGCAGACGCCACGAGACAGCAGACGCCACGAGAGGCGCCTTCTTATCCTCTCTGCCACCTCCCAGGGGGCGGGCAGGCCCCAGTGCCCAGAGAAGGACTTAGAGCGGGCGCGTGTCTTGCTCACAGCCCCCGGGGCGGCCTCCTCACCTCCAGCACGTGCCCCGTGATGTACTTCTCACAGCCGTCGCAGCGGATCCCGAACTTGGTGTGATAGTCGGCCTCACAGTAGGGCAGCCCGTCCCTGCAACAGAGCCGGCAGTCAGGACGGCGGGGGCACCCCCGGGACCCCCAAGCCCTCAGAGTCCGCGCCAACGAGAGCGGCCACGTCCAAGGGGCAAACGCCCACTCCCCCCTACTCCGGGTAACAGCACAGCCCTTGAACAGCGTGTATGGGGCACTTACGGGCACCAGCACGGCCCCTCGGTCGTCAGGGCAGCCCCACGAGAAACGCCACAAAGATCGTCCCATTGCACAGGTGGACAAACCGAGGGGCAAGTGGTGAGGCCGCCTGCCCAGGGGGTGAGCGAGGGCTGGCGGAGGGCTCCAAAGGCTGAGCCCAAGGAATCGAAGCTGCTCCTGGGAAATAAAAGGCGTTTCCGCAGACGGGGCTCTTCCTCCCAGTTCATTCTGTCCGACGTTCAACATCCGGGGTGGGAAATAGTCTATTTACGCATTGGGTGGCTTCCTGCTCGGTCCGAGAGGGGTCTGGGGCGCTGGAGCAAAACGTGAGCCCACAAGGGGGTGTGACAGAGCCGCCCACGTTGGAGACCAGGTCGGTCTGAGGGTGACAAGACGCCGAGTGGCAGGTGTGCCTTGGGACCGACCCTCGCCCTCCTGGGCGTGGCCGGGAGCCTCCTGCCCTCGAAACCCGGGGGGTGAGGGGGCATCCGGCTGCGCGGGAAGGGGCGGGAGGCCCACGCGGCGGCGATGCGTCCACGCTCCCCGCGCACAGCAATGGCGGGCTCACTACTTGCCACGCGCGTGGCTTGTGGCTTTTGGAAGTTGGGACGCGCGGGACACCCTCGCGGGCGCTGCTCGTGAATATCTGGGCAGCCGTGGGCGGGCTGCTTAAACGCTGAGCCCCCCTGAACTGCACGGAGACAGCTGGCTTGTAGGTGGTGGACGGAAAACAACGCAGGCACAAGGCCTGGACGGTATCTGGCCTGCAGTGGGAGCTCATTCGTTATCGTTATGCGGTCAACACACCACGGGGCGCGTGGCAGCGGCGATGTCGGAGGCGCCACCAATGCTCCCTGCTGGGCAGCGGTGAGTAAACAGCCTTGCACTCAAATGCCCAGTCCCAGCTGTCACTTAACCTGTCTGGGCCCCAGCTTCCTGGCTGTAAAGTGGAACTGGGAAGAGCAAGGTCTGAGCAAGACAAGGTGCGGCCGGCTCCTGGCACTCGGTGGCCGAGGCCCTCATCGCCAACCAGGGCTGTCCCCCCGGCCCCAGGTCCGGCCCCATGGGACTTGGACGTGGAGGCGACTGGCACGGCGGGTGCAGGGTCGGGGCGTTACTCTGGCGCGTCTCCCCCCCCGACACCCCGCGCTGCTGAAGTTGCCGCGTTAGCTCCGGTTTGGTTTTGATTTTTGCTCAGCTGCTAACAGCAGGTGAGATTTCTCAGGCTGTTGGGGGACTGCAGCTAGTGGCGCCCTGTTTTCCTCAAAGCTCGGGACCTTGTCTGGGTCCCACAGATGCCGGCAGGAGGGGTGAGGTCCCGGTGTTTCTCTGCAGCCTCAGAAACGAAGCAGCCCTTCCTTCCACAAGGGAGGGGACATGTATATTGGGCCCAAAGGGTCCACCTTCAAATGCCCTGACCTGAGGGCCCCGACCTCTCCCCAAAAAAGGCTGTACATGCAGCAAATCCAGGAGGTTCAAGGATAACGTCTCCATGGCAACACCACCGCGCCCTCATCATGAATTCCGGGCTGTTCCGGAGGCTGCTAAGTAACATACACGCTGTGTGGGTGAGAGGGGCTGCAGCGCTCTGGGGGCTGGGCATCATTTTGTTTTATTTTAAGTGCTCTGTCCCCAAGGCTGCCTTGGCGTGTCACTCACGCCTTCCCTTTACTATGACAGAGGCAACAGGTCCTGGCCCAAGCGGCCAGAAACCCCCCCCAGCCTGACCCAGCCTGGGCAGAGGCTCATCTTGGTGTAGGGGCTCTCACTGGCAATGTTTGATTTTGAGATAATTGTGGATCCAAACACAGTTGTAAAGAAACGGGACAGACAAACCAGGACGGCCTTCCCCAGGTTTTCCCAAGGCTCACCTCTTACAGAAGTAGAGTGCAAGGTCCACCAGGAAATTGACACTGGCACATGCAGCGACCCGATTCGGATTCCCGTGTGTGTGTCAAGAACTAGCATAGTCTTTGATAGAAGTTGCCGAAAAAGCCCCTAACTGGCAGGAGGGAACCGCTCTGCACTCAGAGAAGCTGCTCCTTTGAGCCCAGCCTGTAACCCTTCCCTCTCCTGTGCCGTCTGGGGGCTCACCTGACTCAGTTTCCCGATCTCCAGGGATTAGAATGCACCTCCACTCCTGGCAGACCAGCCGCCTCTGCTCAGGGCCCGATCCCCAGAAGCTCCCTCCCAACCGCCTCTGGATAACAGTGCTCCCCTTGCACCCCAAACCAGCCATCGCTGCATCCTGAGCACACGTCAGGGACCCTGTGTCGGCCACGGGCGCTACCGATGGCCCCGCGGCAGAAGACAGGGCTGTGCTGTCACACCCGTGACACCTGGGCCCGGTCAGCCCTCTCTTCCTCCCTCTGCTGCCGGCCTCGGCTGACATCCACTTCGCCTTCCGCAGGGGATGCAGGCACCAGCAAGGGGGGCGAATTAACACCAGGGGCGGTGCGGGGAGGTGTTTTACAAGGTCAGAGGTGGGAGCGCTCACGTCTCTGTCCCAGTGAACAGAAAACAGCATGGGAGTCTCCGCAAACCACACTGAGGAAGCCAGGCTGGTAGGGAGAGGGGCCCGGCCGGGGCTCTTCCCCCGGCACGGATGGGAGGAGCTGGCAGGAGGGCAGGAAAAAGGCCGAGCATGCAGGAGGGTGGGCACAGGACGAGCCCTGCCCCCCCCACCCCCAGGCCACAGGTCAGCGAGCCCCGCCCACTCACTTGCTGATATACTCTGCGTTCAGTTGTTTCCCGCAAGTCTTGCACTTGAAGCAGCCCAGATGCCAGTGTTTGTCCAGGGCCACCAGGGACTGGCCGTTTTTGATCTCCACCCCGCAGCCCTTGCAACCTGGAGCAAAGAACGGAGCACAGCCGTCATCCTCGTGGGCGTGGGCACGCTGGGACCTCAGACACCACAGGGACAGCGAGAGCGGGCCGGGGGACGGGACGGACGGAACCGTCCGGCTGTGGGCGTCACACGACAGCCGGTGTGAGCGCGCGTCGAGCGCCGACTGCATGCAGCCTGGGCCGCGCGCCCGGGATGCCAGGATGGACCAGGCGGAGGCCCCACCTTCCAGAGATGGGTGTCCGGGCCTGCGGAAGCAGATGTGGACGTGCACGGGGGCAGCCTGCAGTGGGCACTGCCCCAAGCATGGCCCGGGCAGCGGGGTCCCATGATGGCAGGAGCTCTGGGTGGCCTCGCCTGTCCTGCTCTGTTGGCAGGTGGACTTTGAACCTAATTGTGTCCTCCCAGGAAAGGTGCCGCTTTAGAGAAGTTGGAGCCCCAACGCCTGTCCTCCGAGCGCTCGCCTGCCAGGGTGCCCCTTCCAGGAAGCCCTCCGGCCCCGGCTTCTGAGCTCCTTCTGTGGCCATCCATGCCACATCCCGGACGCAGGACACTCTGACCACCCGCACTCCTGCTTCCGGTCTCAGCCCCGGTCGGACCCAGGCCCCAGGAAGCGCCTGCGTCCCCGGGTGACGGGTGCTCTCCCCCCCACGGCCCCCAGCCTGGTCTGGGCCCCAGACCGGTCTCCCCCCGCCCCTCCAGCCACGCCCATCCCCGATCAAGCCCCCCTGGGGTCTCGGGTGCTCAGGACACGGCCCTGCTGCCTCCCGACCCCTCCAGCCATGGGCAGCCACACCGGGGGCTCCCACAGTCAGTGCCACGTGGGCTGAAGGACCAGGGCGTGCAGCAGGCCGGGCAACGTCGGGGGCAGAGACAGGCAGCATGACCTGCCCGGGGCGTGCGGGTGTGTGAACGTGTCTGTATCGAGTACGTATACGTGTGTCTTAGGTGCACGTGTTGTGTCTGAGACCATGTGCACTTGTATCTTTGTGTGACTACATGTCTGTGTGCAGACAAGTATATCTGTGTGCGGCTGTGTGCAGGGCTGTGTGTGCATGAGTGTATCTAAGTATGGGCGTGTTAGTGCCTGCGTGTGTGATGTGTCATGTATATGCATGAGTGTATGTGTCTCTGTGTGAATATGTGTCCCTGCGTGAGTCTATTTGTGTGTGTCTGTGTCTGTGCATAAATGTGTGTATGTCTGTATGTAGGTTTATCCGTCTCTGTGTGTGTCTGTCTGTGTGTGGCTGCATGTGTGTGTCTCTATGTGTCTTGTCTGTGTGTGTGTGTGTGTGTGTGTGTCTAGTATGTCCGTGTATATCTGTGTGTGTCGGGGACATGACAAGGGTGGGGCCTTGGGGACCCCAAAGGGCCCTGATGAGCAGAGGTGAGCAGGGGGTGCCCTGAGGGACTCAGCAGCTCCCGGGCTCAGCCAGGCAGGGACCCCCCTACCCTAGATGAAAGAATGAGGCCCAAGGTCCAGCAGCCTGGCTCCAATCCTGGCCCTACTCCTTGAGGTCACACTGGACAAGCCTCTTTCCTCTCCGTGTGGAGCCTGTTTCCAGCCGGGGGGTGGGGTGGGGAAGTCACATTCAATGACAGATCTCATACGAAGATGGCCGAGCCCACACGTCTAGGTGCCCGACGCACGGCGGGCTCGCCAGACTCTGCTCTGGCGGGGATTTGCTCTCCTTCTGGGCAGAGCCCAGCATCACGTTATCTTTAAGAATGAAAAATATTTAATATCTACAGAAGTGTTGGTCAAACTCTAGACTTCTTAATTTACCACACCGTCAAATCCACTGCCAACTTTGGACAAGACCCAAAGAACAGGCTCAAACCCCAAGGTCCAGGGCTGGGAGGGAAGAGGGGACCTCCCAGCCATCTCAGGATCCTGGAGCCCAGCCAGGCTGGCGGCGGCGAAGAGCTCGGTGAACGAAGGCCTGAATGCATCGGAGCCAAGAGGACGCTCCCTCCTCAAGTTCAGGAGGCATCAAGACCCCTCCCCTCCCACCCCCTCAGTCCGACCCCAGCAGAGCAGGGCCGACACCACCTCCCAGGGCTGGATCCGTGCAGCTTTGACTCTGGGCCCTCACCCAGCAGGTGACCGTGGGCACACAGGGTACGCTCTGTGCCAGCGCCTCTCGACCAGGGCCATTTTGCTCCCGGGGGCTTTTGGCCGTGTCTGGAGACAATTCTGGTCCTCCCAACTGGGCGTGGAAGGTGGGGGTCGGGCCCCAGGAGCCCGGAGGCCAGGAATGCTGCTCAACACCCTCCAGGGCATAGGTTGGCCCCCACCACAAAGAATCGTCAGGCCCCAAACGTCGACAGTGCTGAAGTCGAGAAAGCCTGCTCGGAGCCTCGGTTCAGGTCCTTGCAGACGGGCAAAGCAAAGGAGCATCCCGGACCACGCCGGGCCTGGGGAGAGGCAGGCCATGGCAGTGGCTGGAAACACGGACCCTGGAGCCAGGCTGCCCCCGCCCGCTGTGTGACAGTGACCGAGTCACTTCACGTCTCTGTGCCCACTAAGACAGGGACGCATTTTATGGGGGAAGTAACAGTACCAGCCTCGCACAGCTGCCGTGAGCTAACAGAGACAGGCCTGTGGTGTGAAGGACACATCTGAGGAATGGATAAGCGCACGTGAGCCGAACGCTCGAACGGTTACCGCTGTTTTCTCGAGGGGGACACCTCGTGAGGGGCCCACTCCCTGCGGGAAGCCCGCCGCTCTGCCTCTTCCTGTATCAGCAGTGGGCCCTCCCCCAGGGCAGGGCCCGAGGCCCTGGGCAAACGTGCCACCTGCAGCCGAGGGGGGACGTGGCCCGCACCTCCATGCCGCCTCCTTGTCCCCATCGACCCGGGGTAGAGTCTCACTAATGGTGAGCCGTGAACGTGGAGGCCAGAGCCATGTGCGAGGACTGTTGTCATGGAAACGGCAATCGTCATCTTCTAAACACATCTGGAGCTCAGCACAGCTTCGCAGGGCTTCGCAAATGACAGGTGAATCTTCTGTGATGAATCCACTCAACAGCAGCTGGCGTGCAGACGTCCTTGAGGGAGTGTGTCCCCAAGGCCGGGGGGCAGAAGGGGGACACGCTTTGGCCTGCAAGGGCCAGAGCCTGCCATCCACTCGCCCTCGCGCCCTGGGCCCGCCTCTGCCATCACAGCAACCGGATGGACCTGGGCCCCTTCCCCAGCATGACCCTTCTAGAACCTTCCAAAAAGTTTCCTTGTTTCCCCTCAAGTGCCCCCTCCTCTAGCAGACGTGGTCATGGGGTCAAAGGCCCGGCTCTGCCACTGACTCGCATGGGACCCAGGACGTGTCGGGTGCCTCTCTGAGCCCCAGCTGTGGACTCGGGGCGGGAGTGGGGTGCAGGATCAGACTCCCTCGCCCACTGTCCTCCTCAGATCTAACTGGGAGTGGAGGGGGGGTCTGGGTCGAATCTGAGATTGACCTGTGACGGCAAGGAACCGACCGGGTTGTAAATTTTAAATGCCTGAGACGTCACGGGCTTGGCTTGCGATTTCTCTAAGGAGCCCGGGCCAAGCAGGAGGAGCTGCAAGCAGCTGCTGGGAGAGATAAAAAAGGTTCAAGTGCATCTCACATCTCACCCGCGCTGACCTGGCGACTCGGCCCCCCGACGGCAACGCGGTGGCTGGGGGGCGGGGAGCGGCGGCCAGGAGGGACGTTGGTTCCTGGGGGCTGCAGCACCCCACAAGGCAGATGCACTACCACGAGGCAGCCACCGCACCCCACAAGGCAGCCCGCGCGCCTGCTCCCCCCGTGGGGCCCAGCCCCTCCTCATCTATCCACGTCATCCCCCCATTTAACCTCAGCCTGACCCCAAGAAAGGCTCAGCCCACTTCCAGAAGGGGGACTGGGGCCCCGATCCTGTCACTCACCCCCGAACACATGGACGGTGCACCCCCACGTGGGCGGAAGACACAGGGGCCCCAAGGGCCACAGCCCAGGTGGTGAGGATGCATGTCGGAAGGCCCGAGGACCTGCCCCGTCCACAGGACGGCCCCTCATTGGCACACAGCCAGCAGAGGCCTTGGATGCCGGGCCTGCCCCTTCCCTCCTGACTCTGGTGGGCCTCCTGACCCTGGCTCCGAGTGTGATCCCACGTCCCGGGTGTGACCCCATCCGGGCTGGGCTGGGCTGGGCCCCGGCAGGTGGAGCCGAGCCCCAGAACGGGCCAGGGGGGGCTCCTCAGCTTGGACAGAGCCGCCCCGGTCCACGGCCCCACATTCCCAGCTCCCGGCTGCTGCCACACCAGGCTGAGCCTCTGGGCCACCACCCACACCCACCGCTGACCCCATATTCACTCCCAAGGCCCGGAGAGGGGCCACAGCGTGCCCCGGTGGTGCGTGGAGGGGTCTATTCCTCCCAGCCGGGCTCAGAGCTGCGCCCTGACTGGAGTGGCGCTGGGCCTCTCTGAGGGCTGCCCTGTGACCAGCTCCAACCAGCAACCGGCTCAGAGCTGGAGAGTCCGGGAGGAGCCTGGAAAAGGGGAGCCTGGGTGGGCGCCAAGCGGGCTCTGCAGGAGGAGACCCTCGCCCCAGGGCAGTCGGGGAGACAGTCCAGGGCGGAAGCAGCCTGGAAAGCTCAGGTGCGGCGGAGCGGCTGGCCACCCAGAAGGCGTGGTGCACCCCTCCCCGGGGAAGGCGTGGGTGTCCAGCAAGAAGCGCTGATCCTGCTACTAAGCAACAGGCACAGGCCAATGTTGGTCTTGGTCTTGGTCCCCGGGACCAAGCCTGACTTCCATGGGAGCAGCCGGCCTCGCTCCGCCTCCCCCAGGGAAGGCGGCCCCCAAAGGTGGCCACCTGCGGCTTTCCACCCTGTGCGAGAAGGGCTGCGTCCCTCCCCCAGCTGCCACCACCTGCAGGGCAGACCACGCTACTTAGGCTCACGTTCCTAGCATGCTCCCAACCCACCCCGGCACTACCTCCCTCAACAACCATCTATGGCTCCTCGTTGCCTCCAGGATGCAGCTGGAGCTCCCTGGCATGGCTTTGCCGCCTGGTTTCTTCACTTCCATTCCCTGCTCGCACACAGCACCCCCCCTTGTCCACTCACATGGGGGTGGAAGTTGGGCCCAGCTCAGGCAGTGCCCTTCCCTCAAGGCCTACTTAACGAAAACCTGTGTTTTAGGGTTCAGAACAAAGGCCACCTCTTCAGAAAGCCTCTGGTCACGGTAGGGCGGGCTCCCCTGCTTTGGACTTTAAAGGCCTTGGCTCAAACCTCAGCCCCAGCCCCTCCCTAGCTGGACACTGGGCACCCAGCACTTCCCCTGCTCTGTACCCGGCTCAGGGCACTTATGCTTCTGCAAAAGGAGGGAGGGACTCCTGCCTGGCCAGGCTACTCTGGGGACAAAAGGAGGTGGAAGCTGGGAAGACAATGCAGACATCCACACAGAAGCCAAGAGCTGGTGATGAATGTTTAATGCCTTCTAGGCACAAAAAAGGTTCTAAGCTGGGGATTATCACCATGGACTGGGAGAAGGGATAGGTTATAGAAGGGGTAGGTTATAGACCCACCTGGGGGTGAGGGCAGCATTTGTTCTTCGAAAACACAAATTTGATATTTTAAAATAAATTTCCGTTTGGAGGGGGCAGCCTTTCTGCCCATGACATTTAAAAAAATCTCAAAAAAGTCTCAGACAATGAGTCTGTGATTGGGCATATTTCCCTTTTTACTTTGGTTGCCAGGAAGCTCCGGACAAACTCTTCAAACTAATCCCGCCTTTTCAAATTTTGCTCTCGTTTTTGATGACTATTTCAGGCTTAATGATAACAGGACTGTTGAAGCACATTCTCAAAAAGTTAATCAATCCAGACCTCAGCTGGAGAGAAAGTTTTGAATGGAGAACTCTCCTAGCAGACCCCAAAGCAACCGCCTCATCAGCTGCGACTGCTGTGAGCTTGCCTCCCCAGGGGACGAAGGCTTCCCCTCATTTTCCAGATAAAATTATTACCAGTCCCTGAAGCCAACACTCGGCTCCGGGGAGGACGTGCAGTCTCCTCCGCACAGACTTTCAGTGTCGCGGACGAGGAGGCGGGAGAGGACGGGAGAGTGAGGAGAGCCAGGGGCTGGCTCTGGAAGTCCATACAAACCCCTCCTCTGTCCCAGAACACGTGGCCCTGGCCCCGGGGACACCACAGCCCCCTTGCACACAGGGTGGGCTCTGAACAACCCGTTTCTGCAGTGGGAGCCTGGTGGGGGCAGTCCTGGGGCGCTGGGCTCCCTCCCCGTCCCTGTGTCCCATCTCCGGTCCCGGAAGAGCCACCCACAGGGAAAGGCCAGCGCCTTCCTGCTCCCGCCTCACTCTCCGCCCCACACCCACAGGCCCCTGACATGCCCCTGCTACTGGTTCTTTTTCACTAACAACCCCCTTCTTCATTCAAGGAGCCTGTATTGAGCACCCACTGCATACGCACCCTGGCCCAGCTGCCAAGAGCCCCAGACCACAGGGGCCCAGAGGTCACCGTTCTCCTAGGGGCTCTCCCGAAGGGAGCTGAGTGTGGGTGCTGGAGGGAGAGGACCCGAAGGAGGCCAGAAGGCTTCCTGGAGGAGGTGGGCTAGAGCCGGGCTGAAAGACGGAGTGGGACAAAGGGGGGAGGGCACAGGCGGAGCAAAGGCTTAGAGGCAGGAGTACCGCAGAGACGCCTGGCCCCGGCTCCCTCCATCGTGTTCATCCACAGTTACTCGCTGCCTCGACTTCTGGTCCCGGTGTTGTCAGGCCTGCCACCCAGCACTGCCAAGCCCCCTCCGCCACGCCGCCCCGCGTCCACTTACTCCAGAGGCCCTGGGGCACGGGCACGCTGCCGCCCGCTGACGTGGGCAGGGAGCACTTCTGGCACATGCATTCCTTGCCGTTGAAGGTCACTCGGTCCCCGGGCGGGAAGGGCAACCTGAAACAAGACAGCGCGTTACCAGCCAGGACCACCTCCTGGCTCTTCTCCTGGGTGGGGGGAGCCCCATCCTAGACACCAGGCCGTCACCTCCCCGGGGACCACAGGCCCAGGACGCTGGGTGTCTGCGTGCAGGCGCTGCCGTGGCCCCGCTGGGCGACCTCAGGCTGCTCCCTGACCCCTCAGCCTTAGTCTCCTCCTCGGCACCGGCGGGCAGAATCACGGCGCAGTGGGGGCCGCAGCGGGGGCCGCAGCAGGGCTTGCAGGCGGCGATCAGCCGGGCAGTCCCAGCCGCTGGCCTCCTCCCTCCGACCTCGCCTCCTCCGACCGCCCAGGACGCTTTGTCAGCTCAATACTCATGGCAACGGCACCGTTTACTGAGCATCTACTAGGTGCCGGGCCAGGTTCTATGACAGATTCCTTAATGCCTGCCTCATCTACCACCTTTAAGAGGCTCGCCCAAGTTGGTCTTTGCTTCATTTTTCTCTATGGGTGAGGAAGTTGAAGTTCAGAGAGGATAGCTGACTTTTCCAAGGCCACACGGCTGCCGCCTGTCAGAAACAGACTCAAACCAAGACCCGCCTGGCTCCAAAGCGCCGTGATTTGCCTACCTGGGTCTCTCAGAAAGCAGTGCCGCTAGGAGCATGCAAGACTGTATGCTGGATTCCGTCTTTAAAGTCTGGCATTTTGTTCATCATGGATTTTTTTTTTTTTGCATTAATTTCAATTTTTTAAATCTCACATTTACCTTGATCATTTTTTTGGCCTCCCCTTAAACTCTGCATCCAGAGCTAGTAACCCGCTGGCCGCACCCTAGTCCCGGCCCCGAGGCAAGGTCAAGTTACGGCCCTGGGCTGCCCAAGCGAGGCCGGTGGCTTCAACCCCGGAACTTCCCCTCTGGTGACAGAGGTGGATCGGGTGCTTGCCTCCGCTGAGCTAGGGTCAGGCCACCTACGGCCACTGGGCCGCGTCCTCCCCCAGTTCAGCGCCGGCAAAAGAACCTGAGCCCTGCGGGCAGCAGTCTCTGAATTATCTGGGCCGGGGCGCGCCCCGTCCTCTGGCTTAAGCCTTTGCCGTGTCCCCCCTGCCTCCTTCGGGACTGGACGATGCCAGGTGCTCGACAGACCACTGTCAGTGAATGAATGAGCAAGTAAGTGAACACGTCAATAACTGAAGGTCCCCCTGGAGGCCTAGCTCAGCCGCCTTCCCCTGCAGGGCCTCCTCTCGGAGCCTGCCCGGGTCACGCCGGCTCCAGTCCAGCCCCGACTCTGCGGCCAGAAGAGCTTTCTGACCTGTGAGGCTGCCGAGCCTTCCCATGCAAAAGCCCCGCCACAGCCCCCCACTTTGTGGGGCTGGCGTTCGGGGCCCTAGGTGGATTCAGCAGGTGTGTTCTTGGGCCCCAGCCGGCCAGTCTCGGCTCTTAGGGAGCAAGGACATATATAAGCTGAGCTGACCCCCGTCCCAAGTCTTGCAAGATGGTCCTGCCGCTCTCCGTCCTTCAGCTGCCCTGGCCGACGCCGTGCGCTGCACCATGTGTGGTTAGTGCTGGGGTCTACCTCTCTCCCGCTTGCTGTCTTGCAGCCGCCTTGGTAATGGGGGGTCTTGGGCCACAGCGGGAGTCCCTTGCCATCCCTGGATGCGCTCTGAGAGAATCTCTGGCTGTGTAACCTAGAGCAAGCTGCTTAACCTCTCCGAGCTCCTGTTTCTCACTTGCAAACTGGGACTAAGAACATCTGTGTCTCAGGGCTGTTATTCATCCATCCATGCATCTAACCTCTAGCGTGGAAAGCTCTAGCATTATGCCCGGGGCCCCGGAGGGGCTGAATGAATGGTAGCTATTATTTTATGAATGCAACTTCATTGAAGTGTATTCTGACAAATGTGCACGCTCACGTAACCAGGACCACAGTCACGGCACGGGACATTTTTGTCCACCGTAAAAAGCCTGCTGGGACCGTCCACACTCATCCCCCCACCCTGGCCCCAGGCGGCTCTGATCGGCATCCTGTCCCATGGATCAGACTTGATTTTCTGGAACTTCATATAAATGGAATCACACAGTATGCAGTCTTTGATGTCGTGTTCTGCTGCATGTTTTTGAGATTCACTCACACAGCTGCACACACCACTGGTTTGTTCTTTCTGATTGTCAAATGCTGCTCCTTTGCACGGATAAGCTGTTCATGTCCAAGGACATTTGGATTCTTTCCAGTTTGGGACTGTTACAAATAAAGCTACTAAGAACGTTTGCTGACAAGTCTGTGTGGACATGTGCTTTTGTTTCTCCTGGGTAAATACCTAGGAGTGGAATTGCCGGGCCACGTGCTAACTGTGTGTCTAATTTTACGAGAAACCGCCAAACTGCTTTCTGTAGAGATTGTACCACTTTGCCTTCCCACCAGAGACATGTGACAGTTCCTTCCACTCTGTATCCTCAACAACACTTGACACTATCCATCTTCTTACTGTGAGTCATTCTAGAGGACATTGGATGGTATTTTAACAAGTTTTAATTGGAATTCCCCTGATGACTAGTGATGTTAATGTAATCGTTTCATTTGTCTGCTAAACTCCTTTGCTCATTTTTAATAGTTTTTTTTTTGGTCCTCTTATTATTGAGTAGTAGAAGTTCTTTATATATTGTAGATACCTGTGTTTCACCAGATATATATCCTCTATTAAGCTGATGGCTTGCTTTTTATTTTCTTGACGTCTTTTGACATTATTTTTCTTCACTTTTTTATAGTGCGGGTCTGCTGGCAACAAATCCTCTTAGTTTTTGTGTGTCTGCAAAAGTGTTTTGCCTTCATTTCGTGTGGGTGACGGCTTTACTGACATTATGTTATTCACCTGCTCTGTAACATTCACATACCATTCAATGTGTGCAATTCAACGGTTTTTAGTGTATTCAGAGCTGTGAATACACAATCAAATCCCCGCAATCAATTTGAGGACATTTTTCATCACCCCAAAAAGAAATGCAATACCATTTGGCAGTCGTGCCTTCATTTCTGAAAGTGTTTTTGTGGGGGAGGCTTGGTATAGAATTGTTGGATAGATTTTTTTCTTTCAGCTCTTTAAAGATGCTGTTCTATCATCTTCTGGTGCACATTGCTTCAGATGAGAAGTCTGCAGTCATCTTCTGTTCCATTTTACGTACTGGGTTGTTTTGTTCCCCACTTACTGCTTTCAAGATTTTCTTCTTATTACTGTCACTCAGAAGTTTAATTATGATGAAGTTCATAGGTTTTTGCTGTGTTTATTCTGCTTGGGATTCACTGAGATGAGTTTATAGTTTTCATCAAATCTGGACATTTTCCAGCCATTATTTCTTCAAAAATTTTCAGTCTTCCCCGCTCCCCATCTAGACAGAAAAATTTATATCCACAGATCGCTGAGTCTCTTTTCATATTTTTCAGTCTTTTTTCCTATCACTGCTTTAGTTTGAATAGTTTCTATTGTTATGTTTTCAGGTTCACCCATCTTTTTCTCTATAATATATAATCTACTGCTAATTCCTTTCAGGGAGTGTTTTATTTCAGAAATTTCAATTTTCATCTCTATAATTTCCATTTGGTTTCTTTTCATGTCTTCTATAATGCTCCTACTTATGTTCATGTTTTCCTCTGAGAACTGAAATATATTTACATCAGCTGTTTTGAAGTCATCGTCTGCTAGTTTCACCATTGATCTCATTTCTGGGTCTGTTGCTATTGACTGATTTTTCTTCTGGCCCTGGGTCACGTTTTCCAGCTTCTTATGACCAGTCACATTTGATGGGTGCTGGACATTGCTGATTTTATGTTGTCGAGGGCTGGGTTTTCTTCTCTTTCTACAAAGAGTGTTATACTTTACTTTGGCCGGCAGTTAGCTCACTTGCAGACCAGCGTGATCTCTTTGAGGCTTGTTCTTGAACTTCGAGCGGGTTTATGCCTTCGCTCTAGGGCAATTTCAGTTCCACTAATAAGGCGTGATGCTTTTGGTGTCCCCACTGCATGCCTGGGTGTTCCACAAGGAATCTCCACCTGGCCAGAACTCGAATGTCCCCCAGCCCTGGGAATGTTTAGCTTACAGAAACCTGGTCATTTTTAGCCCAACCGTGTGAAATTTACCCTCTGTCTACATGGCTTCATATTTAGTCCAAGATTCAAAGGCACCTCTATGCAGCTCTCCTGAGGTCTCATTCCGCAGAGCTCTCTCCCCTCTCCTATGCTGTTCTGTCTCTCACATCACTGTCTCTTAACTTGGGGAGGATGTCATGCCCTACTTGGTTCCCTCCTTATCCTCTGGTTCAAGAAACAGCCTCCAGGCAGAAAGCTGGGTGGTTACGGGGGTCCCTTCATTCCTCTTCCTTCTGTTACTTCTGAGCTGCCAGTACCCCAAAACAGTTGTTTCGTATATTTTTTCCAGTTTTCTAGTTTTTTTTATAGTGGGTGGGTAAGTCCAGGCCAGTGACTCCAGGACGACAGAGCTGTCAGCTATTATTTTTAAAATATCGGATTACAGAGGTGATCTTTCAAACCCACTGTGATTATGTCACCCCTTGTCTCTAAGCTACATGCACAGAAATCAAACATGCCGATTATCCTTGGGGGAACCTTGACCCACACACGCGGCAATGATACACAGTGACTCTTACGTTAGAAATGTCCCTTGTCACTGCTCCTTCCTGGCCCAGCACCTCCTCCCACCCCCACCCCCAACAAAAGCTTCCCTTTCCTCCTAGAGCACGTGCCACAACTACAGAAAACAGCGGTAACAGCACTCAACAAGTCCCCTTTCAACTGGGTGTGGTGAGACAGAGAATAAACTCTGGGGGGTTCATTCTTTGTTTTCTAGAAAGAACACTCCCCCTGGGAGCAACGAGTGTCAGGCTGTGGTGGGAGGGAGGGAGGGAGGGGGGAGGCAGGATGCCCACGTGCGAGGGCTGCCTGCTGCTTCCCCTGAGCCCCAGAGGTGCAGGGCAGAGAGGGGAGCGGGTGTAGCCTTGCTGCCGGGGCTGAGGGCCTCATTCTGTCTCTAGCGGCCAGCCACTGGACACCCGCTCCGTGCCAGGCGGCAGGCGCCGGAGAAGAGTCAGATCGAGCCCCCGCCCACGTGGCGCTCCCGTCAGGCGGCTCCGGGACACGGTGCCAGAGAAGGGTCGTAGGGCCCGGGACACAGGGGGGCCGCGAGGAGGGAGAGGGAGGGGGCTGCTTTCCCAGGGGGAGGCTGGGGGGAGGCAGCTCCTGCTGCACTGCCGTGTCCCCAGATGCCGCCTGTGCCCGTAGGGTCTGGGCTAATGCAGCTCCAAGTCACCAGAGCCAGCCTGGGGCCTGGCCCATGCAGGCGCTTAGAAAAGCCTGGACGAATGAATGAATGAATGAACGAAGGAATGAAGAGACTGGAACAGACTGTGAAGCTCCTCTCGGCCAGGCTGGGAGGCTCAGACTTTCTCACGGAGGCCACGGGGGTGGCACGGAGGAGTGACAGGCAGAGAGGGAAATCAGGGGCCCCAGTGTGGAGGCCTGGGCAGGACTCCAGGCAGGTGAGTTCTGGGTCTGAGTAAGGCAGTGGCTGGGCAGACTTCGGAAGTTCACGGGGTACCTTGGAAGACGCCCATGCTTGGGGATTGTGCGCCTGGTGGGTTGGGCGCCAGTGCCACCTGCAGACCAGGGACTTGGGTAGAGAGAGGCGGGGTGTGCAGGTGGGATGTGCCAGGACAGTGGAGGAGAGGGGAGCGGCGGTGGGTGGGCATGGAGAGGCCAAAGCGTGGACACTGCAGACACCCACGTGAGAGGAGACAGGTGGAGGCTGTGGACAGGAGAGCGGCTGGTGCGGGGGAGGGCCGAGAAGGCGCAGGTGGGGGAGAGCAGCTCCCCGGAAGCCATCAGAGGCCTTGTGCCGGCAGCCTCAGAACCCACGGGCCTCTGCATCCCAGAAGGAGGGCTTGGTCCTGTGCTGCGGGCAAGGGGTGGGAGCCTGCAAGGTGTGCGGCTGGACGCAGGTGTGCCTCAGAGCAGGGCCAGGGTCCACCTGCCATCCCTTGGCTGGGTCCCGCCTCCTGCCCGGCCGTATGAGACAATGGGAGGGAGGGAAGGAGGGAGGGAGGGAGGGAGGGAGGGAGGAGACAGGAGGGGGGAGGGAGGAGGGAGGAGGGAGGGAGGAGAGAGGAGGGAGGAGAGAGGAGGGAGGAGAGAGGAAGGAGGGAAGGAGTGAGGGAGGGAGGAGGGAGGGAGGAGGGAGGGAGGAGAGAGGAGGGGGGAGGGGGGAGGGAGGATGGTGGGAGGAGGGAGAAGGGAGGGAGGAGAGAGGAGGGGGAAGGAGGAGGGAGGGAGGGAGGAGGAAAGGAGGAGGAAGGAGGAGGGAGGGAGGATGGTGGGAGGAGGGAGGGAGGGAGGGAGGAGAGAGGAGGGAGGAGAGAGGAGGGAGGAGAGAGGAAGGAGGGAAGGAGTGAGGGAGGGAGGAGGGAGGGAGGAGACAGGAGGGGGGAGGGAGGAGGGAGGAGGGAGGGAGGAGAGAGGAGGGGGAAGGAGGAGGGAGGGAGGGAGGAGGAAAAGAGGAGGAAGGAGGAGGGAGGGAGGATGGTGGGAGGAGGGAGGGAGGGAGGAGAGAGGAGGGAGGAGAGAGGAGGGAGGAGAGAGGAAGGAAGGAAGGAGTGAGGGAGGGAGGAGGGAGGGAGGAGACAGGAGGGGGGAGGGAGGAGGGAGGAGGGAGGGAGGAGAGAGGAGGGGGAAGGAGGAGGGAGGGAGGGAGGAGGGAAGGAAGAGAGAGGAGTGGGAAGGAGGAGGGGGGAGGGAGGAGGGAGAGAGGAGGGAGGGGGGAGGGAGGAGGATTGGGGAGGAGCGGTTGCAGGTCCCGCACTCACCGGCAGACGGCACACACGAAGCAGCCGGGATGGTAGGTCTTGCCCAGCGCCGACACCACCTCGCCCTCGATGAACTGGTCGCAGCTGAAGCAGCGGGTCCCGTACAGTCTCTGGTAGTCCTGGATGCAGATGTACTCGCCCTGCCGCACGAAGAAGCCGCCCTCGGCCAGGTCACAGCCACATTCTGGGGACACACAGGAGGGGCCCAGGTAGCAGGTGACCACCAGCCCCCCCAGTCTCAACGGGCCCCAGGCGTATCCCTCACCACACACAGGCCTCGGTGCGAACTCAGGGTGGCTCGTTGAACCCTCGGGGGGCCAGGCGCCAAGCACAGACTACAGCTCCGGCCCCTCAGCCTGGAGATGGGTGGCTTTTCTTGTGGAAGCTTCTAGAAAGGGGCACGGACCCGGGATGAGAAGCAGGCTGTGCTGAGGGGCCAGCCCAGCACCTCCTTGCCTCCTGAGCCCAACAGGGATGCAGTGCTGATGCCCCATGAGGCCCCCCTAACCCCTGCTCCTCCAGGTGGCCTGTTCCCAGCAGGAAAATAACAGATGGGGCAGGCGGTTCACACCTGAGCACCTACTGCGTGCTAGGCCCTGTTCTGGGTGGGAGGATCCCCTGACCACAGTGAGGCTTCCTGACCCCTCTCCACCCGTCTCCCCCAACATGGACGGAGCCAGACCCCCTGAAAGAGGGAGAGAGGCCGGGCACACTCACTGAGCCCTGATATACCTCCTGCCCCAGGGAGGACCTGGGGGACGTTGCCAGGCGGAGGATGGAGTGCCTGCCCTCAGGACAGGCCCCAGGGCACATGGGAACCGGGCTTGGTTCCAGAGGGAGCAGCCTACGCGCGCCGGTTGGCCCCAGCCCCTCCCTGCGGAGGCCCAGCTTGCCAGCCGGTCAGGGCGGGGTCTTTGTGGGTTGCAGCCCCCTAGCCAGAGCCTTGAAATACCATGTGGCCCATCTTTGAATCAACGCCTAAAAATTTTCATCCAAACTTTAACTGATTGCAGAGGGTGTAGTTTCTGGTGAACTGTAAGTACTGGCATCTTTAAATTTAACTAGTAGATCGTAGATGCCGCAGCAAGACCACCGACCTCTGTTTACAAAACCCAGAGACAGGCTCTGAGTAAGAGCAGGCATTTCACCTTGTTCCTCTTCTGCTAGGAAAGCCTATTTCCATCTCTTTCCCCCACAGAACTGCAGGCACATGTGACGTGTTTTAGAGATGGAAAGCGCCTATGGTTCTCTGCAACAAAAATCCCTCAGTCTACATGGAAATTGATTTATTAGGAATTTCTTACGGTCACAGGGCTCTAAATATTTAATAGCTTCTTCTGGAGAGGGTTGTTATGACAGGCCACTAGTATAAAGCTATCAAAACAACACATACGTTGTAAACTCTGGTAAGTTATTACTACGTGGATAGAGGACAAGCTTTTCACAGTGCAGCTCTTGATGACAGGGATGGTGGTGGTCGCGGGGAGTTCCTGGTGTCTGATCAAGGGAGCCCCGACTTTTAAACTCCCCCTGGTTTGGTGCCCTGGGGGATCGGAAGGCGAGGGCAGCCGAGCAGCCTTCCTTCACTGCAGGAGGCTTCTCAGGCTGGTCGGTTTGGGAAGAGCACCCGTGGGAGTCTGAATCTCCAAGGGTCTTGGGGTCCCCGGGGTCAGGTCTGCTTGGTCTGGTCAGCAGTGCCCTTTCAGCTCACGCACCGGTCAGTGCACACGACCCAGGACCTGGGGGCTCCGGGTGGCTCTGCCAGGTGGGACCCACTCAGCTCAGCTCCCACCCCTACACAGGGCGAGGTGGCGGGATTCTCCCAGGTGTCCCTGTCCCCTCGCCTGGGCCACAGGGATGCACGTGCTGTCCCCTGGTTACAGCCACCAGAGTGGCCGGAAATCCTTCCTTCCACATCGCCAAGGAGCTGTTGGCTCTTCGGACATAAAACTGAGCGGCTGAAGGCCCAGACTCCAGGGCTGCCCGGGGGATGCAGGCTCCACTCATGCACCATGCTGTGTGCCCCTGGGCAAGTCCCTGATCTCTCTGGGCCCCCAAGTCCTCACCTGGGCCTCTACTCAGAGGTGAGAAGGGCAGCACAGAGACGCTATGCTACCATGACATAAGCCCCAAGTTGTGCGGGGCCACCATCCAGGCCACCGTTTTACTGACGTCACTCACCCCAGGAGGCCCGAGGCTGGTGCCCAGCTCTAAATCCTTCTCTCACCCAGCCAGAGAGTGAAAACCCTTCGTTCAGTCTTGCACCACAGGGCTTCCCTGGTGGCGCAGTGGTTAAGAATCCACCTGCCAATGCAGGCGACACGGGTTCGAGCCCGGGTCCGGGAAGATCCCACATGCCACGGAGCAACTAAGCCCGTGCGCCACAACTACTGAGCCTGCGCTCTAGAGCCCGCGAGCCACAACTACTGAAGCTCGCGTGCTACAACTACTGAAGCCCATGCGCCACAAATACTGAGCCTGCACTCTAGAGCCCGCAAGCCACAACTACTGAAGCCCGCATGCTACAACTACTGAAGCTCATGCGCCACAAATACTGAGCCTGCACTCTAGAGCCCGCAAGCCACAACTACTGAAGCCCGCATGCTACAACTACTGAAGCTCGTGCGCCACAAATACTGAGCCTGTGCTCTAGAGCCCGCGAGCCACAACTACTGAAGCCCGCATGCTACAACTACTGAAGCCCATGCACCACAAATACTAAGCCTGCGCTCTAGAGCCCGCGAGCCACAACTACTGAAGCCCGTGCGCCACAACAAGAGAAGCCACCGCAATGAGAAGCCTGTGCACTGCAACGAAGAGTAGGCCCCGCTCAACGCAATTGAAGAAAGCCTGCGTGCAGCAACGAAGACCCAACGCAGCCAAAATAAATACATTTATTTTAAAAAAAAATCTTGCCCCACAGCATAGGCCAAGCAGATGTACCCCGACTCGGGAAGAATAGGCTCCCTGAGGCCTCTGTAGGAGAATTAGTGTCTTTTTCAGTAAACGCCGCCTGTAACAATTCAGCCCTTGAGTGATGGGCTGGTTCACGGACACCCTTGGCTCTGGTACTTGGCTCATTTTCTTTCTTTTCTTTTGTTACAGATTTATTATTTATTTATTATTTTATTTATCTTTGGCTGTGTGGGTCTTAGTTGCGGCACACAGGATCTTCGTTGAGGTGCGCAGGCGTCTCTCTGGTGGCGTGCGAGCTCCAGGGCTCATTTTCTAATCTTCTTAAAGATATGACGGTATTGACTGTTCCTCGAAGGAGAAAAATGTGAAGAGGGGTCTAGTGCCCCACTGAAACCTGCATCTACATCACGGAGGCACCAGGAGGCTGAATTCAAGCAGCCTTCCTGCCCCAAGAGCCGGGCCTGGCCAATGCCACGTCCTGCCTGCCCCGCCCCAGTCACCTCTGCTACTGACCGGATTGTAGCTGCCTGGGTCCACTAAGGTCAGGGCCAGACCGTAAACCCAGACCTCTGCCTGCTAAAAATAAACGGTCCAAATTTGTTAATAATTTTTAACGTCCTTATCAAGACAATATATTGTCCTTACATTCCATCTACCTATCCAAGTAGTCGAGACCCAGCGGCTGTGGGTGACCCGGAGTGGCCCGCCCCCCATCTTTGGTGGTCACTGTGGTCATTTCTGAGAAACGGTCGGGAGGGGGCGGGCCATGGTAGGAAGAAAACCTGTATCACTTTCTGGAATACCCTTTGGCATCGACTCAGAGGAATGTGAAAACAGCTCCTGCCCTTGGACCCAGTCGTCTCTCTCTGGGACTCTATCCCCAGGAACTGACCATGAACGCCCACAGAAGCTTCCTCGCATGGTGTTGGCTGCAGCATCCCTACAGTATAATGTAGTAAATAAACGCTGGGCTTTAGAGACAGGCGGCCTGGGCATGAATGCTTCCTCCTGCTGCTTCCTGGCTGTGTGACCTGGGGCAAGTTACTTAACCTCTCTGAATCTCAGAATCCCCATCTGTAACAAAGGGTTAACCATACTGATCGCTCACGGTTGTCACAATAAATCAATGAGATGAGGCGTAGGAAACGGATCAGCCCGATGCTGGGCTGGAATCGATGTGAACGTTTAACAGCTGAGGACTGGCTAAGTTTGCTGCGGGCCAGGCATCTGAAGGAATCTGGGTATATACTGAAATTGATGTTGAAGGATGTATGTTGGGGAAAGGGCTTACACAGTCCCTTAAAGAGAATAAATCGGGACACACAAGTATATATACAACGGGACTTCAAATGGAAAAGACTCTTAACAAAGGAAAAGACTGGAAGGCTCTCTACCCAAATACGGACGGCAGTTCCCCTGGGGTGGTCAGCTGAGGGGTGCTCTTGTACTGGTGTCTGGGAAGAGGAGAGAGTGATTGATGTTAAAACACAAAGCGGACTGAGGACCCCAGGGCGTTCATGTGAGTTGGAGGGAGCTGGCTCAGGGCAGCGTGGTCACTGCCGGCCCCGGTCCTAGCCTAACCTCTGCCTCAGATGCCCCATCTGGAAAAAGCAGGCCCACGTCACCGGAGATGCCTTCCTGCCGTGACTTTCCACAATTCTGCCACGTGATCCCGCTCCCATGAATGTCCCTGGAACGCAATCCTTTTGCTCCATTCCCTCGTCACCTCCAGTCGCTCAGACCAGCTCTGGGTGCAGCTCTTCACGGTCCTCATGTGGTTGTGTCCTTGTGGACAACCCCACCTGCTGTTACCAAGTTACAGGCAGAGCTGGTGGCCTCTTCCCCCGACACACACACACACACACACACACACACACACACACACACACACACACACACAGGCTTCCCTCTCTCCTGTTTCCTTTGCTCTTTCTGCAATCATGAGCATGCTTGGTCCCTGCGGCCACACAGATCAGAAAACGCCTGCCTTCCTGAGGTCACACATGGTTGTGGCCTCATCTTTTCCTCATTTCAGAGTTGGGGCCCTTGTTTCCAAGGCACCACGAGCAGGGCTACAAAAGATCCTGGTTGAAAACAAATGTTCTAGGGACTTCCCTGGTGGTCCAGTGGTTAAGACTCTGCGCTTCCGCTGTAGGGGGCGCCGGTTCAATCCCTGCTCGGGGAATTAAGATCCTGTATGCTGCGTGGTGCGGCCCCCCTGCCACAAAAGTTCTAAAAGCACAGAACTCCACTACACATAAAAGGTCAAGAGAACCAGATTTGTTTTTCTGTGCAAATTTCAGTTGTAGCAATGGTAACACATTTCATTTCTTCTTGAGGATGTATATGTGCTGGATGTTTGCTATGTTTCTATCTTACACAGATTCCCATCTTGTATTGTGAAACTAGAGCTGGCTGGATTTCAAGACAATCCAGAAGCAGACGCCCCCTCACACTCTCGTCCAAGCTGCCATGGTCTCAGGCTGGGGCCCAGGCCCTTCTCCCCACCCTGCCCTGGCCTCCCCGCATCAGCACAGCACCCAATGGTCCATGAAACAAAAATGGACAGGATCCTCCTGTGTTCTTTCTCTCGCGATGTCGGAGCCCAGGTCCTCACGAGGACCCCCTTCCCCCACTCCCCCTCCTCACTCTACTCCAGACACACAAGCCTTGTGCTGTCCCGGAGCCTGCCAGGCACACTTTCCTGCTTCAGTGTTACTGCACTGGCTGTTCCCTCTGGCTGCAATGCTCTTTCCTCACCTCCTTCAAGTCTTCAGCAAAGGTCACCTCCTCCACGAAGCCTGCCCTGATTACCCAATTTAAAATAGTAACTCCCCGGCACTCCCAACCCTGTCTTTATCTTGCTCCTTGTCTTCCCCTTCCTAGCACTTCACTTTCAGCAAATGATGAAATTTGCTTGTTTATTCTATCTAGTGCTTATTGTCTGTCTCCCTGCCCTAGAATGTGATCTCCACGAGGACAAGCATGTCTGTTTTGTTCACGGATGCGCATCCCAAGCACCCAGAACACTGCCCAGCATGGAGTATGTGCCCAATCGGGTTGTTGAATGGAAACTGAGGCTAAGAAACATGTCTAAGACCCACATGAGCTGGGGGTGGCAGAGGTGGGAATTGAACCCAGACCTTCTGGCATCAAAGCCCAAGCTTGAGGCAGCCAAGACGGTCTGGAGAATTATGTGATTTCTTTCACAGATTTTCAGGTTTAGGTAAACCAAGGCACATCAAGCCAGTCCCTGGGTGGTGGGAACTCAACACATCGGGATCTCTTGGATCAGAATTAGACACAGTTGTCTTCTGTGCTAACAGATCCTGCTTCGGTTGGCCTGGCAACACACCCACCCAGGGACGAACATGGCTGGAGTCAGTCAGCCCCCATCCTCCCATGACTCTTTGCCGGTGGAGTGGATGTGTGATGTAGTTCTAGCCAGCGAGTCATACAGGAAGCCTGTGTGGGCTTCCAGGGAAAAGGTTCTCCTCCCTGATTGAAGGAAGATTACCCAATCAGAGTAATCAGGCAGGGGGAGGGCCCCTTTGCCTGTGCACACCCCTGCCCAACTTCTTCCCCAGGGCTGAGTGTCAACCTGTGAGGATGTGATGTTTGGAGCTACAGCAGCCATCTTGAGACCATGAGGAGAAGCACTGCTGACATGTATAAGATGGGGGGGGCAGTTGGTGGGGGGGGGAGTGGAAAAAGAACCTAGCTTTTGATGACTTTTTTGAGCTGTTAAATTAACCAGCTCTGGGGGTGAGGAGACTACCTCCAGAATTCCTGTTAAGATGATAAATATCCATGTAACTTAAGACACTATAAGTTGGGTCTTCTTTTTTATTCATCCAAGAGCACCCCCAATGATTCACAGACTTTGCATTTTCGTGAGAGCCTGGATAAAAGATCAATGTAAGACTATGCAATCCTCAAGCTTACAAAAACACAACTTCTTAAAAGCTTGCAGGAAATCTCAGATGCTCCCCGTCATCCTTCCGCAGGTGAAGCAGACATGCCACCTACTGAGGGCAGGGGCCCCGCTATGTCTGCAGGCTGACACGGCACCTGGCACAGAATGAATCTGTGGATGAGTGGATGTGTGTCCGCCCCCTCCTCACTGGGACGCAGACCCTGCTGGGGGTCCTGCACCCCGTCCCTCCACGCTGGGTCTGGGGCAGAGCCCCACAGCGGAGATGGGTCGGCGCTCACCTTTGCAGACGAAGCACTGGATGTGGAAGTACTTGCTCTGCACCCGCAGCACCTCGCCCCTGCACACGTTCCCGCAGGTGTTACACAGGATCGCCGTGCTGGCCGGCTTCTCCGGGGCACCGTGGGCAGCCCGGGGCTCCGACACTGTGGGGAAAAGGCGCTGTGTTAGAAAGTGGGACCTGCCGGGCGCCGGCGAGCAAACCAGCAGCGGTGCGCGGACTCGGGGCCCAGCGCGTCTCCCAGCGCAGCCCAGAGGGCTCGGGGCACCAGCGGAGGTCGGCTGATGTGAGACCCCGACAGCGGTCCTGTCCCTCACCTCTGTGCGCCCACCTCCCATAGGGCGGCCGACCCCCCCTGTGGCCTTGACCTGGCATGACCGTGGCCCTCAGGGACCTGGTGAGCTGGGCAGTCCTTCTGTAGCCAGGGACCCAGGTCCTCTCTTCTGAGAGTGCAATAACCACCCCCTCCTGTGAGCTCGCTTTGAATCCCCTCTGTGCCCTGGGGACGGTGACCTGAATATTGTCACTGTCCCCCTTAGAGCCAGCCGTGACCTGGGATGGCTGAGGAGGCACTGGAGACCCCCAGAGGGGCAGGTCAGGGTGGACGGGCAAAGGGCCCGACCCTGGGGCTCCTGGGGTCTGGGCAGGGCCATCACCCACGTCCTCCAAAAGTGCCCGCGGAGGCCGGCGTGCAGGACGCTGGGGCCCACGGCGTGTCCGTGCTCGGGGAGCCCCAGCCCAGCAGTGGCGGCAGCCAGGTGAGCACCGGCTGCAAGCCAAGCGGCGAGCTGGCTGTGGTCGGGGGATGCCTGCGGGCTGGGGACCAGCTCTGTCCCAGCACAAGGAGGAGGTGGAGCTGCAGGCAGAGAGCACAGCCCACGACGGGGCCCCAGCAGCCCGGCTCCACCTCCCACTCAGGACCAGCCCAGGAAGGCGCAGCCTGCCTCTAGCCAGTCACCTGGGACACCCCTTGTAGCAGCCCCCCAGCCCCCATCAGAGGCCCCTGAGCCCCCTTTTCTCCACCGGGAAGCTCGCCCACTCCTCTGCCTCCCTCTGGGTCTCTGCCAGGCAGTGACAAAGGCTGACCCCCCACCCAGCCAGCTCTGAGCAAACAGCCTTTGCCTTTCACAAGGGCGGGTCTCCGCTTAGATCCACATCTTCTAGTCCCACGCTCCCGTCTTGGTCTGGGGTCACCAACCTGAGGCTGAGGCAAGGGCAGGGTGCAGGTGGTGTACCTAGGGGACCCCGGGTGGCAGGAAGGAGCGGGGGCAATGATGGCATGCTGTTGAGCTGGACACTCCCTCGGAGCCCCTCCAGGGCGTCCCTCAGAAGGAACGGGGCCGGGGCACCGGTCCTGCTCCCGTCCCACCGGTGAGGGTTGCCCCAAAGCTAGAGCGAACTCCTGTCTCCCTTTCCTGGGCTGAATGAGTGAGGTTTCAGCAGAGGCTGAAAGAGCCAAGGAGCCGCGGGTGTATGAGGAGGGGAGTCCGCAGGCCCAGCTGCACCACCCACCTGTACACCGCTGGAGCCATAGGGGGGCCCAGGGGAGGTGGTGCGGGCCCAGAAGACACCCGCCACCTGGGATGCCCCAGATACACCACGCTTCATTGGAGAGTTAAGCGTCTTCATACACACACGCAGACACACACACAGTACACGTGCAGAGACACACAGACATACACGTACATACACACAGAGACACAGACATACCCACAGAGACGCAGACATACACGTACATACACACAGAGACACACATACACAGAGACACACATACATACATACACATACACAGAGACACACAACCACGCAGATACACATAGACATACACACACGCACACACACAGATACACATACATACACAGGAGACACACACGTATACACACAGATACACTTTTGCAGACACACAGATACACATACATACACACACAGATACACATAAATACACATACACACACAGACACACAAATACACATACATACACAGAGACACAACTATACATAGGCACCCACATAGACTGACATACACACAGACACAGACATACAGATCTACACACAGACACACAAATACACACAGACACACACAGAGAGACAGACATGCACACAGACACACACACTCATTTACAAAATCGCTAAACACCAGCACTGATTGAGTATCAGCCCCAGAAGGTCTCCTCATTCTTGTAAAAACAGAGGTGGATGTCAGACAGAGGAGGACATTTCTCCATCCAGTTTCCCGCCTGCCCCCAAGGCCCACCAGACCCCGTCCCATCCCGGGAGCGCTGGTTCTGCAGCACAGGGCTCCCTCCTCTGGGTCCCGCCGCGGTGGGGAGTTTGACCGTGGAGGAGGGCCTGGGCCACGCTGGGGACATCAGGCCTTCCAGGGGGAGGCTCTGAAGACCCCAAGGGTAGCAGGTGCCAGCTGTCTGGGGACAAAAGCCACACAGCCTGGAGAAGCAGGTGCCAGAAAGGAGACGATGGGCACAAAAAAATCATCTGGTGTCGCCCTTAGTACCCCAGGCCCAGTGTCAAGGCCTGCCTGCGTTTCCAAGGGTGTCAGGACCAAAAACGGCAAACTGGACAGTGCAGAGCCCAGCGAGGGCCCCAGAGTTCTGTCTGCCGTCCTGGGAGCTGTGCTGACATTTCCACTCTGGTTTAAGTGTCAACATACGATAATCACAGAAACTGCCTCATCCAGCACTTAATAAAATTGGTATAAGGGGGCAGAGAGCAAGCCATGTCCTGGGCTAGAGTTTAAGACTCCCTGTGCGGAACGAGCCATTGGACTTGACGTTTGAAACCTCAGGCAGAGCCGGCTCATGGCTGTGCCAAGGCCCTGGGGCCGCCCAGGGCTCATATGGGGCTGATGGGGTCCTGAGTCACCCCGTCCGCACTGAGGCTAAATCAGGATTTGAGGGCGTGGCCACAAAGATCTTCAACACCATTATCTTTTCATCCATTAGGCATACAAAGGACAATGTGCCTCATGTCTCCATGAATAGCCAGGCAAGGTCTACGCACCACCCACGTGGGGGGTGGGGGGGAGGGATGGGTGTCAGAGCCCTGGGGGCAGACAGCCGGCCGGGTGCAGCCCAGCTTCACCTCCTACATGCAGTAACCTGGAACCGCCAGCCGTCTGTCCATCTGCCATCCGCTCTCTGCTCACAGCATCTGCCCCGGGGGATGCTGGGACCGTGGGCAGAAATGTTTGTCTAGCAAGCAGCCCAGGGTCCGGCAGACCATAAATGCTCAATACACAATAGCCATTGTCCTTTTCAAGGATACACAGCCTGACATCACCAGTTTCCTGGTTACTGGAAATACTGTTTGATTTGGGGTGAAAGCTGCTTGAAGAGGATCGTTTTTATGGGAGCGCACCAACTCTGCCCGCCGGGAGCGTCCTCCAAAACCTCCTGGGGCCTCTGGTGGCAGGGCGAGAGGGCAGGGTGCTGCCCCCTGGTGGTGGGAAGTAGACACTGCACAGAGGGGGGCCGGCGTGTAGGTACCACGTGTGCAGGTACCACCCGCGCAGGTGTTCCCTCCAGCCCGCATCTGCCCCCCTTGGCCCCGGGATCACAGCCTGAGAATCCTGTGGGTTTGAGGTGTGGGCCTTCTTACCCCTCAGGCTGGACTTATTCCTTGAACCTCCTGCAGCTGCCCGACTGGGCGCTCTGCAAAGGGGACCGCTGCTCATAGCAGCCGGCAGAGCAAGTGCTGTTGTGGTCACTGCTGCTGCCGCCCAGCGAGTGGACTGGGGCCAGGAGCGGCGGCCCAGCTGCTACGTGACTGCGACAAGGAGGGATCGGGACCCTCACGCGGCAGGACAGGACAGGAGTGGGCCCCTCGACAGGGATGGGGCAGTGCTGGCCAGACCTCATTACATCAAGAACTATCAAGACATGAGCTATGCAGCCATCTGAAGGCACCTCAGATGCATGCTACCGAGTGACAGAAGCCAGTCTGAAAAGGCTGCGCGCTGCGTGACTCCAACCCTATGACGTCATCAGAAAGGCAAAACCACGGAGACAGTAAAAGATCGGTGGTCGTGGGGGGTGGGGAGGGGGGGGATGAGTGGGTGGGGCACAGGGGTGCATACACGTCATTATACGTTGGTCCAAACCCAGAGAACACGCAACACCAAGCGCGACCCCTGACGTAAACTGTGCGCTCTAGTCGATAATAATATATCAAAACTGGTTCATCAGTTGTAACAAATGGAGCGCGCACACACATTGCAACAATGTAACAGGCAGATGCTAACAGGGGAAACCGGGGATTTGGGGTGGGGTGTATATGGGAACTCCTTACTTTCTGTTCATTTCTTCCATAACCTGAAAACCGCTCTAAGAAATAAAGTCTATTAAAAAAAAAAAAAAAACTTAAAAAAAAGAGAGAGAGAAACGGAAACGCGAACTACCACACTCCAGACCTAACCCTGAAGGCAGCAGGCTCATTTCTCTACAATTTCTGGATCGGCTGTAACATTTCATTTAACAAGCCTCTAACTGCGATGATAATAATAACGTAAAACATGAAGTCAACTGGTAAACTTCAGTCACATGGGGCCGAGACTACTTAATCCCCCCGTGATGATGGAATCCCAGCCTGGGGAGGCTTGCTGGGAATGAAAGAACGATTACCGGTAACATCGACAGGGAACTCAGGGTCACAGCGGAGGGGCGTGGCTTCCTCGGGTCTGACCTGGCCGTCGCCGTGATCCCGCCTCTATAATCCCTCCGGGTATGGTCCTGATCCGCCACCAGGTACGGGGGCCTGGAGGAGCCAGGACGGCAGCCGGCAGGGCCAGGTTTGGAACCCACCCACCGTCCAGGGGCAGGTGCGTGACCTTGAGAGCTCACTGAGCTCTGAGAAGCCTCTGTGTTCACAACTGTAATTTGGAGCCTGGTCTCAGGAGGCATCATTTAGAACCCAGTGAAGTGGAGAAAGCTTCTGGTCCAGTGCCTGACAGGCGTGGGGGCCAACAGCTGCTGGCTTAGTCCTTCTGGGTCTCAGAGGCAAACCCGTGACTTGGGGGTGGGGAGGGGGCAGAGGCTGTCGGGAGGGGGCCACACCTTTGCTCCCTCGGCAGCCTCAGCAGCAGCTTGTCCTAGGATTGTCTTTGGCCTCGGTCGGTGGCTGGGTGGGTGAGCAGGAAGGGGTGCAGCCTGCACTGACCCCAGCTGCCCCCCTCCCTGTCTGTCACCCTGGGCAGGCCACGTGACCATACAGAGCCTCAGTTTCCCCTTCTATAAAATGGGGGTAAGTATTCCCAAATGTGGGACCCTTGTCCGGGTCAGATAAGAACACACATGAAGCCAGCGACCACCTGGGCGCCTGCTGGGTAAGGCAGGCACAGGAGGCAAGGGCTGTGACGGGGTACAGGTGACACAGTTGCTCCCTCCAGAGGGGGTCTCATGGCGACCTCCGGATCGGTGGGGGCTTCCCAACACTGACCTCTGCGCCCCGGCGCTTGGCCCAGCTGTGCCCAGTCCTGATGTGCCGAATGGGATCCACCCAAATCCAGCACTGGGCCTCGCTGGTCCTCGCCTCGGGAAGCAGGCATGGTGGCGGAGCGCCGCCAGCACCTCTGCCAAGGTCAACGTCAAGCTCTCAGCTCCGTGTCCATCCTGGCGGGCGGACCCCCTGGACACTGGGCGAGAGTGTCAGGGGGCTTGTAGGTTTCTTTACTTGGATACATGGAGCCTCAGCACCCTCTGCCCAGCGAGCTGGGGGAGCTCGCCTCTGGCCGGGTTACCCACCAAACTCTCCATTCTCCCCTCCACTCCGTTTGCACAGACCCACCTGGGTGCGGTTTCCCACTTTGTTCACAGAAATTCACCAAGCTGGCGTCAGCCAAGACGCACAAGCAAATGTGCCATGTGTTCCTGTCACGGGACCTGGAGGCCAGCTGTGATGCCTCCTGAACACGTGCCCACCATCTCTCCTCCATGGGAGCCTCGCTTGTGCAGGGAGCCTGGCGGGCCCTGCCTTCTCCTGCCAAAAAGGAGCGTCTACCCTGACCTTTCACGGTGCCCGAACCACGGAAACCGCTGCAGGTCACCTCGACTTCATTCTGAGGGCAAAACTGCAGGGTGCTCGGCCGAAGTGCGTTCAACTCCAAACACCAAACCATAAAGCTCTTCTTCTTCTTGTTTGCTGTGCATTCATTCATTCACCCAACAAATGTCTGGGACCTACTATGTGCCCGGATTCCACTGGAAGAAAACAGACCCAGTCCTGGCCATCATTTGGTCCATACCGCATCCCACAGGAATGGCCTATCACCCCCATTTCACAGATGAGGACACAGTGGCTCAGAGATGCACGGGGATTTTCCCAAAGCCGCACGGCTGGATTAGGGAGGGACTCAGCTGGGGTCCCCTCTCAGGTGTCTGACGCCACCATCCCCTTTGCCACCTGCTGGTCTGCAAGTCCCAAATCATGGGCTCGTTCGTTCACCAAACAGGAACAGAGGAGCTGGTGGGCATCCGGGGAGGCGGGTATGCAAAGCGGCCAGGCACGGGGGCAGGCAGGCGGCAGGAGAGGGGACACACTGGGCCCAGGGAGTGGGCGTGGAGGGGGCAGGTGCCCCTCTTCCTCCAGCGACTCATCTCATGTCTCACCTCCCAGACAGCACAGCACGCGTCGTTCTGTGGTCCTTGGGGACGTTTTCAACTGTTCACCTTCGCTCTCTCTCAAAGGCTCTGCATTTGGTCCTGTCCCTTCTCGAAGGGCCCAGTTAAGGCTGGACCCCCGAGCAGGCATTGCTGGGTTGGCCAAAGACCAACAGCCCACGTTCAGCTTGTTTTCCAGGGTTTGCTCTTGAGGCAAATCCACCTTGATATCAGGAGGTGGAGCTCCCTGCATCCTTAGGGATCTAACTGGAACCCATGCTCCATCAGCCGGGGCGGTTTTGTAGAGCTCTCCACCCTGCTCCCTGTTTTATGCAAACAGCTGGCTTGGGGTTTCCACATGGTATGACTCTGTTCTACCGTTGAAAGCTTTGCAAGACCACGCATCACACCCTATCCTGAGAGTCCCATCTGCCTAGAGCGGCTCCCAGGCCCCCAGTTCTCGCCTCCCCTCAGGCCTTTCTTTCTAACCGTGACAATGAGCAGAGAACTATGGTGGGAGGCACAGGGCTGTGGGGAGGTGAACCTGTGTGTAGTCAGGGAGGGCTTCCAGGAGGAGGTGACACAAGATGCACAGGTGCCTTCTGGGACAGCAGCAAGCACACATCACCGTGCTCATCTCCATCACAATACTGACCATGTTGGGTGGCCCTTGCCTACTGGCCATCTGCCTCCCTGGCCTTTAGTCCCCCAGGGCCAGGGGCCAGGTCTGAGAAGTGCGGCTCCCTAGGACTGGGTACCAGTGCAGACGGAGCAAGGTGCACTCAGCCAGGCCTGGCTGGGAGACGGCTCTCACACACCACGTGGCCACAAGCATCCTTGCAGCTAGCACGCCCTCCAGCACAGGGGTTTCTTTAGACTGGTTTTCTAAATATGGAGTTAATGGCACAAAGGCCTTGGGAGGGGGGGTCTGTCTCCCCTGCCCTCAGGACGTCCTCTATAGGTTTCTTCTGGTTCAGGAATAGGCCGGGGCCTCACTTCCTGCCCTCCCAAGCGTTATGTGGTGGAAAATCAAGCCAAATCACACGTCATTACTTGCATCTTAACCTCCTTAAGGGCTGACTGCTAATTACAACCAGGAGCCAGTAAGTGGCTCTCTGTCCCCACCTGTTCTCACCAAGGCCATCAGCAGCCTGGACCCAGCCAGCCGGCTGCGAGGGTCTCGGGCTGTCCCTGCACTGCCAGACCCGTCTGACACTTCAGGCATGTCATTCATCTGTCCTCCATCCAGCGAAGACAGCTCTGAGCCCTCTTTGCACTGGGACAAGTTTATTACCTTCTGGGTCTGGTTCCAGAAACTGGTCCTGCCTGCTCCAAATTCAACCAGAGCTGTCCTAGCCAGTTCCCATGAGGCTATCTCACTTAAGTCCCCCAGGCGCCTGGGGCCCAGCTGCTTAGCCCGGGGAGACGCCAGGTTAGACTGCAGGTCAGCTGTCCTGGCCCCCAGTGACCAAGGGCAGAGCTCAGGTGGAGTCACTGGGGGGAAAACCCCAGATTCCTGCTTCATGCGGGGACCCCCATAGCCGGACATGATAACCCCACAGTGACCAGGAAGAGGAGCCACCGTGGATTTCCCAGGAGGCTTTTAAGGTCCAACCAGTGAGGGCAATGGGAGGCCAGCTGTGGGCCAAGGGCTCTGGGGGGCCATTCAACCCTGGGCCTCGCCCATCATCTGTACAGGGCAGCCACAGCTCTGTGATGGAGTGGGGGTCAGAGAGCGCAGGCAGGGAGTGGACCCCAAGCCAGGCGCACAGCAGGAGCCCATCCCGCAGTCCCCGCGACCCAGGGAGTCCTTGGACGCTGACCTGGTGGCTGGTGAGTCTCGGGAGACAAGGGCACACAGCTGCCGAAAAGCACCCTGATGCTTCTGTGCAGAGGCCCCCCCGGGAGCCTGGGCAGGAGCTGCCCACTGGGAGACATGTCCTGCAGTCCCAGCGAGGCCCGTCTCACCTAACAAGCTGAAGCAGAGCCCTTGCCCTCCCGCCCAGTGTCTAATCTGAGTTCACCTCTAAAGGCTCAAGTATCTGAGAAGTTCTCCATTTTGACCCAGTGGGACAGTGTCCCCTTGAGTCCCACGGAGCCCACGGCAAGGGGGCAGCCAGGACGACAGAGTGTCCAGACAAGCTCTCCAAGCCGGCCAGGTGGCAGTATCAGGTCCCTCCCCTGCTCAGGAACCTTCCACGGCTCCCCAGAGCCCTCAGCACACAGCTCGGCCCCAGAGCCAGCGCCGAGCCTCCAAGCCCAGTGCCCACCTGGCCCCCTGACTTATCTTCCACCGCCCCATGAGCCCAGACCCTCCCCCAAAGCTGTCCACAGGGGTCCGAGCGCCAGCCTTGGCTCCCAGCATCCCCTCCTGGGGGTGCTGCGCCGGCCCATCGCTGCCTGTGAAAACCCAGCTCAGTCCTCAAGGCCCCCGTCCAGCGCCTCTTCCGTACCGAACCACTGTGTGCTGAGCGTCTCCCAGGGCACAGTGATCCTGTAGGAACCTGTACACCTTTTACAGGTGTGAAAACCAAGGCACAGCAGGAGAGGGGACCTGCCCATTGTCCCCCTGGGTCGCGGACTGTGTGACCTTGGACAAGTCAGGTCACCTCTCCACAACGGTGAGTGAGCCTCTGACTCGCAGGAGGTAGTCTGGGCTCCCCAGGTGGAGACACCCCTGGAGGCTCCTGTCTGCTTGCCGGGTCCCCCTGGAGACCTGTGCCGGGCCCAGGAACACATGACCCAGTTCACCTGGGCCATCTGGGGTGCTGCTCGCTGCCCTGGCACAATTATTTTATCCAATGTGTCTCGGTTTGGGTAAAGAATCCAGGGTCCACAGTGGCGGTACCGATGCTTGGGTCCTTTTCTGGCAGGTCAGGGTCCCAAGACCCCCCGTGACCGAGAGGTGGGGGGACATTCACGAGGTTAAACTCCACTGACCCCGGGAGGCCGAAGAGTCAGAAGGGATTTCTAGCTGAGCGAGAAGAGCTTGGCTTCTGGATTCCAGCCAACTCAGCTCAGACCCCCGGGGAGGCCCCGTGAGGTGGGGTGGAGTCCCTGAAGCCCCGGGACTCTTCCTGTCCTGAAGCAGGGGAGCCTTCAGACAAAGTCACTCTCAGCCATACAGTGACGGTCATGGGGTCACAAGAGGCCCCACTGAGGCTGAAATGAGCCTCTTACTCAGGGCCGGGGCCGGGGGCCGGGCGGTGGAGGAGGGGTGGCAGGAAAAGGAAAACCGGCGAGCCGCCCTGTCTCCCTCACTCTGAAGAGTGTGTGAGCTGGAAAACGTTGCGGGGAGCTCCTACGAGGCCACAGAAAGGAACTCGTCTGTGATGGCTTGAACTATGTCCCCCAAAGTCACGCGCTGGAGTCCTAGCCCTCAGCACCTCGGAATGTGACCTGATTTGGAGAGAGGTGACTGAGTTAAAGTGAGGCCGTCTGGGTGGGTCTGGATGCAATATGCCTGTGGCCTTATGAACGGGAAACTAGGGCGCAGAGGCGCACAGAGGGAAGGTGGTGTGGAGCACGGGGGCGGGGTGGGGGACGGCCGTCTGCAAGCCAGGGAGAGATCTGTCCTCACCGTCTTCGGAAGGAAGCCCCGCCGCGAACACCTTGATCTCGGACTCCGGGCCTCCAGGACGGTCCAAGAATAACGTCTGCAGCATTTGTTACGGTGGCCCCAGGAAACCAGCCCTGTGCGGAGAACAGCTGGGGTAGGGCCTGGGACGCGCCAGCTCCCCGCTCCCGGTTGGAGCCTGTCTTCCCCCGTGGACTGGCACGGTGGCGCTGCCCCAGGCTGGGCTGCTGGAGGCTGGCACATGGCAGGGGCTTGGCAGGGGCGGTGTGCGCTGGGTTGGGGGGTTCCTTCCAGAGGCAGAAGCTGGGAGAACACGGCAGTGAACGGCGCCCTGGAAGCTCAGGCTGTCCACAGGGGCGCCCGGTTACCTTCAGCTTGAGTTTCTAGCAACTCACAGGCTCTTGAAGCTTCTAGCAGCTGGTCCAGGCGCCCTGGCCACCCACGTCCCTGGACGGTGTTATTTCATCGCCGGAAGAGCGGCCCTTCCCGACCGGAGAGGTGTCTGAGGGTCTCACGGGCAGCATTCCGGAAGGTCAGGGCTTAGTGGGCGGCTGGGCCCATCCCCTCTCCCCCCACACACGGGGAGCCACAGATGGCAAGTCTGAGGCCAGGCCAGGACCAGGGCTTGGGTCTCTGGCCGTGCGTGTCCCTGGTGTCACCTTGCCGTGAGCCAGGGCGGCCACCACTGGACCAACCGGTGACCTCATCTGAGTCTTCAACGTATGCCTCGGGCCCAGCACACAGAAGATGCCCCATAAAGGTTCCTTAAGTCTCATGGGAAACAGGGAATGCATTTGGTGCCCCAGAGCGCAGGACAGCGCCCCGCGGGGGGTGGTGAAAATTAATAGTCTGAGTGACAAAATCGTCTTTCAGCTCTTGTGCCCAGGCACTGCGCTGGGCGATTTCCACCAATGACCCGGGTCACAGAGCTGGAAATGGGCACACAGCACAGCTGGGCCTGGAACCCAGGCCTGCAGGATCCCAAGCCCCAGCTGTCAACTCCCACTGCGAGGGTCTGTGAGGGCTAAGCTGATCCCGTCAGGGACCCTTACTCTCCAGGCTGTGTGCTGTGAGACACCGCAGGGTGGGAGCCCATATCATACAGACATATACACATATAACGCGTTCAAGGTCCACCCCCGTTGCAGCAGGTGTCAGTGCTTCACTCCTCTTCATGTCCAAATAACTCTCCACTATATGAACATACCGCGTGGACCTGTTCGTCATTGATCTGGGGATTGTGTCCACTTTGGGGCCGTCGCAGATAAGCCGCTCTGACCATTCGTGCACAAGCGCTTTTGGGTGGACGCGTTTCCCTTTCCTGCTGGGTCATACGGTAACTGTTTACCCACATGAGGACGTGCCAGACTATTTTCCTGAGTGGCTGAACCATTTCACCTTCCCACCAGCAGCTTCTCCACATCTTTGCCAGTATCAGTTACTGTTGGTCTTTTTTTTTTTTTTTTTTTGCGGTATGCGGGCCTCTCACTGCTGTGGCCTCTCCCGTTGCGGAGCACAGGCTCCGGACGCGCAGGCCCAGCGGCCATGGCTCACGGGCTCAGTTGCTCCGCGGCATGTGGGATCCTCCCGGACCAGGGCACGAACCCGCGTCTCCTGCATCGGCAGGCGGACTCCCAACCACTGCGCCACCAGGGAAGCCCACTGTTGATCTTTTTTAATCAAGTCACCCCGGTGGGTGTGAAGTCGGTCTCACTGTGGTTTGGATATGCACTTCCTGGTGACTAATGATGTGGAATATCTTTTCATGTGCTCGTTCACTATTTGAATTACTTTCTTGGGAAAAATGTCTATTCAGATCCTTTGTCCACTGAATTTGGTTCTTTTTCTGACTGAGTTATAAGGGGTGTTTACATATTCTAGATACAAGCCCCTCATCCGATATTATGACTGGCAAATATTGTCTCCTGTTCTGTGAGTCGTGTTTTCATTTTCTTCATAACGTTCTTTGAAGCACAAGGGTGCTTAATTTTGACGAAATCCAGTTTATCTATGTTTTCTTTTGTTGTTTGTGTACGTGGTGTCATTTCTAAGAAACCACTGCCCGATCCAAGATCACAAAGACTTATATTTTCTTCTAAAAGTTTTATAGTTTTGGGGTTTTTTTTTTTTTTTACTCTTAGCTCTTATTATTATAATCTTACAGAAATAGAATCACATTTCCCTTACTGCTATGTTTATCACAAGATGCCATTTCTTCATCTGTGAATCGGGAACAACGGCGCTTATTTCACCAGGTTTGTGCAATTTTTAATATTACTGTTGTTTTGCCCTTTGTCCATCATCTGGTGAAAGCACAGCAGGAAGTGAAGGGCATTGCGTTCTCAGCTGAGCGGGGAGGCCTGCCCAAGCACCGCGTGGAAATTCCATTTGAGAAATGAACATCGTCACATGTCTCAGGTCCTGCAATCTGCCGCTATTTTCAGAACAATCCAGCACACTGAGCAGGTCAGAGGACGTTACCTGACGCCAAGCCAGCTGGTGCTCTAAGGCCTGAGTGAGAGCTCCACGGGGGGCTGAGCCTGGCCAGGCCAGGGGTCACCCACAGCTACACGCTTCGGGGGGACAAGGATGGAGGGTCTGCGATGCTGGCCCACAGCACCCTGGGAGGGAGGAATGTAATCACCCCCATTTTACAGAAGGGGTCCTTGAGCCCCCCCCGGCGCGGGGAAGCGCCCCGATCGGGGCCACAGTGAGGTCAGGCCAGAGGCAGGGCTTGAAGCTTCACTGGTCTGGCTTCAAAGCCATTGCGGCTGCCCCACCCCAGAGCTGCTTCTTTCAATAAAAATCTCCTGAGTCTCTCAGCGTGTGGGATGCTGCCGGGGACCTATGGACGGGGGGTCCCGGGTCCTGCCTCTGGACAGACTCCGCAGCCAGAAAGGAGGGCGCCAGTGAGGGCGAGGCTCTGCTGTGGCTGCCCAGAGAGAAGGGGTCCGCTGGGCACCGAGCCTCGCGCCCGGACGGAGGCCTGAGGACCAGGGGTTGGGAGCTTTTCAGGCTGGAGGCTGGACCCTGGCTGGAGCCCCTGCACACCCTGGGCTCACGGAGGCTCTACCCACCTCTCTGCTTCTGGGGGTCCAAGCTCCTTTCCCTGTCCCTCCCCCTCCCCTCTTCCATCTCACTCTCCACCCCCCTTTGTCTCCTCCTCCCACCCCGACCCTGCCCCAGAGCTTTCTCCCAATCACGGCGGGCGGGGTTTGAGTGGATTACAAGTTACTTATTATTTCTGTCTAACTAGCTTGATGGGCCCTGTTCTTTGCGACAACACCGGAAGGACTGAAGTCTTTTACAATATCCCTTAAGGCCGGTTTCTCAGCCTCGGCCCAACGAACACTTGGGGCTGGACCCCTCTTCCGTGGGGCCGCCCTGTGCACTGCCGGACGGTGAGCAGCATCCGTGGCCTCCATCCCCCAGGTGCCTGTGGGCCCCCCGCCCCCGCCAAGTTGTGACCGTCAGGAGCGTCTCCAGACGTTGCCAAACGACCCCCGGGGAGCAAAGCCGCCCTTGGCTGAGAACCAAGAACCGCCTTGAAGGAAAGAAGAAAGGGAGGGCGGGAAGGCACAGAGGCCGAGGGCCCAGGGACTCGGCCAGACGATAGGACCCAGCAGCAACACTCACCACGGTGCAGCGCCGGACCAGACCCTCCCCTTCCCCGAGTCTCAGCTTGCTCATCTGTAAAACGGGCCACCGCACAGGGCTGTCCTCAGGAGTTCCCAAGAGAGTCCCCGAGGCTGGGCATGCGGTCGGCATGCGTGAGCGCAGGTCCTCTGTGCCCTTATAAACAGAGGCAGGGCTGACACTGCCCCCCTCGTGTTGGACCCCGGGCTTACTTGGGGGGCGCGAGACTTCCAGTTAGAAAAGAAGCCGTCCTCTTGGGCTGACGGTCCCAGTGGACGGGGCAGTGTGGGCCTTACCTGTTCCTCCTCCGGGCATCCCTCCACCCGAAGGGCCCGCACCCTGGAAGCTGCCGGCGGCTACTGGGAGAGGGCTCGGGCCTCTGAGGCCAACATGGCTCCAGAGGGACACGCCAAGAGGGTCACGCGGCAGCTGCCCACTGCCATGCCCGAGGAGGGACGGGCCAAGCCCTTCCCAGCACACAGAAATAGACTCCCACCCGGCTCCAGAAAGCACCTGTTCCCAGGCGTCCGGGAAAGGGACTTTGCAAAGGCAGTGGAGGAGGGAGTGGGGGAGGGCCGGGACCATCTACTGTCCCATGTGCCAGGCGCAGCCCACAAGCCCTCCCAGCACCTCCCGGCCAGTACCCGTGTCCTGGGGCTGCCTGACAAAGCCCCACAAGCTGGGGGCTTCATCCGCAGACATTTATCAGCTCCCAGTCTGGAAGCCAGAAGCCCAGAAGCCTGAAATCAGGGCACAGGCGGGGCCACGCTCTCTCACAGGCTCTGGGGGAGGATGCTGCCCTATATCGGCCAGTTTCTGGGGGCTTGTGTCCACATCACTGCCATCCTCTGCCTCTGTCCTCAGATGGCTGTCTTTTCTCTGTACGTCTCTGTGTGTCCTTTTCTGTCTCTTACAAGGACACCAGTCACTGGATTTCGGGCCCACCCTCTTCCAGGATGACCTCATCTCCATCCTTACGTTCATTACATCTGCAAAGCCTCTAGTCCAAATAAGGTCACAGGTGGACCCGATTCCAGGTGGACATGCATCTGGGGCCAACCTCCTCAACCCACTCCACAGCCCCAGCGTGCCAGAGGGGAAACTGAGGCTTGGGACGCTTGGGAGACCAACGGGAGGCTGCTGGGCGTGAAAGCCGGCACTGGGGTCCCTGCCCGGGTCTGGCTGACAGCCTGGTCCCTTAGGGGACCCCCGTTCTCCTCGGTGCCTCTCTGCTAGACTCGGCTTTAAGATCTCCTGGGGCAGAAGCGCGATATGACCTGTCAGCTACGTAAGCAGGAGGCACCGCCTCGCCCCCAGCACAGAACCCACAGACATTATCCTGGCGAATCACGCACGTGATGTGTGCAAACCGAGCCTAGTGAACCGGGCCAGGACCCCACAGCCGAGAGGCTCTGGGGCCACGCCCTCAAGCCCGAGTCCCACGTCCCACCACTCTGCCTGCCGAGGCCACGGCCGGGCCGCGCTCCCCCTCCACCAGCACCCAGCAGAAACTACCTCCCCCCCTCGGCTCCGAAGAGTCAGAGCGGGTGCCGGCAGCCAGCGGGGACTTTCCTGGCCTCGTCTGACTTTCATCACTCACACTGGCCTGAAGCTCTCCAGCCCGCGGACAGGGGAGGGTAACCAGTACCCCTGCAGCGAACGCCAGGGCCGCGGAGCGTCACCGCCAGGTCCACGGGTCCCGCGAGCGGGGACAGATGATGCATCTCAGGCAGAGAGTGACGGCCCCTCGTGCTTGTAAATGACAAGAGTTTCTCCACTCGTTTATTCTGCAGCTATCTACGCCCTGCGGCCCGGGCCCAGCTCAGGGCAGAAACGACAACAGCGCCGGTGACAATGACAGCAGCGCCCCGCTGAGCCCTGAGCAAGCCCCACACGCTGCACCACAGCTGAGACAGGAGCTGTCACGTCCCTACTTTCCCAGCCTGAGAGTCAGACGGGGAAGGAGGGGCCACACGGCGGGTGACAGTGCCGACCGAGGGTAACACAGAGAGAGCTCCCGGAGGGTCGGGGGGACCCCTTGGAGGAGAGAACGCCGGGAGATTCAGAGGCCAAGGGGCGGCTAGTTGCTCAACAGCGGGAAGGGCGAGCCAGACAGAGGGAACAGCCTGTGCGAGGCGGGCAAGGGATCGAGGCCAGTCCACGTTCCCGGGAGGACGGGCGCCCTCGGCTACACGGGGCTGGGGTGGGAGGTGGGCAGGGGCCAGGGCAACGGACTCTCCATCGAAAAGCACGGGTCTCACCCTGAGAACGAGGGAGGCTGAGGGTTTGCGCAGGCGTCTGAAAGAGAATCGTAGCAGGAGGAGCTGTGGCTACCATCCATCTACTGGGCAGGCGCTGCTCTGGCTCTGGAAACAGCACGGCGCTGGACAGTCAACGAGGACCCTCGGAAGGACCTCCTCCCCCTCCCATGAGCCCCGCCTGAGGACAGCGTGGCCGCGAGCCCCGAGCCCGCTGGCTCCCTGGGAGAGCGCCCGGCGGGGGCCCGGGCCTCTGCCCTCGGGCCACACTTGCCCAGGGCCGGCATCCTCCCCACCAGGATCCCCCAAGGGCCTGGTGCCTCCTGTCCACCTTGGCCGGAGGCCAGGACACCTGTGCACGGGACCATCTGCCACAGCACCGCGAGAAGAGCCTCCCAGGAGATGGGCATGTTAGCGTAGGGGCTTCTTGGCCCCCGGGACCCCCGGGCAGAAATCAGCGCAGGGCCTGGCTCCTGCCTCTCCGGACGTCTGCCGACCCGCAGCTGCCTGCTCCCCTCCCCTCGCACCAATGCCCCCACGGACCTCAGCTCCCACCGCACCTTGCTCCCCTGTCGGCAGCGGCAGCCGGGCCCCTGGGAGGCCGCCCCTGGCTCGTGGGGACCCCTCCCCTACCCACAGAGGTCCAGGGGTCCAGGGCCCACCACGGCCTCCTCTCCCACGGCCTCAGGTGGTTCCCAGGGCCGAGGGGTGGAGGGGGCGCCTGAGCCCTGCCCCTTGCCCGTCGGTTCTGGGTGGAGGGGGGTAGAGGGCCAGCATGCGGGGGAACGGCCGTGGCACCCAGCCTCGCGGGAGCTTCCTGCCCCGCGACCTCTGCAAGGTCCCCGGTGTGGCCCGAGGGCAGGGGACCAGGACCCTGAGGAGCTTAACACTCATTTGGGATCTGCACGTCCCATCCTGGGGCCGGGACTGCCTGGGCCTGGGGAAGCGGTTCTCTCCCCTCCTGGACCCTGCGGGATGAGCCCCTCTTCTCCTCTGAGGATGTGGTGGTGAGGGGGTGAGGCGAGATGTTGTTCCTGCCCCACCTGGAACCTTCCGGGCTGATTCTCAGGAAGAGTCGCCGAGAGGCAGAGCCAGGCCCTGAAAACCCGTGAACGGCAGGGTCAAGGGCACGGGGGATACGCACTTGGAGCCAGGTTCTATGCCACCGGCCGGCGGCTTCCGAACTGTTCCAGCATCAGCGCCCAGAGAGAGGGGTACACCGGGCAGTGGCCTCACAGGCACAGGTGTGCACACCTGTGGGATGAACTGAGTCTGGGCTCTCCCTGCGTCCTCACCCTCGCCAGGGTCTCCTCTGGGGGGAGGGTTCTTCCAGCCCCGTAACTTTGCGTTGGCTCTCACGCGGCTGGCTCGGCCACTGCACGCGGGCGGAAGTGACAGTGTGCCAGTTCTGAGCCCAGGCCTAAGGCGGCTCCTCTGCCCTCCTGTGCTTCTGCCTCCCTGCATGGAGTGCATCCCCAGGCCGGCCCGCTGGTCCCAGGAGGAGGATGCGAGATGGGGCGGAGCCACCCCCGCGGAGCCTAGCCCGGTCCGCCGAGCCCCGGCCAGCCCGCGGGCCCCCAGCCAGGATGACTGATTGCTGACTTCTGCCTCTGTGCTTTGGGGTTGTTTGTTCCAAAGCGTATTAGTTTCTTGTAGCTGCAGTAACAAAACCAACACAAACTGGTAAAAGAACAGTTCTGGAAGCCAGAAGTCCAAAATCGGTACCACTGGGCTGAAATCCAGGTGTCTGCAGGGCAAGGCTCCCGCTGGGCTCTGGGGGAGGACCCTTTCCGCCCCTTCCAGATCCCTCCCCCCGATCCCATCCCCTTCTCCTCTGTGTGTCAGTCTGTAACCTTCCTCTGCCTAAGAATCACCGTGATGGCATTTAGAGCTCACCCAGATAATCCAGGATAATCTCCCCAGCTCAGCATCTTTACCTTAATCCCATCTGCAAAACCCCATTTTTCAAATAAAGCAACACTCACAGGTCCCAGGATGAGAACAGGATGTCTTTCGGCGGGCCCGTTTTTCAGCCTACCACACGCAGCTATAGTTTATATGATATGTGAATACGTAACAGATTTTTTTCACCAAACAATACCTAGCCTTATTACTCGGGATGTGCTCTGCTATTTTTCTTTCTTTTCTTTCTTTTTTTTCCTGGGCTGGGTCTGCTATTTTGCATTCAATTCAACCTCTTACGTAACAAAGTCTTCTGTGACCCACTAAACTGATTTCATGCCCACAAATGGGTCGCGCCACCTGCAGTGTAGAAAGTTCCATCCTAACTTCTACGCCTGTGCCCCTGCCAGGGTGGGCGACCCGGCAAAAATGATGATGATTTAAAGAAAGGAGAGAAACGTGCTCTTTCTGCACACAGAGGGTGGGTGGGACTGACTGGTGCCTGGAAGGACCCCCGAACTCGAAGACACGGTCCAGGCCACCCTGCCCCATGGACGGCCCTCCACCTGCAGCCCCCGCGGTGGCCTGCATCCTCTGAGCAGACCAGCTCATCAGGTAACTCGGGAAGGGGCCCAGACCAGAAGCACAAGGGGGGAGCGTGGTCGCAGGTGGCTTCGGGGGCTCCACTTGTTTCCCCAGGCCCCTGACTCCCCCTCCTCCTGGCAGATCCCCCAGTCCACATTCCAGAATAATTCTTCACCCCGACAGCCCCACACCACGTCCACTCATCACTGAGCCGTCACTAGTAACGCCCACTCACATCTTCATTTCTGAATGCCTCTAAAAAGATGAGAAACAAACGAAATCAAAGACCTGAAAACTTCACGACAGATGGTACAGATTTTCCAGGTGAGTTTTAGGCAAGGAAGACACTGGCGCTTTCTCGGGGGCATAAAAAATTAGGTCTGAAGGGATCTGAGACATCGTCCAGTCCCTGGGCAAGGATTCCTAAGAGTCCAGCCGGGCCTCTCCTGAGCACTCAACCCCCAGAGCCAGTGGCGTGCTGGACGCCTCCACCTGGAAGCCCCCCAGGAACCTCACAGTCGGAAAAGAGAATGTCTGGCTTGTTGCCATCCTCCCTCCCCGACCTCTCCCCACCCTCCAACAGGGCCACACGTCACACACCAATACCCTCACCCAGCTGGCTCCCCTTCTGCAACTCAGGCAGACTTGGGTTTGCAACCGGCTCCGTCTCTCACTAGCTGTGTGACCTTGGCCCAGCGGCTCTACCTCTCTGGGCCTCAATTTCCGATGTAGATAATGGGGGTGCCTGCCTGCTGGCTGCAGAGGGACCGAACAAGATGATACGTGTGAAGGGGCCGGGCACCTCGCCTGGTACATGATGGGCACTTGGTGAGTGGCATTTTCTTTCCCAGTTCCTAACTGTATGAGATTCCCGTGGCTGCTGGGACAAAGGACCAAACACCGAGGGGCTTAAATAACAGAAATCTATTCTCTCACAGTCTGGAGGCCGGAAGTCCTAAATCAAGGTGTCAACAGGGCCGTGCTCCCTCTGGAGCCCGTAAGGGAGAATCCTTCCTCACTTCGTCCAGCTCCTGACGGTAGCCAGCAACGCTTGGCTTGGAGCTGCAGCCCTTCCACCTCTGCCTCTGTGGTCACGTGGCCTCTCCTCTGTGTCTCTGTGCCTGTGTCTCTCTTCCTCTTCTTATCAAGGCGCCCTACTCCACATGACCTCATCTCAACTAGTTACATCTGCAACAACCCTATTTCCAAATAAGGCCACATTCACAGGGACCGGAGTCAGGACTTCAACGTCCCTCTTTGGGGACACAATTCAACCCAGAACACGGACTTCCCCACCGTCACCAAAATCATCTGTCGTCTCGGAGCAGCCAGCACGAAACGTCGCCATTACCGGTCGTGCTTTCTCCCTGTACCTCATGGGGCCTCCCCTTCTCTCTGGCCCCTCCCACCCACCCCTTCTCCCCTGGTTGAGACTCTGTCCTCCATCACTGGTCCTCCCCTCCCTGCCAGACTGACCTCCGCGTCCCCAGCACCAGCTCGGGGGGCTCACGAGGCCTCCCGGATTGAGACCAAACTCCTTGTTGCAGACACCCAGCCTGGCTGGACCACACCCTTTCAGCCCATTCTTCTTGCCCCGTCCACATGGGGGAGCTGTGCTCACGAAGGGCCACACCGTGGGTCCCCACAGCATCTGCAGGACCATCTGTGACGTGTATGCCCCTGAGACAGTACGTCCAGGGTCCCCTAAGGCAAAGGACAGCAAGGCCCCCCAAGGTATCAGCCAGGAGGTGGCTTCAGCCAGACTGACCCAGATGCCCAAGGGCTGGGCTACTTGGAGGCTGGCCCGTCCACATAACAGAGGAATGAGTCGGGCAGGGTATTCCGCCCAGTGAGCGGGGAACCTGTCAGTCCTAAGCCCCCCGCCGGGAGCTAGCAGACTAGCAGGGGGACAAACACAGCCAGGGAAACAAATGAACGTGCAGACCCGACCTGCGGTCAGTGTAACGAAGGAGAAAAGCAGGGCCCCAGCAGCTGCTGCAGGGCAGCGGGGCTCGGAAGCCGCTGGGCTCACGTGGTTAGAGGGCCTCTTGGAGGAAATGAAGCCGAAACGAACTCTGAAGGCTGAGAGAAAGCTTAAGAGCAGGCGGTCGACACCAACAGAGGAGTCCGCAGGTGTGAGTGAGACCCAGAGGCCAGAGGGAGGCTGCCCGGAGCCGCCAAAGGTGGCCTTGTGTGCCAAGACGCATTCTGATTTCACGGGAGCAGGTCTCAGCAGCCCCCCGAGCCTGTGAGCAGGGAAATCACCCGGGAGGCTGATCGGAGGTGACCGAGTTTCTGTCTCCCTGTTTGAAGACCCCCTCCTCAGCCAACGCTGCCTTCCCTGCCCGACAACACACCTGGACGCAGCTCCGCGGTGCCCGTGTCCTGCCCACTGCCCCCGACACACACCCCCTCTCAGGCCCCACTGCCCGAGCTCAGATGGAGAGCCACTCCACGTCCCTGCTGGACAGAGCGCAGGGTACACACCCATCCGCCTTCTGAGTCAATACAGACAGACAAGCAACCCCACAGAAAATAAGCTGCGGAGGGAACAGCAAATTCACAGAAACACAAATGGCCCGGAAGCTAGAAAAATACCCTCGGGTGCCCGAGAAGGCCGATGAAAGCAGGGAGGTGTTCTCTTCCCATCAGCTGGCAAATATGAAAAGACTGACGGTGCCCCGTGTTGCGCAGGGAGCAGACGGGGACAAGGAACTCTGGTGCCCTTTTGGTAGAGGCGTGAACCGGGTCCGCCTCCAGGGAGAGCGGGTCGGCGGACGATATTCCCATTTAAATTTCTGCTTCCGGGAATATCTGTAACTCCCTCTCACGGGTCTATTTGCACATGGGTGCAAAGCCGTACGTGCGAGAATTCTCATCCCTGCCGGATGCGCTGAGGCTGCGCTAAAAATCTGAAAGCACATGGGACCAACGGGCCCTGTGCACCCCCTGAGCGGGGAGCAGGTCACACGGCGGCCTCTCACCAAGAATGCTCAGTCCGAATCCCATCACTAAGAAACAGACCCAATCAGATGGGGGGACCGATCCACAAGGCAACAGGCCTGGACTCTTTAAGTGTCAGTGGCATGAAAGAAAAACAAAAGAAAACAGGTGGGAAGAACATTCCAGAATAAAGGAGACTAAAGACAGACAGACATGCTAACCAATTGTGGCGGGTGACCCTAGACCGACTCCTGAAGAAGAAAAGGTAGACAAACGTCTGTAAAGGAGCCCTGGGGGCAGGGAAACGGGACCGGGGACTTTCTGTGGGTGACGTTTGGGTACAGGCACGTGCTAATAAAGCCTAGGTGTGATGGCGCGACTCACTTTCAAACGGTTCAGAAAAGAGAGAGAGAGAGATGGAGAGAGAAAGCAAAATGTAGCAAAATGTTCATAACTGATGCAACCAGATGAAAGTAGTACAAGGTGTTCATTGTACTGGCTCTTGCCCCCAACTTTTCTCTATGCTTAAAACTTTCCAGAAGAAAGAGCTGGGGGGAGAAACTCATGCAGAAGACAAAGAATTCCCCCAGAAACAGCACAGACCATGACCCGCTGACTTTATCCTCACGGATCCTGGAAAAAACCTGCAGCAACGGAGACGCACCCGGGGCTCAGAACACCTGGCTCTGTGGCTGAGGGAACCGTCTTCTCTCCCGGCCCTCAGTGTCCCCAACTGCAGCCAGAGTTGGCAAATGCATGGCTTGCACACCTCCCCCCCCACTGCCCGTATCCGTGGCAGACATCAATAGTCGATCGACTATTCTTTGTGTCCGTGTGATTCGGTCCCCGTCCTGTGAGCTCCTAAGGGTGGGATGGAGCTGATGCATGTCGCCTGGCCCGTCCCAGGGCAAGGAGGAGGGTGGATCCACTCAGTGTCTGAGGCACGAGCAAGCAGCCGAGAGAATGGATGAATCCACACAGGCGACTGGACACTCCACGGCAGAGGTGATGGCGTGGGTTCCGAATGTGGAAACCCCCCCACCCAGTGCCCCGACACCTTGCCTAGAGGCTGGCATGGCAGGAAGTCCTTTCACCTTGCTGGCCTCACTTTACCCATCTACCCTAGGGACACAAGGAGTACCCGCTTCGCTGGATGGTGGGGAAGGACCAGTGAAGTCCCGCATGTTAAGGGCTCTGGCCTGGTCTGCTTGTGGCATGACCACAGGACCACCTGCCACAGAGCTGCCGCTGGGACCCTGAAAACCCAAACTGTGTATCTGCATACCCATTACTCTTTCCAACAGCCGAAGGTGGGAGCCAGTGTCCCCGGTGTCCCCAGTCCGATGGATGGACAAACAAAATTTGGCCTGTTCATACAACGGGATATTATTCAGCTTAAAGAGGAAGGAAATTCTGACGCAGAGGCTACAACACAGATGGCCCTTGAGGATGTTACGCTCATTGAGATGAACCAGTCACAAAAGGACAAATATTATATGTTTCCACTTATGTGAGGCCCCTAGTCATCAAACTCATAGAGACAGAAAGAAAAAGTGTGGCTGCCGGGAGCTGGGGGAGTGGGTGGGGGATTGGTGTTTAGTGGGGACAGAGTTTCAGTTTTGCAAGATGAAAAGAGTTCAGGAAGTGATGATGCTGATGGTGGCACAGGATGAATGTATTTAAAGCCACTGAACTGTACACTTAACAATGCTTAAGGGGCTTCCCTGGTGGCGCAGTGGTTGAAAGTCCGCCTGCCGACGCAGGGAACGCGGGTTCGTGCCCCGGTCTGGGAAGGTCCCACGTGCCGCGGAGCGGCTGGGCCCGTGAGCCGTGGTCGCTGAGCCTGCGCGTCCGGAGCCAGCGCTCCGCAGCGGGAGAGGCCGCAACAGTGAGAGGCCCGCGTACCGCAAAAAAACCCAAAAAACAAAACCAAAAAAACCACAATGCTTAAGATGGTAAATTTTATGTTGTATATATTTTACCACAATTTAGCTGGCCCAGTGCCCAGGTCAGCGAAACTCCAAAGCAGTAAGGTGTTGGCGGTCGGGGGGCGGGGGAGCTCTGGCTGAGCCAAGGGAGGAGGGGGCTTCACCCACTGACCCCGTCGCGTCTGCTTTATGGGTCAGGGGACCATCACCAGACAACGGGGTAGGTTAAGGGCAGTTACAACCACACCCCTCTGAGTCACGTCCACAGGCTAAGGGAAGTAGAGGAAGGAAGGTGCAGGACATTTTCTCATCAACGTGGCTAAATTTTCCCCTCGCCGCCTGGGGCAGCGTCTTGCACTGTGGCCTTGGGTCCAGCTGCAGCTTTCCCCAGCATGGCCGTGTTCCCGCTCAGGCCTCGGGGAAGCAAGGCTGCCCTGCTGGACACAGACGCTTCCCGGGTCCTGGGAGCTGTGGCCCCGGGACCCTCACCCTGACACAGCTCAGGCATTTAGGCCCCCATGGGTCCTGGGCCCCTGCTCTGCACAGACGCTCACGGGCTCAGAGGATTCTGAGCCGGGCGACACAGTGCCCCCTCCGGAGCCCCTATAGAGGGAGGCAGATGGAAAGGGCTCAGACTCACCTGGACAAGTGGACAAGCACGTGTGTCAGCGGGGGCGAGAGCAGGAGTGGGACAGGGTCAGGGAGCCAGCAGGACATCCGCCCGCAGGGCAGCTGCTGGGGAACTGCAGGCAGAGGCAGGGAAGGAGGCGCCCCAGGAGGGGACCAGCCTGGGCGAAGGTGTGGGGACGGAGAGGGGCTGGCCCACCGGGGGAACCTCCAAGAGCCCAGCCTGGCCGCCGGGCACGGTGTGCATGCCGAATTACGGGATGTGCTCTTCGGCCACTGCGAGCCCGGCCGGGGCAAGGTGGGCTCAGAGGCCCGCCGGACGAGGCCCCGCCCCCAAAGCACCCCTCGCCCGTGGTAAAGTCCACCAGGAAAACGGCATCATGGCATCTCAAGAAAGGAAGCAGAGGGGGCTTCCCTGGTGGCGCAGTGGTTGAGAATCCGCCTGCCGATGCAGGAGACACGGGTTCGTGCCCTGGTCCGGGAAGATCCCACATGCCGCGGAGCGACTAAGCCCGTGAGCCATGGCCGCTAGGCCTGCGTGTCCGGAGCCTGCGCTCCGCAACGGGAGAGGCCACAACAGTGAGAGGCCCGCATACTGCAAAAAAAAAAAAAAAAAAAAAAAGAAAAAAAAAGAAAGGAAGCAGATACCTCTTGACCCATCAGTCCCACTCGGGGACGTGCCCCCAGAAACTGGAAGCAGGGACTTGAATAGGTGTTGGTCACCTGTGTTCACAGTGGCATCATTTCCAACAGTCAAGAGCAACCCACGTGTCCACGGAAGGACGGATGGGTCAACAAAATGTGGTCCATCTACACAACGGAATATTATTCAGCCCTGAAAAGGATGGAAATTCTGACACCTGCTGCAACATGGATGAACCCGGAGGACACTAGGCTCAGTGAAATGAGCCAGTCACAACAGGACATGCACTGTATGACGGACTGCACTTCTATGAGGACCCTGGAGTTGCCGTGTCCACAGAGGCAGAAAGCAGAACGGTGGGCACCAGGGGTCGGGGGGCGGGAAGGTGGATGAGGAGTTCCTTCATGAAGGGGACAGAGCTGGTTGGGGAAGATGGAAAAATCTCTGGAGACGGATGGTGGTGACGGTTTCACGACAATGTGAATGTACTTGGTACCACTAACTGCACACTTAAAAACGGTTAAAGCGGCACCGTTTATATTATGTATATTTTACCACAATAGAAAAAGTTTTTTCAATGCAAAGAACACTCCGCACTCACTGATGGAAGGAGAATGTGGCCAAACCGCAGAAAACCCACTCAACGGACTCACACGCAGCTGCTAATAAGCGTGCTGTAGGACCGTGTGTCCTGCGTGGGGGAAGCTTGCCGGGTGGGCCCCGAGGTGGGGCCCACGCAGACGGGAGAGCCGGCCACGGGCCTCCACAGACTCACGCACTGTTTCCTCTTCGATCGTCCGCTCTCGCAAAAACAAACACCTGTCTTGTTTATTGTACAATTAATGATAATAAAGCAGACTCTGAAAAACTCAAGTGGGGGTGACACCCCTAGAAGAGGTCAGGTCCCCCCTTTAAGGTCCCTGGGGGAGGGTCAGGGCAGCGCAGGGGCAGCTGAGAACTTTGGAGGACCAGGAGACTCTGAATCAATGCCGAGGAGGCCTGGGTGTGCGAGCAGGGTCTTTTTAAGCCTCTTTTCTCATTAAGACCGAAGGCAGTGCCTGCTTCCCTGCAGACACGCCTTCTGCAAGGCATGACCTGACCTCCAGCTCTCGCTGTCTGCACACCCCGTTCTCCTGTGATCCATCGCCGGGTGGTGGGGAGAGCCTGGGACCGACAGACAGCCCTGGGCTTGAATCACAGCTTTGCCCCGTTCTGGCTGTGGGACCTCAGCCGCCCCTTCCCCCCAACCCCTAGAGCCCTAAGTGTTTCTGAGGATTCTGGGGAAACTCTAATGAGGTCACAAACATTTGAGTGCTCAGAGAAGTAATGGCCCAAGCAAATGTGAGCTATAATCTTATGGATTCTAAGACCTAGAAAGGAACTTCCCTGGTGGTGCAGTGGCTAAGAATCCGCCTGCCAATGCAGGGGTCGCGGGTTTGAGTCTTGGTCTGGGAAGATCCCACATGCCGTGGAGCAACTAAGCCCGTGAGCCACAACTACTGAGACTGTGCTCTAGAGCCCGTGAGCCACAACTACTGAGCCCATGTGCCGCAACTACTGAAGCCTGTGCGCCTAGAGCCCGTGCTCCACAACAAGAGAAGCCACCGCAATGAGAAGCCCGCGCACCGCAATGAAGAGTAGCCCCCGCTCGCTGCAGCTAGAGAAAGCCCGCATGCAGCAACGAAGACCCAACACAGCCAAAAATAAAAAAAATAAAGAATTTTTAAAAAGACCAAGAAAGACCCACAAGTCTGGGCCCCAGACGTGGCTGGCAGTTAATTACCAGCCCCTCCCCCTTCTGGGCAGGACCACGGCCACGCGTGGCCTCGTTCAGAGCCTGCTGCGCAATTCACCTTCCTGCAGCTCGCGGGCACCCAGGGAAATGTCCTTTGCCAAATATTGACAGGATTCGGGTCTGTTTGCTCCAGCAGAGCCGAGGAATCGGTATCTGAATATCTCTGCTTCCGCAGATGAGGGGAGGGAGGGTGAGACTGTGTTTAGTGTTCCGAGCAGACCTGTACACGGGTGTGACCACAGCTGACCCACAAATGAAGGCGATTCAGAGCCCTAAGTTAAAGGAGGGTTGTGACAAGGCGCTGACTGGCCAGGCGGGGTCCGGGGATCCACTGTGAAATTTCTTCCGTCCGCGTGCTTGGGGTCAAGCCCGCCAAACTTCCCAAAGGGTAGCCTGCGTGTCGAGTGGGTCCGTCACACCGGACGGAGAACGGATGCCTGTCTGGGCATGAGCTTCTGCTCCCCGGCTCCGAGCGGGAGGCGATAAAACACCTCGAGGGCTGGTGCAGGAGAGGTGCTGCTGGACAAGCCTGTCCTGATGCTGCCGAGGTGGCCGGTGCCTGTCCCCCCGACCCCGAGAGCCACAGATCCTATAGCCACTAGTGCTGTTCCTCTCCAAACTGCGGTGGCCCCGAGTGTCAGGAGGTGCCGTGGGAAATAAAAGGTTCTACTCCTGGTGTAACCCCTTTCCCAGAACTGCGACAGTGGGTCCTGAGCCCCCTCTCTGCGTCTCTGGGTCTCACCAGTCTACACGGCACTGAAGCCCACCGCTGTGACCCACCACTCCCAGGCCCGCCTCCCTGGCCAGACTGTACTTCCAGGGGGCGCTGCCTGGCATCGTCCAGCGGGGACCTCCAGGGTAAGCACGCAGCCGTTCGCGCGGCTCCCGCCTCAGAGGCGGTGGGCACACGTGCCCGTCGCCCGGGGTCACGGGTCGCCCTCCTCATCCCAGACCTGAAGAGCTACCGGGTTTAATAAGATGCACTAAAGCCTCAGAGGAGGCCACTTGTGCCCCAAGCCGTCTGCTACTCTTATTTTTAAAAAATAAATTTATTTATTTATTCACTTATTTAATTTTTGGCTGCACTGGGTCTTCGCTGCTGCACGCGGGTTTTCTCTAGTCGCTGAGAGCGGGGGCTACTCTTCGTTGCGGTGCGCGGGCTTCTCATTGCGGTGGCTTCTCTTGTTGCAGAGCAAAGGCTCTAGGCACGTGGGCTTCAGCAGTTGTGGCTCGTGGGCTCTAGAGCGCAGGCTCAGTAGTTGTGGTGCACGGGCTTAGTTGCTCCGCGGCATGTGGGGTCTTCCCAGACCAGGGCTCGAACCCTTGTCCGCTGCATTGGCAGGCGGATTCTTAACCACCGCACCACCGGGGAAGCCCCGTCTGTTACTCTTGAATGAAATGATGCACAGGGTTGTGTGTGGGCTGCAAGGGCTCGCGGGGTCAGCTGTCAAGCACTGGGTCACAGGCATCCCTGCTGCTGCTGGGCAGGGAGGGGGCCCAGGCTTCCTAAACAGGAGCCGCGCCTGCACCTGGACGCCCAGTGCTGCCCCTGCACGCCTGGAGAAAGGTGCCGTTTCCCTCTATTCTCCCCTGTCCCCGGAGAACAGGGCCACCATTCCTGATCAAGCTGCCAGGCCCCTAGCCCTCTGAGAGCAAGTGGGCTGGGCATGGCCCGTGATGAGTCCCAGGTCTGGGAGAGGACAAGTGGCCAAGGAAGACAGCTGAGTGGGGCGCCCGTGTCCTCTATGCCGGTCCCATCGCCCCCTCCCATCCATAGTGACAAACAGGTGAGGCCTCCCTGCACTCTGGCCACACCTGCGCTAGGGCCTTTACTCCCTCCCTTCACAGCTAGACGTGTTGAGAGGGCTTGACACCCCCATCCCCGCCCTGGCTCTGCCCAGAATCACGGGGGGCGGGCAGGGGGGACGCGGTGCAGCTCTAGCAGACACCCGGGAGCCTGAATTCAGCAGAGACATGGTCCCACGCTCCCGCCCTCTCTCTGCCCTCTGGATGCGGTGACTCCTCAGCCCCTGCGGCCACGTCATCACTGAGTGCTTCCTGCAAGCGAGGTGCCGTGCAAGGTATCTTGAGAGGTGACATAGTGCCTGAGAGGCAGATGGGCTGTAGGCCCCTGCCATGGGCCCATCACCTTACCCAGGGCCTAGCCTGGGGCAGAGGTGTGAATAAAGCTCCTCAAACACTCCCTCTACTCTCACCTCCACATGTCTTGCCGGATGCCCTTCTACTGCTTCGTCTGGCTAACGCCTACTTAGTGGGATGTCACCTCCTTCAGGAAGCCTGCCAGGATTTCTCTCTCACAGCAGGTTCCTTACCTGCCTCCTCTCTGTCCCCACAGCCTCCCCAGAGAATGCTTTCTCATGGTGTATTTTCCTCACGTGCTGTCTGCCTTTCTCATTAGGCTGGGAGCTCCTGGAGGGAAGAACTCCATCAAGGCCACCTCCAGTGCCTGGCCAAGGGATCCATACACTCAAGTGAAACCACCTGCTCTGCCCACCCCCCAGCCCGGGGATGCTGGGTTGACTCGTCGCCTGTCCATGAGACCAAGGGGGGGGGGAGGGTCTCCTGTGAAAGGGGTGTCCTTCCTGGTGTCAGTCACCCTGGGGAGGGGCAGGCCCTCACAGAGGAAACAGGAACTTTGTTGGGGAGGATTCAGGGAGCCACCCCCTCCCTGCAGACTGCTTTCAGGGGCTTCCCAGGAGGTGCCACGGCTAGGAAGCAGTCTGAGGCCCAGCTCTCCCACCGTCAGCCCCAAATCCAGAGCAAAGCCCTGTTGAGGTCTCCTGCGGGGCTGCAGGGGTGCCCTGGGAGTGAGGGGAAGGGGTGCGGCAAAGCTCAGAGCAGGGCATCAATGGGGAGGCAGCCCCCGTGCCCAGGGGACGGGGGGCAGGAATGTCCTGAAGGCCCGATTTCCAGCAAGATGTCCTGCCCAAGGTGCCAATCTTGGAGGCTGTGGGTCCTACTTTAAATGAGAAGAGGGAAAGTTTCTCTGTAAGTCCCTTTCGGAGGCTGCCCCCCCGCGCCCTCCCAGCTGACGATATCCCTGTGTCACCACGCCCCAATCCAGCCGGAGCAGCAGGGGCCCACCCTCTCTGCACGCAACGTGAGGCGCGGGGGCACCTCAAGCCCGGCTCAGCAAGCTGACCTACGTTTAACGCAGATTACCGGGGAGGGAAGACAGCTCAGCAGAAGCCCAGGGTCTGGAGGGGCTGCCTGGGTTCACAGGCCGGCTCTCCCACCGCCAGCTGGGTACTCGGGGCAGGTTTCTCGAGGTCACCCGGCCTCTGTGTCCCCACCTGTAGAATGGGCAGTCGTGGAAACCACCCCTGCAGCGTCGGGAGGACTCAACGAGTGATACCGGCCGGGGCCGTTACTATTATTGTTACTGCCATTCTCCTCCACCTGCGAGGCCTGAGCCCTTGGAGAGGCGTGACGATGCCTCTGGTGTCTCAGAAGACCCGGTGGGGAGACGCACGCACGCAGAGGAGGCTGCACTGGGGGTGCTCCCAGAGCGGGGCACCTCCTCCCTTGCCAGCCGTTGACCTTGGGTTAACCTTGGGCGGGTCCTGCCTCCTGTCTTTGTCTGCCTGCCCTCATCTGTAAACGGGGAGCAAGAATCCTCGCCCCACGGGGATCTGTGGCATTCGAGACGGAGCCCGGACGAACTCTCTACCAGGCCTGGCGTTACTAGATGCTCCATCAACGGCAGACACTGAACTTTAGCAGACAAATCAATTACTCCCTTGAGCTCTGCTTCGCGGCCGGGTGGGTGTTGGGGTGCCCGGGGTTGCCAGCACACACCCAGGATATATTTAGCTCCGCTGGAGCCCTGCCGGGGCTGGGCATTCCCGCAGAGGACGCCGAATTTCAGACCAGCTCGCAGCTCCTCGTCGGCCACCGAGAAATTTGCCCCAGAGCACAACTCCCCTTGTTTGTAACAGTAGACTAAATTACCCCAAGAGTACAGACACACACACACACACACACACACACACACACACACGCACACACACACACAAATTCCTGTATCATGTCAGTGCCACGCAAAGGCCTAGTTCCACAGTGAAAGTCCACCTTGCAAAATAGAGAACACCATCCTGTCCCCAGAACAGGAGTCGGCTGGTGCCAGCAGGTCAGACAGCGGCTCTCCAATCAAGCCTCTTGAGACCCATACTGAGAGCAACCCCGTCCCCCTCACATCCTTAACATGAGGAAGCAAGGAAATAAAACAGCCAAGCGTCAGGGAAAAAGGCAGAATTGTGCCCGTAACTCTTGCATTGCGACGTATTTTCTTCTGGCGCATGTCGTCTGCATATTTTGCAGATGACGCTGCGTGTCATCTCTATTCTTCATTTATCACCAGCGTGGACACATGTGTTGTACTCCTCCTTCACGATCATTTTAATGGCTACACAATACTCCACCTTTTATCACCAGTTCCAAGTTTGGTCTAGGGTATTGGATCCCCCAATACCCTAGCAGGGCACCTGCGGGGTCAAAGCCATGTTCATGATACCACTGAGATGGAGGCCCAGTGGTTAGGACTCGGCACTTTCACTGCTAGGCCCCAGGTTCCATCCCTGGTCGGGGAACTAAGATCCCACAAGCCTCACGGCGCAGGCAAAAATAAAAAAGATTGAGATGTTATTCTCTTCCGTCGCTCCCACTCCCTCCTGAGTGTACAATGGAGTTTTCTGGAAGCCCCGTGACATGTGACATCACAACTGATAGAAAACAGGCCGGAAAGGAGCTCCAGCAGACGTCTATTTAGCCAGACATTAGTTAATGAGATTTGCAAAACTGTAAAGCAATGCGGCTCTGTTCCCTGAAAATGCTCCTACATTAACATACAGAGGGCTATTCAATGAATTAAGCCTATTTAAAAATTCTCCATTTTAAGGTCTAATACAGTAAATATCAATAAATACAATGCATTCAACCAAAAGCTCTCGGGGGGGTCCCCAATAATTTTGAGTGAAGGGGACCTACGCCCTCAAAGCTGAAGAACAGGAGCTACGGATGGACGGACGATGATGACCTGGCCCAGCGTCTGTGGCTGGACATTCACCCTGCAGAGGACGTGACCCCTTCAGCGAACGACTTTTTATGCACAAATCATATCAGCCGCCTTCTTCTACCAAAGGGCATGAACATATTCAAGGCTCGAGGCACCTCGTCTAACTGTTCCTTAGAGACTATTTACACCATTTACACTCGGCATCTAGCTCAGGGGATCGGGGGATGTGTACAGTTAGCTGACTTAACAGTAACAATTTTTTTTTTTTTTTTTTTTTTTGTGGTACGCGGGCCTCTCACCGTTGTGGCCTCTCCCGTTGCGGAGCATAGGCTCTGGACGCGCAGGCTCAGCAGCCGTGGCTCATGGGCCCAGCCGCTGCGCGGCATGTGGGATCTTCCCAGACCAGGGCATGAACCCGTGTCCCCTGCATCGGCAGGCGGACTCTCAACCGCTGCGCCACCAGGGAAGCCCAACAGTAACAATTTTTAACTAACGACGGGTCTTTCCTCTAACCCTCAGCTAGAGACCCGCACAGGAAGGAAAAAGGGTTTCAGTCCCAGAAACAGAACGTTTGAGAAGCTGCCTGGGGTATGCTGAATAATGCCCCCACCCCGGATATATCCACGTGCTAATCCCTAGGAGCTGTGGATGTGACCTTACATGGTTAAAAATCGTGGGGTTGGTCTTTGCAGATGTGATACAGTTACGGACCTTGAGATGGGAGATTATCCTGAATTACCTGGGTGGGCCCTAAATACAGTCACAAGCATCCTTAGAGAGGCAGAGAGGGAGATCTGACCGACCACACACGCGGACGGGAGGGGAGAGATCTGAAGATGCCGGCACCGAGGTCGGGGCGACGCGCCCGCAAGCCAAGCAGCACTGGCAGCTGGGAGAGACGGGGAGCGGATTCCTCCCAGAACCTCTGGAGGAAGCGCAGCCCTGCCGACACCTTGACTTCAGCCCAGTGACATGGAGTTTGGACCTCGGGCCTCCAGAACTGTGAGAGAATAGGCTTCCGTTGTTTTAAGCCCCGAGGTTTACTGTGCTCCATTCCAGCAGCCCCCCTCCTACGGGACGCCCCGGGGACGGAGGCTGGCCCCTCCTTCGCCAGCCCCATTCCCTCACCAACAGCACGAGCTGTCAGAAAACCTCGCCGTGGGCTGCAGAGTGCCTCCCAAAGGGGCTCACTTAGGGGCTCGGCGCGTGTGCTGCTGCCAGCTACTTTAATTGCTCGTAGCTCCTTCAGAGGCTGCTGGCTGGCTGCTCCGTCGTGCCCCACTGAGCTGCTCTCAGAGAAGGAATTTGGGGTGTCAGGTCAGGAGATGGGTGCCAGTGGAGGAAAGGAAGGGTCAGCCGTGGCAGGGGCAGAAGAAAGCTCTCCTGTGGCAGCTCCGGGCCTCGCAGGGCTGCAGAGGGGCCCAGCCTGGCCAGAGGCGAGAGAATGTGTCGGCGGGGTGAGAGGGCTGGAAGCGAAGAGCAGTCAAAGCAACACTGAGGTCTGGCGGGGTCGGGAGGGCGGGGAGACCTGCCCAAGGATTCCAGAGGCGGCCCTGGGGAGCACTGGTAGGGTCACCCTTCGTCTCAGCACACAGAGCTGCTCTGCACCCCGCGCCCGTCCCACACCCGTCCCAGGCAGCCAGGGAGGCACCTGGCTGGACGCTGGGCTTCTGCACACGTATCACGTTTCCTGATGTCCGCGCAGGTCGGAGGCGTGTGCGAGGGAACCGATGCTTGAAACCCTGCACTCCACAAGCACTCTCCGAGCGCCTGGCAGACGAGGCCGGTCTCGGAGCCGCAGGAGAGCGAGAGGACCAGGAGCGCCGGCGAGGAGTGTGTCACAGGGGGCCCCGCGGGGCCCCGAGTCGAAGCGGGCGCGCGGCAGCAGGGACGCTGAGGGCGCCGCGTCGAGGCCCTGGGCCCGCCGTTGGGCTCACACCCCCCCACCCATCGGACGTCCTCCCCTCACTGCCCAGCCCGCCCTCCGCCCCCGAGCGGCTGGCTCGCTCCGGCCACGCTGGACGGTCTGCAGACCCTCCGCCACCCCCCTGCCTACCTGGGCCCCGCGCCCGTGTGAGCGCACAGGTCTCGCACGGCCTCACCCCCCCGGGTCCCCGCACGCCGGGCGTGTCAGACTGCGCCCTCTCCGGGGGGGTCACTGGGCCACCTGAGCCGGCAGAGCGTGGCCGCAGAACCGGCACGTGTGGGCGGTTCAAAGCTCCGTGGGCCGCGGTAGCGGGAAGCCGGCCGGAGGCCCGGAGGGTTGTTTCAGCAGGAGGCCCTGCGGGTGTTGGACCAGGCAACTTGCCAGAGGCTGGAATCCTGGCTGTCAGGCTACCAGGCACACCCCTGCCGTCCAGCCTCAGTTTCCTTACCAGTCAACTGCAAACAGCCAGGAGTAACGTTCAGGATATTTACGAGGGTTCCCCACGCCCCACTCGGCAGGGGTGCAGCCACGCGGCGTGCGCCCGGCACGTCCTGAGCCCGGCGGGGGATCCCACGCCCCGGGCGTAAGGCCGCAGCCTGGACCGGCCAGGCAGCCTGAGTAGGAAGAGGCCCGGCTGCGTGCGACACCACGGCCCATCACGTAGCTCCGGAACAACCTTCAGTTGGCAAAGCGGGGCCGCCCGCCTTCCTCGGCTCGTGGCGCCTTCCGGCGTCTTCAAAGCCAGCAGGGCCGCGTCTTCTCCCCTCTCTGCTTCCGCCACCAGAGCCCCTCTTCTCTGACCCTCCTGCCCCCTCCTCCTCGATGGCATGGACCCCACCGCATCACCTCACCCCCACTGCAAGCTCTCTAACTTCATCACATCCTCGAGGTCCCTCCTGCCATGTAGGTGACACACCCACCGGGTCTGGGGATGAGGACGGGGACATCTTTGGGGGGCCGTTATTCAGCCTGAGACGGGGCAACTCAGAGAGGGGCAGCGTCTAGCCCCAGGTCACACAGCAGGCAGGACCAGGCCCACGTCCTCGGCAGGAGCCCCTGGCTCCACCTGCGCCCCATGGTCCCGGTGAGGGAGGGTCCTAAAGGAGTGGAGCAAAGGGTCCTGGACGTTTTGGGTTCTGGCGGAAGCGTGGGAGACGGAGGAGGAGGAGGAGGAATTCCAGGACTGGGGGTGGGGAGGACGGGAGAAGGTGGCAGCAGTGTTTGGGGATCAGTAGCAAGGACAGTGCTCTGCGCACAGCAGGGGCTCCATAAACCCAGTGAACGAGCATTCCAGAAGAGCTGGGAGCCCTCAAGAGGCGGCTGGTGGCTGGGAACAGAGGCAGCCCCAGCCAGACTGAGGCTGGACCGTATCGGGGCCCGTGGGGGCCTCTGTGGGCGCTGCGGCTGTACAGTGCTGCCCGCCTCCATCCCGCCTCTAGGCTCCCCTAGAGGTGACAATTGGGACCGGAGCCCAGGTGTCCTGACCCCAAAGCCACCTAGGCGTCAAGACCACCTGCCTTGTTGCTTAGAAATCTTCAGCCAAGGCAACACGGTGCATGAAACCCCCGAGGACATCATTTTGCAACAGGACCTGTTTAACATGGGCCTGGCTCCCCCACCAGCCCAGCAGCCTCCCCGAGGGCAGGAGGCGCCCGCAGGGCTTGCTGTTGGCTGAGTCAAAGGCAAAGCGGGCATCACAGAACTCAAAGCACACCTTCCACCCACCCCAGGCCTTCCTGCGGACACGGACTCAGATGTTCTCCTGGCTTGGGTATCAGTGAGACATCCACAGATGTCGCTTCCCTGGCAGGCTGTGGAGAAACCCGCGTACACTGGGACCCTCGCATAAAGGGCAAAGCGCTTCCTGCCATGAGACTGTCAGGTGAGGTCTACATGGCGAAGAAGGGTGATGGGAGACCTCCTGGCTCACACGGCGTGTTTCCCTGAAACGACGGCTGAGCCTCAAACCCAGACGATCTCTCTGGGGCAGTGGGGGATCAGCGCTGTCAGAAGAAAGCCAGTCACACCCCTGAGGATGGCAGTGGTCCCTGTTTTTACCGACAGGTACACTGAGGCCCAGAGAGGGAAGTCGGCTCACCCGAGGTGACACAGAGGTCCGGCAGCTGGGGCTGAGAGTCCAAGGAACTCAGGCACTGCTGGGGCTGGTTGACGCTGGAGGGCTGAGCTGGGGCTGGAGGGGCCTGGGACGGCCATGAATGCTGCCTTCCGGCTCCGGAAGGCCACAAGGACCCAGCAGAGGGAAGAACTGGGGCCGGAGGTCAAGGTTACAGGGGGGCCCGTGGACTTGACCTGGTGAAACTCTCTCACGGTGCGAGCCGTCCATCCCCAGGTGGATCCCTGGGGCCACGCCACGACCCCAGACGGAGCAGGGCTGGGTCTGGCTCCGCCTTGCTGGCTATGCAGGCAGGCGCCGCACCTGGAAATGGGGATACGCTTCTCGGCTCAGGGGAGGAGATGGGTTGTAACCACCACTCGCACCAGAAAGCGTCATCGCGACGCCCCCAGTGGGTCAAGCCTTCCCCGTCCTGACACTCAGCCGCACGCTACAGAGTTACCATTGTGACCAGCTAACACGTGCAGGGAGACAGACAGACAGACGGCGCCCACCCAGTCAGGCAGAAAAGGGTTCAAATGCAGCGATGTCATTTGCAAATGTCATGAAGCCACGCCAGGCACCGGATGGGCCCGCCCAGGCATCTGTAGGTGGGGACACTCCAGCGGCCCTGAGAAGGATCCCGGGAGCGTCTGGTCCCGGCACGGGCCCCAAGGGAGCACCCCACAAGCCGAGGCTGTGTGACACCGAAGTAGGGTGCTGCCCGACACCCTAGAGACCTTGGCAATGGAAACATCCCTGAGTAAACAAAGACGCGGCACTCAGGTTGCCCTGCCTCGCGTCCTAGCGGCCCGAGGCCCGCTGCTCGGGCAGCCGGCGGGCTGGGCACACATCTGACCGGTCCCCACGGCAGCTCACGAGACCACACGATCAGCATCAAGAAACACGAGCTGCCGTCTGAACACCACCCAGGTTTTCCCGTCGCTAGTTGCTAGTTTTAACTGATTCCCAGGCTCCTCTGCGTGCCAGGCGCCCAGCACCCTCGGTCCCCACGGAGACCCCAGAAGAGGCGGCAACAGAAGCTCAGAGAGGTTTGACGATCCTGTGCTGGCGGACGGCGGAGCGGGATCGGAGCCCAAGGAAGCGCCCGTGTCCGTGCAGAGCCGGGGCTCTGGGCTCAGGCGTCCGGCGAGCAGCTCCGAGTCCCGGCAGCTGGCCTGGCCGTGAGGCCCAGCGGCAGGAGAGACCCGTCCAGAGGCTGGACCCCTCCCCGCCCACTCCCTCCACCACCAGACTTGCCGGGTGCCTCTCACCAGCTCACAGCTCTCCCACAATGCAGACGATGCTCTGGACGGTCCGGGTGTCTGACAGGCGGCTTCTCCAGAGTGAGGGTCACACTCCCTTTTCTGGGACAGTAAGGCTGGACTTTCCAAGAGTTCACCAAAGTCAGGGCTTGGGTCTAGAGAATATGCCATCTGCCCCCCCAACTACCTCATGGACGGAAACCGTAAAGAATCGGAGGGTCTCGGGTGGCGGGTTAGGAAGTGACCCTGGACGTGAGGGACCGACGGTTCGGAGATGAAAATGCCCAGGCTGAGTTAAAGAGCGTCCCGTTGGTTCTTGGGCAACGGCCCTCCTTTTCAGATGCCATTTCGGATGAACTTCTGAGTCAGGATGATTTATCTTTGGCCACGGCTAATTCAGAGGGAGTCACACACGGAAGGCGGGCACCGGTGTCGTTACCTGTGCTAAGATCCACGCGCTGCCACCTGCGAGGCCTCCACCCGAGCAAAGGACGGCGGCCCTGTGCGATGGAATCGTCTGACCTCTCACCAAGTCACAGACTCCGGAAGCAGCACGCGCCCGCCTTAGACCTGGAAGCAACGCCCTCTTGTCTCAGTTGATTTCTCATTGCAAAAGAAAGGCGCACACGATGAAGAAAACTGGGGAAGGTGACGGGCTGTATAAAGACGCGGGGGGGGTGGGGCACTGGCTCTTTTGCCACCTCCAGCACAGGAGGACGCCGCGGACGTCCTGACCTACTTCCTTCTATACACTGCTCTCCTCCACTGTCTTGCAAAGTTGAAATATAAGATCTATAATCTTGTTCTCAGCTGTTTTCTAAATTAAGCTTTTCTTAAGCACGTTCTCCTAACGTGAAAAACTCCTGTCATACAGTCAACTAGAATGTTCCCCCCACCCCCAGAGGACAGGTTTCAGGAGGATAGAGATGCTGTTTATTCTCATCCACGGCTGAGCCCCGGGCCCGGAGCAGTGCTGAGCACATAGCAGGCGTTTAGTAAACCTCTGTCGACTGGATGAACAAATCGCATGGCTAGCATCTCGTCGCTCCCCTCCACATGTAGCTGGTTTCTAACTTCCTGCTGCTGTTAGGAACGCCGTGGTGAATGTCTGTGGTGACAGCAGAGCCCACACTTGGATTAGAAATGTGTCTCTCTGCTCCAAATGCCGGGGCTGAGCCAACCAGAGCAGGGGACCGGGTCTCAGTCTCAGGCCATCTGCCACTCACCCTCCTGGCCCCCGGATGGCTGCCTTTCCTTCCCCAGCCCTCGGTTTCCCCTCTGTGTGGGTAGGTGGCTTTGGACTGGAGCATCCCCCAGGCCCCTTCCAGCTCCGTGATCCTAACACAGCAGCCACAGGAACAGAAGAGGGCTGAGCCGGCCACCCAGCTCTCCACCGGGCCCTGCTCTCCTGTTTTGGGCCTGCATTCCACCACCCCCCAAGTCCATACTCCAAGATGACTGGTGTCCTTATAAAAAAAAAATAAGGACATAGATACACACAGAGGGAAGATCATGTGAGGACACAACGAGGGAATGGCCATTTGCAAGACAAGGAAAGAGGCCTCAGAGGAAACCAATCCTGCCCACACCTTGATGTCAGACTTCCAGCCTCCAGAAGTGTGAGAAGATAAATTTCTGCTGTCTCAGCTGCACAGTCTGTGGTTATTTTGTTCTGGCGGCCCTGGAAGACTACCACAATCCCCCACGAACCTCTGAGCACCTGGAGAAATCCTACCCGCCAGGCCTGCAGCTGCCCGGGGAGGACAGGCAGGCTCCAAGACAGCATGGACCCGACGGTGGCAGAGCTGGCACCGGAGCCCCTCCCAGCTCAGGTTCTTTCCTCTGCTCCGCCCTGCCCTGCCGTGACCACCCGGGCTGTGGTGTTAGGAAGCCACCAAGAGACTCACCATCATCTCCTGGGTCTCACCAAGTGTGGGCCAGCATTGCACACAGAGCCAAAGGCGTTCCCTGCACACAGTGGGGAAACCGAGGCGGGGGTAATAGTAAATTAAGCACAGCTGGTGTACTCCGCTTAGATGCAGGCTTATCTGATGCAGAATGCCAGCTCCTTCTACCTCACCATGGTGCTACTTACACAATTGCCCTGACCACTCGAAACGATCGTGCAACAAAGCATGCAGGCAACTGCATGCGCCCTGGATGCCAACACCAGAGCCATCTCAAAGGCGCCCTGGGTTATCGGACTGAAGGAAGATAATGCCTGCAGCCCCGACGGCATAAAGGAAGGGGAGCCTCCCACCCGGGGTGCTCGTACAGGTCGCCTCGGAGTCTGACCATCGGCTCGCCTGGGCGCTGCAGATTGGACCACGCGATCGCAGCCACGCCTACTGGCACCGAGCTCCAGGGGCGATGCCAGGCTTGCCTGGGGAGGGCCGTCGGGGGACCTGACCTTGTCGACGACGGAAGCCCCTGACCTGCCAGATCTGCACAGCGGCCAGACGTTAGAGCCCAAGAGCCCTGCACAGGGACCACCATCTGCTCTCCCCCACCACGGCTGTGGGTGAAAACCACTGCCGAGCAAATCATCAGCTGGGCCACGAGCGACAGGTCGAGGGGAGAGCACGCCCACTGCCAGTTCCGAAGGGCTCGATGAACTCAGCAAGGCTGAGGTTTACTGACCCTTACAAGCTACTGAGGGAGGGTTTCCTACTGCATGGGGGGTTTCCCACTCGTACCTTATCCCCTCCAGGGAAGCAGCAGTACTGCTTTGACACATCAGGAAGCCAAGCTTCAGGAGGGGCCACCATCTGTCCAAGACTAGCAGGTGGGCGCTCTGATTCAAGCCCCAGTCTCCTTGTTCTTTCCGCCCATGATCCCCCAGGGCCCTGGGGCCCACATACCCCTTCTCCCAGGACAACCACACATGAGGAGGGGGAAAGGCCTGTGCTCCTTCCGGGGCTCCTCCTGATTACAGGAGAGGCCGGAGGTATCAATTATGGTCATGGAAAGCCTAAAATTCCCCAGTGGGCACCCTGCCATTCCCCCCACCTGCCATTGGATAAATGCGGCTGGAGGTTCTGTAAAGTCTTGGGGTGTCCTGCTCCCCAGCCACCTCCAGAGAACAGGTTGGCCATTTCAGAAATCCTCTTCTAGAGAATTCTGCCTCCTAGGGTCCCAATTCCCCCCACCCTCCTTCCTCACCTAGGAGGAGGAGAGAACTGTTTCCCCCCCGGGGGGGGGGTGGTCCCTGGAAGCACACCCCCCAAGCAGAGAGCACACAGTCAGTGCTCACTAAAGGCACATGCCTCACCGGTCCTCCCCAGCCCCCCTGGGGAAACAGCTGTCCCCAGTGTTTTCTGCACCATGGCCAGAGGCCATACTGCAGTCTGTGGCCAGACAGGCTCAGGGGAGAGCACAGGAGTCCGGGAGCACCAGGTTCGAAACCTGGCCCAGCTGCATGAGCTGAGCAAGTGACTCCAGTCTGGTGAGTCCTGGTCGCACCCTGAAAAATGGGATGACGGCCCCTCCCTGCCAGGGAGTGTAGGGAGAAGCCCTCAGCCCAGTGGCGAGCCCCCGAAGGCTCTCGAAAAGGGGCTCTGGCCACTCCACACTCTCTCCAGGAACCAAGGCCCCCGGCTCTAGGCCTCAGTTTCCCCAAGCGCACTAGGCGCGGCTGGCTTGTGGCGACGTGGGATTTTTCAGCGCCACATAGAGGCTGTCAGACCCAGTGAGTGCGGCGCCAGCGCCAGCTGTGGGGATACGCAGGGGTGAGGGGCCGGAGAGATGACGCGCGCACGTCCGGGCGGCTCGCACACACCTGCGGGCTCCGCGCCCCCAAGTTTGCGCCGGGCCAGGCCAGGGCGCCCGGCGTCGGCCTGACGCCCCCCCCCCCCCCCCCCCCGCCGACCCAGGCGCTGCTGGAGCCGCACAAGGGCGGCGGCCCCTGCCGCAAAGGCCCCATGTCACCACACCTCTCCGTGGCAGGGTCTACATTGGCCCCGCGCCCTTCGCCGGACCCTGGCCGCCTCCTACAGCCTGTGGCGACCCCGGACGCCAGGGAGAAGCAAAGGAGTGTCGCCTCCCAGACAGCCCAGCGCAGTCACCCCGGCGCCGCGCCTGGAAAGGGTCCCCAGTCCGCGCTGCCAAGCTCACCGCCTGGGGCGCAGGGACAGGGGGCTGCGCGCTGGACCCCCGGGACTGCAAGACCCTGGAGCAAAAGTTGGCTGGAGCAGACCCCCAGTCTGCAGGTGCAGCCACCTCAGCCCTCACGGCGCCGCGACCCAGCTCGGGGACGCGCGGGTCCCTCGGTCCCCACACTCACCTGCGCTCATCTCAGCGGCAGCTCGGAGTCGGGTCGTCTGGGCTCTGCGCAGCCGATGCTTCTGCCCGCAGGTGCCGCGCCTCCCGGCGCGAAGGGCCGCCCGCCCGCCTGTCCGCCTGTCCGCGCCCGCCTGCCCTCAGAGCCGCCGCAGCCCCTCGGCGCGTCCTCCCCTCCCTGCCCCGCCCCGCAGGCCCCGCCCCTTTCCGCGGCCCCGCCCTTCCCCTCCCCCCGCCGCTATGCGGGAGGGGCGCACCCTGGGAAATGTAGGCGCCGCGACCCCACCGCTCCACCTTCACGCCCCGACCTCTGCAGGGACGGACTACAGTCCCGGCAGGCTGCGCGGCCCGCGCGTGCGCAGGCGGGCGACGCCTCTGCGGCTTCCCGCAGTCACTCGTGGATCTCTGCGGAGTTGTCCCCCGGCCCTGGCTGGCCGCCTGGCCGGCGACGACTCTCAGGATCCCGCGAGTGGCGAGGCGGGCGGCCGAGTGAGAAGCAAGCTTGGTGCAGCTGTTGTTGAGTCGTGCAGCTGCAAGGGGTCAAACTCCCTCCTTCCCCAGTCCGCAGAGGGAGACTGAGGCGGGGGCGCGGGCGGCAGGACTCGCCCACCCGCCCCGGCGAGACTTGCGGTCCCGTCTCTAGGTCTAGGGCTCGGCGGCGGCCCGGTGGCCTGCCCCAGGCTCCGGGAGCTCCGCATCGCCTGGCGCCTTGGTCTGGCTCGGGTGGCGCAGTCTGCAGTCCCGACCCCCAACCCCAGCACACGAGTGGCCGACTGCCCTCTGTGATGTCAGGTGCCCAGCCCAGGGCGTGGGTCCGGGTACAGGAGAGGGAAGGCCCCAGGGTGGGAGCAAGTGGACCCCACTGAGTGTCTGGTACTGATGGAAGGGGTCTGCGGGGGTGCGGAGGGAGGCGGACTTCCCGGACCTGGCACCGAGGGGGGAGCGGGGCTGGCCACAGAAGATGTGGTCTCTGAACGCAGCTCTAAGGCAGAAGCAGATATGCTTCCCTGGCCCCCAGCAGCATCCATGTACCCCGAAGAGGGGCCAGGAGCAGAGAGGCCAGAGGACAGCGGCTCCAGGGGAGACCTGAAGTCCTGCAGAACCAGCCATGGGCAAGGCCGGTGGCACAAATCCCCACGTACCCTAGAAACCCAGAAGGCCTGGCTGGGTGGCTATCCTGCAGCTTTCCAGCTCCAATGCCTGTCCCCTGGAGCCTTTTGCCCAGAACACAAGTGGATGTGATGACGGAAGGAGACTAGGAGGGGCAGGTGCCCTGTTCTCCACCCAGCTCTGCTCTCAGCAGTGCAGCCCTGAGCGAGTCCCTTCCCCTCTGTGGGCATCAGGGCCCCATCCATGAAATGACTGAGTGAAGGATCCACCACAGCTGAACGCATTAAATTCAGGTGGTTAGTCCTGGCTAGAGCAGAGGCAGGCCACTAGGGGTGGGGGGCCTGGGCATCTGACCGCCTGGCGGGGAGCCTGGCTTCTTCTCCGTGTGCATCGCTAGACTGGTAGCAGCCCCTGCCTCTCAGAATACTTCTGAGGATCCCACGAGCTAATGCATGCTGTGCGCCAGCAGCAGTTGAGATCAGTAAATGTCTTTGATGTTATCAGGCTGTTCTTCTTCTCAGTACCTTTCATAGGGCCTGGCACGGAGTGGGCACTCCACGGGTACCTGTTGTCTAAAGGAAGAGAAGGATGGAGGGAAGGAGAGAGGGTGCTGACCCCCAGCCCCTGGCCTCTGGGCCATCACGCTGGGCAGCAGCCCATCCAACATGGGAGCACCCCTGCCTCCACTCGCCCTCTTCAGGAAGCTCTCCAGCAAGTTCCCCACAGAAAGGTGTGGTCGGGCACTTGCTCCCAAGTCCGCATCAGTCAGAGGGTGGGTCTGGGTGGCCTGAGCTGGTCCCAGGGCTCAGCCTGCCAGGCGGCCACCCAGGCCTCCCCGTGGAGCCGGCCCCACCTTTCTGCGCAGGTACCTCCAAATGGGGCCAGAGGGACTGGGGAGTCACAGCAGTTCTCAACTCCTTGAGGAAGGACCTCGGGGTCACATGGTTCCATTCTTCACAAGGGCAGAAACTGAAGCCCAAGGAAGGCCTGCCAGAGTCGCCCAGCAAGTTGGCAAGCAGGGACTTGAGCTAGGTGTCCTGTAGCCAAGCCTGTGCCCTGGCCCAGCTGGTTCTCCCACAAGGGAACTCCAAGTGGGCTAGGCCTGCTGCACGGGGCCCGCAGAGACTGGTTGGTTTGGGTAGACCGAACCAGGTTTCAGTTGCCATCCGCGGTGCTGTGAGCCAGCTGTGACCTCGGGCCACTTGCTTGCCCTCTCTGTGCCTCAGCTTCCTTAGCCTTCAAACCACAGTGCCTGCCTGAGAGGGTTGCTGGGAGGACACATGAGTAATGTGACTAAAACACTTCAAAGCTCAAAAAGTCAGGGCTCAATGAATGATCGTTCTCTAGTTGTGGCGAGCGGGGGCTACTCTTCATTGCAGTGCACGGGCTTCCCATTGCGGTGGCTTCTCTTGTTGCGGAGCACGGGCTCTAGGGCCCGAGGGCTTCCGTAGTTGTGGCGCACGGGCTTAGTTGCTCCGCGCCATGTGGGATCTTCCCAGAGCAGGGATCGAACCCGTGTCCCCTGCATTGGCAGGTGGATTCTTAACCACTGCGCCACCAGGGAAGTCCCACCACCTGCTTTTCCAGCAGGCCCTGAGGGAAGGGGTGTCAGAGGGGCTCCTTGACGCACGGAGGTCCTAGACAGGTCAAACCGAGACCCTTTCAACGTTTGTCCAGTGCGTTCAGCTATTAGAGGAACGGCTGGGCCTTGCTGAGTACAGATGTAGAGGGAGGAACCATGAGGCAGCAGGAGCTTCCCTGGACCCCCCCCACCCACCGCCCCTGCCGGGCTCACACCTCCTGCAGACAGAAGGGACACAGAGTAGGGGCTCTGCCTGTTCCTTGGGGCCACTCCGCCTTCAAGCGCCGATCAAACGTTCCCCCTGGGGGAGTTCCCAGCTCATGTCCCAGGGGCCCCTTCCAGCCTCTCGCAGGTGGGTGCCCCAGGCAGTGGCCCCCTGGCCCTCTCCCTGCTCCTGCCGCCTTTGCCCCATCATTTCTGCCTAAAGACTCACAGGTTTCATTTGCTTTCATCCACCCCACGGCCTCTGAAGGAGGGCCATGCTCTTCTACCCTACAGGCCTGGAGAGCGGCTGCCACCAGGCCAGGCCTCACTCAGGGTAAGCACAGAAGCTGAGCTTTCCAAGACATCTGTGGACTAGGTCCCCTGGCCAGAGTCTCCAGCGGTGGCACTGGCCCACGTTCCTCCTGGGATGGGTCTCAGGGCACTCAGCTGCCACCTCCGGGGCTCTCATGGTCACCTTTGGAATGAGGATATGCCCTGAGAAGCGGGCACTCGCACTTCTCCCCTGCTCTGTGGCCTGGTGCCCTCCTTGTCTGAACCTGGAGGACAGTGGTATAATTGGAGCTGCGATGGGGGAGCCCTGGGTCATAAAGGTGGGGGGGGGGCGTGCCCAGCGCCAGCAGGCAGGTGCCAGGCAGCACAGGGGGCCAGGAGCAGATGGGAAGAGCCCAGGTAGGACCCTGGAGAAAACACGGGGAGCTCTACGCCACCACCACCTCCTCTAAATTTCCTACCACTTCTTACGGGATGTGGACTGTTCTGGTGATGGAGGCTGTGCAATATGGTGGGGGCAGCCTCAGACCCCTGCGGCCCCAGCTGCTTCCAAGGTCAAGCCTCCTACACCAAACGCTGCTCTCGTGTGGGCACCAGGCTATAATTTGGAGGTTCCATTCCTGGTAACCCAGAGGTGATCATAAAACACAAAAATAATAAATGCAAATATGTTCCTTTCCAAGCATCTGTTAACTACATAAAAGACCCTGCTCGGCTAAGAAAACCACAGCCGTTCCTGGTGTACCTTTGGGGAATATTTTTCCTGCATGGGCTGTGCCGGGTGACGGTTTTCAAGAAATGAGTCCAGTGGCCTGTAGGTAAAGACCTTTTCTTTCTGTGACAAATGCCCACCCCCTACCCCACCACTGCCTTGAGGGCCTGCAAATTGTTTCAAAATTAGGGTATTTGTCCAGCAAATGTTTATTGCCCCTTTGTGGAGCCTGAAGGTCTTGGGAAGTGAAGGGTGCTGAGTGGTGGCATGGGACCAGGGCAGGCTGGGGCAGACCCGATCGCTGGCCAGCAGCCTGGCGGGGAGTGGGGATTTATGTTGGGTTTCTTGAGGCCAGCCCAGGAGGGACTGGGAGGGAGAGGGGCCAGAGGGCTGCTTCAATGGGGCAGAGAGCCTGGGAGGAGGGGTTTTGTCCAACCCCAGCGAGGCCACCCTCATGCTCAGGTAGAGGCAACCAAGGATAAGTATAAAACTGCAGCTGAGGGAGTTCCGTGGAGGTCCAGTGGTTAGGACTCCAGGCCTTCACTGCTGAGGGCCCGGGTTTGATCTCTGGTTGGGGAACTAAGATCCTCCAAGCTGTGCAGTGCAGCCCAAAGAGAAAGAAAGAAGGAAAAAACAAAAACAAAAAAATCCTCGCTACTGAGGAGTATGCCCAGGGCCAAGCCAGGTGAGGCAAGCAGTCAGGACTGGGGCTGCGATGCTCTGGGACCACGCTGTATCAGAGAACCCTCCATCCTCATCCTCACCCTCACACCCATTTAACAGATGGAGAAATCGAGGCTTTAGCTTGCCCACATGCAAACTACTCCCCAGTGGAAGCGCTGGACGCACGCCCAGGCCCTTCCGAAGAGCGAGCCTGTGGGCTTCGGCACACGCCCCTCCTGGATCTGTCGGGCCTCCAAGGGGCGTTGTGGAGGCCAAGTCACAAGGCTGAGGGGCCTGAGCCGAGGGTGAGGTGCTTGGCCCATAGGGACCTGCCCCACTGGATCCGAACCATGACAGGCCCTCTGCCCCCTGCGCTGGGGGATGCCCCACCCTCACCTGACAGCTCAGCCTCACCCACTGGACTCTACTGGAGATTCCCTCCTTGGAGAAGACCCCCTGAACCCCCTCTGCTCCCCGAGGCCTTGACTCTCCCTGCCAGGTCACTCTATGCTCTTGCTCTTTATTTCCTGACTCCCTCACCAGACATCAGACCACCCAAGCAGGGCTATGTCGGGCTGATCAAGGGGTCTTCAGAACATCTCGGGGTCTCCAATGCATCCCAGGGTCTCCAGCAAGCAGGAGAGTAGCCAGTGAACTCCAGGGTCAGCGTGCACCCCGCTGGCATTTCCTTTGCTGCCTCTCACTCAGCACAGCAAAAGGAAAGAAGTAAGACTCCCTGAGCCCCTTACCAACGTTCCTGACCTCGACCTGGGTCTGCTGAGGCTTCCCTCAAATTGCTTCTCCACAGAGAGTGTACGGTGTGGCTGGGCTCACCTGGGGCCTGGTCTAGAAAGGTGTCACCCTGGAAACCCAGCTGTGCAGACATCCTGCAAGGGCGAGGCCCTCGGCCCACGGAAGAGCCACCATTAGAGGCCCTGAATAACCCAGGGCACCTCCAGGCCTTCTCTCGCCCAAGCTGCGGGTTTCTCTGTCCTTTCTTCACCTCCAAATACAGCCCAGAAATTGATTCACTTAACAGCCAAATGGAGAAACAAATGAAATATGATTTCATTGTGGGATCTTTCCAGCCACTCAATAATTTAAAACCAGGCCATATGAAACCAGGAGTAAAAATAACATGTGACTCACATCTTGGAGCCTCACTCCCTCAAACACAGGTCCACACACCTGGATTATTCAGCGAATTCAGGTCCAAGCTCAGCATCACACACCTACAGTCCACCTGAATTCTCCAGGCGGGATGGAAGGAGAAAGGTGCATTGATTCTCCGTAACGGCTGAGTCTATTGAAGTGAGGGCTGAGGTCTGGCTCCCAGTTCTGCTGTGGGTGGGAACACTGCCCCAGCAGAGAGGAGACCCGGTCAGCCCTGTGTCCTCTGTGTCCACAGCACTAAAGACAATTGCTGAGAACTGTGCTGTTCTCCACCCCGACGCTCTAGGAGCCAGCTCCCTGTCCCTGGGGTGAGGCGAGCCTGGCTTCACCCACGAAGCAGAGCTCGTGCAGCATCCATCCCGAGGGCCACTTCCCCGAATCACCCCTTTGTGTCTGTCCCTTGTGTGGCTGGGCACTGACTGTGGGTCCAGGGCACAGAAAGCCTGGCACTTTGCAGGTGAGGAGCAAAAGTTTCCTAAAAGGAACTCAGTCGTATTCATGAAGAGGCATATTTTTAACAGAAGGGTAACATGACTTCCTGGAGAAAAATATGCTATCATCCACACTTCTCAGGATACTGTTCTCACAGGAAGCTTTATTGTTTCAACAAGGCCAATCAATCTCTTTGCTTCACTGCCCCCACGTGGTGGAGTACTCTAATTGCAGGCATGCTACCGCAGAGTGCTAATTCTCCTGCGTTGCCAGCCTTCAGATCCAGCCTAGGATAGGTGTGCAGACATTGCTCTTGGTGAAGAGCACCCACACACCTGCCTTCAGCCAACACAAGGGGAGAGAAAGGAAGGTGCAATTTCATGCAAGGTCTTGAGCCATCCTCTCACCCTTTCCTGATATTTGAGGTGTTGGCTGCAGAGGCTGTATGTAGTTTGTAATCATGACCTAATGAAGCATATGAGTGTGGAGAGGTGGGGCAGCTCTCGGGAATTCCTTGCTCTCTGTCTCCCGACTGGTGTTTACCTGATGCCCATTTCTCTTGCCCCTTGCTTTCTCACAGCACCCACATTTCCATTCTTTGTCACCATGCCACCCCAGTAAGAAGTCCCCATGGGCTTCCCAGTAAGCTGGCCCAGTTCAGAAGGTTCTGACGGGTCTAAGGGCGACTGCATTCCTCTGGAGACAAGGATCAGCTACACCAATTAGCACCCAGCATTCCCTGGACACAGGACTTTCTCCAGGAATGGCATATGACCCAGTTCAGGCCAATGGGGAGAAATGCTGGAAAAGATATTTGTCTTCCTTAGGAGAGAGCTCCAGAACACCCTCCTCTCTCCTGGTCTGGATGTTGTGATGCGGGATGTATTGCAATTTTGTCCCCATACGGATATCCTGAGAATGAAGCCAACATCAGGAGGAAATCATGGAGAAATGGGGCCAGAGCCCCTGGATCAAGCCAGTACTGAGACCCACCTATCCCTGGGCTTCCAAGTCCATGAGCCAAGAAAGACCTTTGAGCCACGTGGACTTGAGTCTTTTGTTGTTTATTACACCACCCTCAAGCCCCCTAAGGCATCACTGTTTGTGATGTCATTGAAACGACATCACATTGAAGTGTCCTGGGCAGGATCTCCCTCCAGATGGAATGATGCTTGGATTGCACTTGACTTAAGTGGCAGGACAGTCCAGGAAGCCCTCCCCTTCACCTGCTCCCTGGTCTGGTAGGAGAGATGGGGGAATTCCTGAGCGCCTCTGGCTTGCCTGACCCTCATCAGAGATGGAAAGAAAGGGGACACCTCCCAACTCTGTTCCAGGCAAGACTCAGCAAGAAAAGAATATCCGCTGTGTGTCAGGGAAATTCTCAGACGTGAACCTGCCAAGAGCTGGAAGGAGAAGTACACTCACCATGGAATACTCCCTGGGTCTCCAATTCTTCACCCAGTGGGGGCTGACAGGAAGTCAGTGTTCAATTCGTGAATAATAATCAGCAATATTGTCTATGTAGGCTCCTTAGGAAGAGGCCTCGGACCAGGAGTACCATTTTGCAGCAAAGAAGACACGACATTGAGTCCCAGACCAAGGGGTCTACTTCTCCTGCCCCCAAAAGACATCTCCGCAAGCTGCCAGCTGATAGAACGCCCCCTCCGAGGCTCAGCACAGGGACCGCGCCCTGTGCAGATGGAGCCCCGTCTTCCAGGATGCAGTACACGCCCGGGACCAGCAGGCGGCGCCCAGGACCGAACCAAGAGCCGAAGCGCGCCCGGCCCCTGTCAACCATCATCCGCAATGACCCACCGGAAGGATGTGTGCCCCTCGCCTCTGCGATCTTGGGCTCTGCTGGATTAGGGGTCCTGGCTCAGCGTGGGCGGAGGGGATGGAGCTGCTTCCACCAGGGGACGGAGTAAAGATTCCATTGAACTTGAAACTGACTGCGAGCCGGGACCAGAAGGCAGAGTTACTCTCCCAGGGGTGGGCGTGGCGGGGGAGGGTGACTGCCCCCCGATCATCACGAGGAGCCAAGGACGCCCCCACGGTGAGGGCAGGGCGAGTACGCCTGGAACCCGGAGGACCACGGCGGCACCCCCGGGCTCTTCCACCCGAGGTGGCAGTAAAGAGGCAGGGCAAGGACCGCTGTGTGACGGGGGCCTCCCGCCCCTCAAGCGAGACCCTGATGGAAGTGCCAGTCCAGGCCAGGGAGGAGAGAGGGGACCAGTGTCCATGGGAACCGCTCCTGAAGCCGCAGGGCCAAACCTTGTTCAGCTGAACCTCCCGAGTGAGTCTCTGTAGAGGCCGCATGGTGGCCTGGCCTTGACGGGGATGTGGGCGGAGCTGAGCCGCGCGAGGGCGGGACGGTAGCGGGCACGTCGGGCGCTGCCCTGCAAGGCTCTTCGATTCTGCCCTGGGCTTCGCTAATGCGTGGCGCGGATGCCTGCGTGACTGGCCGGTCTGCCACCCCAGCGGTGCAAGGCCACCGTCAGCCAAGGCCACCCTTGACCAAGGGGGCTGGAGTCTGGGCGCCCACGGCCCCTCTTCAAGGCTCGAGTGGACAATATTCCCAGGCACGTTCCTTCCGGCTCCTTAGAGGATCTCAGAGGGATCAAGGCCCAGGGTGACTAGCTCGACGACGTCCATTCATCACGGGCCCCCACCCCACCTTGCGGCCCTCTCCTCGGGCCTCAGTCCTGTTCCTGGGGATCACTTTCACAGTCAACTTCCTCGCCAAAGCCCTGTCTCCCTTTCTGGAAGTGGGGTTAGGGAAGGAAGACCAGGCTTAGACAGGGAGGGGTCGGAGCCAGCAGGAGAGGAGGCTGCCAAGGCTGCGGGGGGGCGGGGAGCGATGACGGAAGGAGCCTTGGATACCAGGCGCAGACCCCAGGCGGCGCGGCTCCTGGGACACTTAGAATCAAAGCGGCCGAGTCTCGTGTGTGAGCTCTCTGAGTGACTGTGAGATGACAGAGACTAGAGATGTCAAGCACGTGGGGAGGAGGGGTGGGCAGAGAGGGAGATAGACACAGAGACAGAGAAAAAACGGAGGAGGAGTTGAGGGCAGAGGAAGGGAAACTGGAGCTGGGCGTGATGGGAAAGGGAAACCCAGCCGCCTTTCTCCAGCCAAGTTCTGAACCCGGGACTCAGTGATTCGCGGGCCTGTTTTCTCTCAGGGATGCTTAGCCGAGGACGTTCTAGCCTCGTGGGGGTGGCAGGGGATTAATTCGTTAGAACGATGGATGCCTGAGGGTATTAGAGCTCCATTTTCTCAAGGAATCCTTGATGAGAACGGTTGAAAGGAAGCAAAAGGCAAGAGATGTTTCATTGGCGTTAGAATCCTGCACCCTGGATGCTGTTCTCCTTTCTCTAAGCACGTCCCAGGCCTCTGGGAGGGAGAAGGGGGAGGAGTTAGGAGGATTCTTGCTGATAACAGGTAATCTGACCTATTCTCTGAACTGCAAACTGCCTGTCTTCTTACACTCAGCTAGAGGGAGAGAGAGAGAGAGACAGAGGCCGTGAAAAGACAGTAGCGGCCCTGCAGCCTCCAACTTCTAACGAAGGGAGAGCCCGCACGTGGGTTTTCTGAGCAACTATGCCCACAACCCGAGCCGCCAGCCACAGAGGAAGGATGTGCAGCTGTCACGCTGTCATCCCTCTCCGGGCCTCACTCTTCTAATCTTTGAAATGGGAACAATCCTAGGGCCCTCGCAGGCTGGCAGGCACAGAATAATGAGGTGACGTGAGCCGGTGCTCAGCGACCCGTCCGCCCTGCCGCAGGCGAACGGGGGGCGTGAGAGCCCCTCAGTGACCCTGCCTCTAAAAGCTTCAGTCCTTCTGGCCTCCGTGGACCTCCCGCCACAGAAGTCCCAACTGTGACCAGAACACCCACCACCGCTCGGTGAAACGCCCTCCCTGGGCCTGGGGGCGGGGGGGTCAAGGAGGCAGCCCACCCCCAAGCTGCATGAGCTTTAGGTTCTGACCATAAAAAAGAGAATCCTGGGGGGGTGCACGTTGGAGAAAACCCAGAGCTGGATGGCAGTCAGAGCAGTGAAAAGAGATTTTATTCTGGACTATTGCAATCGGTGGAACTGGGCTCAGTCCTGAATACAGGGTGGACAGGTGGGGTTTATGGCCCAGGAGCAGGTGGGGTCGCGGGATGGAAGATTACTGAGAGGGAACATCGGGGTGAAAGAGGTTCTGGCTAAACCCCCAGACAGCATCCTTGCTGAAGGCTGGGAACCGGACATCCACTAGGGGGCGCTGGGGTTGAGGCGCTGGACCGGCTTGGCTGGGGTCTGGCTCTTTAGGACAAAGCTAGAATGAACTCTGAGCACGTTATCTGCGGAATCTAAAAAAAGGATACAAATGAGCTCATCTACGAAACAAACAGGGTCACAGATGCAGGAAACAAACTTATGGTTACCAGGGCATGGGGGGGGGCGATAAATTGGGAGATTGGGATGGACATATCCACACTACTATATATAAAATGAGTCACTAATAAGGACCTGCTGTTTGGCACAGGGATCTCTACTCAGTGGTCTGTAATGACCTGTATGGGAAAAGAATCTAAACAAGAGGAATACGTGTATATGTAGAACAGGTTCGCTTTGCTGTGCAGCAGAAACTAACACAGCATTATGAAACAACTGGACTCCAATAAAATTTTTTTAAAAAAGAAAAAAGCAAAAGGGCAGGGGGGGCCCGACCAAGTGGGGGTCAGGGTCTTAGTCCTGCGTGCAAGAGTCAGATCCAAATAGCCCTGCAAAGGCTTCAAAAGCTGAACTGACCTTGGAACTACCACCCACACAGACGGGACAGGGACGCGGGGCCCAGCCCAGCAGCTTGACCGCCTCCAGGTAAAAGCGCTGCATTCGTAGTTCAGAGCGTGTTCGGAGAGGGGACAGAATCATTTGGTATTTTCGTGCGGCGATTATGTGTGTTAAAACTCGACACTGGACACCAGAGCAAAATTGATTTTACTGTATGTAAAATTTGTAAAAATAATGAAAACAGCAAGAAGTAAGTGCCCGCCCTGTGCCGGGCGCACAGCATTCCTATGCTTTACCTACAGCCCTTCACCAGCTCTGTGTCACAGTCACCTCGCACAGGTGAGGAAACAGGCAGAGGAAGGGAGGGGTCTCCCCAGGTCATGTCACTGGGGGCCAGGGCACCAGGACCGGAGACCCAGGTCCACCCTGTGTTCTGTAGGGTCTGGTGCACAGTAGGTGTACAGGGCTGGGCTGAGGTCTGGAATGGCAGCCGAAGCCCGTCCAGCCGTCCAGCCCGTCCGCTGTCTGAGCAGGGCATGCCTGCTGGCTTGGGCTCATTCCTTCCCTGTGGCTGGCTAACCAGGACCCCCTACAGCAGCGCTTACCTGACCGTCACTGGAGCTGCCCACGGCTGCCCAGTGCCCAGGTGACCATGTCTGCCCCCTCGGAGCTGGAGGGTGAGATCAGAGGCACCTGGACGGTGCCTGGCAAAGGTGGCCCCAAGGAGGCCAGGCCAGAACGAGGGAGAGCAGCCAACACCCCGGGAGGGTCTTCTCTCCCCACCTCTCTCGGGTCTCCTGGCCCCCGCCTCACCTGTGGCCTTGCTCCTGCTGGGTTTCCCGGGTCCCTAGAAGAGGTGGCTCCCGGGAGAGCCAGAGACCCAGGCTCCAGTCCCTCTGGGCCCCTGTCGAGCCGTGTGACCCGGGCAAGTTTCCTGATCCCGCAGAGCCTCGGTTTCCTCATCCATAAATGTGGATGAGAATGTTGACCTCACAGGGAGGTCGAGGGGTGGATACGGTCGAAGGACAGTCTGCAGGCGGTTGTACAATAAGACAGGGTCTGCCCGTAAGGGCAGGACCTGGAGGTTTTAGATTGATTGATGCAATAAAATCTGGACTCAGATGAGAAGGCAGAGTAGGGGACCCAGGGACTCCCAGACAGACTCCTGGGGCAGGCGGGGTGGGGGGAGAACAGACAGAGCCACAGTATGTCCGTGTGTCCTCTGGTCCACGCGTGACCCACCTCACAGCTGGGCGCACCGAGGCTCAGAGAGGGTGAGCACCCTGCGTGCAGTCACACAGCCAGCCATCAGCAGAGCCAGGAACACCCCCAAGATCAAGTGCTCTCTGATCCCAGGTGCTTTTTCGTGACCCGTGGCGACCAAGGGGGTCTGCCAGAGCATTTTGTCAAATCACTCTCAGCCTCGTCCTTCCAGAAAATCAGGTCCTGTTTGTCATTTGCCCTCCCCAGGTGTGCAGTCAGACAGACCCGCGGCCTTCCTGTGTTTCCTTCTCCAAACAAGCAGCCGACATTCCAGAGGGAAGGGCGTAGGCACTAATGAAACAATGACCACCTGCCAAAGACTCGGCCCCAGAGCAGTGGGCGCTCCTGTTAGTGAAGGCATTGCTTTTGCTTGACCCGAGTTACCCTATCTGTCCTCCTGGCAGCCCGTGATGTTGCTGGCTCCATTTCACAGATGAGGAAACTGAGGTCTTCCCAGAGCCAGCAAATGGCAGAGCGGAGAAGTGCACAGACCCCAGGTGTGATTGATACCACCGTCCGTGTTCCTGCCCTGTGGGTGAGCCCTGTGATTTTTTAGTGGCTCACAGCCACTGATGGGTGATGTTATCACCCAGTTTCTGTGCCTCAAGGGCTCTTGGGAGGCCACAGCCAGGCCATCAGCCGGCCTGCGGTCTCATCCGACTTTGCTGGGTGGGGAGGATCGCGTCTGAGCTCATTTTGAAGATGAATAACCCGAAGCTTGGAGACGTTTAAGCGTCTGACTCAAGGACGGCCGGAAGGGTCAGAAGCAGGTGAGTTTCCCTCTTTCCACCCCACCCTGCCTCCTCGGAAAGGTGGCCGCCACGAGGGGCAGCCAGGAGGGAACGGGTGCTTGCACTTTCCAAGGGAAGGGCGCCTGCTCCGTCCTCGCTGGCGGTTCCCACCGCTGGCAGCTCACGCCAACAGGAGCGCCCGTTGCTCCGTGGATATTGCCGCAATGAGTCCTGGCTTGGCCGGCTCTTTCTGCGTCCCTGCCGTGACCTCACAGATGTTACTTAGGCTGGGGGGCGGGGGGAGGCATCTGCCCAGGGGTCTTGCTGGGCGGCTGGTGGGAGTGGGACTCACGCTAGGTCTTCCTTCTTTGCCCTCAGTCAGCTCCCTGTCTGGAGCAACAGAGATGGCTGAGAGCTCGTGCGGGGGGGCCCTCACCTGGACTCGGTCAGCCGATGACCCCGGCCCCCCCCCGAGCACGGCGCACCAGCCACCGTGTGACAGGCCACAGGTCCTGCCAGTGGGGTCACAGCCCCTGGCCCTATTGATGCTATAACCCCTGTCACCAGCTGTTGACCTCGGGCTCGCTCTGTCTCCTCTGAGCTCCTTTCTAAGGAGGCGAGGCCAGAACACCCACTTCCTGGGGTGATCAGGTGAGGACCCCGGTGGGCGTGTGGCTGTGGGGACGGTACCGTCACTGCAAGCTCTCCACGTGCGTTACCCGTCACTAGCCTGCCTATACTGCTGAACGATGCAAAGCCAGGGCTTTGACGGTAGAGAGAAGCAGGTGAAGACAGCTCAGCGCTTCCTGCGCAAGGCCCGCCCCTCTCGCCCATTGGGGAGACGGTGGTGATCACAGGAGCACGGCCTTCGGACGCTCCTCCTGAGGGCACCTCGGGGATCGTAGCCCTGCGGGCCCCAGAGGGGGGGCGCAGGTGGCGCTCTGTGCTCAGTCTTCCACTAGAGGGCAGTGGTGGGCAGGGGCCACCCCCCCCCCACACCCGTCCCCCCAACCCCACGGGTTTGGCCTGAGCCTGAAGGTGGGGACCACGAGGGAGCTGGGCTGATGTCTAGAGAGGGGGAAACAGGGACGTAGAGGGGAGGGACTTGCTCAAAGCCACTCAGGGAGAGAATTACACCCCCTGCCCTGGACTCCCTGGGGCTCGTCCACGTGCCTGTTCACAGTGGGCGTCTGCGGGGAGACACACCATGAGCAAGTGACAAGCCCTTAAAGGATGAAAAACTGGGGGGAGGGGGTCCCGAGCCCGGGGCCTCCTGAGGACAGGGGCTCCAGGAGCCCGAACTCCAAGGGCTGGGGCCGATGAGCCCATGCCGGGCTGAGAAACTTGCACAGGAATGCCTTCACGTATAGACCTGCGCCCCAAAGATGGTTCTCATCATCCACCAGCTGCATTTTTCCTGAGTACAAAATAATCAGCTTCTGATTTTAAAGTGATACACCCTGGAAATACAGAAGGAGCATTTGACGGCCCCGAGCTCATCACTCTGATGACCACGGAGAACATTTTCATATTCTTCTGTCCAGTCTTCTTCCTCTGCAGGGCATTTTCAGGACCAAAAACGGGCTCCGATCATCCGTGATGCTTTGAAATCCCCTCCTTCAGCCTGGCCTCGCAGGATACGTTGAGAATACCGTCGTGTGGTCGCCGTTTCTCCTGCCCTAACTCCTACGGTAATTGTCTGGCAACTTCCCACTGTCCGTGGCCTGGGGTGGACCCTGGTCCTGGAGGGAGCCCCAGGCGACCTCATGGGAGTGTGCTGAGATACAGCCCCCACGAGCCTGTCCCAAGAGCCAAGTCCAAGTGCACGCGGCCTCGGGGGGCTGCCCCAGCGTCCTAGTCAAATATATAAAGCTGCTTTGTGCCAGTGGGGCCGCGCCTGTCCCCGCCGGGCGTGCAGGTCTCAGCCTCGTCTGGGCCCCCGTGTCTGTGTCGCCCTGGCTGCAGGGAGCTCTGCTCGTCCCAGAAGGGATCAGACCAAGTACCGTCCATTTAATTCTCGGCTTTTGCTTCCCGGCTGTGGGTATCTCGCCCTGTCACCACGCGTTCCAGGGTCCTCTGGCTTCTCGTGGAGCGGTCACGCCTGCCCCTCAGGCCACCTTCTTGCCCTTTGCTGCGCGTGGCTCACCCTGGCCCCCCCACGTCGGGGAGACTCACCAGGAAGACAGCCCCATTCCACCGCGCTCCCTCCTGGGGCTGAGGTCACGGCTGGTGCACTTGACTTTCACGATTTTTTTTTTTTTTTTTTTTTGAGGTACGCGGGCCTCTCACCGATGTGGCCTCTCCCGTTGCGGAGCACAGGCTCCGGACGCGCAGGCGCAGCGGCCATGGCTCACGGGCCCAACCGCTCCGCGGCACGTGGGATCTTCCCGGACCGGGGCACGAACCCGCGTCCCCCGCATCGGCAGGCGGACTCTCGACCACTGCGCCACCAGGGAAGCCCGACTTTCACGATTTTAAAGCCAGATTTCCAAAATGGTCTTTAAAAGGTTAAGACAAGACGTTTAGGACGTAGGTGATTTGGTTGTTTGTAAGTGGATTCTGGGCTCCACAGCACCAATCCCCGAGGCAAGATGGTTTGTACATCTCGTGCACATCAGCGAAGCCCTCGCGTTCCTTGTACCAATCCCGAGCCCATCAAAATTAGGCTCAAGGACGCGGACGTGAGGCTGCTGCGTGGTCGAGGGGAGGCGTCAGGGCATCCCACGCCGGCTCACGGTGGCCTCGGGCCCCTCAGCCAGCACCGCTGAGAGGAGCAGTGGTGCGTGCGGCCTGGTAGTGGGGAAGGTGTCTGCTCCAGAGCCGGGCTCCCCAGAAGGTCCCCAGGCCATCCACCTCCCACTTGCAAATGGGGAAACTGAGGCCCAGAGAGAGCTGTGTATTGTCCGAAGTGGCCCCGGGATTGAAAAGACAGGGCTCCCTGGGACTTCCCTGGCGGTCCTGTGGTTAGGACTCTGCGCTTCCACTGCAGGGGGCGCGGGTTTGATTCCCGCTCGGGGAGCTGAGATCCCACAAGCCGGGCAGCGCAGTGCAAAAAACAAAAAAGAAAACATTTAAAGGAAGAGAAAATACAGGGCTCGTAACACAGCTCAGCCCTGTGAGAGGACCCACAGGGCTAGAGAAGGGCAGAGGATGGGTCTCTAGCACAAAAGGGCTTCCAGACTCGAGACCTGAGCCAGGGGAGCCCCCGGTGGCCGTGGCCACGGGAGAGCTCCCCCCCCGTGCAGGGGCAGCAGGCGCTTGGTGAGCGGCGGGGGAAGGCCGCCCCGTGTGTCCAGCCTTCCCGACTTTCCAGAACAGCCAGATATCTGTCTTAGTGTGAAATCTCTACTTTCCGTGGTTGAAAACGAGTCAGCAGTCTTTACGCCCTTCGCCCCTGGCCTGATGGTTGGTGACACCTGCAGGAATGTGAGCCCTGAGGCCAGAGCCCCGGGGCCGGGACAGGCCAGACGGGGTGAGCCCAGGTGAACCCAAGGGGTCACGGGAAGCGAGCCCAGGTTTCTGGACTGAAGGGGGAGTGTCAGGGACCGCGCTGGCCAGGTGTCAGCCAGCGGGGCGCCGTGGGAACCAACTCCGTGCTCTTGTAAGTAAAAGCAAAGAAAACGTCAGGCACTTTGTACCTCATTCATTCGTCCATCCACGTGGGTGACGGGCACTGAGCGGCCAGCTCTTGTCCAGCCCCAAGGCCAGCGCAGGCCCAGCACCTCCTGCCTCCTGCCCAAGCCAGCTCTTCCCCCCAGACAGCACAAATCGTCTCGGGTGGCTGAGTGAGAGCCAGCAGGATGCCTGATAAAAATGCACATCTGGGGGCGGTGTGTGTGTGCGCGCGCGCACGTGTATGTAGGGCATTGTTTTGAGCCCTTAACACTTACTAACTCTTTCATTTCTCACGAACACAGATGGGGGGGCCGAGTATCTAGCATTCTTCCATTTCAAAAACAGGGAGAGGGAGGCATAGGACTTCCCTGGCTGCCCAGTGGTTAGGGCTCCACATTTCCACTGCGGGGGGCCCGGGTTCGATCCCCAGATCCCTGGCTGGGGAGCTAAGATCCTGCGTGCCTCATGGCTTGGCCAAAAGAAAAAAAAGAAAAGGGAGGCCCAGAGAGGTTAAGAAACTTGCCTCAAGTCACATGGCCCGTCCTGGAAGCAGGGGCCCCGCCCCCCGTGGTTCAGGGGTCTGTGGGGGGTCAGGGGAGGCATGACTGTCACAGGTGACTCCGCCCACTTATTTGAATGTCTCAGGATAGACGCGTCTTTGGGGCCGGTGCTCAGACTTGCCTGATGACAGGGACCCCTGGGAACTTGTTAAAAATCTAGATTTCTGGGCCCTGCCCTGGAAGGCGCTGACGCGGTGGGTCTGGAGTCCGGGATCTGTAACTTTAAGGACACAGCCGGTGACTCGTGAGGAGCTACTTTGGGAAATGGTCTCTCTGGACGCCCTGAGATCTGCAGTTGCCTCACACAGGGCCCAGCACACAGCAGTTGCTCAATGGATGTTTGCTGAGCTCCCAACTACCGAAACGGGCCCCAGCAAGAGGGGCGAACTCTTCTTGGACAGCCTGGCAGTGTCCAAGGGCCCATCCTCCTGCCTCTCTGAGGTACAGGGACCAGGGAGGTGGCACCTGTCACCTGGCGTCCCCGCATCCCCTGGCACACACGCTGGTCTGGGAGCTACTGCTCTCCTGCAGCCAGCGGGCCTCACCTGCCCGCCCAGCTCAGGAATGCTGACCCGGGATTGCTGACTTCCAATGGCTGGTAAGGAGGAGGAAGGTCGTGGAGGAGACCTGGCCCCTTCCCGGCGGGGCGGGCTGACCGCGGGCACAGCCAATGACCCGGGCTGACAGCTCAGGCCGCCCGACCGGAGCCTGGAGGGCTGGCTTTGCTGCAAGTGTGCGCCTTCCTTCCCCGGGCCAGGCATCACACGGCCGGCGGGGGGCCATCCTGAGGGGCCCCAGGATCCTCCCCCCCACCTTTCCTCGTCAGGGTGAGTTCCAGACCACCGGGCAGGACTGCTCTAGGAGGACCCGCCCCTACGCTCAGCCCCCAGCGCCACGCTGAGGGTCGCCTGCCGGGGCAGGTGGGGCCAGGGGAGGGTGTGCGTGGGTCCCCGAAACAGTCTGGGCCGGGGAGCGGCAGGGCCGTGCTCAGCTGGCCCCGCGGCTGCTGGTGAAGCTGGGTGTTGTCAGGGTGGCAGTTGTGAGGCCGGGAGGTGCCTCCCCATGGGTGGGGTTCGTAGCGGGGAGCGGGGAGGGCTCTTGAGGGTCCAGGAGGCAGCAGCCCTGGGGATTCTGATCTTGGCTGAGCCCCTGGCCCGAGAGTAAGTGACTCCCTCTCTGAGCCTCAGCTTGCCGTCTGCGAGATGCGGGCGTCCGGGCCGGGGCTCAGGACCGTGTGGCCCTGGAGAGGAACAGGAGCCGTGGGCTGGGGGCCAGGTCCTGGCTTCCCCTTGCCTCTAAGGCTCCGTCTCTGCTCCTTCCCCTTCCCCCAGCCCCCAGCCCAAGCCCCAGGGGCCAAAGTCCCTGAGACACCGGGCCCACTGCCCCGAGAGTGGGTTTTGAGTGGGGCGGGGCGGAGGTGGAAGGGGTGGGGAACGGACGGATGGGGTGGGGTGAGGGGCAGCCCCCGTGGCCCAGGCGAGAATGTGCCCCTCTGATCCTCAGGCACTCTGAGCCTGGTGACCCTCCCTCTCTCCCTCCCACCTCGGGGGCTGCGGCTCAGGCCCCAGGCTGAGTTTTGTTTACACAAAACAGAGCCTACAATTCTCAGGTGACCTGTGGAGGGGCCTGTCCTCAGGCTGGATTTACAGAGGGGACCCGAGGCTCCTCGAGGCTCGAGGGGGCATAACTTGCCCGAGATCACCAGCAGGTCGTGGCTGGAACCGGGGCCTCTGAAGGCCTGCCTCGGCTTTCCCAGTGCCTCGGGACCGCAAGGAGAGCCAGGTTCGGCCCCTCTTGCCCTCCTGGTGCAGCCTAGGGCAGCTCCAAGGCTGGCTCAAGGCCACACGGCAAGTAGGCCTGGGACATGCCCTCTGGGTCTTTGGGCTTTCATCGGTCTCTCTCCACACTTGCAGATTGTTCCACCTTACTGGGCCTCTTTAAAAAAAAGATTTTGGGGCTTCCCTGATGGCGCAGTGGTTGAGAACCCGCCTGCCGATGCAGGGGACACAGGTTCGTGCCCCGGTCCGGGAAGATCCCACGTGCCGCGGAGCGGCTGGACCTGTGAGCCACGGCGGCTGCGCCTGCGCGTCTGGAGCCTGCGCTCCGCAACGGGAGAGACCACAACAGCGAGAAGCCCGCGTAACGCAAAAAAAAAAAAAAAAAAAATTTTTTAACTTTTTTAAATACATGGACTCCCGTATTTTTTTATTTTTATTTTTATTTGGCTGTGTTGGGTCTTCGCTTCTGTGCGAGGGCTTTCTCTAGTTGCGGCGAGCGGGGGCCACTCTTCATCGCGGTGCGCGGGCCTCTCACTGTCGCGGCCTCTCCCGTTGCGGAGCACAGGCTCCAGACGTGCAGGCTCAGCAGTTGAGGCTCAGGGGCCTAGCTGCTCCGTGGCATGTGGGATCCTCCCAGACCAGGGTTCGAACCTGTGTCCCCTGCATTGGCAGGCAGATTCTCAACCACTGCGCCACCAGGGAAGCCCCCAAAGATGTGATTTTTTTAAGAACAGTTTTATTTTTTTATACAAAGAAGAAGAGCCACTGAAACAAAACAAAATGAGGCAAAAAATGGCCACTTAAAAAAGTGAAGGGACTAGAGGCTGTGCTCTGCAGCTGCCTGGGCTCAGACCCTGACCACCGAGTCTGCGGTTCTGCTTGCTTGGTCTGTGTGCCACCCCAGAAACTCTCTTGAACGAGTCACGGCCACCCTCGACCGCATCTGGAACCTCGGCGCCATCCCATAGGACAGGGCTGTGGTCCCATTTCACGGATAGAGTGATGGAGGCTGAGAGAAGTAAAATACCTTACCCAAGCCACCCTGTTAGCAAGAGGCCAGTCTGGATTTAGGGTGAGTGAATGAGAGCCAGGTTAGAGCCTGCGAGCGGCTGGCTCTGGTGAAGGGACCAGAAAGAAGAGGAGACTTGCAGCGGACGCACAGGGAGGGGTGTGCAGTGAGATGGTCAGTGCCCACGTGAGGCAGGGGCAAAGGAAGAGCAGTTTGTTCCCCTCTTCCGCTAACTCCTCCCAGAGCTGGGAGCAATCTGGGAGGCCTCCCGGAGGAGGTGATGATTGAGCAGGGTTTGGTAGGATGCGTAAGGGTTTGCCAGGCAGCCAAGGGGGAAAAGAAGGCGTTCTGGGCAGTGGGGCAGCCTGAGCCGAGTCCACCCCACGAGAAATGGCCAAGTGTGGTGATGTGCGGACTTCTCCCTTCTTCCTGCTGCCTGACAGGGTGTGTGGGGTGGGCGATGATGGGAGACCCAGAGGCAGAGGGCTCCCGGGCCTCTCTCGGCCACCCCGTGCCCCTGTCTTTCCCGCAGGAATGTGTGTTTCTTGTGTCTAGAAACCCCTGGCCTCGTCTGCCTGTCCCCCTTGGGTGCATGATTGAGTCAAAAACCCAGACAGGAACTGGGGTGGGGGGTCCACTTTGACAGGAACCCAATCAGCCTCCTGTGAGCCTACCACCCATGGTCCTGGTCCCTGAGCTTCAGTCACCAGGGCCCCCAGCCTTGAGAGCCTTTGTCCTCTTTTGGTCACTGTTGCCTAGATGCAGGTGCCGTGATGAGGTCTGTCACCCCATCCCGTCACTTGGCCCCCATGTGGGCCACTTTCCTTCCCCTTCCTGGTAAGGGACTGCAGGGGCTGGCTGTGCGGGCCCCTCTCACCGTGGCTGCCACCCACCCTCCCTGCTCACTCCCCATCCAGCCCTGCCCTCTGGCCGTGCTGGGGCTTCTACCTGAACCTCCCTTGCCTGCTCTGACCTATCTTCCAAGGCCCTGCCAAAATGTCACCACCTCCAGGAAGACTTCCCTGACTACCAAGCTGAGTTAATCTCCTCACTCCTCACTCCTGGCACCCTACCCCAGCCCTGTACATGCTCAATTTGGGTTTGTCTGATGTTTTTCTCATGGTGACACTGGGGTTATGGGTTTGGGAGAGGAAGGTCACAGAGGTAAAGTGCCCCTCTCATCCCGTCCCAGCAAGGGCGCCTGCTGTTGACATGACCTGTAACTTCCGAGGTCGGCCTGTGTGCCCAGGCCAAGGTGGTGATTGTCAGGTTTCCTCCCATGAAATTACCCTTCCCCTCTATTTCCATGAAGTGCTCCTGAGAAGGAAGTCACCTGCCCAGCCACGTCTGAGGGCTGGGGAGGGTGGAGCAGCTACATAGATCACTTGGAATTCTGCTGCATGGGAGATTTGCTTCTTTCTCCTCCATTTACTACTTAGTTATGCAATCTTTTGTTTCTATCAGTATGGGTTTAGGAATATTCATTTTATACCTGGGGTTATAATCCAATACAACTTTATTTTGTTCCTTAAATTGTCCCAGCTTCTGCTGTCGAGACCTCTCCTGTCATCCCCTGCGTCTCTTGGACATAGTCCCATCATTGTGGGGATCCATAGATCTGTCAGCTATCCATCGATCTGTTGTCTGTCTCTCTGTCTCTCTGTCTGTCTATCTATCTTCTCTATCCCATTTTCTACTCTCTGGCCCTACAACATGTCCCAGGCTCGCTGTGTACATTTCCTGCCAGGGAATGTATTTCATGTGCCAGGGCCAGGCTCGGAGCCCCCTCCTCCAGGCAGGCGCCCTGGCTATCTCCAGTTGACACGGGGGCTGTTTGGTGGCCCCGGCCTCTCTGCTTGCCCTCTGTCACAGTCACTCTGACTGTTTCCTTGGCCGTCTTTACCACTAGGCCGAGAGTCCTGGAGGGAGGGGTCGCCTGATTCATCCATTCACGCAGGTCCCCACACTGAGCTAGGCACAGGGTGGGGCTGGGCAATGCTGTCAGCAGCCGGACCCTGCCCCCGCTGGCCATAATGATAATAATCGCTCCCCTCTGTGGGCCCCCCTTCCCCGCGCCGGCGGGGACTGGGCCTGGGCAGACGACCCAGGGCAAGAGTGAAGGACTCACCAGGGTTCATACCTGGGCAGAATCGGTGCTCTTTGCCACCTTAGCGTGTACGGTGCGGGGTCAGCATGGCATTAACAGGACTGGCGTGTGAGGCGCTGGGACGGAAAATCTGCCCTTTGTGAAGCCAGGAGGGCTCTGTGGGGGAGAGAGAGGTGGAGGCCGTGCCCACCTGCACGGTGAGGGGAGACCCCGGGCTCACACCTGGATCGGCACGGGATCGGTGGGTGCTCCAGTGAGGCCCCCCCACGCCGTGGCCTGTGAAACCTGCCGCTGGGTGGCCGGGCGTGTGAAGGGCGTAGGTGTGGATGTCCACCTGCAGCGGGGCTGCTGCTCGGAGGCTGCGGAGGCCCTTGGATGAGACCTGAGTCCCTCCCACCCAGCTGCCACCCTGGAGAGCCAGGAAGAAAGGGGAGAACTGGAAATCGGGCAGGAGGGGACGGGTGAGCGTCCTGTACGGCTTTGCCCTATCCGAGGCGGTAACTCAGGGGGCTACCCTTTCTGCGAGTCTGGGACAAGCAGGTCCTGCGCACGGGGGCTCCCGTTCAGGTGACGGTTTGTTAGTCATTCAACAAACGCTCGCAGACTTCCCTGGCAGTGCCCTTGAGGGTCCTCGAGTGTTAGCCTAGCGGCAGCCTACACATGCGCCCAGAGCCCTCAGGGCTGGGGAAGGGGCGGCTTGTTCACGTCAGCGAGGCCTCAGAAAGAGGCGATGCAGGAAGGAGACTTTGGAGACAGACGGGAGTTGAGGTCACAGCCTGGAGGAGAAGGTGGCCAGGCAGAGGATGTGCAAATGCAGGGGAAGTGGGGGGGCACGGGGGATCAGGGAGCCCAAGGACCCCCAACCATCGGGGGAACGGGGTGGCCTGAGTGTGACAGGTCAGTGGAAAGTGAAAGACCAGGTGCTGAGTGGCCGGTGGTGCTGTTTCCTGAGATACGGGGGAGGGAGGGGTGGGTGGTAGGAAATGGGGCTGTCCAGTCCCACCGGGAGGAAGGCCCGGCATCGCCCTCAGGTGTGAGGTGGCACCCGGACTGTCAGTGTGTCCAGAGAGCTCTGAAGTCCCCGGCCTTCACGCTCACACCGAAGAGCGAGCGTAGACAGCAGCGCGGCAGGTGAGGCAGAGGGTGACCGCCGAGGGGCCGGTGAGATGAGGGTGGGGGCGAGACCGCTGGATTTAGCAACGCGGAAGGTGCCGGCGGCCTGGGCAAGGGCAGTTTTGGGGAGTGGGTGAGGTGAGGCTCAGGAGGGGGTACAGAGCTAGCTGGGGCAGAAGGCTCTGGAAGTTTCCCCGGAAGGGAGAAGAGATGAGACGTAGCCTGAAACGGGGGCTACCCCCCCCCAGCCAGCATCACCCACGTGTAGTCCCGGCACAGCAGGGAACGGCATCGGGGGGCCTGCAGAAACGCCCCCCGGCCCCTCCTGCCCTGTCCCACCTGCAGTGGGGGGTCTTGGCTGGGAGGCCTCTGGGAAGTGTGTGCTGGGGCCTGGGTTAATGTTTGCACAGCCAAGTTCAAGATCCATCCCCCGGTGCCTGGGCCGGGGTAACGTCCAGAATGCCAGTGGGGTTGCCACACCCCGCTTCAGGAATGCTGGTGCGCTGGGGAGGGAGGGCCCACGGGGTCGGGGGGTCCCTGGGGTCTCATTGATAAGCTGGGTGACTTCCCCAGGCTCCCAGGGAAGACGGCAGCCGTGAAGGCCACGCCGTGCCTCCCAGGCTGGAGCCCCCTACGCCCATCTCCTCCAGGCAGCCGCCTCCTGGTCACCCACGGCTCAGGGGATGGATGGTCCAGGGCAGTGGGGCGAGCCTGTCCTATGATGGGAGGAACCTCTAAGACTCGGCCACTGCCAGCTGTGTGGCCGCTTAGAACCCCGTCCCTTAATTTTTTAAAATATATTTTTATTTATTTATTTATTTGCTTGCGTCAGGTCTTAGTTGCAGCTCGAGGGCTCCTTAGTTGCGGCTCACCGGCTCCTTAGTTGTGGCATGCGAACTCTTAGTTGTGGCATGTGGGATCTAGTTCCCCGACCAGGGATTGAACCCGGGCCCTCTGCATTGGGAGCGTGGAGTCTTAACCACTGGACCACCAGGGGAGTCCCCACCCCATCCCTTATTTTTTCAAGGAGGGGGCTGCTTTGAACTGGTGGCTACCACAGGGCCCCCCTAAGGATGTGACAAGGAGGACATGCCAGTCCGGGCCTTGCTCCCTTATAGGCTGTGAAAACAGCCTTTGCCCTTTCTTACCAACTTCCTCCGAATGCCCTGTCACATTATTTGGGGTGTTGACGAGGGAGCACCCCTCTTCTGAATGCGGAGGAGTGCCAGGCACAAGTACACCCGGGCACCTGGCCAGCTCGTGGGCCGAGGAGGGGAGACAGGGCAGCAGAGTCAGCGATTCCTGGGCAGAGGGCGACGCCTGCCCGGACAGAGCCGGACGGGCTGGGGCCACGGCCACTGTGGGTGGCGTCTCCGGTGCACGGGAACTGCTGACTGCTTCCTGCAGGCCTTCGACCCGGCCCGGGGGCCATCAGTCATCTGGAAAGGCTGTCTGGTCCCGATATCCTTGTTTTGCAAAGAGCAGTTCCTGAAATCACAGGGCCTAGAGCTCTAATCATCTTTGATTGGGCCTGGTTTCAGCTGCTAAGGCCAGAAACAACAAACACAGACCGAGCTGTGCTGAGCACACACATGGTTCTAGCCCTTTCAGCAGGTCCAGCGGCAGCCGGGTGCCAGGCTCCAGACTAGCAGCTCCTCTCTCTGTCCCGGGCTCCGACCTCAGACTTGGTTGTGCAAAGGAAGGACATCTCAGGCAGAGTTGCTCCTTAGACCCAGGTGGGGCTCAGGAATGCACTGGCCTTGGAAGGAGCGTCTTTCTGGGAGATTGCTTTAGTCAGGTCACATCTGCATCTGACAGATGTGGAGCCAGAGACCAGGAAAGGTGACGGGGCGTTGCTTGGCATATGGACCAGTGGGGGCACTGGGTTCCCCCCGTCCTGTGACCTTGGGTGAGGGGCTTTCTCTTCCCAAGTCTCAGTTTCCCCAAAGCCTGAAGGACGGACTTCGCTACCTCGCAGCCCGATCACCTGTCTTTATTGGGAACATGCTTAAGAGCTGGTTCTTGGTAACCCTCGATAATTTAGCAGTTAAACGGTCCTAAGCAGCGAGAGGAGGGAGGAAGGGTGCAGCTTCCTGTGTCGTGTCCTGAGCCGGCGTCAGGCACAGGAGGGTCTTCTGCTCTCTGGTCATTACTGGTCCTCCGGGCTGCCTGGCGCCGGCGCCGGCTCCACCATTCTCTACTTAGATGCTCTCCTAATGCTACCGAATCCAAGCTCGGTCTGCTTGCTGCACGACAGGCCAGTAAATCAGGACGAGGTGTTGAGGCAAGGAGCAGAGACTTTATTTGGAAAGCCGGGCGTCTGAGAAGATGGCGGACTAATGTCCTAGAGTACCATCTTTTTTAAAAAAATACATAAATTTATTTATTTACTTGATTTTTGGCTGCGTCGGGTCTTCGTTGCTGCGCACGGGCTTCCTCTAGTTGCGGCGAGCGGGGGCTGCTCTTCGTTGCGGGGCGCGGGCTTCTCACTGCGGTGGCTTCTCTTGTTGCGGGGCACGGGCTCTAGGCGCGTGGGCTTCAGTAGTTGTGGCGCGCGGTCTCAGTAGTTGTGACTCGCGGGCTCTAGAGCGCAGCCTCAGTAATTGGGGCGCACAGGATTTGTTGCTCCGCTGCACGTGGGAACTTCCTGGAGGGCTTGAACCCACGTGCCCTGCATTGGCAGGTGGAGTCTTAACCACTGCACCACCAGGGAAGTCCCCTAGAGTACCATCTTATCAGGGTCTGGATGCCAGTTTCTTTTATAGAACAGAGACAGGGAGGAAGTAAAGCAAAAAGGCTTTTTTTTTTTTTTTTTTTTTGCCTGTCTTGCAAAATATCTCCTGGCTTGGCCGGCCTCCGGGAGGGGATGTAATTTCTTTTCTGCAGCATTTCACAGGTGGGCAGAGGGTCAGAACGTCCTCCTGTGAGATGAACCAAGTCACTTTAGTTTAACGTTCAGGCAGAGGAGCAGGGTTCCCCGAGGCAGGCCATTACTATGCTCGCAGCTATAGGCAGCATCCTTTTAGTGATAATAGTAACGAAAGCAACAAAAAGCAAAGATGAAAGTCAAAGAAACAGATCCAACATGGCATCAGATTCTGTTCTTCCCTGATTCACTAATGGTGAACCTTTCCACCTCCCAGTTCCAGGGTGGCAGGGGATGTTTTGTGGTGACTCCTTCCTGCATCAGTGGCAGGGTGATCCTGAGGGGCTTTTCCATGAATTCCCCATCCCGCCCCATTCTCTAGAGCAGGGCCCATACCCAGGGCCCAATTCCACCCCTGTTTTGCAAATAAGGTTTCCTTGGCACCGGGCCAGGCCCACTCATTTCCTATCACCTAAGCCTGCTTTCAGGCTGTAACGGCAAGTGTTGTGGTGGAGCCCACATTATGACCTGAAAAGCCAAGTCTATTTATTCTCTGTCCCTTTAAGGAAAGCATCTGCTGCCCCTGCTCTAGAATCACCTGTATGTCTTGCTTCCACTGTCTGGGCTGTTGCAGAGACCCAGCAGGGAGTAGTCCTGTCCCCCAACCCTACACCCACCCCCTCCCCAGGGCCTCTGCATTCCTGGGATTCATCAAGTATGTTTATGGCCTGTTGTAGCTTAACCCTCAGGGTGAGAGGGTGACCTGCCCTCAGAATCTGCAGCCACCAGAGGTGGCTGTGGGATGCTTCAGCAAGCTACATACCTGGAGCAGGCCAGGCTCACGTGCTCTTCTGGCTGGCCCTGTCCCCAGGCCGACCTTTACACCTTCTCTCTGCCTAGCCCTTCCTCCTCCAAGAGTCAGCTGAGGAGCCTCCACCTCCAGGAAGCCTTCCTAGACTTCCCCTCCCTCTTCTTCCCCTTCCTTTGGCGCTGCACACATCTGTGCTACACCAGCCCAGTCGGTTTCCAAGTCTATAACCCCAGCTTGTCTGAGGCCCCTCGTGGGTGGGGACTTGAAGTCAGAACTGGGGTGATGGAGCCAAGATGGATGGTGGCAGGGGTAGCTCTGAACCCCAAAGTGCAGAGCAGTCATAAGGCGGAGTGGGGGGACCCACCAAGAGGCTGGACCACGTGCCAGGGAGGCTGTCCAGAGGATCCCAGCTGGGCCTGGGCATTGGGCTAGGTCACCTTTCCTGGCCCAAGACGGTGCTGATACATCCCCTCAGAGTCCCAGAGGGCTGAAAATGCTCTAAGATGACATGACAAAATGAGAAATTGCTTTTTGTCTTTGTAGGACCACAGCTGTTGCTATTTGCTCCATGAGTTAAAAAATAAACAGAGGACGGAAGGCAGGGCACCCCACAGCCCCTGTCCCCCGGCTCTGGATGGCAGCCCAGGGCCAGCATCTGTGGTCTAGGAAATCAGGCGGGAGCCGTCCTGGGGGCTCATTGGGAACCTCCGTCCGCAATGGCAGAGCAGAGTCCAGGCGGGCGGAAGGTGGGAGGGGGCCACCTCAGACCCGCAGGGATGGGTAAAGAGAAGCTGCAGCTGGGTTGCTGGCGGGTGGCCACAGGTTTTCCCACAGGAAGTTCCTGAGAGCTCTTCCTCTGGCTGCGTGTCTCATGTCTTAGAATGTCGGGGGTTCGCTTTGGCCCCGGGCAGCCATGGTGTCTACCTGGGGGCTGTGTGACCCGACCCGGAGCAGGTCCTGCCTCTCCTAAGCCCGTTTGCTACTCAGTCCAGTGGGATGGTGGTAATACACCGGAATGGCTACAATCCATGGATCCAGCATCTTTTTGGCAAAAGTGATAATTGGAATTTATTACAACCCTGCAGGGATCAGAGCTGCTGACCTGGGAGGGCACTTCGAGATCTCTAAGCCCAAGTTGACCATTTAAAAGGGAGGAAGGGAGGCCCAGGGGGTGACAGGCTCTCTCAGGGGCACCCAAAGCCTGGGCTGGGCTGGGGTTGAAACCAGCCTCTTGCGCGCCGGGCTGTATAGGGCTGTCCTGTGGTGCGACTTCCAGGAGGGACCCCTTATTTGGAAAGCCCCTCCCCACCCTAAAGGCTCGCATTCTTCCTCTGGAAGGCTATTAGGGTGCACTTGTAGAGTTGGGGTGCGCTCTGTGAAGCTGGGGTGCAATATGCAGAGCTGAAGGATGCCGGGCACAGTGGTGGAGGCTCTTGGAAACCCCCCCGGCTTTGGGCCAAGAACGCAGCTACAGAGACAAACAGGATACGGGGTCTCGGGCCACAGCGGGGCACGATGGCCAGGAGAGGAAACGCGTCCGGACCCTTTTATGGATGTGGAGCCCGTCTGGGGCTCCTTTCAACACAGTGTCCAGAAAAACAAAGGGAACAGAAGCGAGCAGCTCATGTTCCGCACAATGTGGGGTCCTGGAGAGCCGGCTGGAGAACTGGGGGGCCCCAGTCCGCAGACAGAGGCCAGGCTTGGGGAGGCCACATCTCCCTCGGGGGGGGAGGGAGAGCTGCTGGTGGGAGAGGCTGTCTGGCCCCCTGGGACCCAGGGGGTGGCGTGGACTCCTCCCTCGTTACTTGGCCTGTGGTCTTGGGGGACGGTGAAAATGGCCACCTTGAGCCTCTGGCTCTTGCCTCGTGGTCCCCGAGCACGTCGGTGGTGTGTGGGGTGCGGCCGAGCTGGGCTGGGGCTGTGGGCAGCCCGAGCCCTGGGCCTGGCCTTTCTGGCGCCCCCAGAGGGAGTGGCGAGCCTTCCCTGGACCCCGGTGGCCAGAGCTGCTCCGTGAGGGGCTTGAGCCTCACGCGGGCCCTCAGTGGGGACCTTGCTGGCGTGAGCTGGCCACGTGCCCACCACGTCTCCAGCCGCCCCCTCGGGCCTGGGCTCTGGCCCACTGGGGAGGGGAGGGAGTTTGCGACCCCGAGGTGACTGCGTTAATGCTGGGAGTTGATCCGAGAAAGGACGGACGGGGAGGGAGGGGGTCATCCGGAAATATCTCGGCCCTGAGTCGTTCTCACTCTGGGTGACATTGCCCCCAGGAGACAAGTGTCTAGAGATGTGAATGGTTGTCACAGCCGGGGTCGGCTTCAGGTGGTAGAGGCCAGGGATGCTGCTAGAATCCCACAGCGTGCATGGCAACCCCCTCCCCGGGACAAAGAGCGATCGCCCCGGATGTCAGCAGTGCCGCAGTTAGAAACCGAGCCCAGGGGCTTCAGGGTCTGTCAGACCTGGTTCTGGGCTCACCTTCCAGTTGTCACCGGCCTGGGGCCCCGTCATGCCCCAGGCCTCAGTTGCCCTGTCTGTGAAATGGGCACATTACCACCGAACTCAGAGATGTTCCCGGTCATGAAGCCAGGCCGTGAGTGAAAGTCCAAACTTTCTCAAGCACAGGACGGAGAAGGTGGCCCTCTGTTCTTGATTCCCGGGTCTGGGCTGGGGCCAGCAACCAGAGCCACACCCCTGCCTCTGGGAGGGCCTGAGAGCAGATGGGAGGCTAGCGCCAGGGGCCGACCCGTGTTCAGTTTCTGCTTCTTGTCTGAGACCCGGGAGACCCAGTTCTGGCTCCCCAGGGAGGGCTGAGATCCCCTGCTGTCAAACCCAGGTCGGGCCTGGAGCCCAGTGGACAGGCAAAGAGGGAAGGAGAGCAGACGCCCAGCTGTCCCCTGTGCACGTTCCCATTGACAGGGCCAACGGGCCGGGGCAGCACCGGGGCAGACGGGAGGAGCTGCACGTATGTGTACGCACTCGCGTGTGCACGTGTGTGTACGTTTGCACGTATGTGTACGCACGCGCGTGTGCACGTGTGTGTACGTTTGCACACGTGTGCGCGGGTGTCTTGTGTGTGCACGTGGGTGCGGTAAGTGGAAGAGGAAGAGAGAGCAGAGCTGAGGTTGGCCGGGCAGCTGTCAGACTTCCCCAATCCTGGCAGCTGAGGCGGGGTGGCTTCCACATCTGAGCCCGGGTGCCGGGCCGTGGGCAGGCGGGGCAGGGCCTGGAGCTGGTCCAGGACGGAGCTAATGATCAACCAGCCCTCGGGGGGCGGTGCAGCAGCGTGGGGCCTGCCTCTCTCTGGAGGCACGGGTGCAGGGAGGAAGTGGGGCAGGAAGAAGGGGCGGTGGCGGCCACTGTGCAGTCAGCTGGGCTGCGGGCGGCGGAGACGGCCTGCGGGGCGAACCAACGAGGAGCTGGGAGCGGCCGCCCGGTGCCACGGTCCCGCGGAGCGGGGCGCAGGTACGGGGCGCTGGACGGGCGGGCGAGGACGGCCGAGCAGGCGTCGTCCACAGAGCTGGCTCTCGACACGGTCAGATCTGAGCCGTCTTGCCTTTCGCTTTCTTGAAGACCTTTCTGACCTTTTGGGATCGGGAGGGAGCAGGACTGGAGTCCGGGGAGGCCCGAAGGCTGTGGGTGCCGGTTAGCGGACTACCGGGCAGAGCTCTGGGGGCACCCCGTGCCGGCCGGCAGCCACGGCCCCGGTGATGGTGTCAGGTTTGACAAAGCACCGTCACTCTCGTGATCTCGCTCGGCCCCCGCTTCACGCAGGCAGGCAGCCAGCCAGCGCGTCCCGAAGGTCTAGGCCGGGACGCGGGAACATCTCCAGCAAGCGGGGTTCCGGGTCTAGGGGGCCTCGAGTGGGCCTCCACCCTGGGTTGACGCCACCTCTGGCAGACACCACATGTGTCCCGGCCCGGGTGGCGCTGTAGCTGTGACCCGGCCACTCTGAGGTCACCACCCCTGGGCCTCCTCTCCATCAACAAGTGGGACGAGTGACTTGACCAGGGGCCCCAACCGGAAGGTTCTAGGGGAGACCCAGACCCAAGGCTTCATAGCACCAGGTCCTGCCCTGGGCGTGTGGTCCCAGCACCTCACTGAGACCCTCCCCCGGCCTGCAGTGAGCCCCCCACCCCCCGACCCCCGCCGGGAGCCCCAAGCCCTGTCTGTGGGAGTTTCCTAGAGGTGACAGATGGCAAAGCCACACTGGCGGGAGTTAGTGTTGCGGGTCCCTTGGGGCGTCGCGTCCCACGGGGTGGGGGGCTGGGTACGGGGGGCGGTGCTGTGCCTGAGCTAGTGGACAGAGGCGTAGCCATAGAGGGTGTGCTCAGGTTCAGGGTGGGTGTCGAGGGCTGGACTCGGACGCACCTGGGTTTAAGTCCCACCAGAGCCGCCCCCCCAACCCCCCCGGCCGGGCTAAGCCAGCACAGCTGCCCACGGAGCCCTCCTGGCTCCTCTGTGAAATGGGCGCAGCCGTGCTCCCCCAGGCCGTCATGAGGACCCAGCGAGGACACTTAGCGTTGCAGGGCACCGGCTCCTGACGACGACAAGGCTTCCTGCCTCCGGTGCCGAGCCAGCGTCTGATACCTGAGGTTACTTCATCTTCCTCCCCAGACGCCAACTTTACAGCAGAGACATGCAAGGCACGGGGGACCCGGGGCAACTGCCGTCCTGGATGTGCCGTAACAAAGGGCCACAAACTGGGGCCTTCTGACCACGGAAGTTAATTGTCCGCCAGTTCTGGAGGCTGCAGGTCTGAGGCCCGGGTGTGGGAGCGGTGCTGCCCTCCCGGCGGGGGGGGGGGGGCTCTGGGGGAGGGTCCTTCCGCTCTCGGCTGCTGCAGGCGTCCCTGGGCTCGTGGGACGCATCGCCCTGGCCTCCGGCTCCATCTTCACACAGTATCCCAGGTGTGTCTGTGTCCCTCCTCTCTCTGTAAGGCCCCCAGGCGTGCAGGGACACCTCAGTCCCGTGTGACTTCGTCTTAACCTCACCTGCAAAGACCCTGTTTCCAAATAAGGCCACCTTCTGAGGTCAGTGGTGGACATGAATTTGGGGGTGCACTGGTCACCCCAGGACAGGGGGTGACCAGACAGCCCTCAAGAGGTGTTTCTTGGTAAGATGGACGAGGTCTGCCTGGCCCTCGAGGCATCTGTTGAGTACGGGTCCAGAGGAAGCTCTGGCCAGACCTCCCCAAACCAGCTCCTCCCTTTGTCCAGCCCACATGTATTCACCGCAGCTGTAACCCCGGAGCCCCGTCCTTTAATCCATTGACCTCCTCGTAGGTGGTGTTTTCATCCTCATTCTCTGGTGGGTGAGCTGAGGCACGGGGCGGCCTCCCAGCCCACCGACCCCAGGTCTCCGTGTTCTGGTGCCAAACTCCCGTCCCCTGGGTTTGGGTGCTGGCTGGGACCCGGGGCCTGTTGCTGACGCATCAGGTGGCCCGACAGTGAGCAGAGCAGAAAGTCAGAGGCCACAGGGAAGGAGAGTCCCCGAGGCTCCGCAGGGCCGCCCGTGGGAGCTCGGGACGCCCCCTGGGCTGCGGGCTGGGCGGCCCCTCCTCAAGTCGGGAGCCGGCAGCCTGTCGGGCTGAGCAAGGCTGTCTTAGGGCCCCGCAGGGAGGGACCCTCCCGGGGAGACGGAGCCACTTCCTCAGGCGGGCTGTGGCGAGGAGCCCCACGCTACGACTTCCCGGCAGCCCTGCCTGCTGGGCAGGCCCCTCACCGAGCCAGTGGGAAGTCCCTGAGCCCCGAAGCCTTCCGTTTTCTCAGGAAACAGGCCCCGAGCTGCTGGGGGCAGGCCCGTGGGGCAGGGACGCAGGCGCTGGGGGGCGGAGGCGGGGAACAGAGTCCGACGCCCTGGGTGTGGGCTGTGCAAGACGCCTGGCTGCAGAGGGGGGGGACGAGGACCCCGGCCGGGGGTTATAGAGACCCCACAGACAGGCCCTGTGCAGGACAAGGGGTCCACGTGCCCTACTGAGATGCTTCAGAAGAGCAGAAGAGCAGCCTGGCCTCCAAGCCGCTTGCTCCCCGGCCCCGGCACCCACCTGTGACCAGGCCACAGTGCCCTCGGCGACAGGGGCGGGGCTCGCTGTTTTCAGGGCAAAGAGAGGAAGGAAACGGACGATGGCTTGGCTGGGGGCTGAGGAGGGCCAGACAGATGGAGCGGCGCCCTGAAAGATGCCAGGAGGTCTTCGTGCGTGACGAGGGTGGGGACGGCCCCCGGGGACCAGGGAACGGGGAGTACAAGGCAGCAGGGCTTGAAATGACATTGGACATGGAACAAAGGCTGCTGGAGAATTCTGCAGCAATGCTGCGTTCCTGGAACCTGCCGCTCCGTGCTGCTTCTTCCTCTGGCAAGGGAGCACCCTCCGGCCTCCTCCCTCCTCCCCGGGGGCGAGGGGCTGCCTAGAAGGGTACCAGCGTGGGCATGGAAGGGGTGTGTGTGTGGGGGGGGATGTGAGTGAGTGTTAATGTGAGAGAGAGAGAGTGTGTGTGTGCGTGTGTGTGTGCGCACACGCGTGTGTGTGTGCGCGCGCGCGTGTGCGTGCGTGTGCGTGTAGGGGGTTGAGTTGCCCAGTCCTCGGAGCCCAGCCCAGTTTCTCCATCTGTAGAATATGGGGTGATGAGCTTTTTCCCCGCCGGCTGCAGTGAACCTGGCTGAGGCGCCTGGTGCACGCGGGCGTTGACAAATGCTTGTGTCTGAGGCCCTCTGGGAGCCCGCGGAGACTCGCCACCGCCCTGGGACAGCCCTGGGTCCGTAGTTCTGAAACTATTCCTTGCTGGGTCTGACGGAGGTCCGGCTCCCCTGATCCTGGTGAAAATTCGAGGCAGGGAAGTGAACCCAAGGCCCCCCTCGCGACCTCCACTCTCTCCTTCCTGCACAAATACAGGAAGGAGACTTCCAAGGGGTAGAACGCAGCCCTTCGCGGGGTGTAAGGTGCTCTGGTGGCTCCTCTGTGCGTTCAGGGGTCTCCCGGTGCTGTGCCCCCCGCAGCCCTGCGCCTCATCGGCAACAGCTCGTGCCCCGTGCGTGTCCTGTGCCCCAGCCCCCAGCCCCGAGGTGGCGTGACAGCTGCCGCCACCCGCCTCTCCATCCCGCTCTCCGCTGCAGGAAGCGGGTGGAGCCGGGAGGCCGGCCAGGGGCCCTCGGGGCCGTCCAGGCCCGGTGGGTTCTGAGCCCCGTGTCCCTCACCAACGTCCTCTGGGCCTCTGCTGGGCCCTCTGCTCCCCGGCGCCCACCGCAAGACGGGGGGGTGGGTCTGGAGGAGGCCAGACCTGCCTTGCAGTTTGCAGTCTTGTCCCCAGGGAAGGGGCTCAGAGGTGGGCTCTCCTGTCCCCCCGAGCAGAGGGAATTTGTGCCGGCCTGGTCGGGGCTCGGGGTTGACCTCTCCCAGCTCTTCACCAGACAGCAGAGAGACCTGGCAAGAGGGGCTTCCCTTGCACTTGCTTCCTGGCCTTTGCTCTTGTCCACCCTCCGTGTGAGTGGGCAGGGCCACTCCTGTCCCCTCCGTCCCTGAGGTGGAAACTGAGGGGGGCGGGGTTGACTCCCGTCCTTGTGGATGGGGGCCGGGGGCCTGCCTCTGTGCCTCAGCCCCGGCCCAGGCTGCACACCCGCCCTCCCTGTCCCCCGTGCCTGCAAGGGGCTCCGTGTCCTGCTGTGTCCTCTGATTGGTGACCAAACCCCAGACCCTGGGAGCACCGTCTGTTGGGACGTAAAGGCCCTCACTCCTCTCTGGCCCCAGGAAAGAGTGGTGAATAATGACCGGCTCTCGGGGGGAGGCCCGAGGGCACCCCGGGTGTGGGGAGAGCTCTCTGGTTCCTCCCCGGCCACTTCCTCCTTTCCCGCCCTCTGCCACCTGCTTCCTTCGCTCACGGGGCAGCCTGGGACCTGGCCCGTTTCCTGCAAAACTGGACGGCGTTCCTTCCGGGGACTCTGCCGGGGTGCAGGCCTCTTCTGGTGAGAGAGACGGGGCCCCTCTGAGCCTCCCAGGACGCGGGGTTAGTTACAAGGAGCAGCAGGGTCTCCTGGGAATCCGAGACTGGAGGAGTCACAGCCCAGCTGGGCTCCCAATGAAACGGAGCTGAGCATTCTTCTCTCGGGAGATGCACTGTCTCTGGGGCAGTCTGTCCCTCCCAGCCCTCGCCGGGTGGGAGGTGCAGTGGGCTTATCTCTAAACCGTGGTCCCGGGATGTCCCAAGAGGACACCTGCTCCGTTCCCTGTTCCCCCACGGCCTTTACTCCTTCCACGTCGCTCTCGTTGCGGTGCGCGGGCTTCTCTTGTTGCGGAGCACGGGCTCTAGGCTCACGGGCTTCAGCAGTTGTGGAGTGCGGGCTCAGTAGTTGTGGCGCACGGACTTAGCTGCTCCGCGGCACGTGGGATCTTCCCGGACCAGGGCTGGAACCCATGTCCCCTGCCTTGGCAGGCGGCTTCTTAACCACTGTGCCGGCAGGGGAGCCCCGGTGGGAACGTTTGGGGCAGCCTCCAGGTGCCAGGATCTGAGCTACTTCCTCGGGGTCTGATGATGAGCAGGAATGGGCCCCTACCTGCCCACAAGGTCTTCCAGCTGGAAGCAAACGTAGGCACGTGTCTCCAACAGAGTCTGTGCCCGGCGGACCGTGCTGTTTGGAGGGGAAGTGGCCGTGAGCAGAGCTCTGGAAGGATGCTCAAGGCTCCACCAGGCAAAGAGGAGGCGTTCTCTCCTCTTGACCCCAACTCTGGCGGCAGCATCCGTGCTGGGGCCGGCTGCCTGTCTTCCTAGAGAGGTCGCCACTGCTGACCCCTGCACTCTCTTCTCTCCACAGAGGCCGGCCCGGCATGCCGGGCCCTTGGCACTGAGGCCCCTGCGTCATGGAGGCCCCGACGGGGAGGGGGCCTGTGGGGCCCTCGGGAGGCAGCGGTGGCCGCGAGGTCCAGAGAGCGGGAGCGAGTGCGTCGGCCGTGTGGGGTCGAGCAGGGCCCGAGGAGGCCAAGGCTACTGTGGGAACCGGTGAGTGTGGCGTGTGCGTCCACCCTGCCGTCCACCGCACCCAGGATGGAGCTGGAGGCCTGCCCTGTCAGTGCTTGTGCTGAAGGAGGATACGCCCAGGGAGCGTTTACGACAGATGGGAGCCCACCTCGTGCTTCTCCAGGGCGCTGCGAGAGGGGCAGGGGTTGGAAATTCTAGAAATGCAGCCCTGGCGGAGTTTATAGCTCTCGTACAGCTTTGGGTGCCCACGGGTGGGTCTGCTTTGTGCTGGGAGGTGAGTCCCGGGGCTTACTCAGGACGGGGAGTCCCTCGTTCTCCCAGGAGGGCAAACCAAGGCCCAGGCAGGGGAAGGAAGTGGGGCCTGGGCCGGGCCGCGGGCAGGATTACTTCCCGAACGCGGAGGACGAGGGGTGCGGCAAGGGCAGGGCCGTCTCCCACCCGGCCTGCCCAGGTGCGCTCGAGAGGGGCGGTGCCTGGAGCAGGGCGGGGCTGCCTGCCGGGGGGCCTGGTTCCCATCCTGATTGTCGCTGGGCCACTTGACGTGGAAACCTGAGGGGTGGCCTAGGTGACCTCCAGGACCCCTCTCCCTAACTCCTTGGGTCCTGGAGGAGAGGAGAGGAGGGCGGGGGGAAGGCTGAGGTGGGCCCAGGACCCTCCCCGAGCCCAGGACAGCCTGTCCTCCTGTCCCTCCCTGGGGTTCCCTTGGTCACATCGCCACCTTCAGCCTGGTCACCTGCTTAGTTGCCTCTAGGGCTCAGCACAGAGCAGGTGCCCAATGACGAATGATCGATGCTTTGGGAGAATGGAAACAAAACCTCATACTCGGCGCCTGGCCCAGAGCCGGACGCCGTGCACGCCTACACCTTGGTCCTTGCGGGCGTAAGCGGGGACGGGAAGGGTCGGGGGGGCGTCGTGGGTGCTGACTCCTGTAGTCAGACACCTGCCCAGCCTGGGCATACCCCTGGGTCGGGCGCCCTCCAGAGCTCGCCAGCACGCCACACAGGGGCCGGGTTCCGCCGGATGCACGGGGGCCGGACCAGCCTCCCGCGTGGCAGCCCAGCCCAGGAGGGGCCGCGAGTCCTCGAGCGCGGGATCGCCGCCGTCGGTGCCGCGGCCGAGCCAGAAGCGTTCTGACCGCGTTGCCAGGCGTTTCCTGCCCTGGCCGCCCCGCGGCACAGCTGGCACTGGCTGGCACTGGCTGGCATTGGGGTGGGCCTGTGAGCCCAGGCAGCGGGGTCTGGGAGCCTCTCCTGTCTTCCTGGGCTCCCCGGCCCCAAGTAGCCAAGTGGTCAGTGGACTCTCACCCCGTCCACCCAGAGCCCCTTCCCCTTTCGGCTTCTTTTGCAAATTGACAACAAAAGTCACAAGAAATAATATAGATAATTCCCATTTACGTCACCCAGGTTCCTCAATTGTTGACATCTTACTACACTTGCTTTCTCTCTTTCTGCACTTACAGATATATTTCTATTTCAGGGCAGTTTCAGAGTAAACTGCAGACATGATGCCCCTTTATCCCCGAGTGCTTCGGCGTGTGTGTTTCCTAAAACCAGGACCTGCTCGTACAGCACCGTTGTGCAATTTTTTCAAACTTCAAACTCTCCTGGTTTAAACAGCACCATTATCTAACCTGCAGACGGACCTCACTCCCATCCTGCCACCTGTCCCCGTAATGTCCTTTCCACCAAAGAAAACCCTGGTCAGGCTTTGCCTTCTGTGGCCACGTGCCTGCGGAGCTTTCTAACCTGGAGGCTCTGGTACTTTGAAGGTTCCGGGCCAGCTATTCTGTAGAATGTTTGGGTACAGCTCAGTTCAAGTGTGGCTGCTTTTTCAGGATTGCAGGCGGGTACTTTGGGCAGAAATATAGCACAGAAGTGTTCGGTTCCTCTCAGGGCGGCCGACCAGGAGACCCCGATGTCCATTTATTTGTCTGGTCCCCGGTGACGTTCGCGGCTCACGTCCGTCACGTGACTAAGGAGACATTTGACAGCGTAAATGTCACTGTCAAAGGCACCTTCTTCCCTTTGTCATGAGTAAGGAGCCCGTGGGAAGATACTTGGGGACTTTGTGACTAGCCGGTTCCTCTGGTCCTAATCAAGCACTAGTTTTATCATCCGTGCAAGGTTCTTGACTGAGATAATAACATGACGATGGCTGCTAAATGGTGACTTTCTAATGCTGTGTTCTTTCGACCTTTGTTAATGGACCTTCCACTGCAAAGAAGAGCTGTCCCCTCTCCCCAGGTATTCATTTATTTACTTCAGCGTGGGTGGGCTCAGAGGTCTTTATTTCATTCTCTGGACTCTATCAGTTGCTGTCATTATTTATTTTGTTGTTCATATTGCCCCCGATTTGGTCTTGTGATGCATCTCCAGCATCCTGTGAGCGCGTCCTACTTTCTGGGACAACAAGAGGCTCACATCTCACCTCTGCTCTCCCTGTCGCAGCCCTGGAACCGGCCGTTCCTCAAGGAGCCCTGGCTTCTCAGGGGGAGGACGGTGCTTAAAGCCAAGATCTGGGTGCCGTGCCCTTGTTTGGATTCGACAGGCGTTTCCGAGCCCCCGCTCTGGGGATGCAGAGCAAGCAAGGGCTGGAAATGGGCTCTGACCACACAGGCTTAGGGCTGGTATAACGTAGGTGGGGAGAGAGCAGAAATGAGCCTATCGTTTTGCACGGTCCAAGGCCAACGTGGCAGCGCCGTGCCCACGGCTGAGCGGGACTTCCCCGGGGTGAAGAGGCTGCAGGGAGGTTCAGCGCCGTCCGTCGGAACCACAGGTGTTTCCAGATCAGATCCCCTTTGATCTGAAGGCCCCGATTGCTCATCCCATTGTACAGATGAGAACCGAGCAGGCCAGAGACGGGTGTGTGCGTGGAGGGGTCTGGCCAAGATGCAGACTGGGAGCTGGCTTCCCAGCTGGGGGCTGGGGGCTGACACAACCAGCAGAGGACCGGCCTCACAGGCCAGTCAAAATCAGGATGCAGCCCCATCTGCCGCAGACCCCGAGTTCCGCCTGGGCTGTCACCTCCCCTCTGTGGTCAACAGAGTAAAGGCCCCCCCAAGAAGTCCACACCCTCGTCCCCAGAACCTGTGCACACACACGTTACCTCCGCGCGGCCAAAGAGACTTCCGCAAAGGGGATTAAGGATCTTGAGACGGGAAGGTTATCCTGGGGTCAGAATCACAGAGAGGTTGGAGATGCTGTGCTTTGGGAATGGAGGAGGGGCCACAAGCCAAGGAATGCGGACCCCTCCGGAAGCTGGGGAAGCAAGGACACAGATTCTCTCCTGGAGCCTCCAGAAGAAAGGAACCAGCCCGGCCCACACCTTGTTTTGTCCCAGCAAAAGACCCTTCTCAAACCCCAGAACGGCAAGATAATGCCGTGTTGTTTCCAGAAGCCTCTAGGGTAGGCTAATTAGTAACAGCACAGTAGGACATTCACAGCCTCCAGACCTTGTTGGGTTTTGTGACCCTGGAGGAAGGGTGTGAACGGTGGTTCGTAGGGGTGTGGACATACCTTTCTTCTAGAAATCCCTGGGGGCTGGCGCCTGCGTAGCTGAGAGCGGCGTGTTCTCACCTGAATCACGGGACTCTGCTCTGTTACAGATGCTGCTCCTGTCCCTGGCGTTTCTCCAGTTTCTCCACCGGCTGCTAGGCCCTCTCCCGGCCACATGGGCTCCTACCCCACAGGTAGACGTCCCGGATGCTACACCGCGCGTCGGGCTTAAGTCTGGGCTGGGGACCTGAATGTGGGATCCCTGGGCGTCCCCCCCTTCCCTCCGGCCTCACCCGTCCCGTGGGCTTCTGGTTCAGGAGCGTCTAACCCAGGCTCCTCTAATGTGCGCGCCCTGCTTTGAGGTCACGCTGAATGTGGAGGAGAGGCTTGTTAAACGCAGATGCCTGGGTCCCGCCGGGTTCTGATGCACGGAGTCTGGGGTAGGGCCCAGGACTCTGCATTTTTCACTTGGGGACAGAAGGCTGGGGTTCGCCTGCACGTGCAAAGGCCTTCCCTGGACTCTGCCCTCCCAAGAGGGGGGGGCATGGCCCTGGAGGCCGCACGCAGGGGAAGTGAAACCCCAGGAGGGACACCCCCGCGCCCCCGGAAGAGGCATCGGGGAACTGCTTCCGGGGAGGGGCTCCGAGGACGGGACGGCGGGACTTCCGCAGGGCGCTGACGGGACGAGGGGGGCAGCAGGAAGCCTCTGACGCTGGAGACGCGACTCCCGAGCCCCAGCGGTGGGGGGCGTGGCGACCCCAGCGCCGTTGGCCGTCCAGCTTTGCGGCGGCAGCCGCCCGTCCTCCAGCTTTTCCTCCGGGTGGGCAGCGCTGCCCGTGGTCTCTCGGGCTGAGCAGGGCTGTCGAACAGCGAGGCAGCTTATTATGGGATTGACAGTTCAACCCCACCCTCTTACGGGAGTAGGAGGGGTCACGCCTTAGAACTGGTTGGGAAATGCTGGCCTGGCTTCCTGCTGGGGGAGGGGCCTGATTCCAGATCCCAGATGTGCTCCTCTGGCCCGGCCCTGCCCCCCAGGAGGGGATGGGGATGTTTGCTCGAGGGTCCCCTAGCTGGAAAATTCCAAGGCAGGTGCAAGGCTTATTCACAGGGTGTCAGGAGCCTCTCTCCCTCGCCCTCTCTGCGTTCCGTCCCTCTCCCTCTCTCTTCTCCCCTCCCTTCCCATCCTCTCCCCTTCATCTCCCCTCTCCGATTTTTGGAACAGCCCATGATCTGAGGACCCCTGTGGCCAGGAGGCCTCTCAGGGGTACGGGGTGTGGGTGAGCAGGGGACATTTGAGCTGGGATCCAATCATAGGGCACCAGCCAGACCGGGAATTGGTCTGGGAGAGGGTGCTTCAGGTGGAGGACACGGTGAGTGCAAAGGCCCTGGGGTGGGTTGGCGGGGGCGTGCCTCGAAGTCTCAGGGCAGCAGAGAGACGGCCACAGGCTGGAAGGGAGGGGGAGAAGAGGCGGGGGGGCGGGGTGAAGCTCAAGATACCCCAGGCTTTGCCTGGAGAGGTGGAAAGGATCCGCATTTTATTCTTCCTGAGATGGAAAACCGCCGGGCCTGTGCTGTCTAATACAGTAGCTACACGTGGCTGTCTATGTTTAAATTTAACTTAAATAAAATTTAAAATCCAGCTCCTCAATTACACTGTCCACATTTCAAGAGCTCAGGGCCCTGCGTGGCCGGTGACCTCTGTGCAGGAGAGTGCAGAGAGCAAACATGTCCATCGCTGCAGAAATTTCTGGGGGACAGCAAGGCCCGGAGGGCTGAGAGCCGAGGCGTTGCATAAGCCAGAGCTAGTTGTGAGGGGACCCTCTGGCCCTCTGTGGACCAGAGAACCATGTGGAGGGAGGGCCAGGGCTCAGACTCTGCTCTGGAGGACCTATGGGGCAGGGCCATGGTGAGGGGCGAGCAGGGTGGGTTCGGCCTGGTTTTGCAGGTGGGCCAGTGGGGTTCGCTTGTGGACCAGCCAGTGGTGTGTGAGGGAAGGAGGTGTCGTTGGTCTGAGCAGGACTGGGGCTGCGGGCCTGCTGGAGATGGTAAAGAAAGGAGGACAAGCCAGTTTGGGGTGCGGGGGGTGCTGAAGAGTTCTAGGATGCCCGTGGGGTGTCTGCTGGAGCTTGGATGCCCCATTGGAGCCCAGGCGTGGAAGAAGTCGGGGCTGGAGGTCACGGTGACTTGGGACCGTTTGCCGAATGCCTGCCCTGTGCTGTCCTGTCCTGGGGCTGTGACACAGTCCACTTCCTCCCATCTCTGTAAGACGTGGGTAGCACATAACTCACTTACCACCAAAGAAACTGGGCCTCAGGGGAGACAAGCGGCTGTGCGGAGTTCCCACAGGCAGTGCACGCGGGGTGTGAATCCGGGTCCCCGTGTTTGTGGGCGGGGGCCCTCAGGGGAGGGAGAGCACCCCACAGAACTGGCCTGGGCCCCGGGTAACTGCCCACCTTGACCTGTGCCCTTCCAGACCTGACCTTGCAGCTGCTGGCTGTGCAGAGGAAAAGCGGATTGCCCGACCCCAACCTGCAGCAGGTCCTGCGGGGCCGGCTCCGTCTTCTGGAGAATGACAGCTGGGAGGTGGCCCGTGCTCTCGGGGTGAGTCTGGCTCCTCGGGGGGCCTGGGTGGGCAAAGGTGCAGGGGATCCACGCTTGTGAATGGGGTGGAGGAGACCTGCTCGGAGGAGAGGGCGGCGGACCTAGGAGGAGGTCTGGCCATGAAGTCCAGACCTTAGCTGATGGTGCCACCCCCAGGGTGACTTGTCCCCCGTCTGCTCTCCTGGCTGTCTGGCTCCCGGGACCATGATCACACAGCCCCAGGCGCACGTGGGCCACCGCTTTCTGAACGCCCCAGTCCCTTTCTCCACGGACGCCCCACCCTGCTAGGATTTTTAGTCTCTTCACAGGGAGCCAAAAGCACTGCTGTGAGTTGATCTTATTCTTTGCTGGATTTGTTGGTGACTGGCCTCGCACGGGTGGACGGTCTGTCAGGAGGTTGGTGGGGAAGGAGGCCGAGCTGGGTGACCTCCCCGTGGCAGAGGTCCTGGGGCTTAGGGTCGAGAGGCCACAACCTGACCTTGCACTCAGCCCGGCCTGACCTTGGCCGAGGTCCCTTGGCCTCTGTGAGCGCAGCTTCCTCAGCCGCGTACGGGGGACGCTTAGCTTTATTACCCCACCGAGCTGCTGTGAGGACCTGCGAACAGCAGGCATGGCGCTCCCAGCACGGCGCTCTGCAGTGGGGCTGCCCCTGTGATGCCAGGCCAGGGTGCGCGCTGGCTCTGGGCTGAACCCCGGCTGATCCAGGGTCAGACCTCGGAAAGGAACCGGGACCTTATTTCTTAATCCAGATGGAGATGATAACAGTACCCTCTCCCCCTTGGCCAGCGTCAGCTGGTGTCACTTTTAATGCCCCAGCACCACCAGGAGTGTTCATGGGATGGATGTCAGGAGAGGGGATGCTGGACTTAGGACTGGAACGGAGTCAATGCTGCGGGACGGACAGGAGGCGAGGTTGGGACTGCACAGGGCTGAGCGGGGGAGAACCTGGTGTCGCTTATGTGTAGGACTTGAGGCAGGCGGAGCCACAGAGGGTGCAGGTCCGGGGCATGGAGGCTGTGAGCTCTGGGAAGGAGTGGGGCTTGGTACAGCCCTGGGGAACCACAGCTGGCTTGAGAGCAGGCGAGGAGGAGCTTGGTTGTAAAGGAAACAGCTCTGTGCTTGCTGTTCCTATCAGGGGCACTTTAAAAAATTTAATTAATTTATTTATCCGTGCCGGGTCTTAGATGCGGCACACGAGATCTTCGTTGCAGCTTGCGGGATCTTTAGTTGCAGCATGCAGGCTCTTAATTGCGGCATGCATGTGGGATCTAGTTCCCTGACCGGGGATCGAACCCGTGCCCCCTGCATCGGGAACACGGAGTCTTACCCACTGGCCCACCAGGGAAGTCCCGCCAGGGTCACTTCTGCAAAATGTTTCTACTGCGTGGCTCTGTCCTCCTGATAGGCAGACGCCCCAAAGCCACTGGGACTGTTTCTCATTTCTGTTTCTTCCCCGAAAGGAGCTATCGGCCAGGCTGCTGTCCATCCACAGTGACCAGGATCGGATTGTGGTGACGTTTAAGACTTTTGAAGAAATCTGGAAGTTTTCCACCTACCACGCTCTCGGTAAGGCGGTGACCCTCGCAGACCCGGTTATGGGGACGCTTGTCACTCACCAAGCATTTTATGTTACCAGTCGGGGCTTTAGACTAAGTTAGTTCACGATGGCCTCTCAGGCCGACGTCACCTGTCCTCAGCGAGGTTGTGATGGGCGGAGTCGCAGATGCCCGCGGGTCTGTGCGCGACTGGCCCCCAGGGCAGCTGAGCTCCCACCGGGCCGAGCACAGACCAGGAAACCCTGTTTCAACCTCAACCCAAGTGCTTTCTTTCTGAAACATTCCCTGTTCTAAGGGAGACTCTGGCCGTCTAAGTGCCTCTCCTGGGGACACTTGCTGCCCTACTCCCAGTCTGAGGGCTGAGGCAGGGAGAAATAAGACTCAGAGTGACAGTGTCTTGTGCCCCTAGAGCAGGGCCGCGCCCACGCCTGCAGCGTACGTGATCTCCCTGAACACCCCTGTCCCATCTCGTAGAAGAGGAGACCGAGGGTCCTAGAAGAAGGGACTAGACCCTGCCCGGCCTTCCCAGGGCACAGGGAGGCAGATGAGTTGTCCACCATCGCGGCTGGCCCTCTCGCAGCCCAGCTGGTCCGACCTGTGGCCTGGCCACGTAGTGGACGGTACCATGAGTCTCCAAGGGCCGGGTGGTCCGTCTCCCCGGGCTTGGTCGGCGCAGGGCTCGGCCAACACCCAGCCGGGAGGGCTTCCCTGCCCCCGGCCTGGAGCCCACCGGTGACCAAGGCTGTCTGCCTGCTCCCCGAGGCTTCACGCATCACTGCCTGGAAAACCTGCTTGTGGACCAGACCTTCTGGCTGCTCGAGCCTGACGAGGACCAGGAGACGGCCATCCAAGTCCACGTGGACGAGGAGGCCTTGAAGCGGACGCACGAGAGCCTCCTCTCCCAGGAAGGTGAGCACCGTGCAGGCGACGGTGACCTTGGTCGGCTCCTTGCCGGGCTGGGGACGCCCCGGGGCCGCAGGGCTATGGAGGTGCCGGAGACTGAGGGCGCGCGGGGCAAGGAAAAGCCCCCCCGGGAAATAACAGAAAAGGGGTTTGGCCAGCGCCCCCCTAAGCCCGAGCTATTGCTCCCAGTACCTGGGCGGCCTCAGAGTCGGGCTCCGCGGCCGCAGCAAACTGGCCATTAGCTGCCTGTCCTTCTGCAGCCACGGAGCGGACAAGAGGAGGCCGCTGCGGCCGGGCTCGCCGGTGGCGGTCCAAGCAGGAAGGGCCCCTGGGATCACACGCCGAGCCCCTCATGGCCCAGATAGGGAAACTGAGGCCCAGAGAGCCTGAGGCTGAGCCAGGCTCCCGGGCAAGTCCTGGCGCAGTGGGGACTCCAGCCCAGGTCCAGCCTCCGGGTCTGGGCCCCTGGGGCCTCCGGTGTCTCTCTGTGGATGCAGAACCTGGGGTGGGGGAACCCCTGCAGGAATTCCCGGCGGAGAACGGGTGGTCCCGCCTGCAAACTACAGCTGCCCCTGTGTCCGGCCGCCTGAATGACCGCCCTCTACCGCTTTGAAGGGCCTTTCTTTGTCCTGTGTCCTGACCGCCACGTGAGGGCGACGACTGGCCTCCAGCGCCTCGGGCAGCCCTCGGGGTTTCCGCGGGCAGAGGCGGCCCTGGCAGCGGACTCTTTGGCCCCCGGCCACAGCACGCCCTCAGAGGAGGGGACAGCGGTGGAGCCTTTGATTCCGTTCCATCAGTAGGTACCGACCTTTGCTTCTCTGCTTCCTGTGGGTGCGGCGTGTGGCCCGGCCCCCCGGAGACTCCCCCAGGCCCGGGTCCAGCCGTAGGCCAGGGCGGGTGGACAGGGACCTGAGTGAGCCCGAGACACACCTGGCCACGAGCCCTGCTGCCATTTTCAGTGTGTGGCTTCAGCAAGCCAGCCCAGCCCTCTGGGCCTCGGGGCCGCCACCAGCACAACGGGAGGCACGGTGACACCTCCCGGCAGGGCCGTCCTGGGATGAGATGGCCTAGGAGCGTACAACACGGGGCTCTGGCTTCCCGTTCTAGCTCCTTCTGGAAAGCTTTTGCGGGAGCTACATAGCCTGTGCTCGTAGTAAGGGAGCACGCAGGGATCTGTGCAAATAAGAACCAAGGCAGGGACGGCCCGGGGAAGGCAGGGACAGGTAACACGCAAGCTCAGGCTCATGTGCTGAACGTAGGGCATAAACTTGGCTTGAGCTTCCTGGCAGCCAAAACAAAGAGAGAAACTGCATCTCCTCATGTTCAGTGTCTATGAAATGACAGTCTGTGGCTGAGTTTCTCTCCCGGGGTGATGGAGGGAGGTCCCCGAGGATGCCAGCGTGAGGGAGGGCAAGAGGCACCTGGGCTGGGGGGCGAGGGGCATGGCTGGAGCTGAAGGCCGCCCACCTGGGTGTATGTGTGCGTGTGCGCGCGCGCGCACGTGCAGTGGGGGCAGGTGGTGGGTTTCGCTCGGGTCCCTGGGGGCTGTTGACCTGTCCAGCCTACGCACGGTTTCAATCTGCCCTAAACCTAAAATCCTCTCTTATCCCACTCCAGGTGGGCTCTTAGGGTCCCCTGGGACCCCATCAACGACTCCATGGGTGGACCTGTGACGCCGGACATCCAGCCGATGGGTAAATATTTCCACTGGCCCTCCTCCCCTGGGGACGAGGTGGGTGAGGAGGGGCAGGCACCAGCATTCCCGAAGCTTCTGCGCCCACCCTGAATCCTCCCCGAGCCAGAAGAGGTAGCTAGAATCCCCTGCGGTTCCCGAGGCAATAACAGAGGCTCAGAGAGGTCCGCTGGCTGGTCCAAACTCACACAGCATGCGGGGAGGCCGGGCCGGGGTCCCTGGTCACCCCACCTCTAGAGAGTAACTTCCACACCCTATTCGACCCGCACTTCCGCAACTTCCGCTCTCCTTCTGGCACTGGGTTAGACACCTCGGAGGACCCTCGGACGGTGGGGGTGCGGTGGGCAGGGCCCCGGCTGAATCCGCTGCGTGCGCAAATGGAGGAGCGAGAGGCAGGGGTCTTGTTTAGAAAAGACGGCCTGGGTCCCTGGTCCAGTGCACTGGCTCTGCCCCAGGCTGCTTGGTGTCTGGGTGGCCTGTGGACCTGTCAAGTGGACATAAGGCCCCATGGGAGGACATTTACAGCTGGACTTGTCCTGGGTGGGCCCTGGCCTTGGAGGGCGACAGCACTAGGCCAAGTTAATCAACATCCCCAGGCCTCAGTTTCTTATCCTCAGCGTGGGGATAAAGGAGCCCCCCGCTTCAGGTACCGCATGGATGTCCAGCCCCTCGAGTGCGGTAGCCCCGCACCCTGGCCAGCTGCTAAATCAATGCCTCTGCAGGATGGCATGCTCCCTGGCCGGGGACACCGCCCGTGTGGCCGAGGGCCGCCCGTCTGACTGCCCCCACCCCCCCCCCGCCCCGGCCCTATCCCCCCCAGCACTGACCGTGTGGCCTCCTTCCTGCAGCTGTGGGCCTGGCCTTGGCCGTGGCGGACTGCCAGGGCTCAGGGCCCGAAGAGATGACCTTCCGAAGCGGTGACCACATCGAGATCCTGGGCGCCCAGGTGCCTGGCCTGCCCTGGTGCCTGGGCCGGCACGCGGCCTCGGGACAGGTCGCCTTTGTGCAGACGAGCCTCATCAGCGGGCAGGGCCAAGCGTCTGAGTGAGTGGCTGAGGCCTCACCCCCTCTGACTCCACCCCCTGCCCCCGCGGGAACCCTACCCCGTCCACCTGCTTCCCAGGTGACAGATCCTCAGGGTCCTGGACGGCACCCCCGAGCCCCTCTTCCTAGTTGCCTCTCCCACCTCTGTCCCCAGGGCATGACCGCGGCTTCCCGTCTGCACCCCTCCCGCCCTTCCTCCAAGGGCTGCCGGGGTTGGTCCCTGAAATACAAAGGTGTCCACGTGCACAGGTGTCCTGGGGCTGCGGGGAGAGCCCCACAAACTGGGGGCTGAAAACAACAGACTGGAGGCCAGACGTCCAAATCACGGGGTGGCCAGGGCCGAGCTCCCTCTGGGGGCTCCGTGGGAGGGCACTTCCCTCCCCTTCCAGCTCCTGTGGCTTCAGGCGGCCCTTGTGGCCGCATCACCCCAACCTCTGCCTCTGTCTTCGCGTGGCTTCCTCCCTGTCTGTGTCCTCTCGTCCGCCTCTTGTGAGGACACCAGTCGTTGGATTGAAGGACCATCTGGATAACCCAGGATCATCTCCTCATACCAGGACCCTTGACTTGATCACATTGGAAAAGATCCTATTATTTCCAAATACGGTTACCTTCCGAGGGTCCAGGGGGACATGGATTTCGGGGGGGATGTTATTCAAGCCAGTACACCCCGCCATTCCCCTTCCTAAAGCCCTTTGAAGCTCTGGGCCTGGCCTTCAAGGCCTCTTGCAACCCAGGCCCTGGTCGCCCCCAGTTTCAAAGGCCACCACTCAGCGTTGTGTCACCCTGAGGCCAGCCTGCGGGTTGGCTCAGCCCTTCTAGAACGACTCTGGGTTATGCGCCCCCCTCTACGTGAGATGTCCCCTCCATCCCGACCATCCCGTTTTCCTGGGGGCTCTCGATGGCCCCCCGTCTCATCTCCGGTGGCTCAGCCCTGGGCACAGCCTTCCTGGCTGTGCTCTTCTCCCCGTGTGACCTCCCCACCCCCATCCAGGGAATTCTGAGCCAGGACTCTCTGGTCACCTCCAAGTCCCCACTGCCTGGCCCTGGGCAGCAGCAGGGGGCTCTTGAGAGAGTGCTCAGCCGGCACAGCTGTGTTCTTGACCTTTTGTTGTTTAGACATCAGCCCAGGAGTCAGTGTGGAGAAAAGACCCTTCCCTGGGTCGGCATCTGCCCCTTGGACGCATCGTGAGATGCTCGTCCTCGGGGCCCCGCTAGCCCTGACATCCCGTCTCATTCTCGTCTGGCACCTCAGACAGACCAACGCCTCCCAAACCAAGCCTCAGAGGCCACTTTGGCTTCATGACATGTCCCACCAGTCACTCTGTTTCCTAATTCAAGTGTCTGTCTGCCCCATGGCCTCCTGTTCATCAGAAGCTGTTTGAAGCTGGGCTGGGCTCGGATGCCCAGAGCAGCAGCTAGACCCAAGTTTCCCAAAGTGTGTTCCCCCCAGGGCTCCATCTCAAACTTCGTCAGTGAGGATGTGCTTTCCACACGCCCTGGCTGGTGGCCCACAGGGATTCCCAGCACAAGGAGGGCGCACAGAGTCTGAAACGTTTCTTTCTCCTGTTGAAATGCGTTTTTCACACTTGACCTCCAGACAACACTATCAGCTGTTGTTCTGTGGAACACTCTTTGGGCACCCTTGGCCATCATCTCTGGGGAGACCACAGCTGCTCAACAGATGTCTGGGCTCCACGTGACTTAAACATGGCCTGAGCTTGCTAACGGGCTGAGCTGCAATTGCTGTGGGAACGAGCCAGTCTGTTTTGCCCTCCCTTAACCCAGAAGGGTGACAGGGCCCAGTGCCATTGGTCCTGTTTACAGCTGGAGAAGCCCTAACAACTTCCCTCATTCATTCAACAAATGTTTCCTGAACATCTTTCCTATTCCAGATATGAGCCTTTTTTTTTTTTTTTTTTTTTTTTTTGTGGTACACGGGCCTCTCACCGTTGCGGAGCGCGGGCTCTGGACGCGCAGGCTTAGCGGCCATGGCTCACGGGCCCAGCCGCTCCACGGCACGTGGGATCTTCCCGGACCGGGGCACGAACCCGCGTCCCCTGCATCGGCAGGTGGATTCTCAACCACTGCGCCACCAGGGAAGCCCAGATATGAGTCTTTTATCTTTTGTTTAATGAGCATTCTGGTAGCTATTCATTTCTTTTAACTTTATTTTGACATAATTTCAGACTTAGGGAAAAGATGCAAAAAGGGCATAAAATTTCTGTATGTCCTCCACCCAGGTTGCCCAAATGTTGACATGTCATGACGTTTACTTTCTCCTCTTTTTTTTTTAAACTTTTTTTTTTTCTAAATTCTTTGGGAGTCATTTGCAAACACAATGTCCCTTTACCCCTAAGTAATGCAATATGTGTTTCCTGAAATCAGGACATCACTTGCATGACCACAGCACAACTGTCAAAATCAGGAAATTAACGTTGATGGAATCCTATTATCTGCAGACCTTAGATTTTACCAGGTTTTCCGGTAATTCCCTCTATAGCCAAAGAAAATTCCAGACCCCATGTTAGCACCTGTCTGTCTCTTTAGTCTCATTTCCTTGATCTGAGACAGTTCCTTGTTCTCTTTGTCCTTTAGGACACCGACACTTTTGAGGCATACAGGCCTATTTTATCGAATGTCCTGCAATCTACCCTAAGGTTTTCTTTAACTTCTCAAAAGAGCTCCCTCTAAGTTCTGAAGTACGTTTGAAAGTTTCATATTTTGCTGGTAATTTAGCCCTGTAAGCGGAAGTTGCCTCCCCCTCCCTGTCTCCTTCCCTTCCTCTGTTCCTTCCTGTTTTCCTCTCCCTGACTTTGTGCCCTGTGCCTATGTTGTGTGAGGCTCTGTGTGGAGCTTACAGCGTGGAGGGATCGAGTCTGCCTGCGGCTGCCACGGCCGGCCTTGCAGGGGAAGGGGCATTTAAGGTGGGGCTTTGAAGGCTGCCCAGGAGCTCACCTTCCCAGGATGCTGTGACCGGCTGCATCTGTCGCAGCATTTCCTGCTCCTGGGCGTCTGCCTCTGGCCAGACAAAGCCACCTTAAGGGCAGGATCTATTTTGTTTTTTATCTTGGTGTCTTCACCGCTGGGCACAGGTTAGGTATGCAGGTACCATCTGTCAAGTGAGGGAGTGGAAAAGGGTCTTTGTGTGAAATCTTGGAAACGTGCAATCTAAATGCACTTTATTTTTTCCAGCTTGGAAAATGTGATTTTTCTCAATGAAGAGGAAAGGTCTTTCTTCAGCAGCGAAGGACGCTTTTCTGAGGAGGATGCCAGGCAGCTACTGAGGAGGACGTCCAGCACGGACGTCTGCAGTGTGTACAGCTTGGGTAGGTGTGCGGGGTGTTGGGGGGTGCTCCTTCCGCCCGCCTCGGGATGGCTGCGGGCCCCTCTCAGGACCCGCCACTGGTCGCACCCTATAGCCCATGATGTAGGACAGTTTGCTCGGGGCAGACTCCTGGAAAGACCACGAAGGTGCAGAGCTTTCCCGTGGCTGAGACCCCATCAGCCCTATTCGGTCGGCACCGGGCTCTGTGAGCTTGAACTGTCCGTTCAGCAGAGCTTTGGACGGATCTGGCTTCACCCACTGTTCAGAGCGGCAACCCCTCCTCCCCCGCACCCACCCCGCTTCCTTTCGGGAATGTTCTGCTTCCTCCCTCACGCCACAGTAATGAATGCCAGCCCCTGGGCTCTTAAAGGTGATCAGACAGATGCTGTGACTGCCTTCCCGGTAGGTGGGCACATGCCAGGCCAGACACAGAGGAGCCAGGGTAAGGGGCCGGGAGATGTAGGAAAGCGGCCCTGAGCCTCCCAGCTGCCCGAGGATGGGCCTCAGCGAAGCCTTTTCTCCGCCAACTCCAGGTGCCAGCCTAAGGCCCCCTGCTGCACTGGGGCAGGGCCAGCGTGCGGGCCCCGGGCTGCAGTGCACATCGTAGATGAAGGAAGCGTGTCAGAAGCCACAACAAAAGGAAATGCAGCAGAGGGGACGGTGCTGGAGCAAACTTACCCCCAAATCCCAGGGGTCATGGGGACATAACGTTACAGCTCATTCCTTCATCCCTCTGGATGGAGATAAATGCTCCCCTGTGTACACACCCACACAGATATATGTACACACATGCACACACACTCACGTGAATACATACAGACACACTCAGAGCCATACACGTACACATATACCCACATATCCACACATCCACGATGTACATAACATATGCACACTCGTGTGAATACATGCATACACATCCACACACATATGTACACATATGTGTACCTATGTACGCACATACACACACACACACACACACACATCTTTTCTGCCTGCTTGCTGACACGTGTTATAAGGCTTTTCCCGCCAATATTAGATTTAAACTTTCGAGATCCCACAAGTCAGTTTTTCTTCCTAAGCAGGCATACTTAAAGTGGACCTTGGCATATCAGGCTTAAGCCAGCCTGGCACATGCTTTCTTCTCTTTCTGAGGAGGCCGCATTGGGACCCTAGTTTGCGGGGCGTTGTGGGATCCTCTCTGCCGGATGCTGTGTAGTTGACAGTGCTTCACCCTTCCCGTGTGTTTTTACAGCTCTCTTTCTCCTTTGGTTTCTATGGCAACGCAGTGGGCAGTGAGTGCCAGCCCATTTTCAGGAGGTGGGAACTGAGGCGCAGAGGGGCGCGCTGGCAGTGGGAAAGGAGGGCGTGCCACCCCAGATCTGCCGCCCTGCCCCTGGGAGAGCTGTCGGGATCAGGGGGGAGTGCGTCCCCTGTCCCCAGAGCGGGAGCAGCCGAAGTCAGCAGCCTCTCAGGGCGGATGGAGTCCTGCAGGGGTGGGCTAGGGCGGGGACACATCCTGGAAGATGTGGCTTCTCGGCCAGTGCCCCGCCCCACCCCCGGCCCAGCCCGTTTCCCCTCAGGGAGCTGGTGTCAGGGATGTTATGATTCTGGTACGGCCCCCCGGCCCCCCGACTTGGCCCTGGACACGGAGGGTGCTGGCCGGAGGGTGATGCTTTCCTTCTCTCCCTTTTCAGACACAGAAGAAGCTGAGATGGAGCCGCAGGAAGAACACGGTATGTTCTTCCCACACAGCCCGGGGTCCCTCCGGTCGTGGGGCTGGGCCTTGGGGTGATGCCGGACAGAGGGGGCAGAGCTGGGCTTGGATGGGCGCTGGCCACGGACCGTACTCCTCTGTGGGGGGGGCTGGTGGCGGGGAGTCGGACCTGGAGGGGGCACGTTGGAGGAGGTGGAGGTGAGGCTCCCCTCCACTGCCGCAGCAGGTCCCCAACAAACGTGCCAGCCCCCCTGCACCGTGCCCGTGTAGGGAGGGTGACCTCTCTGTTGCCAAGCCCATGCCTCGTCCGCCTGCACTGTCCCCAGCAAAGATGGACCATCCCCGCCATTTTCTGAGCTCATGCCTGGTTCTGGGTTCCTTTCAGGTAACCTAGAACAGCTGAAATTTGCCCCGCGCCCCGCTTGGAGGGCTGAAAGGGGGTGTGGAGGTTGCTGAATTTGGAGCCTTATGTTGGAAAAGTCCCTTGAGGATCTGCTCTTTCCCGTAGGGGGCTGGTTTGGGGAGACCCCCTCCTTCTCCCTCCACACTACCTCTCCCCACAGTAGGGGGTTGGAGTCAGGGAGAGCCCGGGGACACAGGTGCCGAGGACCCTTTGGGAGTCCCCGGGGATGGGCTCCATGGAAGCACAAACACAGAAGGGCCACTTTGGGATGTGGTTGAAGAGGCCTGGAAGCCAGCCGCCCCCGGGGCCCCAGGGCTATTCCAGGGCCCTCCCTCCTCCCCAGACCCTCTGCAGGCTTGTCTTCGGGGGGGGATCTCAGCTGTCGGGGTCAGGATAACCCGGATAACGTGGGGAGACGCCCTGGGGGGCCCACTCGCCTCCGCTGGGCGCAGGCGTTCCTTCGCTGGTCCAGTACACGGTCAGGCCGCATACCTGCCCCTCAACCATATTCGAGTTTTTTAATTCCCAGCCTTTACAGACTAACAGACAGTTTTGAACGTATTTTTCTACAAGTGAACTCGAAACAGAAGAGTCTTTAGATCCTGGTTCTTTCCTTCCAAACAAGTCCCCCTTCAAAGCCCATGTTTTTGCAACGGGAAATGTAGCTTGTTTGCTCCTCGAGGCTGGACATGCCTCTGGGCGCCGAGTCCATCCAAGGCCAACAGTCCCTTGGCAACTGTGGGCACCTCCTTGTCCCCAGGCTCTCCGGCACCCCTCTTTAACCCTTGAGTGACCGTGAGCCTCAGATTCCCAAGCCAGCCAAGATGAAGGGGGAGCCCCGGGCTCTGGGAGCCATCCCCAGCGTTTCCTGTCGTAATGACCCTCGTGCCAGGGCCGGGCAGGTGGGCACACAGGCCACTGTCAGTGCTGTGGGTGCTTTTGAGCTCGTGCTGGTCAGCAGTTCTGATTGGCTACTGACTGATTTCATGGGGGTTCCTCCCCTGGCTGAGAGGGAAGGGCAAAGGTCAGGAGCATTACTGGATAAAAGCCTGGCCGACCCGCTCCGTGCTCTGCCAGCAGACGGTCCTACTGCAGCCCCGCACCGCGCCCAGCTCTGCGCTCCGCAGTCCGCAGAAATCCCAAGACGCTCAGGGCAGCCCCGTGGGAGAGGCGGCAGGGACCCTGCGGCTCGGGGAGGGACGCCCCTGGCCCAGCCTGGACCCAGGTCACACTCTAACCCGTGTGGGCATTCTGGTCACTTGCAGAGATGTCCCCGCCTTGCCTGCACCCAGAGCCACGTGAGACCCTGCAGAAGGTGAAGAATGTCCTAGAACGATGCAAGTCCTGCCGGGGCTGCCCCAAGGAGCCAGCGTCCCTGGACATCCATGGGGCGTCTGATGGTGTGAGCTCACCGGACACCAAGTCCTGCCAGGGCTGCCCCAAGGAGACAGCGTCCCCGGGCATCCACGGGGCGTCCGGTGGTGTGAGCTCGCCGGACACCAAGTCTTTCCAGGGCTGCCCCAAGGAGCCAGCGTCCCCGGGCATCCATGGGGCGTCTGGTGGTGTGAGCTCACCGGACACCAAGTCCTGCCAGGGCTGCCCCAAGGACCCAGCGTCCCCGGGCGTCCACGGGGCATCCAGTGGTGTGAGCTCGCTGGACACCAAGTCCTGCCAGGGCTGCCCCAAGGACCCAGCGTCCCCGGGCGTCCACGGGGCATCCAGTGGTGCGAGCTCGCCGGACACCAAGAAATCCTCCTTCTGCCTGGACGCCGGGGATGTCCGGGCTGACCCAGAGGCCCTGCACTCCCTGCTGCTGTTCCTGGACAGGCCTGGCTTCGAGACCGGCTTCCAGGGCCTGTATGAGCTCTCCCCACCCGGGCTGGGCGGCGTGTTCGGAGGCTTCACCGATGAAGAGGAGCTGGCCCAGCTTCTGGCTGAGGCCCGGGGCGTGGCCAAGAAGGCCGGGCTGCCCATGGCCCTGGCCAGGCTGTGCTTCCTGCTGGGGCGGCTGTGCGTGCGGCGGCTGAAGCTGTCCCAGGCCCGCGTGTACTTCGAGGAAGCCCTGGGGGCGCTGGGGGGCCGCTTCGGAGACCTCGTCCTGGTGGCGGCCGTGTACACCGGCCTGGCAGCCGTCCACCTGCGGCAGAAGAACAGGGAGAAGTGTGCGCAGGTGGTGCCCAAGGCCTTGGCCCTGCTCCTGGGGACGCCCGGCCACGTCGGCGGCTCCGAGGCCGAGTCGGGGCTCCTGAAGCTCGGCCTGCGGAGGGCTATCGGCGCCCGCAGCCCGCAGGCCGAGGCCCGGGCCTGCTTCCTGCTGGCCGAGCACCACGCCCGCGGCAAGCGGCCCGAGGAGGCCCTGCCCTTCCTGGAGAGGCTGCTGCAGCTGCATGGGGCCTCGGGGGCCTCGGGCGCCGCGTGGCCCATAGACTGCTACCTGCTGCTGGCGGACGTCTACAGCCGCAAGTGCCTCCCGCACCTGGCCCTGAGCTGCGTCAGGGTGGCCTCGCGGCGGGCGCGGGGCTCGCTGGACAGCGCGCTCCGGAGCGCGGCCCTGGTCCTGCGGAGCAGCCCCCAGCTCCCCCGCCCCCCCGCCCAGCTCGCCCCCTACCTCCTGCAGGCCCTGGCCTCCCCGGCCTCGGGCGCGGGGCGGGCGCTGCACGGCCCCATCTACGCCAGCCTGGCCCTGCTGCACAGCCAGCACGGGCGACAGGGCAGGGCCATTGCCTTCATGACGCGGGCCGCGGAGACGGACGCCCCGACGGGCGGCCGCACGGTCGTGGACCGCCTGGTGGCCCTCGCCTGGTTGCACGTGCTTCACGGGCAGATCCCGGCAGCCCTGGACATCTTGGAGTCCGTCCTGGAGGCGGCGGTGGCCGCCCTGGACCAGGAGGGCGTGATGGCCAACATGGTAGCTATTGCCCTGAAGAGGCTGGGGAGGACTCGGCAGGCGGCCGAGGGCTACTACCGCGCCCTGCGGGTTGCCAGGCGCCTGGGTCGCCAGCGGGACAAGGCGGTGGTCCTGGCCAACTTCGGGACCCTGTGTCTGCAGACCGGCGCCGGCAGGCTGGCCCAGCACTACTTCCTGGAGGCCGTGAAGCTCTTCTCGCGGCTGCCCAGCAGAGAGTGCGGCCCAGACTTCACCCAGGTGCTCCTGCGGCTGGGTCACCTGTGCACCTGCAGGGCCCTCGCCCGGCAGGGCAAGTGCTACTACGAGTGGGCCTTTCTGGTGGCCGTGGAGACGGACCATTTGGAGAGTAAGTGTGGGGCACGCTGGCTTCCTGGAAAGAAAGAAAACACGTTTTCTTTCCATCTCTGTTCAGAACGCACCTGGGGGTTGCGCTTGGGAGGCGAGCGGTTGTTTTTGCACTGACGATGCCGAGTGCTGGAAACGAGCAGACGTGTGCAGATGCTTTGAGGGTGTCCCACGCTGGGCCAGATGTCACCAGGGCAAACGACTCGTCCCGGTTTGCCTGGAACCGCCCTGCTCTGCGCATTGAAAGTCCCGAGGCCGGGAATCCTGGCAGCCCCCGGCAAATGGGCGGTGGTGACCCTGGACGTAGCCCAGGCCAGGCGGGGGCAGCCGTGCCGAGGAGCCACCTGCGCCTCGAATGCTGGGCGCTTTAGCTGGTGCTGGCATCTCCCAACAGCCCTGCACACCTGGCGTCTCGCCTGCACAGAGGGTGCGGGGCCGTTGCTTCATCCAACAGCTACTTGTGTGAATATGCCAGGCTCTGTGCGGGGCTCCACCTGCAAATGGACCCGAGTGGTCCTCACTGGGGGCTGGCGGCCAAGCGTGGGAAACAGATGCCTGGGTCACAAGAGCCACCAAGCAGGAGCTCAGCTTAAATATGGGCGGCACCAGGCCTCAACTCGTGGGTCGGGGCAGCCTGATTAGTCTGGGACTTGAGGGATGAGGAGGGTTTAGCCAAGCATGGGATGGGGGTCTGGCAGAAGCAGCAGCCAGAGCAAAGGCCCTGGGGGGAGTGAGCTGGGCCACGCAGGGAGGTGCAAAGTTTGGAGTGGGAGGGTCAGGTGGGGGGCGGGTGAGAACCTCATGCCGGAAGCTCGGCAGGGGCCCAGGAGCCCAGACTGTGGTTTGGTGTTTTTCCTGAGAGTGCAGGGGAGCTACTGAGGGATGTAGACCACTCTCTGAGGCTGGACGGGGTCCCTCTGGACCTCCAGAAGGAACCAAGAGCTGGGTCCCTGACCCTCCCCGTGCCCTCAGGCTCGTCAGTGGAACGTGGCCCGCCCACCCCGTGTGCCTATCAGAAACCTCCTTTGACCCACCTCCCCAAACCCGGGCACTGGGGGATTCAGACTTGGGAATGCAGAGCTGGGGGACCCAGAGGGTCATGTTGTTTGCTCCTCCCCCATATCGAACAGTGAGGAGACTAAGGGCTAGGGTGACACCCCAGGGTCGCTGAGTGCTTGGTCTGGCTCCTTTTTTTTTTTTTTTTTTTTTTTTTTTTGCGGTACGCGGGCCTCTCACTGTTGTGGCCTCTCCCGTTGCGGAGCACAGGCTCCCGACGCGCAGGCTCAGCGGCCACGGCTCACGGGCCCAGCCGCTCCGCGGCACGTGGGATCCTCCCGGACCGGGGCATGAACCCGGGTCCCCCGCATCGGCAGGCGGACTCTCAACCACTGCGCCACCAGGGAAGCCCTGGTCTGGCTCCTTTTTTAGCCCCTTTCAGTAGTTTGTGTCTTTCTAGGATTGTCCATTTCATCTTGGTTACCTAATTTGTTGGCATACAATTGTTCATAGCATGCCCTTTATTTCTGTGAGATCGGTAGTAATGTCCCCTTTTTCACTCCTGGTTTTAGTCGTTTTCACCTTCTTTCTTTTTTTCCTTGGTCAGCCCAGCTAAAGATTTGTCAGTTTTGTTAATCTTTTCAAAGAACCATCACTGGGTTTCATTGGTTTTCTCTATCTTTCTATTCTCTACTATTTTATCGTTTCCGCTTGAACTTTTATTTTCCCTTCCTTTTGCTTGCTTTGGGTCTAATTAACTTTTCTTTTTCTAGTTTCTTAAGGGGGAAGTTTAGGGTTTTGATTTGAAATTTTTATTCTTTTTTTGACACAGGCATTTATAGTAATAAAGTCCCTCTAATCACTGCTTTCTCTGCACCTCCTAAGTTGTGGTATGTTGTGCTTTTATGCTCACTCATCTCAAGTGTCTTCTAGTTTCCTTCCTTGACCCACTGGTGACTGAGGAATTTGCCGTTCGTGTCTACAGATCTGTGAATTCCCCAAACCTCCTTCTGTGACTGATTTCTGATTTCATTCCACTGCACCTGGAGAACATGCTTCGCGTGATTTCAGTCCTTTTATGTTTACAGAGAATAGTTTTGTGATCCAGCCTCTGGTCCGTCCTGGAGAATGTTCGTGGGCACGTGAAGAACACGTGTTCTCCTGTTGCTGGGGACGTGTTTTGTGGTCTGTTAGGTCTGGTTGGTTCGCTGTGTCGTTCACGTCTTATCTTGGCTTGTTCATCCCCGGGTCATTTTTTTTTTTTTTTGCGTTACGCGGGCCTCTCACCGCTGTGGCCTCTCCCGTTGCGGAGCACAGGCTCCGGACGCGCAGGCGCAGCAGTTGTGGCTCACGGGCCCAGCCGCTCCGCGGCACGTGGGATCTTCCCGGACCGGGGCACGAACCTGCGTCCCCCGCATCGGCAGGCGGACTCTCGACCACTGCGCCGCCAGGGAAGCCCCCGGGTCATTTTTAATAGTGGAAGCTCCCAATGGTTCCCAACCCTGTGGTTTTAGGAGAGGCAAGTATGGCTGAGGGCTTGGAGCCCGGCTTCATGAAGGAGCACCGGCTCTGGAACACCGGAGCTGGATTTGACTCCCTTCTCCGCCGCATGCCGTGTGCTCCAGCTGTGAACTCCGCTGGCCCCTCTGCCGCAGGGGCGTGTCGGTGACCCCTGCCTTGTCTGCTCAGTGTGAGGCGGCCCCTGTTTGGCTGGGAGGAGCTTTGCGAAGCAGAAGCAGCACCCTGGTGCGGTGGGAGAGCCCGGCCAGGACGGCCCAGCCTGGGGGCTATAAAAGGGGTCGCTGCTGTCCCTCGAGCCCCTGTGACGTGCCTAGCCTGGCCCTGTGTCGAGATGCTCGCCGGCTGTGTGCCCTTGAGCGGGGGACACTCAGCCTGTCTGCACGTGCAATGAGCCCAGCTCACAGAGGCGGGCACCCAGCAGGGGCCTTTGGCCCTGCAAACGTTGCTGTGATGCACGATGGGGGCCTTTTCCTTTTGTCTCCCGCCCAGGCCAGCTGCACGCCGTCCAGCGGCTGTGTCACTTCTACAGCACGGTCATGCCCAGCGAGACTCAGTGCGTCGTCTACCACGAGTTCCAGCTGTCGCTGGCCCGCAGGGTGGCCGACAAGGTGCTGGAGGGGCAGCTCTTGGAGGCCATCAGCCAGCTCTACCTGTCCCTGGGCACCGAGAGGTGAGGGCTGGCCCCGGGGGCGGGAAGGGTGGTGAGGAGGCTGGACCTCCGTCCTAGGACAGCCCCTCCTCAAGGGCCATTTCATCCCTTAGTGTCAGACGGGCTCTGAGCCAGCAGGCCTCGTCTCATCCTCGAGGGAGGCAGAGCATGTGTTTCTGGACCCTTCCTCCTGCCGTGGTGGCTTCTGGAGGCTGACCCCTGTCTGCCCGGAGTCTTTTCTCGCTGGCCCAGCTCTGGGCGAGGTGGTCTGGTCCTCGTCTGTCCCCTCAGACGTGAGGACAGCAGCCACGCGTGCCCAGAGGATTCTCATCCACTGGAGACAGCTGACTGTCCCAGCTGCTTCCCTGGGACAGGATTTCAGAATCACACGTGAAGCCCACCCAGAGCATCCTGCCCGGGGGTGGGTGACAAATGGCTGGACCACACGGCCTGCAGGCCGGCAGAGTCTCACAACACCCCCTGCAGCGTGGGCGCTCCCCGAGGGCAGGGAAGGAGCCAGGTTCCCCAGGACTCGGGAGATGTGCCCGTCTTGGCCTCCGCCCCTCAGCCTCGGGCCTCGGTTTCACGGCAGGACCGATGGGCCAGCGACCTAGATCGATGCTCCACAAAGTGCGGACCCCGGATCAGCAGCCTCCAGCTTGCCGGGGGGCGCTGGTGGGAAATGCACATCCCCAGGCCTCACTCCAGACATCCCGAGTCAGCAGCTCTGGGAGCAGGGCCCTGCGATCTGTGTCTGAACAGCCCCCCGGGTGGTTCGGACGCTCCCTTGGTGTGAGATCCAGTAGCCTGGACGATCTCTAAATTTCCGTCCGGCGGCCACAGTCCCTGCTACGTCTGGAAGTGACATGGGCCTGTGTTTGGGGGAGTGAGGCCGACAGACAGCTCGCTCCTCCTGCCCCGTGGCTACCTGTCTCCGTCCCGAGGGCCTCCTTCATCTTTGCTGGACGAGTTGCCGTATGTTCATCCTGGATCTCTCCCAACAACCTGGGAAGGGCAGGCTCCGTCCCTGCTCCAGACGTTCCAGGTCCATGGTCACCGCCAGACGGCCCTGGGGAGAGCCCCGTCCACTCCACGCGGCCGGCCGGCCTGGGAGACCTGTCCTGAGCGCCCACATCTGATTCCAGGGCCTACAAATCGGCGCTGGACTACACCAAGCGTAGTCTGGGGATATTCATCGACCTGCAGAAGAAGGGTAAAGAGGCCTACGCCTGGCTGCAGGCGGGGAAGATCTACTACATTCTCCAGCAGAACGAGCTGGTGGATCTCTACATCCAGGTGCGGGGGCTCCGGGCACGCGCACGCGCCGTCACTCACCCACCCACTCACCCCTGAGCCGCCGCCCGCCAGGTGCCCGCGCCACCTCCCGCCGCCCCAGACCTCCAGCATCTTCCGTAACCATCTGAGCTCTGGGGACAGAGGCTCCGGGGACAGTGCCCCCGACTGCGTTGGTACACAGCAAGCGCTCAATACACGTGCAAATGTCGTGCCCACTCAGCGGACACACAGAGCTTGCTTCAGCTGCGCACGACATTTCTCCTTAAAAAATACATTTGTCACAGAAGCTCTGTTTTTTGACCGTTTCTCAAACGTGACGTGATTTGTGACAAGTTGAGAGACCCAAGAGCCTTGTGGGTTTTTTCCTTTTTGGGCACCTGCTGTGTACCTCCCCTGGGCCTCCTCTACAAGCAGTGCTGCCTGGGGGCCAGGGCTGCGGCGCAGAAAGGAGCCGGGGTTGCGCTTGGTCAGCCTGGGGTCACGGGGGCTGCTTGAACTGTAGGCTGGTGGTGGGCCTATGGGGTATTCCTGCACCAGGACTCATAGGTGCAAAGGCCCAGCGGTGCCCGGGAGCACAGCAAGGTCTGGGCTGCGAGCCGCTGGCTGTGGCTGGGCTGTGGACCGGGGCCGGTCCCCTCGGTCACTCGGTGTTTTTCTCTGAGCACCTACTATGCGCCGGGCACGTGCGAAGCCCTGGACGCAGCAGAGGAGCGACAGGCTCAGTCCTCTGGCGGGAGAGACAAGTGGACGTGCGGTCGGGCGTCTCTAAGCGCTCGGGAGGGAAAATAGGGGGGCCCGAGGAGCCAGGATTTGGGAGCCCCAGGTGAAGCTGAGCGGAGGATGCTGTGGTCTGGGCGTGGCCGGCAGGATTCGGAGGCTGGCTCTGAGCTCTGTCCCAGGTGCCTCCCCAGCCCACACGTGCCGGCTCCTGGGGCCTCAGCTGGCCAGGCCTCCTCCTGGGACCCAGGGCTTAGATGATTGTCCTCATGCTAGCAGGTGACGAGAGCCCCGCATGCACAGGGACTGAGGTGTAAGAGAGGAAAGAGCCCTCACTCCGTGTCGGTGGGATAGAGGGTCCCGGGCGGCCGGCAGGTGGCTGTGAGCTTCCCCCAGCGGGCCCAGCCACCTCGCCCCGCCGGGTCGCTGGGGGTCCCATGAGAGTTTCTGCATCCCCACAGGTGGCACAGAACGCGGCCCTGTACACAGGGGACCCCAAGCTGGGGCTGCAGCTCTTTGAGGCGGCTGGAGACATCTTCTTCAACGGGACCTGGGAGCGGGAGAAAGCTGTGTCCTTCTACCGGGTGAGCGGCTGCTGTGGGTCCGGGCGGGTGGGCCTCAGGGGGCATCCCTCCTGGAGGCAGGGTCCCCCACGCACGTGTTTAGTTTCCCAGCGGTTAGGTCAGGGAGGATCTTGGCCCCCAGCCCCAGCCTGGGAGGGACAGAGCACAAAGAAGGACCATCGTGGGACGTGCGTCCCAGTGACCCCAACAACCTTGGGATGCGAGGACTGTCCCCATTTTACAGAAGAAGAAACAGCCTCAGAGAGGCACAGGGGTGCGCCTAAGGACACACAGCACATCGGGGGAGGACCCGGCCCAGGCCCAGGTCTGCCCGTGCCTGCCAGGGAGGGCAGCTTCTCCCTGTCCGTCTCCCCAGCTCGTGCGAGTGGCTCAGCCCCAGCGCCCAGAGAAACGTGGCGTATTTAGAGCCTGGAGGGGTGTTGGACCTTCCCGGTCAGGCACCCATCACCCGGGAGGGTCGGGGCTGGTCTGGGTGCGTGTGGTGTAGCTCGATGGGCAAGGCTCACACCCAGCTTGCTCACGGCCCAGTGACGCTGGGGGTGTCACACCTCTCTGAGCTGACCTCTCCCGGGGGGCCAGAGCTGTGTAAAGCTCCAGTGGGTGAGTGGGGGCTCTGAGGAGGGTATACCAGGCCCGGCTGGCTGCTGCGGGCGGAGGCCTGACCCGCCCGCCTGTGCCCGCAGGACCGGGCGCTGCCCCTGGCCGTGACCACCGGGAGCCAGGAGGCCGAGCTGCGGCTCTGCAACAAGCTGGCAGCGCTGCTGGCCGAGACGGAGGCGCCGCAGGAGGGCCTGGAGTTCGCCCACACGGCCCTGGCGCTGAGCGTCACCCTGGGTAAGCCACAGCCCGGGCCCAGGGCCTCCTCCTCTGAGGTCCGAGCGCGGCCGCGGGGCTCCCGGGGGCTGCAGGCGCTTCTCCTGCGGGCCGGGCTGCCGAGACGGGCAGCAGCGCACCTGCCCCGCCCGCCCGCGGCCTGGGGTCTCAGGGGGCGCCGCAGGCTGGACGAGCGACACCGGCTCTGCGGCTCCCCCGCCGCCCCCCACCTGGCTGCCCAAATCCCTGTCCCGTGTCCAGAGGCCGGTCCCTCAGTGCCCGGCAGCCCTCTGTCCCCCTGTGCTGTTCCGGGCCGTCTGCCCTCCCCGAGGCAGGGAGCCCAAGCGGGCCGGGCGCACAGTAGGTGCTCAGCAGGGGAGCCCTGGAAGGGGGAGGATCTTGGAGACAGCCTCGCCTGGTGACTCCCGGAGGAGGGGGTGGGGGCCGCCGACTGCACAGCGGGAGGCCAAAGGTCGTGTTTGCGGGTTGACCGGAGCCCTGGCGCCTGCGGGTGCGCAGACCGCAGGACTTTGGGTTCTCCAGTCTAGACGGTAACCTGCGCCCCCTGTCCGGGAGGGTCCGTGCAGGCCCAGAGACCGGGCATCCTGATCCACGACCTTGCCCCGTCCCCGAGGCAGGCGGGGCGCGGGCCTGATCGGGTCCCCTTTACGGACGCGAACGTGAGAGTCTGGGGCCGGGAGGGGGCTGGCTGGAGCCTCGAGGCGGACACGGCCCGGGTGCTCCTGGCCGGCCTGCGCCCCGCCGCCCCGCCCGGCCGTGTCCTCACTCGCGGCCCCTCCCTGCGGCCCCAGGGGACCGGCTGAACGAGCGGGTGGCCCACCACCGGCTGGCCGCCCTGCACCAGCAGCTGGGCCACGCGGAGCTGGCCGAGCATTTCTACCTCAAGGCCCTCTCGCTCTGCGCCTCGCCGCTCGAGTTTGACGAGGAGACCCTGTACTACGTGAAGGTGTACCTGGCGCTTGGAGACATCATCTTCTACGACCTCAAGGTGGGCGGGCGCGCGCGGGGCTGGGCGCGGGGGGGAGGGGGCCCTCGTGCGCCCACACCGGGGAGGCCTGGGTCCAGGTCCTTCTCCAGTCCCAGTGGCCTCCTCGGAGCTCCGGGCTTCCTGTGAGGGGCAGGCGAGGCCAGCGGACACTCTCTGAGCTCCCCTGCGGCTCGGGCCCCACCCTCTAGAGCTCAGGCTCAGTGCGGGAGGCTGACGTGTGAACAGGTGATGCGGCCGTTGGCTAAAGGACAAAATGGAGTGTGGTGGCGGCTGGGGGGCTCCTGGGGGAGGGGACCGCAAAGCTGAGTGTCGACAGTGAGGCAGGAAGTAGCCACAGAATAACGGGGGCGGGGGATGAAGGCATTCCCAGGGCAGGGGGACCCACGTCGCAAGGTGCAACCCAGACCCTGGCACCTCCTGCCGGGTGCTTGCCAGCCTGTGCAGAGCTCTTCCTTCCTGGAATCCTCACATCACCTGGATGGGGTAGGGGCACTATTACCACCTCACTTCACAGAGCGGGAAACTGGGGCTCAAGGTGGGGTGCCACAGGTTTTATGGCAGGGATACCGCTCAAGCATCCTGGCTGAGCCGCCGCCCTGTCAGAGCCGCAGGGCTGGGAGGAGAAGGGGACCGCTTTTCCATTTATCTCTGAGCCCCGCAGCGGATGCAGACAAGGGCCTGGAAATGTCTCCTCTATTGTTCCCCGCCCCTCCCCGCACGGGCAGACAACCCCCGTCACCCCCACTCTGGGTCTAGCTCAGCACCTGCACAGCGTCCCTGCTCTGTGTTGGTTGAGGGGTGAGGGTGCCCCAGCCCGGGGGCTGAGCTCTTCCCTTTCCCCTCCCCAACTAATGGTATCTAGGAGCTGGGGCGGCCCTGGAAGATCCCCCACTCCCTGCAGGTAACCCCCAGTCCCCTGCCCAGGGCAGACCAGCCTGTGCACTGGTGACACATGGTGGCCAGAAGTGGTCACTGCAGCCTCTGCTATGTCAGAGGCAGGCAGCGCTGGGGGATCCCAAGGGCAGTGATGACCCCTGCAGCTGAGCCCCACCGGGGTCCAGACTCTGCACTGTCCGGGCTCCGTGCTGTCTGGGCTCCGTGCTGTTCGGGCTCCATGCTGTCTCGGCTCCGTGCTGTCCGGGCTCCGTGCTGTCTCGCTCCGTGCTGTCCGGGCTCCGTGCTGTCCGGGCTCCATGCTGTCTCGGCTCCGTGCTGTCCGGGCTCCGTGCTCTCTCGCTCCGTGCTGTCCGGGCTCCGTGCTGTCTCGCTCCGTGCTGTCCGGGCTCCGTGCTGTCCGGGCTCCGTGCTGTCTCGCTCCGTGCTGTCCGGGCTCCGTGCTGTCTCGGCTCCGTGCTGTCCGGGCTCCGTGCTGTCTCGCTCCGTGCTGTCTCGGCTCCGTGCTGTCCGGGCTCCGTGCTGTTTGGGCTCCATGCTGTCTCGGCTCCGTGCTGTCCGGGCTCCGTGCTCTCTCGCTCCGTGCTGTCCGGGCTCCGTGCTGTCCGGGCTCCGTGCTGTTTGGGCTCCATGCTGTCTCGGCTCCGTGCTGTCCGGGCTCCATGCTGTCTCGGCTCCGTGCTGTCCGGGCTCCGTGCTCTCTCGCTCCGTGCTGTTTGGGCTCCGTGCTGTCTCGGCTCCGTGCTGTCCGGGCTCCGTGCTGTCTCGGCTCCGTGCTGTTCGGGCTCCGTGCTGTCCGGCTCCGTGCTGTCGATTTGTGTGATTAACTCTTCAAATGCTTTGCTGCAGAAGGAGCTGGTGACCCCACAGGACAGGGAGGAGACTGAGGCTAGGAGTGGGCAGCTAATTACGGTAGAGAAGCAGCGCCTGGGACTCTGCCGCCCTGTGGCCCTGTGGGCGTGTGGCTCTGCGGCTCCCATCCTGGAGCCCTGGGGCCCTGCGACCCCGCTCATTCTCTCTACCTCAGGGCCCCCTCCTGGGCGGGGTGCCTGGCGGTGGAGCAGGACTGGGGCCAGCCTCTCCTGAGCCCACCTCTCCGTATGCCCAGAGCCCTGCGCCCCTGGACCGTCTGAGGATAGGGCCACATCGAGCACGTACCACGCAGGTTCTGCGTGATCAGTTCTGTACCGCAGCAGGGAGCTGTGTGAGGTTCCTCAGCTCAAAACAAGAGGGGGAAACTGAGGCTGGGGAGGTGAACAGATTTGCGCAAGATGGGGAAGGGGGGGGGCGGTGAGCCAGGCCAGGGTCGGCTCCAGACCCCAGGTGTCTGATCTAAGCCCAGGCGGAACGCTCGCTGGCCCCTGACACTGGGAGCGAGCCCTGGGGACGGGGGCTGATCTCTCCACGGTCACTCCGGGCAGGAAGGAAAGGGCAGGGCTGCAGCTGAGGCCAGGTTCCCTTGGCCGGGCAGCTGGGGTCAAGGGGCAGAGAACTCCTCCGCTTCCCTCCAAACGGGCTTCCCAGGCTGCGCTACCATCCACAGCCTCACCGTGACCGCCCTGCCAAGGCCACGCCTGCCTTTACCACTCTGAGGCCTTGGAATTCCCTCACCTCACATCCTTCTCCACGCGCCCAGGAGGGAAAGCGGCCCTCTCGTGCCCTGCGTGCCCTGTGTGACCCAGGGGCTCTATTGCGTGGGACAGGGATGGGAAGGAGAAAGAGGGGCCGGACAGAGGCAGGACCATCTTTAGCCTGTGTGTGGTGGGTCATAGCTGAAAGGCGAAGCTTGGACTAGGAAAGATTTGGGTGTGGATTCTGGGTCTGCCACCCGCTAGCTTCTACACACACATGTGCACGGCACATGCACAGGAAAGCACACCACCACCCCCCAACCGCCCACTCTGGCCAATTCCTTCCATTATTTGGGATGTCTCCTCCTCCAGGAAGCCCTCCTGTCCCACCCCAGGATGGGTCAGGTGCTTCCCAGGCTCCCACAGCTTCCCTCTGTTTCAGTGCTGGTGTCGACCCTTGTGGTCCTGTGGTCCCAGAATCAGCCGCGTTGGCCTCCCCGTCCCTGCCGTCCACAAAGGGTCCTGTGCCTGGCCGGGGCTGGGGCTGGGGCTGGGACACTGAACTGCTACACACACCTGCTTTAATTGTCTTCTGGGTCCTTGCTCTAGCGGGGCGGGGGGGCAATGAGGGGCCGGGGCTGGTGACTTTGGACTTTGTCCTCTGTCCTGGGCAGCCATTGTGAGCGGGGGGTGGCCGGGCTGGGTTTGGGTTTAGAGCAGTCCCTTGGGTGACCGCGGGGGGAGGGCCTGGGGAGGCTGGGGTGGGAGACGGGAGTTGGCGGGGGTGGGGGAACATCCCAGCCTGCGGACGTTGCGTTTGAGGCAAAGACGTGTCTGAAACGGGATCCCATGTCCTGGAGGGAGGCACGCCCCCCTGCAGTCGCAGGGGATTCTGAGATGACACCCTTGAGTGGCTTTGCGCTGGGCCTGGCCCGGGGAAGGCCGTTCGTGCTGGCATCAGTGTGGCCGTGGGCTGGAGGGAGTCAAGCCATGGCCACCCTGGGCCGGGGTAGCCCTGCTGGGGGCTCTCAGAGCAGCCGGTCAGACCCCAGCTCAGCCCAAGTGGAAGCCACAGATGTCCCCCCAGGTCCCAGGGGTGAGCAGGGAAGAGGCTTCCAGGAGGAGGGGACGCTGGGTGCTAGGAGGTTCGAGGCCCTGGCTTCAGGAAGGGGGAGGACCGGTGGGTCTAGAGCACAGGAGGGACCAGGGCCACCGAGAGGCCAGTCCAGGCCCCCGCAGACCCCCAGTCGCTCTCAGGCAGCCCCGGGAGCAGGTGGGCACCTCTTTGGGGGAAGCATGCAGGGCCAGCCCAAAGGCACTGGAGCTGTGGCCCGTCGGGGGCGATGAAGCGTCCTGTCCCCCTGAAGCCCTGTCGCGGGCCCAGCCCTGGGGTTGGAGAGGCAGGCAGGGCGCAGCCTTGGGGGAGACAGCCCCCCCAAAGCGCCCGGTGCGGAGCTGTCCCATCGATGACGTGCCGTGTCCCCCGCAGGACCCGCTCGACGCGGCCGGGTACTACCAGCTGGCGCTGGCGGCGGCCGTGGACCTGGGCAACAAGAAGGCGCAGATGAAGATCTACACGCGCCTGGCCGCCATCTACCACAACTTCCTCCTGGACCGCGAGAAGTCCCTGTTCTTCTACCAGAAGGCTCGGACCTTTGCCACCGAGCTCAACGTCCGCCGGGGACACCTGGGCCCCGGGCGGTGCTGCGGGCGGGCGGCCTGGCTGGTCCCCGGGCCCCCGTCCTGAGCCGTGGCCTCCGTCTGTCCCGGTGTCTCAGGGGGCTTGCTTCCCGGGAAATGGGGGCCCAAGGGCAGGGGTCAAATAGCAATAAATGTTTTTTTGCCGAAACCTGGAGTCCTCAGGCTGCCCTCCCTGCGCTGCCTCCTGGGGAGTGTCTGGGGACTGGGCCCTGCCCCCAGGGGCCACGCTGCTGCTGCATCCCGTCCTCGGGTATGAGTGGGCAGGTCTGTGAGTCTAGCTGACCCCGTCCAGGTCCCCCCAGCCGGTCACTCACGGTGTGGCCTTGGGCAGGTCCTTCCCTCAAACCCCAGTTTCAGGTCGTGGGGCTCCCTGGGCCTCTTCTCCCTTCCCTGGACCCTCACTGAATGTCCAGCTCTGTCTGCCTGTAATCCTCAAACCACCCTGTGAGATCGGGACTGTTATATCTGTTTACAGTTGAAGGAACAGAGGCACAGAGAGGTGAGGTCTGTTGCCTGCAGTCACACAGCAGGTAGGTAGGGGCAGAGCTCCGGAGCCCAGCGCAGTAACCACTGCACCGCTCTGCCAGGCTGCGCCGTGTGATGTGTCCCATTAGGACACGAGGGCAGGCACATGGTTCCATACCTCTCTACCCCGATTCTGTGTCCCGAAAGTGATGGAGACAGGAGAAGGGGGTCCAAGCGCCCCCCACCTGGGTGTCCTCCTGCCCAGCCTGGCCAGTCGCACCTCCAGCCCCCAGTCGACCCTCGGGACACGTGGTGTCACGGCCTCCAGCCCGACGTGGAGTCCACTGCTGAGCGTATCTAAAGGCCTACCTGGGCCGTCTACCCCAACCCTCCCCGCCCTCTCTCTCCCCTTCCCTCCCAGCAACCCGCCAAGGGCCAGGAATCTAGGCAGGGTTGAGATCAGCTCCCAACTTCCAGACAGGGTGCCAGGTTCAGAGGCCGTGGGCATTCCCAGTGGCTCTCACCCACCCCACAGCACTATCCCAAGCCTCTCTCTCTCTCTCTCTCTCTTTGCATATGGGGTCTTCGTTCCCTGACCAGGGATCGAACCCGTGCCCCTGCAGTGGAGGCTTGGATTCCTAACCACTGGACCACCAGGGAAGTCCCGAAGCTTCTCTTTTGGAGGAGATGAAATGCACATAACATAAAATTGACCATTTAAAGTGAACAACTCCGTGGCACTTAGTGCATTCGCGTTGTTGCGCAACCACCACTCTGTCTGGTTCCAAAACATGTTCGTGTCCCCAAAGAAATCTCCTGGACCGTGAGGCAATCATTTTACTTCCCATCCTCCCCAGTAACAGAAAAAAAAACGGAGCCTGGAGAGGGGCTCCCGGGTCAGGAGAGCCCTGGTTTGGTTTTGCGCCCGGGGTGCAGAGCCTGGAAGGCCCCGGGGAGGAGGGCAGGGGGGTTCCATCCTCCTTCCTGTGGTCCTGGGGTCGGGGAGCCCCAGAGCAGCCCCGCCACGCTGCAGGCCCCTCCCAGGCCTCCCCCCACCAGGGGGCAGCAGAGAGCTTTCCAGAACTGGCACCTCCTCGGGGAGGGAGCAGGTCCCAGCAGAACTGCCAGCAAACCTTCTATCTAACCTTGACCCCGGGCTGCCTTCTCTGTGGGCTGGGCGGGTTTGGAAGGCAGGAGGAGGCCGGCTGTAGTTGGCAACACGGGGGCGTGATGACCTGCGCTGGGTGCCTCGGGAAGCCCCACCACAATGACCCAGAGGACACAGCTCTCTGAGGTCGTGGGCCTGCAGCCTCGCCGCAGGGGGTGGGGACGGTGGCCGGGTCACCCCTGGCCCGCGGCGGGCCTCGGAACCCGTGCCTTCCCTGACCTTCCACAAGCTGTCGGGCCCCTGCCCCTCCCGCCGGGGGTCCCGGCCGCCCACACCAGGCCCCGCTGGGGGCTCTGGCCTCCTGGGACCCCTTGCCCTCGGGCGGCAGACCTGGAGGTCCAGGCGAGACTCGGTAGTCCAACATCTGGGTTCAAATCCCAGCTCCCCACTCAGAGGCTGTGGGGTTTGGGCTGAGAAAGTTTATTTCTCTGAGCCCCAGTTTGGTCGCAGCTAAAGCGAGGCTGATTACCCCTGCATCTGGGTTGAAGTGAGGATTCAAGAAACAGAGAGCTCAGCGCGGTGCCAGATCCAGGGCCAGCAGTGGCCTGTTTCCTATTAACGGTGCTTATTGCTACGGGAAGAGCTCCAGCAACCGCAGGCTACAGAACCCTGAACCAAAGTTTGAGTCACTCTGATCAAGTCGCTTAGCCTCTCAGACCCTCAGTCTCTTCTGCATCTGTAACCAAAATCAAACCCTACCTCAAGGCTCTGAGCACGAAGAGAAACTGTGGGCCAGCACACAGTAGGCACGCAGAACAGGGTGGCCAGCACACAGTAGGCACGCAGAACAGGGTGGCCCCACTGTTTGCGGCCAAGACAAGGAGCAGGCGGCTGGAGGCCAGTGCTCGGCTGGCTTGTGCCCCAGGCCAACTGGGCTCCAGTCCTTCTCTGTTCCTTTGGTGGCCGGGGCCCTGGGCCACAAGGCCCCAATCTCCTCTTTCAGCAGAGTAGGCGTGAGATGGGCATGCGTCTGGCACACACAGTAGGCACACAGCCCAGAAGCCCCGCTGCCCCAGTTTTAGAAACAGTGTCTCCACTGGGTCCATCCAGTCACCTGCTCACTCAGGTTCACCGCGCACTTACCGTGCACATGCTTAGTAACGACCGAGGGCCAGGCACAGGGCTGAGCCGTCTGTGGAAGCGGGGACAAGCGGCCCCTCCTGGAGGAGTCCCTGGGGCAGGGGATAAAAGTCAAGCGCCTTGTGGGGGGGGGGTCCCTGAAGACTCTCCCACCCACTTTCCCAAACAGAGAAGGAAAGCAACCTGCCCAGGGTCACACAGCACCCTTCCTGACTGCGAGGCCCTGAAGCTCCCTGCCCGCATGCTGTCTCCACGCTTGGAGAACCAAGTCCAGGCTGGCCCCTAGCTTTGGATGAGGAAACTGAGGCTCAGAGAGGGAGAGTGACCATCTCAAGTATGCACAGCATCTGTCATCTTCATCATCGTGGTGGAGCCACAGCAACCCATCGCCTCCAAATAACTGGCGGGTGGGAGCTGCAAGGAGGTGGGTGTGTCTCGTCATGAAGCTGAATCTCGGGCCGAGTTCTCAAGAGAAGGGAAAGCTCACCTCAGGGAGAAGGGGGCTCTCCATCAGCAGAGGGGTTCAAGCAGGCCACGGAAGGTCTTCCTCCTGAGCGGGGGAGAGGTGGGTCCAGGCAGCTCTGAGAGTCTTCAGGGGATGTAAGATGCCCCTCGGACTAGGGTCTGCACCATCCGTGATCCCACTGCATTTTGGGGGAGCTTGAGAGCAGTCAGCTTGTGCTTCCTTGGGTGCCCAATGCCTGGCTGGGGAGGGGCTGTCAGTCACAGGCTGTGTAGGTGGTGGGGCCTGTCGACAGCCGGGTGGGCGTCTGTTTGTGCGAGGTCAAGTCCAGGCTTTACCTCCCTCCAACCTGGTGTGAACTGGAGCATCCAGCAGAAGGCACCCTTCATGTGCCCTTCATAGGCCAATGTGCTTTGAGCCTCATTTTTCTCATCTGTAAAGGGGGTATTTCCTCGTCAGACTGTTGACAAGATTAACAACAGCATAAACACCTAGCATTTTCTCCCAGGTTTAAGGTCACCGGGGTGGGTGTGAAAATGTGAATGAAATCAATCATGTGCTTTCAACCCAGAGGGAAGGCAGAATTCCATCTTTTTTTTTTTTTTTTTTTTTGGCTGTGCTGCATGGCGTGTGGGATCTTAGTTCCCTGACCAGGGGTGGAACCTGTGCCCCCTGCACTGGGAGCACAGAGTCTTAACCACTGGACTGCCAGGGAAGTCCCAAGGCAGAATTCTAAAAGGGCCAGTATAATCTGAGTGAAACCGTGAATGTGATGGGATTTCACTCCCATAATTAGGTAATGCATGTGCAAAGGTGAAGACTTTGCAGATGTAATTAAGGTCTCTAATCAGTTGACTTTGAATCACTCAAACAGGAATTACCCTGGGTGAGCCTGACCTAATCAGGTGAGCCCTTTAGAAGAGGGTCCAGCCTTCCCCGGAGGGAGAGATTTGAAGCTGCAGAAATTCTCCTACAAGCTCGCAGAAGCAACCAGCCGTGAAGTGAAATTCCTATGGAGGGGGCCCCATGGCAAGGAGCTGAGTGGTCCCGGGCTGGCAGCCCTCAAGGGTATGGGGACCTCTGCCCTGCGACCACAGGGAACCGAATTTTGCCAACAACCACGTGGCTTTGAAGGGGCCCCTGATTCTCAGATGGGGTCACCGCCCAGCTGACACCTTGAATACAGTCTGCTGTCGACTCCTGACCACAGGAAGTGTGCGATAATAAATGGGTGTGTTTTTAGCCACCACGTTTGTGATCATTTATTACGAAGCGCAGATAACAAATACCAGGGCCACGCCCCAGCTGTGCCCGCAGCCTGGAGCCCCACCTTGAAGGACCCACGTTCTGGCCTCCCCGCAGACCTCCCTGCTCACCCTCCCACTACCCACCTGCCCGTGTTCTCCAGGCTCTCCAGGTCCACGTGTGAGGCCTTGAAGTTCATTCAGCTGCTGCACCAGGAGTAAAGGCGGGGGCGGGGGGCCCGGGCGTCAGGACCCCAGGCTCTCGGCCACCCTCCAGCACAGCTGCAGCCCCCGGGGCAGCCCGGGCTTCAGGGCCTCCCTCGTGGAGCAGAGAGCAGTCTTCTGGGGGCGGGCCTGGCTCCGTGGGCAGGAGGGCCTCTGCGGGGCAGCCTTCTCCCTCAGGCGCAGTCGCTCCTGGCGCAAGCACGGCCCTGGCCTGCCCGGGGCTCTGCTCAGCAGGCCAGCCCTCTCCCCCAGCCAGAACCCGAATTTCACAATCTCTGTGGCTTCGGGCTGGGTTTGCCCTGTGTCCCAGGAAGGGGGAATGCAGGGTAAGGGCGTCTCCCAGAAACGGGGGTCGTCCCTCCAGGAACACCCAGACAGGGTGGGTTCCACGTCTCTGACGGCTCCGGTTGCCCCATCTGCAGGGTGAGGAGACTCTCCAGGGACCTATCAATCTGGGGAGGCCGTGAGGCTAGGGGAGGGCGGGCTGGGATGCCAGAGAAGTCAGAGGGAGGGAGAAACAGCTCTTACGACACTGCTATCTCAGGCTCCGGCAGGCTCGCCCCTCGGGGAGGGCGGCAGGAATGGCAGGTCCCCTCACCAGGACTGGGACAGGCCCAGGATCAGGCCCCCTTCTCCCCGGCACCCCGTGGGGCAGCCCCTGCCTGCATCGCGCGTGCCGCCGGGCGCCGGCTGCCACCCAGGCGGCCGGGCAGCCTCCTCGAGGCCAGCGGGGGGACCCCGCAGAGCGCGGCCACAGCTGCACGCCGCAGGCTTCACTGTCCTGCACAAGCAGACGCGCCTGTCCCCGACGTGGCCTGGGTCCGGGATCCGAGCAGGAGGGTGGGCGGGCCTGGACGTCTGCTTCCCTGGACACAGCCAGAGGCCCCGCCGGGGACGGGGTGGCCGAGATGGAGGGGCCCCTGGGGACGGCCCTCTGTGTGCGGATGGGTCCTGGCTGGAAGGAGGCCGGGGTCTCCATGAGCTCAGCTCCTCACCTCGTGGCCCTCCACAGGCCTTGACGTCTCACCCCAGGCCCCGGCCGACAGAGCAAAGGAAGACCCCCAGAGCCACCGCAGCAGGTGCAGGAAACGCACTGCGTGTTCTTTCACCCAACCCGCGATCAATCCTCTCAGCAGATAAGAAGCAGACCCCCTCGACCTGAGAACGGTTTTCTACCGTATTTAGTGGAGCCTAAGATGTGTTCCCCGTAAGTTCAAGGATGAGGCCAGGTGGCCTCCGCCACCACTTCTAGTCAATATCGCTTCGAAGGTCCCAGAAAACGCCACAAACCAAGGAAAAAGAAATAAGTTCAAAGGTTGTTGAAGAAGAAACAAACGGCCATTATTCACCAATGATAAATGTTTACACAGAAAACCCCAGGTGAGTCTCAGACAGCTTTTAGGATTATTATGAAGCCAAGTTTCCTGGGAAAAGAGTGAACAAAAGTCAATTTCGTTCTTACCGACCAGCAACCATGAGTTAGGAAATGCCATTTGGAAAATCATACAGTTCAGAATCCTTGCCCTATAAGATCCAATGGTTTATTACAAAATTACTTGATGGATACAGGGTAGTATTGGGACAGGGATAAAGAAATAACTATGGAAAAAATCAAAAGCCTAGAATTGAACTACCAGCATGTGGACACGGTATAAAGTGTGCAGCTCTTCAGGGAGAAGTTAGATATTTTAGTTACCACCTAGGGACACTGAGTTGCCCACCTATGAAATGCTATCCCTACCTCACAGCCTCCTCAAATACCCATTCCTGTCAGATTAAAACCCAAAATATGGAAAGAAGGAATGATGTGAACTTCTTTAAAAAAAAAAAGAATATTTTCATGAGCCAGGCTAAGGAAGAATGTCTCCAGCAAGACACAAATAGCACAAGAGAAAAAGATTGATCTTTGTTTACCATTAAAGTTGTAAACCACTGTGCAGGAAAAGACATCTCAGAAAAAAAAAAAAAAAAAAAGCCACAAGCTTGGAGAAGATGTTTGCAATGCATGTATCCAGAGCAGTGGTAATAATCTGTGTGTGTGCGTGCATGTGCGCTATGTGTAATTCACATATATGTATATGCACGTGTATATAATACATAATAATATATAACTATATACACGTATAACCGTCTATAAAGATAATCTCAAAACATCATATATAACCAAACACACACACACACACACACACACACACACACACACACACACACAGAGTCATTTTACATAAAGGGACAAAAATAGAAGCAGACAAATTATGGAAGCAGAAAGCCAACTGGCCAATAGCATTCGCAAAGCCTCCACCAGCAGTCCTGTCAGTGAGATACAACCAGTGAGAGCACGGGAAGCGCTGGCGAGGTCACGGACAGGGTCGTGTCCACACACTGCTGCTGAGATCGGGACAGGCAGAGCCACTTCCGAGAGCAGTATGGCACCTTCATATAGAGCAAACCCCACACAGGCCCCAGGGGCGCGTAGGATTACACAGAAGCGCCTTCATGACGTTAAACGTGGCAGAAGGTGATGGCCACAGTTCTTCCCTCCCCTCAAGCGATGGAGCCTCCCTCCCGCACGCTGAACCCCGACTGGCCGGGGCAGTGGCTTTGGCCAGTGGGCATTAGCACGTGGGATTCAATCAGAGGCTTGAAAAGCGCTGTGCACGGGGTGGGGTGGGGGGCTTGGCTGCAATGCCTCTTTCACGCGAGAAAGCTGAGCCTCCTGCAGAGCAAAAGGCCACAAGGAGGAGGAGCCAGGTACCCTCATCGATCGCTATGCCCGTGACCAGGGCCATTCCAGATCATGCGATCACGCAGCCGCCAGCTGGCCACCGGGGCGTGAGAGAGCTCAGGGGCCGTCCGTCAGAGCTGCTCAGTGGCTCAGGGATGCCTGAGCTACATACAAGGGTCATCGTATAGACCCACTAAGTGTTGAGATGGCTTGTTGCATTGCATCTGTCAGCAAAAGTTGAGAGATACAATGAAAAACTGAAGACTCCATCAGCATCCAATGGGAGAATGAAGTGCATCCTGACCTGTGCAGTGAGATGCCATCCAGCAGTGAAAGTGAAGGAGTTAGGGCCATTATTAGATGAATCTCATAAATATTGATTAAATGAGAAGAACAAATTAGACACGCTGTACACAGTCTGACACCACTGATACGAGGTTTGTTATCTTGAAACCCTGGTTCAGGTGCTGCAAATCCTCCCATCTCGGCCGGTCTCCGGGGTTATGTCCTGCAGTCCAGAGCCTGTCCCTGCCCCGACAGCACCCCTCTCGCCCCCTCTCTCTGCCCCATCTTGACTCGGCAGCACTTGACATGGAGTGGGCTTTGTTTTTAATCCCAGAAGGGCTTGGCTTGGACGGTTCAGAGCAAAGGCTTAAGGGATGAAAACAGTTTTACAATTATGAGCCCAGATCAACAGATGGGAAAAGGTGCCACAAAAAGCAGTTTCCTACTGACTTTGGATTAGGGCACCACAGACCTATCAGAATGACCAAAATCCAGACCACCGACCACGGCAAACGCCGGTGAGGACGTGGAACAACAGTAATGCTCGCTCTCCGCTGGTGGGAGCGCAAATGGTGCGGCCGCGTTGGAAGGCAGCGCGGCAGCCTCTTACCAAGCTAAGCGTACTCTTAAAAACAGGCGTAATCAATTCATAGTGATTATCCTTAGGGGGTGGGGGACAGTTAGTGACTGAAAGGGGCTCGAGGAAACTTCTGTGGTGCTGGTATTCCTAGGTGTTTTGATCAGGTTGCTGATTATACGAATGTGTCTGTGAAAATTCATCGAACTGCCTTGCTTACAATGTGTACACTTTTATGTATGAATGTTACAATTCATAACAACTAAAATGTAAAAAAAAAAAAAGTAAACGTTAGACTTGATTGGACTCTTCACAAGCCCAGTGTTTAAAAAAAAGGAAACATACTCTTACTATTTGCTCCAGCATTCAAATGGTATTTACTCAAAGGAGCTGAAATCTTATACCCCCACAAAAACCTGCAGACACATGTTTATAGTAGCTTTATTCATAATTGGCAGCACTTGGAAGCCACCAAGATGTCCTTCGGTAGGTGATGGATAGATACATAGCTACCATTCGGGGCTAAAAAGAGATGAGCTATCAAGCCAGTAAAAAACATGGTGGGGGTGGGACCTTAAACGCATATGACTAAGTGACAGAAGCCAATCTGAAAAGCCTAAGGACTGTATGATTCCAACTATAGGACATCTGGAAAAGGCAAAAACTGTAGAAAGAGTAAAAAGTCCAGTGGTTGTCCAGGGTGTTGGGTGGAGGGATAAAGAGGTGGCACACAGGGAGTTTTTAGGGCAATAAAACTCCTCTGTGTGATTCTGTGAGGATGGACACATATTTTGTCCAAACCTACAGAGAGTGCACCCCCAACAGTGAACTCCGACGGAAACTGTGGCCTTTGGACGATGACCACGTATCAGTGCAGCTCATTGACTGTGACAAGGTACCGCCCTGGCGGAGGTGCTGACGGCGCCGAGGCTGAGCGCGCTGCGGGGCGAGGTACACGGGAACTCTCTGCGCCTTCCCCTCAATTTTTCCGTGAACCTAAAACCGCCCTTAAAAATAAAGTCTTTTTAGGGCTTCCCTGGTGGCGCAGTGGTCGAGAGGCCGCCTGCGGATGCAGGGGACGCGGGTTCGTGCCCCGGTCCGGGAGGATCCCACGTGCCGCGGAGCGGACGGGCCCGTGAGCCGTGGCCACTGAGCCTGCGCGTCCGGAGCCTGTGCTCCGCAACGGAACGGTGTTCCTATTCAGGTCTGCCCGGCTCCATCGCCTTCCACGAGGGCACTGACCTCGTCTCTAATTCAGGAAGCGGCAACCCCCAGAAATGCCTGCCCACGTGGACAGACAGACCTCAGAACGGAGCTGTCAGGGGCGTCTGGCACTTTGGACAATCGCACCGGGTATATGAGGGACCATGTGGGACCTGTCCAAGGCATAGCCCAGAGCTCAGAGCCACCTACACCCGTCATCAACTTAACCCCCTTGGAGTCTTGTTTTCCTCATCTGTAAAATGGGGGTAATGATGTCGATTTCAGGGGTCACGTGCAAGGATCATGTGAGGGTGTGTTTGTAAAGTACAAACCCTCAGTAAATGGCACTGTTCTTATCTTTTTCTGGGAAGAGCATGCCAGGGATGACCCACAAGCACTGTGCCACAATCCACCCATCACACCTCCTCGGCACATGCGCGCTTCCTCCTCCGCCCAGCGGGCTCCTACTCACCCTGCAGGACCCACTGTGAATGACCCCTTCCGTAAAGCCTTTCCCGGCTGCAGGGCTTCCTCGCCAGGACCCCACTTTGCTCTCTACACCTCACTGTGCAGCAGTCTTCATACTAGACTGTCACCTCCTGTTTGCCTGCCGGGGTCGTGCTCACTATGGGGCCTGGGGTGGGTCCATCCACCGTCTGTGCCACGCCCAGCACTGGGCTGGCTCCCGGGAGGCTTAGCACGGGAAGGCACGGGCGTGAGACCTCCTGACCGAAGGCGGGTCCGGGAGGAGTAAGCCTCCCGTGAAGATGGTCGGGAAGCGGGCAGAAGTGTCCCCAGGGGTTGGGGTTTGAGGGAGCCTCTCAGCCTCCCTGGGACACGGCAGCGGGTTTGCCTTACGTGGCTGAGAAAGGGCTTTGAACCCACGTGGAGGGACGCTCGGAGAATTTCTGCACAGAACAGAATGTTCTTTTCTCTTCTCAGAAATCCCTTAAGCACCTCTTTCCCAGGCCATATTTTTCACCATGAGTTCTCGTCATATATATTTTCCCACCGAAGGACGGGCCAGGCAGATCGTTGTTGGATTTCCTGCTGCAGAGACTTTGCCAGGCTAATTCTGTGAACTGCGTGTTTGACAAATGCACGTGTGGGAATTTCTTTTCTGACCTACGGCACATGGCCTGGCTGGACGGTTGGAGCCGTGGCTTTTTCAGGATGCAGCACCTGTAGGGACCGTATGACCGCAGCCCCTTCTGGAAGCTGAGGCCCAAGGAGGCGACGTGCGTTGGGAAGGACAGAACCCAGACCCACCCAGACTGTGGTTCCCAGCCCTTCCCGACCTGCACCCTGGGTGGCGTGTCCTGGTAACCCTGGGGTGGTCAGCACATGGGGGTGGGCTTACCCTTATGGGAAGTGGGTTGGAGCTGGAGCCTGGATGGTGTCCAGTGGGGGCTGCGAATGTCACAGATCTCCCCTCCTCACCTGTGTCAGTTTCAATGCTTTGCTTGTTTCCTTAATGGTTTATTTATTTAACTGTTGCATGAGGCCCCTTGGCCTACAGCCGGGGAATAAAATGGCACTGCGATTCGGGGTAAAAAATTCATGGCAAGTATCATTTGCCTATTGGTCAGGCTTAAAATGCAGCTATAATCTCAAGGGGGCTGGGAAGGCCCTGAGGACAGGCAGGGGGTTGAATAGCATCCCCCAAACTCAGGTCCACACGGAACCTCAGAATGTGGCCTTGCTTGGAACTCGGGTTTTTGCAGGTGTACTTAGTTAAGGACCCGGAGATGAGATCATCCTGCATGATGCAGATGGGCCCTGCATCCAAAGACCAGTCTTTATAAGAGATAGAAGAGGTGGTGACGGATGTGGAGGTTGGGGTGATATGGCCACAGCCCAGGAACTTCTGGAGCCACCAGGAGCTGGAAGAGGCAGGAAGGATCTTCCCCTGGAGCCTTAGGAGGGAGCGGCCCTGCCAGGACCTTGATTCAGACGTCTGGCCTCCAGAGCTGCGAAAGCAAACAAGTTCTAAGCCCTTAGCTCGTGACAGTTTGTCTTGGCAAACAGTGAGAGGCCGATAGCCGTGTCCAGTCTATCTGGACCCTCGAGGCCAGTAAGCCCCGCCCTGGCTTCAGCAGCGGAGAACTAGGGCTGGTCGCCACCTGCTTCTTGACCTGGTGGGGAGATACGGGAGTGTTGTCTGTGAAAATCCTCGCAGCCGTCCACCTAGTCCCTGTGCCCTTGGCCGCAGCTCGATGCTGCAGTGCAGTGAGAAGACGTACAATTGCTTCTCACGTCCCTGCAACTCACACGCTCCTCGTCAAACATGGGCCCTTCCCTCTTCTGAGCGTAGATTTAAACACCAGCCACACGGGAAGAGAAACAACGGCCCCCCCCGCCCCAGGGTGGGGGAGACCAGAAGTCTGAACTCCAGGTTCAGCGAGTGGTGATTGGAACTTGGGGGTGTGCGTTTCTCGACTGCCTCTCGTGGGCGCCCCCAAGCTCCCACAGCCTCTGACTCAAAGCCCAGCCTCCCCTACTCCCGTGGGGGCTCTTTCAGTCCAGGGACATCCAGCCCGGTGTCCCCTGCACAGAATCACAACCTCCTGCAGCTGGCAGGACCCGGGGAGGGCGCTCTGGCCTAACCTCAGGTTGGAGAGACCCCTGCCAGCTGTGGGCCGGGGGACCAGCCACTCCCCTCTTGCATGTCGGGTTCTCATCTATGAAATGGTTATGGGAGAAGGTGTGAACACGTTTCAGAGCGACAGGAAGCGGGCGGGCTCCAAACCGTGTACCTGAGAGACCTGGGTCCCATCAGTGAGGTGAGGGGTTCACGGAGCCCCTGCCAGGGGGCTGCTGGGTCTGGGGTCCCCTTGGAGCCGCTGGGAGGAACGCTGCAGCACGTGCTGTGGGTAAAGGCAGATGAGGCAGACAGGAAGCAGGAAGTGGGCGCAGAGAAGGGGCCGGACATCCCGCCTGGGCACTGGGGAGGGCTCCACCGAGGGGAAGCAGGCAGGAGCCTGACTCTGTGTGACAGCCAATGTCTCCAGCTCTCAGCGCTGCGGGAGCGCACCCAGGATGCCATGTGTGGCCGGGTGAGTGCGCGTGAGGCGGCAGCAGGTAGAGGGGCGTCCAGGGCCATTCCAGGAAGAGCCACGCCAGGGCCAGGCCCTGGGACCGGGAGCTGCAGGGAGGGCCCAGCGAGCAGCCGCCGGGTGGGAGGGTTTTGAGGTGAGCAGCTGCCGGCCAGACCCCAGGCGTCATCCGCAAGCACAGGCGGCCCTCCGGCCCCCCGTGCTGGACACCCTCCCCGCCACCTCCCAAGGGCACTCCTCAGGTGGCAGGCGCTGGGCTGCAGGGGTACCGTGCGCAGCAAGTATCCTTTTAGAGGTGAGACTCCAGGGTGGCAAAGGCGCACCAAGACACCACCGCGACGCCCGCAAACATTCGCGCCCGGGACATTCACCCCGGCGTCATCAGAGGCTGCGCGCCGGGCGAGGAGGCGGGCTTGACCGAACAGATGACAGCACCCCCCCCCCCCCGCTAGGCGACACGTGGCCACCTAAAGCATGCTTTTGAGAAGGTTTAACGAAGGGGGACGTGGTCGCTCTGTGACGTGAGTCGATAAACACGACGCACGGCCACGATGGGAGAGTCCACTACGCACGCCCTGCTCTTCACCGACCCGGGCTTCCCCAGCGCCCGTTTGCCTTCCGTATCCACCCTACGCCTGGGGGAGAGAAGAAGCCCCTTCAGGGCTGCCAGCTGGCTTCCGGCTGGGCTCAGCTCCCGGGAGAGTCGGGGAGGAGCAGGGCTCCCCAGATCTCCCCCAGCTCCGGCCAGGGCACCCCAGAGCTTGGGAACCCCCCTCCTTCCTCTGCGCCGGGGTGGAGGTGGCTTCGCGCACCGTTGCAGCTTTTTTCTGAGCCTCCGTTGCTGTCCCGAGACCAGGGCCTGTTATTCCTCACCTGTTTGAAATGCCGAGACCGGTGTCTGTTTTCCCGGGAGGATTTTTTTAAACATTTTCTTTTGAAATAATTATTGATTTGCAAGAAGTTGCAAAGATAGTACGGAGAGGTCCCATGCACCCTTCACCCAGCCGATTGCACCTTATGTAACAACGGTACAGAAACTGGCATGAGAAGGTGTGTGTATGTGTGTGTCTGTGCCACTTTATCACATATGTAGATTCATGTAACCACCCTGCAGACAGGACACAGAGCTAGTCCTCCCCCACGGCCGTTTCCCTACGTCACAGCCTCCTCACCATCCCTGCACCCCCGAATCCGTTCTTCGTCTCTGCGATTCTGTCCTCCTGAGAAGCTTACATAGATGGATCTCGCGGTATGTGAGGCTGTGACACTGACGTTTTCCCTCCACGTGGTGCCCTGGAGGCCCCCCCGCCCAAGCTGTCGTGTTTATCGGCGGGTTCCTCCTTTGTGTGGAGAGAGGCGTCCCCGGTGCGGATGAGATGGACGGACGCACACGGTCGGCTTAACCATTCATGCAGGTCGTCGCGTTACCCAGAAAGCGGCTCTGGAGGATTATGTGCAGGTGTTGTGTGAACACGAGTCTTCATTTCTCTGGGATGAACACCCAAGAATGCGATAGCTGAGTCCTACGCATAGGTTTAGTTTAGGTTTCTTTTTTTTTTTTTTTTTAAGAAACTGCCAGATTATTTTCCAGAGTGGCCGCACCATTTTACATGTCCTGACAAGATTCTGACCGAGGTGCACGCCTCGGAGAAAAGCACAGACGTGATCGTTATAATGTATAATATACATATAAGTATATTATACAATATAAGTATAATGTTTACTCCTCATGTGTCTATTTCTGTATCTTCCAAATTTTATGAAATACACAAGTACTTTGTAACATACATTTGGTCGTCAGAAAAAAAGTACATTCTGTGAAAATTACTGGATAAAATGAGAAATTTTTCATGAAACCCTGTTTTTTAAAATGAAGATACCACAAAGTCTGTCAGTAAGATCTAAACTACATAACAAACTCACACACACACATACACGCCCCAAGACTCAAGGCCAGAGGACAACACCCCACCTGTCAACCAGGACCCACCCTGACTGCTGGGGTCGTAGTCGGTATTCATTTCCTGGACCTGCCATAACAAAGTACCATAAATGTGGTGACTTAAGAAGATAGAAAGTGATTCTCTTACTGCCCCAGAGGCCAGAAGTCCAAATAAAGGAGTCTATGGGGCCGGGCTCCGTCCAGAGGCTCTTGGAAGGAGCCTGCCCCCTCCATCTTCTGGGGGTTCCAGGTGTTCCTGGGTTGCAGCCCCATCACTCCAATCTCTGCCCCCCTCTGTGCGGACATCTCCTCCTCCTCCTCTGTGTGTGTTTCTTACAAAGACACTCGTCACTGGATTTAGGGCCCTCCCAGATAACCCAGGGTGAGCTCATCTCAAGACCCTTAGCTCAATTACATCTGTGAAGACACTATTTCCTTTTTTTCTTTTTTTCTTTTTTTTTGACTTATTTTTTGGCCGCATCAAATGGCATGTGGGATCTTAGTTCCCCGACCAGGGATCAAACCCGCGCCCCCTGCATTGGAAGTGCAGAGCCTTAACCACTGGACCGCCAGGGAAGTCCTGACCCTATCTCCAAATAAGGAAGTTCACAGTCACAGAGTCTGTTGTTTTTTTTCTTTTTAATTTTTATTTTATATTGGAGTAGAGTTGAATAACAATGTTGTGTCAGTTTCAGGTGGACAGCAAAGTGATTCGGTTACACATACACATGTATCTATTCTTTTTCAAATTCTTTTCCCATTTAGGTTATTACAGAGTATTGAGCAGAGTTCCCTGTGCTCTACAGTAGGTCCTCACTGGTTAGCTACTTTATATATAGTAGTGTGTGTATGTCAATCCCAAACTCAACTTATCCCTACCGGTCTGGGGGTTAACACTTGGCTATATCATTTTCAGGGCCACCATCCAACCTATTACGAGGGGGTAGCTTTAAAAACTGTCTGCCCTTGTGGCACAGTGGTTAAGAGTCCGCCTGCCGATGCAGGGGACACGGGTTCCATCCCTGGTCCGGAGGGATCCCATGTGCCATGGAGCAACTAAGCCCGTGTGTCACAACTACTAAGCCCGTGCGCCACAACGGCTGAGCCTGCGCTCTAGAGCCCGAGAGCCACAACTACTGAAGCCCTTGCGCCTAGAGCCCCTGCTCAGCAACAAGAGAAGCCACCGCAATGAGAAGCCCGCGCACCGCAGTGAAGAGTAGCCGCCTCTCATCGCAGGTAGAAAAAGCCCGCGCGCAGCAACAAAGACTCGACGCAGCCAAACGTATATATGTACATATATCAATAAATAAATTTTTAAAAACACTTTAAAAAAACGGTCTGCCTATTCTTTGCTACTTTCTAAATGATCCACAAGAATATTTTATTATTAGAGGTACCAGTAGGTGGCTTCCCTGGTGGCGCGGTGGTTGAGAGTCCGTCTGCCGATGCGGGGGTCGCGGGTTCGCGCCCCGGTCCGGGAAGATCCCACGTGCCGCGGAGCGGCTGGGCCCGTGAGCCGTGGCCGCTGAGCCTGCGCGTCCGGAGCCTGCGCTCCGCAACGGGAGAGGCCACAGCGGTGAGAGGCCCGCGTACCGCAAAAAAAAAAAAGAAGTACCACTAGGAATCACAATACTATAAGAAGTGAGTTGCACAATAATAACAGTTACTTTTCCCAACTTGAGAGAGAGACAGAAACAGAGAGACAGTTGAGAAGGATGGATAACAGAGGGCCAGACCCTCCCGGGTGCTCGGACATGCCCGCCCCCCCCCCCGAGCCCCGGCCCTCCCCGCCCATGGCCGAAGGCTGGACACTGCCTGAGTGGGTGGCTGTGGGGGCGTGCCCAGGTGACATCTCCACACAGGCATTTCCCCGGCGTGCAGGCACAGAGCAGGGGCCCGTGGCCCGAGAGGATGGGGCCGAGGCCCTGGGCCTCGGTTTCCCCACTTGTACACTCCGGGTGGGTGCTTTCTGAGACCCTGCCAAGCTCTGCTCTTCTGGTCTGTGGTAACAAAGGGAAAAGCAAGTTTTTATCCCCAGGAAACTGACGGACACCGCGCTCTCAGCATCCTGGCCCCTGCCCAGACCCCGCTGGAGGCCATGGGCCTCCCCCTTCTCCTCCTCCCCTCCGGAACGAGTTCCAGGACAGGAAGTCTGGGAAGAACTCTCTTCCCGGCCCCGGGAATGCACCTCGGGGACCAGGACTGTCTGCCGGGCGGGACGGTGGCTAGAGTGTAGACGCCGACGCACACCCAGGCAGAGCGCGCCCACACACGCTGCACCCAGCACACACCCCCTGCACGCGCACACACACGTACACACACATGCACGCGCGCACACACACGCACACACACGTACACACATATGCACGCGTGAGCGCACGCAGGTGGGCACCTGCATATCCAAAGCAATACACACACCACGTCAACCCATACACACACGCGCACACACATTGCACACACATATGCATGTGCACACACGCACACACACACACACATCTCTATAAAACAACTATTAAAAGTTATACCCTCCATACCTGTCAATGGAGAGAAAGGCAGTAAGTCAGAAAGAGAAAAACAAATACCGTATATTCACGCATATATGTGGAATCTAGAAAAACGGTACAGATGAACCGGTTTGCAGGGCAGAAATAGAGACACAGATGTAGAGAACAAACGTATGGACACCAAGGCGGGAAAGCGGGGGTGTGGGGTATCGGGGGGTGAATTGGGATTGACATGGATACACTAATATGTATGAAGTAGGTAACTCATGAGAACTCGCTGTAGAGCACAGGGAACTCACTTCACTTTGCCATACAGTAGAAACTAAGACAACATTGTAAAACAACTATACCCCAATTTAAAAAAAAAAAAAAGAATCACCAGGGTCCCTCCACCATGGTGCACATGTTAGAGAACTTCCCTCCAGATTTTGATAGAAAGGTGTATAGGCATACATCCTGTCTAAGTTTTACCAAAATGGCATCATAGGGCCCCTCTGGGGTGTGACCTCTTTTGTCACCCTAGGAGGTAACGTGACACTTTCCACTTGCTCTGAGCGGAAGCCTACGTGCCGCTGCTGTGCCCCATGGCTCACCATCCCTCAGACCCCCTACCACGCGGCCCTAAGTCACGCGTGGCTTTCAGTGTCAGAAATAGTGCCATGGGAAGCATCACAGCTCAGAAGTTGTGCAAAGCCTTAACTGCTCATCTCCTCGGGATACATTCCTAGGAGCCTGTGGCGAGCAGCATTTCTCCTGTACAAGAATCCGTCCCTGTCCATCTGTCTGTCCAGGTGTCCCCGTTCCCCCAAAGGCGCCCTGCACAGGTTCAGAACGCAGAGGGCACTCCCAGATGAAGCGGGCGCTCCACTTGGAGGGAAAGAAGTGCGGGCAGAGGCCTGGCCAAAATCTCCCCAGGTGGCGCAGAGGTGACAGACATGGGATGGCGGGGGCTGACTCCATCGCAGCATGAGGCCCTTTATTGCCAGTAACCGAGGGTTGGGTCTTTTCAATTTTGGTAAAATAGATATAACACAAAACTCACCTTTTAGATCATTTTTAGGTGTACAGTTCAGTAGCATTAAGTAATTCATCACGTTATGCACACATCACCGCCATCCTTCTCCAGACGGCTATGTCACTGCAGGGAGCCTGGCCAAGCTGGGAGGCAGAGAACTGGGGGCTGCAGGGCCCCAGGAGATGGAGAGGAGGGGCCTGAGCTACACCCTGAGGAGGCCCTGGAGCCCAGTCCACGCCCTGCAGCGCCAGGCCCGGAGAGGGGGAGGGGGAAGGGGTGCGGGGAGGGGGCATGCCTCGGAGGTGAGGTCACCCAGGACGGCTGGGCCAGAGCAGGAGCCCAAGTGCTGTGTCTGCACAAAGTCAGGGAGGGCTGGGGGGTGACCGGAGCGGGCCTAGCACGGGGGCCTAGCGCTGGGGCCTCACCGGGGACAGGGAACCTCGGGGCCTGAGGCTGACGCTCCCCGCCCATCCTGCAGGGAGATTATAGGGGCCCCCGGCCGCGCGCAGGATGGGAACAGCCCGGCAGGCTTTGCACGGACCGTATCCACACAGGGTGCTAAGGCTCGAAGTGCCACAAAAGCGCCGAGCCCAGGGCTGGACACCACTGGGACACAGCCTGGTCGGGCACGATCCTCGCTCAGCCCTGCCTCGGCCCTCCTGGCCACACAGCGGCCAAAGCCGCCCTTCAGGGACACAGCTCAGCTCACCCTGCAGCCCCTGCCCCCCAGGAGCCCCGCTCGGAATCTTCGGCCGGAGCCCCCCCCTCTATCCCTGCCCACACCCCGGCCACAGAGAGCCTCCTTCAGGCTCCTCCAGGGAGGGGCACATTCCGGCTCTGCTGAGTGCTGCCCGGTGGGGACGTCCATGGCCCATCGGTGCCCTCTGGCTGTGGGCCTGGGAGGCAGGAGCTGCGTCCGGTGCGGGGCAGCACGGCCCTGGCCGCGGGCACTCTGCCCAGAATTTGGCTCCTGGGAAGCAGCTGGCGCCCCCGTGCTACGAGCAACAGCTCCGTCTCTCTGCACCTCGACTCCCTCGCCGGACACACTTAAAACCAACAGCCACCTGGCAGCTCACAGGCAGAGCGTCACCGGGCGGGAAGGCAGGTGTGTACGGTGGGGGGGGTGCGGCGTGCCTGCCTGTCTGCCCGGCTGGTGGGGAGACATGCTGCAGACAGCGACACGGGCCTGCCACGCACGGGGAGGGCGGAGAGGCTGCCCGCGTCCCGGTGCCACCCCGCATAAGCTGCAAGCCTCGAGGGCAGCGTCGCTAATGAGCCAGTGTCCCCGGGGCACTGCAGAAATGCGGTGGATTCTTCCTGGTTTCAGATGTCAACACTGCCCCTTCCTGGGCTGGGCTCCCAGCCTCACCTCAGGCTGGACACTCAGACAGTCTGCCCTCTCACCTCACCCTGTCTTTGGTCGGGTTCCCCAGAAGCAGACCTGAGCCTTTGCTCACTGTGTTGCGGATATGCAGGGGGTGCCCCTGTGCTTAGGACACGCACGCCAAGGAATTGAAGGTAAAGAGGTGTCACGTCTGCAACTCGCCCTCAACTATTCCAGGCGAAAATCTGTGCGAGAGACAGAGACGGAGGGATACAGAGAGACAGAGGTAGAGAGACAAAGAGAGACAGAGACAGAGAGCGAAGAGGAGAGAATAGGCTTTGCGAGGACTTCTTGAGGAATCGACGCTAAGATCAGAGCCGCCCAAGGAAGGGAGAGGAAGATCCCCACCATGTGGACTGACTCCAGAACACGGGAAAGGTCAGGCCCGGTCATCTGCAGGGGGTCTGGGGCTCAGAACTGTTGCAGAGGGGGCACGTGAGCAGGACAGGCGGTGGACAAAGTGCTGTATATCAGAGTGCGGAAGGGGAGAGGGTGTCAAGACCACTCAGTGGGGAGAGTATAGTCTTTTAAACAAACGGTGCTGGGACCACGGCATCCCACGTGCAAATGAATGAAGGTGGGTCCCTACTTCACACCATATACGGAAATTAACTCAACACGGGTCATAGTCCTAAGTGGAAGAGCCAAAGCTATAAAACTCTTAGAAGAAAACACAGGAATAAATCTTTGTGACCTCGGGTTACAAAGGCTTCTTAGATATGTCACCAAAAGCACAAGCAACAAAAGAGAAAATAGACAAATTGGACTCCATGTTAAAATTAAACTCTTGTGCCTCAGAGGATACCAGTGAAAAGAGAACTCACAGAATGGGAGAAAACGTTTGCAAATTATATATTTCATAAAGGGATTTTATCCAGAATATATAAAGAACTCTTATAACTCAATAATAAAAAGGCATGTAACCCAGTTTAAAGATGGGCAAATAATCTGAATAGACATTTCTCCAAAGAACATATTCCAATGGCCCATAAGCACACGAAAATATGCTCACCATTAGGGAAATGCAAATCCAAACCACAAGGGGATATATAGTAGGATAACTACGTTAATTTTTATATAAATTTTGTATATAGTAAGATGACTACGTTAATTTTTTTTTTCTTTTTTTTTTGCGGTACGCGGGCCTCTCACTGCTGTGGCCTCTCCCACTGCGGAGCACAGGCTCCGGACGCGCAGGCGCAGCGGCCACGGCTCACGGGCCCAGCCGCTCCGCGGCACATGGGATCCTCCCGGACCGGGGCACGAACCTGCGTCCCCTGCCTCGGCGGGCGGACTCTCAACCACTGCGCCACCAGGGAAGCCCAACTACGTTAAATTTTTAAAAGACAGAAAATAAAAGGCATTGGCAAGGACGTGGAGAAATCAGAGCCTCACCGCCGATGGGAACGTGAAATGTTGCAGTCACTTTGGAAAACAGTTCCTCAAGTGGTTAAACACAGAGTTACCGTATGACTCGGCAATTCCACTCCTAGGTATGTACCCACGAGATCTGTAAACTCATGGCCACACAAATTTACATATGAACGTTCACAGCGTTTTCCATAATGGAAACATCCCAACCATCCATTCATGGACAACAATGGTTTACAAATGGACGTGCAATGGGTGGTATATCCGCACGATGGAACGTTACTTAGTCCTAAAAAGGAATAAAGTACTGATACATATGCAGCAACATGGTTGAACCTTGAAAACGGGATGCTCAGTGAAAGCAACCTGTCCCAAGAGGACCACGTGTTGCATGATTCCATTTATATGAAATGTCCAGAATAGGCAAATCCGTAGAGACAGAGAATAGATGAGTACTTATCAGGGGCTGGGTGAAGGGGAAATGGAGAGTGACAGCTGCCGGGTGCAGGGTTTCTTTTCAGGGTGATGGAAATGTTCTAAAATTAATTGTAGTGATGGTTGTACATACCTGTGAATACATTGAAAAACCACTGACTCGTACTCTATGAAAGGGTGAATTGTATGGCATGTGAATTATATCCCGATGAAGTTGTTATATTTGTTTTAAAACTAAGGGGGGGGGTGGAGGAAATTCTACGGCAGTCCAGTGGTTAGGACTCAGCGCTTTCACTGCCGTGGCCCAGGTTCAATCCCTGGTCGGGGAACTGAGATCCCACAAGCCCCAGGGCACAGCCAGAATAAACAGATAAATAAAATAAAAGCAAGGGGGAATTGTTAGACACTGAGATTTCGGAGGTGGAGCCGTTTCTGGTGATATAAGAGCCGGGACCAAGGGGGACTGGAGGAGGAATTCCCTGCGGTGAGGAGTCCTGGGAACAGGTCACCGGATGTGCCGTCCCACAGTCACTTGGTGGGGATGGGGACTGACGACCGGGGTTTGGGAGAGACGGGAGGGGTGGGCTCGGGCCGGGGGAGTGGACGAGACTCAAAGAGATGACGGGTGGGTGAGGGGCGTGTGTTTAGGCTGGAAAGCGTCATCCACAGGGCTGGGAGTTGTGGGGTACATTTAGTCCTGAGGTACTTAGAGGAGGCGGCACCCAGGCTGAGAGGTGGGGACGGGGGCCCTGGTGCTTTGCCACCTGGTCAGCTGGTTACCTGGCGGCAGCCGAGAACGATGTCGTGCACGGGAGGGTGAGAGCCAAGTGTGCCCTTTTTTAAAAAAAAATAAATTTACTTACTTTTATTTTTGTTTATTTTTGGCTGCGTTGGGTCTTCGTTGCTGCACGCGGGCTTTCTCTAGTTGTGGCGAGCAGGGGCTACTCTTTGTTGCGGTGCGCGGGCTTCTCACTGCAGTGGCTTCTCTTGTTGCGGAGCACAGGCTCTAGGAGCATGGGCTTCACTAGTTGTGGTGCGTGGGCTCAGTAGTTGCGGCACGTGGGCTCAGTAGTTGTGGTGAATGGGCTTAGTTACCCCATGGCGTGTGGGATCTCAGTTCCCCCACCAGGGATCGAACCCACAACCCCTCATTGGAAGGCGGACTCTTTACCCCTGGACCACCAGGGAAGTCCCTGCAGCCTTCTTTTGTAGATAAGGGAACTGATGTTTCCTCCACAGTCTCCTGGGGTCCAGCAAAGTCCAGAGGTGAGAATTACAGGCGGAGCATTTAGGTCAATCGAAGGAAGAACATTCTAACAACGGGAAGGATTGCTTTGATGGGTAGTGAGCTCCCCATCACCAGAAGTGTGCAAGCAGAGTGTCCACCTCTGTGAAGGCAATGCCCAGATCTGCCGGTCTCAGTCACTGTGCAGCTTCTTTCAGCTCAGTCTCTGAGACTTACCTTCCTGCCACCTGGGACTGTCATCTGGCTGGAAAATGCTGAGCCCAGCAGGGGGTGATCAGAGCTGGACTGCAGGCAGCTCCTGACTCTGCTGCCTTCGCGATTGGGTCAGGGATGGATGTGAGAACCGTCATAAGACACGCTGAGACTTTTGCTGGGACTGCAGGGGAAGAAGCCCCTTAGAGGACGGGAGTCTGCTTCTCCTGGCAGCCATCCCGCAACCCCTAGAGCCTGAGAATGAAAGCAGCGCCACGAGGAGCACAGCCCAGATGGGCCGAGGACACTGTGAGTTCCTGGATCAGGCCATACCTGACGTGAGATCACCGTGCACCTACCAGAAGGTACACCGATAAGCCCTCTTTGGCTGAAGCCAGCTGGAGCGGGGCTTTCTGTCGCTTACCCACAAACAACTTGGGGCCAAGGCATCACCTTTTGCACCTGGATCTCTGCAGAATCGCCCGCCAGGTCCCTTACTTTTTGCACGCCCCCTTCTGGCCAATCCAGGCCCTCACGTAGCCGGAGCCAGCTGTCTCCCAACAGCTGACCATGCTGTGCTGCTCTTTCTTCTCCTCCAGGGTCCCCACTGCCCTGGAGAGGAGGCCTGCCTTCCCTAACCCTGCCGGCCCCCTTTGCACCCCTGCACCCTCTCCTGGGGCTCTCTGTCTTCCTGCTCCGTCCAGCAAACCCCTCCCCAGCATTCAGAGCCCACTCAGGGAAGGCCCTCCTTTCCCCTGGGCCCCCGGGGTGGCCCCCCTCCAGCCCCCAGGCTTCCCCGTGTCCCAGCATCCTCCGCGCGTTCTGTCGTGGTGTGGTTGCCCCGAGACAGCGCGGCGAACTGGCCGTGGGCATGCGCTCTGGAGCCACACACCCTGGGTCCATATCTTGCTCCGTCTCGGGCAGGCTCTGTGCCTTTGGCCACCTTACCCCACCTCTCTGTGCCTTGGCCGCCCCACCTGCAAAATGCGGATTATAGTAGCACCTATCACCCCAGGGTCCCCAGAGCGGTCCTGAGTGCTAGCTGGTGCCTGCCCCTCCCCCTCTGCCCCCGGAGGCCAGGGCCCAGGGAGGACACAGGGGCGAGGAGGGAAGTCTCTCTCTCAGAGAGACTCACCTCCTCCAAGTGTGGTAAGGGCCAAGGGGCTGGGGGGTTGAAGACAGAGTGGGTCCCACCCACCCTCACCCCCTCCCCACCCTAACCCTGTGCAGGGGGCCCACCCTCTGAGTCACCCACTGACGTGGGCTGACGAGCCTTACTGAGGGCCGAGGTGCGGTTGGGATGCAAAGTCCCCAAAGTGACCTAAGTCATGACCTCATCCAATGTGAAGCCTTAGACAAGGTTCGGGTCAAAGGGCAGAGCTTGGAGAGCTCGACCCGAGGACCAAGGCCCGGCCGGCTGTCCAGCTCTGTGCAGAGATGGAGGCCTGGGGTGGAGGGTCCCCCAGGGGCTCCCGCCTGGATGGACTCAATTCCATTCCGATCAGTGTAAGTAACCTTGGCCCACGCCCAGCCTGGGGCGATGAGACACTGGTCCCTCTCTGCGAGGGGCTGACGTCTGGAACGGAGTCAGGCACGACCCAGAGACCACACTGCGATGGAACCTGGAGCCAGGCCGCTCGCTATAGCAGGAACCCCTACCTGCAGATGCAGGACGCTGAGCCCCACAGAAAATGTCCCTTTGGCCCAAGAACCCGGGGGCGTTTCCCAGAGGGCGCTTCTCCCGAGCTCACAAACGAGGCAGAGTCTGTAGGGAGCACGACTGCCCACAGGCCTCAGCCCGCTGCTCTGCCGGTGGCCAGGGGTGCGCCAGGCAACCCCACCGGTCTCCCCCGCCCAGGTCCTCGGGCGCCAGGCTTCGGGGACAACGCCTCGGTCCCCTGGGCTATGTTTTGTCAGAAGGTCCCAGAGCAGAGTGTCCGGGGCCCTCGTTGACATGGCTCTGCCGGCCTTCAGTCCTCATGGCCCGCTCCCCTCTTCTGGAACCTTCTCCCTCTGCTGTGTCGTGCGCCAAGAGTCACGTGGGCTGACCCAGCCCGCGCACTGAAAGGTTCGTGGAGCTCTCGCCCTGCGGTACAGCGTGTTACTCGGGGAAGGCGTTCTCACGAGCGCGTGAGGCCGGTGCTCATCAAGTTCAGTACCACCACAAGTTCCTGCTGCTGAATGAGGTTCTAGGACGTTCCACCAAGCTTGGGCACTCACTGCAGAGCTCCCCTGCTAGGGGGAGCTTACTGCGCTGCTGGCTGCAGTGCTGCCCCTGGGCCAGTCTGAATCCCACCTGCTAAGGAATGGAGCTTCTTGCAGGATCCCTAGTCTGGCTGGCCCCTCACTCCCAGTGAGAGCTATTTTCTGGGGAGCTACACGGGACCGGCTGTGGAAGGTGTCAGGCCATCCTGCAGAATCCTTTCTGAGGCTCCCTGGGGACACCTCTTTCCCCTTAGTAGTGAGAGGTCAGGCTGCTTTGGAGTAATGGCTTCTTTCTGCAACGTGGACGTCACGTTTCCATCTTCGCCTTGGCTACCAGGAAGCTGGGAGCCAAATTTGTGGGCATGCACTAAAAACCAGCATCTTCTGACAAGAACTTGTATATAGCTCCACCTCTGGCTTCCCATTATTTTTCTATCACTCTTTTTTGCTTTACTTGATTTCTCTGCCTTCCTTTTTATCTTGTTCTTGTTTGTAAACTGCCTTAAGTACCGACGGTGGGGATAAGGGAGGGTAAACATAAATGAATGAATAATAAATAGGAAGAGCCTCTGCCTTCCTTGAAGCACCACCTGGGAGCGTCCTAGGCCCTTGAGGACGTTCACCACAGGAGGGGAGAGTCAGATCCAGCGGGAGGGGTTCCTGCAGCAGGCGGGGAAGCCCCTCAAGGTGCCCTGGTTTGCTCCCAGAGACAGGATGGAGAGGGAGCAGCAGGGGGCGCTGCTCCCTCCGTCTCCCCGGCAGCTGCACCAACATCTGGAAACAGATTCCCTTTTCACCCACAGAGCGCTCTGGGCCTGGGGCCAGCCATGCTCGCCGCAGCCTCTGTGACAGGGGCCTGCCTATTTCAGGCAAAAACAAAGGCAACCCCAGGGGCTGCACCCCAGTTTCAGAGGGGAGAAGGGAAGCGACGGACGGGTCCTTTCACTTCGGGCCTCAGTTTCCCCATCTGTACAAGGGGAACACATCTCCCCTTTGCAAGACGGTTGTAAAGGTCAAATCAGGTGACCGTTGGGGACAGTGTGGTCTTGCGGGAAGAGCACGGACTGAGTCCCAGGCTGCGACACACTGCGACCCGTGCATCCCAGAGCTTCCTTCAAGGATCGCGATACCCACCTCCCAGGGCAGCCGTGAACGTGGCATCAAATCATGTAAGCAGAGCACCTGAACAGCCGCGGGGCCCAAGAACAGCAGGCGTTGTCCCGTGTAAACTGTACAGAGCTGTGAGAGCTCTGGTCTGCCGCTGTGGCCAGCCCAGGACCTCTCCGAGACTTAGTTTCCCCACCTGAAGACAAAAGGTTTGGAAGGAATGAGCTCCCGGTCCTACCCAGGTCTCTGATTTTCTGTGCACTGGAGCATCCCAGCAGGGTTGGGTGTCTGGCCTGCCGAGGGCCCCCAAGGCGCCTACTCTGGGTCACGGTGCCCCCAGGACGTCCTGGGCCCATGGGCCACTCCCTCTGTCCCCTCAGGCCTGCACCGTCCCTAGAGGAGAGACAAACCAGGAGCCCTGGCCAGGGTTGGGGGAGGCCCAGACCAGCCCTGTGGTCCCCCACCCCTGGCATCCTGGGTGATTCCAAGAAAGGCCTGAAATTCGCCACATCTTCAGAGCAAAAGGCATTTCCAGTTTTTCGAGGCAGAAGTGCAGACGTATCCCATGTGCCCTTTGTCAAAGGGCCTTTTGGAAAGGGAAGAGCCAGGCTCCTGAGGCCCGTTCTCCTGCCTCACGGCCACTGCCTCTCGGGGCCCCCAGCTCCCCTTCTGTACCCCAGCCTGAGCCACTTCCTCCAGCGTACCTGTCTGATGGGCTACATCCTGTCTGACTTCTCAGTAGTAGCCAGTCCTTCAAGGATGCCAAGGCCCTCAGGGACCAGACACAGTTCTCCCCCTCCCCCCCAGCTCCCTCTCCCTCCTCTGAGCCAGAGGTTCCTAACCTGGGTGTCTGAAAACTTGGATGAAAAAAAAAAAAAAACTTTATTTTCACCATCCCCTCCCCTGAAGCCCAGCATATCCTTCCATGGTGAAGCAGGCCCAAGCCACAGGGCCCCTGGGACCCCGTCGCCGAGAGGAACACAGGTATTTCCCCCCCTGCTGCAGCGGCTGCAGGCACCTCTAGACCCCTTTGTGCTCTGAAATCTGGCCGGGTGTCCCACTGCTGGCCAGATCTTATTTAAGGGGTTCACAGAGAATCCACGTACGGACCGTGGATTTATATGTTTAAATAACTGGATTAATAAGAGCATTGCTTCCCCTAGTAATGCTGTGCATCTTGTTTTATGCATTTAAAAGATATCATTCCAAGCAGGGCTCTCCAGACTTCACCAGGCGGCTGAAAGGCCTGCCAGAGAGGGTACAGACCCCCAACTCCAGGGTCTGCACCGAGGGCTTTCTCTGCCGAATGGGCTGCCATTCTGACTTGCCTTTGCTTCTGGACCCTTGGCCCAGGTGGGGCAGAGCTCCTGGCTTGACCCTGCCAACCCCAAGGCCCATGACGGCATCCAGACCCCGCACCCTCTTATTTATTTATTTATTTGGCTGTGCCAGGTCTTAGTTGTGGCATGCAGGATCTTTAGTTGCGGCATGCAGGATCTTTAGTTGCGGCATATGGGATCTGGTTCCCTGACTAGGGATCGAACCTGGGCCCCCTGCATTGGGAATGTGGAGTCTTAACCACTGGACCACCAGGGAAGTCCCAGACCCTACACCCTCTTGAAGCTCACCTCCAAAGGAGGGTTCTGGCCTCTCTTCGGATCCCCAAAGCCCTTGCCTTGCTGATGACATCACGGTCACCAGGCTCTGAGCCCTCGGGCAGGGCCTGGGTCTGAAGTGGCTTTTCAGAGACCGTGTGCGGAATAATCAGGAGGAGGGAGCAGCCTCCCGGTCCCGTGGGCCGACTGCGTGCCACGCACAAAGGGCTCGCAGACATTCCTCCACCATCCACGGCGTGGGACTCTCCCTACAGCCTACGAGGCGGCAAGTGCTATTCCTTCCCCTTTCGTGGAGAGGAAACCGAGGCACAGAGCCATAAGACAACTGCCAGGGCCACAGAGCACCGAGAGCAGGTCTGCCGCCAGACAGGCCCTGTCCCGAGCCTGGGGGAGCACATCCTCCAAGCTCTAAAGACTGAGGACAACGGGGTGGGGGCGGCACTTCCTGAAGGTTTGTCCCCAGTGGAGGAGGGGAGCCGGGAGGGGTGACATCCATCCCTCCCACCAAACGTGGATTGGTCCGGGCCTCTCCTGAGGGCTTCCTGGCCGAGGAGGCCTGCGGTGCGGGAGGGAGCGCGGGGGTGGCGGGCGGAGGAGAGGGAGGGGCGGCTGGCAGGGGAGGAGGAGCTGGGACGGTCTGGCCTTGCCCATTTCTCCGGGGGGGGGGGAGTAGCTGAGGTCACTGGAACTCAGTCATGAACTTGGCTAGCTCAGGGATTCCCAGGGGTGCCGGAGGCCTGCACACGGGTGGCTCCTCCTCCCCAAGGCCCCTAGCCGGGGGCGGGGTCGCAGAATATCCATCACACCGCTTTCCCAGACCAGGCAGGCCCCGCTTTCGGCCGCGGGTGGGTCCAGGCCCGGAAGGCCGGGCGGGGGCGGTTGGGCCGGGGCGGAGCTTGCGGAGGGGCCGGGCCGCCCCCTTCCAGCGAGGGCGGGCGGGAGGCCGGCGCCTTTAAACGCGGCGGGGCCGGCTACCCGCCACCGTCTTCCCAGAGGGAGCGGGCGCCTCCGCAGTCCCCCGCGTTCTCCGCGCCCCGGGCATGTCTCTGCGGTCCCGGCGTCCGCCCGCCTAAGCCGCCGGCGCGTGTGGCCGCTCTCCCGCCCGCGTTCCCTCCGTCGGCGCCCGGAGCGGCGGCCCCGGTGCGCCCCTGGCCGGTCCCCCGCGCTGCCGCCCGCCGCGGGCCCGTCCGCCATGCAGGCGCGGGAGCTGGTCCTGGCCGCCTTGGTCGCGCTGGCGCTGGCCCGGGAGCCCCTGGCCACGTCGTGCCCCGCGCGCTGCGACGTGTCACGGTGCCCGAGTCCCCGCTGTCCCGGCGGCTACGTGCCCGACCTCTGCAACTGCTGCCTGGTGTGCGCCGCCGTCGAGGGCGAGCCGTGCGGCCGCGCCGTAGACTCGCCGTGCGGGGAGAGCCTGGAGTGCGTGCGCGGCGTGTGTCGGTGTCGCTGGGCGCACGCCGTGTGCGGCACCGACGGGCACACCTACGCCAACGTGTGCGCGCTGCAGGCGGCCAGCCGCCGCGCGCTGCAGCTCTCCGGGACGCCCGTGCGCCAGCTGCAGAAAGGCGCCTGCCCATCGGGTAAGCGCTCGGTCGGGCTGCTCCGCTAGCCCTGCGGGGGGTGGAATGAAGCGGTCTCCTGGGGAAACAGGCTCAGAGCCAGGGCGGAGCCTCAAGGTCCACACTCCCCGGGCACAAGTGATGGTTTCTTTGAGAAATCATCCAACCAGCTTTCTGGTCTTCCAGGTGGGGAAACTGAGGCTGGGAGAGGTAAAGTGCTGCCCCCAAGGTCACAGAAGTAGTCAACAGTGAAACCCGGTGCTCCCCCCCCGAGGGGCCTGGTCTAGCTCTACATCTCTCCAGCCTCTGGCCTCATCAAAACTTACCCGTGTTGTGTCTCATCTCCCCTGGTCCCCATATCCCTCCCTGCCTGAGCGGTGGATGCAAAGCAATCTCTCCTGGCCTTAAATATCCGGTCTGGGTATTCAAGAGACACCAGTTGAGTGACATGTGGTGTTTTCTCTCTTGTCTTGCACGGCGCTTAAAACGCGTGTCACCCGAGGGCTGTTTAGGAATGGGGAGTGGGCTCGTGGAGCCTCTGGGCTGCTTTGGAGCTCCGTGGGGACCGGCCGTCGGGGTAGGAAATTTCTCAGTCCCGTCAAACCTTAGAACAGCCTCCCCCCAACCTGGACTTGGCTCTGGGTTGCTTCTTGCCACGCAGGTGGACCCTGTGGAAGAAAATGCTGGAAAACCCCGCTGTGCCCTTACGTGTTTGGGGCGCCTCTTAGGAATGCAGGCTCCGGCGGCGTTGGCTCCGCAGGTGCTCTGAGCGCGGCAACCTGCGCTGGGCCCGGAGCTCGCGGCGGTGGCGTCGTCAGGCCCCGTCGTGTGCCCTCAGCCCGCAGCCGCCCGCCAGGAGATGCTGACCACCCGGACAGGCTCTGCCGTGGGGGGCGCGGCTGCCGGCGGTGCCGGGAAACCTTCAGGGGTGAGGGGCAGCTAAGCTGAATCTCCGAGGATGGGGACACGTCTTCCAGGTAGCGGGAGGGATAGGCTTTCTGGGAAGAGAAGGCAGCGCGAACCGCCACGTGGAGGCGCGTGCGCGGCGAGCCGCGTAGCCCAGAGCAGTTGTCGTGCAGGGGACGCGGGTGCGCGCGCGTGCACCTGGGCAGCTTGGCTGGGGTTAGGACCCCAAGTGGCCCATACGTGTCGTGTTTCAGGCTCCATCCTGTAGGCCAGGCTTCCCGAGTCATGTCTGGGATTCTGAAAATAAATGTCCTGTGGCCCCCAGAGTTTGGGAAAGTAAATGCCAGCCCTGCAACGGGGATTCACGCTCTGCTTGAGTCTATCAGAGCTTCTGAGAAAACCTACAGCAAGGAAAAAAAAAAACCCACAAAATGATAAAACCCAGGGTTTCCCAAGAGAACTTCAGCAGAGCTCTTTCCTGGCAGAACACACGTGACCTCCTCCTGGCACACCGGGGTTCTGGGGAGCCCGGTTTGGGAAGCGTTATGTGGGATTAGCCATGAGGATGCGGGAGAGCCATTGAAAGGGTTTAAGAGAAGTGAGGGTGACGAGGTCAGTCTTGTGTTTGGACCGCGTCCAGGAGACTGGGAGCATGGTGCCACTCGATGTCATGGAGATGGGCGTTATCATTTCTTGAACCCCCATGGCACCTTCTGACTCGGGGCTCAGAACCAGCCGCCTGGTGGGTCTGGGAGTCAGAGAGCTCAGGGTGGGGCTGGCGCCTGCCCACTGCAGCTCGGTGGTGCCTGTGGGCCCCTTCCCAGTGCCAACTCTCCCAAGTAGTGGATGCTGTTAGAATCCGTCTCCAGGGTGCCGGGGGTCAGCAGGGACGTTGGAGGGGGTCCGATAAAGGTTTTGAAACCTTTATTCTTGACTGAGGGAGTCCGCGTCTGTGAAGCACCTTCTCTGTGTGTCCCGCTGGCCGTGGGCTGGTAATAAGGCCCCTGTAATGAGGCAGACCCCCATCTGTGTCCTGGAGAAACTCAGACAGTGGTGGAAACACAGGAGGGTGAGAAGAGGACAGTAGCTCAGTGACCACAGACAGACGTCTGTCCAGCCCCTGGGCTCAGTAGGTGCTGTGGAAGGAAAGGCTGGCCCACGTGGTGGGTGTCCCTCCTTGCATACCTCCAGTGATGGTGGGTTCACTACCTATCTGTGGAGCTCTTGTGTACTCCCATGTCTGTGCTAGGCAGATACTGCACGGTGTGGGTGAATATCTATCAATGGGAGAGTAAAACCCAGAGAACTGTGTGCAGCGGGTCTGCGTAGAGCAGAGGTGTCCCTTTTCACAGCCTCTCTACCTACAACTGCAGACAAATAGGCCTTCAAGCGTGCAGTTAAATCAGAATCTCAAGCCCTGGGCGGTTCACAACGTGGCATTTAATCATCAGCTTTTATTGTTCAGCCCCAGTGCAGGTGCCAGCAGAGGCCCTCGGCTCTATTTATTTAAGCGCTTTGTTGGCTTTCGATTTTTAATCCTCTTAGCAGCTTCCTGGGGCCTCGTGGGTCTCAGAATTCTGCATTCAGGACTCATCACGCATCGTGACTCCTCTCACTCCCCATGCCCAGACAGCAGGGCTGAACTGCAGCGTCTGGTGGCTCCTGAGGACTCGTGCCAAGAGCCAGGAGTCCAGCCAAGAGGAGCTTAAGGCCCGGGGTGCTGTGCAGCTGTCCTTTTCCCTCCAGGGCTTGGCCTGAGAAGCACCCTCGCCCTCCACGCTCACTGAGCTGGTCTGGAGGTGCACTGGGATCCCACAGCACCCCGTCCAGTCCGTCCCCCCAGGCCTCTCCCCTTCCCATGCACCTCCACACGGTGGCCCGAGGGGGTGGATATGAGACGCACATCTCCCCAGCCCAAAGCCCTGCTGTGACTCTGGGACCACTGGCTTTGGGACGAAGCAGGACTTCTGATGAAGCCTGTGGGCTCAGTACCTCCTGGCCTCTGCAGCCTGCCCACCGTCACCACCAGCAGCGGAGTCCTTGTGAAATCCCTGATCATCTGTGTCGCGAGGGACAGATGACAATGTGTGGAACTCAGGGGAGGGAGAACCCGTCTCTGGGATGGGGAGAGACATAGATCAGGGAGGGCTTCCTGGAGGAGGTGGCATCTAAACAGCCATGGAGAGGTTGACGCAAAGAGAGCCTGTGCTGAGGAGGACAGCAGGAAATGCTGAGCATAAGCTGGTGCCAGACGGAGGAGCTGTGAGGGTGACCCATCTTTGGGAGGTGAGGGACCCCTGAAGGCTTATGGGTAACAGGTGTGCAGAGTGGGTACAGGGGCCCAGCTAGTGCGAGTCTGGTGCCCTGAGGAGGAAGAACTGATGAGGCCTGAGCTAGGGGGACAGCCGAGGGGGACAGGCTCCAGAGGCGTTCATATCTCATGACTGATGGGGGTAGGGGGTCAGGGTGGGCGGCGGGGCCTCTCCTGGAGCAGCGGGTTCGGAGAGCTGTGATGTCATTCTGGCGGGGGGCTCTGGCATGGAGGGTGTCTAGTGGGGCACGGGGTTCCATGACAAGAGCCTGGCTGATGAGTGGCCCTGTCCGTGTGTTGGTGGCAGTATTGCTCTGTTGGTGTCATTGAGAAGGGGTGGCCTAGGTTTGGGACAGGGTAGCGGCCTCACCCACTCTCCAGGCTTTGGGGGCCCCGCCATGACCTGTGAGGCCTGTGGAGCTCCACCCCCACCCAGCCCAAATCCAGGTCCGTCCTTGCCCTCCAGTCCACGTCCGAGGGGACCCAGCAGAGACACCCAGCCGCTTTGGGGATGGACTGCCCTGACTCGGTCACACTGCAAGCATTGTGCTGGGTGAGCTGGAGCAGGGGGGTGCCAGGCTCAACCCACCCCACTGGCTGCGTCCACCTGGCCCGATACGTACCTCTCAGCTGCCGGGAGCTCTGGGGAAAATGAGGCCAAGCAGAGATTCACTTGGCCTCCTTGGAAGCCTGGGGTTCGTGCAGACTGGATGACGGAGTAGCCGGCGGCTGACCGAGTGAGCCGGTGTGTCCTGCCAGAGGGTCTGAAAGCGGCCTCCTCCTGGGCCTGCTCTGAGGCTGAGAAGCCACCAGGTTTCACCAGGGTCAAGGGCGAGACCCTGTGCTCTGGGCTAAACACACATCGTGTCTGGGTGTTTTTGTCACGGCCCTTTAGAAGAAAAGACTCATCAAGGTGAAGTGGGCTGCCCGAGGTCACCAGGTGGGGAGGGACAGCCGTGCTGAACCCGTGTCCTCCTGCCTGTGCATCCGGTGCCCTGTACCCCGGGCAGGCCTCCAGCACCTTGAGGAGGTGGCCTCCCTGCTTGGTTTTGATAAGGGTGTTGAATAAACAGGTTGGAAAGAGAATAAAATCACAGACCCCTTGTCCTCAGTGTAGCAAAGATGTGGCCAGGACGTGTGGGTGTGTGTGCATCCCAAACGGAATGCCCGGTCTGGTGCAGAGGGTAGCAGTACACAAGCCGCCCAACTGTATTCTCCAGCCCCTCTAGCAAATAATGGGCAGAGAGCCACAGCCGAGACCCAGTTCTGTTCCCGGCTGCTCAGGGGTGAGTCCCAGCTCTACCACTTCCCGTGGAGAGACGCTGCAAGTCTAAGCTCTCCACGCCTCAGTTTCTTCATCTGTGAAATGGGGACAACAGATCCTCCTCACTGGGTCATTGACAGTCAATGAGATGATGAATTTCAAGTGCTCTGCACGATGTAAGCGTTAATTAATAGGCGTTAGTGGGAATAAACCTAAATGTTGACAAGTGGACGTCTCTGACGTAAGTGGAGTTTGTGAGAGGAAGGTGGGGCAGTGGAGGACGGGAAGGGTCTGGAGGGCAGTGTCGGTGGAGCGGCTGCCACGTGCCAGGCCCTGCCCACGGGGGTTCCACTGGCCTCGTTTAGTACCCACGTCACAGCTGAGGAGCCTGAACCCAGAGGAGTCAGCTGATGGACCAGTCAGGGCAGGGAGGACTTCCTGTAAGAGGAGGACCAGGGGCTGACCCACCTTGGCTTCCGTGGCTTGGGCGGCCCTATGGGCAGCCCGGAGTCCTGCCTGGCCTGTGGGGCCCCTTTGACAAAGCACAAACGAGCTGATAGCCGAGCCCTCTCCTCCACAGGGTTGGCTGCAGCCCCAGTGGGCTTCACAACCAGAAAAGCCAGGCTGGCCCTAAGCTGACGACCGGCCAAGGCTGGGCTCTCCTGGGGGCGGGACAGCCAGTCACCCTGGCTGAGGACCAGCCTGGGGAGAGAGACGTGCGGGGGGTCAGGGGTCTGGGACCTGGCTGCGGGCCTTGGCGGGTCTCCTGACCTCTCGGAGCCTTTCCCCTCACCTGCAAAATGGGTGAAGATTCCTGCGCTGCAGAGCTGCTGTGAGAACTGCCTGCTCTCGTAAGTGCCCGCAACCCCGGCTGGTGTGGCTCACGGAGACGGAGGCCCGGCTACAGCCCTCCGCCCTGGGTTCCAGAGCCGGGGGCCTGGGGGTCGCACACAACAGCATCGCCCCCCGGGAGCTGTAGCCGCTGTCTTTGGCTGGGGGGAGACAGTTCACTCGGGGACAGGCGTGCTTTCAAGAAAAAGAAAAACACAGGCAGGGAGCCGTCCTGGGAACTAATCAGACCCGGAAGGAAGGCAGCTCTCGGGGCCTCGAAGCCTGCCCCTTGTGGGTGGTGGGTGGGGCCTGGGGTGAGGGCGAGAGGCTGTGGAGGAGCCCCTGGTAACTCCCCTGCCCCCCTGCTGCTCTCCGCTCACCACTGTGGGTCAGGGGCGCCCAGCCCACGGGGACAGTCTCGAAGGGCAGGTCTGGGAGGGGTCACCAGGTGCCTTGGGCCCCAGACGAGTGAGCTCGGTCACTGAGCCCGCTGAGTCAGGGCAGGCTCCGCAGGGGAGGCACGTTGGCCTGGGCCTGGGGGTGATGAGGGAGGGACTGGTTACAGAGGTTTGGGTTGGGGGGGCACTTCAGAGCACGCGTGCTTGGGGAACCAGAGCCGAGGGTACCGGGTTGGGGGCGTGCGGCAGTAGCGAGGCTGCAGGTGTAAATGGGACCTGGACACCCCGGTCCGTGAGCCCTGCTGAGAGGTTGCCATCTGGCCTGCAGGCTGTAGTCAGCGTTACGGACAGATGGGCGCAGGCTGGGACCTTGTGGGCACCTGCGGATGGCCCCTCCATTCCCAGCGCTTACCTAACTACTGGGTGATGGGGGCGCGGTGTCTTCTGATTGCAGGAGGCAATAGAAGAAGGGGCAGTGACCTCGGAGTTAGAGGAAAGAGCTGGGTCTCAATCCTGGCTCTGCCCATTGTGTGCTGGACGGGTAACGCGTACGGTTGTGCAGGTTGCGCACTGCACGATTCCAAGGGAGGTAGTCACGCTGTGATGTTTGTTAAGAATGGTCCTGGAGTTGTGCAGTACACAACCCGTGCAGCAGTACCAGTGGCCCTGTGGGGTGCCTGGGCCAGCCACTGTCCCACCCTGGGCCTCGATTTCCCCATCCCTTCCATGGCAGTCGTGACTGTCCAGAGCTGGCACATCATAGGTCCTCTTTCAGGGTCTGCCGCTGTGCCGGAGGCCCTGACATGCAGAAATGTGGGAGGTGGAGCCCCGGGCCCCGCCTGGCTCCCTGCCAGCCCTTCTCCCCGTCCCTTTCCGCTCTGGCTGTGCCCCTTCCTCTTGCGGGAGGGCGCCACCGCTGGACACCTGGCCTTGTTTGCTTTGCTCTGTGTCAAGTTCTTCCTGACTAGAACTTCCACAGCCTGTGGATTGCAGCTTATTTTTGAAAACAAACAAAAAAAATGTTAACAGCTGAATCTGGTCAAGACTGACTGTTGACTTCAGAACTTTGGCTCCAGGACAGCGTGCAGGCGGGGATGGGGGTTGTCAAAACCCCCAAATAAACAGAGTCTGCCCCAGCCGTGGGGCCCAAGGTTTTCATGTGGAAAGAGGCAGTGGGAACCACGTCTTCCCTTCCCACTGATTCATGGGATGATTCATCTGTGTGCGGGGAGGAGGACCAGGAAGCAAGCCCTGCCCGCCTCCTACCTCCTCCCCGCCACCCACCTCGCTGGCTTAAAGGGACAGGGCCTGGCAGGGCCTGTGTCACCGGCCCCGGCTGACCCAGGAGCTCCACAGGGGAGCCCCAGGCCGTGGGGTCAGGGCGGGCGCGGGCTCTGAAGTCCATGGGACCTGGGGTAGCTCCAGGCCTGTCTCCACCCTAAACCGTCTTTGTCTCCGGCCTGTTTCCTGGGACGCACTGACGCTGCTCTTGTGAGGCTGCTCCCCCCAAAACCTGGTTAACAGGCTGAGCAATGTTCTTTGTGGTGGTGTTTGCAGACCTACTGTGTGCTGGGCCGGATGGGGTCAAGCAGAGCATCATCGCCCTTGGGTTACGGTTAGGGTTAGGCCCCGCCTCCCGTGCCCTCTCTCAAGGGCTGCCTTGGGGGTTCACGTATGCTGGTTACAGCTGGGCTCTCGGGGGATCCGGACATGTGTGTGTCCCAGAGGAGCTGGTGCCTGGGTGGGAGGTGAGCCCAGCCCGGCTTCTCCTTGGAGCTTCCACAGCCCACCAGTCACCAGGGCCCTGCCTCCCGTTGTCTCACACCCCAGCCTGGCTCACAGCCCGTCCAGGCCTTCCTCTCTCGCTTCTGTTTCTTTCTATATCTAACTCGCTTACGGGAGAACATTTAGAAAATCCACAAAAGAAAACAAAATCACTCATAACTTTACCTCTGCCCCCGAGTATCCACCATGAAATATTCTGATGTGTTTCCCGCCAGCCTCTGGCCTGTGAATATTTTACAGGGGGTTTTTGTTTTTAAATCGTCACATGAAATTGAGTGTCACCTATTTTAAGGGATCTCTGCAGAGGCCACACGGGAAAGAAAAGCATTCGGAGGGAGGCGGCCGTGCCGTCCAGATCTGCGGGGGGCCAGGTCAGCTCCTCGGCTGCTTGTGCAGCTCGGCGCTCCGCCTGCGGGACCCGGGCTGGGTCAGCCAGGGGCTGGACAGGCGCGCCTAGCGCTTTGGATCCCTGGGATCTGGGAGTCACGTGGCAGCGCAGCCTCTTCTGATCAGATGTTTTCGCCCCTCCTCTGTCTTATTCACACTGGGCCCAGTTTGGAGTCGGCTGAATCCACCCATAGCTGCCCTCACGCGTGATGCTGTGTCTTTGCATCTCTGTTCCCCTGCCGGTGTGCTCTTCCAGGCCTGGATTAGGGGTGCCACTGGACTCCCCCATCTCACCCTGGGCCTCCCCCTCTCCCGTCACTGGTCACACAGTGCTGTGCCTGGCTGGTCACTGTCCTGTCCCCAGCACTGAGCACACACACACGGAAGGCACTCAGCATCCCTATGAGAGCGAGTGTGGTGGATGAGGCATTACGCTGGCAGCCCCAAGGAGGGCTGGAAAGAAGATGGCCGGGGGGGCTGCCTGGAGGAGGCGAGACTTGAGCTGCACCTAGGACAGGCCAGAGCATCGTGGTAGGGAAAACTGGGGAGCGGTCCACGTGGGAAGGGTGGATGATGGAGCAGAGACTGGGGGTAAGTGGCCCCCATGGTTTACAGAGCAGGGGCGGGGGACACGTGGCCTCACCCGCCTGGGCTTGCCTGTTCCAGCATGGCATGGTGGGCCCGAGCCTTGGCCACAGTAAATCCAGGCCTGGTGCTGAGTCCTCCCCACTGCCTGGGGTCCTCTGGGACCTTGGTGACATGGGGATTGCCTGGCAGGGGAGCTTTCTTGTCAGAGAGCGGAACCTGGAAGGGGCAACAAGGTTGGTGGCTGGCTTCCTTCCCTGTGCCTTTAGGATAGAGCGTGGGGCTTCCCTGGTGGCGCAGTGGTTGAGAGTCCGCCTGCCGATGCGGGGGACGCGGGTTCGTGCCCCGGTCCGGGAAGATCCCACGTGACGCGGAGCGGCTGGGCCCGTGAGCCGTGGCCGCTGCGCCTGCGCGTCCGGAGCCTGTGCTCCGCAACGAGAGAGGCCACAACAGTGAGAGGCCCGCGTACCGCAAAAAAAAAAAAAAAAAAAGCTAGCGCATGAAAGCAGGTTCCCAGTGCCCTTGGGATCGGGCAGGCAGAGCCGGGCTCGGGCCCCACAGGCTAGCTGACGGGTAGCTTCTCCTCCAGAGTTTCAGGGACTGTTGGCCGTCCGCATGGAAATAAACGTGCCTGGCACCCACGTGTGCCAGGAGAGGCAGAGCCGTGGCCCGGCACGGGCCTTGCCCACAAACACAACCTCTGAATCTTAGACGCCACCCCTGCATTGGGCTTTGCCTCTGGGAGGAGGGCTCTGGGCACGGTGGTCCCTGGCGGCCGCAGTTTGATCATCAGGGAGCCACGAGGTGGCCGGCAGTGGGCCACGTCTCCCAGCCAGTCTCCAGCCACCCCGGATAGGCGCCCTTTGATTCAGGCTGACCAAAGGGGGCTGGGCCCACCGTGACCGGCGCCCACAGGCCGGTTGAGAGGCAGACATCACAGGATCCGTGGGGTGGGACCTACTCGCCTCCCCGGACGGAGGAACCCAAGGCAAGCTCTCCTCTGGGCCCCGAGTCCCAGCTCAGGCTTAATTCACAGTCAGGGCCTTGCGGGGGGGGGCCACGGCGGTGGGGGGAGGGCCCTAAGGAAGGGAGCCCTGCAACCCCTGTCCGGATCCTGGCTCTCCTCGAATTGAGCCTCAAGTTTCCCCACCTTTAGGATGGAGCTGATGACCCCTGCCCTGGCTGCCCGCCTGGACAGCTGGGGAGGTGAGTCGGGCTGTAGACGGGGACCGCATTTGTCCACAGATGTTTATGAGGTACCGACTGTGGGCTTGCACCCTGCTCCCGTGCTGCACCCAACCTGCTCCCTCCCGTCCCCTTGGACAACCAGGAAAACCAGATTTTGTCTAGATCCCGAGGCTCCGCCACTTCCCAGAGACCATCAGGAGACATCAGCTGCAAAGCTGGACCTTACAGGCCGAGCCCTCTTTGTTCACCAACGTCAGGGAGCAGGGTGGACCGTGGGGTCCCCCCTTCCCCTCCCACCCCTGCCGAGGCAGGGAGCGTTACAGTTTGCAAGTCACAGCCTATTCCCACAGCTCCCTGGGGGATGGGAGCGGAGAGGCATCTTTGGTCTCACGTTTCAGGTGAGGTGTCGGAGGCCCAGAGAGGGTAAGTGATTTGCCTAAAGCCACACAGCTGGAGCTCAGTGGTGCTCAGCCCAGTACTCATTTCAGGCCCTGAGAGCCCTTACAAGCAGGGCTGGGCAGCGTGGGTTCCAGACAGCGCCGGTCTGTGGCGGGGACCTGGGAGACCCCAGCGTATGCCCGAACAGGGAGACCAAAGGGGTGTGGGCCTTGTGCCACCCACACGTCTCAGGCCTGTGGTCCTGGCAGGCAGCAGCTCCACTGCTGACGGCAGCAGAAATCTGAGCCGGCGACTGTTCCAGGGAAGGTCGTGAGCTGCCTGGCGAGCCAGCCTGGGGCCTGGCTAAGTGAGACACAGATCAGGGTCGGGGTGGGGGCGGGGGCGGCCCTGGCGGCTCCGACAGCGGCAGCCGACCTGGCCCAGATGGGGGCCACATCATGGCCAGGAGGAGGCAGCTCCGAAGGGACTATCCAGGGGCTGCTGCTGTAACCTTGTCCAGCCACTGCAGTAGCCCAAGGCCTGGAGGGACAGGCCGGTGCTGGCAAGGGGCAGGGTCGGTTTCCTCACGCCAGGGCGTTGCTGTATCTGAGAGAAAGGGCAAGGGCCCAGGGCGACTAGCCCAGATCCAGCCTGAGTGTCATGTCAGTGCTGTGTGGCCCCGGGCAAGTGTTCTGACCTCTCTGAGCCTCCTGGCCGGCCTGGCGAGGTGGGGTGAGGAAGCTCAGCAGTAACCATCCTTGGGGCAAGTGAGCCCCCCTTCCCAAACGTCTGGGCCTCGCTAAAGCGCCTGGTTGTGCCTGCCAGCGCAGGTCTCCACCAGCTGACCAGCCCGCGGTACAAATTCAACTTCATCGCTGACGTGGTGGAGAAGATCGCGCCGGCCGTGGTCCACATAGAACTCTTCCTGAGGTACGTGGAGCCCCCCTCGCCCCTCCAAGGCCTCCCCCACAGCTGCTGGGCCCAAAGTAGGCTGAATTCTAGCATCGGGGGGCAGTAGAAGCCAGAGTGGGCGTGGGGTCCGGCGGGCCTCGCTCGGAGCGCCGGGCTGCTGTCGCCCTTGCGGGGGATGCCCCCCTCCCTGACTCTGACCTCCTCACCGAAGGAGACAGAAAGCACCTCTCAGGTGACCGGGCTGTGGGACGAGCAGGTGCGAGGTCGGGGGTTGCTCAGGTGTCACAGGGACACTGCAAGCCGCTGGCTCCCTTGGAATCCTGGGGTCTGGTCCCAAACTGACTTCATACCCCGCAAAGAGAAGACACGAATAGCATGACTTTTCTCAAATCTAAAGTGTTTCTTCCATCGAGTTTCCTAACCTTTTGGCCGGTAGCAGCCCAGATGAGCCACACAGGGTCCGAACCCCAGTCCACCCGCTTGGGATTGGAGGGAGCCAGGCCCCCGTGTGCCACGCTGCCCGAGGGGACGGTCACTGAGGCCTCGACCGCGACCCCAGGACCTTGCGTGACCTCAGAGCGCTCTGCCCAGGCGGTGGAGGCTGGCCGGCGACACTATGCCCAGCTGAGGCACAGAGGACCAGGTGGCCCTGGGGGTTCCCGGGAGTGGGCACAAGTGCTGGCGCCCTGACTCCTGGCCCCAGCACAGGGCCCCCTGCTCGCTGGCCGTGGGGCTTCCCTGGTGGGAGCCCTTGTCTCTGGGCATGACCGGCCCCCCGTCTCTGGAGGGCAGGGCCCGTGCTCAGCACTGCTGGGGCTCCATGCGGGGCGGGGCGGGGCGGGGGAGACCAACGGTGTGGGCTCGGCAATGTCCGCGGACGCCTGCTGGGTGCCCGCCTCCTAAAGGAGAGGCCAGGACCAGGCAGCCTGTCCCTTAGCGCTGACTGACAGCCCGTGCCCCTTCCCATGGATCCATAAGGCGGGCTCCCGCGTTCCCATTTTCTGGACGTGGAAACAGAGACCTGGGGAACTGCCCCAGCTGCAGAGCTGCAGAGCTGCCCCAAGTCTCCTGCACCTCAGAGCTGAGCCCATCCCCCTGCTATACGCTGACCCCTCACTGTCCTTTCCACGGGCCCCAGACCCTGAGACGTGTCATTAAGGAAATGACACTCACTGGACATGTGAGTGGCGCGTCCCTGGCCTTGCAGGTGGCTTGGAGGGGGGCAGCGTCTTTCCAGAAGGCCCCAGGCATCAGACCCCCAAACCGGCAGGGCAGGCGGTGGTGCCATCTCCACGTCAGCCTTGGAGGCTGATGTCGCGTGGTGAGGCCAAGGCGGGCGAGACCCCGGACACCCGGAAATGATCCTCCAGCGCAGGCGCCTCTGGCCGTGACCCCGGAGCCAGAGAGGAGGCCCTGGGCGGCCCGGGGCCCTTCCGCAGACACTCGACAAACCCTACACGTGGCAGCCCGTGTGCGGCTGCCACTCGGGGGCCCACGTGGGAGGAGGCGGGGCCAGGAGCTGGTTGCTGGCGTGAGGGCACAGACGCTCTGGTCACCCCTGCAGAGGGCCGAGTGACCAGGTGCCTGGTCCAGACCCCCGCTGTGCCCTCTCCCTGCCTGGCCCGGGCAGCTGGTCACGCCGCTGGCCCCGGAGGCCCGCCTACCCCGTAGGGCTGCTGTGGGCGCGGAATGACTTGGCCCCTGGCTCTTGGTGACACAAGTTGTCCCTGGTCCTCCTGACGGTGAGGTGGCATTTCTGCACCTCCCAGAGACCCTGCCATCCCTGCTCCTTCCCTCCCGTTGTCTCTGCCACGCAGCCTCAGGCACTGATGACCTGCTCCGTCCAGGCCCTGCACTGGGGTCCCAGAGGAGGCCGACCCCGCTCCCGGGGTACGTCCCCAGCTGTGTCGGGCGCCCTGGGAGCTGAGGCTGCGACCCAGAGGGCCCCAGCCGCGGGGGGGGGGTTGTCCCCGCCAGAGATCACTGACTCGGGCCCCAGGCCAGCCACGTCACCTGTTCCACCCCGTTTCACGGAGGCAGACGCTCAGGCCGGTGTCCATGCTCTGCCACGCCCAGGGCTGCCCCTGTAGGCGCGTGGCGTGGAATTCGCAGAACGCGGCCTCACCAGCTCTGCTCCTTGTGCTGTCTAGGGCTTCAGGGTAGGCAGCGGTGGGGAGGCGCCAGAGGGAGGTGGGAGCACGCTCCCCTCAGCGTTTAGACCCTCTCTCTGCGCAGCCAGAGGTCTGGGACACTGACGTTCCCCGGGGACCTGCTGTGTGACGGTCCGTGGAGGCCCGGTGCACATCCCTGCATCTGCCCTGTGCCAGGAGCAGCCCTGCTTGTCGGCCAGCTGCCTGCAGGCCCCCGGCTCAGCGGAGCCGGTGTTGTTGGCCCATTTCCTAGATGGGGAGACTGAGGCTCAGCGGGGTCGGCCTCCTGCCCACAGTCAGGCAGACGTGCGTGGGGACTGGACTCGGGGTTAGAATCCCGGTCTGTCTGGCCCCAGGGCAGGAAGTGCCTGCTGTGTCGTCGGGGGTCTGACATTCACGGGCCTCCTGACTCATCCTCGCGGGTGGCAAGTCACAGATCGCGGGCCCCTCTCTGTGGCCGTGAAATGGGTCTGTAGACGCAAAGACCTGGCCAAGGCCACAGCCAGGAGGTGGCGCAGCCGGGATCCGACGCTGGGCCTGGTGGACGCCAGGCCCGGGCACTGGCTCTGCTCCTTTGCCCCCGGCCCACTGCTGCGGCCGACCCCCACCCCGGTCCTGAGCGGCCGCCCGCTCGCCTCCCCGCAGACACCCCCTGTTCGGCCGCAACGTGCCCCTGTCCAGCGGCTCAGGCTTCATCGTGTCGGAGGCTGGCTTGATCGTGACCAACGCCCACGTGGTGTCCAGCACCAGCACCGTCTCGGGCCGGCAGCAGCTCAAGGTGCAGCTGCAGAACAGTGACACCTACGAGGCCGCCATCAAAGACATCGACAAGAAGTCGGACATCGCCACCATCAAGATCCACCCCAAGGTGAGCGCGCGGCGGGGCAGTGGGGGGGCGGGGCCTTCCTGGCCCCGGGGCTCTGAGACGCGCTGGCCCAGCCCTCCCGTCGGACGCTCGGAGGAAGTGAGACCCCCCGGGGACCGGCGACGTGTCCCCGGTCTTGGGTCTAGTCAGACTAGAAGCCGGGCATCCGGACATCGCCCTGTGCCTCCCCTGAGCCGCCCGTAGCCACTCCCACGCGCAGGGTCTCCGAGGCCCAGGACACTCCCGCTGTCCCTCCCGGGCCCATTCCTGGGGATGCCGCTGTCCCCGTGGGGGTGACAGAGGCCAGTGGGGAGCACTCGGCGTGCTTGTCCCCCTCCATCCCTCCGCTTCCACATCGGCACCCCAGCTGAGCGGGCGGAGCTACCCCGGGGCCACAGCGCTCCTCCGTGACGACCACTGGCCATTTCTGGGAGGCCAGCCTGTGCGCGCTCCCCCCCCGCCGTCCCCACCATAGCCCTTGGCGGGAGGGGCGCCGGTGGCCGGCTCTTTCAGAGGGGAAACTGAGGCCTGGGCGGTCAGGTGATTGCCCGAGGCCAGGCTAACCGAGGGCAGGTCGGGCCCACTCGGCTGAGTCCTAGACTCCCGCAGCGTGTTTCCTGTCGTCCAGCGTTGTGGTCACGGCTCTGCGGGCCGCTGCGGGCTCACCTGCGGTGACCTGTGCCCTGCCTATGCCACGAGGTCCCCGAGGGGCGGGCCCATGTGGGCCGGCGAGGCCAGCTTGGCCGAGTCTGACCCTGGCTTCCGCTCTTTCTGGATAAAGTCGCCAGCACTTGAGATGATCGGTCTTCTGCAAGGAGGTGTTCTCTTGCCCGATCACGGGAGAGGAGGTTTGGTGGCTCCATGCCACTATCCTAACGGAGGCCCCTGCCCACTTTTGAGCCCTTTCCCAGTAGTTGTTGAGTCTGGGAACACCACCTCCATTTTAAAGACGAGAAAACTGGGGCTGGGGGAGGAGGGAGGGACTCAAGGACAGAGGCTGGCACACTTTTTCCGTGAGGCGCCAGGTAGTAAATGATTTGGACTTCGCGGGCCCTGTGGTCTCTGTAGCAACTTCTCTGCCCTGGACTGGGCAAACAGCCACAGGCCGGATGGCTGGACTCTGGCCCAAGCAAAGATCATTTACAGAAGGGGCTGCTGGATTGGGCTGCATTTGCCCAAGGGCCACAGTGTGCGACCCCTGCCCAAGGACCCCTGTGGGGAGAGACAGAGCTGGGTTGGAGCCCAGGTCTGGCCGTCTCTGGGTCTCTCCCCTTCCGGGCACTGGAATCCCATGGGGGGCAGGGGCGCACCCCAGCAGCCACCTGGGGCCAAAGAGGCCAGCAGAGTCAGTAAGACCCAGGGGCCCTGCTGCCCAGAGATGCCCAGCGCCTGCAGCGGTGCTCCTGACGGCAGGTCTGCCTCTTAGCCTCCGAGCCCTGCACGTGGCATCAAACCAAGCTTTGGGGAAAGCTGCCGACCTGCGTTGGCCCTCTGGGTCCTCACCCCGATGGCAGCGCCCGGTGCCTCCACCTGGGACCCTTTGTGCCACTTACTGAGGCTCCGCCGTCCAGCAGCACAGAAGGTGGCACGTCGAGACCCCACGCCTTCCCACGTGGGCACAGCCGCTTGGTGTCTCCTTAACCCGCCCGGAGGTCCCCTCACTCCGTTGACAGGCGTTTACCTTTCCGCCTCTGTTGAGAGCCGCTATGAGAAACAGGGAAAAATTCTTATTTGACGTGGTGGCAACTGCGTAGAAGGGGAAACTCCCGACATGGGCGCGAGAGCAGAGGCCAGATGGAACCCACGGTGCCGAGGGTTCATAGTGGGGGATCCTGCCCCCCGACTTCCAGAGTTAGCCGAGGCCGCTGTGATCCGAGCGCGGCCGCCTCCGGGGCTTTTCTTCCGTTTTCCATTGTGTAATTTAGAAGCTTCACTTCCCTCCACAATCAGCATGTGGATTTCATGTTATTTCGCTCACCTGGACGTTTGCTTCCTGCAGTTGCCTTTGTCCCTGACACACCATTGGTGGGGAAACTCCAGCACCCTGTAGAGAAGACTTTTTACCTGGAAATGAGGACAGACCCTCAGGAAGCTGTAGAAGGGGTGCTGAGGGGGGTCCCACGTGCCGCCCCTCCCCCCGGGGTGACACCTGACATGAGGGGTGCAACGTCCAAACCAGGAAACCCTCCAAGTTCCCGGGCGTCTCCTCCTCTGAGCTTTTGCTCCCCGCAGCTTCCAGAACACGGAGGCAAATGAGGCACGGCCCCTCTCCGAGCTCCCAGTCCAGTTGTGGAGTCAGACAGACAGACAGACAGGCTCCGCCGGCTCCAGGAGAGAACAGGAGAGGAGAGTGCGGGTGTCCTCGGCACGCAGGGGCGGGACGGGGATGTGCAGAACGTGGTTAAGTCACTTTAAATGTCTGGCCTCAGCTTCCCTGTGTGCCTGTATTGGGAGATCGGGTTGAGCTGCATCGGATTCCAAAACCAGTGTCGCGGGTCCCCACCGGGCTCCGGGGCTCCCGCGGACCCCACTCCACGCATCGGTGTGTGCATTTTCCGGCTGCTGCTGTCCACGGCTTTTGTCGGATTTTCAGAGGGATCTGAGACCATTGAACCACTGAGCTCGGTGGGCTCGGTGGGCTTGGAGGCCGGGCCTGGTTCGACGCTCTGTGCGTTCTTCCTGTGACGGCCCCCCGAGGCCTACCCTAGGGAGACCCGTGGTCACTGGGGGGCCGAGCCTCTGCTCTGTGAACGCCAGCCCTGGGTCTCGGGGCCACCACAGGGCAGCCAGACCTGCCTTGGTCAGCAGCCCTGACGGCTCTGTCCAGCTGCTTCAGGGGCCACCCTGCCAGGGGCCTGGACGTGATCTGGCTCTGGTCCCACCAGAGGCCGGCAGCTGAGCCTCCCTCCCCGTGTCCCCCCCACCTCCCCCCAGAAAAAGCTCCCGGCGCTGTTGCTGGGCCGCTCGGCAGACCTGCGGCCCGGCGAGTTTGTGGTGGCCATCGGCAGCCCCTTCGCCCTGCAGAACACGGTGACCACGGGCATCGTCAGCACGGCCCAGCGGGACGGCCGGGAGCTGGGCCTCCGGGACTCGGACATGGACTACATCCAGACAGACGCCATCATCAATGTGAGCTGCGCCCGCTGTAGCCACGGGGCTCCGGCCCCAGAGCCCTCGCTGTCACCGGGCGCGCCCAGCGGCCAGGAAGTTCTTTCTTTCCATTAAGTGGAGCCCTGACTCCCTGTGACTTCCACCCACGGGTGCCAGGCCGGCCCTGGGAGTTAGAGGCTGCTGCCCTGACCCGGGACAGCCCTTCAGGGGTGTAGAGGCCTAGCCAAGGCCCCTGAAATATCTTTGCCCCAATGCACACCCCGGTCAACATTGATTATTACCATTATTGTTACTGCCGCTGTTATGGTGGACGGCACCTTTTGCATATTCACAAAGCACTTTGACGCCTGGCGCCTGCCTCTCTGGCTTTGCCGTGGTTCAGACCCTCTTCCGGAAGCGTGAGGTTTTGAGAGACTCCTCGAGGCTGGTGGGGTGAGAAATGGTGCCCCATCCTGCGTCCGCCTCGTGCCGCCCTCCCCGCCGCCGCCCCCCCCCCCCCGTGGATGTGAGGCCGGAGGGAGCCCACGGGGTCTGTGCAGACAGCACGGGGCCGGTCGGACCCTCGTGATCAGGCGGCCGTGCGCTTGTCCTCTGTGGGCCTCGGCTTCCTTATCTATGAAACGGGCGACAGTGATGAGGCCTTTGGACGTTGTCCGGGGATGACATTCAATTTCATGTTTCTGTGCTGGTTGGAATGGTAGTTGGAAGAAAAAGCTTCAGGAACCCCCGGGGTCGGGGGGCTCAGGGCACAGCTAATGCCGAATTTCTTCCCCCTGCAGTACGGGAACTCCGGGGGACCGCTGGTGAACCTGGTAAGTGTCCCCTAGAGCAGGGGCCTCAGGTTTTCGGGGGCTCTGCTCACACGGCGGGTGGGGCACAGCCTCGAGGCAGGCGTGGGACCCAGAACACAGCCAACAGCCTGGAGGCCCGGGAGGAGGCTATGACCCCGAGCACGTGCTGCCCCGTGCCCCCAGGGGAGCTGGTGCTGTCAGAGGAGTGAGGGACGCCCCGAGAACAGCAGCCCAGGCCGGGGCTGTGTGCCTGTGGTGGACCTGGGGCAGGCGACACGGGTTGGGGATGAGTCGCCCCCTCGGGGTCCCCCTGTTGTCGTGTTGATAGGAGACAAGATGGGCGTGCCACGCACCTCGGCACCCGGGCTCCGTGGGTTTGGTCCCTGCGTCTGGGCCGTGTAAGGATAGACCAGGCCAGCCGAGGTGCAGCCCTCTCTAAGACACGGATGCCTGTTCCCCCAGTGCCAGATCTCAGGGAAATGCCTTAGACTTGCCATTCAGGCAGGACTTGGGAGGGGGTCCCATCCAAGGAGGGGGTCAGACAGGGACACACCCAAGCACAGTGTGAGGAGCAGGGAGAGCTCCAAAGCTCCAGCTCCGGGCTGGAGGACCTGGCAGCTGACGTGCGATCAGGGAGGGCTTCCTGGAGGCGGGAGCATCTCATCTGGGCTGTGAAGATGGAGGGTTTGGGTGGGTGGGGACGTGCAGGAGAAGGATATTCCAGGCAGAGGGCAGAGCACGGGCACGGGGTGGAGGCGTACAGGCAGGTGTCGCTGCTGGAGCGACAGATGGGACGGTGCAAGGAGGCCGGTGCACCACGTCCTGACGCGGAGGGTGCGTCTCCCCGCGCCCTGACAAGCCCGAGGCTCTAGTAGCGGTGCTGAGACCATAGCGCTGGTGTTCAAGAAAGCTCGTGTGGGAGGACCTTAGGCCGGAGGTCAGGAGGCCACGCCCTCTGGTCCAAGCGGAGGGGGGTGGGCATACGGAGGGCGCCGATGAGAGACTCTCCACCCCTGGATCCTCTCCTCGCCTGGTCCTCCCGCCTCACGGCTCCTGGGGAACAGGTGGGGATGGGCACTTGTGGGACCGGGCAGGCGAAGTGTGCCTTTGTCCAAAGCTCTGCGGCAGGCCCCAGAGGGCACCCCTGGTGACCAGGCCGGGCTCTGGCCTGGGTCGTGTGCAGGTGTCACCCCCGAGGTGAACGGGAGAGCCGGGGCAGGGGTGCCTGCTGGGCTGAGGGAGGGGCTGGGTCCAGGAGAGAGGCCTCAGGCTGCAGATCCGGCCCAGCTGCACCAGCCTCGTGGTGGGCAGGGCAGGGCAGGGTGGGAGCCCAGCTCCAAAGCGACAGAAAGGAGGGGGGATGCTGGGGGCGGCCCTGGGCCCACTCGCCCCGCCCTGCTTCTAGAAGGAGGGCATGGGGGGCTCCCACAGTCCTCATCACGTCCCTCTTGGCTCCAGCCCCTCAGAATGCTGCCTGGGGGTGTCTTCGGTCGGCGGGCTCTGCTTCTCAGGGGCAGACTGCAAGCTTCCCCGGCCGACACTCTCCAGCGATGGGGGCGGGGTCAGCTTTGGAGGCAAGTGGGGGGAGAGGTGGGGGTCCCTGACCCAGGTGTGAACCCCAGAGCACCTTTTCGGAGCTTCTCGGGGAGGGTGCTGATGGTCAGGGTCCCCTGTGGGGGCCGAGCCACGGACACGCTGCTCTGCCGCTGAGGGCAGAGGTCGCTTGGGCTCCCCGAGTGACCACCCGCTCTCATCACCTGCCCAGGACGGCGAGGTCATCGGCATCAACACGCTCAAGGTTGCGGCCGGCATCTCCTTTGCCATCCCCTCGGACCGCATCACGCGCTTCCTCACGGAGTTCCAGGACAAGCACGGCAAAGGTACGGAGCCCCCACGTGGAGGCAGGGAGGCTGTCCCAGGGCTGAGGCCACAGCCTCCAGCCGGGCCAGGAGATCCTGCAGTGCTGTGTGCCCAGGCTCACTCCTGACCCGGTCCTGACGCCCTGAGACCCCCGCCCGGGACACCTCAGCCTCTCGCAGGCCTTCCGCTTCATGGCCACGGTCACCCCTCTACCGTCCAGACGGGCCCCTCTGGCTGGGGCTCATCAGCCTCACCTCCCACCTCCAGGGGTTTGGCCCCTGGGCTTCACCTGTCTGGGCTGCTCCGTAGTTGTCAGAACCCAGTGCTTCCTTCTTTCCATCCACTCACCCCCCCACCCCCCCGTCCGACCGTCCGTTCTTCCACCCGCCCCCCCATCCCTCCACTCACCCTTCATCCATCTATCCTTCCTTTCTTCCTTCCTTCTCCTTCTTTCCTTCCTTCCATCCCTCCTTCCTTCCTCCCACGCATTCACCTGCCCACCCATGAGTTCTCCCTCTTTCAGCCCTCTGGCCATGCAGACTGCCAGGCAGCATAGCCTCTCCTCCAGGGGAGCAGAGCCCAGAGTCCGGATCCTTGGACATTACCCTCTTCTCATCCTCCGTCTCCTACCCCCATCCACACAGGCATGTCCAGCCCACCCTGCCTGCCCCCAGATGGCCACGAGCATCCATCTGGGAGAGGCCTTGACGAGGCCAGCTGACTGTCTGTCCCCTGTCCCTTGTCCCTAGTAAGGACAGGCCAGCCGCTTGCCCCAAGTCAGTGGTCACGGCCACTCTCCAGAGGAGGGCCGCGTTTCTGATCTCTGGACCTTTCCTGGCGGCCTCCGCCTTCCCATGATATTCTCTTCACCTGAGCAACTTCTCCTTCCGTCCAGTGTGTCTCCCATGACCCCTCGTGGCCCGCGCCCAGACCTGACGCAGCCCTGCTGTTCACACCTTCACATTGCTCCCCGTCTCCTCCCAGCCCCTTCGCCAGCAGCCCACTGAGGGCAGGGAGACTTCTTCATGCCTGCCCCGTCCTGCACGCCCCCACCAGCCAAGTGCACAGACTCCAGTACAGCCCAGACCAGGGCTAAGAGGACTGGTCCCATGAAGAACCGCAGTTGAGGACCCCGTTTGCTTCGTCTGTGTCCCTTATGTGAAGACAGCCTGAAGCCAGGGCACAGCCGGTCTTCCCTAAGGAAGCTGAGGGCTTCTGTTGGCCAGGGGATCATCTCACCTCTTGAGCCCTTTTCTCCTTGGCTGCTAGGAAGCTCAGAACTTGATCCAGGGCTGCACCTGCGTACCACACTTGGTTTTTCCTCTAATAACCAAGTTTTCCAGTTTAATTTTCTTCTGCTCCAGGGGTGCCTTTGACTTTGGCCACCTTCCTGGAAATCAGTGGGGCTGTACCTGGCACAGATTGAGCTGTGAGGTGACTGACTTGTTGGAAATGGGGTGATAACATCCTCTTCTTTTTTCTCTCTTCCTCTGTTGTTGTACAGGGACTGTCCCCATCCTTTGTTGTACGGGGACTGTCCCATCAGCACTGACCTCACCCCGGGCCCCAGGGAACACTCGTCCCCTGTCCCCAGAGCTGTCACCTCCCTAAGGACGTGTGGACTAATGAAAGAGCCCAACAGATTTTAGCTGAATGACTGAATTTATAATTTTAGAGCCTTCTGAAATTGACTGAAGTTCACTTTTAGGTTTTTTTTTTTTTTTTAATAAAAATACCAAATCATCCAAACCCAGTTAATCTAAATTTCTTTAAGACTAACCATCTTTTTATTATAGTGAGGGCATGTTAGTTAAGATGTGCTTCTTGTTTCCATCTAGGGGTTGGGGGGCAGAGGACTCCGGGGGACTTTCAAGGTAAGCGTGGCCCCCCAGGAGTGTCTGGGGGTTCAGGCAGCCTTAGGTCTAACATGTATCCACAGCAGGTGATTGAGTTAGTGGACTGGGCCATCCTAGGTGTCTACCCAGAAGGTACGCAGATAGTACACAAGCTTATGCCCAGGACTGAGTCGTGTGTGACCCTGGACTAGCCCTGTCCTTACTGGAAGCCTCGGAGAGTTGGAGAGGGAGGAAAGGGAAGAGGGCCAGTTGTGCTTACATATAAGTCTAACCCTGACCACACTCTCCACTGTCATTCAACATGGTCTAGGAAGTCCTAGCCATAATAATTAAATGAAAAAAAAAAAAAGAAAGAAAGAGATAAGAGGAATCTAATGGCAGAGGATAAAGGAAAACTGTCACTCTGTAGATGACATGATACTCTCTATATAGAAGATGCTGAAGGCGACACCCAAAACCAAATAGAACCCGTCAGAAAACTCCGTTAAGTTGCAGGATACAACGTTAATCTACAGAGTCCATTTTGGGGAGACAAGAGTCGATGCCGGAGACCAGTTAGGGGCCCACAGCAGCCTTTCTGGTGGCCAGGCTCGGGGGTGGCAGCCGTGGGGTGAGGGCTGGTCGGGTCCGGGATCTGTCTTGAACTTGGAGCCAGTAGGACCCGCTGAACCGTGGGGTGGGGTGTCAACGAGAAACCGATATGGCTCAGAAACCCTCTGAGCGAGGGGGAGTGAGGGACATTTCCTGGGGTGGGGGCCCTGGGGCAAATCAAGAGATTAGTCTTGACGCCGAGAAGTCCAGGTGTGAGAGCATCGCTGTCGTGTCTGTTGGTTGAAGTGAGAGTCAGTTCACGTGGCGCGCGGTTGACCGTGTGAAAATGTACCCTGCGGTGCATTTCTCCTTCCCGGGGTAGCATCCGGCCCCTCAGGCAATCACTTCCCCGCCCCGCCGCCCGCACTGTTGTTTTGTTACCGTCTTTGATGTACTTGCCTCACTTTGGATCAGCCTGGTTCCGTCTTTGTTTTGTTACCGTCTTTGATGTACTTGCCTCACTTTGGATCAGCCTGGTTCCCTGACACGTTTAGAAAGAAACAGGGCACCCAGCCTCCCTCCAAGCCTTGTTTCCAGCATCGGACACGCATCACTTAGGTGATTTTCCAGTAAGGACGGAGAGACGAAGGGTTGCAGTTATGATTCTGTTTCTGGAGAGGAGCCCGCGAGTGGGCGGGGCCCGCTGCTCCCGGGTGGGTGGAGGGTGAGGAAGCACCTGCCCCAGGACATCTGACGGGAGAGCCACTGGCCGCAGGTGACCCTGGGCTACGCTTCTCGAGGCCGCGGGTTTCTTCCTCTTTGGTAAGCGCGACCTTGGGGCCATGAGCGAAGCTGACCGGCGGCCAGTACCCGTGTCAGGAGCAGGATGGAGGGCTGAGGCCTCAGGCCCCGGGCCCTACCCCTTTCCGCTGAGGACCTCATCCAGTCTTGTGGATTTAAGTGCCATCTAGAGAGTGACTCCCCCAAATTGACATCTCCAGCCTGACCCTCTCCCCAAACCCTAGACTCAGATGTACAACTGCTTGTCACCCCCCACCCCCAATCTGTGTGTCCCCATCACCATTCCCCTTCTCAGTTATGGCAGCTCCATCCTTCCAGATGTTTCACCTGCATCCACTCCATCAGCCAGCCCCGCTGGCCCTACCTTGGGGACCTGTCGGTCCCCTACTGCCCTCTTGCCATCTCCAGCTCCACCCCCCCTCCGCCAAGCCGGCCACCAGGGACACTCAGCTCCTCTCTGCTCCTCTGTCCCTGCCTTTGCCCCCCACAGACTCTGCCCACTGCCAGAGGAGCTTCTTGCAAAATTGAAGGCAGACTGTGACGTGTCTCTGTGCAAACCCTCCCCGGGCTCCACCTCACTGGGAGTAAAACCCCAAACCCAGAGCCCACCGGATCGATGGGGTCGGGGCTCCCATGTGCTCTGACCTCATGTCCCACAGGTTCCACCATCTGGAACATCCATCAGTCTTCCTTGGTGAAATGTCTGTTTACATAATTTGCCCATTTTAAAAATTGGAGTTGTTCGTGTTCTTAAGTTTTGAGAATTCTTTATACATTCTGGATAGGATCCCTCTGTCAGATAAATGAATTGCAAATATTTTCTCCTGGTGGCATGTCTTTTCATTCTCTTAAGAGCAGAAGTTTTGTAAATTTTGATGAAGTCTAATTTACCAATTTTTGTAAATGGATTGTGAGTCTAGTGTTATATCAAAGAAACCTTTGCTAACCAAAGGTCCAGGAAGATTTTCTCTTACATTTTCTTCCAAAAGTTTTACTTTGTGAGGTTTTTAGACTTAGGACTATTAAGTGCTTTGAATTAATTTTTTAAAATAGTGCCAAATATGAATCAAGTTATTTTTTCTTTTCTTGCCTTGGATATTCAGTTGTTCCAACATCATTTGTTGAAAAGACTGCCCTTCTTTACTGAATCACCTTTGCGCTTTTGTCAGAAACAAAATGAGTATATTCTGTTCCACTTGTCTTTTTGTCCCTCTTTATACCAACATTACTGTCCTCTTTACCGTAGCTTTACGATGAGTCTTGAAGTCAGTCTTCCAACAGGTCTTCCTTTTCAAAGTTGCTTTGGTTCTTCTAAATCCTCTGCATTTCCATACAGATTTTAGAATCAGCTAGTCAATTTCTACAACCCCCCCCCAAAAAAAACCCTGCTGGTATTTTGATTGGGATGTGCTGAATCTATAGACTGATTTGGGGAAAATTGTCATTTTACCTATATTAAATCTTCTGGCCCCTGAACAGAGATACCTCCTCACTATTTAGGTCTTCTTTGATTTCTCTCAGCAGAGTTTTCTAGTTTTCAGAGCACAGCTATTACACATCTTTCATCAGATTTATTCCTAAGTATTTTGCAATTTTTGATGCTATTCAAAATTATTCTTCTAAATTTCAGTGTCTGATTGTTTGTTATGAGAATATGCAAATAAAATTGATTTTTGTATGTTGATCATAAGAGACCTGCAACTTTGATAACTCACTGATTAGTTCTTTTTGGTAAATTCCATCAGGTTTTCTAAATAGATGATTATGCCGTCTGTGAATAAAGACAGTTTTACTTCTTCCTTTCCAATCTGAATGCTTTTTTTTTTTAATTGCCTGGCTAGACCCTTCTATAAAAATATTGAATAAAAGTAGTGAGAGTGGACATCCTTGCCTCATTACTGGTGTTAGGGAGAAATTTTCAGTTTTTCACCATTAAGTATGATGTTAACTAAAGGCTTTTCATAGATGTTTGTTATCAGGTTGGAAAAGATCCCTTTTATTTGTAGTTGTTACTAGGAGTAGATGTGAGATTTCGTCAGCTGCTTTTTCTGCATCCTTTGAGATGCTAGTTTTCCTTTTTAGTCTGTTAATATGGTAAATTTCATTGGTTGGTTTTTAAATATTAAACCGTCCTTGCATTCCTGGAATAAACCTCACTTAGTCATGACGTATTATCCTTTTTATATATTGTTGGATTTGATTTGCTGAAACCATTTAAAGATTTTTTTTCTCATATATCTTCATGAGGGATATTGGTCTAGTTTTCCTTTCTGGTTTTGGTATTGGGATAATGAGTTGAGAAGTTGTTTAGGAAAAAAACTCACTCTGTCAGTCTCTTCCGCTCTCAATTTTCTACTGCGATACTATTTCGCTTCTGACACATCTGGTCAGCAGTGTGTGGGGTTTCCCCACGCCAAGCTGGGTGCCTTACAATTTAACTCAATTCTGACACCGTCTACCTGGAGATAGCATCAGACCCCACAAGTTAAGGGCTCAGTCCTACAAGACTGCCCCCCTACCCTGCTTTCAGATGCCAATTACACACCTGTGACTGTAAATCAGAATTACCCATGACCCCCTTCTCGGGTTGGATCATTTGCTAGACCAGGAAAACTGTTTACTCACTAGATTACCAATTTATTATGAAAGGATATGTCTGAGGAACAGCCTGATGAAAGAGATGAAGAGGGCAAGGTATGGGGGAGGGGTACGGAGTCCTTGCTCTCTGGGTGCACTATTCTCCTTGCATGTCCACATAGTCACCAACCCAGAAGCTCTTCGAACCCATCTTTTTGGGGTTTATGGAGGCTCCATGACATAGGCATGATTGAATAAATCATTGGCCATTGGCAACTGATTCAACCTCTAGCCCCTCTCCCCTCCCCAGAGTCAGGGAAAGGAAGGCTGGGGCTGAAATTTCCAGTCCTCTAATTACGTGGTGGTTTCCTCTGGCAACCAGCCCCCCTCCTTAGGAGCTTTCCAAAATTCACCTCATTAACATAAAGTCAAGTGTGATTGAAAGGGACTTGTTATGAATAACAGAAACCCATTTCACCTTTATTGTTCTGGAACTATCTCAGGAACTGAGAGCAAAAGATGCCCCCTGTATCTCTAATCACTTTAGGAACTTACAGAAGTTTTAGGAGCTGTGAGTTAGGAACTCTGGGCAAAGACCAAAATATATATTTCTTATTATAAGTCACAATGTCACAGAAGTACCGTTTTCCATTTTCTAGAGCCACTTGTGTAGAATTGATATGGTATCTTCCTTAAACATTAGTTAGAATTCTCCTGTGAGACCGTCTGGGTCTGAAGTTTCTTTGTGGAAAGATTTTTACCTAGAATCTCAATTTCTTTAATAGATATAGGGCTATTGAGGTTATCTATTTCTTCTTGAGTGAACTTGGTAGTTTGGAAATTTCAAGAAATTTGTCCAATTTACCTAAGTTGTCAAATTTATTGACATCGAGCTGTTCATATTAGTCTCTTATTATTAGCCTCTTAATACGTGTAGAATCTGTAGTGATGTCACTTCTCCCATTCCTGATATTGATCATTGTGTCCTTTCTCTTGTTTTCCTAATCAGTCTGGCTAAAAACGTATCAATTTTATTGAACTCAAGGAATCAACTTTTGATTTTCATTTATTTTCTCCACTATTTCTGTTTTCTATTTCTTTGATTTCTACTCGTTATTATTTCTTTTCTTCTGCCTGTATTAGATTTCATTTGATCTTCTTTTTCTAGTTTTTAAGGAGAAAGCTGAAGTTATTGATTTGATATCTTTCTTTTTTTTCTAATATTGGTACTTCAGTACTATTAATTTCCCTCTAAGTACCACTTTACCTACATCCCACAAAGTTTGGTACATTGTATTTTCATTTTTATTCAGTTTAAAATACTTTCTAATTTCCCTTTTGATTTACCTTTAAAGATGGGTTATTTAGAAATATATATTTGGTTTCTAAGTTATCGGGAATCTTGTAGGTACCTTTCTCTTAGTGATTTCTAGTTTAATTCCATTGTGGCCAGAGAGCATATTTTTATGAGACGACATTTAAAAAATGTACTGAAACCTGTTTATGGTTTAAAATATGTAAATTCTATTTCTGGGTCTAAGTCACAGGCTGGAGCAGCTGGGGGCATAGAGGTACCATCTTAGCCTATTATGTGTATAGTGCTCCAACCAGAGGGCCTGCCACATGGTTAGAGCTCACTGGGTATTATCAATTAATATATTATGTATGGAGAAGGCAGGGGAAGGTGACGAGTTCAGACCAGAATAAGGTGCGTTTGGGGAACCTGCGGGATGGAGGCTGGAGAGAAGAGCCCCACTGTCCGCTGGGGTTTGGATCTGGGGCTTAGCAGGAGAGCAGATGTCAGAGCTGAGGTGGTTGGATGGTGCCTGAGAGGGTGAGGGTGGCACAAAGCCACAAGATTAGAGCCAGGACGTCTCCCAGCTCCTCAAGAGCAGCCTAGTGGAGAGAGGTAACTCTAGGTGCCTGATCACAAGGGGCTGGGCTGGTCCAAGCAAGGTGACTCCTGCTGCCTTTACTACTGGTGTAGGGGGTGGGGGAATTCTGCCCCTGCCTGGCTCCTCGGCGGGGACAGAGGCTTTCACGGTGGCTCTAACCAAGTCCTGACATGCTCGGTTTCTAGACTGGAAGAAGCGCTTCATTGGCATACGGATGCGGACCATCACACCAAGGTGAGTGCTGAAGGACGCTGCCCCCTGCCACCCCTCCGTCCTCATCCCTCACCTCGAGCTTCCTCCCAGACCCTGGCCCCGACATGCCCGGCCACCTGCAGGTGCTCCAGCACACCAGACACACTCAGGCTTCTGAGCCTTTGCTCAGGCCGGCCCCTCTGCCTGGAATGCCTTTCCCCCTTTGCCTGATACGTTCCTTTGGCTTCCGTAGGACTCCATTCAGGTGCCCCTCCTCCAGGAAGCCTCCCAGGTTAGTTTCCTGTGGCTTCCGTAACAAATTACCGCAAACTCGGTGGCTTAAAACAAGAGAAATTCATTCTCTCACAGTTCTGGAAGCCCACAGTCCAAAATCAAGGTGTCAGCTGGGCTGCACTCCCCCAGGACACTCCAGGGGGAGGATCCTTCCTTGTACCTCCCAGCTTCTGGTGGTTCCAGGTGTTTCTTGGACTGTAGTTGCATCACTGCAAGCTCTGCCTTTCTCATCGCGTGGCCTCTTTTCCTGTGTGTCTGTGTCCGATCTCCCTCTTATTTCTCTTATAAAAACACCAGCCATTGGATTAAGGGCCCACCCTAAGTCAGGCTGATCTCACCTAGAGATTCTTAACCAACCACCTCTGCAAAGACCCTATTTCCAAACAAGGTCACGTTCTGAGGCCCTAGGTGGACGTGAATTTTGGGGGTGGGGGGGACACTATCCTACCTCCCCGGGCTACTCGAGTGGGAGGAGGTGCCTCCCCTTCACTTGCAATGCCGTGCGTCCCTGGCCAGCATCGCACTGGTCCCACGGTGCCAGAATTGCCCATCCACAACCTTGACCGTGAGCTCCTTGGGAGCAGGGACTGCGTCCTGCTCATCTGTCTGCTCCCCACCGCCCCCCAGAACCCCGTCTACAGCAGAGTGGGTGCCTGGAAATACTAAGTGAGTGAAATAGAGAAGGGGGCGGGGAAGAGGAGGGAGAGCGCGGAAGGAAAGGAAGCTGAAGGGGAGAAAACGCAACGTCAAGTCCAAGGTTTGAAGAAGGAAGAGGTCACTGCGTTGGGGAGCTCTGGGAAGAGATAAGCTCACCTGATTGACCCCCCCCCCTCAGTCCCTAAAATAACCTTCTTCCCGTTTCAGCAAATGTTCACATGGGGATAAATCTGAAAGCAATTTGGAATCAAGACCAATATGCCAATTGATCTCCTCAAGGTGTTCTTTCTCTCTCCCTATCACCCATCCACCCAGTCTTGTGTCTCTCCACAGCCTCATTCACCCGTTGTCTGTTCACCCTCCTCTTCCTTTCCTCCCTCCCTCATCTTTCCTCCCCCCACCCTCCCGTCTGTCTGTCCGTCACCCTCCCCTCTTTACACTTCTAACCATCCACCTTCACCGAGGTTTCTCTTGAGGAGCCCGTGTTGAGTAGGGGACACAGACAAGAATCCGTGACAACCCAGCGTGGCCAGTGGCAGGACAGGGCAATGTGGGAGCCCAAAGGAGACGCCTGGTCTGGCCTGAGTGGTGGAGAGAAGGAAGAGTCAGTTTAGAGGCTCAGAAGAAGTGCCTTAACAGTGGAACTGCCTTTTCAGTTTGGTGGAGGAGCTCAAGGCCAGCAACCCAGACTTCCCGGCGGTCAGCAGTGGAATTTACGTGCAAGAGGTGGTCCCAAATTCACCTTCTCAGAGGTAGGCTCCACCACAGGAAGCAGGGAGACTGGGCAGGTGGGTACAGGGCCTGGGCTGGGCTTCACTGATCTGCACGACCTTTAGCTTCCTGGCAGCATGATGCAACGCGGAGTGGCGGGCGGGATTCTGGCCAGTCCTGTAAGCCAGAGGCAGGCTGGAGAGGGGCAGGCCGTGCCCTTCCTTGGCCCAGAATGTCCTTTCCTTGTGTCTGGGGAGACAGGGTAGCAGAGGTCACCCCGAGCTGAGAACTCGGCATCAGCGTGGCTCTCACCGGCCCAGTGGGCCAGCCTGGGTCTTTCTGGGCCAGTGTTTTCATCTACCAAATGGGCATGATTCGGCTTAATCTTCCTGTCCCACGAGACATTGTCAAGATCAAATGAAATAAAACCTCGTCTTCTTGGAAACCATCAAGTACTAGAGAAAGGTCGAATGTTGCAACACTGGGAGCTGAGGCAGGCAGTGCGGTGGGTGGGGTCTGACGCACTTGCACGGCTGATCCTGTGCCCCAGACCAGCTCTGAGCAAGCGCCTGCCCCCCGCCACCCCGCCTCAGGGCTCCATCAGTGCAGTGGGTGGGCTGCATCAGATCCTGCTTTTAACTGTAACTCCGGAAGCTGGAGACAGTCCACGCTGAGGTCTCGGGCTGCTGTAAGGGACGGGTAGAGGGCGGGGTGGAGCCGGGCAGGTGGGCCCCCCCCAGCCCCTGTGGCCCCTTCAACCCGACAGGACCCCCCCTTTCTGTTTTGTGTGCTGCACTGGGCGACGCGGATCTCTTGTGTCCTTCTGCCGTGAACACAGCACACACGCTCAGCCCGCAGCCAAAATTTTACTGCAGTAAAAATTGTTGAAATACCGATCCGTGAAGCCAAAGAATAACCACCACAACTCAAGCTCTTTATTCCAAGTTGCTGCACCCCAGTGATTCAGCAGACAGCAGTCACCGAGAGCGGCCACACGCAGGGCACCCCAAGAGCCAGACAGGGGAGCTCGGTGGTGATGGTGGCTGCCGCTGACCGAGGCTGCGTGTGAGCTGTGCGTTCCACGTGCGTCATCTCAGTTAATCCTCACCGCAGCCTGGGACAAAGTCACTCCTCCGAGGTCACACGGCCCACACGTGCGGATCTGGGCGCTATCACCCATGCATCGAACCACAGTGCCACCCTGCCTGCCCTCTGGGTGCAGGGGAAGGTCACAGCGAGTCAGGTGCAGAAAAGGGGGGCCAGCCCAGCTCGCTCTGTCTCTGATGGGAAAGTCTTAGGTTCGAATCAACCCCCTGGACCTCGTCATTTGCAAAGCACGTTCCCACAGAGGGCTGTAGATGTGGAAACTGAGGCTCCAAAGGGCAGAGCACCTGGCCCAAGGCAGCCCAGCTAGGGAGGCTGCAGCCAGAACGTGACCCCAGCCCTTCTGATGTATAGAAGTAGACCAACAAAGCGCTAGTCCATTGTAGGACAGTGCCTAGCGTCTGGTGTGAGGGCCTTGCGGTCGGGGCCCTGTTCTTCCCTGTTGACATGAATTCTCTTAATGTACTGCTGTTAAAGCCCACTGTGCCCAGACCCGGGCCCGGGCCTCTCGGGGCGGAGCTGTGACCATGTGTCTCTCCTGTTGGCAGAGGAGGCATCCAAGATGGCGACATCATCGTCAAGGTCAACGGGCGCCCTCTGGCCGACTCCAGCGAGCTGCAGGAGGCCGTCCTGACCGAGTCGCCCCTGCTGCTGCAGGTGCGGCGGGGGAACGATGACCTGCTCTTCAGCATTGTGCCCGAGGTCGTCCTGTGAGGGTGGGGCCCCCTCCCTCCGTCGCAGACCCAGAGCCAGCAGACGGGCTCCGCCCAGAGCCGCTGCCTCCCATGGGGTCAGGACAAAGGACCGAGGTCGGTCCTCAGCAGAGCCAGAGGCCTCCCCCCGGCCGTCCAGGGCCAGAGCCACGGGCTGGGCTTGGCCAGGGGTCTGCAGCTCAGCCTTCTGGGAGGATTGGCTCCAGCGTCACGGTGCCCCTGGGGGCAGCCCAATGTCCCCCCACCCACGAAATGCTCCTGAGGGCCCTTCCAAGTTCCCAGATCTAGAAAACTCTTCTATTTCGCCGGAGGAAGTCCCATCCTCTCTCCCGCCTTCCTGCCTTTGCACCTGTTGATAGGATACCTCTCTCTGGAATGCCCGCCGGCCCTCCCCTCCCCTCCCTGACTCTCACCTGTTCAGGTCTCAGCCCTCCAGCCTCCTCCTCTCCCAGGTGCGCCTCCCTGGCCTCCCACACCCGATAGCACAGCGCCCACCACGTTGAATGACCAGGGCTGTCTGCCCGGCCAATCGGCTCCCCTTGACGAGTCAGGTTTGACGGGTCTGGCCCGGAGCTGGCACGGCGGGATGTCCCCCGGCTGTCCAGCTAAGCCCCAGGGCTTGGCGATGAGGTCCGCCTTCCCAGGCGCAAGAGAAGCTGGCAGGGAGCGGAGCGCGTCTGACCCCCTGGAAGGCCGCCCGTGCTCCGGGAGGGGCCCCTGGGGTGGAGGGCGGAGTGCAGAGGAAGCTGGGGCCTGCGGGGGGGGGGGGGGGGGGGGAGGGAGGACGGAGCCGGCTGCAGCTCCCCTGGCTGCTCTGTGTAGAGCGGGACTCAGGGCGTCGCCCAGGAGCAGGCGAGGTGCTCCTCTCTCCGTGGGGAGCCTGTTTCCAGGCGGCCCCGGGAGTTCACTGCGCAGCCCGGCCCCCCATGTTGCTTGTACTGTACGTTTCTCTACTGTATGGGAATTAAAGTTTACAAGCACACGGTCCTGTGCCAGCAGAGGCGTCTGGGGCGGCCCACCCGCCGCTGTGCAGCCTCTCCCGACCCAGAGCTGACACATCGGTGGGCACGGAGACCCGGGGCCAGCCGCCTGGAGCGCCCAGGCATCGCCACGCCCCAGCCGCCCCACCACTCAGCCCTGGCTCCCCACTTACTCCCAGCCCCCCGGTCCCCGGCAAGACCCCTCCCCTCCCCGTGCCGTGGCCTCTCCCACCAGGCAGGAGGGTCCTGAGACCCCCGACCTCCTGGCAGTCGGGCAGAGCCCTTGGGGAGGCGCCTGGCTGGCAGCGGCAAGTCCGCTGAGCGTGCAGTGTGTGCCCGGCCAGGCCGTGTGACAAAGGCTGCCCTGCATCTCTGCTGTGTCATCCTCGCCGCACACCACCCAGCAACAGGGAGTGAGGCGGGACAGGAGGGACAAAGCTCGCTGCCCAGGGACTCCGCGGGGGCTGCCCAGGGATGGCCGGAGCTGTGAACTTGCCCAGGGCCAGCTCCCAGGGTCACAAGTGGGGTTCTGAGGGTGAGGGGCGCCCATCAGGGCTGAGAGGGAGGGGCCCAGCCCCGTGTTCTGGACCACCGGCCCAGGAGGATCAAGGCCCCTTGGTTCCAAACCTCCCAGAGGGGCGGGGTCTGCCGCCAGCCGGCCTCTGTGTGACCGCGGCCACCTTCTGCCTCGGGGGTGGGGCGGGGGAGTGACCTCAGACTGCAGACTTCAAGCTTTTCCGAGCTCCCAGAGCCCGAGGTTCAACAGGTCCAGACTTAAGTGACCCGCCACGGGGCGGATTTCAGGAGACGCTCTCAGACGGCCATGGCGGCGGCCAGAATCGTGCTCAGTGCCTAGAGGGGCTCACAGGAGACGTGTGGGGACAGGCGTGCCGGGCGCTGGAGATGCTGAGTGCGGCCAGCTGGCTGGATGGGGGAAGGGAAATCGGACCAAAAAGCACTCAGCACCCACACTCAGAAAAGAACCAGAAGCTGTCACAGGAGGCTCTTTAATGCCGGCTCTGGGATCTGGTTCGCCATCCCGGGTTTCGCAATCCCGGGGCTCAGATGATCACGTGAACTGAGTACCCTTCTTAGGCCCCGCCCCTGGGCTGTACCCAGGCCCTGCTGGGGAAGGAGGGGGCCAGGCATAGAGGCGGCCCTGCCAGGCACCTCCAGACCCCTACCATGCCCTGGTCCCCACTGCCGGCCGGCCCGCCGGCCCCCTCCCGTCCACCCTGAGCTGGACTCCCACAGCTACAGCCCGTCCCGGTGGCAGCATCCTCCGAAAACGGCAGAGCACGGCCCCGGAGCCTGGTTCAGCCCACGCCGCGGGGCTGCCCCCCTCCCAGCCAGCCCCCATCCCTCCCCTCCCCTCCAGGGTGGGCCACAGTGTCCCCACAGAGCAGGCCCCGTGCCATCCCACCCCTCAGTCTAGAACAGCCCGAACGTCCGAAGGCTGTCCACCCTCTGAGGTCTCTGCTGTCCCTCCCACCGGGCAGGCCGCCTGCTTTGCGCCCTTGCGACGGCCCGTGCAGCGAGGCCCTCGCTCTCCATCTTCAGCCGTCCCGAGCACATGCCCCGCGGCCACCTGGTCCCCCCGAGAGTAAGAAGCCCGGGGCTGTGGGAGCGGCAGTCCAGGGCATGGCCGCTGGCGGGTGGGCCTGGACTTGGGCAGAGGGCGAGCTGGAAGCAGGGCACTGAGAGCCCATGCCTACGGTGGAGTGTATCATCTGAAAACAAACACATACCACCACCACCCCCTTGTCAAGAACAGAAGCCTGACAGCCTCCACACCACCTGCGGCCCCTCCCACGACGCCCCCTCCTTCCCTCACGTTGTGGGGTCCTCATTTCCTCCCTTTGCTTTAAAGTTTGATCACCTACGCCTGCATTGCTAAACACAAGCAGAGTTTCACGTGCAGCTTTCACTGTTCGAAATGGGATCCCGCGACGCGTCCTCGTTTGTGTGTTTTACCAAGTACGGTGCCCGTGAGCCTCATCCGCGGTGACGCGTGGCCTCAGTCACCGATGTTCATCATCGCTGCAGAGCGTCTGGTCCACGAGCTCCTGTCTCCTGGTGACAGACACCTGGGCTGTTTCCAGCTCGGGGCTGTGCCTCAGCTCCTCCACGCAGCCGTGAGCATGGGTGTGTGTCTCCGGCGACTGCGTAAGCATTTCTGCTGGGTGCCTTTCTAGGAGTGAGACGGCTGGGTCACTGGGTGCCCGTATGTGCCGTTTGGGTAGAAATATAAGCTTTTTGAAGTGGTTTTACTAACTTGCACTGGCCCCGCCCCCCACGTGGATGCGAGGTTCTCACTGCTCGTCACCAGCGCTTGATGTAGCCAGCCTTGGGCGTGAGGCATTCTGTGGCCACGGAGCAGTAGCTCTTGATTTCCGTTTGCAAATCTGTGACTCCTGGGAGCCTGGGCAGCTTTGCGAACACTTGTTGGTCATTTAGATGTGCTCTCTGGTGCAGGACGTTCCACATCTTGCCCGTTACTCTCTAGAACAGCCTTTTTCTTATCGCTTGGTGGTTCTTTTATACACTGTAGAAGTGAGCTCTTTTCACGACTTTTGTGCTGAAAATACCTTCTCTGTCTCTCTAGCTTGCGTTGCCACTCTCCAAACGGTATCCTTTGATGAACAGAAGGGTTTGTTTTAATAGCCCAATTTACCCATCTTTTCCGTCCTAGCCAGTGTTTTTTATATCTGGCTTAGAAAGTCTCTTCCTACCTCAGGATCCCTACCTTCCCGATAGTTTCCTGAAGCTTTATTATTTTACATTGTACACTTAGATACATAATCCAGCTGGAACTGACTTTTACGTGTGGTGCAAAGGAGAGGTCAAGTCCCATCCTTTTCCATCTGGACATATGGAGATATCATTGTCCCATAAAAGGCAATTATTTCTCCCTTTGTCAGAGCCCAAGCTCCCATATATGCCTGGTCTGTTTTTGGACTCTTCTGTCCTATGGATTTTCCCCTCTACCCTTGTCCCAACACCATCCAGTCAAAATCACTTCAGTTTTATGATATATTTTATTATCGAGTACAGTAAAACCATCCACAGCGTTCTTTTCCTTCAAGGGTGCTTAGCTGTCCTTGACTCTTTGCTTTTCTGCATATATTCTAGAATAAGTTTGTCAAGTTCCACCTCTTGTGAATTTCATTAGCATGGCACTGGATCTACAGATCAACTTTGAGAGAGGTGACATTTATAACATCCAGGCTTCTACTACATGAACATGGGTATTCCCCCATTTATTTAAATTTCCATTAATTTCTCCAAAAATGTCATATAGTTTTCTGTGTAGATAGCTTACATTTGATGTTGTAAATAGTATCCTTCAAAATTTTTTAAAATTTTCTGACGATTGCTGATATATAGCTTTGTTTTTATGATTTTTTTCTTATTTTTCAATAATTTTGTATACTGGTCTTATATCCAGCAACCTTGTTAATTCTAACAATATATATAGAGTATTTTGGATTTTCTACATACTCAATAACATCATCTATAAATAATGAGTTTTGTTTCTTCCTTTTCAATCTTAATACATTTTACTTGTTTTTCTTGCCTTGTTGCACTGGCTAAAACCGCTAGTTCAATGTTATGTAGAAAAACTGATAATGGACATCTTAATCTTGTTTCTGATCTCAAAAGAAGAGATTTCCACATTTCACCATTAAAAATAATGTTTCCTATAAGTTTTTTTATACTAACCTTTATCAGCTTAAGAAAGTTTCCTTTTATTGCTAGTTTGCAATAATAATAAAAATTATGAATATTGAATTTTAACCAAAGCCTTTTCTGCCTCTACTAAAATGATTAAATGATTTCCTCCCTTGCTCTGTCACTGTACTGAAATACCTTGATTTTAAAATGCTATACCAACCTTGCACTACTGGACAAAATCTTATTATGGTGTAATATCCTTTTTTCATATTTTGCTGGCATTTTGTTTGAGTTTTCTGTGTTCATTAGTAGTTGGTCTATAATTTTCCTTTTTCTGGGTGTTCCCTTCGGAGTTTTCTATCACAATTATTCTGACCTCATAAAATGACTTGGGTGGTGTTTAATCTTTTTCTGTTCTCTGCAAACATTTGTATAAGATTGACATAATTTCTCTCTTAAGTGGTGATAGAATTTTCTGGTAACGACATCTATTCTTGGAGTTTTCTCCAAGAACCTTCTTGGGCAGGTCTGAACTATGGATTCAACCTCTTTAGTGTAACAGGGACAATTCAGATTTTCCATTTCTTCTTATGTCAGCTTAGGCAAGTTGTGTTTCTCTGGGAATGTATTTATTTCATCTAAATTTTGCAAGTATTGACAAAATTGTTCATAATCTCCTCTTTTTATTTCTCTAATGGCCTCTGTTTCTCCCATTATGTCCCGTTTTCATTCTTGACATCACCATTTGTGCTTTCCCTCTTTTTATCCTGATTAGTCTTATCAGGGGTTAGTACATTTTATTACTCTTTAGAGAAGATTTGACCTTGTCGACCCTTTCCATTGTATACTTGTTTTCTATTTCATTGATGCACAGACGTGTCTCAGTGTCCAGCCCAGAGTGGACACCCAGACCTGCCGTGCCCCAACTCCTTGTTCAGAAGATGAACCATTCCCAAACAGACCCAGCTCTGTTCTCAACTCCCCTTGGCTCACAGCTTTCCCAGGGCTCCTGCCCCAAAGCTGGCATACCTTTGGGCTGGGATGGATATGTCTGAGTCTCTGGGGGTCAAGCTTAGGCGCGGCCGATTCCCCGCCACCTGCAACCTGCTCACACACGTGGACAGCGTGCCATCCGGCCCTCCTCTCTGCCACCCGGGGCCCCGCCCCCGCTCCACGAGCCAGGGCTGAGCTTTGAGCAAATCTCCTGACAAAAGACTGTGCATGTGAAAGGCTCAGGGACCCAGGGCCGCACCAGCCAGGGGCCAACAAGGCCCTGTGTATGTGCTTACGTTCACTGAAATAAAACTCTGAAGACCACCAATCTGTCAGATGATCGGTCATGACCCAGATCACGGTGTACTGAGGGGCAGGGAGTCTGTGAATCGGTGTCCTCAGGGGCAGGGAGCCCTGGGCGCCTGCTTTCCCTCCAGTCCAGACCTGCTCTGCTGGTCCCACAGAGAGCAAGGAGCATCCCTCTCTGTGTTCACTCCTCCTGACCTTCTGACCCAGCACTCTCACTCCTGCCTTCAGGCCCACCTGGATTCCTGAGACACTGAGCAACTCCACTGCTTGACATGGTGTGGGTTAACCCATCCCACGGTCACCCAGGGTCGCGGCATTCCCGCTGGGCTGTGCCGCTTCCTGCACCCGGTCCTCCTCCCGCACCTGGCTCCCTTCCATGGTTCCAGGTCCAGGCTCACCTGCGTGTTCTCAGTCTCTTTGAGGCCCCAGGACTTCTTTGCCAACCCTCTATTCTTCCCAGACATCCTCTTTACCTTTATCTTCTATCCCCACCTGGGACCTCTTTTTCTGCCTGTTCTAAATAGTGACGACAGACTTGTCAGATCACAGAAGTCACTGTCGCTGAGGGGCAGGCGTGCAAGGAAAAAACGCCATATCCTGGAATTCTCTGAAAAGAAGAGTTGGCAGGAGGTGAGGGCTGGAGGCACACCAAGGTCGAAGCATTTACACACGAGGTGTCTGAGGCCAGGTCCCCTGGATGTTGACCCCGAGCCGTGGATTCAGGCGTAGGTGACCCCCAGAAGCACTGCAGGGAGTGGGGAGTTGGGACAGGGAGGGAAAGGCAGCCAAGAAGCGGGTGCCTTCAGAGGCACCTGGGGCGAGATCCTGCGGGGGAGACGGGGGAGGGGGAGGAGGAAGGGGGGGGAGGGGGAGGAGGAAGGGGGGGGAGGGGGAGGAGGAAGAGGGGGAGGGGGAGGAGACAGAGGCTCCTGGCTGAGCCTCCATTTTCTCATTTATGAAATGGGATAGCAATGTATCCAACTCATGGGGTGGTTATGTGGCTTGAGAGAGGATTCAGGTGAGTTATTAATACAGCACCAGCCCGTAGTGAGAACGCAATGAATAACTAGGGGCTATTATGATTTCTGTGTTCCTGAGATCGTCCAAAACTCCCAGTTCTCACATCCAGTGGCTTTCCAACTCCGGGAAGCCGTGATAACGATAAACTATGTCGAGCACACACTCCTTTAGCAAGTAGGATCCACTGTCTCCCTGAGCTCTGCCTGTTCCCATATGCCTGACACCGAGATCTGCCCCAGGAAGAAGTGCCTTTTTCTGAGGTTAACTGCAAGATGTTTCTGCAAGCCTTTTTATACTGTATTTGGGTAGGAAGCATGGATGTGTCCGGGTCATCCAAGGGCGGGGCTGTCTGGATCTGTCCGCGGAAGGCGAAGCCTTGGCCAGCAGGCCATGACATCCACAGGTAGAGCCATTTTCTATTCTGGTGTCGCAGGGTGGGCTGCTCGTGGACAGGATCAAGTTGGCCACTATCTTGACTATGTGTTTTTGCGTTTAGAGCTGAAATGAGTCTAAGAGTAGGTCTGGGAGAGACGGTTGCTGGGGCCGGCATTCTGGGTGCCCAGTGGCAGGTTTGGGGGCTCAGGATGGAGCCCCGGCTGAGAATGTGAGCAGAGCAAATACAAGGCCCTGCCTGCTGGCCTCCCCAAGCCGCCATCTGAGCACGCCTCCCCTTCTCTCCAGGGCCAAAGGCCACCTCCTCCAGGAAGCCTTCCCGACCCCTCAGCTGAGGTGGCCTTCTTGTTCCTCCCCTGTGGTCAGTTTACCTGCCTGTCTCCTCCACGAGACTGTGAGCTCCTTGAGGCAGGGCTGCTGCTTCTTTGCCTTTCTATCACTTGGCCTAGATGCTTAGTGAAAGCTCTGAGTCAAGCCCACATGACTTTTCATCTTGTCTCTGAGTCCCCAGCTCTGTGACCTTAGGCACAGGCTCTCCCTCTCTGGGCCTCAGTTTCTGCACCTGGGAGGCAGAACAGCAATCCCTCCTCCTAGGGGTGGTTGTGAGGCTCAGAATATCCAGGCACCCCCTTCCTTGGTGCCCTTGGACTCTTACACCTGCAGGAGCAGCTCTTTCACCTGGAGCAATGGGGACGTGGAACGCATGCTGGGAACGATAATGGTGTACACTTAGAGACGGTTCATTAGGAATAAATGGGATCAATCGGGTAAAATAAAATTAAAACTGTGCCTGAGACTTAGTAGGTATCCCCAAGTATTAGGAGCCATCATCACGATCACCACCATCATCATCACCATTACCATCATCGTCACCATCATCATCACCATCATCACCATCACTGTCACCATCACCACCATCACCATCATCATCACCATCACCATCATCATCACCATCATTGTCATCATCACCATCATCACCATCACTGTCACCATCACCACCATCACCATCATTGTCATCATCACCATCATCACCATCACTGTCACCATCACCACCATCACCATCATCATCACCATCACCATCATCACCACCATCACCACCATCACCATCATCATCACCATCATTGTCATCATCACCAACATCACCATCACCATCATCACCATCATCACCATCACCATCATCACCACCATCATCACCATCATCACCATCACCATCATCATCACCATCATTGTCACCATAACCATCACCACCATTACCATCATCGCCATCATCACCACCATCATCACCATCATCACCATCATCACCATCATCACCATCACCACCATCACCATCACCATCATCACCACCATCATTGTCATCATCACCATCATCATCACCACCATCACCACCATCATCACCATCACCACCATCACCATCATCATCACCACCATCACCACCATCATCACCATCACCACCATCACCATCATCATCACCACCATCACCACCATCATCACCATCACCACCATTACCATCATCGCCATCATCATCACCATCATCACCATCATCATTGCCATCACCATCATCACCATCACCATCACCATCATCATCATCATCACCATCATCATCACCATCACCACCATCATCACCATCATCACCATCATCACCATCACCATCACCATCACCACCATCACCATCATCATCACCATCATTGTCATCATCACCATCATCATCAGCATCACCATCATCACCACCATCACCATCATCAGCACCATCATCATCACCATCATCACCATCATCACCGCCATCATCACCATCATCACCATCATCACCATCATCACCACCATCATCACCATCATCACCATTAACATCACCATCATCACCATCATCATCACCATCATCACCATCATCATCACCACCACCCCTGTGATCACCATCTTCTTCAGTACTTCTCAAGAAGAATCCTCTTGCAAACGATATGAGAGGAATATTGACTACTGAAGATTTCGTGGGGAACAAGGGAGGGAAGGTACATCACAGCCTCACAGCAAACAACTTAAAAATGCCTGCAAACTACAATAGGGTTGCTTCCCCTGGAACCCCAGTCCTCACTGGAGGGCCGCCTTCCACTCTGCCCCGCTCCACCTGCTCTCTGCACACTGCCCCTTCCCCTCCCTGGTCTCCCCAAAGCTCAGCAAGTCCCCTGCCCTGGTTTGCAGAGTATCCTCCCAGCAGGCAGGCTCGCCACAAGGCATCCCCAGACTCAAGCACATCCATGGTGGCTTCCACACACTTGTTCCATGGTGTTAATGAACATGCGCCCAGCCCCGTGCTAAGTATTCAGGGCACAGCACCTCGTCCAGTCTTTCCAGAAGAAACTACAGCTCAGAGATGCCCGAGGACACACACTCAGGGCACAGCTGCAGGTGGTGGTTCCCACAGGGGCACTGCCCAGCAGGGTCAGCTGTTATGTCATCTGTGCCATTCGTTCAGTGGAACTAACGTGGGGCCTGGAGCTGGCTGAGCGGGCCTCAGTTTCCTCACCTGTAAAATGGGGATAATAATACCTGTCCTCGTGGTTTTGGAAGAACAGACACAGGCAGGCGGAGAAGGCGTCCACGAGGCTCCTCTGAGGAAAGTGGGCGCGGCAAGTTTTTCTGTGAAACTCCGAGGGTGGCCACGGCTGGGCTCGGCCACGCAGTGCAGTGGGCAGGCCCAGAGGTGTCCGAGACAAACCCTGCCCACTGGGGGAGCCGCCCACATACAGAGAGGGGTGCCTGACGCAGGCAGCGCCCCTCGTTCGTGGGGGGGGTGCAAATGCTCTGGCCCCAGAGGAGCCCACCTGTGGATTAACGTGCGGCCTGCCCAGCTGCTTCTCCGATCCTCCTTGAAGCAGGAATAGCTGGGCCCGGGAGGCTGCGGCGGGGAAGCCTTCCTGGGTTGTCCCCGCCAGGCTGGACCGCGTGCCCGCCCCCCAGCCCCAATGCTCACCAGCATCGCGTTGGCGGCTCAAAATCAGCCACTGCGCGAGAATTTACACGGGACAGGTGGCAGACCCCACGAATCAGGGCTGTGTCTTTGTTTTAGCCGCAGAGCCAATGGTTAAACAGGTACCAGCCCCTGGCCCTCCCTCTGCACCTCCCTCCTGCATTTACACGGGATCCCAGTGCGCCTCTTCCCAGCCACCCTGGGGAGTCAGCCGGACGACCCCCTCCCCCCTCCCAAAGCCTCAGTTTCCCCATGTGTGAAATGAGGCATCTGGGCTCAGACTTTTGGAGTCTAGAAAATGGAGTCTTTCTAAAACTGGGACAGTTTTTCTGCCTCAGTTCTCCTAGTGCTGCTCTTAAATAATTACCGTAGACTCAAGGCGCCCGAGTTACCTTCCACCCTGCTGCCTGCACGCCTCTGACCCTCTGGGAAGCCAACCATCCCGGTACCGGGCTGGTCCGTCCCATCCTCAGCATCGGCCCCGCAGGCTGCGGTCCCGGCTCCCCGCCCCTCGGGACGAGGCCTCCGCCCCCAGAGCCCCAGTGAGCGCTGCTGACGCCCCCCAGAGAGGGGACGTGTCCCCTGCCTGCTTTGCTCAAGGACAGGGCCAGGCGCGTCACACGGAGCACAAACAAACGTCAGCAAGCGCAAGGGAAGGAAGGGGCCAGCGTCGCCAAGAATGGGGGATGGAAAGTGACAGCCACCAAGAGATGCCATCCTACCGTCACCAGCGGAGCTTGGAGGCACTTAGGTCCATCCGGGCCCTAAGGTGCGGAGACAGGCCACACGCCCACCGCGGGCAGGAGACCTTGTGTCTGTTAGAGGGTTAAATGCTCATCGCTTCAACCCAGAAATCCATACCAGAAAAATACACGTCTTTGCAAAAGTATGTGCACTGCTGGCTGGTCCACTTATTCCACGGCTGACGAGAGCCTCGCGGGGCTGCCCTCGGGAAAACTGGGATCACTTCCCTGGCGCCTGCTTCCCACAGGCCACCCCACCCTGCTGCTCTCCCCGGGGCCACTTGCCCTGACAGGAGGACTCCCGGGCAGGCCACTCTGGAACGTGGCTTCAACCCCTCCGCTCTGCAATGGCTGGCGCTTGTCCCCCGTCTCCCTGCTCGCCTGGTACCCTCGGATTTTCCACGGCCGCGCCCAGCTCTGTGCGGCCCGGAGAGACAGCTTTCTGCCGGCGAGTGGGTCTCTGCAAGCCCCGCGCCCGGCTTGGGGCCCGCACGTGCCTCTCCCGTCACCTGGGGATGGAGGCGCACGGCCCCCGGGCAGCTCGCCCCTGAACACCCGCCCTCAGGTCCCTCTCAATCACCATCAGCAGAAGCGGGTGACGGCTCAGGTCGGTATGCCCAGCACCCCTTAGTCACCCCTTAGTCACCTTTTCAGGGAGGTTCCGGCTCCTTCTTTAGAAAGGGTGGGCATTAGCCGGCTTTGCTCTCAGAAACACATTCTGGGGTGGGGAGAGCCCCATCTCATGGCCCCTGGCCATTGTGATGCTGTGCCGACCGCCCACCAGCTGGAAGGCTGTGCTCTGAGCACTTGATGTCTGGGTGGCATGGGATCCTCTGATGACCCTGTAACTGAGTTTGTTTCCCACTTTTGCAGATGAGAGACGTGATCAGAGAGGTTAAGGGTGTGCCCAGGCCACACAGCACGAAGCGGGTGGAGCTGGAATGTGATTCCAGTGTCAAGCTGCGAGAGCTCTGCGCACACTGCCTGCAGGGCCAGTGCCAGCACCCCTCCCGGGCCTGAGCCTGTTTTACAGGGACCAAGGGTCCTGCTTTGACTCAGAGTCTTGGAGCTACTACCGGCCCCTGTGACAGCCTCAGGTTCAGGGCCTGGCAGGTCTGGGGCTGCTGATAAATATTTGTTGGATGAATGAAAGCTTGTCACCTCCCCGGGATGGGTCAGAGCTGGCACGGACCCTCCTGGCTCTGTTTTCTTCATCAAACCTCCGGATACCTGCCCTGGGCCCAAGGAGACAGGGGCTGGGGGAAGTGGCAGGCGGCCTACCTGGGTCCTCAGCCTGCGTCAAATGTTGCTCCGGGCTAGTGTCGTGGGCACAGCCTCTGGGGTCCTGTGGTCGCCCCAGGACACGGGAGGAGGCGTGGTGACGCCCCATCCCCACGCCCAGGCCAGCCCACCTGCTGACGGTCCCGTCACTCCAGCCAAAGGCTGCCTCTGTCTGACATTTCAGGCCAAAGCACCAGCCTGCGAGTGTGCCAGCAGGTGCCCAGGCAGGACGGACATGCCTGGGAGGCTACGCCCAGGAGTGGCCCTCAGCCAGTGAGGGATGGCCGCCTGCGGGTGAGGCCAGCTTCCTCATGCCTGGGTGGGACCACTCGAGGTGTGCTCCACAGTCTCCCAGGGGGCCCCACTGGGATTGAGCCCCAGGAGCCTGCAGCCGTGATTCTTGATGCACCCTCTGTCCCCCACTCACTTCCTCACTCCCCTGTCAGGGGTCACTGGGGTCAGCCTGGTCCCCTTCCCTAGTTTCCTCCACGAGGAGAAAAAGCTCAGTGACCCAAGACAGGGCAGGTCAAGCACACTAGGACACCAGGCAAAGGGGTGAGCCCTGTGGGCCCAGGAAACCAGAGGGGGCTTCCTGGAGGAGGTGGCACTGGAGAAAGGCCTTAAAGCCAGAGCAGAGTCCAAGGAGCAATGCCCTCACAGTCCTTGGGCCTCCTTGGGGCCTTTCCGCTGCAGGCTGTGTGGACAGGGGACTTGGCCGTGAGGAATTGCAGTTGGGCTTTTCGGCAGTATCTGCTCCATCATCTATTTCAAAAGCCTTTTAAAAGAAAGGACCCCAGCTGGAGAAATAATCCCCTCTCGGCCCATCCAGACCATAGAAAATGGATGCTTCCCAGGTGTTCCATCTCCGCAGATGTAAAATGCAGAGAGGCCCAGACCCCAGGCCAGTCTGAGTTGAATTTCACTGTGGGACTATCTCTCCAGCAAAGCCCTTGGATGGGGCAGGCTGGGGGCGGGGTGCCCAGACACCGAGAAGGAGACGTATGACAGCTGGCCCCAGTGACACTCCTGGGTCCCGTCCAGCTAACTCCAAAAGGCTCTGCTGCTAAACTCTTCTGCCCGGCCCCTCTCTGCTTACTCTTCTTTCTTTCTGCATTTATTTCTTTTAAAAAATATATAACTTCATTGCTCTTTTCTAATGTTAAAAGCAGCATATGCTCATGGCAGAAAAATCAGAAAAGCACAAGTAAAAAACTTAAATCACTCGTAATGTCAGGGCACAGTGGCAGTATCTGCCGACTTTGGTGTGTCCTTCTAAGTCTTTTATTGACGTCCACAAAAAAACAGGCTGAGATTTTAATCGGGTTGCTATGAATCCATAGAGCAAGTTGGGAAACTGACATCTTGACGATATAGAGGCTTCCTGTCCACGAACATGAACTACCTCTCTGTTTATTCTCTGATGTTCGTCTTTTTCCTACGTCGCAATCTTGTTGCATTGAGATCACACTGAGGTAAATTTCAGTCCTGCTTTCCCACTTCATCTTATGTAACGTTAAGCTTTTCCTCAAGCACAGATGCTAATTCCTGCCTAATTTTCCGATATGTGGAGACACAGGAATGCACTAATCATCCCCCATTATTGCACCTCTAGGTTGTTTCCAGACTTGTTTTGAACTAAAATAACGATAACGAAGAAATGCTTGTCTTCTGTTCACTAAAACTTGAAAGCAGTTCAGCCGAAAGCTCAGAAAAGGGCTCATGCACGCTCAGTCAGCTGTCCTTCTCACCGTGCAAGCTGCACCCACCCTGTGTGATCACTGAGACCTACCGCGGGCAGGCCCGGGGCACTCAGAGCACAGGAAAGTCCTAAAAGCATGGGGTCAGGACAGGAGACCCGTTCACGATGCTCGACCAGCCTGAGGGCACGGGACTCGACTCCCCCCGGGCATAGATTCTTCTGTTTCCAAAGCACCTCGGATTGATTCCCCTGGGGGCTCTTTGAGACCCTATACACGGTGGGCACCCTCAGAGCTCGCTGTTGACAAAGAGCCCGAAACGTCGCGACACGTCCTTCACCCTACTTTCCTGTGACTCCTTTGTCAAGGAGCCTTTCCCTGGCTATAACGTGCATACAGAGAAGCTCTAATCGTAAGGGTGCAGCTGGGGACTTTTCACAACGTGCCCATGCCATGCACCCAGCCCCGGGTCTGAAAGAGAACGGTACCGGGAGTGCCTAGGGGTAAACTCCAGTCCAGGGGCTCTCGGCTGGCGCAGCGTGGGCCCCGGGGCGCGTCTGGCGAGGAATGCAGACACTTTTGATTGTCGCAACTGAGAGGGTGCTGCTGGCATCGAGCGGGCAGGCGCCAGGGATGCCGCTCAAAACTCTTCTGCAAAGGTTGCTCCCCAAGTGGAGGACTAGTCAGCCCCAGGTGTCCACAACTCTGGCTTTGGGAAGCCCTGCTCTCGTCTATCCTGACTCCTAACTGCACAGACTAGTTCTGTCTGGCACTTAATCCACCAACCAAACCCGGTCCAATTGGGTCTTTCCGGGATCAGTTCACGCTTCTCACCCGTTCCTTCCTAGCCTCCCCGACCTCTGGGTCCAGACTCTCATGACATCCCGCCCGAGCGAGGGGCGAGCCTCCCCAGCCCCCACTCGGAGTGGTGCCCGACTTAGAGGTCAGGAGCGAGTGAATGCTCCCCAGGGCTGGGACAGGTCACCAGGGTCCCACCTCTGAGCAGGACCCCAGCACCAGGCAGGCCCCCCCAAGTCGGGTTCTAGAGAAACCCCAGGCCCCTGGGAGGAACAGCGATACCCCGAGGGAGGAGGGGTGGTCAGGGACTCTCGCGCACTGGACACCCAGAAATGGACCCAGGGCGCCCTTGCCCCTCAGGAGCCCCTGTGCCGAGCCCGACCAGGAAACAGTCAGGAGACCTGCAAGACAGTGACTCTGGCCAGTGGCTGGGGAGAAGCGAGGCAGATGGAGAAGTGGAGGAGTGTCAGCCTGGGAGGAGGCCAGGACTGGGGAGGCCGGGAGAGACGGGGAGGAGAGATGGAGAGGCTGTGACTTCTCGGGGAAGCGGGAGGCTAGATGATGGTCCTGGGGGAGGGGCGAGCCAGGCCCAGGGGCTGGATGCTGGGAACAGGGGCCAGGCAGGCCCACGGGGTGTGGGGGACAAGGGAGCCTGGAGGCTGCCCGAGCCCAGGTGCAGCTGAGCCGCAGGACCACCGACCACGCTGGGTCCCTAGCGTCGGGTGACACCCCCGTCCACACTCCTTGCAGGCTGGAGGCGGCCTGGCAACCCAGGAGAGGCAGCTCCGCCCTCCCCGTGTGCCACAGCCGCTGGGTCACCCAGCTGCCGAGCAGGCATCAGGCTGCACCTACGATGCCCAAATCACGCCTCTGCGCTTGCACGCCCCCGAAAAGTGGGCACCTCGTTAACCTGTGCCCCGGGCACCCACCCTAGTCCAGCCCCGCGTGAGCCACTGGGAACAGGGACCCATGAGCACGTGAGGCCCCCTGGGTAGGGCCTCACCCTTCACCTCCCGAGCGCCAGGCCCAGGAGGACGGCACGCTGCACGGAGCTGGTACATGAGGGAGCCGTGTGGCGGAGACACCCAGGACCTTCCGGGGTGTCAGCGTCTCCCCGGAAGCCGGCAGGGAGCAGATGGGCTGCCGACTGAGGGTGCGGGCGGGGGGAGGGTGGGTTTCAGACCCCCGTCCCAGCCAGCTGGGCTGCTGTACAGACCACATGCTGCTTCTCAGGGCGCTGGAGGCGGCACGTTTGATGAGACTATGTTATGCTTCAAACCAGAAAGAAATAAATTGTATCTAATCAAAAATTAAAGTCTGAGAATGTTTTAGCGCTACAGCCCTCCGGGGAGAATTGCTCCTGGAACCAGAGGTCGGGCTCCCCAGCGTGAGACTGGCCCAACTCCAGAACATCAAAGCCTGGAGTCCTGGATGCCTCGGCTGTGGCCCTCGCATTCTTTTTTTTTTTTTTTGGCCGTGCCGCGCGGCACGTGGGATCTTAGTTCCCCGACCAGGGATCGAACCCGCGCCCCCTGCACTGGAAGTGCGGAGTCTTAGCCACTGGACCTCCAGGGGAGTCCCCTGCCCTCGCATTTTAAACAGGTCCTTGCTGCCCCAACCGTGCCTCCCGGCCCCCACCCCACCCCCTACCTGGGGGGGCCAGACGAGGAAAGCGAGGCACCCAGACCTGCACTGGAGGAGGTGCTGCTCGCAGGCCGACACCCGAGAGAGACAGAGCTCGGCCTCCTTAAACGTTGCCCCTGGTGCCTCTCTCCCCTCGCCTGCCCCACCCTGGGCTCAGGCCTCGACCTTGACTTCTGGACCACAGAAGACAGCGACCTGTCACCTCCTCACCACGTGAAAGGCTCCAACAGGCTCCATGCTCAGCCTGAGGCCCGTTGGTGGCATCTCCGGAGGCCACTGGGCCTGCTGGCGTCAGAAGGCAGGGAAGGGCACCCCGGCCCCTCCACCCACGGCGCTGAGACCCTGAATTGCTCAGTTGACTTCTCAGACCTCAGTTTTCTCATCTGTTAAATGGGTACGGGCTCTACCCCACAGGGTCGCTATGAAGAGCCTCTGAGACCACCCACGGGCAAGTGGTCCGGCGCTGCACGCACTGCAGGCCCCTCCATCCTCATGATGTGAGTAGCAGTATATGAGTCTGAGACATGAACCCCCACCCCCACCCCAGAGCCCGCACCCAGCTCGAAGCAGACTCAGGAGCTTTGGTCCCCTCTCTCAGGCTGGCCGGCTGGCCGTGGCCGTGGTCCCGCGGCTGGCAGCCCTGGGAGGGTGAGGTAGTGTCTGTGCCGGGTCCGGCTCTGGTGCCCGCGTGATGTGGGTGTAGGAGTGGGGGGCTGGGCCAGGCAGGGGCCCAGGCGGAGGGCACCGGGCCACCCCCCAGCCCCTTCCCCTCGTGGGACCAGCCCCCACCTGTGCGGCAGGAGAGAGAGCTGAGCTGGCCTCCTGCCCGGGGGACTGAGGGAGGTGAGCAGAAAGATGAGGTCACAGGGACAGAGGGCGTCACTTGTTTACAGTCAAACACCCACAGCCAGAGACACCGCGTGGACACACACGCGGTCCAGTGCACGGACAGCCCTGCCCGGAGAGGGTCGGGCAGGCGGGGCCCCGGTCGTCAGCCGGCTGGCGTGTCTGGACGGCAAGGAGGTGACACATGTCACTTGCAAGCAGCGGGCTGTCAGGGCTTCAGCCACACGGCCCAGTAGGAGCCGTGCACGAGGCTCCCCGCTGGGCTCCACAGGAGGGGCCCTGGCACGGCCAGGAGACTTGCATGGGGAAGGGGCCCAAGGGTGAGACTGGGCGGCCTTGGACCCACAGACAGAGAGACCCCGAAGGCCTCAGAGGGACCACGGGCCTCGGTCTCCCCAGGGCACCCTAGGGGACCAGACCACAGAGGTATCAACCCCTCCTGGGTGTTATTTTGGTTTGTTTTGTTGTTGTTGGTTTTTGGTTTTTTTGGCCGTGCCGCGCGGCTCTCGTAGGATCTTAGTTCCCCGACCAGGGGTCGAACCCGTGCCCCAGCGGTGGAAGCGCCAAGTCCTAACCACTGGACGCCAGGGAATTCCCAACCCCTCCTGTTTTAAAGCAGGAGCCACTAAGGCATGTAAAACGGGAGTGAGGGGTGACCAGGAGCGCGCCAGGTGGCCTGGGCTCCCCTGCAGCCCTGGGAGAGGGCGAGGCGGGCATGTCTGGGGGCTGCAGTGGTGGGCGGCCAGGAGGTCGCCGGCCAGGAAGTCACACACACCCCTACTGAACCCACATCCACACTAGGCGGACTCACAGGTTCCCACGTTCACGCACAAGCACACCCCGCGCAGTCCAAGCCCCAGGAAGACGCGGGCGGCCCTCCTCTCAGCCCCGCAGCGGGCACCGCACCCCGCGCGCAACGGCTGAGCCTCCGCCGCGCAGAGGAGGGGAACGAGAGCACCGCGCCCGCTTCCGCCCGGCGCCGGGACCCGCCCTCGCCGCTCAGGACACGCACAGCCACCTCCCGCCCAGAAGCTGCCGGAACCAAGGAGGTTGCCCTCGGACGGCCCCTGGCCTGTGGTTGGCAGGGAGAAGCAGAAGGAAGGGAGCAGGCTGACCCGCCCACAGGTGAGATCAGCGTATCGCGGCCCCGGAAGCACTGCTTGAGCACCGTTTAGGCACCAGGCCCAGCGCCTCTGCCCCACGAGACGGAAACTCTCACTCCCTGCTCACCGCGGGCTCCCAGGGCTGTGCAGGGGTGCTTTTCAGCACTGGGGCAGCCGGGCTGGCGCTGTGGGGCTGCTGAGAGCCCGTCTGAGAGGCACGGTGGGGCCTGGGCCCTGACGACGCTGTCTGAGCCCCGGATCCGGCAGCGCCTGGGTCCTGCCGTGCACTGAGACGTATCGGTCACCCTTCGGCCGAAGCTGGTTTGAGTTGTGTTTCTGCACCTTGTGACCACGAGGGTCCAAATGGGCCCAGTCAACGTCTTCTGAATCTGAAAGTCACCACTGGAAGACCTGTGTCCCGAGGAAGCACGAGGGTGCACCCCCCGTGCGCCCCACTTAGCTCACGTGCTTACTCTGCCCAGGGCTGTATGAGGACCTCCGGGGGTGCTCGGTGCTTTTGCTTCCGTGGATTCCCTCCTTCATTAAAAAATATTACAATTATATTTTACAACTGTGCCGGTACAAGTAGGAATGTGATTCAGGCCAGATTCATTTTTATGCATTTATTATTATTTTCACTTTTTATGCTATTTTTTTTAAAAAAATTAAAATAGAACATTTCCAGGGGCCCCTAGGAGCCTGTCAGGCCCTCAGGTATGTGGGTGCTGTGACTGCTGGAGAAGTCGGCCCTGACCTAGCCCAGCAGAGACTGGGTGCTGTGCCCACCCAGCAGCGCACCCTAAGTGCGGGGCGAAGCAGACACAGAGGAAAACCGCCCTCCTGGCGAACTGTGCTCATGGAGGGGGCAGGAGGGGGCAGAAATCCTGCTCAAAACTCCCGCAAAGGCACCAATACACGAGGACCCCGCTGACTTGGACCCGTGGACCACCAGGGAAGGGAAAATCCCGAGGATGGAGACCCGAGAGGATCCAGGAGACGAAGATCAGAGCACCCCAGGAAGGCCTGGGGGACACAGAGGGAGCCCTCTCCCCAGCACCTGGCCAGGTATCCAGTGACCTCCTGGATCCCTCCCCCACCAGCCCCACCTGCCCCATTCCCGTCACAGAAATCATTCTGGCCACCGCCCGCTCCCTCAACCCCACGTCCAGGAAATGCACACGGCCCGGCGGCCCCTGGGGTCCCCAGGGTAAAAGGGCCGGTTCCTTATGCCAGGGTTCCAGCCTCTGACCGTCTCTGCCTCGGGTCCATTCTCTGTAGCCACGCTGACCTGCCTGCAAGAGAGGCTTCCGACGCGATCCTCACCCATGCCTGGAAGGCCCGCAGCCACCCGGTTCAGCGCCCGTGGCCCAGCCCAGGCCTGCTCACGGACCCCGAGACCACGCCAGGACCTCCTCCACCTCCTTCCTGGAAGGTGCAGGTCCCCTGGCTTGACCCTGGTGAGCTGACGGAACTTGGGCTGTGACGGTCCCAAGGGGACTGTGACCATGACACCGCCCAACAGGGAGGGGTAAGGGAGGTGGCAAGCCCTAATGAGAACCAGAGGGGCGGGCGGCCCAGCCCTTCTTGGCGGGAGTCCCCCGCCTCCCAGAATGCCACAGCTCCAGGTCGGGGATGAGGGGGCTGTGGTCTGCATCAGGCTCCAGCTCCCCGGGGACAAGCCTGGACCCTCTCTAAGTGGAGCCTCAAGGGCATGTGTCACAAGCGTTAGGCCCACCAAGGACCCCTGGCTCCTTGGCAGACAGTCCGATGGTGAGTCTGAGGACCCACCCTGTGCCACTAAGTGCTTATCAAACCATACCTCGTTACTGTTTTAATTTTCCAAACAGCTCTCCTCTCCCCATTTTACAGGTGTGGAAACTGAGGCCCGAGGGATCAAGCCCCTAACCTTGGTTTATATGGCTGGGAGGGCGGCCCTGTGGTTTTAACCTTCTATCCCATGCTCTAACCCATCCCAACATGAACCCACTCAAACCCAAGGCAGACAGGAGGAGGGGACAGAGTCTGCCTCCCTCAGAGGGTCCGCCTGCAGCATCGGGGGCCTCATGTGCTCCCCACTCCACGCCGAGCTGGGAGAGATGCACACAGTCAGCTACCTGAAGGGCCGTGGGGACCCGGGAGGGGGCTGACGCAGAGGCGGCTGGGCCAGGTGGGTGCTCCCGCGTGTGGATGGGAGGGGGACGCAGGTGCCCCGGTGCAGGGGGTGACGGCGCTGGACGCTCCCCCTGCCAAGGCCCACCGCGTGCCGGGCGCTCCACGCAGCGCCCGCGGCCAGTCCTACAGCACACAGACCCACGGGAGTTAAGATTCGTGACAATAAGTTTCACCCCCCCCCCCACATCACAGTACCCACTGGCTCCACACTAGATGGAACATAAAGCCAAGATTTACTCCTGAGATTAATCTGGGGTGTGAAGTCAGCTCCCCCCGACATACATAAAACCAAGACTTGCTTTTGCCTGTTTGAAAGATGCAGGCGTGAGGGCCAGATGAGAGCATTCACAAATTATTTTTTTTAATTACTTTAATGTTTGAATAAGTAATAGAAGAGCAAAAGGTCACACACGAAGTATTAGGGATCAGGATGGCTTTGGACGTGACAACGGTTATAGTAGCAGCTGGAAGACGATGGAGAAATTTCTGCAAAATTGGCCTCTGCGCACCCTTTTCTGTAGGAAAATGATTTTCAGGTTAGAATTTTATACCCAGTGTGATAGACTGAATGTTTGTGTCCCCCACCCCCAAATTCACAGCTTGAAATCCTAACCCCCAAGGCGATGGTGTTGGAAGGTGGGGTCTCTGTGAGGTGATTGGGCCACGAGGGTGGAGCCCTCATGAGTGGGATTAGTGGTCTTATAAAAGGGACCCCAGAGAGCTCACACACCCCTTCGTCCACAGGAGGACACAGCAATAAGATGGCATCTACGAACTGGGAAGCTGGTCTCACCAGACACTGAGTCTGCTGGCGCTTTGATCTTGGACTTCCAGGCTCCAAAACTGTGAGAGATAAGTGCCTGTTGTTTCTAAGCTGCCCAGTCAATGGCATTCTGATGCAGCAGCACGGACGCCCTGGGACAGCCAGCCAAACTATCCATCAAGTGTAGGAGGCCATGGACCTCTCCAGACAGTTGAACTCTCCCCTGCACTCTTGTTGGAAAGGCAGCAGACTACAAGCTCCCAAGACAAGGGAGTAAATCCAGGAAGATGCAGAACACCCAATGTGTCTGCGGTCTGGAGATTTAGACAAGAGGCAGAGAGGGTCTGAAGCTGGATTAACAATAAGCACATAAAGAAAAAAGAAACAGATAAAACAACACAGCGATTGATAACTATAGGGGAAAAAGGTAAGGCAGGAAAAGTAACGATAGTATATTACCTGGCTCTGCCGTAGGCTCCATTTACGTGATCATGTGAACTGAAACCACGCTCTCTGCGTCGCAGGGCTGGTGCTGAGAAGGAGGTGGTAGGGGCAGTGGATGAGGGAAAATTTATGCCTCTTCTTCATAGGGGAAGTCAGTAGATCCTGATTCAGCTGAAAAAACAAGGAGCAATACAAGAATGTTATTTAGGAATACAGACAGAAATACCAAAAGGATTACTTTTTTAGAAAAGAGGAAGTTGCCGCCTCTGGGGAAGAATAACTGGGGTGGGTGGGGTGGGAGGTAGGGGATTGCTGTTTTTTTATAAGAAGCCCTGGGAATTATTTAACTCCTTAGATTATATGCACATACAACTGTGATTTTAAAAGACTTAAGAAAAGGTTTTCCCGTGAGCCCTGGATAAGCGAGAGCTCAGATTGCAGCTGGAGGGAAGTTGGCCCGGGAGGCGGATGGAGACCCTGCCTTGCCTGAGAGACATGGGGGAGGGAGGACGAGTGAGAGGCAAGGGCCCTGGGTTCCCTGGTGGAGACGGGGCTCTCAGAGACCACCAGGCAGTGTGGCGGCTGCCTGCTCCCTGGGGCACGTCCAACCTCCCGCTGCAGGTCCGGAGGAAGGCGCCTGGCAGCAGGGCCCCGAGGTGCTCGGGGAAGCCACGGCGGCCAGGCCGTGCGGGTGGAACCCAGGTCTTCCCCACCTGGTCTCGCCTCCCCTTAGATCCTATCTGGAGACACTTAGGGGCGGGCACAGTGCCCCGTACTGAGCTGACTTGGCCGCCCTCAGGCCATTCCAGGGACTCTGTCCTCCCGTTTCCAGATGCAAAACCAACACTGGATTTTTGCCATTTGAAGGACGCGGGAGCGAGGGCGGAGATTCCTTTGTGTTCTGAGAAAAATACAGCATCTGGCCCCTCTGCCCCCAGCGTGGGAACAGACAACCCTCAAAATGTGTGGGCGTGCGTGTGCGTGCGTGCGCGTGCGCGTGTGTGCGTGCGCGCGTGCGTGTGTGCGTGCGCGCGTGCGTGTGTGCGTGCGTGCGCGCAGAATCACACTCCTAGGGCCCATCTGTCCTTTGGGCTTTAGGATAGTTTCCTCCGCGTTGCTGGCAAACCCTGCCGTTCTGACGGCAGCTGTGACTGCTCCGCTGAGTCTCCGGAGCCCCGTGACCACACAAAGGGCTCGGTCTGCCAGTCCGTAAACCTGCCCCCGGCAGCGCGCCGGGCAGTGACACGGGGGGCGAGAGGGGCCGGCTCAGGGGTCTCGATGTGCTAGGCCCGAGTCCTTGCCGCTCAGAGTGTGACCGCAGTTGGGCAGCTGGGTGTCACTTGAGAGCTTGTTGGAAAGGGGGCTCGCCAGTGGCACCCCCAGATCTACCCACTCGGGACCCGCGTTCAAGCAGATACCTGGGAGGTTAAAGTTCAGGGCTACCTGGTTTATAGGACTTAACGGTCCCCCGAATCATGCAAGGTTGGGGTGTCACCTGCGGGTGAGAAAAGTGTGGTTCAGTGAAGCTGGGTGACTGACCCCCCCTCACCCAGCCATGAGTAAACGCCCTGGCCTTGACCCCAGGGCCGGGCCAGCTGGGCTCAGAAGGGCTGCCGGCTGGTCTGGACATGGCCTCTGGTGACATACAAGGGACACCAACTGTCTGGGGCTGTTTCCTCAGCTGGAAGGTGGGGAGGAGCGGCTCTAAGGGCACCTGCATTTCACACACGGTTACGAACCCGCATTCCGCTGTGGGGCCTCCGGGGGGCCAGACACAGTCACGGGGGAGACAGGCGGTGGGCGGGCAAGGACCCAGGCGGCCAGAGGCAAGCACCAGGTGCCTATCTGCATCCTGACTCTGCTCCCGGCTGGCTGTGTGACACTAGGCAAGTGACCTGCCCTCTCTGTGCTTCAGCTTTCCTCCTCTGTGAATGGAGAGTAACTGGAGATGAAATACTTCACTACTTGTAGGGTGCTTCCAACGGAGCCTCGCGTGACAAGCACTCTAGACTTGTTTCTTAAACAGATATTAAAGAAAAAGCGCTAGGCCAAGTTCAGCTCAGGGGCAAGAAGGAGGGTGGGGGTGAGGGGAGGCTTCTGGGAGGAGGAGACCCCAGGCTGAGATCACCTGGGACACAAGGAGCAGGGGTGAGGGGCCGGTGGAGAGAAAGGAGACCAGGGACCCCTTGGGGATGGCATGTACGTGGGAGTTGGCTGGTCCCAGTGGGGTGGGAACAGGCTCCAGGGCAGGTGGGGAGAGATGAGGGAAGGCGGGCTTGCTGGACCCAGTGCCACCACCTGTGGGATGAGATACCAGGTCCTCAAAGTCAGAAATGATGCCTGACACCTGAGTGAGATGTTTCCAAAGAGCTTCCTTTGTTTTGTAGAAAGAGCTGAATGCAGGACGTTGCTGGGAGTGGACGCTGAGCTTGGGTTTGGACTGCTGACGGCTGCAGCCCGGGGCGCAGCTCACGGGAAGGATCCCAGGCCACTGTGCACACAGAACCACACTCCATTACGGGCACCCCTGCTTTGGGCACCCCTCCCAGCCTCTCTTCCTTCCCAGGTGGGGCAGGTATGGACCAGGAAATGCCCAGGTGAAGGGTCCCGAGGTCCAGGGACACAAGCTCCTGATGGGGCAGGGGCAGGGAGGTCATGCAGGAGCAAGCTGGGCCACGGTGGTGGGGCTGGGGGACCAGGGGGACCTCTGGGAGCTCCAGGAAGCGGTGCCCTGGGATGGGGCAGATGACCAGCCTTCAGAGGAACGGCACCCAGCGCGGACCTGTAGGTGGAAGGCTTCCCGCGCAGGAGATGCGGCCACACCTGTCCGGTGGCATGTGTCTCCTGAACTGTCGGGAAGCAGCCTCAGGACTTGTCACCTGTCCCAGGTCACAAGGTAACAAACAAACGGCTGGGCTCAGGCCCATCCGAATCTGCCTCCTGGCTGCCCTCAAAGTCAATCTATCCCTTCAGGGTCTACCTCCTGACCGGCTGTCACCCCTCTGTCTACCACCATCTCAAGCATCTGGCAAGCAAGTCCCAAAGGCCTCACCACCCACAGACCTAGAACTTTCCCACCATCTCGCTCGGAGCCACCATCAGCTGATGGGTCCCTGTGGGACCCTCTGCCTGTCTCCCTGCTTCCGCCCTTGCTGCCCGAGGCCTAGCCCTGCCCCACCTTTACTTTCCCCAGAGCACATGGCAAGCTCTGTTTACTGTTTACGCTTTAATCTAATTCTCCCCATGGGGATGTCAGCGCCATAGGAGCAGTGCTCTCTGCTTTCTCCCTTTGTGCCCCCATCCTACAACAGCATCAGAGAGGGGGCAGGCACAGGCAGGGAGGCCAGCTGGGAGGCTGGGGTTCTGATGGAGAGAGTAGGGGTGCTGACCCAGGGGTCCAGGAGGGCTCCCTGGAGGAGGTGTGGCTCAGTCGGGTGGGCTTGGCTGTGGACGCTCAGTGACTTAGATTAGCAGAGGCTCAGGAAGGACGCCTCAACTCCCTGCTAATCAGGACGCAGCTTTGAAGGAGCATCTGCAGAGGCCCGGCCCTGGCCATTCAGCTTTGTGCCTCAGGAGTTAGCAGGTACCCAATGCGGCATGGCTCCGTCCCACAAGTATTAAGTGGACGCTTTCATTCACATGAGAGCCTAGAGGAGCCTGGAGGGGAACCACAAAGCTGACTTCCGCAAGAGAGCATGGACTTCTGCGAGACAGCACGACGTCCGCAAGAAAGCACGGACTGCTGCGAGAGATCACGTCTTCCGCGAGACAGCACAACTTTCGCGAGAAAGCACGGACTTCTGCGAGAGAGCACAACTTTCGCGAGAGAGCACGACTTCCGCGAGAAAGCACGGACTTCGGCGAGAGATCACATCTTCCGCGAGACAGCACAACTTTCGCGAGAAAGCACGGACTTCTGCGAGAGAGCACAACTTTCGCGAGAAAGCACGGACTTCTGCGAGAAAGCACGGACTTCCGCGAGAAAGCACGGACTTCCGCGAGAGAGCACGTTTCTGCGAGACAGCCGTCTGTGGAATGCAGGTAGGCCACCTGGGACACAGAGACGGAGAGGCCGAGTGAGGGTCAGTCTGGGAAGAGGAGCTGCTGGGGGGACAATGAAGGGAATGGTGTTGGAGGCAGAGGCAACAGCCTGTGCAAAGGCTCTGAGCAGGAGGCCCCAGCTGCCTCGCCGTCCTCCCAGGGGCCTGGCGGGATTGTGGGAGGACAGCGCTGGGCCCGCCACACAGCAGTTGCACCTGGAGGGGTGGGTGCAGGGACCTGTCAGGTGGACTTTCTCCGGCACAGCTCTTGGCTTTGCTCACGTGCCCGCCAGCGGCCTGGCAAACGTGCCGCGGAAACCCCACTTGGTTGTTCTGGTTTGGGTTTGTGTGTTTCTTTTTAAAGAAAAACAGCCGCAAGGCCAGGAGAGAGTGGCCGTTTTGGAGAAAGTTCCGATGCCACGGGCCCGGCTTATACACTCAGGGCCAGGCCCCAGAGCCACCCCCTCCCGCAGGCCTGGGGGAGGCCGTGCTGCCCCGTCCAGCAGGATGCCAGCCCTGCCCCCTCAGGCCTCGGGCTCAGGCCGGCACGACATCGAGCTCCCTTCAGCTTTCTCAGACGAGGGCCTCCCTCCGGGCAGAGCCCAGACCAGCCGTGCGGTGTGCTCTCTGGAGCCCCGCTCGCCAGGCTGGGCTGAGCCCAGGGCCTGTGCACAGCCGCCCCAGCAGGGCTCCACCCTGAGCATCTGCCGGGCCTGGGGCCGCCCTCCATGCCCCCAGAGCCCCAGACGGCACCGTCCTCCCCGCCGTGACCCTGCACAGCAGCAGCTGGTCACCACCTGCTAGACGTCTCATAGGAGCCGGCCCACTATCTCCTCAAACCCTCACGGGACCCCTGCCATGTAGGCGGGGCCGCCCCATTTTACAGGTGTGGAAACTGAGGCACCGGCAGTTTGTGTCGCTTGCCTGATCCCAGGAGTGGGGGTCGGGACCCCTGATGTCAACACACAAGTTATCTCCCCTCCGGGGATCTGGGTCCAGCCTGGAACAGGGATGAGAAGCAGCCGGATATGGGCCCGGAGACACGATCCTCGGGTCGCAGGCTGGCCTCTGACGTCACCGCCGCCCGGAGAGGCTGGGGTTGGAGTCCCCACTTCCCTCACCCTCCACCTCTGCCGTCTCACGACCAGTGCCGGAAAGAGGGTCCCCACGTGCCTCTGAGGTGAAGCGGAGAGGGAGGGGCTGTGGTGGGTGCCCTGGGGGCAGAGGCAGGGGAAAGTCTCAAGAGAGGGTCCAAGCCGAGGCTGGCCAAGGGCTTGGTGAATGGCCAGAGGTGACTTTTTCTGGGCTGCAGGGGCAAGAAGGGGAGAAGGTGGGGGGCCGTGGAGGCTGCCATGAAGGGCCCTGAATGCAGTCCAAGGAGCTCCCCACTGGCCCCCAGGGGCGGGGGGCATGGGGAGGCCTCTCCATCAGGCCCAGGTGATGGGCGCTGGCTCAGAGAGGTACATGGGTGGGCATAGAGAGGAGGGGCTTCTGAGGGAGGGGGCACCCGGGGGCCTTGTCAGGACCAGGTCGCTAGGGGCCAGCGGTGACCCCAGGACGCAGCTGGGGCTGCGTGGGGAGCACGTGTGGGAGCGGGGGCCCCCACAGCTGTGCCCTTCCCTGGGGCGGGACCTGGGGAGCAGAGGGGTCAGCTGACCGTAGCCATCGGACTGGGTGAGATGGGACCCCGGGGCTCCCGGCCTGCCCAGCGCTCTCCACGTCCACCCTGCCTCCCTCTAGTCCTGGCCCACCTATTAAATTGAAATGTCCTGCAGTAGCAGTGCCTGCACTGGGGGGTAAGCTGACAGCCGCATGCATCCCCAAGCCTCACTGTTGACTTGACAAATTGGGGTTTTTGTGGGGTTTTTTTGTTTGTTTGTTTGTTTGTTTCGGTATGCGGGCCTCACACTGTTGTGGCCTCTCCTGTTGCGGAGCGCAGGCTCCGGAAGCACAGGCTCAGCAGCCACGGCTCACGGGCCCAGCCGCTCCGCGGCACGTGGGATCCTCCCGGACCGGGGCACGAACCCGCGTCCCCTGCATCGGCAGGCGGACTCTCAACCACTGCGCCACCAGGGAAGCCCGACAAATCGGAGTTTAACAAGTGTGAAAAACAAACTTATATGAGCCAGTAAACATCAAAAATGTGCATGAACGTCGACCCAGAAGTCTCACTCTGGGAGGACACCATATAATCCCAAATACACAGGGGAGGACACACACATGACCTTGTCCACCCCTCGCTGGGCCATTTGTCATAGAGGGAATCAGAAAACAGCCTTCACATCCAACCACAGGGAAATGGCTACAGCAACCGTGGCCGTGTGAGCGCTGTACGGTGCCATGGAGAATACTTAGAATCGAATATTAACAGAGAAAACAAGAAAAACCATGTGAGCCCAGGCATGTAGTGCCGTCCAGAAAACCCACTGCAGGTGAAGGTGCGGGGGGTAGAACCCCCTCGATGAAGGATTTGCTGTTTGGAGGCGTGTGGCCAGGCTGTGGGTGGTTCTCTTCCTTGAGCTGAGAATTTTATATGACGTGTTTGTATTATCTTTCTGATTTTAAAAAGAACCCTTAACAGAGATCGAGGTGTGGGCAGGGTTGTTCCTTCTGAGGCCTCTCTCCCTGGCTTGAAGACGGCCACCTTCTCCCTGTGTCCTCACAGGCTCATCCCTCTGTCTCTGTCTGTGTCCTAATCTCTTCTTACAAGGACACCAGTCCTCCTGGACTAAGGCCTACTCTCAGGACCTCATTTTCCCTTAATTACCTCTTTAAAGGCCCTAACTCCAAATGCGATCACTCTGAGGTAATGGGGCTGGGGCTTCAACATGGATTCAGGGACGGAATTCAGCCCAAAACTCACAGCTGTCCCCAGCTGCAAGGGAGGCTGGGAAAGCAGGCCTGTCAGGCCCAGCCGCAGAGAGGAGATGACAGCTGTAAATCACGCACACGTGGGTCTGCGAACCAGCCCTGAGTCTGGTGAAAGGCACACGAGAATCAGGAAGGGGGCCGCGGCCCCGCATGTCTGTGTGACCCTACGTGCCCAAGGCTTACTATTGATCCATTTAGGCTAAGATTTCTGTTACGATGCCGTGGTTTCAGCTGGACCATATTCATGGGCTCTGCTGCGGTGGGAAGTTTGCACAAAGGTAGCAAGTCGTGAAATTCCATCGGCTTCCTTCACAGCCAGAGCTTCTGAAACTCCGCTGCGGTGGACAGAGCCCCTAGCTTGTGCCCGGCACGGCAGAGCACCGGGAGCACAGAGGAGGGTCCCCGAGAGTGGCTTTCGCGAGGGTCCAGGGGCAGCAGGAAGGGCGTTCCAGGCAGGAGGAGCAGCCCGTGCAAACGTCTGCGGAGGGGCTGGAAGGGGCGTTGGCTTGAGGGCAAGGGGGAGCCCAGGGGAGACGGGAGTCGGGCTGGGGGGGGGCGCGGGGCGAGGTCTGAACAGACGGGCCATGGGGTGTGGAGGCGTGAGGCTGGGACAGAGGGACACTGGGCAAGAACCATGAGTGGCTGCAGTGAGAAGGGAGGCAGGGCGGGTTCGCCCGGACATCTGGCGTGAGCGGACGCACGGTCATCGTAGCTTAGTTACAATTTTAAAAAATGCTTTAAGAGGCCCCATGGTGCCAGCCCTGCAGGGCAGTGGCGCTCCCTGCAGGTCCCCGTCCTGCTGCGTGGGGCCCTCTGTCTGCCTCTGCAGGCTCCCGGGGTGGAGGCACACCTGCCCACTCACCACCGTCCTCCATCGTCCTGGCGCTGGGAGGGAGGGAGACGCAGGCTGCCGCACCCTGCCCACCCCGTCCTGACGCTGGCTCTGGGCTGAGCACCCGGCAGGTCTGCTCAGGCTGCTGAGTAGGGGACCCGAGGCAACAGGCCTTGTCACGTGACCTGGGGTGAGTCTCGTGACTTTGCTGAGCATACCTACTGAAATCTGGGGGAGTGGGGGATTCAAGCGGTCGCTTAGCTCAGGGGTCTGGCACAGCCTCGGCGTACCAGGTGGCAGACCGACCGCTGCAGCTCAGCTCTGGACCGGAGCTCGGTGGCACCTGAGTGGTTAATGTTACTGCCTGGCAGGAGGCTGGGAATTCGCCAAAGGAGTTGTCAGAGTTTACCAGGGGGCCTCTCTTCCCAAGACACTCGCCCTGGGGGCCTGGGCCATCTTAGAAGCCTCCACCGCCGCAGGAGCCCCTGCCCGCCTCCCAGGGCTGGACCTGCCCCACGGTCGGGCCGATTAACTGGACAGCCATGACCTCACAGGGCGGCTCCCACAGTGCCCAGGGCTCGGTGATAAGGGACGGACGGGGTCCCACATCTGGGATGGATCAGCCGCCCTGGACAGGCCGCGGGCCCCGGGTCAGGCCGTGCAGAGACCGTCTGGGCTGCAGAGCGGATGCCGCAGAGCAGGAGTGCTCGGCACAGCCGAGGGGAGCCGTGCACGGAGGAGTAGCCTCCCCTGGCCGCCCTGGTTCAAGGGCTGTGTGTGGCTCTGCTAGATTCGGAAGTGCTGGGCAATAGTGCTGGTGGCAGATGTGCTGCGTCTCCTCCACGCCCACTGCTTGGGTGCACACTCTGTGTCCCAGACTTTGTCCCCACAGCACCCAAGAGCCAGTCACCGGAGATGTGGAGCCACAGCAACGGGCACTGCAGCGGCCAGCCCCCTGCTGGGCAGTTCCAAGCATGGTGACCACGGAGCACCTCCACTTACCTGCTCAGAGACCAGCACACAGCAAAGGCTTAGTGGGTGTTTGTTAAACAAATGGTGGATGTTGGGGAGGGGCTGGATGGAGGTGGGGGAGGGGTGGAGCTGGATGGAGGTGGAGGTGGGGGCTGGCGGGTGGGGTGCCTATGGCTGCTGGCTACCCCAGTCCTGCTCATGCCTCTCCGAGCCCATCACCCTGGAGTTTTCAAGGTTGCTTCAGGGAAGCGTGGGACCTGGTCCAAGGCTGAGATTTGTTGAAACCACTGTGGTCCTCTCCCTGGTGACGGGGCCGCGGGGGTGCTTCTCCAGCCTGGCTGTAGGAAGACGTCGTGCAAACACAGACCAGACACCGTCTGAGGCCTACAGCTTGGCAGGATGCCCGCACCGTCTTCCCTCCTGTCCCCACAAAGGGCTCTGTGTCCCCCTGGCCGGGCCGGTGTCACGGCTTTCTGAGCAGTGTTGTCTCTGCTGCCTCTGGCCCCCGTGGGCCAGCCAGGCAGGGGTGGGGGGAAGCGGGGAGGGGTGGGGCAGGCACCATCGGCAGAGCTGTCGCGTCATCGTGGCTGCAGACGGAGAGGTGAGGGTCCTGCAGAGGTGCCACCAGGCCCCCAGGCCTCCCGCCTCCCTGAGGGCATCCCTGGGAGCAGGGCGTCTTCCTGGAAATGCCCACCCTCTCTGGGAGGATGTTGGCCTGGCCCCAGACCTGTGCTCCTCACATGCGGCTCTCCTGGCCTCAGGCTGCGAGCACGCCCTGAGGCCGGAGGCCCGTGGTTCCTCGCCGTCCTGGGGCGGATCATTCAGCCCAAACCAGTCTGCTTTCCACTCCTAACACAGCCACTAGTGTGACTCTGAATACCCGCCCACCCAGCGCTCCAGACAGAACCAGCACACTGGTCCTGAGGCCCCTGCTATGGACGAAGGAACCTTCTGGAAGGATGATTTCACCGCAGACCACCCGGACAGAACGCAAGGCGGCCGGTCTCCTCTTCCACACTCTTCTTAGCGCACGACGGTTCTGCTGCCACCTTTGGACTCACAAAGTTAGCCCTGGAAGGGCTGCAGCCCCCAGCCCGGGAGCCCCTCGCCGAGGGACGGTGGAAGCACTTGGGACTGCAGGCTGGTCACTTGAGCTCTCAAGCAGCAGTGTCCTCCCCTGGAAAATGGGCACAATCCCGACCTCTGGAATCCGATGCACACGGCCTGCAGTTTCTCCCCGGTGGCAGGCCAGTGCGCTCTGGAGCCGGGGAACCTGAGTCCACATCCCAGCCCCTGACTGTGGGCTGCCTGACCCGAGAGCCCACCTCCCTGTGGCCACCACCCCCGGGGCTGGTGGGAGAGAAAGGCAGGCAGGGGGAACGCCAGCTGTGGGTCAGGTGCCACCTGGACACCGGTGCCCAGGCCAGCCCTGCACACGTCTCCTCCTGGCTTCCCTTTCAATGTCCCACGCCAGCCGGCGCCCACATGCCCACGATTTCCCCGGAAACACACGTCGTCCCCGTCCCCTTAGCCTTTTCCCTCTGGGCAGCGGAAACCCAGGCTGAAATCTGCACTCTGGGTGCAGGGTGCCCGTTGCCAGAGGAACCCTGGACCAGCCACCGAGCCACCCGCTGGAACAGGTGGAATCATTTGGTCCCTGGCTGGGCTCACAGAGGTCATACGGGAATGGGTCCTGTGCGTTTCCTTGCCTGGGCTTCCAAACCACAGAAACTGACTTCTTCACAGCCCTGGAGGCTGGAAGTCCAAGATCAAGGTGTGGGCAGCGTTGATTTCTTCTGAGGCCTCTCTCACTGGCTTGTGGACGGCCGTCTTCTCCCTGGGTCCTCACGTGGTTACCCCTCTGTGTGCGTCTGTGTGCCGATCCCTGCTTCTCATAAGGACACCAGTCTTACTGGATCAGGACCCGTGTGTATGACCTCATTTTACCGTAGTCACCTCTTTAAAGGCCCATCTTCAAGTACAGTCACATTCTGAGGTGCTGGGGGTAGGACTTCGTCATATGGATTTGGGGGGACACAGTTCAGCCATAACATCTTGTGTGGTCATTACTTTGGGGAAGACGGGCATCAAATCCAAGGTGCAGCAGCGCTGGTCACAGGGGAAACCCCCGGACTCCAAGTCCTCCCTGCTGAGCTCCCCCAGTTCAGAAGATGCCGAGGATGTGCTCCTTTCCTGGGGTTGCCCTTCCCACCTGGACCTCCCGTGTGCATTTCCCTTCCTGTAAGTTCCCGTGGAAGGTCAGCGTCCGCTTGCTGAATGACCAAGCCTGAGCGGGACCACTGCTGCTGCTCTGGCCGTGTCGAGTTTGTGTTCACAAAGCCTTTATCCGGCGTTCTGTCATTTGATACGTGATTTTCTACACAGGAGTAGAAATACACTCCTTAAGAAAACCACTTGGTTACTGAGACGGGCAAGTGAGTAGCTCTGGAAATAGCATTTGTTCATTTAATAGGGCTGGAGGGGAGCAGTGGCTTTGGCTTTTTTTTCCCTTGTGATGATTTTTAAAGAATTTCAACTGCAATGATATTGCAAGATGAGAAATGGATTTTTCAGTGGCTGGCGGGCTCCGTCTGGTCATACGGCACTCCAGCATTATTTTCACGGCGGTCCACACGTCCTGCCTGCTGTAGACGGGATGCCACTGGTCTTCAGTGTGAAGGACGTGCCCCCCCTCTGCCCACCTCTCCCTCCACGCGGCACCTCCGCCCCTGTGAGGGGCGGAGCTAGGAGACCATCACTGGTCCCAGGCATCCAGACGGGAGGCAGCCCCACCCAGGGTAGAGAGCCCTGGCTACTGCCTTGGAATGGGGCTGACCAGGAGCTGCAGCCAGTACTGGAGCTGGAAAGGTGGGCGGGGGTCAGCATGGGCTCAGAGCAGCAGCACAAGCCCAGGATGGAGACAGGAAGGCCCGAATCTCACACAAGAAGGCGAGCAGCCCCACTTGATGGAGTGATTGGACCACAGCTGTACCTGCCATCGCTGGGCACGGGGGCCAAAATGGTCATTCTTCCTTCAGCAGCATCTAAATCCGCCCAAATCATTTTTGACTCATTCATTCATTTGTTTCTTCACTCATTCATTCATGAGTTTTTTCATGCAACTCATTCACTCTTTCGTTCATCCACCCACCCACTGATCCACCCATCCACCCATCCACGCCTCCCTCCAGCACTTGCCAAGCGCTTCCTGTGGGTGGCCTCGAGCTGGGCACTGGAAACAGGTGACTCAGACCTGGTCCCTGACCTCAACCAGCTTCCAGACCAGTGGGAAGACTGACTACAAACCAGTCAGTGCTGTGCCGTCCAGGGAATCGGGCTATGCATGTGGTAAGGGCAGCATGTCACGTAATTCCTCCTGGCACACGAGTGGCACCAGGGCACAGGACAGGCCCCCCTGGCTCAGATACCAGGTGGGAAGGGAGTCCGCTGCCAACACCACATCCGGGTCCACACAGAGGCCGCTGCTCGGTCAGGAAAGGGGGACACGCCAAGGACGGAGGGAGCCGGGGTTGGGACGCCACGTGGGCATCCCTGGGACACAGCCGATCGTCCGTGGGGCCCCTGGCCCTCGACAGCCAGGTGTTGAGGTCGCCCACAGACAAAGACCACGTGACAAGGGCTCCCCCGGAGGGCAGGCTTCTGTGCAGCCCGGTATTTGCAGAGAAGGGCCGGCCTGGGGCCACGTGAAGCTCCTCCTGCGACCCCACCAGTCCCTGGTCCTCCGGCAAGACCCTGCACCCGGGCAAGAGGGCTGGAGGCCGGGGGCAGAGCCGGTCCCGGGCACACACAGGAGGTGAGGGGGCCGCACCTGGTCAGCCTCCATCCTCCATCCTGGCCTCTTCGTAAGGCCACAGGACGGCCCCTTCCCGGCCCCAGAGGCCAGGGGGAACGGAGACGGGGTGTCGGGTGAGAACCCACCCACCAGCCATCATCGTCCTGACCTGGGACACTCGAGTGACAGGTGGAGACGCCCATCAGCCTCCTCCGTCTGTCTCCCCACCGCCACCCCATCAGGGCGCTCAGGACCGCAGAGCAAACGCCCCCCCCCCCCCCCCCCCCCCGCGGAGCCAGGCAGCAGTGGGCGTTCCATTGCCTGTAGGAACAAACCAACTCACGTAACAAAGTGACAAAGTACACAACTGGGAGGTCAGAACTTAAGGATGACCAGACGTTCAGATCATTATGCATTTTTTTTTTCCCTTTGGAAACATGTCTTTGATGGAAGCTTCCAGTTCCACACAACAAAGTAATAAAACTGATTGTCTTTTCCTTCAAACTCTTCAACTATGTCATTCGGGTGGTCCATGATGCAAATTAGTAAGGTTATAATTTAATTACATGAGAAAGTCAAACCAGAGTGAACAAAGAATCAGATCGGCATCATATAGGGCTTAGTGAAGCAGAGCCTTGTAAGAAATCTCAGACGAAGAGAGAATATTGCCTGACCGGAATTACCAGCGGCCAGTTTCATAATCAGCATATGAAAATAGAACGTACAAAGCTCTAATTGTCAAAAAGCGCTCAGTCCATCAGGAAGAAATGACCTTGCAGGTTTTCTTTTCACCCAGCAAATCGGGATGGACCCAAATCAGCCCTGCCCCTCAGGGGTTACCCACCCTGCTGGGACTCGGGGTTGGGGGCTGGCCGGGATGAGCCAGTCCCGCCTTGGGCTCGACGGGACGAGCAGCCGGGCAAGGGCAGGGCGGTGGGCTTGGAGGGCGGCAGCCATCTCGGGGGCCTCCAGAACTTGAACTCGAGGCCCCTGTCTTCACGGCTTCGCCACAGTTAGCCAGTGCGACTACAGCTTTGATTTCAAACTTCCTATGACGGGCTTGTTGGCAGAGAATTCCGACCACCACGATGCCCTCTCTAGCACCTTGCTTTCCTGCAGCACCGCGCTCCAGAGGTTTTTATAGAGCTGCAAAAGATACATACAGAACACACACGTCCGTGAGGAGAAAGGTTCCGAGTGTGCCAGTGCAACTGTGAAAAGCCAGGAAGTTCTCTCCTGTCACTTCATGGAAACATTTTAAGATGATTTAAATTTAATTTACGTAAACCAGTCTTTGTCGGTAGAGAACAATTGTGAAAACGCAACTATAAAGGACCAGAAGGTACACTTAACGATGACGACATCCTGCTTGCCCTTGGCTTTGGAAATTCTCGTGGAAGGGGGAGTCTGCAAGTTGACGCTTCTCTCGCGCCCATGTGGCTGCTGGCTGGCAGGCGGCGGTGTGCCCTGGGCCACGGGGCCTGGGCACGCACTGTCCCCTCTCTGCCTGCCCCGTCGGACTGTGCAGACTGGGCCAGCTGGCTGTCGCCTCAGGGCCCCCCAGGTGGATGTTATCTTCGAGGAAGGTCCTGAGCGTGGCAGGCAGCTGCCTGACACCTCCCTGCTCCCAGCACGGCCAGCGTCCAGGCTGAGGTCCGTGGAGACAGGGAAGGGGCCGATTTTGTATCTGGCTGATGGTGACAAATGTTACTCTTAAGAAGCCACCCTCCCCGGCACCTGCTAAACACACTCAGCAATTCTGCCCACGTGCTGCTATTCTCGGCTCCCAGGGAGACACAGAGACAGGCTTTGTCTCCACAGGTCATCAATCCGAGGTGACACTGCCCAGCCTGGAGCGTTAATGCTTCACCTACTGATGACCTCGATCTCCTACAGCTGTGCTTGTTCATCTAAAATGAATTTCTGGGACTTGCCTGGTGGTACAGTGGTTAGGAATCGGCCTGCCAATGCAGGGGACACGGGTTCGAGCCCTAGTCTGGGAAGATCCCACACGCCGTGGAGCAACCAAGCCCGTGCACCACAACTACTGAGCCTGCGCTCTAGAGTCCGTGTGCCGCAACTACTGAGCCTGTGCGCCACAACTACTGAAGCCTGTGTGTCAAAACTACTGGGCGCGTGCTCTAGAGCCTGCAAGCCACAACTACTGAACCCACGCACCACAACTACTGAAGCCTGCGTGCCACAACTGAGCCTATGCTCTACAGCCTGCGAGCCACAACTACTGAGCCCGCGCACCACAACTACAGAGCCTGCGCTCTACAGCCCGTGCGCCACAACTTCTGAAGCCCACGCACCACAACTACTGAAGCCCGCGCACCTAGGGCCCGTGGTCCGCAACAAGGAGCCACCGCAGTGAGAAGCCCGCGCACCGCAACGAAGGGTAGCCCCCGCTCGCCGCTAGAGGGAGCCCGCGCGCAGCAACGGAAAGTAACCCCCGCTCACCGCAACTAGAGAAAACCCGCGCACAGCAACGGAGACCCAACGCGGCCAAAAAAAAGTAAATAAATAAATTTATAAAAAGTAATGCCTGACATTAAAAATAAAATAAAATGAATTTCTTACCTAGGAGCACCTAGTTCAAACCTCAGCCCTTAACACTAGGAGGAACGCGCGCTGTGTAAGGCACCGTGTTGGGTGAAGCCTCAGGCTGGCTCTGGTGTCAGCGTGGAACCCGGGGCCCCCGTCTCGGGACAGCACGGGATGGGACGGACCTCCCCTACTCCTCCGCCGCCCGCCCGCGAGTCAGGGCCGCCTTCTGCAGAGCCGCTCGGCGCCGCCTGTTCGGGGCTAACGCCCCCGTGTGTGCTGCCTGCTGCTGGGAGCCCCGTGTCGCAGAGGCCAGCCCCTCTCCCGTGGGCTCGTCAGCACGTCCTCCTCGTGCTCCAGCTGGGGCCCTGGCCAAGAGCGAGGTTCACTCTCTCCTGCCTTCCCTCCAGACGGTCCATCTCGGCCCCAGTCCTGGCTCCGCTACAACCCGCCCGGCCCCTCCGGACGCTGGGTTTCTCCCTGGCGAAGTGGGCGTGGTAACACACACCGTGAGGCGGGGAGGGGACGCCCCGCCCAGCTGTGCAGCCAGAGGACAGCAGACCCTCCACAGATGTACAGTCCCCGCCGTCCTGATTCGATGGGGGACTCGTCCGAACCGCCCACCCCAGTGCCTGCTACTCCCGTCCCAACCCCAGGTGTGGCCCGGGCTGGTCAGAGGTCCAGGCGCCTGCCCCACCCCCCAGACTGATGGCAGTGTCCCCTGGGGACAGACGGAGGGTTCCTAGCACCCTACGTTCAGTCTCCTGGGTCAGCAGAAGTCTCAGCAGAAAGAACACGACAGCCCTGGGACCTCAGCACGTGACTTCAGCACTTTGAAACGCCACGTCTCCATGGAAACACAGGGACCACCGCCCACAGGTAGTGGGAAGCACTGAGCAGACCCGTGGGTGTCGTCCAGCACGGGCATCTCCACGTGGTGGAGGAGGTCAGGCAGGGATGCCTGCGGGCACCGTGAGGGTCCCAGGGCAGGACAAAGTGGGGCCACTCTCGGGCGGGGGCACTTCAGCTGGCGGCCAGAGAAGAGCTCTCCGAAGAGGCGGCATCCGCTTAGCATGAACAGAAGCGCTCCGGCAACAGGAACACAGGTGCAAAGGCCCTGGGGTGGGAATGAGCCCAGTACGCCGGAGAAACAGGAGGACAGCGAGACTTTAGTCCAGAGGGTGGGAGGGGCGGGGCGTGAAATGACCTTGGAGAACCGGGCAGAGGTCAGGCCGCGTGGGCTGGGGACGCAGGAAGGGATGTGGGTGCTGTTTCAGGTGTGGGGCAGGTGCAGGTGCAGGGCTCCACCCGAGCAGCTGTCTGACAAGGTCTGCTTTTTAAGCCATCGTTGTGGAGCGTGGGGAGGAGGGGGAGGGGCGGAGCTTGGGAGCCACGTGCGGGCTGCCGGGGAAGCACAGGTAGGGGGTGAGGGGCTACGAGCTAGCGCCGTAAGACGGTCACAAGTCCCGGGAGTGGAGAGGCTCCCGGGAGAGCGTGAAAAGAGCGAGACAGCTGCAGGTCCCCGAGCTTCGCACAGGCTCGGGCTGACCTCGGCATCACAGCCCAAGAGGGCGGCAATGCCGTCCCCTTTCTCGGAGGAGGGCAGGCCGGGGGACGGCTGACCCGCCCGTGACCACCCCCACTTCTCCCGGCCACTCCCTCCCCGCTGCCCACGTGTGACCAGCGACTCGTGGGCCACGCCATCGTCTCAGGCTCTGCCACGACTGCCTTGAGGCCCCAGAGGGCCCCCGGCTCGCGGTCCCGAGCGCAGTGCCCCCAGCCGCCACGGGAGGAGGCTGCTCTTTACCTCGCCGTCAGCTCTGCCTATCGGTGAGTCCAGGATGAAGTCAGGAGGGGCCATCACATCGACCAGGGCGACAGCGTCACCTTTCAGCTGTTGGAAAACAAAGTCCGTACACTTGGCAACTCCCGGCATCTCCATGGCGACCCCCGAGCAACGGAGCCTGCAACCCACTAGCAACGGTAACTCCAGCGGGCAGGCACATGCGGCTCAGTTACTAAAGCATTCTCTTCTCACTGGCCTGGATTTTACGTTCCCTGAGTGTGTGTCTGAATATTTTCACCATGTCGCTATCCGCTCAAGACTTCCAACGTTTTATTTTGTTTTCCAACAAGGTACGGACCGCTCGTAAAACTGACGATTCTGTGGCTCATTAATTGGCAACTGTCTTCTGAGGTTTGTCTCTGAACCCTGCCTTATCTGGGCCATTCCTGTTCCAACGGAGGAAAATATGTCCGGAAAAAAAATGTAAGAGAAAAAGCATCTATGAGCACCTGGAAAAGCCATCGTTCCAACGCTCTCTGGTTCCCAGTCGTTTGATTATTACTCCCGTCCCATTATACAAATTATTCTTCAATATGACGAGTGGAATTTATAGGAGAAGGCTCTCAAGCATTTTCTTGAAACGCAAACAATAATTTTCCTAAAATAACTGAAATGCCGTGGCTGAACTGAAGAGAACGCTGGAACGGGGGCGACTTGAACCACGTACGGAAGCAACCGCCGAGCAGAGAGTCGCGGGAACAGAGGAAAATGCAGCCTGCTTTGTGGTTCAGATGCTGCTGCAGGGCCCCGCACACCCTCGCCCCTCGGCGGCTGAGGGGAGACGAGCCCGCCCCGCCGCAGGGGCACACGTCAGCAGAGCAGGGTCCTGGGCTCGACGGGCTCGTAAGGGGCCCACGGGAAAGAGCCCGGCTTTGTGGGCCGCAGGGCCTCTGTCTCACGCTCACCCCCGCTGCGACGGTGTGGACGGCCCCACAGACGACGCACGAGGGAATGGCTGCACCCGGGAAGGGGCTGGCGCCCTCCACCCCTCCGACCCTGGCCTCCCCGAGTCAGGCCGAGCCTGGATCTGCCAGGCGGCTCGGGCTGCATTACGGCCCAGGACCGCCAGCCACCGGCTCCGTGGTGTGCGTGTCACGTTTGAGAGCAAGGAAACCGATGGCTGTATTTTTTATGACGGCAACTCACCACCTGTGGAACACGCGAAGGCAAACCCCCTCCTGTCTGACTAAACGTGGCCTGTGTACGTGGCTTGATCACAGAGACACCCTTACCCGGAGCCCACGTGGGGAGAGATGGGCGCTTAGGAAACAAACCCGGGGAGAGCCTACTGCCAACCGCGGAGGCGTCACCTAGGACTACATCAGCCTGAAAGCCCTGAAAGGGGAGAAACAGCGCGGCCTGTCGCCCGTCGTGTGAGACGCTGGGCAAAATGCTGGGACTTTGGTTCATGTCTTAACCATCAAAAGTAGAGAAATGCCTCTAGCTGCACCGCCCGAGAGGGCAGCCACGACACACGTGACTTGTTTCATTAAAATTAAAGAAAACTGGACTTCCGTGGTGGTGCAGCGGTTAAGAATCCGCCTGCCAACGCAGGGGTCACGGGTTCGATCCCTGGTCTGGGAAGATCCCACATGCCGTGGAGCAACTAAGCCCGTGTGCCGCAACTACCGAGCCTGCGCTCTAGAGCCCACGAGCCACAACTGCTGAGCCCATGTGCTGCAACTACTGAAGCCCGTGTGCCTAGAGCCCGTGCTCTGCGACAAGAGAAGCCACTGCAGTGAGAAGCCCGCGCACCGCAACGAAGAGTAGCCCCCGCCCTCCATAACTAGAGAAAGCCCGTGCGCAGCAACGAAGATCCAACGCAGCCCCAAAATAAACAAAATATAAATAAATGTGTTTAAAAAAAATTAAAGAAAACTAAAAATCCTTGGTCACACCGGCCGCCATTCTACCGCCAACAGCCCCAGGTGGCCAGTGGTGATGGTATGGGACAGCGCCGCCCCAGAACACGTCCACCCCCCAGAAAGCTCCAGTGGACAGAGTGTCGCCAGAACGTGACGTGGGGCTGGGGCCATCTGACTTTTCTGGGCGACGAAGGTAGAAGGATGCAATAAAAAAGGAAAATACCATGAAACGAACTAAAATTGGAGGCTCACTTGAAATGCTGGAGAGAATTACCGATTTTGCTGTAAAAAATATTATTAGAGCAAGCTGAACGTGTACAGATTCTACGACAGTGCCCGAAAGCGACGCTTCCTGAAATTTCTGACATAGGCACGTTCTCTGTTAAGTTTCCCGGCTGTGCTAACGGTTGCACGCACGCAAACGAGTCGGAAGCTAAGGTCAGTGAACGTTAATATACGGGTGATGGCGTGTAATGTGGAAATCGCATAAGGATATAAGGGGATTTCAACTCACCTGGGCACACAGGGCCAGGATGGCGTTCTCCACCATTTTACCTGCTTGTTCACCAGAAAAGTAGCCACCTGCAAGCAGAGCGCTGGTTACTCTGGGGTCTGCTACCCTAGCTCCCAAATTACCCACAAATGGCAAACATGCTGAAACAGCTTTCCAAAAGAGCCCATTCTGTGTGAAAATGCCTCGCTACTGCTGCCCGAGCCCCGCTGCGACCCCTTCACAGAAAGGCACCGGCCGGGGCTGGGCTCCGGTGTCCCCCTTCCCGCCAGCTCACTGAGCCTGTGCCGGGGGTCAGAGCCGGGAGCTGGGGAGGCTGAAGCCCAGGAAGGGCGGCCTCGGGGGGCTGCGGGGAGAGACCCGCGGGGCAGGGCCGGCGGCAGGCGCAGCGCGGGCGGCGGCGGGAGGCTGGGCTGGGGGCCGACGGGGGCTGCGGGCACACAGCTGCAGCTGCGGGCATGTGGGCGTCTGTAGCCACCGGGGGCTGGGCACGAGACCCAGCGCCTCAGCCTCACCTCCTACGCTGCGGCGGGCCGTGCCGTGCCGTCCAACAGGCCTAACGAGGTGGCCCCGACTTTGCTGCGGGACTGACTGGCTTCTGTCTGACTTTTGCCGCAGAGGACGGCGCCCGCTCACTCGGAGTGGGTGGGCTCCCCGCCCCACACACCGCTGCTCCGTCCGCCCGGGAGCCCTCGGGCACCACCTCCCAGGGGCAGCACCAGCCCCACGAGGGAAAACATGGGTTCTTGGCCAGGGGGAGGGGAAAAGTGTGCTCCTCACACAGCCCAGATGTACGCACAGAACGTGAACAGATACAGAGAATAGCTGTAGCGTTAACACGTCGTGGGGGTGGTTGGGAGAAAACGTCTAAAAGGGCTCCTTGGGGGATAATAATGAAAACGAAGGTTGAGAAACTCAGGTTTACCCCCTTCCCACCAATCTTCCAGGAATCAGGCCGTTCATCACCGCCTCCAGGAAGCCCTCCCGGATCCCCAGTCTGGGCATTCCTGGGGGTGCTGCCCCGCCCCAGCAGCCCGGGCTCAGCCCCGTGGGCGCCACCCTGCCGCTGTGCTTTTCTTCTTGTGGCCTCTGGGCTCCTCATCTGCTTCTCACTCAACACGTGATGAACGCTCCGAATGTGGCACGGAAGGAGCACCGTACGGGGAAAGCAGAGTCTCCCGGGTAAGGCGGAGGGTGCCCAGCTCCTGGGCAGCGGGCTCACCTCGGTAGAGCAGGGCCGTGTGCTGGTTCAGGGCCCACAGGGCGTAGAGAGCGCTGAGCCGGCCAAGCACAGCCCGCAGCGAGGGTGGCACGTGGGGCTGGTGCACGTGCTCGTGGAACCTCCGCACGACCGTGAGCTCCAGGAATGCCAGGGCCAACGGGCGGCAGCAGTACACCTTCAACAGAACAGAGCGCGCCGCGTCGGGGAACACACACCACAGCCTGCGTGCCAGCAGCACTAGTGCAGCAGGGGACAGACGGGGCCGGGCAGTGCCTCTGGGGAAGCACCATGGAAAGGCCTGCAGGAACACAAGCCCAGCTGCAGCGGCTCTGGACCTCAGGCCCAGCGACCTCTCAGCTCAGTCCCACCTGGGACGCGGGGCGACCCCGCAGCCCACACACAGGCACGGCGGGCTTGTCCAGCGCGGCCCGGCACTGCGGAGCAGCGGCGTCTCCAGGAGGCGGGCTCCCTGAGAGCATGAGGGCAGTTCTCAAGTAGCCGCGGACAAGGCCACTCCAGGGGCTCACCTGAGAGTGACGTCAGCTCCTCCAAGGGCGTGGCCACGCCCCTGCCTCGCCTCGCAAGTTTCTAGAGATCAGCCTTTCTCTCCCACTCTCCTGTCACTTCCAGGAATAAGGGAACCGCTGAACGGGGGCCAAGATGTGCAGCCGTTCCCAGCCGAGTTTTACTTGCGTGTGAGTTCGGATGCTGGCTTGCTTTGTTTGTGGAAGCAGGAAGTCACCGCGGATCTTTGGGTCCCAGCTTTTCCTTTTTGAACCAATATCCGAAACATCTGCCGCTAATCATTAGCTTTGCTTGACAGTTTTTCTTTCCCCATCTCTAATTTATCAGTTTACTGGTTTTTTATTAGAACAATTATAGATGCACTCCTGATCTGTTTTAATGAGCATGTGTTGCTTGTGTAGTTGAAAAACTAACCCAGCAAGGAGGTGACCGGGGATGGGGCAGGGTGAAGACCTTTATTCAGCGCCTGCCTACTTTGGCCCCGAACATCAGCCGGAAGCAACAGAGCGCGGTCCACGGTGCGGGCGGGGGGAAGGGGGTGCGGTCAGCAAGGGGCAGGGGCTACGATTTCAAGGCCTGCTCTCGACTTTCAGAGCAAACACTGGGTCGTCCCTTGGTCGCTTCCGAGGTCGAGGCTCCCCCAGGGCCTGCCCGAGGCTAGGCGCCCTCCGGAGAAAATTCTAGGGGAGGATGCTTCCCCGGCCTCGTGCCAGTCTGCCCGGTCCGACCCCAAGACCCCGCTGGGCTTCGGAAGCCGCGAGGGCACACATCCCGCGTCCCCGTGTCCCGCCTGGAGGGCCAGCCCGGGGCCTTCAGAGCAGCTTTGCCCCCTCCCCTCTCGCACACGCTGTGGGGTGTGCGCCCTTGGAGGGTGAGCGTTGGGGGAGGCTGGGTGAGGAGACCTCACAGGAGGGAAGCTGACAAAGCTGACGACGCAGGTGGGCAGGCAGTACCCCACCCTCACCCCAGGCCGGGCACTAAGCGAATAAGAGCCAGCAGTTTATCACCTCGATCCTCCCTGGACCCCACGGATGAAACAAGGTCACGCCACGGGCAGGAGGTGGAGACACGGTGGAACCCAGGCAGGCTGGCCCCAGTGTCCCCAGCCCTTCACTGCGTCGCTAGAGCATATGTCGTTACAGCAACCACCGGCTCCCCTAAACCTGCTCACGCGCCGTGGGCTCCGCTCTGCATGGGGGCCCTCGCGCACCCCAGAGGCCGGGCTCAGAACCGAATCCAAACGCTCCATGCTCTCCGCTTTACTCTCTCCTTTTCAACCACGCGGACTTTCTGGTATTAAATCACGTTGCGTTCATCTTATTTTCCTGTGCAAACAGCGCACGTCCATTTCAGCTACGGCATCAGCTGGTGCAGCCTGGAAAGGCAGCGCCGCCTCTGACCTCGCCACCCGAAGAACGCATCCTGAGCCCCGCCGAGCTCTCAGTCACTGACGCAGCAGTGATTCGGGGTCGAGGGGACCAGCTTCCAAAGCCACTCGGCTTTTCCAAATGTGCCCGTGTGGACAAGTGGTTTCCGCCCCAAGCCCGAGCTTCTGGGTGGGAGCTTCCGAGGGGGCGTCAGAGTGCAGCCTCCAAGCGCTGCCAGGCGGAGCGTCACACGGCATCTCAGGCGTCCAGCACTGGCTCGGGGTCCCGGAAGCTGCTCTGTGATGGAGGCTGCTATTCTACTCTGTCTCAATCCCAGGACGCGGACACACATGACGCTGCTACGTGTGCTTCTGGAAATGTTCAGATGAGGCCGTGAGCCACCCGGGGGGCGTGGGCTTTGGGGGTCCGCCCCACCGCGACCTCCGTGCCCAGGACGCCCGGTGCAGCAGCGGGCTCAGGAAGCCCACGCCTACTCCCTACCCCGCTGACCGGGCGCCAGGGGCTGGCGGGCCGGCTCTCCCGGCCGCTCGTCAGGCCACCTGACCTGCTGCCTGAGAAACGGAAGAGCCGTGGAGGACACAGTGCACGGGCAGTATATGTGCTGGGCCTGGGTGGTCATGTGGGTGCAGGGTGGCGGCCACGCCAGGCCACGGGCAGGCAGGAAGTGTCCGAGGGGAGACATGGCGGAGCCGAGATTCCGGGAGCCACGGAGAACGGATCTGCTTCCGCTTCCCATCAGCTCCGCCCTCCAGACAGGAGGCTCCGCTGACCCAGGGCTCCTTGACTGGGGCCGGCTTGCCCCCCTGGGGCACCTGGCACCGTCAGCAGACAGTTTGGGTTGTCACGACTCGGGGGTGCTCTTGGCATCTTCGTGGGTACAGGCCTGGGGTACCGCTGGGCACCCCACCGTGCACGGACAGGTCCCCCCAAATCACACAGCCCGAACACGCGTAGGGGTGAGGGCCTCACTCCAGCTCCCGTGCCCTCAGCTTCCCTCCCAAATCCTTACCCACAGCGCCCGTCCTTGACTTCTCCTGGACAGCCTGTCCTCGCCACCAGCGATCTGACCACGCTATTAACAGACACGGGCCAGTGCTCACAAAGGGTCCTGTACGGTGTCCACTCTGGGGCCATGGTGGGGGCAGAGACACTCAGGGGTGGTCCTACCCGCCCTGGCCCCAAGCTGCTCCGTACTCAATGCTTCCGCAGCTCTGTAATCGTGAAACGCTCCAGACAGAGGCCAGCAGGCTGACGTGTGAGGCCAGGAAGGCCCGTTCCCCTCTCCCTGCACTGGTCCCAGTGCCACGGCCCTCCCTCTCGTGCATCCCCGCCCCCAATAAACCTACAGCCCCAGGGAAAAAATGCGGATCCGGGCATCAGTTTCTGGTGTGCTCTGATTTCTGAGTATATTTGCATTTTAACAAGTCATAAATATTTCAGGCAAAAAACAAACTCTGAACTATCCAAGAGTGGACATCAGCCGTGCAGTGTGTGGAAAAGAGCCGGGCTCGGGGGTCAGCTGGCTTGGGTTCAGTGCTTGGGAGTTCTTACCAACAGGAGCAGATAAAGGAAAGCTTATCAACCCCCCACCCCCACCCCGCGCTGAGTCAAAGCGTGAACACGCTTTACGTTCTCACAAAAGCAGCCGGTAACCTCCTCCAGAGGGTGCAGTGGTCCACACCCTCGGCTGACAGCGCGCCGAGTGGCCCCTGTCCGTCCGACACCGTCCTCTGCCCCGCACATCCCTGGCCCTGCAGTGGCTGCTGTTGCTGCCACCTCGGGCCAGTGGCTGGTTTCCGGGCCAGGTCGACCCTCAATCCGTACCACCTCTTTCCTACCATCGGTTACGTACGTTTCATGCTTCCCCGGACAGGAATCTGTCTTCTGACTTTGCTTGTGGTGTCTTTTGCTGTTTAGGAAGGGTGAACGTAATCCGTCTTCTGACTTTGCTTGTGGTGTCTTTTGCTATTTAGAAAGGGTGAACGTAATCCGTCTTCTGACTTTGCTTGTGGTGTCTTTTGCTATTTAGAAAGGGTGAGCGTTTGTGTTGTCAGAACTGACAGTTTCCTCCTCTTTCACAGCCTCTGAGTTTCCTGTCATACTTGAGCAGCCCGTCCCACCGAAGGCACGTAAACGTTCGCTGAAGTTTCCCTCTCATGCTCTGCCGCTGCTGCAATCACCATGCGGGCGGGGGCCCCATCTCCACAGGACCCCGAACGCCCGGCCCCGGGCTCGGAGGCGCTCGCGGCTGTCAGGATGACACAGCGCTCACTCTTAACGCTCCGTGATCCAGACCAGGCCTGCAGGATGCAGCCCCCCCTCGGGTCACCTTCCCCTCCAAGCCCCGCGGCCGCCTTCCAGTCCACATCACGGCCGCTCCGTCTGGCCGCACCTCAGCTCTGAGGCTCTCCCCGGGGACACCCGTCTTGGCTGGACCCAGGCTGGGCGCGCCGGCCCCTCCTGTCCTCTGCCGCGAGGCTCCCTGGAGTGCCGTTACCGAGTTCTCAGTCGAAGGTCTAAACGTGAATTCCTCCTCAAACGACCAAGCCGCACGCTCGGGTTCTGTTGTCTGCGTGTGCAGATGCCGGGCACAGGCCGGCGGGCAGGGCGGTGTCGCAGAACGCCTCAGGCGAGACCTGTGGTGACCTTCTGGGCAGCTCTGCGGGGTTCGGATGTGGTGGGAACATGGGCGACCTCGGTGTCCTCCACCTCGTCGGGGTCTTGGGCTACCACGCAGAGAAAGGAGGAACTCCGCAGCCGTCAGTGTCCGAGCGACCGAGGGGGCCGCGGCCCCAGCCCACGTGGAAGGATCGCGTTCACACCTCCTCTCTCGGGTGTCTGGACTGAACTAGGGTCTCGCCAACCTGGACGTCTGCTGACTTCATGTCAGACACAGGCCTGATCTCGGTTTGCGAGCCCGCGGTCGGAGCCTTCCGAGTGAGGACCCGTCCCTGTGTGCACCTCTCCCTCCCCGGGGCAGGCGTGCCCGGCAGGTCCCTGGCTGCCTGCTCGGGCTGCATCTGCAGAAGGGGGCGAAGCTGTCCCTCGCGGCACAGGGGACGGGGCCCTCGGAGGACATGGGAAGGCGCGGGCCCGGGGGCTCTCGGGGGAGGCTCCAAGGCCCAGTGTCCGAGGAGAAGGGAGGACGCCAGTTTTAGAAGCTTCCTGGGCTACGTTTCTCCCAGACGACACCCGTCACCGTAGATGCATGGGGCCCACGGACCACGGCAGGGCTACATCCCGGGTAAAGAGGTGTTTAGAGCGGCTGTTTTCGTGCTGGGTTTTCCAGACACGGGAGGCAGCCCCGTCCCAGGGTGCTGGACCAGAGCTGCCCCGGGGCCAGTCTCCTTGGAGAGAGGCACGATGAGTGAGGAAGCAAGTGCAGACAGAGCGCGGGCGGGCGGGGCCTCAGGAGCCACCGAGCCGCCACTCTGCTGGTCCGGAGGGACCCCGGTGGCTGACGGGCTCCACTGTGTGCCTCAGGCTCCCACAGCCCCGGGTCCCCCTCCAACCCGCACGGCGCCGGCCGGCGGGCCACGCGCTTGTCGGGCACCTTAGATACGATGCCCACGACCTCCTCCACACGGGGCTAGGGCGGCGCCACCGTCCCAACTGCAAAGCGGGGCGCGGAGAGGGCGGGCCAAGCGCCCGAGGTCACAGGGGCTGAGCACCGGGGCCTGCAGCTCACCAAGGACGCGCCAGCGCGCGAACTCGGAGCGAGTCGTTAGCAGAGCGACTCTTAAAACAAACACATACCTGGCAGTTGTTTCTTGCTTCAAAGTCGTTGCTTCCCGATTGTTTCTCTTGATTTAATTTCTGGTGGCTCTCGCGGAGCAGGTAACAGACCAACCACTCGTACGCCGCCAGCGGGACTTCAAAACGAGAAACAGAGAGACCTGTGACCGACGTAACCGGAGGGCATCTCACCCTCGTCGAGAGCTCAGCTCTCCAGTTTACAGGTGCGGAAACCGAGGCCCAGAGACGGGGGGCTGCCCACGGCACACCCCGGGTGGTGGCCGGGCCGGGACAGGCGCAGGGGAGGGTATTTCCTGGCTCTGCTGTGAGGCCAGGCCGTGTTCTACACGGTTCTAGCAGCCGCGGAGTCCACGGGGTCACGGAGTCACTCTGGGGGCAAGCACCACATTTACGGTGAGGATACGCGGCCTGGAAGAAACTCGGACCCGCACGGATGTCAGGACGACTTTCCAGCAGGTGGTAGGAGGAGGGGCGCCCCGTCCGCCTGGACAGCCCGGCCCTGGGGCCCTGGACCTCACACCGGCTCCCCTGAGGCCTCGCCCCCCTCGCCCGAGAGCCCTGAAGGCAGGCGTGTAGACGGACGGGGACGGGCTGGAAGGGGCTGGACGGAGACCCCGTCCTCCTCCCCACCCCCCGGCGCCGCGCCCGCATCTGTGGGTCCTTTTCGTCACATCTCCGCTAGTTCCGAGGACTCGGCGACCTCAGCACAGCCTGCCCGGCAGGACGGCTACCGCCTCTTCCGTTAAGGACGAAGGGCGGCGAGCGAGCGGGGCGGGGTGAGGAGTCCGACCTGGCCGCGTGGCTCTGCGTCCACGCTTCCCACCCCACCGACCCAGGCCCAGGGCCCAGGGCCGGGGCCCCCAGGCCTGCGGGGCCTGCAGCTGCTCTCGGCTCCGGACTCCCGGGTGGGATCTGGCCGGACTGGGTCTGGGCACAAAGGCGGCACACGGGGGCCCTGGGATTTCCTCCGATGTCACACAGCCCGTCCCCTGGCAAGACGACACGTGGTACCCACTGGGGTCCTGCTACAGGCCCCTGACCGTCTCACGCGGTCGTATCCGTTACCCGATAGCACAGCTGAGACGTTCGTTAAAGAGCAAACGAGCCGTCTCACGGGGCTGCGGGATCCAAGGCGCAAAGGCTGCAAGCAGCCTGCCCGAGCTCACGCAGCTGTTCCCGGGGGGCCCAGAGAGGCGGGGGTGGGGACGTGGGACGAGGCGCCCCTCCCAGAGGCCTGCCAGGTGGGGTGGCTGGAACGGCGCCCCCCGAAGTCACATCCACGTCCTCACCCCCTGAAACCTGTGAATGTGCCCTAACTCGGGCACAGGGCCTTTGCGGATGGAACGGCGTGACAACACAGGGTGGCCCCGAATCCAGTGAGAAAAAGGAGAAGCGCACGCCCAGGAGAGAGGCCGTGCGAAGGCAGGGGCAGAGATGAGGGATGCGGCCACGAGCCCAGGGACGCCTGCAGCCCCCACGAGCTGCGGGGACGAGGAGGGAGCCTCCCCGGAGCCTCTGCGGGGAGTGCGGCCCCGCCCACGCCGGGGCTGTGAGCTCCGGTCCAGGACACATTCCTGCTGTTTCCACACCCAGTCAGTCCTGTGCCACGGGACGCCCACAAACCCGCGGCCCGGGGCGCTGCCCTCGAGGACATCCCTGAAAAGCCAGGCGGACGCTGGAAACCAGCTCTGATGCCGACGGGGCCCACTCGATACACGGGCGTCCCAGGGTCTCTGTGGCTAGACTCTCCCCGCCGGATGCACCGTCTCCGAGACGGTAACAGGTGGGTGCCACGGGGACTCGGGTTTTTCCATGATTTACCTCCGTAGCAACAGAACCCAAGGAAGTCGCCAAGGCCGGAAGCCGCTCAGGCTGATTCCTGACCCCAGCCGGAGGCCCCGTCATCCCACGACGCAGCAACCGCGGCTCCTCCGGACTCTTCCCAGACGCTGCCCGGGCAGGCGACCCTCTGCAGAAGTGACCCAGCTCCCCCGAGGGTCCCGCGCCACGTGGAGCCACCGTGCCTGACGTCAGCGGCCAGTTCACGGCTTGCTCTGGGCTCCGAGTGAGAAGCGAGCTTGACACGGGAGTTGCTGGAACGTTTTTCTTTAGAAATTCCACCTTTAGCCCTTAATTTTTCGCGGAGAAGTGGGTCGTGCTGCTCTGTGTCCACCCGGAAGGGCGGAGCCCCCGGCGAGCACACAAAAGGTACAATCACAGCCGGGCGGGCGGCGTGCGGGCCACTCGGCGAGTGCGGCGTCGGGGCGTGAGGCGCCATCGGGAACAGACTGGGGGAAACTGGCACAGGTGGGCGGTGACGCTCTCGCCTGGGAGGCTGCTGAAGGCCCAAGACAAATGCTGCTGCAACCTGAGTCCTCAAGTCAGGTTCCCGGGTCCCCAATGGCCTCTGAGGCGCTGCCACGCGGGGCCTCCTCGGGGCTCCCCTGGCTGTTCCTCTGCGCCCCTCGAAGGCCCTGAGCGCTGTCTGCCTCCCCACGCTGGCTCCCCCCACCCAGGCGCGCTCCCAGGGCGGCCGCTGTCACTACGGTCAGTAACTACGGTCAATGACTCCGAGGTCTGCCCACCCGCGTGGCCTCTCGGCGTCGGGGCTCCCCGACACGCCCACCGGGCAACTCAACCGCACCCCCGCTGTCCTGTGTATATACACAAGGGTCAGGGCAGCCAACACGCTGAAGTCCAATTATTTAATAGTTTTGCAAACTAAAGCCAACTAAAGGAAAGAACTGGGCCTCGGTTATTACGCGACGGGCAGCGCCTCAACACTCAGGACCATTTGTTAAACCCATCCTCAGCGCATGAATCAGAGGAGCCAGACAGAGAGCTGCCCCGCCCGCGGCCCCTCCCTCTCCAAATAAACCTTTTAATCCCCGAAGGAGAAATCTCCTGACCCTGCAGTCAGCCCTCGCTCAGTACTGGAAAGGTCGTGAGTGTCCAGCCCTACAGAGCCCCCGGGTCATATGTCACTTATGGACTTTTTACCAAAGATGCAGCTGAGACAAAGGCTGGCCCCGGAGACGTGGGATTTGATGATCAAATGCCCTGGAGACTGAACGGCTGGCCGCGGGCTCCCTTCTCCGCGTGGAGAAGCTCGTCAGTGTTGGATGCCAAGCCCCTTGTGTCAAATGCATTTTGTTTGCGTTCTTTGCTCCAGAAAGTGTTTTCACTTTGTTGGAACGAGCAGCAATTAGAGCGCCCGCGGGAAAAACAGATGACGCTGCCCTGGCGTGCTTCCTGATGGCGGTGCACAGGACAGCTTCTGCGTCCACAGCTCCAGCGAGTGGGGAAGAGACACAGCAGGCGGAGCAGACACATCCTGAAGCTGGCAGACCACGTGTTTACCTTCTGATTCTACAGTGGGCGACGGTATTAGGGGAGAAAATTCCGGTGGGGTTGAGGCTTTTAGAATGATTAGGGCATTTCTGGGGGCTTCCCGGAGCAGTATTTGGGGAGCTCTGTAACCATCAGAAAGAGATCTTCAAGTGTGTCCCTGCGTCCTCTTAGCACTTTAAAAAGGGAGATAAAGGGGGTGAGTTATTGCCAGAAAAGCTGTAACAAAGTGCGGTGAGGGAGACGAAGCGAGTACTAGCGGCCACGTTTCTGGGTGATGATGGTGATGAAGAAGATGGAGGAGAGGCGGCTGGCAAGTCAGCCCAGCCCGGGTCTGACGCCTGCTCTGGCCGCTGACACGCACTGGGGTGCGCTGGGGTGCGCTGGGCGGCCGTGGTCTCCTCTCCTGGAGACGTGAGCAGCGGTGCAGCCCGGCGGGGTCCCCCAGAGACGGCACGCCCAGTGCCCGCAGCTGCTGGTGTTGCGATGTGTCACATGATCTCCACGCTCCGAGTAAGGGAGGGGGCGGCTCCTTCACCAGGAGGACCCAGTGACCCGCCCCCAAGGGACACGAACACTCTGTAAAGCCAGGTGCCCTCCTGCCACGCCCAAGGCTCTCTGCTAACAGCGTTCCGTGGAACACACAGCATCTCGACAGCGGTTTTTGCGGTGAAAATCACAACTGTTAACACGGTGGGGGGCCAGGAGCAGACCCAGCACCCCTTGCTCTCTGGCAGACGGGCGGCCATTCCAGCTTCTGCCAGGCACAGTGCACCCTGGAGACACGGAGGGAGGGTACTTACCTGAGGAGTCCAGGCAGTCCTCGGGGCTGGAACCCTCGAACCTGTGGCCAAGGATGTTGGGATAGGCTTCCAGAAAGTCCACGGTCTTCAGTGGGCTCTCGATGCGGGCACCGCCTAGGAGCACAGCCAGTGACTCGGGAGAGCCAGGGACACCCCCACCCCCACCCCAGGGGACGTCTGGTGGAAGGACCCCACCTGCCCCAGCCCATCACTTCAGAAGCTGGTCCATCCCCATCTGATCACACACGTCCTTCCTGCAAACCCAGGGTCCATCCTGCCAGAAGAGCTAACTCAAGGGGGCCTGGGAACCGCACCCTCCTGCCCCCAACTGGGCTGCAGGGGCGCCGGCCTCCTCACCTTGGTCCCGGCGCACCAGCAGGCCAAGCAGGTAGTTGCTGGTCTGCTGCAGCAGGACGTTGTTGTCGCCTTCGTACGTGCAGTTCGGGTCGTTGTCATCTCTGAGGTCTCCCAGACGGTTCACTGCAAGGAGGCCCCAGCGTTCTCGTCACTGGGGGTGCACATGTGAGAAGTGGCCCCCAACCCCCAACTGCCACCTGGGACTCTGAGGTCCCGGGCCCGGCTTGACTGGATGAAGCACTTCCCACCCTGCTCCCAGAGCCAACTCCACCCCCGACCCGCGGTGTGCCCTCTCCGTCCAGCTGCTCCCTCTTTAAGGACATACTGGTGACACCCTCAAGGTCCCCGGGAAGAGAGGCGGGTGGCTCCCCTTGAAGCCCCGGTGCCGCGCTCAAGAAGCATCCGCTGCCAGCAGCATCCCTGTCCCTATCGTGAGCCTCTCAGGTCACCTGGCAAAGCGCCCTCCAGTGGGGTCACTGGCAGAGCTGACGACCTGAGCGGCGGGAGGGAGCCCTTCTTCCTTGTCCAACTGAAGGAACCCTTCTTTTGACACGAGACGTTTCAAATATCTGAAGACAACTCTCATTTTTTCTCTTGTCTCTCCTACCGGTGAAATAACCCAGTTCCTTTGCAGATTTTATAAAGTATGCTTCCCAGATCCTCACCACCTAGGTTTCCATCCTCTGATGGAGAATGTTCTCCAAACGTGAGGCTGAGACGGGAGAAAGGGTAGGACCCTGACTTCTCACACTCACGTATTGCCGTGAACAACCCAAGAGGGTGTAAGATGTTCTGCGGCATATATGAGGCTTGTGGTCACCTGTGACACCCTGATCACCTTCCTCTGACTTGCGGCCCACGCCACAGTTAGACCACTGAACGTGAAGGGCTAAGAGTGCCCTTAGAGAAACGATTTGCAACTGATATTTACATCTAGATAAACGGCTTTACATTTATCCCTGCTGAGCTGCGCCTCACTGGCTTCAGCCCTGTTTGTATTATGCGATGACACTTCCTTTAGTCATTTTTGTTGTCTGCAGGGCTGCATGATTCGAGTTCCTCCTTCCAAACTATTTATAGCGTCTCTATATGAGCTATAACAACAAACAACTACTACAAAGAGCATTGCAGAGGACAAAACACATGGATGAGTAACTTCCGCAGCCCCACGGTTACTCACACGTCAGTAAACGCCGAGTGTGGAGGAGGGGAGGGGGCCCCCCTGCCTGCCGCCCCCGCACGAGGAGTAACTGGGACACATCCCAGTTACTAAAAGCTCCTAAAAGGCTTCCGGAGGAATAAACTGTCAAGAAGGTCTCTGGCAGCTCTGTTGTTGCCTTTGTTGAGTAGCCAGACTTTAACCAACCAGTTATTGAAGATTAGCACGTGGCGAGTCAGGCAGGTAAGCGGCAGTAATGATGACGACCACGGTGACAATGATAATAACAATAGACCAGAATGACCGTCACACGCCACACGCCGACACTGTGCTGGACCCTTCGTGTGGGTCAGTTCACTTCCTCGCGGCAAAAACCCCCGGTGCGCTGCCCTATCCTTAGTCCCATTTTATGGAGAAGAAAGCAGAGGAGCAGTGGGTCTGGGCACCTTGCCCGCGGCCAGGAAGTCAGGGGCCGGCAGGGCCGGGCCGGGCCGTTGGTCGCCCCCTCTCCCCACCATCCACCAGCTGACCGAACAGCTGCCAGTGTCAATCAAAGCGAACTCTCTTTTCCTAAGTTTCAGAATTTTTCTTCGGAACAAAACTTGGTGCCGGTTTACTGCCAAAGTCCTGAGCTAAAAAGTTCCAATTCAGATGAACAGATAAGCTCCTCTGTGTTCTGGTTTTCGGTCTCCACGCTGCCCCGTGACACCCAGATTTCGACCGAGGAACGTCAGGTAGCAGCTAGCCGAGGGACCGGACTAGGGCAGGGGTTGGCAAACTTGCTCTGGAAAGTTCCAGCCAGTGAATGTTTTAGGCTCTGCTGAGGCGGCTCAGCTCGGCGGGTGGAACGGGAACAGGGCCACAGGGAAGTGTGTGTAAACGAATGGGCGTGACCAGGGGCCAAGAGATCTTTATTCACAAAGACCTTTACCCACAGAGACGGCTTTGGCCCACAGGCTGTCGTTCGCCGGGCCCCTGGCCGTGAGCCACATGGTGCGGGCGCGGGGACGGAAGACCAGCCCACGTGTCCCCAGAACCTACCGGCCAGATAGCCGTGCCCTCCGCACGCCTCCCGGCACTCCTGGATTGCGCGCTGGGCCGTCCACGAGGCCAGGGGCTTGCCGGCCGACGCCAAGGCGTGGATCTCGCGTCCCAGCTCTGCCTTGGGAGAGAGAAGCCAGCGAGAACAGGTGAAAAAAGCCTCTGACCCCAGAGGTCAGGGGTCAGGTCAAGCACAGCCTCGGAGGCTTACGTCCCCTCCAGTCTAATCCGAGGTACCCGACAACTACAAAGGAAAGAAACCCAATTTTAGTTTAAAAAACAGGATTCGAGGAAGCACGGATACCCTGCAGTACAGTCACACAACTTCACGACAGTGAAAATAAACGACCACCGCTCTGCCTGGCCGGTAAACACGGCGTGCGAGTGAGGGGGAGCAGGGAAGGCTGATCGCAGAAGAACATGACGTTATGACTCAGTTTACACGACGTCTGCAGCAGAGACTAAGAAGAAACCCAAGGGGTGGCAGGCTGTGCCGAGACACTGCCCCCCCGGGGGGGCGGGGGTGGCAGGCGGCCCCGGAGGACCGCACAGCCATGACCACCCGGTCCACACTGCGCCGAGGGCCCAGCCGGCATCCCCACCCTTAACACGTCTGGTAAATCCTCTTCCGCCTCGACTCGATATTCAAGGCAAACAATTACAAGAAAGACACACACGCACAGCCGCTAATTCACGTCAAGTGTGTGACCAGCATGTTCAACTTCAGAGAAGGGCTACTTTCTAACCCGTGCCTGGGTTGAGGCACCGAGTTTCAGAAAGAACAGAGCTCGATGACACTTCAAAACATTTTTAACAGGACAACTGCATTGTCAGCTGGCAAGAGTTTCCATGACTCACGCTTGGGAGAAAAAACACGCGTAACGCTGCACAGATGAAACTGTCTTCAGGGCCACGGTCCTCGCGGGTCAGCCTGACTGCTCGGCAGCGCACGCGGCCGGCAACCCCCCGCCGCCCCCCCCTCCCCCGCCCCACCTCTTGACTCCTGGATGTTTACGCTGAATATTCCACAACGTGCTAATTTGATACAGGCTTTTCAGGGCGCGGTACGTAACCCGGATCTGCAGCATTCCTAATCAGTTTTCAGACGCCGCCGCTGGCGTGATTCACGTTTCACCGCTGCCCAGGAGGCAGCATAAGGGGGGAGAAAAACAACACGTGAACCGTCCACATAGAAAGTAGCGGAGGACCCCTTTCTACGAAGGGGCCGATCTCAGTGGATTTGCACGCACATTTCTGGAGCGAAGCCTCGCCTGTCAACTCAGATCCAGTCAGCTGGATTCAGACCTTTGTGAGACCTTTGTCGGGTTGTTTACAAAGGGATCAGAACCGTGAAACAGGCAGAGGGGCCGGTAATGTGGCTTTTGCAAAACCATCATGTTCTCAAGAGGAGAACACAGCAGCTGAACTCACAGACGGGAACCAGGAGGCGTGTCAGCACATCCCTGAGAATCGGGAATGTGGACACGTGCCTGACACGTTCCCAATGCAGCGAGGGCTCCGAGAGGACACAGCCCGGGGGCCGGTCAGGTCGGAAGGGGCCTGCATCCCCGCGGACCCACGCACCGAGGCGGTTCTGAAAGAGAGGCGGAATCTGGGCTGTCCAACCCCAGTGAAATTTAAAGGATGATAGACGCCGTGGAGGAAAGCGGAGAGCCTCACCTGCCTGGCGCTCCGGTCTTTCCCCAGAAGGCCTTGCTGAAGCTCCACCAGATCCAGGAAGAGCGATTTGGAAAAGTGGTCCAAGGCGTAGGCCGCGGCCAGGTACGGAAGTAAGCGCCATTGCTGAAACAGACAAATCCCTGTCTGGAGACCTCCAGGCGCCCCCAGGGCCCGCCTGCCTTCCGGGGTGGGCGACAGGGCTGGAGCGCCAGGAACCCGCTGCCCACTGTCCCCACCTGTTGCCGAAGGTCCTCCCGTCTCCCGGACCCACCCCCGTGACGCCTGCCCCCCGACGCTCTTCCGGTGCGGCCAGGTCTCCCGCACCACCCCGACGACCCCACTCAGGGAGAGACCGTGCCGCATGCGCCACCTTGCACGGCCCCCTCACCGCTCGCCCATCCACGTGACCCCTGAGCCAGAGCAAATGCTGATCTACAAGAGAACTAAGAAAGCCAGGCGGCCGTGCCCGAGCGCGGGGCCCACCCGGCGATGCCTGTGCTTTGGGAGCCTCTACGGGGAATGAAGCGACCACCCCCCCCCGCCCCCGAGCCAGACGGGGAAACAGGCTCGCGGAGAGCCGAGGGAGGGTGTCTCTTTCACCAGCGCACATCCGCTGTTGCGTGGATGGAGGGGGCGGAGCCTGAAAGGACCTGGGAGACAGGTGCCCCCATCAGCAGCACCACGGTCACCTGCCGTTTCCTGGGTGTGGTCACCGTGCCAACTGCTTCCCGTGCACTAACGTATTTAATCCTTACAGCCACTCACAGAGAGGTATTATCACCAGTCCCAACTTACAGAGGAGAGAACTAGAGCACAGAGAGGTTCAGTGGCTTGCCCAAGGACACACAGCAGGGAGGGGGTGGACCTGGGGTCAGGAGCCCAAGCATGTGGCTCAGGTGGGCTCTCGTGCCCGCTGAGCCAGGCCTGATGCCCAGGCAGTCGGACGTGCCGTGACCTCACCAAGGCCACGGGGTTCGTGGTGTGGTGGACACTGTGTGCCAGCCAGGCATGAACCAGGCACTGGGCTCTTCCTTACTTGTCCATTTGGTATTAAAACAGATTCACGGCCATAGTAAAAGAGTGCTAAAAGAAACAACTTCGGCTTCCCTGGTGGCGCAGTGGTTGGGAGCCCGCCTGCCGACGCAGGGGACGCGGGTTCGAGCCCCGGTCCGGGAGGATCCCACGTGCCGCGGAGCGGCTGGACCCGTGAGCCACAGCCGCTGAGCCTGCGCGTCCGGAGCCTGTGCTCCGCACTGGGAGAGGCCATAGCGGTGAGAGGCCCGCGTACCGCAAAAAAAACCCAACTTCGATTCAGTTACAATTTCCTGAAACTTTCGCTCAAATACACCTTTGCTCACGCCTAACTGGCCAAGACCTGGGTCCGATTTAGCCGCTGACTCTGGCAGGAGCCGCCCACTCGATCCTCGGGGACCCACCTGGAACCCGGGAATAACCAGCAGCCCACCTGGCGCGCAGGGCAGCTGCATGGTGTGCGTGGAAGGGCTGGGGGCGCAGGGGCACGGCTGGGGGCTCGCTGTGATAAAATGCACCCCCCGCCCCTCCCCGGCGCCCAGGTGATGCCCAGCCCGAGCTGCACCTTTGCCACCGAGGGCTGCCTCATCTCGGAGGGCCCGGGAGGCGAGCATCCCCTCTGCTACAGGACGTCACCACGAGCCGTGCTGCACGCTCAGCCGCTGTGCCCTGGGGTCACTTCCCGGGGGTGGGACGAGTGCGCCGGAGCGCGGCCTGGACGTGCAGGGCCCTGCAGGTGGGAGAAGCGTGCACGCCTGCTCCCTCGGCCTCACCAGAGCGCCTCCTGCTGGTCGCACACGCTCCTTTTCAACTAAAGACCATCTATGGAGACCACGTGTGGCCCCAGACTCCGCACTCCTTCCCTGTGAGTGTCTGTCACCCCCTCTGCTAACTCCTGAAGAGGCCTGATCAGCAACCAGTAACCCAGGTGCAGCGACCTAAGAGAGAGGGTGGGTCTGCACGCGGAGCAGAAGGAAAGTGATCTCAGGCCTGCGGAAGCCGTACCTGCATCGGATACTCCAGCACCGGCACTTCCTCCTGGTCTGTTGGTCCGAACTGACGCCTGGTGGCCGAGAAACGCAGAGCTATGGACACGGCCAGCTTTAGGTTCACGACGGACATGCCCGCGATGGCGACCCGGCCGGAGGACAGGCTGCCCAGGGACTCGCTGAAGTGCTGCCTGGCGTCCTGCGGGGGGAAAGCAGGCGAGGGCGGATCTGGGACCCGCAAGCTGCCGTGGGAACGGGCACAGGCGCGGAGGGGTGCTCCTTGATTCATTCAACGCTTCCAGGCCCTGCCCCCAGGGCACCCCGGACACGGGCCCCTGGGCCCAGGAGGCCAAGCTGCACGGGGGCCGGCGTCCCCATCACGGGGTGCTGTGGGGAGGCACGGAGCGTGCGCAGCGACAGGAGGACGGGGCCCCGGGCAGACGCGCCATCTGCAGAGACCTGCCAACGGCCACCTGGAGGTACGGGGCCCTGCTCCCAGGCCCACCGAGGACCGGACAGCCGTGCTGAGAGCGGGGCAGGAGCCGAGGGCAGAGGGCGCGGCTGGCGCCGACATTCCGTTTGTGAAACAGGCTCCTTCCCCCACCCCCCCACACCGCCCCCACACCGCCTGGGATTCCTCCCGGCCCATCAAACCACCATTCTAAGGGGTGTGACGGTCAGCTGCTGTCCGTTGTGATCTCTGAAACTGGGTTAACTGCCTGTGTGCATCTATTTTTAACGTGCTGTAAATCACAATGCACGTATCGCCGTTTCCAACGGTGGCTTGTGCTCTGAGGGCCGTCGGCGGGCGGCGTTTGGGTACATCCGCCCGTCAGCCTCACCAAATTAACGGATCACGTGCACCTCCCTTACCCCCTGCTGCTTCTCCTGGGTTCACTTATTTTACTATGCGGACTTTTCTTCCAAAATTGCGTCCACTCTGGTATTTGTATGGCAACGTTTCAAGCCTCTGGCCGGGGACATTTATCACGTTCTCATGCGCGAATGACAGTCCCGTTGGATTTAGAAGCAGCGTGTTTACAGTTGCGTTCCCTCAATGGTGTGAAACGTCATCTCACTGGCTTCTTGCGTTCGGCGTCGTGCCGAAGAACTCTGAGACTAAAGGGGGTTTTATTCCGTGGGGGTCGGCTCAGCGCCCTCTCTCTGGAAGACCTCAGCGTCTTCTCTCCACGGTTCGGACATTTCTCTCCAGTGAGCGTGGGATGGGAGATCCTGACTCCCCCTGTATGGGCCCCTCCGTCAAGGTTTTCTTCCTTCTTTACTTTAGAGACATTTCGCTTCATCGTTGCCGCAAAACATGTTGTCTCCGTGGTTCTCTGCGTCCTTTCCTGCCGCCTCCTTCACCCCGATTCCCAACCGCTAATTCACTCTCCCGCTGTGTGTAGCCCCTCTGTTGGGTTCTCGCGGTGACTCACTTTCGTACTTTTCATTCCTTTTCTATGTCGCCATTTCCATTCCGGAGCGGCTTCCCGTGTCCCCTCTAGCTTCTCTCGTCATCTGAAGGTACCTGTCACACTCGCTGAAGCCCCGTCCCCTCGGCTCCAGGCAGCCGAAGCTCAGGGTCGGGCGGGGGCTCTCTCACGCACGCGTGCTCCCGGGACGCGTCACGCCGGCTGTGGCTTCGGGACTGGGAGGGCTCAGCTACCCCGACGGGCCACGTCTGCAAAGCGCCTGGGGCCGCGCCACTGCATGTCTACGCTCGATGAACTCAGGGCCGTGGCCGGCCCCAGACACCAGAGGACACTGTCACCCCCCGTTGGCGCACAGCCCCTGGTGGGGAACAGCACTGGCGGGGGGCAACCTCCCTACCCGAAAGGCCGGGGGGCTGGCAGGGGCGGGGTGGGGGGCGGTCATCGTGCGGGGGCCCCGGGGGTAAGGCCGACCCAAGCGCTCCCTCCCCCGTTGGCGGCACTGGGACCTGATCCCAGACAGGTCTGCACGGGCCACGGGCTCCTGTGGTGACTCTCCCCTTCTGAGCACGGGGGGGGGGGGGGGGGTGTCCCGTGGGCCTGGAGGCAGCTGTACCTTAACATGGGTGACGTAGGTGCCCTCGGGGGTGATATCTCCTGAGCGGTTCAGCAGGTCCTGGCGAGGAATCCTGACCTTGTGGAACATGGCAAATCTGTGTGGAGACGCAGCACTTCTGGTTAAACTGGGGTCGGCCCCCGGGGCTTATCTCCTCTCCCTCCTGAAACTCAGTCAAATAAAAGCTTAGGACAGCTCAAAAGGTGACATAATCCCCAAAAGACCAAAAAAACAAAACAAAACAAAAACACAGGCGAGAGAAGGCACCAGAAGACAGGACATTTCAACAAATTTTTCTATCCCAAAAAGCAGGCGTGAGAAGAAGTTGGCGTGAGTGACGGGCTCTGCGTGAGATCAAGCGGCCGTCGGTTGGTGATGATGGAGGCGAGCCCCCCACCCCCCGAGCCCCGGCGCTCGGGCCTCCGGGCTGCACGCGGGCTCCCGCTACACTACACGCTGGGAGGAAACGTCCTCGCTCGCTGCGGCCAGAACGCCCGGGACCGGTCATTGAGCAGAAGAGGCGGGGCCGTTTTCGTAAAGACGAGAGTCTCCGGTTCTCACGCTTGAATCCCACCCCAGAGTCCACACACGGCGGGACAGAGTCAGCAAACTGAGGTTTTAAACGTCCCGAGTCCAACAGGAGACCCGCACCGTCCCGTTAGGGCTCCAGAGGCAGGCGAGTCAGCCCCCCCGGGCAGCAGAGAACACACGCGCACACGCGTCCCTGGGGGTCACGTGTGTGTCGGTGATCGAAGGTATTGTCTGCGGTTGTCAGGAAGGAAAATCCACCCCACTGACAGCGCAGGGAACGAGGTTATGCGAAGTAACGGGTGGTACAGACACTGTGCAAAAAAAAACCCACACCACCTTAAAAGATCGATAGTTGTGACAGTGCCTTCTCCGATTTCTAAGCAGTTTCGATGTCACGCGGGACGTTCTCTTCCTGGAGCGCAGGAAGCAGCTCTGGGAAGAAGAGAGGCGCCCTGCGGAGAAGGGGGGCAGCTCCTCGTACCACCCCCAGCTCCTCCCTGGATCCCAGGCTGCGTGGCCCCGCAGGCACCGTCCCGGGCCACCGTGCTTACCCGCACCCTGAGCTGTGTCCTGATGGCCTGTGGCTCCTCTGGTCCCATTTCCTGCAACAGTCCCCCCCACCCCCGGCTCTTTCCAGGCCCCGCCCCGTCCCCCTGTCCCACACACGGGAGCAGAGGCCTCTCTGAACCTCAGCTCGGGACGGTCACACCCGGCACGAGAATCTTGGGTCCCTGGGACCAATAGAAGCGAAACCCGTAGGAAAACGTGGGAAGCCCTCCAGCAGGACCCCTGTCAGCTGCTGCAACAGCACCGGCCTCCTCGTAGCCCGCAGCCCGCGGCTGGGTCACACCTGCCTGCGTGACCGTGAAGCCGGCCAGGCCCTCTCCCGGCCTCTGGGCCGACGGCCCCCAGAGCGCCGCCACCTCCTCCAAGATGCCTGCCCCGAGGTGAGCACCCAGGGGTCCCAGAGCACCGTTGGCTGGCGGCCCTGGCCACGCTGTCCGCTCCCGGTGACCCTGTTATAAGGGGGCCACGTGCCCGGCGCCCAGCAGACACGTAATAGGCGCCGGGCACGAACCAACAGCGGCGAGACATCGTCCTTAGGGCGCTGGTGCATCTCCACACAACCCCGAGTCCCGGGGCAGCCTCGAGGGGGGCGGCACAGCCAGTGCACCTGGGGAAGAGCTGAGACCCGGGGCCGGGCGCGGGGCGGCTACAGGGGCCCCTCCCAAACTCCTTGGGAAGCGACTAGGATTCCTGCACGTGAGGCTACCAGGCCCCCACCAGCACCCAGGCCCGGGTCTCCCTCCGGCACGTGAAACGCAGGCCCGGCCCAAGCGTCCGAAGGCACCGCCTGGAGGGAGCCACCCGTCAGGACCTCTGTGGGGCGGCTCTGACTGGCCCCGGCAGCCTTTGCGGGGTTCAGACACCCACGTCCCAAGGAAGCCCGGCCTCAGTGCCGGTGTCCCTGCTCTGGTCCGGCTCGTCACTTGAAAGGCAGGGAGCGCTTCTCCAAGCCTGGTGCCGTCGACTCAGAGCGCCCTTTTTAAGGAGTGGAAAATCTTCACCCTTCCCTGCCACGCACGGGTGGAACAAGGCTGAATATATTTACAGTTGCAAAAGTATTCGCTGGAGTTTCACTGAAATCAACATTTTACACATTCTCTTTCGAGCACTGCCATGGCACGGGCTGTTCCAGAAACAGTCAGTGCTGGCCAGCCTGCTCAGGATCCTCAGTGTCCCGGAGGGTGGGGGGGCCGCACAGGTGGCGTCTGACACGGGGTGCACGTGCCACGGGGCGTGTGACACGACGGTGTGAGCGTACGGCAGGGCGGGGGAGCTCGCGGGCGGCAGGCCCCGCTCCCAGGCCCCGCACCCCTTCCTCCTGGGCCTCCCGCTACACTTCCCAGTGACCTCGGTGCTCCCGGGGCCTCTCACTGCTGCCCCAGCCCCACCTGGGCCCCGGAGCCTCCGGGGACGCCTCCCCGCCTCACCTCTGAGCAGGTGTGAGGAGGCCCTGCAGCCCACCTTGAAGGTGAGGCTCAACAGCTCACTTGAGGGATCTTTACCGATTTGCTTTCAGAGTTATTTGGCTAAAAGCAATCCGTGCCATTTACGTCTGCCTCTGATTTCTAGACAAGTCTTCCCACAGGCTCGCAGATTCTTGTGACCTACCTATGAACCGTTGACCACTTTTTCGAAAGAAAAGATCTCGGACAAAAATCACTCAATCGCGACACTGCTCTGCAAGCCGCAGGCAAGCAAGGAAAGCCCGGGATTCAGACCCGCGCGCCCCCTGCTGGGCGTGCGCCCCGAAGCTGGCGGGGACGGCTGCGTTGCTGGCGGGGCGGGCACTGCCTGCGTCACCGCCCCTGGCCCACAGCCCGGCCCCAGCCCAGGGGCCGAGGGACCCCAGGCGCCACTGAACCCTCAAAGGCTCAGGGACCGGGTACGGCTGCTCCCACGTCCTGTCTGCCGGCCTCCAAGTGGCCCCATGGGAACGGCGACTCTGGTTTGGGGGGGGCCGCTCTGAGCCGGCTTCAGGGGGGTCACCACGCTGCCCCCTGGTGCACCCGGGCTGGCACTGCTGAGTCTCAGAAGAGCTTTGCTCCCCTGACGTGACAGGTTTATTTAGGAGGCCGTTTGCTACGTTGGTGTGACTCCCTGGGACCATCGCAATAAGAAGCAAATACTCAGTCTCTAAAACGGGACTCGATTGGGGAGAACCAAAGGCAGAGTTTTTCATGGATGTCGCCAAACAGTGTTAAAGGTTCTAACTTGTAAAACCAAATGAACGGGGACTGGAGATCTGTGACCTCGCCCAAGGCCTTCCTGGGACAGCACTTGTTCACAGCTGGAGGGTCATTTCCCACCGCCAGGCGCCTGGAGATACACCTGCCCGGCCTTACGTGGGAGCACAGACCCTTCCACGGATGGAGTCCCCAAACACGCATTTTCCGGGTCCCACGACGGGACGCGTGGATCTGATAAAAGGACGCTCGCGCTCCAGAGCAAGACGGGGCCTTCCACCTCCACCTCCCGCGTGGTCCTCCTTGATGCTGCCTCGCCTCGGCCAGATCGGGTCCATCTTCTCGAACACACCAAGCCGCGTGGCGGCCTCGCTCTGAGGGCTGCAGAGCTTCCCCTGCCCCGAGGACCACGGCCCACGTGACCCATCCCTGCCGGGGGGGGGGGGCCCATGCACCCGCACAAAGCACTGATGGAAGGGAACTGACACCCTCCTCCCCCCACCGCAGGCCCCAGCGTTTATTAACAGGCTCTTTTCACAGGCCAGCGAGAGAGGCACTCAGAGCTCTAGACAGGTATAGGTTAGAAGGGCTGTGTGCGTGTGCGTGTGCGTGTGCGTGTGCGTGTGCGTGTGTGTGTGTTTCTGGTTTCACTTTTTAGCAACATCCTTCCGTTTTCTCCTCCAGCTACACAGAGTGAAAATCGATGGTTCTCCAGCCCTCTCTGGTACAGGCTGGGGCCCCACCTGTTCTGAGGGTCCAAGCAGAGGTTTGAGACGCTCTCCGTGCCCCCAGCTCCCCTACCTCTGGGGAGGGGTGGCAGCCGAAAGGAGGCTTCTCCACGCTTAGGGTGGTGGGAGACCACCGGGCCCAGCTTCTGTCTCGGAGATGAGCTGCGTCCTGACTTACTCTCAGCACGACTGGGGCCAGGGTGACCCGCGGGCTCAAGCTACGGCGAGGCGGGCTCCTCTGCCCTCTGCCCCCCGACGCAGCGGCAGGTATGCAAACATTCCCAAGACGCAGTGTGCGGTGCACGACTAAGGAAGCCCCGGCCGTGCCTCCCGCCAAGGTGGACAGCGTCTCAGGAAAACAGAGGGGCACAGGGCATCTCAGCCAGGCTTTCCGGGAGGTGGCACGTGAGTCCGCCTGCAGGCGCAGGTCAGGGGCGCACTGACAGGTAGCAAAGGTCGGTAAGACCACGCCCGGCCCCCAGGCAGCGCTAGCGAGGGCCCGGCTTCGGACAGCATGCCCACCTTACAGACGAGGAGACGGCCAAGAAAGCTGGTCACGATAACACAAAGAGGCAGAGGTGGACCCCGGATTTGAACCCAGATCTGCCTGATTCCAAAACTCAGGCCATGAATGAGCCCGGGAATCCCTCAGGGAGACTCCAAGGCCCTTCCCGACGTGGCTCCCCTGTCCACCCGCACCCCCTCCAGCTCCCCGAGCCCACGTCTCGTCTCAGACCACTCTGCCCCCGCGACCCGGAACCTGGCTCTATCCCCAGAACCCGCGTGGACACCTGGTGGGTGCCTGAGCTCCAGGATGGGGAGCAGGCCTGGGTCACAGGCTGCGGCCCCATGGGATACGGGTGTCCGGCCTGAGCCTGGCCTGAGAGCTGGAGCGGCCACCCGCCAGGGAGAAGTTTGTGGGCTCCGCCCTTGGGGCCACTTCTGCCTCCTGAGGTTGGAGTACAAACAGGACCCGGCCCTTTGCAACACGATCTCAAGGGCAGAGGTGAGGCGTATCCCGCGGGAGTCTGGGAGGGGACGGGGACGGCAGCGAGGGACCCGGGGGGCTCACAGGTAGGACCTACTGCGCAGGCGGCCTTGACGAACGGGCCCTGGAGGAGTGACCGGCAGGTACAAGGGGCGCGCTCACCCGTTGTCCAGACCGTTCTGTCCAAGCTTCCTTCCGATGTCGCCAACCATCACCCCTGGCATGGGAAGAAGGGTCTTCGGGTCCCGAATCTGCACAGACCACACATGGCAACTCTTACGACCACACGAAAATCAAGATGAGAATGTTCGCGACCCCCAGTGACCGAGCCGCAGGCTCTGCCTCCGTGTAGCTGCCGTGGGTTAAAGTGTCCTCCAGACACGTGACCTTGTTGGGAGACAGGGCCCTTGCAGATATAATTAAGGATCTGGAGGTGAGGTCACTCTGGGTGACCTGGGTGGGCCCTGAATCCAATGACCGCGGTCCTCCAAGAGTCAGGGGAGGAGAGGGCATGGAGAGAGGGGGGGCCACGTGCAGACGGAAGCCGAGATGGGAGGGAAGCGGCCACAGCCCAGGAACCCTGGGGTCACCAGAAGCTGGAAGAGACAGGAAGGACCCTCCCATGGAGCCTCCGGGGGGGGGGAGTGTGGCCGTTCTGACACCTTGATTTCACACCTCTGGCCGCCAGACTGTGGGGAGTAAATTTCTGTGGTTTCGGGCCCCCGGTCCGTGGTGCTTTGTTTGGTTATGGTGGCCCGAGGACACTGAGGGAGGGGCTGATTAGTACGTACTGCCTGGAGGGTGCCAGACATTTCCCAGTCACATTTTATTTTATTTTATTTTATTTTTTATTTTTTATTTTTTATTTTTTTTGCGGTACGCGGGCCTCTCACTGCCGTGGCCTCTCCCGTTGCGGAGCACAGGCTCCGGACGCGCAGGCTCAGCGGCCACGGCTCACGGGCCCAGCCGCTCCGCGGCACGTGGGATCCTCCCGGACCAGGGCACGAACCCGCGTCCCCTGCATCGGCAGGCGGACTCTCAACCGCTGCGCCACCAGGGAAGCCCCCCAGTCACATTTTAGATGGAGGACTTTCCGCTGGCTTTTAATGAAATGACAAAACGGCTGTGCACATACTTGCTGTGGATTATTTCTGTAAATCTCTGCTCCCCCACATGAGTTTCCAACAAACATACTTACTGACACACACACAGACAGCTAGCCGGCTGGGCCTCGCTTCGTGCCCTCTAAGCGGACAGTATGGAGTTTCGTTCTCAGAGACGTTTAGTGATTCCTACCGGGCGTGATGGCGCCACCCTCCCCTCCCAGTGTCATCTGCCGATGTCTGCTGATACTTCTGGTTGTTGTAAGCGGCGGCTACCACAGGCATCTGGTGGGTAGAGGCCAGCGATGCCACAGTGACCGCATGGTCCCGCAGCACGTGGAATTATCCAGCCCCGAATGCCAACGGCACGAGGGCCGAAAAAAGATCCGTGCTGAAGAACTACTGAATTTGCACTATTAGAAATTTAGCTATTCGTATGAATTGCTAGTTTTTCTTTATTTCAGCGGAACAGCTAGCTAGTTTAGTTGAACTTTATAATACTGATAAAATAAAATTGAAGGCTAGAGACAAACAATACGGCTCAGTAAAGATTCAGATAAAAACTCTTGAAATCCTTATGAAATAGAAAAAAAATAGCTTTAAAAAAAAGATGGAGAGGAGAAGAGATATAAAAAACAGTTAGTGAGTTTCAAGTAATCAAACAGAAAAATACTGCTAATGCCAGTTTTCAGTTCATCTAGAAAGAAATGTTAACATAGTCCTTACAAACTTCACGTTAACCTCTTAAATCAAGGAAAGGACGCTCACTAAAATGAAATCCAGAATTAAGTTAATGGTACAGCCACCCCTGGACAATCGGCCAGGACTCGATCAATACCGACCGCCTCCCTAATCGTTGTCCTGCCTCCGACTCAGGACCAACCCCAGAAGGCCCCGCCTGCCCCCTGACCAGTCACCCGGATGCACCCCCTTCAGTCACCCTGAAGACCCCCCAGGCCCCCAGCTCCCAGCAGGGCACCCTGAGCCCCCTTTTCTCCACTGGGAAGCTCGCCCACGCCTCTGCCTGCCTCTGGGTCTCTGCCAGGCACAATGACAAAGGCTGACCCCCGGCTCAGCCATCTCCGAGCACACAGCCTTTGCTTTCTCAGTCCCTGCTTGGTTCCACGGGGCAAAGGATTTGAATAGACACTTTGACAGAGAAGATAAGCAAATGGCGCAGGAAAATATGTTCCACATCGTTGGTTATTAAGAAAATGCAAATCAAAATCACAACCAGATACCGCTTCATACCCACTAGGGTGGTTATGGGGGGAAAAAAGGAAAATGACAAGCGTTGGTGAGGCTGTGAAGAAACCGGAGCCCTCGGCGTTGCAGGTGGGGATGTAAGATGGTGGAAACTAGTACGGGATTCTACAAGAAATTTAACACAGAATGACCATACGACCCGGCATTTCCACTCCTAGGTACATACCCCAAAGAAGTGGAAACTGGTGTCCAAACAGACACGGCTCACGAATGTTGACAGTGACATTACCCCCAACAGCCACCACAGGACGAACGCATACACAAACTGTGGACCATCCGCATAATGGACCATTTGGGCTTAAGAAGGAAGCGGGGGGCTTCCCTGGCGGCACAGTGGTTGAGAGTCCACCTGCCGATGCAGGGGACATGGGTTCGTGCCCCGGTCCGGGAAGATCCCACGTGCCGCGGAGCGGCTGGGCCCGTGAGCCATGGCCGCTGAGCCCGCGCGTCCGGAGCCTGTGCTCTGCAATGGGAGAGGCCAAGACAGTGAGAGGCCCGTGTACCAAAAAAAAAAAAAAAAAAAAAAAAAAGAAGGAAGGGGGTCCTGGGACAGGCCGCAACGTGGATGAACTTCCAAAACACATGAAGAGAAAGAAGTCAGACACAAAAGGTCACATAGCGCGTGATGCGTTTTATACGAAACATCCAGAAGAGGCAGATGCATAGAGACGGAAAGCAGACCACTGGGTGCCAGGGCTGGACAGGGTGGCAGGGAGGCAGTGCTGAATGAGTGCGGGGTTTCTTCTAGAAAGGAAATGCTCTGAAACTGGAGAGATACAACACCGTGAATTCCCTAAATGCCACTATATTGTTCACTTTAAAATGGTTAATTTTGGTAATTCCCTGGTGGTCCAGCGGTTCAGACTCTGTGCTTTCACTGCCGTGGGCCCAGGTTCAATCCCTGGTCGGGGAACTAAGATCCCACAAGGCACACAGCGAGGCCAAGAAAATAAATTCATTTAATTTAAAAATAAATAAAATGGTTAATTGCATGTTACACGAATTTCAGCTCAATTAAAAAAAAAATGATGATTTTCTTCTCTCATGAGAGCACCGCCCCCATCAGAAAAGTCTTTGAGAATAAAAAATGCCAGAATGGGTCTGGGGGTGGGGGAAGCAGGGTGTCATTCAGTAACCAGTCGGCCCAGATAGAAAGGCCCTGGAGAACCTCCCAGAGCTCCAAGTCCAGGGACGCTGCAGCCGCCCTTGGCAGCGGGAAACAGGCCGGCCGTCCCAGGCACCCCCCGATGGCCAAAGCTTCCGACCCAGGAAGGGGCTACATGAAAGCCCCCAAGTCAGACTTCACGTCGGAACTCCTGGAGCCCCTGAGACCGGCTGCCAGAGCCTGGGGGGGTGGGGACAGGTGTCCCACCATGCCAGTGTGGCCCCTAGGAGGACAGAGATTCTCCCCCCGATGATCCCGGGCTCAGGGTTTCTCAGCGGCTACACACTGACATTTGGGGGTGATCAGGCTTCTGGCGGGGGTTGGCAGCGGGGCTGTCGTGTGAACTATGGGGTGTTTAAGGCACACCTGGTCTGCACCCCAGATGCCAGAAGCACCCTGTTCCCAGCTGTGATGAAAACGTCTCCAGACTGGCCAGACACCCCCTGGGTAAAACCTGCCCCTACCTGCACGACAAAGGGGTGCAGCCCGTGGCACTGGCCCCCCGGCGTGTACAGCTGAGCAAACACCACCGCGTGCGTAGCCGTCTTTCCCATGTTCCCAGCCCAGAACTTGGCGGCTTCGAAATCAGGGGAATGTATGATGAGTTCCTGCGCGAGGAAACAACATGAAAGTTACGGTTGGAGACCGCGGAGTGCACGGAGTTTCTTTCTCTCTCTGACACGCTCGATTTTCTCTGTCCAAAACCTTTGGAGGCGAGAGCAAGAACAGGATGAAGGTCACCTCCTGCGTGGCACAGGTAGCCCTGCTTTTAAACAGAGCATAGCCTGGCTCTTACGACTCAAAGAAGCACCTTCCTATGGAAAAACGATGACCAGTGTGTCGAGCGATACAATCTACGCGAAATACCTTGGAAGCTGCCAACGCCCGACCGCGTTTACCTTGCCAGCAAGCCTCCCCTGAGCACGGCCTCTGGGAGGAGGGACGGCCCCTCCTCTGCCTCCCGCCTGCCTCACCCCTCATCCACCTCTGATTCACGACGTGCTCGCCCTGCCTCTCCCACCTACAGGTTGGGAGAGATGACGGGGGGGGGGATGACACCCCACGAGCCCAGGAGCACAGGCAGACAAGCACAGGAATTAAAGAAGGAGCAGACAGGAGGGGACAGGTCCTCCGAGGACACAGCCGGGGCCGTGGGGAGGCGGGAGAGAGCAGGAGAGCAAGAGGAAAGCAGGGCTGGGGGCTGCCCCCGGGGACACGCCCACCGGAGGGCCCGGGAAAGACTGAACCACTCCAAGGAGAGGGCCTCCGGGTCACTGGACGGAGAGCGCCCGCCTGCGGGCAGAGGAGGACGTGTCACCTCCCGCATAAATTCCCGAGGCGCCTGGAGGCCAGTTCCAGCTCCGCTTTCCTTGTTCTTGCAGGGCTCACAGGGACAAGTGCCTTCTGTAACTGGCGGTGTGAATGATTTTGTAAACTGTACGTGTGCTACTGCACGAGACAGTACACAGACACCCTCCCCGCAGCCTCCATACCCTCTCCTCACCACCCCCCACACGTCTCCACAGCCCTGGCACATCCAGCTTCTCCACGTCGGTGAGCACCGGCATCTCCCCTCCAGCATAAGAGTCCCACGGGCCTGCTCACCGCTGTGAGTCCAGGCCCCCACCGCAGCTTCTAGCACACAGCAGCTGCTCAACAAACACCCGTCGTCTAGACCAGCACAACCCGCGGCCCGTGGGAGGCTCGGGGACCCTAACCTTGACCGATCTGCACTTAAGGACAAACGCCAAGAGGAACAGCATCAGAAACAACTGCCTGTCCGCGTTCTGCCCAGGCCACCAGGCCACAGACGCACTGACCCCTCTGTGCCAGAGTTGGAAGCCCTCCCTTCCCCCCCTACCCCGAGAGCCCAGGGGCACGGGAGCCGAGGAAAGAGAGGGCCGAGAGCCAGAAAGACCTGGGCTCAGACAAAGGTATGTCGTGGCTGAAACGACAGGTAAGGAGCCAAGAGGCCACGCGGCCTGCTCTCGGCCCCGAGAGCGTGGCTGAGCCCCGGCTCTGCTCCCAGGCACCACCCGGCAGCGTGCGGGGCGCCCACCGTGAGCCCCCTGCACTGCTCCACTGTCCCCGCCCTGCCGGCCGCTCCTCGGCTTCATCCTCTTGAGCCCCCAGCCTGCAGCACGGCAGGCACACAGCCCACTCTCGGCCGGCGCTGTCCCGCGAATGACTGGGCGGGTGAGGGCCAAAGGGTCCCAGGACGCCAGAGCCGTCAGAGAGCGGAGGAAGGATGCGGGCCTCTGGGGGACGTGGGGGCAAAGGGGCCCGACGCCAGCGACGGGGGAGGGGCCTCGGGATGCAAGCGGCGGGGGTCACAGCTCCCCCGCACGCCCCGTCCTCTCCTGCTCCCACGCTGCCGTCTGCCCCGCACACCACGACCCGCCTCCTCCAGAGCACGCGCCCCCCCCGACAGCAGGCACGGCCGGGGTCCCACGGACATGTGCTACGAGGATCCACGAATGCAGGAGGAGTGCCAGGACCGGAGGGGCCGGGCCACTGCCCGGAAGAGCCCGGCCACAGGCAGGGGAGGCAGACAGACAGCTAGAGAGCAACAAGGGTCACAGAGGATCTTCCCTGCTGCTCGTCCTACAAAGCAGGAGCAGCCCGGACGGTTTACAAATCAAACACCAAACCTGGCAAACAAAGAAATACATTTTACCAAATGACAGCTCGTGCCCTCACCACATTCAAATGCCACCCGCAGCCAAACCAGGACAGATTTCCGGGTGGGTGGGACTGGGTTTCACCTCTCACAGCCTTTATCTCCTAAGCTCCAGTGACCTGCGCGACAGATCTCAGTGAGCGCCCACGTGAGAAGACGGGTTTCTCGGTCTCATTACGTGACAGCACCACGTTTCAGGGGCTCGGAGCCCAGAGACAGACGGGCGGCGGCGCCTACCTCAGTGGTGGGGTCGTAGTGAGCCGTCGTCCGCATGGCCTTGGTATTACTCCCGTGACTCACTTCAGTCAGAGCAAAACATCCAAAAATCTAACGTGGAAACAGAAAATGATGTAAGGCGGGGGTCCCCTTCGCGGAGGGACCGCGCCAACGCCCTTCCCTTGCGTGCGGCCTAAGCCACCCATCAAAGCCCCGAATCTCCTGTCTAACAACCAGTGACCTTCACTGAGCCCTCCTGCCGTGCCGGCCGCCCGTGAGGACGGCAGGTTAGATGAGCCGGTGGCGGCCTTGCTAAGTCAGCGCGGCGGCGAGAACGGCTCCCAGGCAGCGGAGGAGAACGGGAGGCTCTACCACGACGACGAGAGCCTAAACTCCTATAATGCTGGGGGTCTGGCACATCCCAGTTTGGTAAACAGCAGCCTTGGCTATTTGGTGAAAAGCCTAAGAACATCACGAAACAAGAGGCGCATCGCCACCCTCCCGCTGCAAGCTGCCCCCTCCGCAAACCTCTAAGGGGAGCAGGGAACGGGACATGAGCTCCTGTTGGACTTACCACGAACCTCAACTGACCTCCATACTGAAGATCTTCGGAAGATATTTGAAATGCCTTTCAGAACCAGAGCTGTAGATCGCTGATCCAAAGGTCTGAAAATACAACATCATGACGTTAAAAGGTGGGCGCCAATGAGCGCCGCCGCCCTGGGACTTCACACCCACCCTACCGTGGCCCCTCAGCACCACAGCATCCCACAGCGAGGTCGTCAGGTTCCCAGAGGTAAGGGCACTGGCGTCCAAGGTCCAGGGTCCCCTGAGACACAGCCTGGAGCTCGTGGAGTGGCGAGACCTGGATCCTTGTCCCAGGCAGTTTATGTGACTTACACAGAACTGTGAGGGTCCACGAACAGCAAGGACATGGGGGTTGCATGAGGGACGAGGGTGCAGGAAGGGCAAAGGGAGTCCACCTTTCCTTCACACAGCACGTGATGAGGCTGCCTTCTCAAGTGCAGCTCTACCCATGTATCTGAGGCAGAAACACAGGCTTCACCTTTGACCTTCTCTCTCTCTCTCTCTCTCTCTCTCTCTCCCCCTCCCTCCCTCCCTTTCTTTCTTTTTTGGTATAAAGCAAAAGTCCCAAAGCTCCTGTTCCTATGGGCCTTTAACTTCACAGCACTGCCCTTTATCCAAGGACTTAACGCGTAAATACTTGCATAAATGGCTGAAAAAAACATTGGCCTTCTCACTAAAAGTCACAAGACCTGCCCACACATTCTCATCTCTGCTTTCGTTTCCTATCTTATCTTCTAGAAATCTCTTTAAATGACTATTTCCCCAACGTACAGATCTCCCAAAACTTCAGAAGCAGGCAAACACTGACAACCACGAACCCGCAGAGGCACCTGTCTCCCTCTCACGGGCCGAGTGTGTTTTAGGTCCACGTGGACAGAGAGCCATCGTGGCCCCGGGGCGCAGGGTGAGGGTGGGGACCCCTCCCTCTCCTCTCCTCTCCTGGGGCCGACTCACCAGCGTGTGCAGGAAGAACTTGGTGGCCAGGGACCAGTCGTACATGCCCAGGCACTGGATCAGCGCCAGGACCCTCTGCGGGCTCCCCAGCAAGTCCTCCACGCGGAGGAAGTCGTATTCAAAGACCCGCTTGCAGCGCAGGAAGTTCAGTTCCCGGTACTTCTCCAGCGAGAGACTGCCGGGGGGATGGGCGAAGAGGGGGTCGTTCTCCAGAGCCGAGAAGATGCTCTTCTGGAAACGCAGGGGGCACAGAATGGCTGATTCGGAGGTAAAGGATGGAATGTCGCCATGCTCTGGCTTAGGTGCATCTCTCATGGCCACGTCTCATGGCCTCAGACGTGCAGTCTAACCCCGAAATGCAGGGACAGAGGTGAGAGTCCTTGCCAGGGGAAGAGCCGAGGGCCCCGGGCTTAGGAAGCTCCACCTGTCTGTGTTCATTCATTCCCAGCTCCCTCTGATTCCCGGAGGGCCCGCCCCACCTCCCTGCCCGGGACCCGGCCCCCCAGCAGACCCTGCCCGACCGCGAGAGTCCCCCGGCGCCGCCCAGCCCAGCCTCACCTTGAAGCGCAGCATGTCCGGCCCTTCCCAGAACAGCGCCAGTTCCTTCCAGGGGAAGGAGGCGCGGGCGCGGGCCGCATCCAGGGGCCCCCGGGGCAGGTCTGGCAGCACGGGGTCATCGCCCCCTTCCCCGAGGGGCGCCATCGCTCCCGCCACCTGCACAGACACAGGAACCAAGTCAGCTCGTGTCCTACTCACACCATCACCAACAACGGCCCACGTGCAGCAGGACGTGGAGGACAAACGAGCTCTGACTCCGAAGGGACAGCCGGCGGGGACCACAGGGCTGACGGCCGTTCTCCCAGGAGAGGAGGTGAGCGCGCCACGTTTCTATTCCTGAACCGAGGTGATGAGGAATTGGACGGGGGGCAAAGGGCAGCCCAGGGCCGGCGCTGTGAGGCACCAAGGTCCAGGGCTCTGTGTGCTGCTACAGCCTGGCCTGAAGACACCTCGCCCCCGCCAGGCCATCCAGACCGGCGGCCCAGGAAGCCGCACCCTGGAGTCGAGCCAGTGGGCCCAGTGCACTCTGGCCACATCCCTAGGGTCCCCTTGAGCCCGCCTGGACGGGGGATGCCTGCCCAGAGCCTGGACGGGGGTTGCCCGGCTTCTACTAACAGAGCAGCCCAGCTCTCCTGACCAAAGGTTCGATCTGGAATTTTCTGAGCAGACTGGCTCCTCTCCCACAGTGCCTGGGCCAATGAAGCCAGGGACGGGAGAGGCTCGTGAACACAGACCTAGAGGGCCACCAGGAGAGCAGAGTCCTGGGCGTGAACCCCCCGCTCAAGGCTCTAAGGCCCAAGGGAACCTTTAAATCCTTCTAGTTAAACATTAGAATAGTCTAGGGTGTCGGACTCTGAGTATGATGGTCAAGGTCGCTGACACACAATGGGGAAGTGGTCTCTTTACTGGTGACGCACCTCTGTCTTCTGTGTGTGTGACAGAGGAAAAGATGGGAAGGGGCACATCTGACCACCCACTTGTGTGTCGGGGATGATGCCCCGACAGACTGCAGCTTATTTCACCCCCTAAACTGTGAGCCAAGTGCTACTGTCCCTCTCGCAAGATGCAAGAACCCCAGCTCAGAGAGGCTTGCTGTCTTTTGGGAACTCCCACCGCCAAGAAGTGGTAGAGGAGGGACCTGAACCCAGAGTCTGACCCCAAGGCAAGTTCTTCAGGCACCACCTTAAGATGCTGGGGAAAAGCACAGACTAAACCCAGAGCAAGCAGAAAGGAAGAAGATAAAAGATTGGAGCCAAAATTAGGGACTAGAAAAGAGAAAATCAACAAAAACAGAAGTTGGTTCTTGGAAAAGACTGACAAAATTGACAAACTTTTAGCCTGATTGGCCCAGTTAAAAAAGAGGGAAAACACAAATTACTAACTTCAGGAACCAAGGAGGGACTATTACTACTGACCTTAAAGAAATAAAAAGGATTCTAAGGGAATCCTATGAACCACTGTATGCCAACAAATCCGATACACTCCATAAAATGGACAAATTCCTCAAAAGACACAATCTACCAAAACCGACTCATGAAGAAATAGAAAATGTGAATAGACCTATAACAAGTAAAGAGATTGAATTAGGAATCAATAAACGACACACAAAGAAAAGCCGGAGGCCTTCGGTTGTGAATTCTACCAAACATTTAAAGAAGAATACCAGTAATCTACAAACTCTTCCCCCCATTCCCCACCTCCCACAAAAAAAGAGGAAGGAACATGTCTGTAAAGTGTTCCATTAAGCCACTATTCCCTTGAAACCAAAGACATCACAAGAAAACTACAGACCAACACCCCTCATGAATATAGCAAAAATCCTCAATAAATCTTGCAGACTAAATGCAGCAACATACAAAAAAGATTATACACCATGACAAAGTAAAATTTATACTAGGAATGTAAGGCTGATTCAACATTTGAAAATCAATTCATGCAATACACCATCCCAACAGAATAAAGGACAAAAAACACATGGTCATATCAACAGTTGCAGAAAAAGCATCTGACAAAATTGAACACCCTTTCATGATAAAAACTCAATAAACTAGAAATAGTTTGATAAGGGCTATTTAACATGATAAAAGGCATCTACGAAAACCCCATCGCTATCATTGTACTTAAATATGAAAGACTGAATGCCTTTCCCCTAAGGTCAGGAACAAGACAAGGACGTCCACTACCTCTTCTAGTCAACACTATACTGGACGTGCTAGTCAATGTAATTAGGCAAGAAATGAAATTAAAGGCATCCAGATTAGAAACCTATCTCTATCTGCAGATGACATGACTTTGTATATAGAAATGCCAAAAAGCGATTAGAATTAATAAATCAGTTCAGCCAGTTGGCAGGGTACAAGATCAGTAAGCAAAAGTCAACTGGTTTCTATATACTAGCAATGAACAACTCAAAAATGAAATCAAGAAAACAATTCCATCAACAACAGCATTAAATATGATAAAATACTTGGAAATAAATTCAACAAAAGAAGTGCAAAACTTGTACTCTGAAAACTATAAAACATTTTTGAAAGAAATCTAAGACCTAAATAAGACTGCCCTGGTGGTGGAAGTCTTGTACCCCTTGTTCACGGATCAAAAGACTTAATATTGTTAAAATACCAATATTCCCCAACTCATCTACAGATTCAGTCAAAATTCCAGCTGGCTTTGTTTGCAAGAATTAAAAAGCTGACCCTAAAATTCATATGGAAATATAGGGAACTCAGAATAGACAAAAACACCTTGAAAAACAAAGTTGGAAGGTTCACACTTCTTTTTTTTTTTTTTTTTTTTTTTTTGCATTACGCAGGCCTCTCACTGTTGCGGCCTCTCCCGTTGCGGGGCACAGGCTCCGGACGCGCAGGCGCAGCGGCCACGGCTCACGGGCCCAGCCGCTCCGCGGCACGTGGGATCCTCCCGGACCGGGGCTCGAACCCGCGTCCCCTGCATCGGCAGGCGGAATCTCAACCACTGCGCCACCAGGGGAGCCCTCTCATATTTCTTTAAAAAATTTGACGTGAGTAAGAAATAAAGGGACTATGTTTCATTTACAGATGGAATTTTTTTTTTTTTTTTTTTTTTTTTGCGGTACGCGGGCCTCTCACTGTTGCGGCCTCTCCCGTTGCGGAGCACAGGTTCCGGACGCGCAGGCGCAGCGGCCACGGCTCACGGGCCCAGCCGCTCCGCGGCACGTGGGATCCTCCCGGACCGGGGCACGAACCCGCGTCCCCTGCATCGGCAAGTGGACCCTCAACCACTGCGCCACCAGGGAAGGCCCACACTTCTTCCTGATTTCAAAATTTGCTACAAAGTGACAATAATGAAGACACTGTGGTACTGGCGTAAAGACAGACATATTTATCAATGGAACAGGATTGAGAGTCCAGCAACAAACCTTAACGTGTAGGGTCAATTGCTTTTGGAGAAGGGTGCCAACAGAGTTCAGCGGAGAAAAACAGTCTTTTCTCAAATGGTGCTGGGGCAGATGAATAACCCCATGCAAAGGAATGAAGGTGAACTCTTTCCACACACACACAAAAACTTAACTCAGAATGGATCACAGATCTAAATGTAAGAGCTACAACTATAAACTCTTAGAAATATATATAAGAGTAAATCTTTATAATTTGAGGATAGGCAAAGCCTTCTTAGAGATGATACCAAAAGCACAAGCAACAAAAGAATACTGGACTTCATCAAAACGAAAATGTTTTGCTGCAAAGGTCACCATCAAGAAAGTGGCAAATCAAAACCACAATGAGGTATCACCTCACACCAGTCAGAATAGCCGTCATCAAAAAATCTACAAACAATACATGCTGGAGAGGGTGAGGAGAAAAGGGACCCCTCCTACGCTGTGGGTAGGAATGTAAACTGGTACAGCTGAGACAGGCCTGGGAGCTGGGACCCTTTGCTGCCGTGCTTTTGCACATGGACACACCTCTCCTTGAGCAACAAAAGGCAAAGAAACTATATGGGACTAAAAATAACTGCGTGCATATGGGCAGTTGGGGCAAATTCTGGACAAAATATACAAAAGACCAAAAAACGCAACTGCCACTTCTGAAGAGCCGGGAGCAAAAGCGGGCGCTGCGCATGCGCCCTGCACTCGACACCGCCAAAGGGGCGGGCAGACGCCCTAAGCCACCCCTCTGGCTCGACCCCTGTACCCACCCCTACCCTCACCCCATATAAGGAAGCGGCTCGCACCCCCTCAGGGAGCGAGCCAGCAAGGGAACCTGTTGTTTGCTCCCCGCTGACGCAGCAGGGGTCCCAATAAAGCCTTGTTTGAATTTCTTGTCTGGCCTCTGATCAATTTCTATTGGTTGGGGAAGGCCAAGAACCCTGGTCACTATCACTGCCGCTATGGAAAACAGTATGGAGGTTCCTTAAAAAACTAACTATAGAGTTGCCATATGACCCAGCAATCCCACTCCTGGGCATATACCCAGAGAAAACCATAATTCAAAAAGATACACGCACCCCAACGTTCATTGCAGCACTATTTACAATAGCCAGGACATGAAAGCAGCCTAAATGTCCATCAACAGAAGAATGGACAAAGGAGATGTGATACATATATACAATGGAATATGACTCAGCCATAAAAAAGAACAAAATAATGCCATTTGCAGCAACATGGAAGGACCTAGAGATTGTCATACTGAGTGAAGTAAGTCAGACACAGAAAGACAAATATCATATGATATCGCTTATATGTGGAATCTAAAAAAAAGGGTACAAATGAACTTATTTACAAAACAGAAGGAGAGCCACGGATGTAGAAAATAAACTTATGGTTACTGGGGGTAAAGGGGAGGGAGGGATAAACTGGAAGATTGGGACTGACATATATACACTACTATATATAAAATAGATAACTCATAAGAACCTGCTGTATAGCACAGGGAACTCTACTCAATACTCTGTAATGGCCTCTATGGGAAAAGAAGTTTTCTTTTAAAAAAAGAGTGGCTATATGTATAACTGATTCACTTTGCTGTACACCTGAAGCTAACACAACATTGCAAATCAACTATACTCCAATAAAATTTTTTTAAAAAAGTGAAATGACAACCCAGAGAATGGGGGAAGAGATCTGAAAATAATATATTGATAAGGGACTTGTACCCAGGCTACATAAAGAATCTTAAAACTTAATAATAAAGCCAAATAACCCAATTTAAATGGCTCAAATAGACAGTTCTCTAAAGATATACGAATGGCCAACAAGCTCATGAAAAGGCTCTCAACGTCATTAGCCATCAGGGAAATGCAAATCAAAACAAAAATAAGATACCACTTTGCATACCCTAGGATGGCCATGGATAAAAAAATAGATAATAACAAGTGTTGATGAGGATGTGGAGAAACTGGAACCCTTATACACTGCTGGTGGGAATGTAAAATGGTGCAGTGACTTTGGAAAATTTGGTAATTTTTCAAAAGCTTAAGTATACTGTTACCACATGACCCGGCAAAGCCGCTTCTAGGTATATAGCCAAGAGAAATGAAAATAAATATCCACACAAAAATTTGTATAAGCATATTCACAGCGGCATTTATAATAACCCCAAAGTAGAAACAAGCCATATGTTCATCAATAAAATGTAGTCTCTCCATACAATGAAATATTATTTGCCACCAAAAGGAAGGTAGTACTGGCATATGCTACAATGTAGATGAACCTTGAAAACATGATGCCGAGTGAAAGAAGTCAGACTTGAAAAATAACAGACTGCATGATCCCATTTAAGTGAAATGATCATATAGGGTAAAAAGAGAGAGACAGAAAGTATTAGCAGCTGCCAGGAGCTGGGGAGGTGGGAAGATACGGATTGTGCCAACTAACGTGTCCAAGGTTTCTTTTGGAGTGAGGAACGTGTCCTGGAAGTAAACAGCGGGGTTGGTTGCACAACTCTGTGAACACAGGATAGGGAAAACCACTGATCCGTACACTTTAGATGGGTGAATCGTACGGTGAGTTATAGCTCAATAATAAATAGGTTAAATTTAAAAACAAGAAGAAAAAGTAAGGCACAGCTCTTGGCAGAGACCAAGTGCCCCCAAGTGCAAGCTACAAAGTCCAAGGGAACTTTGTATCTTTCTGGACTTCGCTGCAGGCGGCCCCATCCGGGTTGCTCTTCGGGGTCCCTCCTGTTGGTTGGTCCAGAACACCACACTTCTCTCGCTGCTGCTCTCCTGTCTCCTTGCAGACTAGGCCTCGGCCACTCTCGCCCGGCATCATCTCATCCATTTACATTGACTTAATTCACCAAGGGCTCCCAGCTCCTCACCCCAGCCCCACGTGCTCATCGGCAGTTTCCTGGACACCCCTCTCCTCTCGTGTTCCAGAGGTCCTCAAACTCTGAATGTTCAGCACCGAACTCATCCTCAGCCCCCGGCTCTACCTGTCCCCCTGCGGGGCCAGTTCTTTGCTGCCAGTGGCCCAAGGGTTAGTTGATCTATAAACCCAAGTGTCATCCTGGAATTCCCCCCTCCCTTGTGCCCCATAATCCAATGAGTTTCCAAGCCTTCCTCCCCCCCCCACCCCCCATTGCACCTCTTTAATGCCAAGCGAACCCTTTCGTTTCTCGTTGCTCCTATTACATCTATCATAATAACCTCCAATTATTGAGCAAACATTGAGTGTGGGGGTGTGTGTTAATCTCGCACGTTGCTAACATAGATTGAATAGTTGATCTCCATGGTGCTGGCAACCCCACTAAAATCAGCACTCTCACTTTCCACGTGAGGAAACCGCAGCTTGTCAGAGTGGAGTAAATTGTCCAAGGTCTTAACGCTGTCATCAGGCACATCCCACCCCAAATGCCAGGATCCTAAGCAGCAAAATGCCGCCTGAGGTCACCAACAGTACTGCATGATGGTTCAGCTGTTACCTACGAGGATCTGAAGCCAGACGCCTGGTGTCAGATCCCAACTCTAGAGCTTACGCGTCGGGCGAATTTGGCAAAGTCACTTCACCTCTCGGGGGTGATGAGAACACGGTAAGTCTAGTCCTGTATCTAGTCTGCAGGCTGTTGCCATTCACGGGGGCACTTGGAGCAGTTCCCGGCATGGAATGTCCATACCATTATTGTGGCAATAGCCGCTTGCAGACAATTTCAGAGATGGGGCCCTAACATGCGGATCCGATCATTCTCCCTTTAGGTGACCTCAGGGGACAATGTCGTAACTCCTCAAAACGTCTCGCGCAGTTACCCGCCCGGCCGCCGGCCCTGGCAGCCTCTGCGCCCAGCAATCCCGCGCGGGACACACGTTTGCCCCCGGACCTTTGCACGTGCCGCCGCCGCGCTCCCGGGCTAAGGCGGTCTGGACCTTCGGAACTCGCCAGGCCCTCCGGCTCGCGGGTCCTCGCACAGCCCAGCGCACACAGCAGGCGCTCGACGTTCGTCCCCAGGACCGAGGCCGAAGTCCCAGACGAAGAGGAGCGCGCGCAGCCGCAAACAGGGCCTGCCGTCCGCACCGCCCCGGTTCTCCTCCCCCGCCCCCTGACGTCATCTCACCGCGCCGCCCGCCCCGTCGCCCGGGAAACGCAGGACGCGTCCGCGCGCAGCGGCAGCTGAGGCTGCGCGCAAACGGGGGACTTTCCTCCGACGGCCCCTGGCGCTCTTCCCAGCGGACCTTCCTGCAGAAGAATCCCGGGGATTCTGTTCCCTCCCTGGTTTTAGGACACTGCTTGACGTGCATTTGACAGGGAACGTGCTTTGGACATCTCTAGGTGGAACTGGGTGGACATAATGACTTTTGGGGCGGTGGCAAGGTGGGGAGAGAAGAAGGGTTCACACACTACTCAGGGTTGTTTTGCTGGGTAGGTAGAGATGCCATGGAGACCGACATAGGGGGAGCCACTTGGGAGAAGAGAAAGGGAGTTCTGTTTTGCACATGTTTTCTTGGCTACTTCCTGGTAAAGCCGCCCGGAGCTGGTGTGAGCAGTAGGGCAGGGCTCTTTCGGTAACTCAGCTGACGATGATCTGGCTCTGCTGGGGTTCTGCCGTCAGTCCCCATCCGCCCACTCTTGTCCTTTTGACATCTGTCCCACTCCACCCTGTTGGGCACACCCATTCCCTGCTCATTTTGAGTCATTTGCTCTGTTGGCCATTGTTGGTAACTGCAATTATTTGAACACATTGTTAACACTAAAGTCTCCTCCAAAACTCTGGCCACTTGTCTCTCCTTATCCCCTTCCTCCTTTCTCTCCCACCACCACCACCTCCCTTACCAGTTCGGGATCCTCAGAAGAGTGGTTGGAAAGGAGTCACCGGGTCACTGGGTTGGAATGGGCCGTGATGATTTGGTACCAAGTATGGTCCTGTCACAGCTCTGCCAGGACCACAAGCCCCAATCTCCTTCCCCGTAGTAAATCTACATCCAGTAGTAGGCAGCTGAGAATGGTATCGGGAAAGAGTTATGCAATGCAATATGGTTTTGTATGCTGCACACAGAAAGGGCCGAAGCTTTGATCTTCATGGCAAATGTTACAGGCATGAGTCAATGAAAGAATTTATTTTTGGAAACCGTAAACCCAACAATTCAATCCAAAGGGTTTAAATACTGAAGGAGACTTGGCATCAGGGGACTGTCTGGCTGAGGACCTAGAAAGTAAATGGGGAGGATAGGCTCCTACTGAAGTGGCGTGAAGCCCATGTTCAGTCAGCACGATAGGGCTGGCACTCGGGACACTCAGAGCCTAGAGGGCCTTCCCGCTGAAGCCTCAGCCGCTGCTTTCCCTGAGCTCCACCCGGTGTCCGGCACTTAGATGTTGAGGACCTAGCCTGGAGGATGTTTGGGAGTCCCACCTGGGTCTCTCTAGAGCCACACTGTCCAATACAGTAGCCACTAGCCTCATGCGCCTATTTTAATTCAAATGTGCATTAGTTAAATACATTTCACATTAAGTTCCCCAGTTGCATTAGCTGCAGTTCACATGTTCCATAGCCACATGTGGCTACTGTTTCAGACAATGCAGACCTAGAACATTTCCATCCTCACTGGAAGTTCTCTAGGCTAGCAGTATCCTGAGACCACTCCCAACCCCAGGCCACGGCTTGCAACCTTGACCTAAGCCTGGCTCTGACACACTGTGTTCCCTCACGGACATTTTCACACAGAAATTATCACTGGGTGTGTCCAGTGTACCAAAAACGAAGCTGGGGCTATGGTGGCAAACAAGCCAGAGTTCCTGACCTAAGGACACTTGTGTTCCAGAGGAAGAAAACAAAACACACTACAACGCTTGGATAATTATAAGAAAACAAAACAGGGCAATAAGATATGAGGTGTCTGGAGGGCTCTTATTTTGGCGGGGGGGTGGTCATTCGGGAAGCCCCGTCTGAGGAGAGGACATTTAATCTGAGCTCTTAATTGGGAGAAGATAGGGAACGAGCATTCCAGGCAGAGGGAACAGAGTGGGAGAGAGGGGAATGAGCTTCCAAGTTCCAAGGACAAGAAGCGCCCCGTGCAGGGCTTAGCAGGTGAGGGAAGGGAGACGAGGTGGCAAGGGAGGCAGGAACCAGCCTGTGTGGGACGTCGGAGGCAGGAGCCCAAGAGGCAGGAGCCCAAGAGGCAGGTTACCTGCAAATTTGATTCAACGTGTGGGCTTCTGGCAGGGAACCGGCATGAGCTTATGCAGGGATACCCCCCCCATCGAACTGGAATTTTCCACCTCCCCCTAAACATTGGCCTCTGGATTTATGACCTCACATTGCGGCACTGAGTTCCAACTGCTTGCCACTTGAAAGCTGATACTTGAGAGGCAGGTGTCGGTATAAAGGAAAGGTTGCTTTATTCAGGAGTCAGCAACCGGGGGAGAAGGTGGACTCCTGTCCAAAGGCCAACTACCCACTGCCAATCAGCAGGCAAGGGCTTTTATTTTTATTTTTTAATTAATTAACTTTTGGCTGTGTTGGGTCTTTGTTGCTGCACGCAGGCTTTCTCTAGTTGCGGCGAGCGGGGGCTACTCCTTGTTGAGGTGCGTGGGCTTCAGTAGCTGTGGCGCACGGGCTTAGTTGCTCTGCGGCATGTGGGATCGTCCCCGACCAGGGTTCGAACCCATGTCCCCTGCATTGGCAGGCGGATTTCCTCGCCACCAGGAAAGGCCCAGAGGAGCCTTAGAGTGTAAAAAAACTTCCCTCCTTCTGCAGCCTCTGCACCCCGTCTATCTTGACGGTTTCACTTTTCATATTCCTTGATCATTGTCTTACCTGTCTGCCTCCTCTGTCGGCCTGAAGGTCCCTGAAGGTCAGGATCTTACTTCGCCCTCTGCATCCTCAATACTTAGCCCAGGTCCCTCCACATGTCAGCAACTAATGAGGTTTGTGATTATTAATCTTTTGGGTATCCCACCTGGCTAAACATCTTTGGATAGTGGCGGAGGTTGAAGTATGTCTCCCCCCAAACACATGCCAAAGTCCTAACCCACAGTACCTGTGACCTTATTTGGAAATAGGGTCTTTGCAGGAGAAGAGACACAGAGAAACACAAGAAGGCCCCGTGACCATAGAGGCAGCGATTAGAATTAGTGGCCACAAGCCCAGGAACACTTACAATTGGTGGCCACCACCAAAGTTGAGAGGCAAGAAACAGATTTCCCCTCCGAGCTTTCAGATCTGTGAGAGAATAAATTTCCGTTGTTTGAAACCACCCAGTTTGTGGTAATTTTTTATGGCAGCCCTGGGAAAGCAATACAGACAGCATGAAAATCAACTCCACGGTCAAAGACTATGAGGTTTAGCATTCACTTATCTTTTACGTAATTCAACAGGCATTTGGTTTTTGCTCTTCTCTCTGATAAATCACATGATCTGAGTTAGTTTTCACTCCCTGATTCTGACCGAGACCCTTTAGGGAAGATCCCCACTGAGGGACTGTAATGTGCAAAAAGAATGAAGAATCTTTGAGGTTTTCGGGATATCACCAGATTCTGCAGACTGTGCAGGTGACCTGGGCGTAAACCCGCAGTGCCCGCCCTTCTCCGCTCCTCCTGGGAACACGCAGGTGACAGGTGACGTTCACCTGTCCTAATAAACACCCCAGGGCAGCGGTCAGACTCAGGAACGCACCAGCTGCAACTCTCCCACACGAGAAAGCACACCAACCCTGAACATTCACAGACATAGGCTCCATGACTGATCGGTGACAATACGGAGACAATCAGACGTCGGATAGCAGGATCGACCTCTATGATTTTCCATAAATACACCACCTCCAGAATTCTCCAGAACTCAGCTCGGGTCATGTTACTGTCCGGCACTGACACCCTCGGATGTTTCCCCGGAGAATAAAGCAAAGGTTAAATTCCGCAGCCCCGAGTGAAGTAAGTCAGAAAGAGAAAGACAAATATCGTATATTCACGCATATATGTGGAACCTAGAAAAATGGTACAGATGAACCGGTTTGCAGGGCAGAAATTGAGACACAGATGCAGAGAACAAACGTATGGACACCAAGGGGGGAAAGCGGTGGGGCGTGGAGCTGGTGGTGGGATGAATTGGGAGATTGGGATTGACATGTATACACTAATATGTATAAAATGGATAACTAGTAAGAACCTGCTGTATAAAAAAAATAAAATTAAAAAAAATACTAAATCTAGCCTTGGCAAATTTAAGAAAATTGAAATCGTGTCAAGTATCTTTTCCGACCACAGTGCTGTGAGACTAGATATCCACTACAGGAAAAGAGCTGTAAAAAATACAAACACATGGAGGCTAAACAATACACTACTTAATAACGAAGTGATCACTGAAGAAATCAAAGAGGAAATCAAAAAATACTTAGAAACAAATGACAATGGAGACACGACGACCCAAAACCTGTGGGATACAGCAAAAGCAGTTCTAAGAGGGAAGTTTATAGCAATACAATCATACCTTAAGAAACAGGAAACATCTCGAATAAACAACCTAACTTTGCACTTAAAGCAATTAGAGAAACAAGAACAAAAAAACCCCAAATTTAGCAGAAGGAAAGAAATCATAAAGATCAGATCAGAAATAAATGAAAAAGAAATGAAGGAAACAATAGCAAAGATCAATAAAACTAAAAGCTGGTTCTTTGAGAAGATAAATAAAATTGATAAACCATTAGCCAGATTCATCAAGAAAAAAAGGGAGAAGACTCAAATCAATAGAATTAGAAATGAAAAAGGAGATGTAACAACTGACACTGCAGAAGTACAAAAGATCATGAGAGACTACTACAAGCAACTGTATGCCAATAAAATGGACAACCTGGAAGAAATGGACAAATTCTTAGAAATGCACAAGCTGCCGAGACTGAACCAGGAAGAATAGAAAATATGAACAGACCAATCACAAGCACTGAAATGGAAACTGTGATTAAAAATCTTCCAACAAACAAAAGCCCAGGACCAGATGGCTTCACAGGCGAATTCTATCAAACGTTTACAGAAGAGCTAACACCTATCCTTCTCAATCTCTTCCAAAAGATAGCAGAGGGAGGAACACTCCCAAACTCATTCTATGAGACCACCATCACCCTGATACCAAAACCAGACAAAGACGTCACAAAGAAAGAAAACTACAGGCCAATATCACTGATGAACATAGATGCAAAAATCCTCAACAAAATATTAGCAAACAGAATCCAACAGCACATTAAAAGGATCATACACCATGATCAAGTGGAGTTTATTCCAGGAATGCAAGGATTCTTCAATATACGCAAATCAATCAACGTGATACACCATATCAACAAACTGAAGGAGAAAAACCATATGATCATCTCAATAGATGCAGAGAAAGCTTTTGACAAAATTCAACACTCATTTATGATAAAAACCCTGCAGAAAGTAGGCATACAGGGAACTTTCCTCAACATAATAAAGGCCATATATGACAAACCCACAGCCAGCATTGTTCTCAGTGGTGAAAAACTGAAATCATTTCCACTAAGATCAGGAACAAGACAAGGTTGCCCACTCTCACCACTCTTATTCAACCTAGTTTTGGAAGTTCTAGCCACAGCAATCAGAGAAGAAAAAGAAATAAAAGGAATCCAAATAGGAAAAGAAGAAGTAAAGCTGTCACTGTTTGCAGATGACATGATACTATACATAGAGAATCCTAAGGATGCTACCAGAAAACTACTAGAGCTAATCAATGAATTTGGTAAAGTTGCAGGATACAAAATTAATGCACAGAAATCTCTGGCATTCTTATACACTAATGATGAAAAATCTGAGAGTGAAATTAAGAAAACACTCCCATTTACCATTGCAACAAAAAGAATAAAATATCTAGGAATAAACCTACCTAAGGAGACAAAAGACTTGTATGCAGAAAACTATAAGACACTGATGAAAGAAATTAAAGATGATACAAATAGGTGGAGAAATATATTATGTTCTTGGATTGGAAGAATCAACATTGTGAAAATGACTCTACTACCCAAAGCAATCTACAGATTCAATGCTATCCCTATGAAATTACCACTGGCACTTTTTTATGGAACTAGAAAAAAAATTTCACAATTTGTATGGAAACACAAAAGACCACGAATAGCCAAAGCAATCTTGAGGACGAAAAATGGAGCTGGAGGAATCAGGCTCCCTGACTTCAGACTATACTACAAGGTTACAGTAATCAAGACAGTATGGTACTGGCACAAAAACAGAAACATAGATCAATGGAACAGGATAGAAAGCCCAGAGATAAACCCACACACATATGGTCACCTTATCTTTGATAAAGGAGGGAAAGATATACAGTGGAGCAAAGACAGCCTCTTCAATAAGTGGTGCTGGGAAAACTGGACAGCTAAATGTAAAAGTATGAAATTAGAACACTCCCTAACACCACACACAAAAATAAACTCAAAATGGGTTAAAGTCCTAAATGTAAGGCCAGACACTATCAAACTCTTAGAGGAAAACATAGGCAGAACACTCTGTGACATAAATCACAGCAAGATCCTTTTTGACCCATCTCCTAGAGAAATGGAAATAAAAACAAAAATAAACAAATGGGACCTAATGAAACTTAAAAGCTTTTGCACAGCAAAGGATACCATAAACAAGACCAAAAGACAACCCTCAGAATGGGAGAAAATATTTGCAAATGAAGCAACTGACATAGGATTAATATCCAAAATTTATAAGCAACTCATGCAGCTCAATAACAAAAAACAAACAACCCAATCCAAAAATGGGCAGAAGGACTAAATAGACATTTCTCCAAAGAAGATATACAGATTGCCAACAAACACATGAAAGAATGCTCAACATCATTAATCATTAGAGAAATGCAAATCAAAACTACAATGAGATATCATCTCACACTGGTCAGATTGGCCATCATCAAAAACTCTAGAAACAATAAATGCTGGAGAGGGTGTGGAGAAAAGGGAACCCTCTTGCACTGCTGGTGGGAATGTAAATTGATACAGCCACTATGGAGAACAGTATGGAGGTTCCTTAAATAACTACACATAGAACTACCATATGACCCAGCAATCCCACTACTGGGCATATACCCTGGGAAAACCATAATTCAAAAAGAGTCATGTACCAAAATGTTCATTGCAGTTCTATTTACGATAGCCAGGACATGGAAGCAACCTAAGTGTCCATCAACAGATGAATGGATAAAGAAGATGTGGCACATATATGCAATGGAATATTACTCAGCCATAAAAAGAAATGAAACTGAGTTATTTGTAATGAGGTGGGTAGACCTGGAGTCTGTCATACAGAGTGAAGTAAGTCAGAAGGAGAAAAACAAATACCGTATGCTAACACATATATATGGACTCTAAGAAAAAAAAATGTCATGAAGAGATTAGTGGTAGGATGGGAATAAAACACAGACTCACTAGAGCATGGACTTGAGGATATGGGGAGGGGGAAGGGTAAGCTGTGATGAAGTGAGAGAGTGGCAGGGACATATATACACTACCAAATATAAATTAGATAGCTAGTGGGAAGCTGCCGCATAGCACAGGGAGATCACCTCTGTGCTTTGTGACCACCTAGAGGGGTGGGATAGGGAGGGTGGGAGAGAGGGTGACTCAAGAGGGAAGAGATATGGGAACATATGTATATGTATAACTGATTCACTTTGTTGTAAAGGAAAAACTAACACACTATTGTATAACAGTTATACTCCAATAAAGATGTTTAAAAAATAAAAAAATTCCTCAGCCCCGAACTCCCCAGTCGAAGGATGCCAATGAATCCAAAGCAGGAAAGGTAGTGCGTCCATCTTGTTCCCTTCCACTTCCGGCCTCGGCGCCCCGCCCCCATGACGCAAACACGCCGCGCCGTAAAGCTGCGTCATCCCGGCCCGCCGCCGTGGCTCTCGGCGCAGACAGAACATGGCGGAGCTGGGAAGGGTTGTTGTTCGCGACCCGGATTCGCTGCTCCCTGACGGCTTCTGGGCGGCGGTGGCCGTGTGGGTGGAGAGGCCGCAGGTGGCCAACAAGCGGCTGTGTGGCGTTCGCTTAGAGGCCCGGCGGAGCGCCTCCTTGCCTCGGGTGGAGCATTCCGGCCCCCGGCCGAGCTCAGGCCCCGAGCGGGAGGAGCAGGCCCCGGCGGGATGCGGGCCCAAGGAGGGGCCGGGACACGGCCAGCGTTTCCCCGAGGCGGGGCCGGGCCCTCGGCCGAGCGCAGGCCTCGAGCAGGGCCCCCAGGGGTCCCAGGGCCGGCGCCAGCAAGGGGAGGACCAGCGGGAAGCAGCCAAAGCGCCTCTGCTCTCTGGGGCCGGGGAGGGCGACTTCCCCGCCTCGGACCTGGATTCTCTCTGGGACGATTTCTCCCGGAGCCTCACCAGCGGCAATCGAGAGATGCTAGCCTTCTTCACTCGCTCCGGGGCGGAATCGCAGCTAGAGGCTCAACACGGGCTCGACGTGATTCTCAGAACCGTCATCCCCAAAACGAACACGCATTGCCCGCTTCATGCTCCGAGGAGAGAAATAGTCGTGCAAGGTAAGAGTGTTTCTGATAGTGTCAGGTGTCAAAGATACATAGAGCCGGAGACTAGTGAAAGTGGCAAGGATAGGTTTTAATTGGTAATGCACTATCACAGTAGGGAGAAGAGTCCAGCGTGAACTGAACTCCACTGCGATTTGTGCAGAGGTGACTGGGCTTTTTACAGGGAGAATGAAGGAAGAGGATGGGGCGGTAGAGTCAGGGAGGTGAAAAATTAACCAGAAGCAGGAAAGGTGGGGGGTCGGGCCCTGTGACACCCATCTGGGTTTGCTAACTGGTGCCTGTGGCTGTTAGGTCCTCCCCTCCCACAGAGGCGGTCACAGGGGCTCTTGTTTAGGTGTGGGCTGGAACAGTCTATTTTTCTCTCAATCTTGAGTTTTTTCAGGTGGGCACTTTAAGGGGGTCTAGGGTCATGCTAGGACCATGACCTAGGGTCATGCTTGAGCTGTTGGGAACTGTGACAGTGTTTGTTCAGGTCTTCATAGGCCAAGGTTGAACCCTAATTGAGACAGGCCTCAGAAGGAGCCTGCCTAGAGTTTGGTCCTGAGGAGAATCTTTCGCAGAGGCTGCAGTTAGATTACAAACCAGCCAGTAAGTGAAAAGGCACTAAAGGCACCTAGTCTGCCAGTTCCTTTGCCATGCCCTAGGGAATTTGTAGATTTTTTTCATTGTTTTTGGAGGGGACACGTAGAAATGTGAATCCTTAGTACAGAGGGTGGGGTTGTGGATTGGAGCAGTGTCTGGAAGCCTTGGGGAAGACGGTGAAGGAGCGCTGGACCATGAGAGGGAAAGAGGAATTTACTAGGTAAAGGGATAAGGGAAAAGACCAGCTCCTGGGGCAGCTCGTAGAGGCCTCCCTGCATCTCAGAGCCGCACCTGTGCCCAATTAGTCTCCTGCTCAGAGCCTCATTGAATTCCCCTGCTGCTGCATCTTTTCTGCCTCTAGCTGGAGACGGTTCTCAGCGCTCACGTGGCTAGATTGAGCCCACCTGTGTAATCCAGGATACCCTTTCTCTCTTCCAAGGTCCATAACCCTCTTCACATCTGTAGAGTCCCTTTTTGCCATAAAACAATTCCGTGTGGTCACAGGTTCTGGGTATCAGGGTGTGGGAGTCTCTGGAGGCTGTTCTGTCTACCACAAGCAGCGATGCTGAATTACTGGTGGGTGCGTACTCCCTCCCCGCCCCCCAATTCTGCGGGCCTCTGTGCCCCTGTAAGACTCTTCGCAGGTGGCCCCTCTTGCAGGAGGCCCTCTCTGGCCCTGCTGCCCAGACTAGTTTAGGAGCCCTTCCAGCTTTTATCACCTTTTACACCTCACCTCTCCTGGCCTGAGGCCTTCAGACGTGGATGTCTGCATTCTCACATGGGCTTCACAGAAGAGCAGGGTGGGCAAAGCCTGTCCTCTTCCTCTTGGTGAGCATCGCTCCTCCACGGGGCGTGTGTGTGGGGGGGTCTTTCAGGACTGCGCTAAGCTCTTTGAACATGGCTGCTCCGTGTGGGGCGGTGCAGGCTCGGGGATGCGGCCGTGGCCAGGACATTCGCTGATGTAAATTGAGTGGGGAAAAGCCCTGGGGCTTGAAGGCACGGTGGATTCAGTACTGTTTTTTTAAGACCACTTTTGATGAGACTCTGAACTAAGCAGCTTTAATTGATCGTCCCTATCTTTTCTCCCCAGATGTCCTCAATGGAACTGTGACGTTTTTACCTTTGGAAGAAGACAATGAAGGGAATTTAAAGGTTAAGACGAGCAACGTGTATCAAATTCAGCTCAGTCGTAGCGAAGAAGAATGGTAAGGACTGGATAACTTATTCCTTTCTCTCAATGATTGATGCTTTAAATCAATGATTTTTTAAAATTAATTAATTATTTGGGGGGGGGGTCTGCATTGGGTCTTGGTTGCTGCGCACGGGCGCCCTCTAGTGGCGGCGAGCGGGGGCTGCTCTTCGATGCGGTGCGCGGGCTTCTCATTGCGGTGGTTTCTTTTATTGCAGAGCACGGGCTCTAGGCGCGCGGGCTTCAGTAGTTGTGGCTCACGGGCTCTAGAGCGCTGGCTCACTAGTTGTGGCGCACGGGCTTAGTTGCTTTGCGGCGTGTGGGATCTTCCCTGACCAGGGATCGAATCTGTGTCCCTTGCGTTGGCGGGCGGATTCTTAACCACTGCGCCACCAGGGAAGCCCCCAGTCAGTGATTTCTTTAGGCAGCTGTAAGATTCCGGTCACCAAGGAGCAGCCAGGACTCTCCCTCAGGCAGTTCGGGTTTGTGGGAGTGTGCTTTCTAGTGGGCATTTCCCTGACGCATCCTTGTTCCTGTTGGCACCTGGGTGGTCATAGCCTGGCTGGAGGGCCCGTACATTCCGTGTAGACTTGATGGTTAGTAGCACCTGGTTCTAGCACTGAATTCAAATAAACACAGTCCTTTCGTTATTTTGTTATTTCTCACACCTTGGTAATGGGTGGTAAGTGGAACCTTCTTTTTTATTGTCCGCTGAGGCTCACGTGGTCTTAGACCTAGGGGTATTCTGTGATGTTTATTATAAAAGCAGCAGTTTCATCCGTTCCCTGAATTCCACGTGGTGTTTCGGCCTGTCTGGAAAGTGTGAAATTTGATTTACTTCCATTTGGTATTTTTTAAATGAAGAAGTCAGAGGAAGGTTAAGTCGCTTGCTATTCTTCTGCTGCTGTTTTCCTGAGAGCTGCGTGGCTCTGTTCTTTCAAGACAGCCTTGGGGGTGAGCGTTGCACGCGGTCTCGTGGAGAGCTGAGGGGCACACTGGGAAGAGCTTGGTTCTGGGGTCGCGTAGACCTGGGTTTCCCACCAGCATTGAGCTTGGGTACGCTGCCTCTGTGGCCCTTGGTTTTCTCATCTCGGAAACGGGTTTGATCGTGTTTGAGCCCCCCAGGAGGGGGCTGGGCCGGGCTTCCCAGGGACCTGTTTCAGGCTTACACGCGGGTGGAATACTCAGGGTCTGCCGGGGTGAAGCCTCTTGCCAGTTGTTAAATGCTCCCCAAGGGGCCTTGCCCCGAGGCCCTTTCCTCTCCCCTGGAGAGTGAGGGCAGACGCCGTGGGAAAGCCGGGTGTGCCCCTGTGGGTCACCCAGGGGCTGCCGATGCCGGGGCTGCAGGGTGAGCGCTGGAGGCCGCTGTCCCCCCGCCTGGCCGGGGAAGCCTGGCCCGAGTCCGCCGCGGCAGGCCCTCAGTGTGGCTGACGCGGTGGAACCCCAGCCCCTGTTCTCCGTGAGCTTCCGAGTGCCCGGGTGGCTACTGCCCACCTTTCCCGGCTGACGTCTCGTGTTCCTGCCCTGCTGGGCAGCCGTCACCTACCTTGCGTTGGGAACTGGCCACACCGTGGGCCCGGATACGCGGCCTTCTCAGCGGAACACGAGTCAAACGGACGTTTGGTGGCTGCCGCCGTGGGATGCGGCGCTCCTGGTCTGTGCTGGGCTTCAGCAGGACTTCGGTGTGCCCACCACGTGCTTGCGCCGGGCCCCTGGGGTCAGCAAGGCCCGCGAGAGACGGGTGAACGCTCTAGTGCCAGGTGGTGCTGAGTGCCGGGCAGAGAAGTGAGAGGCGGCCCAGGCCTCTCTTCCCGGTCCCTTCGCTGGCAAGGGCAGCGCTGTGCCCATCGTACCGGCGTGGGCGGGAGAGGCCCCTGAGGCCTGAGCGGGTGAGGGGGTCGCCGTGAGCACCCCAGGGACACCTGGGAAAGAGCGCGGGGCCCAGGAAGAGCAGAGGAAAGCCCGAGGCCGTCAGCCCCGGCAGGATGGCTCCCGCAGGGAAGGGACGGGAAAGGTAAACATCTTGGGGCATGTCTCTCAGTGGACACCTGGCACCTGTTACGTACGGGAGTGAGCTGTGTCCCTTTGATGCGTCTGGTGGCCAACGCCTGACAGTCCTGACTCACGAGACCGGCGACCCCTCGCCCCTGCCCCGCGCCCGCCTCCAGCCCCGCCCCTCACCCAGCCGCCTGTGCTTCCGCTCCTTCTTAGGGGCCCCCGCCGAACGCCACCTCCTTCTCTGTGCGCCAGCAGACTCGGTGCTTCTCCCCTTCATCGCACTGCCTGGGTCGCAGCCTCGGTGGATGTGTTGTCGTGACCTGGGCCCGCGGGCTGCGCGTTTACTCAGCGCCCGGACAGCGAGCGCCCGCCGTGATCAGGCACTGCTGGGGCCGGGGTCGAGCAGCGAACAGAACAGACAGGGCCACGGCCTACGCGCTCTGGTGGCAGAGGACACACGGTGACCTAGAAGGGCTGTGAGCCACAGGGACTGCGCGTGTGTCCTCAGCTTGGAGACCGAGCACTCCGCTTTCTGGGTGGGAAGTGCCCGGGGGGCCAGTGCTGTGCGTCTGGGTGGCACGTGTGAAACGCATAAAACCTAGACAAGTTAGAGAAATCCGTAGACGTTTTAGAATCTAGCTAATCCGTGCATGAAGTGGGAGGTGAGAGGAACTGTGTCTTCTGCCGTCCTTCTGATGGGCTTCGTGAGATGTGTAAGTGCATTTTTAACAACGTTTGCAAAGGAGGAGGAATTCCTTCTGCTTTTTAAATGTGTTTTTCTCTGTAGGATGAAAATTCTGTAACTAGTTCCAGATTGTCTTGTGTTTGGGGTACAATATTTTGTCATCGTCGCTGTCTTAATTTCTCTCTTCTTTTGGCAAAGAAATGTGTAGTTTAAAAATAAGAATTGAAACCAGCCCTGCTTATTCATATTTCTCTTATTTTCCAAGGTTCACATCTGTTTTAATTTTCTGTCCAGAAAGATGGCATTCAGATGGCATTGTGTACCCCAAACCCGCCTGGCTTGGAGAAGAGTTGCTGGCCAGATTGGCCAGGTGGTGTGTGGAGAGCAGGCAGGGTGGGTTCAAAAGCACCCTGTCCCTCATTTCCATCATGAAGTACAGCAGGGCTCACCAGGCGCTTAAGGAGAAGTATAAGCACATGGTCAAGGTAATGCTGGGCAAAGACGTCCGTGACCTCCCCCACCCCCACTGAAACAAGGTGATGTGCCAGGCTGCTCGAGGTGATGTCGTTTCGCCTGTGTGCTGCGGATGCAGACATTAAGTCGAAACATACCCACCTAAGGCCCCACATTGCAGCCTGTACTTTGACCTAGTTAGGGATGCAGACCATAAAAGCATTGGCAGTTACACTGTGGAAAAGGATTTGGTGTTTCGTTTTGCTTTGTTTTGGCACGTTACTATTTTTTTTCCCAAGAGAACAAAAGGAAAATAATTTAATTTAAAATCATTGAATATTTAAATACTAAATTACCATAATTCTTTAGTATAAACGTAAAGGTATTTGAAGAAAATACATGAAAAATTAAAGTACAAAAGCATATACTTCCAAAAAGGAGACCAATTTTGTAAAATGTCCTTAACTTGAAGATGTAAAAAGAAGGTAATAACAAACATCTGTGTATTCACACCCAGCTTAAGAAATAAAGTATCACAAGCATCTCTCCATTTATTGTGCTTTGCAAATATTGTATTTTTTTATGAATTGAAGGTTTGTAACGGCCCTGCACAGAGTAGGTCTGTTGGCACCGTTTTCCAACAGCGTTTGCTCACTTCGTATCTCTGTGTCACGTTTTGGTAATTTGCACAATATTTCAGACTTTCTCATTGTTACATTTGTCATGGTGACCTGTGATCAGTGATCTTTGACGTTACTGCTGTAACTCACTGAAGACTCAGATGATGGGTGGCATTTTTTAGCAATCAAGTATTTTATTTTTCGGCTGCGCCAGGTGGCTTATGGGATCTTAAGTCCCCAGCCAGGGGATTGAACCCACGCTCTCTGCTGTGAAAGTGCCGAGTCTGAACGACTGGACTGCCAGGGAATTCCCAGCAATAAAGTATTTTTTTGTTTAAAGTACGTCCATTGTTTTTTTAGACGCAGTGCTATTGCTCACTTAATAGACTACTCTGTAGTGTAAACGGAACTTTTATACGCACTGGAAAACCAAAAAGTCTGTGTGGCTGGCCTTTCTGCGATATTTACTCTGTTGGGGCGTCTGGAACTGAACCCGCAATATCTCCGAGGTGCCTGCGCTAGCAGAGTTGAACCGACTTCGTCCTCTTCCTGTTCGTGCCTCCCTCCTTCTCCGAGAAGTAACCACACAGTTCATCGCTGCCCTGTATTTGCGTATCGGTCCCCTCTTGCTGTGCAGCAGAGCATCCCCCAAAGTCTCAGGCGTGCAACAATAACCACCCATTCCTGCTGGCGCTGGCTGGCCTCGGCTGGCTTCCCCTTCTCTCCCAGGTCCCGGCCTAGCGGTCCTTCATTATCTTACTCTTTAGTGCCTTTAAGATGGGACTTCTTCATTCTTCCAGCTTTTAAAATTGTCCTTGGTGAGAGGGTGCATCCAAACTGTCTAAGCCGCTGGAAACAGAAATCTGAACGTTTAACATGGGCCACTGGTTTTTTTCTCATCTGCCAGACTCCCGTTCTGCATGTTACTGATTTTAATAACGAGGCCTCACACTTGCACAGCCAGTATTTTCTAGTTTCATAGTACCTGACGGTCATCCTGCATGGTAATTAAGTCAGTCTTTATCCCTGCTTCACCGATAGGGAGATGGGGACAGAGCAGCTGAGTGACACTCCTGACAAGAGACAGCAGCTCACTGACAGACCAGAGGGTGGAGCCCTGACCTCCCGACCCCTGCGCCTTTGCTTCCTCGACCCCCCCCCGCCCCGCCCCTCATTCCCTTGTCTGTCATCCTTGTCTAGATAAGTGATGAGGGTAGCATAGCTCAGCGTTGTCCTCGGATGCCCAGTGGCCCCACCTACATGGCTTCCAGACAATGTCTTTATTCCACAGTCTTGCTTCAGACTCCATTGGTCTCAGTGTGTCCTGTTACACACAGGTGTGGTGAAAATTTACGTATGCCCTTGAAAATGTTGTAGGTGTGGCCCGAAGTAACTGACCCTGAGAAGTTCGTGTATGAAGACGTGGCTCTCGCTGCCTACCTGCTGGTAAGACTGTGTGGGCTGAGTTGAGGCGCGAGGGCGGGAGGTTGCTCTGGGTAGCTCGGGGCTCTTACAGTTCTGTGTGCCAAGGTTGCTTACACAAGTGATTTTTTTCCTTAAGCTTTGCATGGTGCTTTTGCATGAATGCAGAATAAGTCTGAATTGTGAAATGCAACCTCAGGAACTGAACTGCAGCAGCGCTTTCCTAATTAGTAGCCAACAGGGAACACGGAGATGCCAGCTGCGTTTGGGAGGTGCCGTCGGCGCCTCTGAGACGCACCTGCCTACTGGTCCTCGCGTGCGGCCTTTCTAGTTCTAGGCCTTCTCGGCTGCCTTGCTGACCACCGGATCTGGGCGAGCCTTTAACTGGATTTTCTCATCTATGAGATGTTTAGAGGAGATACCTTCCTGTTTCCTTTCAACCGTAATTCTCTTAGTCTTCGAGATAACGTTGTATCTCAAAGTATACAAAACTTGAAGAATTGACAGAACTCCTGAAGGAACTGACAGTAATCTGTACAGCTCTCGCCCAGAGACGACCGCGTGAACGTGAACTCGGGATGGAGGAAGAAGGCTTTGATGGCGCGCAACATCCGGCCAGGGCCGTGGGCGGATCCCGCCTGGCTCTGCTCCCCCGGGCGTCACCTGCGCGGAGGCCCAGGGCCTCGGTGGAGGCTGCTCCTCCTCTTGTGGGAGAGGATCTGTCGTTCCGTGTGGGGTTGTGTCTGAATTACTCTGGGGTGCAGTGAATCACAAACTGACTTCGGTGGTTTTTTTTTCTGTTTACTTAGATTCTATGGGAAGAAGAGAGAGCTGAGCGGGGAGAGACAGCCAGGCAGTCGTTTGTCGACCTCGGTTGTGGGAATGGCCTCCTGGTCCACATCCTGAGCAGCGAAGGGGTAAAGCATGCTCGGGGCCATTTCTCGCACCTTTGCTAGAGCGTCTTCGAGTCCAGCGCGAGGTCTTTCTCTGCTGGTCCGACGTGGATTCAGAGGCGGCCTGGCTGTCGGCATAGTGGCTGGTTGTGAACTCTGGGGCAGGCAGCTTGTAAACGGGACCAAAGACAGTGGTCTCGTTAGACTAGAAGAGGGTCCTCAGACACTCGGCCTGTGGAACAGCACACTTTGAACAGCTCTGATGTTTTTGTTGTCAGCATTTTCTTTGGAAAATCCACCATTTCAAGGCACAGGGAGGGGAATAAAGGATACGGTGGGTTCTGCCCTAGAGAAGTTTAGATTCTAGCTCAGAGGACAGTCAGGCACCCATGTATTGTATTGATACACATACATATGTAAAACTGTGATAGTCAGTCTTGCACCCATTTTCTGGATTGTGAAGCAGAGGCATTGAGAGCTGAGAACAGCCCCGGCCCTGGGAGCAGTTCAGGACTCACAAGTGTCAGCTTCCCCCGGCGTCTCGCGGCGTCCGGCGAGGCCAGTGCACTGGGCGCGGCAGTGCCGTCACCTGGCCCAGTGAGCTTCGTGCTCGAGAGTGACTGGGGATTGAAGCCCAGTCATGGTGACCCGAAGCCTGGTTTTCTTGTGACCGTAGCATCCTGCCTTATGGACAGACACATTTGTCCTCACCTGTGGGACTTTGGAATGGGGTTGTTAGGCGGGGCTTTCTGAGGTGCTTTGTAGAAGAGTGAGGCTGTAGTTGTGACCCCTGTGAACAGGCTGTCTGTGGGGTGTTAGTGCATCTGGTGCTGGCTAGGAGCCAGTGGGTGGAGACGTGGGGGCGGGGCCCCGGGAGAGCTGCGTGTGGCCAGGGTGCACTGGGTGAGAGAGACTCTGAGGACGAGGCTCATCTGGGGGCCGGAGGAGAAGGTGAGCCCGAGAGCTGAACTTGACCAGCTCAGAGGAGCTGGCTCCCTTTCCGGGCAGGCGTATTTCCCTGGGCTGCGTGTGGCCGTGGAGGTGTTCCCACGCCTTGGCTCTGTTCCCCCTTCGCGAAGCCTCGGCAGCACAGGTTCTGTCTGTGCCCCGCGGGACGCGAGTGTCTGTTCTCAGCAGCCGAGGAGCTGAGGGTCTCCTGCACTTCATGCAGGGGTGATACCTGCAGTTTGATTTGTTCTTGCTAATTTATTATGGTGTACTGACCGTAACCTTTGATTCCTAAAATCCCTCGTTTCAGCATCCAGGCAGAGGGATTGATGTTCGAAGACGAAAAGTCTGGGACATGTACGGACCAGAGACGCACTTAGAGGTACCGGCTCTGTCCCTTCCCTTGACCTCAGCGCGTTTGTTTTAAGGGGTGTCTCGGTGTGTGGGCCGGTCAGAGATGCTCATAACCACAGCAGCCCACATTCGTCTCAGTGCTCTGAGACTGTAAAAGCGGATGAAGCTTCAGACCTCCACGGCCTTCCGGTTAAACGGAAGGAGGGATGCCGGAGCCGGAGGAGTGTCTCCTCCCCGGGTCTGCCGCAGGCCCTTTGCATCTCCTGTGGGTGCCCGAGGGGGCTCTCAGCTGCCTGGGGGGCAGGGGCGGAGGACGACCCCTCCTCTGCATCTCCTCTGGTGCCTGGGACAGGCCGCACGTTCAGACCTCCACTAGGCAGTGGGTGCCCACCCTGCCAGGACCGGGCCCTGGGCACCTTGGGCGGTCCCGCTCTGTGAGCAGCATGGCCAGGAGTGGCCTCCAGCAAGACGCGAGCTGGCGATGAGTCGGAGGAGGGGAGCGCAGTGGAGTGGCCAGACCGGGCCGCACACGTGCAGCTGTCCAGCGGAGACAGACAGCACGCCTGGCCTCAGTCGTGACTGCGGGGCTGCAGGGAGCCCTGTCCGCCCCGCCGTGGTCCAGAGCAGCTCCAAGCCATCAGAGAGGGGGGGTCTCCTCCGCGGCACCTCGTGGCAGGTCTGGGCTCTAGTATTTCCCGGTGTTGGTCTCTAAGAGCCCAGGCCTCCAAGCCAGCAGGGGAGCGGGGCGGTGGGACTGTACCCTTGGCTCCGGGGCGCCATGGGGCCTCTGCTGTCCAGCTGCCCGCATCGCCTGTAGACCCCGTCCCCGAGCGAAGACGCGCGGGGGGGGACTGGCACGCGACGTCTCATCCACCCGAGGGCAGGATGCTGACCGGAGAAATAAAAAGGGCATTTGCTTTTCATCGTGGAGAATGTCAGGAATATACCAAAGTGGAGAGAGGCGCGTGCCAAACCCCAGAAACTCATCGGCCCGCCTCAGCGATTCTTTTGTCTCATTCCTGCCCCTCCCCAACCACAGCAGCAGCCCAGCCATGGTTTCGAAGCAGATCTCGGGTATATCATTTCATCTGTGAAAAGAAAACGAAAGTTTCAAGACTTATTCGGATATTTTCTCTTGGCCTTTCTATTAAAGTCGAGAATATTATTGCAAAATACAAAAAGATTGGAGGAAGGGAGGTTCGTTGCAGCTGCCTGACAGCTTTTTATTTGCTCAGTTTCTCATATATTTATACTTTGCTTTATGCTACAAGGGTTTACATTTGCTTGTATATTCATATATTACAATAAATTAGAACATTTTTTTAAAATCTCAGGTTTGAGGAATGGTGGTAAACCAGATGCAGGACTAGGGGAGGCTCTGCAGCTCCATGGACAGACCACGTGTCCTTACACAGGCAATAAAATCGGGCTCCGAATTTCAATGAGGCTGATGATCAAAGCTAAGGGAATAACGTGGTTGATTCCAAAACCCTGTGTCCCAGGTGAGAAAGCAGAATAAAAAGTTCACTCAGCAGTCGAATAGGCTCTGTTTAAATCATGACCCCAAGGAGTGCCCCTTGGAGAACAGGTAGAAGATTCTAGTTCTTTATTCGAGGTTCCCTGTGGAGTGGGGAAAACCCCACCCCATCACGCAGTGAAGGCCTGCCAGTAGGAGTGCTGTGTCTCACCTCTTGTGGATTTGTTTCTCGTCACACCTGGACCTCTGGAGGAGGCCTGCGTGTTCAGGAGGCCTGCGTGTTCAGTTGTTAAACGTGAGGCTGGAGGCTGGCCACGCTTCGGGGACACCTCTGCTCTAGAAGGACGTGGCCAGGAGTGGGCCTGCCTTTGTTGGCAAAGGGCTTGGGCTTCTTGTGTTTCCTAGTGAATGGCTGATCTCCACGGATAGGCACGGCCTGGGTGTTCGAAGGCCAAGCGTGGGATACAACTTTTCTTTATTTCAAAAAGCTCGTTTGATTGTAAGCAAGAGACTGTTAAGGAGAACACATGCTTTTGATAACAGCGTTGTGAATGAGCACAGAGTGTCCTAATTTTGTTTGTGAAGCTCTGTAGGAAATAGGAATACTGCAATTTGCTGTATTCAAAATCCCAAAACTTTTTCTAAGACAGGTAGAGCTTTGTTGTCTAGCATGTTGTTGGAAAGAAAACTGTAAATGTGATTATGATAATTACTAAGTGTAGTTTGCTTTTGTAAATATAGACCATTGAAAGAGGCTGGCAAATTTAAATGTAGAATGGGTGGGAAGGAAGAATAAATAGTATCAAGTTTGTTTTTGATAGTATCAAAAGTTTGCCTACTTTTGAATTACGCCTAGACCATTATCAGTATTTCACTGAAATACTGTTTTCAGCATTTTAACATATGTGAAAATAGAAGCACATATGCTTATTCAAGAACCAAAAAGATGAGTTTAAATTCAATTTTTATACCCATCAGCTTTGCAGAACACTTCCGTGGCCTTGAAAAGTGAGTCTTAACATCACATCTTCCCGATTTGTTCTGACCGAGAACTAACAGGTCTGCTTACTTGGTCTGGTTATTTGCCGTGCGGGTTCATTCTTTAGTTCTAAAATTACAGGATTTTGAGTGGTTATATAGTCTCTTTTGTGTCTCCAGTTTTTTTTTTTTTTAACCCTTTGTTTTACATTGAAGTATAGTTAATTTGCAGGGTTCTGTTAGTTTCGGCTGTACAGTCTTCGGTTCTGACATCTTCACCACTGAGACTGTTGACTTTGATAATTAGTGACGGCCTGCTGATTAGCAGAAAGGATAAGGTGTTCACTTAAAGTTCTTAAATCCTCAAAGCAGGCTGTTCCAGCTTAACTACAGAAACTATCACAGTGGTGAACATGCCTGTTCAGTGGGTAAAAACTTGCTGTCTGGGCTTCCCTGGTGGCGCAGTGGTGGAGAGTCCGCCTGCCGATGCGGGGGACGCGGGTTCGCGCCCCGGTCCGGGAAGATCCCACGTGCCGCGGAGCGGCTGGGCCCGTGAGCCGTGGCCGCTGAGCCTGCACGTCCGGAGCCTGTGCTCCGCAACGGGAGGGGCCACGACAGTGAGAGGCCCGCGTACCGTAAAAAAAAAAAAAAACTTGCTGTCTGAGAGTTCACAAAAGATAATAGTGTGATAGCAAAGGCTGGTGCACACTTCTGTAAATTCTTCCTATATTTTCTCTTTTCATAGATGCGCTCATTCCGTGGGTTGTGTAAGTGCATCAGGTTCTGTGTCAAGTCAGCCTCAGACCTCCCAGCTTTCCGCCCGCTCATCCCTCTGCAGGCCGTCTCTTGCTCCTCCTCGTGCCCATAGTAAAGCGGTTCACGTGCCCCCTGCCTCCTTTAGCTGCTCTTCTATTTATGTACAGAGGCTAATTTTAATATGGAAAGGAGGTGAGCACCCGGGAGCGTGTTGTCGGCTCACCCAGCGCCGCAGGGGTGGTGCTAAAGTTGTCAGTAGCTGTGCCCTCGGGCCGGCTGGGCTGCGCACACACTTCCTCACTCCTGGCCCGGCTTCCGCCTTTTGCAGACGAAGACCTGCAGCCCGGAGGGGCTCAGACTGGGCCGGGAACAGCTGTGGCGCTGCAGGGGTGGTTGCGCTTGTTGTTTACCTCCGTGCTCTGATTTTATTTAGTAGACGTTTAGTCTTGTTCTGTGTCTTTCTTTTAGGAAAGTGCAATCATACCAAATGATAAGACCCTCTTCCCGGACGTCGACTGGTTGATCGGAAACCACTGCGATGAACTAACGCCATGGATACCTGTGATCGCGGCCAGGTGAGTAGGTGCAGGTGTTAGCACAGTGGTGGCTGGGGATGTTTTGTTGCCTAAACCTCGCTGTCCAGAACCGTAGCCGCTGGCTGCTTGTGGCTATCGCGTACTTGAAACGTGGCTGGTCCAGATCGATGAGATGATCATCTGTTGGATATATTGGGTTAAATTTAAAATAAATTCCACTCGTTTTATTTTGCTATTGAAGACACGGATACTAGAAAGTATAAAATTGTGTATGTGGTTCACACGTTCACGTTATGTTTTCGTTGTGATTATTTCCACAGTGTTTATATCCATTGTTGAAAGATGTGTTTTTCCTGATAACAGGAGGGTTTGTTTTTCAGTGTAAAGACCCTCTGCTGAAACGTTTGTCTCAGTTGTGGGCTCTCTGCCTCGGTCAGACTTCTTTAAGATGCACGTTACCTTGCTGCCCTTGCATATTTCATTGCCAAGTCTCTTTTATCCAGGGTTGTTTTGGACTGTTCTATTTATTTATTTTTTTAGTGCCCTCCCCCGCTTTTCTTTTAGATACAGTTGGTTTACAGTCTTGTATAGTTCCAGGCGTACAGCATAGTGATTAAAAATCTTTTTGGTCGTACTCTCTTTATAGTTGGCATACAATACTTGCTGTGTTCCCTGTGCTGTACACCATATCCTTGTAGCTTGTTTAGGTTGTACATAGTGGTTTGTACCTCTCAACCCTCTACCCCTGCCTCGCCACGGGTGACCACTAAGTCATTCTCTATATCTGTCAGTCTGTTTCTTTTTGGTTATTTTCATTCGTTTGTTTTATTTTTTAGATTCAGTATACAAGTGATAATGTACAGTATTTGTCTTTCTCTGTCTGACTTCATTTCACTAAGCGTAATACCTTCCAGGGCCATTCTTTTGGATTTTTTAGAATAATATAGGCGAGGAGCAAATCATAATCTCTTTTGTGCTTACCTCTGAAATTTCCTGTCAAACAGCTGAAATCTCCAAGGACTTCAGAAAGTTTTGGATTACAGTTGATGATCATAATTGCAATAGAAAAAAAAATTTTAATAAAAGTAATTAGATTCATATTTTATTGAAAAGATACTATGCTGCACTGTTTTTAGAAATTAAATTGGGGAAGGCTATAATTCTTTTTATATAAAAAACAAGGGCTTCCCTGGTGGCGCAGTGGTTGAGAGTCCGCCTGCCGATGCAGGGGATGCGGGTTCGCGCCCCGGTCCGGGAAGATCCCACGTGCCGCGGAGCGGCTGGGCCCGTGAGCTGTGGCCGCTGAGCCTGCGCGTCCGGAGCCTGTGCTCCGCAACGGGAGAGGCCGCAGCGGTGGGAGGCCCGCGTACTGCAAAAAAAAAAAAAAAAAAAATTAGCCAGTAACACATCGTTTGCATTTTGCCCTGACACACTATTGCCGTGTGGCTTTCTGAGGAATTTTCTTTATTGAATCTGTTTAAGACCTTGGGTTTCCGTGTCGCTAATTGTCTTTGAAGGTCTTCCTACAACTGCCGCTTCTTCGTCCTGCCCTGCTGCTTCTTTGATTTCGTTGGGAAGTACCAGCGGAGGCAGAGCCAGAAGACCCAGTACCGAGGGTACCTGGATTTCATCACCGAGGTGGGGTCGGCCTGCGGCTTCCACGTCGAGGAGGATTGTCTTAGGATTCCTTCCACCAAGAGGGTGTGTCTGGGCAGCTGGGCCGTCCTCGGCGGGCGACACCCGGTGTTTAGATGGAAAGCCTGGGGCCGCGCTTGTCACAGAACCGTCGACGACACTGGGGTGGCTGCAGGCGTGACGGTCCCAGAGGTGCCTTTGCTGGTGCCAGTGGCCCCGTCGCTGGCGGGTGCAGAGGCTTGTTCTGTGGCTGCGGTCCCCCGCTTTGCAGGCGTTCTGGCGCTTCCTTCTCCAGCCCTCTGGCAGCTCTGCGGGGACCCTCAGCAGGTCTTCACCCCTTTTCCAGAAACTGTGGCTGCCCCTCGGGGACCCTCCCAGAGTGGGTGTCAGCTTGGCTTCTCTGCAGGTTTCTGGCCGTAGCGCTGCCTGGGGCTGAACGCTCTAACTTCTTCTGACTTAGGGTCCCAAATCACTGGCTGAAATTGCTTCAGAAGTTCAAAATGATTGCACATTTCCTCACTGAAAGGCTCATTAATTCAGATTTACTTGAAATGAATTTTTCCAGGTAGACATTGACCCTTGCACTGCCTGTGACCCTGCCAGGTGGTCGGGGCTGACCTGCTCATCACGCAGGGGGCTTGCACTACTGAGAGAGTTGGGGGAACCGTTGACGTTGGTTTTTTTAGTCTCCGGTAACTTTCTTCATGAGACTCTGTGGCCGTCAGTGCTTTTTGTGAAAAACTAAACACAGAAACCTGTTGTCCGATCTCAGCTTGATTGCTTGCCAGTGGTGAAAAGGATCGAAGGTTTGAGCTTGACCCTCGGCCCTGCCACTTCCTAGCAGCGCCTTTGGGGGCACGTTGCGGACACCCCCTGCCTGTGTCCTCGCTGCCAGCGAGGGCAGAGCGGCTCGCTGGCTGGTGCTGGGCCCTCACTCGGGCTCACTGCCTGCGCTGGGCCCCTCTGTCGGCCTCAGGGGTGTCATGGCTGTCGCTGCTCAGAATCGTTTTGGAAATGCCCTTCGGGGCTCACCTTTAGAGCCTTCTCGTCATTCTCTTAAATGTCCTCTGTTTTGGCAAGTCAGTCTTCTGAGGTTGGAATGGCATTTTGCTAGAGTTTGGGTCACGGAGGTCCGAGGATCCTACAGTTTTGACGATGGCGTTTGCCATTCCGTTACTGGTTGCTGGAGACCACGGAGCGTCGCTTGATCTCTCCGAACCTCAGTTTTCACAGAGCTGGAAGGTTCGGGGTCAGATGCAAGTGCGGGGCCCACACGCAGCAGCTGTGAGTTGAGTGAGTTGAGGACTGGTTGCGCGCCGCGCCTCCTCACTCCACGCGCACAGAAGTTGTCGCCTGCCCGAGGTCACCACGTTTAGCGGGTGGCACAGCTGGAGAGCAGTGAGGGGTGCCTCCGATGCAACCCGATTCGCCTTCTTCGGGTTCGGGCCCGGAGAGGACGTCCAGAGACGCTGTACCCACTGCAGCGTCGCCGGACGGGGCCTGGCTCTCGCCGGGGCTCCTGAGGGCAGCCTTCGTCTGGACGCGCGAACGGGCAAGGGGACGGCGTGAACTGGACATCCCCGCCATGCCACGTGCTCTGCTAGGTGCACACGTGCCCTCCTCGCTCTGGCAGCGCCGCCCCTTGAGAGCTCTGGAGGGTTACCGTCAGGGTCAGTGTGTGGGCGGAAGAGGGCTGCGGTGGGGTGCGGCTGGTTGGCTCGGTAAAGGTGACCTTGGTCTGTCGTGTTTGTCGGGCTCTGTGGAAGTCTGAGGAATGAAGCTTCCTGTGGGCTTTTGCTGATAGTATATTAAGTCATTGGTTGGTATGAGATTTTAAAATAAGGATTCCCTTCACGATAGGCGTCGAAGACTTTCGTGGAATTTATTCTCCGGAACAAGAGAGTTCCCTGGAGAACGTTGAAATACTCTTGGAACCTGCTAAAGTACTTGGTGTGCTCTTTTCACGTGCAGGTGTGTCTCATTGGGAAATCCAGAACCTACCCGCCCGCTGGAGAAGATTCTGTGGACGAGCGGAGAACCCGCTACATTAACAGCAGGCGGGGCGGCCCTGTGAGCCCCGGGGCCGCCGCCGGTGGCGCCGATGGCCCCGAGGGGCGTGGGGCCCTGGACGCCGGGGCCGGGCACACACCAGAGTCCCCCGCTGAAGGACTCTGGCTGTCTGGATTCCACCCCAGAGAAAAAGCTGAGCACGTGAGGAACTGTGCCGCCCTCCCTCGAGATTTCATTGACCGAGTGGTTTTGCAAGTGGCGAATTTGTTGTTGGGTGGACAGCAGTTAAACGGGAGAAGTTCCCAGAGCAGGAGTGTGAAGGCCTGGAATCGAGGAGGTAACGACCAGCCTGGGTGCTGGCTGGCTTTCCGGCCGTGACTCTGTTCTCGTCTCAGAACCAGCTTAAAACTGTGTGGTCGTTTTTATGTTTTTAATTTTTAAAATATTGATTTGGCCGCACCGGATCTTCGTTGCCCACCTGCGGGATCTTTTAGTTGCAGCGTGCGGGCTCTTAGTTGCGGCACGCATGTGGATCTAGTTCCCTGACCGGGGGTCAAACCCGGGCCCCCTGCCCTGGGAGCGCGGAGCCTTACCCACTGGACCGCCAGGGACGTCCCCGTGTGGCCATTTTTAATTACATGTCAAGAGGAGTCTTCGTCGTTTTTGTCAAGTCATTAGGAGTGTGCAGACGGGCGGAAGGAAGGAGCTTGTGGGCGGCTGCCGCCCGAGGCTGCTGTAGGGCTTCCTGAGCAGCCAGGCTCTCGCCCTCTGAGTTCTGGGGTCACTGGAGGAGATGGAGGCCCCACCCTCAGCCTGTCGGGCTCGCAGCCCGCTGGCCCCGTGGGTGGGCCGGCCCAGGGAGGGGGGAGCAGTGGGTCCTTCTCCCCCCGCAGCGTGGGTGGCGCTGTGCTGCGTCTCTTTCTCCATCCTCACGCCCCTCCCTTCCCTTGTGTACGTGTGATGCGGCAGTGCCCTCCAGCTTGACCCCCTCCAGGGCTCACCTGACCCTGGGAGCCTCTGCTCGGGAGGGCCTCGCTGGGGGCCCGCTGGCGGCCTTCGCCAGCACCGCCCTGGGGGAGGGGGCAGACCATCCGCATAAGTGCCGACGAGGCCCAGGTGCCTGCGGCGTTGCGTGGGTCGGCACCCCCTTCCTCGGTGCGCCCTGCAGAGGCGGGCCAAGGTGGAGAGGGAGGGAGGACGCTGCCGCGGGGCTCGGAGCGGGGCTCGAAGGGGGGCCTCGAAGGGGGCCTCGAAGGGCCCAGGCTCCTCGGACCTGCGGGCGGCCCTGAAAACAGGGACTCAGACCTTTAATTCCCAGGATGGCCCTTTCCTCTGTGGGGCCCTCTGGGAATGACTGTGCCCGGGGAGCGCCGGCCTGTGCCTGGGGTGCGACGCCCTGATAGTGAGCAAACACGGGCTCTCTTCCTGGGCTCGGTTTGGGTAGGTAGCGGTGGCTGCGATGGTGAGCGGGTCTCAGGCCTGCCCGCCCGTGGGAAGCGTCGGGGAGCCGGGGCGCCGTCCTCCCCGGGTGGGTCTCCGAGGGCCGGGCTGGTCTGAGGCACTCCCATTTCCCCGCCCGGCGTGAGGAGCCTGCCCCGGCGGGGGTGGGGGGTGCCCCCAGCCTCGGACCCCGTGACCCCCGCCCCAGCGTCAGGCTCGGGACCCCCAGTGTGTCTGAGCCCTGCGCGACGTCAGCGGGCGGGTCTGTCCTCACGACCTCACTCATCCCAGGCTGGGGTCAGCCCTCTGCCAGGCATGGCGGAGGGGACGCCGGGTGGGAGGTGGCGGGCTTGGGATACGCACACGTGGACGGGTGAGAGGCGGCGGTGCGGGGCTGCACGTGCGAGCCCGTGTCGTGGGGCTCTAGGCTGGGGGGCGGGGGAGGAGGGCAGGCTTCTGGGCCGGGATTTAATTCCCCCCCCAGACTTGCCGTCTCCTCTCAGAAGGGGTTCCAGGCGGCTGCAAGGCGGCCTTGGCGCGTGGAATGGCAGTCCCCGCCCCGAGCAGCACCAGGCCACGCGGCAGGGCAGACTTGCCGTGTCTGGGAGGCTCGGTTGTCCTCGGGGGTCAGACACGGGGCGCGCGGCCTGACGTCTCAGGTGCGACGGCTCTGCCTGCGGAGTTCCAGCAAGCTGTGGATTCAGTTTAGCTCAAGTTCTCACGTGGGGGAAACCCTGTCCTCAACAGGGAGCCTGTCCTTGGCGGAAGTGGCCGGGGAGCTGGACAGGGAGACGCTGCAGAGGCTGAAGCGGGAGTGCGGGGGCCTGCAGACGCTGCTGAGGAACAGCTCGCAGGTGTTCCAAGGTGAGGGGTTGGGCCGGGACTCCCTCGGTTCTCAGCGCCTGAGGACAGGCTCCACACCTCCCAAGGCAGCGAGAAGTTGCTCTCGTGCAGATTCTACCACCGCCCTCTCCTTCCTTTCCCCCCTTTTTCTAATGAGAGAAACCTTACTTGAGAGGAGTTGCAGAGCTAGAGGGTAGATCCCCTCACGTGCGTCTCAAGTCGCGACAGGACGTGGGTCGCACCTCTGCTTCTCTGCCGCTGCCAGTCTCTGCCCGGCAGCCCCGGGGCCCGGCCCCGCCCCGTCCAGGACGCAACCCCCCGTCGCACGGAGGGAAGAGCCACTGGCAGGGCCTCCTGTCACTGGGGAGCTTTTGCAGGTGGAGCTTCAGTACTTGCTTTGCTTTGGACCCTGGCTGCCTGCGAACTGGAAGCATCCTGAGCTCCCGGCCAGGCCCTGGGCCTAGAGGGGGGAGGCCTCCCTACCCCGGCCCGCGTGCCTGCACTCCCCCTCCCCACACACGCTGGCGCCCTGGGATCCGGGTGGGTGGAGGGGGAAGGGCGTGGGGCCTGCGTGCTCTTCCACGCAGGCCGCAGAGCTCTGCAGAGCGGGGCGCCGCCGCTCCTGCCCTCCTGGAGTTTGCAGCCTGACGGAGGGGAAACGTCGCAGATGTTCACATGGGCACCTGGGGTTCCAAGAAGTCCTGATAAACTTCACCAACGTACACAGAGGAGGTTCTGTGTACACATCAGCCAGAGGGTCCATAAGTCGTCGTGTTTGCTTCTTAAAGCTTTTTCCCCTTTGTCTTTAAGCATTGTAAAGTACATCCCAGCTGACGTGCTACTCACCCCTAAGTACTTCTGTGCGTGGCTTTAAAAATAATGGGCATCTTCTTGCGTCACCCTAACGTCGTAGGTGACGTTCTCGCCCACGGAGGCCTGGCTTCACCTCAGACAGGCACCAGGAGGGCTTCGCTAAGGAAATGACATCTGAGCTGGAACTTGGTGGAGTGAACGAGGAAAAGCACTTTAGGCAGAGGGAACAGCGTGTGCGAAGTGGCGGGATGGGGCCTCGATGAACGAGGGGGGCAGGTAGGGCTGGCAGGCTGCAGCCCTGTGGCCGTGAGGAGGGTCTGGGCCTCTGTGACCCGCAGCGGCGTGCCGACTCGCTGTGATGGTGCGGAGGGGCGGGCCCAGTGCACCGTGCGCTCTTGCAGGCGGGGCCGAGAGGTGGCCGGAGACCAGTGCGTCAGGCTCGGCACCTGCGTGGATGAAGGGGTGGGGTGTCCGGCAAGGAGGACGTGCCTGCCTGACCCCCCTCCGTCCGTGCTGGGGCTGCGCGCCCGGAGGACGGCCTCCCTGTCCCCGCCATCCCCAGGACCCGGCGGGTGGCTGGGCGCTCCGAGCAGCGGGTCCAGCCCCTCGGGACAGGTGCCCTGGGGGTCTGTGTGGGGAGGGCTGACGGGCCCTGCTGGGCTGGGGCCTTTGCAGAGGCGGGAGGCCGCTGTGGCAGCGCGGAATAGAAGGCTGACCCGAGGGCGCTGGCCAGCACCGGGCCTGAAGGCCTCGTCCCGCGCCCCGGGATCTGGACCGACCCCCCCCCCCGCCCCCACGCCTTTATACTCCTACCGCCAGGGTGGTTGCCCCGTGGCGGGGGGGCGGGGGTGAGGGGCCGCGCACGGAGACGCAGGAGCACATCTGTCCGCTCCTCGGCCTGCGAACCTCCTCGGGAGGTGAGCGCTGCCGCCTCGTGGTCCCACCCCCACGCGCGCACCTGAGAGCTCCGTGCGCACCGCCCGTGTGCGCACCGCCCCGAGGCGTACACACCTGTACCACCCGCCCCGTGTGTGCGCACCCGAGAGCTCGCGTGTTCACGCCCGCAGCACCTTCGGGGGGCCGGGTTGTGTGTCCTTGCAGAGCTGACGTTGGTTTTCATTGCAACTTGACCTCAGTCGGCTGAATGCTGCTGTTGCTATGGCAGTGAGCCCCGCAGTGGAGCTGGTGGGTCCAGGGTTGGGGGGTGTGGGGGGCAGCCCACTGGTGGGCGGAGGGGTGGCGGGGGGGTGGGGCTTGCGGCTGGGAGTCCCCACCCAGCTGGGCTGCACTGCATGGAGCTTTAGTGGACTGAAACTCACCGTGCGGGGGGGGGGGGGGGCGCTGCTCTGCTTTCTGCCGTTCCCAGCATGCCTTTCGGTTTGGTTTCATGAAATAGCGTTCTTTTCTCCCCTGTCATAAATACGCACGTGTGTGAGTGGTTTGCTGCGCGCTTTGCATCGATGAGCACGTTTATCTTTGGAAACACTTCTGAGTAGGAGGCTTGGGGACTGAACTCCAGGAAACATTCTACTCCCAGTCATGCAAACAATAAGCACCAAAGCTGGGTCTCATCTCTAGGAGATTTTTTTTAAAAATTAACATGCTTAGTTTTACACGGGCGGGGAGGTGAAAACAGTTTCGGATGCTTCAGTTCCGCCTGCCCTGAGCGCCTTGTGGGCCGGGGTGGGTGCGGGAGGGCAGGCGCCGCCCTGGCCCGGGCGTGGAGCCCACGCTCAGCCTTGAGGACATGGACGCAGCTCAGCGAGTTCGGCCCCGGCCCAGGGTCTCCGGCGAGCTTGGGGGCTGGGTTGGCCCCCCGGGTCGAGAGGGACCCCAGAACTGGTGCTGCTGAGCGCGCCGCGCCGTCCTGGTAAATTTACCTCCCTAGTGGGATTCTAGAAGAATCCTTAGCCTCTTCCTCAGGACACTTTGGCTCAGGTGACGTCTGTGGTCAGAGACAGAGGAGGAGCCCGAACAGTAGGTCCACCGAGTCTGAGGGACTCACGCTTTGGGGAGGAAGTGGGCTCACAAATGTCGAGTGAGGAGTGAGCTCCGTAGCGTGCGTTTTGTGCCTGTGATTCACTTAAAATCGGGAACTCTGCTGGTCTGGTCTGCCAGCTGGCTGGAGGAGCACAGGCAGAGGGGGGGCATGTCAGCCGGCCTGGCCGCCCGGGGGACTCGCCAGCCCCTGCCCCCTGCAGGGCCACCCCTCGTCATCAGTGCCAGCTCCACAGGCCCTACAAATCCTGCCTGGGTCCCCGTCCCCCGACCCTGCAGGGATTGCTCCAGAAGCGTAGTATGGCCGATGGAGGGCCCACTGCGAGCCAGCCCGCCTCCACACGGCTGGGGGGCGTCGGTCCCGGCTGCGCCAGGAGGGGCTGCTGTGGGAGCGCCTGTGGAAGCGCCTGTGGAAGGCGGTGGCTGCCTGCCCAGATGCCGGGGCCAGGGCAGCCGAGCTCTCGGCGTCTGCCTCGTTGGAAGCAGGGCCGGCCTGGCCCTTTGCAGGTGCTTCTCGGTCGTCCGCTGAGGGTGAATCCCTGCGTTGTGTCCCTCGTTCGGAGAGGCACCCCTGCAGTTCCTTCCTCTGGTTTCAGGGGACAGTTTTCGATAAACATCAGTCTGCAGAGATGGTCTCGTTATTGCTGCAACACGAGGCAATTTGAAAGTGAAATTCAAGCTTGAATGCACACTTTCAAGTTTTCCTTAGAAGTTGGAGGGCCAGATTTGTTCAGTAAGCTTCCTTTATTTCTTCCAAGCCTTTCCGTCTCCGGGTGGCTGTATAGCTTCCAGGGAAAAGCAGGACGGGTTTGGTTGCTCTGGCCCCGTCTCACGTGGGGCTGTTGGCGTCTTGGGAGGAAACGGCCAAGCGGAAGCTCCCAGCGCAGCTTCAGCCGAGTTGGGGCAACCGGTTCAGGACGCGTTTGGGCGGCCCCGGGCCCTCCCCCTGCCCCGCCCTGGGGTCCTCCAGCCGCGCAGCTCTGCGGCCACCCCGCCCACGCAGGTCCCCCCGCCGCATCTCAGCCCCGCATCTCAGCCCCCGGCTGCTCTGTGAGGGCCTCCCGCCCTACCCGCTACTTCCCATTTACGTTCGGGGGCTCTGCCTGTAACCCTGGGGGCCCCCGCAGCCTGCCCCTCGTCTGCACCCGCTGGACAGGGCCTGTCCCCGCTCCGCTCCCTCCTTGTGATGCGGACGCGTGCCCTGGAGGGCCAATGCCGCCACGCAGACGTCCTGCCGCGTCGGGACCACGCTCGTGGTCGTCGTTAGCCTCGTTCCACGGGCCGGTGCCCACGAGCGCCACGCCTGGGTCCGCCACCACCAGGACCTCGTGCACCGCTCCTTGCCCTCCCCCCTGGTGTGCAGCAGCTCCTCCTGATGGCTCCCAGCCCCAGGCGCCTGCACCCTGTCCTTGCTCCCCTCGGCCCCTCCCTCGCGCTCCAGTGTGTGTAGGTGGGACTGCAGGCCGCGGGCAGGTGGGGGGCTGGGGCCACTGCCCGGGATCGCAGCGCCTCTTCCCCCCCCCCCCCCACCCCGCCACCGAGCCTGCGGGGCCTGCGTCTCCCGTGGCTGCAGCCCGGCCCCGGACAGCTGTCCCCACGGAGCCCGGCCACCTGCCCGGCTTGCAGTTCACTCCTCGCTGTGTCTTCTCTCCTTGTTCCCAACCCCAGTTCTGGACGGGCGAGTTCGCATCCGCGACTGGAGGGAAGAGAGGCCTCGGAAGGAAAAGGAACCGGAAGCAAAACGGCGGCTGATTTCGGAAACCTTCAAAACCCGAATCTGTTGGTTTTTCGCTCATCACCCTGACGGTTGTGTTCTGCCTTCGGACCGCTGCCCGTTTGCCCACGGGCCTGGGGAGCTGCGGCCGGCCTCCACCAAGAAGAGAAAGCAGCCTCTGTGAGCTGCTCTGCCTGCGTGGAGGCCTGGGGCGGGGAGGCCGAGCGAGAGGGAAGCTCCCACCCAGCCCCTCCGCGCTGCGCTTCTGTCCTGGTGGCGTTCAGGGTCACTTTCCTTCCTCCTTCCTCCAGCGTCTCACAGGGGACGTGAGTGCGCCCACAGAAGCTAGAATCCCTCACACCGCCCCCCGCCCCGTCCGAGTGCCGGGTTGGTTTTAAATGTGGTCGCCCTTAAATGTGTTCGGCGTCTTTACATCAGGAAGAGAGAGTGACAGTCTGTTGGCGTCTCGTGGCTCTAGAGGTGCAGGAAGTGCGCGAACCGGCCCTTCTCAGTGTGTAGCAGGGTGGCCGTCCCCGCCAACCCCTCCTCCTCCCGCCCTAGATCTTCTCCCGACAGGTACCGTTAATTCTCATTCCGGGAAAACAAAAAAATCCCCAAATCCCGATGTGCTTCTGTTTAAAGTTGCGTTTATAGTTTCACACAAAAGGCCATGTCGGTGACACCGTTCTGCCCCTTGATTATCTGTGGAACGTACCTGGCGGCCTTTTCCTTGTGGAGCGTTCCTCGTGCGGGGTGCTCCGTTCATTCGCGAGTGATGAGAAGGAACCCACTCCCTTCCGCTCCGTGCAGCGTGGCTGGGACTGGGGCTGCCGCGGGGCACAGGGCCCTGCCCTCGGGAAGCCCTGGTCAGCTGGGAGCCTCCGGCGCCAGGTCAAGGTCAAGGACAGGCCAGCGGGCGCCTGGCCAGCCTCCAGGAATGGGCACAGTTGGCCGGGTGGGCACATGGGCTGTGCCTGCCTACCACCCGCCCAGCCTCTCCCTCGCGTGAGGCCCCGCGAGGACCTCCTGGGGGGCCTGAGTGGCCGCGGTGACGCCACTCGGGCCGTGCTTGGCTTGGCCTGTGCAGATGGAGCCGTTCTTTTTTTTTTTTTTTTTTTTTTGCCGCACTGCGCAGCATGCGAGCTCTTAGATCAGGGATGGAACCTGCACCCCCTGCAGTGGAAGCTCGGAGTCTCAACCACTGCACCTCCAGGGAGGTCCCAGATGGAGCCATTCTGACCAGTGAAGTGAGAGGGGACCACTGGGGCTCCCGGGGGCGGTTTCCTGGCTGTGGAGACCCCTCCTGGTGTAGGAAGTCAAGGGGGGCAGAGCAAAAGCTCGGAGGAACCCGGGTTCCCGGAGCCTCTTGAGCTGTTACTCCCCGAGCCGAGGCGCCTCCGTCCGTGAAGCCGCTGAGCGGAGGCTGCTGTTGCTTGCTGCCTGGCACATCTGGGCTGATGCCCTTCAGGACGAGCCCCCTGGCCTCCCTGCGTTGGGATCCTACCCCCTTCTCCCCTTGGAAGGGGAGCATCCCTACGGGTGAGCCCCGGGGCTGCCCCAGGCCCGCCCCACGTGCAGGGTGTGCCCCCCAGGCAGCCCGTCTGCCCGAGCCCGCGAGCACCCGCTCATTTTCCAGCACGAGGGTGATGCACTGCGGCCACCGTAGCCTGGGCCTTCAGGATCTGGACTCAAAACCCCATCCAGAGCTGCCTGTCCTGGGGCAGGAGGGGTGGCCCTCAGGAAAATGAGCTGCACCCCTACCCCCAGGTCCCGGGACAGACAGCGGGTCCTGAAAAGCCCCAAGGGTACGTTCTCAGCCCAGCGTCCTGTTTGGGGTCAGGAAGATGACCTCAGCCCTCCCTGTTGCCCCGGGGACACCGGCCCCAGCTGGCGGCGTGGTCTCTCTGCCTGTCCCGGTGGGGGCTGCCAGGCTGAGAGCTGTGCTGAGCGGGGTGCCACGCCTGCAGGTCCCCCGTGTGCCACCCAGCGTGGCCCAAGTGGCTGCAGTGGGCCGTGTCACCCAGATGCACCCTCGGTTCTGGGAGCCATTTCTCACCAGCCCCCAGGACCGCCGTGCCCTCTGAGCAAAGGTCACCGTGACATGGGGCGTCACACGCTATAGCATCACGGCGACGTGCCATGCGTCTGTGGGCGCACAGGCCAGGTGATTGCTGAGCACATGGCCTGGCTGCGGCCTGCCCCGAGGACACGCCAGGTGACGGCTCCGAGCCCGAGCGTCTTGTGGGAAGTGGGTTCTTGTGAGCGCCGCACGGGTGGCTGGGAGGTGGACTGAACCAGGCCTGCGCGGTCCAGCCGCGGGCCAGGCGGCGTCAGGGCCCACAAGCGGCCTGTGTCCAGGCGGCCCGGCCCGACGTCCCATTTCCTCCGAGGACCCAGGGAGCCCTGTGGACTCAGGTGCGTGGCCCTGCAGCTCTCGCCCGTCCCCAGAGCCTGGCTCCCCCCACCCGTCTGCCTCAGAGGAGGTGCACCAAAGGGAACAGAGCGGTTACCGTAGTGACTGGCCTGCCACCAGCCAGGGCTGCTCGGGGTTTAGCAGGGCAGGAGGTGACCTCCGAGTGTCCCGAGGGCTGGGTGGCTGTTAGCCTGGTGGCTGGTGCGTTTAGAGGCCGTGGGCTGAGTCAGTGCTGGTGGCGGAGTGACACCCAGAGGGGAGGGTCCTGGGAGGTCCTGCGGGCAGGGGAGTGACCTCAGGTCACGTGGCACATCTTCCAGGTGCCGTCCAGCCCCTCTCTGTCCTTCACCCTGTTCTGTGTCCCTGGCCGGCGGTGGGTCTGCTCCCCTAGGCAGCCACCTTCTTGTCCCACCCGGAGGTGACCCCCACCCCTGTCTCCCCATTAAAGACCCCCGTCACCTCGAAGGGGACTGGGAGCTGAGGCTGTGCTTCTTCCCTCTGGGCTCTGCTTCTGGGATGGCTGCCCACCAGGGGTCACCATGGAGGCCCAGGGCTGCTGCAGGGAGAGCCCCGGCACGGAGAGGTGAGAGCGCCCTTTAACCTCCCCCCTGCCTGTTTCCGGCTGGCCCCTTCCCGGGGTCGTTTTTCTTGGGGGCTCTGTGGTTGGGGGAAGAGGCAGCTCACAGGAAAGTGCATTAGAAGGGGGTGAACAGTGGGCCTCCACTCAGGAAACAGTTACTGTAGCTGCTTGGAGCCACCCGACTCATCCCGGCCGGAGCCCTCGGTCCAGTGGGGGAGACAGGACTTTTGGGAAGTGCTGGAGCCGGCGAGGCTGGGCTGCCTGCAAAGAGATTGCTCTCGTCTAGACAGGAGGCGGACAGGACAGCCACGGCCGTCCCCCGAGTCCTGTTGCACTTGACGGTTTATATCTGTTATCATAGTTAAACCTCACCCACCCATAGGGTGTCAGTGACCTGGTGCCACCGAAAGCAAATTGAGGCTCAGAGAGGTTGGGTGACTTGCCCAAAATCACACAGCAACTGCCAGAGTCAAGATTCAAACCCGGGACCCCACCTCCCAGGTGGCTCTTTCCTGGTGGGGCCCTTGAGCCGAGGGGCCGAGCAGAGGTTTAATCTGGGTGTGTGTTTATTTCTCACCCTCCATTTAGGGCAGGTGGTGCTGGTCTCCCATGGTCAGTGGTGAAGTGTGTTTTCAAAATGAATCCATTTTAGGAAAAAGCAAGTCAGTATAATACAAAATGTTAAGTAGATGATAATGTAGTTGGTTCGTGGATGGGGTCAGCTTCACAGAAGTGGTACGGACTCGAATGATCCCAGTGTGGAAATCGCTACCCTCTGACTTCTTCCAGGATTAAGAGCGGGCAGCACCCACATGTCGCCGTTTTGCAGAGGCAGAATCCACTGATCTCCTTGTCCCCGCCCCACCCAGAGCCACAGCGGCAGTGGCTGTTTCCTTGTCTATCAGGCTTCAAGGATGCAACTAAGGGGGGAGGAGCGGATGGGTTTTCGGGGTCGCCGGCCGGGCCCCAGGCAGGAGCTCGGCTGGGTGGTTGGTATGGTGTCAGTTGCCGCAGTGGGTCGGACTCCAGGAAGGCCCGATGGCTCAGGATCGGCTGGGAGGTTAACTAAAAGCACATTAATCCACGTGGCCTTCACAGCCAGTAAATTTCCGCCTTGTGAGATCAGCAGTCCAGTGATTCTTAGTCTGTAGAGGCCGAGGCAGGCCTTTGTAGTAGCCCCCGCATCCCCCCCATTCAGGTGGTTTATCCAGGTGAGGGCTGCCAGGCGTTTGCCCACTGGGGCTTTTCTGCTTTCTACCCCACGCCGGGCATCGTGGGCTGGATGCACCGTTGCGGTAGAGAGGCAGTGGGGACGGGTGCCGGGCAGGAAGGGACAGCCAAGCCGGTTTTCTCAGGCAAACTGAGAAAACAACAAGACCAGCCCAGACAGACCTGGGTTTGAATGTGGGCCCTGCCTCTTAGCTGTGTGACCTCGGGCAGGTTAGGGAGCCTCCATTTCCCGTCTGTGAAATGGGGACGCGAACGCCGGCTGCGGGAGAGGCTCGCGGGGTCCACCCGGCGCAGACCCAGTCTCTCCCTCCACCTGAGGCTCAATCTCTCCACGCCTGGTGAAGGCACATGTGATATATTTCTTACTATAAATCACAGTATCACACCTGCCCACGCACCGCTGATGGGACCAGGCCAGAGGAGCAGACCCCAGGGAACCAGCCGGAAGCAAGAGACTCAGTCACGTGGGACTCTGAACCCGGGAGGTGCGGGGCGTGGGCTCAGGTGAAGGGTCCCGAGGAGAAAGGCCAGCAGGGCCACGTGCCGACTGGCGAGGGGCGGGGAACTCCTCTCCTGCCCAGTAAGACGTAGATCGTGGGTGGATGTCCCGGGTGGGGGATTAGCTGGCAGTGCTGCAGCCTCGGCTTGTGAGACTTGGGGTGGCTAGAGACACCCCCCCATCCCGTGGCCTCCTCTGTGGCCCTGGAGAGGCAGCAGGGTGGGCAGGCTGGGGTCGCGGGGTGAGGCGGAGCTGGCGCAGGGGAGGTGCCGGAAGCTGGCCTACCCTGGCTGCCCGCCCTCAAGCCCCAGGGAAGGGCGTCCTCATCGTCCCTGATGAGAAGTCAGAGACAACAGAGAGCTTGAGACACTTGCTTAAGGCCACACAGTCAATAGCAGCACCAGAGCTGGAACCCAGGGCCGTCTGGCTGGAGTGCACGCGGGACATGAAAGGAGAGAGGGCTCCCTGCTCTAGTGGGTGCTTTACGAGGAGACAGCGCTCAGAGGGACATCCAGGAGCCGAAGGAGGGTGTCACAGGCAGTCCCCCGGCTTTCAACAGCAGGGGGTGAGGCAAAAGGAATTTCTCCTAAGCCCTCAGCGCCCCAGAAAAGGACTTTGCTGGAATTCCCCGTTTCTCAAACTGCCTTTTTTTTTTTTTTTTTTTTTTTTTTTTTTTTTTTTTTTTGCGGTATGCGGGCCTCTCACTGCCGTGGCCTCTCCCGTTGTAGAGCACAGGCTCCGGACGCGCAGGCCCAGCGGCCATGGCTCATGGGCTTGGTTGCTCCGCGGCATGTGGGATCTTCCCGGACCGGGGCACGAACCCGTGTCTCCTGCATCGGCAGGCGGATTCTCAACCACCGCGCCACCAGGGAAGCCCTCAAACTGCCTTTTTAGCCATGGGAACTTGATGCCACTAAAACCAAAGCAGAGCCCTCAGCCGGGCCTCGGCCAGGGACCCACAACGCCCAGCGCCCCCTTAGCCTGATTTGACCTCAGGCTCCGCGGCCCCTGCCTGGCTCGGCCGGGGGTCCCTGCAAGCAGGGGAGCGAGGGCTCCGCCCGGGGAAGCAGGCCAAGTGCTGCATTGCTCTTCCCCTGGCGCCACCCGTCCGGGACTCCAGCGGAGGCCCAGCTGGGAGCGCTGGGAGCCGTTTCCTGACAGTTTCCACCTCAAGCTCCCTCTGGCTCCACATGAAAAACGTGGCTTGGTTAGCAGGGCCGCCCATCCCCCTGTCCCGGCTTACTGAAGGCCTGGCTGCAGCCGGGAAGCTGGGGGCCTCGGTATCGGCTGGCTTCTCCTTAGATCGCCTGGTGGATCTGCCCTCGAAGCCCCCCTGGTGCCCGGTCAAGGGGTCAGCCCACAGCCTGGCAGGACTGAAGGGCCTGTGACCATGCCAGCTTCTCCTACCCGGCCTGGGGCCAGCGAACCCCTCTAAGCACTCTCCCGCCACCAGCACTGAACTCCCCACAGAGCCGGATTGGGCTGGGAGAGGCAGGAAGGTGACATTCCAGGCACTCAGGCTGTTAGTAGCCAGTGGCTAGGGGCTGCAAGGACGGGTGAGGGCTGCCGGCCCTGCCTGTGGCCCTAGGCTACAGGAGCCCCAGAACCGCCTCCCCAGCTACTCCCCAGCCGGAGGGAGGCCTGATGCACCCAAAGGCCGCTCCAGGTCACCTGTTTGTGCAGGCGGACACTCGGAGGCCCCAGGGGGGCTGGGTGGAAGGGAAGCCTGTCTCAGCCCCTCCGGGCCTTGGGGTCCGCCAGCCGCGACTGTGGCCATGTGGTTTTGGTGACCCAGGCAGTGGCTGTAACGTAAAGTGCTGGCTGCGAGCCTCGGACGATGTGTCCACAGCGCAGTCATGCGCGCCAGGGTCCTGAGACTGGTCTGGGGGCTTCGAGGCAAGTCCCTTCCCCTCCTCGAGCCTCAGCTTGCTCACCTGTAAAGCGGGGGAGGAGCCCCTCTCCAAGCCGGTAGCTTCTTCTGAGACCCTGGGCTGCCCGTCTCCTCTGGACCCTTCCCTTTCCCGGATCAGGCGCTGGCTGGCCAGCCCCACACCCCATCCCGCGAAGCCCTGAGGGGCTGGCGGCTGGCCGCTCGGAGGGGGCCCGGTCAGGCACTCCTCTCCTGAGCACATGCAGGGTAACCTTCGGGGTTTCCATGGAAGCTGGAAAGCAGAATACAGGTAAGCCTGAGATTTTGTGATTGTACCTTTCCTAGAGACACCAAAGAAGCACAGGCAGCCGTAGATCTAGCCTTTGGGGTTGGGATCGCTCCACAGTCCTGAGCACCGGCGCCTCCCGTGACAGGGGAGCCCGGGGAGGGAGGGAGGGGCGCCTGTGCCCCTCGATGGATGCCCACCGGCATTTCCCGACGGGCAGGGCAGCTGAGGGCCGCAGCCGCTGACCGCTGGGCCGCCCTGCACAGGTGACACGGGAAACACCCGGCGGGCGCCGGTTACCTCTGTACCCAGCCTGTGCGAAGCAGGGGGCTAGGTCCCCTAGAAGCGGAGCCTGAGGCAGGGATCCCGGCACGTCAGGACCAGGCAGGGCAAGGAGTTAGGCAAGAAAGTAGACTCGCTGGAGTCACGCTGGGTCCCTCGGGGGCTGTGTGCGAGCAGTGCCGTCCGGCAGGCCCAGCTGGCAGCAAGGCCCCTTTTGTACCTCCCTGTGCTCTGGGCTGCCTGGGGGAGCAACCCCCCACCCCAGGGGTGGCCCTGATGAGGGCGATTTCCATGGGAAGAGGCAGAGCCAGGCCTTGCCTGCCTGCTGCACAGCTCCCGTGAGCAGGAGCCCGTTTCCGTGTGGAAACCGCAGCCCGGGCGGTTGGGCCCCGCGAGGAGGGTCTCACAGGTGAGCCGGAGCAGAGGCGTTTGACACGTGCCCTCCCCCCTCCCCCCCCCCCCCGTGTCAAAGCCCACCTCGGGTGGCTTCCAGTCATGGTGTTTGACCCAGTGTCCGTCACTCGGGATGCAAAAGGGGTGGCACGGTGGGTGGGTGGTGAATTCATTCTTGGATGCGCTGAGTTTGGGGTGACATCCCCATGGAGACATTGGGGGCAGTTGGGTTGTGTCTGGACTCAGGAGCGGGATCTGGGCTGGAGCTGTCCTTTGGACCCCCCAGGTGGAGATGGAGATGGTATGTTAGCTTCCTTTTGCCGCTGTGACAAGTTAGCACAGACATGGCGGCTTATACAACCCAAATTATTATCGGGTCTCACGGGCTGAAGTCAGGTGTGGTCAGGGCCACACCCCGTCTGGAGGCTCCAGGGCGGATCCACTGCTCACCTTTTCTAGCTTCTAGAGGCGTCCGCACTCTTTGGCTTTTGGTCCCTCCTCATCTGCAGAGCCAGCCCTGTCACACCCCCCGCCCCATTTCCGTTGTCCACGCCGAGGGCCCACCCGACAGCCCAGGACCGTCGCCCGTCTCAGGGTCCGCTGGCGAGCAACTTGCTGCCGTCTGCACCCTTCACTCCCCCTTGCGGTGTGACCTGACCTCGCGGCTCACGGGGGTTCCCGCGGGCACGTCTTGGGTGGAGGGGACGTGATTCTGCTGACCCCAGGTGGCAGCTGGGGTAGTGGGAGGGGGTGAAACCAGCAGGGAGTGTGCAGAGGATGGAGCACGGGGGCCGTCAGAGAGAAGAGGGCCCCGGGGGGAGAGGGCGTTCGGTATAGACGCGGATCTAAGGCGGGGCTGTGCGGGACGGAGCCGGCAGGGACGGCGAGCGGGCTGAGTGGGGCCCCTGGGGCTCCGGGACACGGAACCCGCGAAGGGAGGCATGGGGCTGAGGGGCGCAGGCCCCCGCGGCCCCAGCTCTGCCTCAGCGTCTGTGCTGCCCCCTGGCCTCCTCCCTGTGCCTGGCCACCTCCGCCCGCGGCCGTGACCGTCGGTTACCCGAAGAGGACAGAAAGTGACCGCGGTCGGAGGCTCCTGGGAACTGAGCTCAGCCTAGGGTCTTGATGGGGAGGGCGAGCGTGAAGATGGAGCCAGAGGGTGCTCCCCGCGGGCACATGTCACCAACTGTGGGAACTGCCGGAGCGCCCCACCGGGGGAAAGAGGCCGCAGCTGCTGCTTTAGTGTCCGATGGGCGGGGCTCGGGGGGTCGGTATCCTCGCAGCCGTACGGGGCCCTGTGCTGAGTGTCACGGAAACGCCCCGGACGCGTTGCGCTCTCGCAACAGCGAGTCACAGAGAGCATGGGTCCCTTCCTGAAACCACGCGCGCTCGGAGAACATCTGCAAGGACAGACGGGACAGTGCCGAGTGATGAGTTCCAGGGGACGGATGCCGGCGGCCGCTTACTTTCTCCCCGGTGGTGGTCTGTGTTTGCGGTCAGGTGACGGCCCCCCAAAGATGTCCCCCCACCGTGGGGACCCGCAGCCAGCCGCCATCCTCAACATGGGCACGCGAGCCGCCCAGTGATCTCAGAGGTTCGAGTGCCAAGTCGATGGGAACCTGCAAGGAACCGCCTCAGGGGCACGATGGCAGGTGACAGTCCCGCAGAGACGGAACGGATGAGGGAAGGGGTGCGCGGCCGTGACCCGGGCGAGGGGCGGCCTCGGGATGGGGAGCGGCAGGGCCGAGGCCCCGGTGTGTGTGTGTGTGGGGGGGGGAACTCGTGTCACTTCGCAGCGCAGAGCGGGCGGCTCGGGGAGGGCCCGGGCCTGTGAGCGGGGCCGAGGCCCACGGCGGGTCCCACGGGTGACATCGCTGCTGTCTTGGGCCTGCGCGGAAGCCTGGGGCCCGCCGGTGTCGCCTCGCCGGCCCCGGGGCCAGTCAGCAGCCTCGCCCTGCCAGCGTGGCCGCCGCTGCTCTCAAGTCGCACCCCGCACCCCGCCCTACGGGCCAGTGCCCGGCCACCGCGCGACGGTGGGTGCTGGGGTCAGCCTCGGAGCGCGAAGCGTGAAGGCCTTGCTGGCGGGGTCCGCTGCTGTGTGCTCGGCGCGAGGACCGGGCGGGACGGAGAGCGGACACGGCGAGCGTCGCGGGCGGGGGAGCGCGTGCTCCGGCCGGCGTCTGCCACGGCGCAGCCCGGGCTCCCTCCTCCGCGGCCTCGGCCGTGCCCACGGCTGCTGACGGCCCCTGTCACTGACAGGGTTAATCCTTGTTATAGGGGGGCGTAATCGAGCCGGGAGCTGCTGGCACCCGGACAGGCAGCCAGGCCGGGAGGGCGGGGCGGCCAGAGCAGCCCCCAAGTCCCTGCGCTGATGGGGGAGGAAGGTACCTCTGCAGGGCAAGCGTGCAGCTTCCCGTTAAGGCGCTGCGGCCCGTGTCTTTGGGAAAGTGGGCCCTGCCCCCCGGGTCTCCGCACTGGACCGCAGATCCGAACGTGGAGGTCAAAAGAGAAAGCCTTTTGGGGGACAATGTAGAACACCACCTTCAGGACTCGGACTCTGGGTGGGGCGGGGGGGGGAGGCAGAGGTTTCTCCACCGGGGCACGTTGTAAGTTCTACTCATGAAGACAGCATTGTAAATTGGGCTACAGTAGACTTAAGCATGTCAGCCCATCAAAAGCTACCGGTAAGAAAAGGAACCAGCGAGCTGAAAACGGAGGTGTTCGCAGTACGTGCAATGGACCAAAGTATCTGAATCTACAGTAAAGGACAACTGCAAACCATTAAGAAAAAGGCAGATGAGACATACAAACGGGTAAAAGACTTTAAAGAGACAGCTCAGGAAAGCGGATATTCAAAGGATCGGGGAACCTGAAGCGGTGCTCAGCTCTCTCAGTCCTCGGGGAAATGCGGATTGAACCGCACGCAGGGTCGTTAAACACCCACCAGAAAGAAGTCCTGAAATACACCAGACGTTCCAAGGGCCGCGGCAGCCGGAGCGCGTGCGGCGCCGCTGGGGCAAAAGCGGGTTCTGGCGCTTTGAGCCACAGTTTGGGTCACACCGTCGGGCAGCATCTGCTGGGCGGCGACTCAGCACTCCCACTCCCGGTGGACGCCCGGCAAAAACGCGCACTCGGGCACCCACTGGAAACCATTTAGGTGTGTCTGCAACAGCGAGTGGCCGACCTGCGTGCGCGGGAGAACCGCACAGCGGTGACGCAGCCGCGCACGGCACACAGCGTGGGTGGATCCGGGGCGCGGGCGGCCGGGCAGAGGAGATGGGTCGTGTGCGCCGCCTTTGAGAAGGTCCCGCCCACGCAAGGCCATCCGCACCTGCGGGACAAGGGTGTGCTGCTTTCAGGAGGGATGTGGTGCTTGCCGGGGGGTGGGGTGGGGGGGCGCGAGCAGAGGCCTCAGAGCGCAGGCGCTGGTCTGTGTTTTCGGATCTGGACAGCGGCCGCTTCATGAAACTTCGTCCAGCTGCCCAGTGAGGGTACTTTCTCTAGCTACTTAAGAAGTTTACCAAATACTCCCCCCAACTCAGGGCTGCACAGTAAGACGATTAACAAGACTCCCCGGCACACAGGCGTGTTGGGAGGACTACGTGAGATGCCCGTCCACACGCACCGGGACTTCGGGTTCATGTCTTTAACAAATACTCTCAGAACTCCTGCTCTGGGCTGGGTCCTGTCCTAGGCTCGGAGGAAGCGATCGCGAAGGATCCAAGCTGAGCCCCGCCAAGCTGACCCCTAGGAGCCCGCCATCCGATGAAGGGCGCCCGGCGACTCGCACCCTGGCTTCTCACTCTGTGCCAGGCTCTGAAATGGCGCTGCAGACACAGCCCCTGTCCCCACGCTGCGCCCTGGCTGGCGAGGACTCAAAGAGAGGCTAACACAAGTGTCACCAGGGGCCGAACCAGGGCCGGGGGAGCCCAGAGGAGTGTCGGACCCAGGCCGGGGAGGGGTGAATCTGGGCGGGCTTCCACGGGGAGGTGACCCTGGGATGAGCCTGAAGAATGTGTAGGAGGCTGGGGCTGGACTGGGGGCTGGTGTTGCCTGTGGGCCAGGGAGCTGGGTGTCCGTCTGCCTGCAGTATTCTTTCACCAAAATACTCATGCAGCTCACTCGCTACTCCCTCTCAGCCTTGGCTCAAATATCCTCTCCCCGGGCCAGGTGATCTGAGGGGGTTCACTTTTACTTCTAGAAAGAGGACTTTGTGTTCTGCCTGGCTGGACCCCAGGAGTCCAGCCCAGGGCCTGGTATGTCCTGGCAGCTCAAGAAATATTTGTCCAGCTGATGTTTGATCAGCTGGCCGACGTAGCAGCCAGGACCTCCGTGCTTTGGGCCGGCTTTTCTGTGCTTGTGAGTTGGGCCTTTCGGCTAAAAATATGCCAGATTTTGCTGCTGGAGCTCTGAGGTCCCATTCTCAGCACTAACAAATGTTCTGTGATTTTGGTCAGAATATGTCTCTTCTCTGAGCCTTGGTTGGTTTCCCCTGTGTTTCAAGGGAGCTACACCTGCTCCCTACGCTTGGTCAGAGCCCGGCATACGGCAGGTGCTCAGCGGGTGCAGAAGACACTATTATTTTGTACGAGACCATTTACGGGAAGGATTGGGCTGCCTGAGTCTTGGCCAGTCACGGCCATGGCCGCCGGCTTCAGGGGGACCGTGGGCACCCCTAGGGGCCGACACGTTGACCGGCACAGCCGGCGAGACCCTTCTGTGCCGCTTGTCTGGACTCGGATCTCATGACCGGGAATACACCGCAGGCTGCCTGTGCCTACCCCCGCCTGCTACCTACCACCCCCAATCCCCCGCTCCACCCGAGGCTGCCAGCTGCACCGACATTGTCTTCTCTTTGTAAACAAACTGTCTGCTTTCCTTCTGCTGAGGACAAGAGAGACTGAAGTGGGGGGGGGCAGCCCAGACTCTCTGCAGACGGGACAGACCCCGCCTGGCCTCTGGCCCTGACAGCCTGGCCTTCATGCTCCTCTGACTTCCCTGGGGCCTCTTACGCAGCCATCATGAAGGTTCCCTGCGGGTGCTGAGGCTGAGGGGATCAACTGCAAAGAGAGAATGTCGAATAAGCTGGTTTCTATTCCCAGGAGGTCCCTGAGCTGGGGAGTTTGGCGGTGGGGGAGAAGAATGGGCCGACAGAAAGGAACCTGGTTCTGTGTGAGGGTGGGAGACCCTGGGTCCCCACGTGGCGGTGCGGGGCTGCGACAGCAAGACCCTCAGGAAAATAGACCCTCTTTTTTCTTATGCGTTCAGGTCGGCACTTCTCAAATGATCTATGGGGAAGAACGGTTTCAAAAACTTCCCAATCTGTCAGAGCAATACCTTTGGAAAATATAGTAAGCTGTTAGAAAATGAAATAAAAAGATAGTCATTCAAAAGACAGGCTCATTTAAAAATCATTGTTTTAAGATTTAACAACAAACACAATCGCTTTGTCAAACTGTCACAAACGTTTCTGGCTACTCTCAATTTCTCTGCCTTTTTCCCCCCCGACCAGTCACAATGGTTTGCCGATGGCTCTGGGCCAGGGCCAGCTCCGGGTCATGCTGGCCCAGCGGGGTCAGCCTCAGGCAGACGGCTTGTGCTTGGCAGGGGAGTTGAGTTGCCTGGAGCTGAGAGGCCTGACGGCCCTGGGGGTTGGACGTCCTGCGGAGCTGCAGGCCCAGGTCCACCTGGGGCCACTCAGCGCCTGAGGGGGGTGGCTGGTGTCAAGTCCACTGTGACGTGAGAGGTGGTGTGGTCACAGGCAGCAGTTTGCAGGTGGGTGTGCTGCCTCTGAAGACAAGGAAGATGGTTTTGGGGAAGGAAGAGGCTTAACTTTGGGGTGGGGGTTCCCTTTGGACCATGTGAAAAGTCAGTCTGATTAGACAGGTTTACATTCTTTCCTTTTTACACTGTCGTGTCTTTTAATTTCTTAACCTTCGGAGGAAATTTCTTGATTCTTTACAACTTTGGCAGGAGGAGCAAAGAGGGAAACGAGGGGTGGGGAGATAAATAGGAGTGGGGTTTGCTCCTTGCCCCTCTGATAGCCCAGGGCAGCCTGGCAGCATCAACAGCAAATCGAGAGGGGGTTGGATGGTTGCAGTGGGGCCTGGGCCTTGGACAGAATGTCTGTGAGCTGCCTAGGTAGGTTCACAGGGCCATAGGGAACACTAGAAAGACCCCTCCTACAGGAAGGGAGCAGTGGTTCAAGGGACAGGATGGGTTCTATAGGTAAACACCCCTATGTTTGCAGTACTCAAGAGGGAGGATAAAGCTGACAGTTGAGGCACATTCATAGAAGCTACAGCTTATTGAGAGCATTACATTCTCTCATTCAATTTCCATGACGGCACTGCAAATTACTTCCATTGTATAGGTGAAGAAACAGACCAAGAGAATTGAACTGACTTGCCCATGTTACACAGCAGGTAAGCACCAACACATTGATATAACCTGATCAGACTCCAGAGTGCAGGCTCCTTCTAATGCACCACACTGCCTTTTATTACGACTGAGCTCACGACACAAATGCAGACATATTCAGCCAAGGTTGAACTGCACTGGCTTATACAAAAGGGGAAACTGCCTTCTGCATTCCTTCTGTGGAAATGGAGCCTGGCTTTTTGTTCCCCTTCCAGTTCTAGGCTGTGAACTCCAGGAAGAGAGAGACTGTGTCTTTCTTGATTACCACTGAATCCCCAGTGTCTGGAATGGGTTTGGTGCATAATAGGTGCTCAATAAATGTTTGTGGAATGAATGAATGAATGTACTTGTGGGGATGTAGGATCTATCCTCACAGTTACCCATCTTTCCAGCCATCCATCATCATCCATCCGTCCATCCATTCATCCATCCACCCACCCACCCACCCATCCATCTATCCATCCATCCTTTAGCTACCCACCATCCACCTGTCTATCCATTCACTCTCCCTTCCTTCCTTCTGTCCTTCCTTTCTTCCTCCTTCCCTCCCTCCTACCCTTCCTACTTTCTTCCTTCAGTTCAGCAAGATGTTATTGAACCAGGGACATTCCATGTGCTAAGCACTGTGTTATCCCGAGCGGGGTCCCTAGTGACATTTGCAGTAATGTAAACTTGTAACAGTGTAACCCATGCTACCAAGCAGACAATTTACTGAGAAGCCTGGCGTCTCTCCTAGCTGATTTCAGACATTGTATGAGTGCTTAGTATGCAGATGGAGAATCTTCTTGATGGCGATGCTCTGTCACCCGGTTAATTACTGTCTGGAAAGAGAACAAACTCGAACAACTGCAGAAGGTGCTAGTACTGGGTGACTGGTCATAATTACCAGGCAGCCTTCAGTGTGGCTTTAACTGGTTGGGTGGCTCAGTGTTGAAGCCGCATAGCATTCATTCCGAATGAACCATTAGCAATGAGTTATTTCCAGGATTTAAAAAAGGAGACAAAAACAGAAATATAGATCAATGGAACAGGATAGAAAGCCCAGAGATAAACCCACACACATATGGCCACCTTACCTTTGATAAAGGAGGCAAGAATATACAGTGGAGAAAAGACAGCCTCTTCAATAAGTGGTGCTGGGAAAACTGGACAGCTACATGTAAAAGTATGAAATTAGAACACTCCCTAACACCATACACAAAAATAAACTCAAAATGGGTTAAAGACCTAAATGTAAGGCCAGACACTATCAAACTCTTAGAGGAAAACACAGGCAGAACACTCTAGGACATAAATCACAGCAAGATCCCTTCTGACCCACCTCCTAGAGAAATGGAAATAAAAACAAAAATAAACAAATGGGACCTAATGAAACTTAAAAGCTTCTGCACAGCAAAGTTTACCATAAACAAGCCCAAAAGACAACCCTCAGAATGGGAGAAAATAGTTGCAAATGAAGCAACTGACAAAGGATTAATCTCTAAAATTTATAAGCACCTCAAGCAGCTCAATAACAAAAAAACAAAAAACCCCATCCAAAAATGGGCAGAAGACCTAAACAGACATTTCTCTAAAGAAGATATACAGATCGCCAACAAACACATGAAAGGATGCTCAACATCATTAATCATTAGAGAAATGCAAATCAAAACTACAATGAGATATCACCTCACACCGGTCAGACTGGCCATCATCAAAAACTCTAGAAACAATAAATGCTGGGGAGGGTGTGGAGAAAAGGGAACCCTCTTGCACTGTTGGTGGGAATGTAAATTGATACAGCCACTATGGAGAACAGTATGGAGGTTCCTGAAAAAACTACAAATAGAACTACCATAAGACCCAGCAATCCCACTACTGGGCATATACCCTGAGAAAACCATAATTCAAAAAGAGACATGCACCACAACGTTCACTGCAGCTCTATTTACAATAGCCAGGACATGGAAGCAACCTAAGTGTCCATAGATAGATGAATGGATAAAGAAGATGTGGCACATATATACAATGGAATATTACTCAGCCATAAAAAGAAACGAAACAGTTATTTGTAGTGAGGTGGATGGACCTGGAGTCTGTCATACAGAGTGAAGTAAGTCAGAAGGAGAAAAACAAATACTGTATGCTAACACATATATATGGAATTTAAGAAAAAAATGTCATGAAGAGCCTAGGGGTAGGACGGGAATAAAACACAGACCTACTAGAGCGTGGACTTGAGGACATGGGGAGGGGGAAGGGTAAGCTGTGACGAAGTGAGAGAGTGGCATGGACATATATACACTACCAAATGTAAATTAGATAGCTAGTGGGAAGCAGCCGCATAGCACAGGGAGATCAGCTAGGTGGTTTGTGACCACCTAGAGGGGCGGGATAGGGAGGGTGGGAGGGAGATGCGAGAGGGAGGGGTTATGGGGATATACGTATGCATATAACTGATTCACTTTGTTGTAAAGCAGAAACTAACACACCATTGTAAAGCAATTATACTCCAATAAAGATGTTAAAAAAAGTTCAAGAGAAACTCATACAAATAAATATAATTAGCATATGTAACTTCCAAGTATGGGAAAAATGATGAAATACAGAAAATTCCATCAGTCCAATTACGCAGAAAAAGATAAAAGATAATACAACATAGCAAATGAAAAAGACAAAATAAGATGGGAGAAATATGAGTCCAGTTGTGTCAGTAGTCATAATAAATGTAAATAAATTAAACTCAAAAAAAATAAAAATAAATAAAAAAGGAGACAGCAGGAAGCCGCTTGACAGGTGAGACGAGACAGAAACCTCCAGCAGACACAGGCAGTTTTCGGTTTCCTGGTGCCGTGATTCATCCAGAAGTTTATTTTGAAATTCATTTCTCTCCCGTGGTAATCAGGGCCAGACCCTGGGGAAGTTCTCTCCCCTAGTGCCAGGGAGGGAGGAGGGGGAGGGAGCTGAGGGAAGGGCTGGCCATTTGGGGGGGAGGGGCGCAGTTTCCTGGGTTTGGGAGGCAGTGGCAGGCGTGTCCCAGCCCTGTCACCAACCTGCTGTGTGAGGTCGGGGGCCCCCACCGTCTCTGGGCCTCCAAGTCCTCACCTGAGGACAGGCTGGGTGGCTCTCTCGTCCTTCCAGCTCAGGTGTCCTCTGACGCTGAGAGTCTCCTGCAGGGTCTGTGCAGCCCTGGGGCCAAATAACAGAGGGGAGCCCCCAGCGCCTGTTGAGGGGGTCCGCTCCGCTTCGTCTCCAGCCTCCTCGCCCAGAAAGCCCCCAAAGACATGCCTGGTGGAGGCTTGTCCCTCTGGCCAGGAGGAGCCCAGGCGATTTGGCTCCCTCGTCCTCCTGCTGGTGGCCAGGCTCGAGGCCACGTCAGCTGCAGGCCCACGGCTGGGAGGCGGCCCCCTCCTCTCAGGGTGTTCACGAGGTACAAACTCCGGGCAGGACGTGAAGAGGGCGGGCACCTGGGGGGAGAGAAGGAAAAAGTGACTTCCAAGAACTGAGTTGCATTCAGGAATCTCTTTGCCTTGACAGTGCCCTTTCCCTGTGCTGGCCCTCACTGGCCTGACTCTGCCCGTCCAGGCTTCAGTTGGGTGTTAGGGCAGAAGGGGGGCAGGAAGCCTGCCGAGGTTCTGCTGACTGGGCTGGTGTGGGGTGGACGGCAAAGGGCCTGGGTCAGGGGAGTTAGGGCTCCGGGGCGGGACAGCAGAGCAAGGGGTCTGAAGTACCTTGGGGCAGTTTAACTTAACTTCCCATCTGCAAAATGAGAAAGGGCCTTCCCGGTGCTGGGTGGCTGGGAGACGACAGACTGAGGGCACGGAGTAGCCTTTGCTGCAGACGCGTCTCTGCTCACAGCCCGCCTGCAGCCAGGCCCTGACTCTTGTGGCTGCATCAGCCTGGACAAGGTGCTTCTGGGACCCTCAGGAGGTCCACCTGTGGGCAGGGGACAGAAGGCAGCGTAGGGGGGCTGCTGTAGGATCATCTAGAACTTTCTCCAGTTCTTTCCAACCCTGGTGATCTGAGTGTAGGGTGGGAATCTGCCCGTGCTCTGGGGTCATTTGCCTGTTTCTGTCCCGGTGTTTCCTCAGCCGAGGACACGGGCAGGGGTCAGCGGTGCCCACTCTCTGGGAGATGGGAGGTAAGTGAGTCGCATTAGGGACTGAAGCACTGTTCTAGAAAGACAAAAGGACCCTTTGCTGAACCCTCATGCTCGGCACCACGTCTGTTCTGTGTTGGGGGCCGAGCAGACTTGGGGAGTGGATGAGAGAACCCACCGTGGTCAGCGGGACCACAGCCCCGTTTCTGGAGGGCTCAGAGGCACCTGGCACCTTGGCTGTGAGATGACTCATTCAGCTGCTTACTGGGTGGTCCTGGATCCTGCAATCAATCTCTTGGAATGACATCTTCAGAGAGCCAGACGGATTGTGCCAGCTAGAGCTCTGGGCGGGAGTAGTGGCTGGCGTGGTCGCCCTTCTGGGGCAACAACTTTGTGAGATCCTGGGTGAGCCCCTTCTCTTGGGGCCTGAGTTTCCCCATCGGTAGAGTGATGGGGAATGAGGACCATCCTCTGAGCCTCTGGTGGGAAGGAGATGGGGCACAGGAGTCTGGTGTGGAGTTGTGTTGGGGAATGAGTGGGCTTGGTGAGACCCCAAGAGACAGGCTGAAGGGAAGAGCAGGTGAAGCTGGAGCTGCAGGCATGGCCAGTGAAGTGGAGTGGAGGTACCAGAGTAGAAAGTTAGGAATGTTCCTTAAAGGGGGACAGATAGCAGCTGCTCACCCGCTTAACCTCTCCTCTTCCCTCCTTCTTGGCTGGAATGCATATGTGCTAGTTGGAGCTGTAGCAGCCAGATTGTGACTTTGAAGATACATATCACACAGTGAGTATGTGGAAGCAGAAAGGGAGCAGGCTCTGGGGTCTCTGCTGACCTCATGTCTCCTGACATCTTTTACCTGAGAAAGTAAACTGCTGAACTCTTTAAGCCATTTAATTCTGTTTTCTGTTGTATGAAGCCATACCTGGTCCTACCTAGCTTGGCCATCCTTGGGGCTCAACTGGATACAGGACCAGATGGTACAAGCAGAAGGGAAGGAGGGGAGGAAATGTTAGGTGTTCCAGAAAGAATGTGAAGTAGCTACTGGAGAAGCCAATTCAGCATGTCTTTACTATTTTGTAGGAAATCCTGTTTGGGCAAAGCCCACCAATATTACCAATATCAGGAATGAGAGAGGTGACATCACTACAGATTTCATAGATATTAAAAGGAAAATAGGGAATAGTGCGTACAACTTCATAAAACTCAACAACTTAGCTACAATGGAAAAATTCCTTGAAAGACATGAACTACCAAAGCTCAAGAAGAAAAAGATTCTCTTTTTAGAGTATAGCCCTATAGCTATTAGAGAAATTGAATTAGTAATTGAAACCTCCCCAGAGAGAAAATTCAGGCCCAGGTGGTTTCACTGGAAAACGTTACCAAAAATCTAAGGAAGAAATAACACCAATTTTCCCCAGACTCTTCTGGAAAATGGAAGAGGAAGGAATATTTCTCAACTCATTCTATGAAGCCAGCATTATCCTGATACCAAAACCAGACACCGACATTACAGAAAGTACAGACTAACTTGTCTTATGAACATAAGTGAAAAAGTTTTAAACAAATTGAATCCAATAATATATAAATAGAATAAGATATTATGACCAAGCCAGATTTATCCCAGGAATGCAAGGTTGGTTTGACGTAATTTACCACATTAATAAGCTAAAAATGAAAAACCACATGATCATCTCAACAGACGCAAAAAAATCTTTGATAAAACCCAACAAGTATTTTTGATAAAACTCTCAGCACACTAGGAATAGAAGGGAACTTCCTTCAGCTGATCAAGGACACCTATAAAACACCCCTGTACATATCGTACTTTGTGGAGGAAGACAGACTGCCTCTGAGAAGAGGGACAGGACAAGGTTATATGCTGCCCCACTCCTGGTCAGCATTGTACCGAAGGGCTGGCCAGTGCAAGGAGGCAACAGACAGAAATAAAGGGCATGCATATTGGAAATAAAGAAGTAAAACTGTCTTTTTCACATACACCATGGTCATCTATGTAGGAAATCTGATGGAATCTGATAGAATCTACAAAAAAGCTATTAGAACGAATAAGTGAGTTAAACAAGGTTGCAGGATACAGGCTCAATATATAAAGCCATTTTTAATACACTAGCAATGAATGATTGGAAGTTGGAATATAAAAGAACCATTTACGAGAACGTCAAAAAGTACAAAATACTTAGGAATAGATCTGACAAAAGAGATGAGAGGCTGGTGCACTGAAAACCGCCAAATACTGCTGAAAGCAAAGACCTAAAGACACGAAAGAGGTTAAGATGACTCTTCTCCCCAAATTTATCTGTAGATTCGACGTAATCCCAGGCAAGCGCTCAGTGGGCTTTTTAGTAGAAATTGACAAAGGGATTCTAAAATTCATGTGGAAATGCAAAAGACCAAAAGTATCCAAAACAAGTTGAAAAGAATGAAGCTGGGAATTCCCTGGTGGTCGGGTGGTTAGGACTCGGCGCTTTCACTGCCCAGGACGCTGGTTCAGAGTCCCTGGTTGGAGAACTAAGGTCCTGCAAGCCACGTGGTGCAGCCACAAACAAACAAACAAAGTGAAGCTGAAGCGTCCACTATTTGAAGGAGGACACACACAACACGGTATCTCGTGGCATCCTTTCAACGAGCCCAAGAGGAAGCAGGTATAGGGAAGTTGTTGCCTTACCCAGATCCCACAGCTTGTGGGTGCTGGGCTGGAGGCTCAGGTGGGCAGGACCGGGTCCGCTCTGCTCACTTCTGCATCCTCAGCTTCTAGCCTCGTGCCTGGCACATCGCAAGGGCTCAGCAAATAATAATAGTAAGAATCCTAACAGCCAATGGCTAGTGTGCACCTTCTCCACACGGGGCACTGTCTAAGCCCTTTATATCAATATCAATGCCAGAAGGCATTTTTCCTCACCTAGTGTCCTTAAGGAGGGATTTTCCTAAACCTGCCTGGAGGAGAGAGCTCTTCCCTGCCGGGGGAGCAGGCCGGGCACGAGCTTCTCCGCTCTCTGTCCCCTCTGAGTTTGCAGCGTGGTCAGCTCCACCTGGTGGCCGGGTTTCCGGGCAGCCCTGACAGGAGGCCTGCAGGGGTCGCTGCTGCCCGTGGCCCGACGATAGCCTAACCCTGGCGCCGGCACTAGGAAGCCACTGTTGCTACCCACCCCAGCTATGTTCTTCTGAATCCAGCTTTGTTTGTCTGTTTTAAGCAATAAAGCTGATATTTTATTCCCAATCCCATCTGCCTGATTTCTTTGTCCCCGGTTGGCTCCAGTCTTTGGCAGGACAGACGAGCATAATCAGTGAAGACCTCCTTCCTCCGGGAAGTAATCCACACGCCATCCCTATGGGGCGGGCACTATTTTTTTTTTTTTTCTTTGGCTGCATTGGGTCTTCTTTGCTGCGTGCGGGCTTTCTCTAGTTGCAACGAGCGGGGGCTGCTCTTCGTTGAAGTGCGTGGGCTGTAGGCATGCGGGCTTCAGTAGTTGTGGCACGCAGGCTCAGTAGTTGTGGCTCGCGGGCTCAGTAGTTGTGGCTCGCGGGCTCTAGAGCGCAGGCTCGGTAGTTGTGGTGCACAGACTTAGTTGCTCTGTGGCATGTGGGCTCTTCCCAGACCAGGACTCGAACCCGTGTCCCCTGCATTGGCAGGCAGATTCTTAACCACTGTGCCCCCAGGGAGGCCTGCGGGCGCTATTATGATCCTCAGGACTTAGTTGCTCTGCGGCATGTGGGCTCTTCCCGGACCAGGGCTCGAACCCGTGTCCCCTGCATTGGCAGGCAGATTCTTAACCACTGCGCCCCCAGGGAGGCCTGCGGGCGCTATTATGATCCTCGTTTTTTCAGATGAAGAAATGGAAGCACAGAGAGATGAACGAATGAATGAATGGATGGATGAACAAATGAACGGACAATTTGCCACCTGGGCTCTGCCATGAACTATCCTGCCTTTGACATGAAGAGCGGGGTTTGGCCGGAGGGAGGTGGCTGGGTCAGTAGCTGGCTCGGTACAGACCATCTGGGGGCTGGACAGCATCTGCCCTGTGCCCTGTTGCTGTGACTGGCCGGACAGAACCCCTCAGGGCCCGTCAGCTCCTCTCTCAGCGATGGGGTCTCGGCCCGGGACTTGGGTGAGCTCCATCCTCTCTGACCCCCTGCTCCTACCACAGGCTGGACCTACAAAGGGCAAGAAAGTCGTGTTGAAAGAACCGGTGGGTTTTAAACATGTCAACTTGTCCGTTCTGACTTTCAGTGCAGGAGAGGAAGCCGAAGGCCTGGGTCCCTATGCTGACCCTGCTTGGCTGTGTCCCCAGTGGGGCGACGGGAAACGAGGTGGCAATGAGCAGCCCGCCCTCTGCGCCGGGCTCCGGGCTGCCGCCGCGGGCTGGAGAGTGTTCTCAGCAGGAATTCAGCCGCGGTGCTCCGGGGCCATCTGGAGAAGCCCTCTCCAGGGCTGATTTTCCACTGCGAAAAGAGACACTCTGGAAGGGATGGGGTGGCCACGTGGACTGGAGCCCCGATTCCAAGCCAAGCCGAGGCTGCTCTTCCTTTTAACCGCCTCCTCCCCGTCGTGATGGCCGAGGCCGTGTCCTCTCGCTGTCCTGGGATGCAAAGCTGCTTTCTGTTCAGCAAAACACAAACACCCCCGTGGGGCAGGCCCAGTTCCGGCCCCCAGGAAGCTTTCCATCTACTGGGGGAAACAGACAAGGAAAGAGATGGTCACAACATCCACAATCAGCATTGCAGCTATAATGATCATTTATGGAGTTTTTTTTTTTTTTTTGTGCGGCACGTGGGATCTTCCCGGACCGGGGCACGAACCCGTGTCCCCTGCATCGGCAGGCGGACTCTCAACCACTGCGCCACCAGGGAAGCCATTTATGGAGTTTTTGTAATATTCTAGGAAGCTTATAAAGATTCCTTATTTGAGTCTGTTTTTAAAAGGTGTCTGTTTTAAAATTTATTTATTTATTTACTTTTGGCTGTGTTGGGTCTTCGTTGCTGCACGCGGGCTTTCCCTAGTCGTGGCGAGCGGGGGCTACTCTTCGTTGCAGTGCGTGGGTTTTTCATTGTCGTGGCTTCTCTTGTCGCGGAGCACGGGCTCTAGGCACGCGGGCTTCAGTAGTTGTGGCACATGGGCTCAGTAGTTGTGGCTTGTGGACTCTAGAGCACAGGCTTAGTAGTTGTGGCACACAGGCTCATTAGTTGTGGCTCATGGGCTCAGTAGCTGTGGCACATGGGCTCAGTAGTTGTGGCATGTGGGCTCAGTATTTGTGGCTCACGGGCTCTGGAGCGCAGGCTCAGTAGTTGGGGCACATGGGCTTAGCTGCTCTGCGGCATGTGGGGTCTTCCTGGACCAGGGCTGGAACCCGTGTCCCCTGCACTGGCAGGTGGATTCCTAACCCCTGCACCACCAGGGAAGCCCCTCCTTATTTAATTCTTACCACAACCTTTAGGGCATACATTATTACCCTTGTTTTGTAGACAAGGGAACTGAGCTAATAGAAGTTAAGGAATTTGCCCAAGGTCACACAAGTAAAAGAGAAGGATTTCAACCTTTCACGACCTACCCCAGTTTATCAGACTTCATTTCTGTGTTTTCTGCTGTAGCAGAGGGAAGCAGAGAGGCTGCAGGAGCCCAGAGGAGACACCAAACCCAGGCCTGGCGTCAGAGAAGTCTGCCTGGGAGCAGTGAGCACATCGGGTATTGAAGGATGAATAGGAGTTGGTCAGGGGCAGGAGGTGAGGGAGGGCATTCCAGATCCCAAGTCAGAGAGCTGGCCTTGGCTCCCCTCTGTCATTTAGTGTGGAAAGGGCAGGCACTTTGACAGATGGGGCTGAAATAATTGCTTGTCTGTGTGGGCAATGAAGACGTAGGGCCCTATTGTACACGAAGCAAATTCTGGATGCATTGAAGACCTACATGGGAAAAGCAAAACTCCAAAACGTTGAGAAGAACATCCAGGAGAATGTACTTGTGATCTCAGGTTAGAGAATGCTTTCTTCACCAGGACAGGAAAGTCCAGACCGTAAACAGAAATAGCGATGTACAGCGTGTGCTACAGGGTGCCGACAGCCCGGTCGGGTCGTCTGTCCGCAGGGCACGTGACTGCGGAGGGCGGCATCCGGCGCTCACCGTGCTCTTCCGGAAGCAAGAGTGTCTCCCTCCTCTCGGTCACTGGCTTCTCCTCCTGCTCATGCTTCGCTCGCATGCACTCATTTCTTCCTTCAGCGCGGCTTCTGCCCGGAGGTCTCCTGCTGGGAGGCGGCGCGCACTCACTGCTCCGGGGCTCAGCCTGGGATCGGGACACACCACAGCTGAGAGGCCCCAACAGGCGGTTCTGCGCAGTTCACACCGTGGGGCGGTCGCAGAATGCTTGTCCCGGGTTCTCGGCAAGTGTTGGGAGACTTCATTGCAGTTTGCCTGGTAGCAGCACCCGACACGTGCTCATCAGATGTCACCCTGATGCAGATGTGCCAGTTCACGTGGCGAATCCCAGGTGGCGCGGGCCGCCTGCTCGCGCACAGTAGGACCTGTAGGTTTTGGTCTGAGATGAGTTGGTTCTTCCCCACGGACGCCTTGCCCACGTGCCGCCCCGGGGTGGGGCTGGCTGTCAGGAGGGCTTCCCAGGGGAGGTGTTTCCCAAGGTGACACAAGGTTCAGAATCCAGCTCCATGGAGGCCCATGGGACCCACGGAGGCTGAACACTCACAGCCTCTCAGTAAGGCCCCTCCAGGGAACCCTGCTCAAAAGGACGCAGGCCTTCCTGTGAGCCAGAGAAACTTCTGGGCTGCGGGAGAGGCAAAGGGCAGCAGAGGAAGAAGGACAGAAGGAAAATGCATTTCAGAAAAGTCTCAAGAATTTGCTGCTCAGGAAATATTTCTGGAAAAGTTCAATGGGGCACTGTGTGGAATCTCAAATATTCCCAGTCGAAGAGGAAGGAAGGATTGTGTTCCCGGGGTGTGAGGGCCAGAGAGGCCTCCGGAGCCGGCCTGGGGAGGGCCGAGGTCGGCAGTGGAGGCGGCTCGGGCAGGGCGGGTGCCCGGGGAGGGCGGATATCAGGCCAGAGCTGAGCTCAGAGAGTGGACACTTGGGGCGACCTTGCCCCGCCGCTCACTCACCCCGCTTGTGCAGAGCCGCACGGTCCACAGCCCTGGGCCCCGGCTTCCTTCTTCAGTGAAGCCCCCGGTGGCGCACTGCCCGTGTCCGCTGCAGGAGTGCATAACCAGCACATCGTCCTGACGCTTAGGCGTGGACCGCTGCGAGACGCGCCCTCGTCTACCTGCCGCGAAGAGAGAAAACCCGCTGCCCGGAAACCAGACCCGGCGCTTTCATCGCAGCGCCAGACACCACCTTTCTGAAGACACGCTTAGTGGCCGTGAACTGGGCTGCGTGCTGAGAGGCGGGGTGTGGGCGGCCGCCTGGCTGAGCTCGAGGCAGGGATGCGGGTGTCCGCGGCAAAGTCGGGACAGGCAGTGAGGGTGATGGTCTCATTGCCCGGGCGCTGGAATCTGGGCACCTCCCGTTTCCGTGTCTTCCTGGGACTCCTCGGGGAGCCGGGGCTGGCCGCCCCGTGTGCCCCTGGCTCTCTCCTGGACCCGCTTGGTGCCCACACATCACAGGTCGGGTGTCAGGACTCTCCCCTCTGGGGAGCTGGCGTTTCCTCTCCTCCTTGGCCCAGCGGCCCACTCAGCCACCCCAGAGCTGCCCGTGGTCTCCCCCAGCCGCACCCCCTGGCCACCAGCGACTCGCTTGCCATCACCACCGTTCTGTCTTTTCCAGAACATCTTATCAATGAAATAAGACATTGGGATTATCTGAAAAAGGCTTCGAGCAACGACTGTGAAAGAAACCCAAGCGGACAGGGAGGCCTGGAGGATGGCTTCCTTCCTCCGCGAGATGCCCTGGGGACCAGCCCAGGAGTTTCCTGTGTCAGCGGGGCCTTCCTTTGTCCACTGAGTGGCTTCTGTTGTACAGATGTAGCCTTATTCGTTTATCCGTTCACCCACTGGAGGACATTTGGGTTGTCTGAAGCTTATGTCTTGCCAAATGTGGGACGTTTTCAGCAATTATTTCTTGAGATTTTTTTCTGCACTGCCCCCTTCCTCCTCTCTGTCTGGGACTCTGCTGGCACAAACATTCGACCTTACATTATTTATTCCTCACAGGCCTGTAAAACTATCCATGGGACCGCCAGGGAAGTCCATTTTTTCCCTTTTATTAAATTGCATTTTTATTGAGATATAATTTATGTAACATAAAACTCACCATTTTAACCTTTTTTTTTTTTTTTTTTTTTTTTTTGCGGTACGCGGGCCTCTCACCACTGTGGCCTCTCCCGTTGCGGAGCACAGGCTCCGGACGCGCAGGCGCAGCGGCCACGGCTCACGGGTTCCCGGATGTGGGATCCTCCCGGACCGGGGCACGAACCCGCGTCCCCCGCATCGGCAGGCGGACTCTCAACCACTGCGCCACCAGGGAAGCCCCGTTTTAACCATTTAAAAGTGCACAAATCAGTGGTGTTCAGTATATTCACAATGTTGTGTAGCCATCACCATGATCTAATTCCACGACATTTCTACCATCCCAAGAGGAAACGCCACACCTGTTAGCGGTCGTTCCCAATTGCCCCCTCGCCCTCATCCCCTAATGACCCCTAATCTACTTTCCTCTATAAGTTTGCCTACTATGAACATTTATACATGAAATCCTATGATATGTGGCCTTTGTGTCTGGCTTCTTTCACTTAGCATGAGGTTTTCAAAGATGCATCCACGTTATAGCTATGTCACTGCATCATTCTTTTTAATGGTTGAATAATCTTCCATCGCATGGATGGACCACAGTAAAAAAAAAATCCATTAGTTGATGGACACGTAGGCCGTTTCCACTTTTGGGCTGTTGTGAATAATGCTACTATGAACGTTTATGTGCGGGTTTTTGTGTGGACCTATGTTTTCATTTCTCTTGTTCTCTTCATTTTTCTTACATACTTAGGAATAGAATTGCTGTGTCACATGAAAATGCCATGTTTAACTTTTGGAGGCAATGACAGCTTTTCCACAGTGGCGGCACCATTTTACATCCCCACCACCAATGTACAAGCGTTCCGATTTATCCACATCCTCACCGGCACTAGTGGTTTCTGTTTTGGGTGACAGCCATCCTAGTGGGTGTGAAGTGGTGTCTCTCTGTGCTTTTGATGTGCATTTCCCTGATGACTAATGATGGTGAGCATCTTTTCTTATGCCTGTTGGCCATTTATATGTCTTCTTTGGAGACATGTCTTCCAGATCCTTTGCTCATTTTAGAGTTGGATTATTTGGGTTTTTAATTGTTATATTCCAGACACCAGATAGTTATCAGATATATGGTTTTGCCAATATTTCTTCCCATTCTGTGTGTTGCCTTTTCACTTTCTTGAGAATGTCCTTGGCAGCAAGTGATTAACCTCCTTAAATAGATCTTTATCGGAGTATAACTGCTTCACAATACCGTGTTAGTTTCTGTTGCACACCAAAGCGAATCAGCCACATGCATACACATGTCCCCGTATCTCCTCCTTCTTGAGCCTCCCTCCCATCTTCCCTACACCACCCTTCTAGGTCATTGCAAAGCACCGAGCCGATCTCCCTGTGCTATGCTGCTGCTTCCCATTCGCTATTTTACATTTGGTAGTGTATATATGTTGATGCTACTCTCTCTTCACTCCAGCTTCACCCTCCCACCCCATGTCATCAAGTCCATTCTCTATGTCTGCCTCTTTATTCCTGCCCTGCAACTAGGTTCATCAGTACCATGTTTTTTAGAGCCCATATATATGTGTTAGCATACAGTATTTGTTTTTCTCTTTCTGGCTTACTTCACTCTGTATGACAGACTCTAGGTCCATCCACCTCACTACAAATAACTCAATTTTGCTTCTTTTTATGGCTGAGTAATATTCCATTGTATATATGTGCCACATCTTCTTTATCCATTCATCTGTTGATGGACACTTAGGTTGCTTCCATGTCCTGGCTATTGTAAATAGAGCTGCAATGAACATTGTGGTGCATGTCTCTTTTTGAATTATGGTTTTTGCAGGGTATATGCCCAGTTGTGGGATTGCTGGGTCATGTGGTAGTTCTATTTGTAGTTTTTTAAGGAACCTCCATACTGTCTTCTATAGTGGCTGTGTCAATTTACATTCCCACCAACAGTGCAAGAGGGTTCCCTTTTCTCCACACCCTCTCCAGCATTTATTGTTTCTAGTTTTTTTGATAATGGCCATTCTGACCCACGTAAGGTGATACCTCCTTGTAGTTTTGATTTGCGCTTCTCTAATGATTAGTGATGTGGAGCATCTTTTCATGTGCCTCTTGGCCATGTGTATGTCTTCCTTGGTGAAATGTCTGTTTAGGTCTTCCACCCATTTTTTAACTGGATTGTTTGTTTTTTTGATATTGATCTCCATGATCTGTTTGTATATTTTGGAGATTAATCCTTTGTCTGCTGTTTCATTTGCAAATATTTTCTCCCATTCTGCGGGTTGTCTTTTTGTCTTGTTTGTAGTTTCCTTTGCTTTGCAAAAGCTTTTAAGTTTCATTAAGTCCCATTCACTTATTTTTGTTTTTCTTTCCATTACTCTAGGAGGTGAGTCAGAAAAGATCTTGCTGTGGTTTATGTCAGAGTGTTTTTCCTTTGTTTTCCTCTAAAAGTTTTATAGTGTCTCGTCTTACTTTTAAGTCTTTAATCCATTTGGAGTTTATTTTTGTGTATGGTGTCAGATAGTGTTCTAATTTCATTCTTTTATATGCAGCTGTCCAGTTTTCCCAGCACCACTTACTGAAGAGGTTGTCTTTTCTCCATTGTATGTTCTTGCCTCCCTTTGTTGTAAATTAGATGAATGTATGTGCGTGGGTTTATCTCTGAGCATTCTATCCTGTACCATTGATCTATATTTCTGTTTTTGTGCCAGTACCATACTGTCTTGATTACTGTAGCTTTGTGATATAGTTTGAAATCGGGAAGCCTGATTCTTCCAACTCTATTTTTCTTTCTCAAGATTGCTTTGCTATTCGGGGTCTTTTGTGTTTCCATACGAATTGTAAGATTTTCTGTTCTAATTCTGTGAAGAATGCCATTGGTAGTTTAATAGGGATTGCATTGAATCTGTAGATTGCTTTGGGTAGTATAGTCATTTTCACAATATTGTTTCTTCCAATCCAAGAACTTGGTATATTTCTCCCTCTGTTTATGTCATCTTTGATTTCTTTCATCAGTGTTTTATAGTTTTCTGAGTACAAGTCTTTCACCTCCTTAGGTAGGTTTATTCCTAGGTATTTTATTCTTTTTGTTGCAATGGTAAATGGGAGTGTTTCCTTAATTTCCCTTTCTGATTTTTCATTTTTGGTGTATAGGAATGCCAGAGATTTCTGTGTATTAATTTTGTATCCTGCAACCTTACCAAATTCACTGATTAGCTCTGGTAGTTTTCTGGTGGCATCTTTAGGATCTTCTACATATAGTGTCATGTCATCAGCAAATAGTGACAGTTTTACTTCTTCTTTTCCAATTTGTATTCCTTTTATTTCTTTTTCTTCTCTGATTGCCATGGCTAGGACTTCCAAAACTATGTTGAATAATAGTGGTGAGAGTGGACATCCTTGTCTTGTTCCTGATCCTAGTGGAAATGCTTTCAGTTTTTCACCAATGAGTATGATGCTTGCTGTGGGTTTGTCATATATGGCCTTTATTATGTTGAGGTAGGTTCCCTCTATGCCCATTTTCTGGAGAGTTTTTATCATAAATGGGTGTTGAATTTTGTCAAAAGCTTTCTCTGCATCTATTGAGATGATCATATGGTTTTTATTCCTTAATTTGTTAATGTGGTGTATCACATTGATTGATTCGTGTATATTGAAGAATCCTTGCATGTCTGGGATAAATCCAACTTGATCATGGTGTATGATCCTTTTAGTGTGCTGTTGGATTCTGTTTGCTAGTATTTTATTCAGGATTTTTTGTTCTATGTTCACCAGTGATATTGATCTATAATTTTCTTTTTTTGTGATATCTTTTTCTGTTTTTCGTATCAGAGTGATGGTGGCTTCATAGAATGAATTTGGGAGTATTTCTCCCTCTGCAATATTTTGGAAGAGTTTGGGAAGGATTGGTGTTAGCTCTTCTCTAAATATTTGATGGCATTCGCCTGTGAAGCCATCTGGTCCTGGACTTTTGTTTGTTGGAAGATTTTTAATTACAGTTTCAATTTCATTACTTGTGATAAGTCTGTTTATATTTCCTAATTTTTCAGTCTTGCAGGATTGTACCGTTCCAATATTTTGTCCATTTCTTCATGGTTGTCCATTTTATTGGCATATAGTTGTTTGTAGTAGTCTCTTACAATCCTTTGTATTTCTGCAATGTCAGTTGTGATTTCTCCTTTTTCATTTCTAATTTTATTGATTTGCATCCTCTCCCTTTTTTTCTTGATGAGTCTGGCTAAGGGTTTTTCAATTTTGTTTATCTTCTCAAAGAACCAGCTTTTAGTTTTATTGACCTTTGCTATGTTTTCTTCATTTCTATTTCATTTATTTCTGCTCTGCTCATTATGATTTCTTTCCTTCTACTGACTTTGGGTTTTCTTTGTTCTTCTTTCTCTAGTTGTTTTAAGTGTAAGTTAAGTTTAGATTGTTAATTTGAGATTTTTCTTGTTTCTTGAGGTGAGATTGAATTGCTATAAACTTCCCTCTTAGAACTGCTTTTGCTACGTCCCATAGGTTTTGGGTTGTCATGTTTTGTTGTCATTTGTTTCTGTGTATTTTTTAATTTCTTCTTTGATTTCTTCCATGATCTCTTGGTTATTTTATTTTATTTTATTTATTTATTTTTTTTCTTTTGGTACGCGGGCCTCTCACTGTTGTGGCCTCTCCCATTGCGGAGCACAGGCTCCGGACGCGCAGGATCCTCGGCCATGGCTCACGGGCCCCGCCTCTCCGAGGCATGTGGGATCTTCCGGACCGGGGCACGAACCCGTGTCCCCTGCATCGGCAGGCGGACTCTCAACCACTGCGCCACCAGGGAAGCCCTCTTGGTTATTTTAGTAGCGCACTGGTTAGCCTCCATGTATTTGTGTTTTTTATGTTTTTTTTCCTGTAATTGATTTCCAATCTCATAGAATTGTGGTCAGAAAGATGCTTGATACGATTTCAATTTTCTTAAATTTTCTGAGGCTTGATTTGTGACCCATGATGTGATCTATACTGGAGAATGTTCCATGGGCACTTGAGAAGAAAGTGTATTCTGCCACTTTTGGGTGGAATGTTCTGTAAATATCAATTAGATCTATATGGTCGATTGTGTCATGTAAAGTTTGTGTTTCCTTATTTATTTTCTGTTTGGATGATCTGTCCATTGGTGTAAGTGGGGTGTTAAAGTCCCCTGCTGTTATTGTGTTACTGTCGATTTCTCCTTTCATGGTTGTGAGCATTTGCCTTATGTATTGAGATGCTCCTATGTTGGGTGCATAAACATTAAAATTGGTATATCTTCTTCTTGGATTGATCCTTTGATCATTATGTGGTGCCCCTCCTTATCTCTTGTAACACTCTTTATAAATTATTAATTTTGAGAGAGTCCAGTGTATATATGTTTTCTTTTATTGATTATGCTTTTGGTTTTATATCTAAAAAAACTGTTGCCACATCTGAGGGCACAAAGTCTCATAACTATATTTTGAGTTAGTAGTTTTAGCTCTTACATTGAGGTCTTTGTGTTAATTTGGGGTTAATTTTTGTATATGGTGTGAGGTAGGGGTCCAAATTCATTATCTTTTGCATGTGGCTGTCCAATTATTCCTCCACTACCTGTTAAAAAATGCTATTCTTTCCCCATTGAGTGGTCTTGGTGTCCTTGTAGAAAATCAATTGGCCATAAGTGTGTGGGTTATTTCTGGTCTCTAACTTCTACTCCATTGATCTATTTGTTAATCCTCATGCCAGAAGCACACCGTCTCAATGACGCTAGCTTGGTAGTAAGTTTAGAAACCATGAAGTGTGCATCCTCCAACTTTGTTTTTCTTTTTCAAGGTGGTTTTGGCTATTTGGGCTCCCTTTCAATGAGTTTTAGGGTCAGTGTATCCATTTCTGAAAAACAGGAACTTAGAATTTTGATGGGGATTGCATTGAATCTGTAGATCATTTTGGGGAGTATTGCCTAAAACATTAAGCCTTCCAATCTATGAACACAAGAAGTCTTCCGATTTATTTAGGTCTTTAATTCCTTTCAACACTGTTTTTTATTTTAATATGTATTTATTTATTTGGTTGTGCCAGGTCTTAGTTGCGGCAAGTGGACTCCTTAGTTGCAGCATGCAAACTCTTAGTTGTGGCATGCATGTTGGATCTAGTTCCCTGACTAGGATTGAACCCAGGCCTCCTGCATTGGGAGCATAGGGTCTTATCCACTGTGCCACCAGGGAAGTCCCTCAACACTGTTTTGAAGTTTGGTTAAATTTATTTTTTGGCTAAATTTATTCTTCAGTATTTCATTCTTTTCGATGTTATCAATGGAATTATTTACTTGGATTGTCCATGGCTAGTGTATAAGAATACAACTTATTTTTGTGTGTTGATCTCATATCATACAACCTTGCTCCCCTTTTTAGTGACTTAGATATTTCAGTGGATTCCTAAGGTTTTCTATGTATAAGATCATGCCATATGTGAATCAAGATAGTTTTAATTCTTCTTTTACAATTTGGTTCCCTTTTATCTTTTTCTTGACTAATTGTCCTGGCTAGAACTTCTAGGACGATGTTCAGTAGAAGTGATGCTCTTGCCTTGTTCCTGATCTTAGGGAAAATCATCTAGTCTTCACCACTGAGTATGACAGTAGCCATGCTTGTCTCATAGACACCCTTAATCAGGTTGAGGAAGTCCCATTCTGTTCCAGTTTGTTGAGTGTTTTCATCATGAAAGGGTGTTGGATTTTATGATCATTTTTTAATCTCTTTTATCTCTTTTGTTCATACTGGATAACTTTTATTGCTCTATCTTCAAGTTCACTCACTTATTCTCCCATCATGTTCGTTCTGTTACTGAGTCCACACAATGAGTTTTTGTATTTATTTTCAGTTCTAACATTTTCATCTATTTCTTCTTTATATCTTCTATTCCTTTGCCTATATTTTTAATCTTTCTTTTCAGTAGTGTTCACCTTTTCGTCTTGGGTTATTTTTGCAATATTTGCCTTAAGTTTTAATCGGACAATTATGACATCTTGGCATTGGTATCTGTTGGTGGTCTCTTCCCAGGTAAGGTGAAGTTTTCCTGGTTCTTTGTATGCCAAGTAATTCTGGATTGTATCCTGGACATTCAGAATATTATGTTATGAGACTCCGAGTCTTGTTTAAATACTATGGAGAATATTGATATTTTTGTGTTAGCAGGCAATGGATCTGGCTGGGTCCAGCTCACAAGGATCCACCAGCTTTCTGTGGGTTGTGGTTTTAACATCAGTTCTGTTTTCAGTCTTTGCAGTGATTTATCCTGTGTGTGCACCACCCACTGGCCGGTCCAGGACCTGAGAGGCGGTCTACCTTAAATGGGTTCTTAATGTCTTGTTTGTCTGTTTATGATCAGATCTACACATGTGCAGCCCAGGGGGCAAGCCAGGGGTTCAGGAACAGTGTTATGATGTCAGAGTCCAAGTTCCTTCCTCTTCATGATGTTTCTTGATGTCCCCTCCTCTGTCTTTTAGCTGAAAGGCTAGGGCTCTATTTACCTTGTTTTGCTATACATTTCCTGGGACTACACCTAGAGTCTAGGGCCAAGTAATGGGGGGACAGGGGAAAAAGAAATTGGTTTTATTGCACCCTCTTGGGATTTCAGCTCCTCTGCCTGGCAGAGGAAGGTGTGGGCACCTGTGGGCTCTCACAGTCACAGCTGTTAGTGCTGCCACTGTGGTCTGAGAGAAGCTTGGGTACAGCCCACCTGCCAGCATGGGTGGAGGCCTGGCACCTGGAACTCTGTCCTCAGATACAGCCCCCACATTCTCCGTTACCCATCGTCAGTCAGGTGCCCACCCACAGGGGCTTCTCCCTGCCCTGCTGAAAGCTCTCCTTACATGCAGGTTTTGTCTGGTTCGCCTGGCAGCCCGCTGAAGCTCCTGAGACAGGCTGAGCCTCAGCTCCACTGCGGGACATCTGTTGGCTGACTCTTTTCAGGGAGAGCAATATTCCCTGCTCCCCCACCCCCTCTACTCCTTCTCCCTCCCCTCCTCCTCCCTCCCAACCTCTCCCCTCCTTCTCTCCCCCCTTACCCCCTGGCTTCCATGCCCAAGTGGCACTGTCACACCTGAGCACACCTCACATGCACAGCCCAGGGCTTCTTTGTGTCCATCACCCATTCGAGTCTGCAGTCCTTAAGGAAAGAACTCTTAGAAAACCAAGGCTCAGAGAAGCTGAGGAAGTTACCCAAGGTTGCACAGTTCATCACGGCCACAGCTGGGCCTACAAGCTGCATCTGCCAGACTCTGCCTTCCTTGCTCTTTGCACCACAGGTCTCCAGAGAAGTCTCTGTCTTCCCGTTTATACTCCACACTGCCTTCCTCCCTTCAGGCCAGGCTGCAGCTTCTAGATAACAGTCAGGGTGAAATACAGGAAGATGCTTCCTGCTGATGTGTAGTGTCTAAGCAACAGGGCTACTGCTCCCTCCCTCTACCACTCCCTCCCTCCTTCTCTTCCTATCTTGTTTACCATTTGGATGCCGTATCAATGTCTCACACTGTCCTTGACCTACCAGGGAAACCAAGAGAGATATTCACGCATTCACTCACTCATTCACTTATTCCGGAGACAGGGTCTCTGGGTTACAGCAGAAGACCAGGGCTCCATTTCTGCTCTGTCCTGTGGGACCAGGGCTGGTGGCTCAGCATTCCTGCCTGTCCCTCCCACTTGTCTTGCTCAGCCCTCCTTCTCCCTGTGGAAGGTGCCCCTGGTGACCTCATGGCGCACTTGTCACAGCTGCAATTTTCCATGTGGGTGGGCAAGTGTTTGCTAGAGCCCACCCCTACCCCCCAGAACTGTAAGTCCCCTGAGGGCAGGCATTGGATCCGGTTTTCTGCACCATGACCCCACCCCTGGCACATAGTAGGCGCTCAATAAAAAATGAGTGAATTGGAAACTTATCTTGGGGGGTTGTGGGAAGAGGGGTCCTTTCTTGACCATTCCAGAAGAGGAGGGACGAGAGTGTACCTGACACCTTCGGCAAAGCATCCTGCCCCTTTCCGAGGTCCCACTTTATCAGGTCATCTCTCAGCGCTCACACTCCACCCCCACCCAGAATCCAGCCTCTCCTCCAAGCATCTGTGTCCGCAGGGCAGAACCCTCGCCCAGGCCGGTCCTGAGCCTCCCCCTTTCCACCGCTCACTTCCCCGGACAAGTGTCCTGGGGCCGCACGGCAAAGCCCCCCCTGAACTCGCTTGTTCCCCATGGATTCCTCCCCCTGCAGTGGAGCCTCAGCCTCTATCTTTTTATTTGGTTTTAGAGTCAGCACACACATTTCTCTGCTCCAAGACAAGAAAAAATATAACAATGAGGGTAATGACCAGTTACTTCTGCGGGAAGAGTTCTCAGAGCCTCCCGTGCTTTGTCTGACCTAGTCCCCTCGGCAGCCCTAGGAGGAGGGTTGTTATGACCCTGTTTTACAGGGGAGGGAAATGAAGCACAGAGAGGTTTAGAAAGTTGCCCAGCATCACACAGCATGACAGTGCTGCAGTCTGGGCGTGTGGGCACTATGTGTGTTGTCTCCACATGTGTGTCCTGTCAACCCCTCCCTAAGTAGCAGAAGCCTGGAATTTCATACTTGGTTGCATCTCTAGGAATTTCGCATGGCTGCAGTAACAAACCACCACAAATTGAGCATCTTTTTTAAAAAAAAATTTATTTTTTTTATACAACAGGTTCTTATTAGTTATCTATTTTATACATATTAGTGTATGCATGTCAATCCCAATCTCCCAATTCATCCCCCCCCCACACCCCCCACCACCACTTTCACCCCTTGGACAAACTGAGCATCTTCAGGGAACAGACATTTATTCTCTCGTGGTTCGGGAGGCCAGAAGTCTAAATTCAAGGTGTCAGCAGGGCTGTCTCCCTCTGGACCCTTCCTACCTCTTGCAGCTTCTAGTGGCTGCCGGCAATCCTTGGCTTGTGGCCGCATCCCTCTAATTCTTGCCTCCGTCATCACACGGCCTTCCTCTCTGTGTGTCTTCTCTCCTTTTCTTCTCTGATAAGGATTTAGGATGCATCCTAATCCAGGGTGATCTCATCTCAAAATCCCTAACTTGAGATGGGGTTGGTGGTCTGAACTGATGGCCTGGGGCGGGTGCCGCAAGGCTGGGCATTCACATTCTCTCTCCTGCAGCGGCGACTGGAACCCCCATCCTCTGGGGAGCAGGTTGTTAAATATTCTGGAATGTCGGGAGCAGCTGTAAAGGGCTGGTCACTCTGAATCAGCCAAGCTGGGTGTATTTACACCACGGAAATTGTCAAGCTCTACAAATCAGGGCTATCCCTTCTTCCCTTTCCTGAGGGGTTTGCCAGCACCCCGCACAGGGAGGAGAGACGGGGTCTACCGGTGCTCCCAGGACCTTCTCTTCCTGCTAGGCCTCACATCACACCTGCCACCAGCTTCCACCCCCCAGAGCACTTGTACTGTCACCCGCGGATTCCAGACAGCTCCATCCGGCAAACACCTGTGAGCACAGTTCATGTAATAGCAGCTCACATGCAATAGGGCTTTGTAACCCTGTTGGTAAGTGAGCACAGTGGGATAGAGGCCTGAGCCCCACAGCTGGCAGGTGGCAGGGCTGCGACTCACCTCCCTGGACAGGGGAGGGCTGAGCTCAGGCCCTTCTTGTGCCCTGACCTTGACCCCAGAGCCCAGCAACCGGCCTGGTTGGCCATGGGGCTTGGGGAGTATTTGTTGAGTGGCAGGATAAACGGGTTGAATCCGCCACCTTGCAGGTCCTTCCTGCCTGAGGTTCTCTGATTCCGAGTCTGTCACCTTCTGGAAAGTGTTCCCAGCTGTTCTTCCTGGAACTCAGAGGACAGAGAGCTCCCTGTTCTGAAGGCAGCTGGACCCCAGGGCCCATGGTTGGCAAGCAGCTCTACACGGGGGACATGTGCCTTCTGCACAACATTGCATGTGGGGTGAAGGCCCGGGGAGACATGGGGGGGGTTTCAGATTTGATGGTGAGCCCTTATCTGTAGCTGCTCTGTACCTACGGTGACTTCAGGTCTCATGAGCAGCTGATCTGTAATTTCCTGGTCTGAAAAACAGAAACCCATCCAGGTATTCAAACAGAGGGGATTTAACACAAGGTGCTGGTCACAGTGCTGGAAGGACTAGAGGAGCAAGGGAAAGGAGGTGATGCCCTGAGATCAGAAGCTGCTCTCTCCACTGGATGGAGCCCTGAGTCCCTGCACAGTGGTGAAGATGCTGTCACAGCTCTGGGTCCGCTGAAGCAGTGCTGCCTTGACCGGTGGGGACCACAGCCAAGGCTGCCACTGCTGTCAACCCAGGTGCCTAGAGACACTGTGTGAAACTGGAACAGCAAAGAGTTTGCTTCTCCACCTGCCACCCCCCTCACCCCCATCCACATCTCCCACTGCTGGAGCTTAACTGGAGGCCACCTGTCCTGGGAGCCTGAGAAACGACCCTGTCACACAGAACAGGAGTGAGGATGGGAGTAAAGCAACAGGTGCCCAGCACAGTGGTAATGTACTTGTTAAAATACTACATTTCCCAGCTTCCCCTGTAACCCAGGGTGGTTAAAGAGTTGTAATGGAGGTCATTGTATGTGGCTACTGGGAAATCTTAAAAGGGGGACAGGCTACTTGTATATATCCTCTCTCTTTCCTTTCCTCTTCCTTCTGCTTTCTTCCTGGAATTTGAATGTGATGGCTGGAGCTCCAGCAGCCATTTTGGACCAGGAGGAGACCTAGAAGATATATGTCACCACTCTCTAAGGACAGTGAAACAGAAGGATGGTGCTTGGGTCCCAGATGACCATGGAGCTGCCTACTGCCCTGATTTTTCTTCCCTCTGGACTTTCATAGGGGAGAGATGAAACCTCTGTCTTGTTGAGCCACTGACTGTGTTTTCTTTCTTATGCAGCTGAGCCAAATCCAGATTGGTGTCTTGATTTTCATTATCAACCCAAAAAACTGAGACACAAGGGCCCTGTCTATAAAATGGGGGCAGTATATGTCCATGTAGTCAGTTTATTGGGAAGACTTCATTGCTGGTGACCAGCCACTGCTTGGCCCCTGGCTTATGAATGCCAGTTCCTCTGGGAAGGGGAGGGGTGTGCAGCCAGGGAAACTGGGCATCTTTTGTTGGGGAATAAAAAATGAGACTCTCTGCGTGGCTCTCACTGGAACTATATGAATTAATGGTCAGGTTTCAGGGAGGCAGCTCTGGGCCTGGTGTGGGGATATGGTGGTGCCGAGATATAGGGCTTGGTGCCCAGAGTTTAGTGGGGGGAGGGCACATGTGAGCAGGTGATTATACAGCCCTGACGGGACAGGGAGGGGCATGGAACCATTGGGCTCACGTCCTCCAGGCTGAGGAAGGGTCTGTGATTTCCAGGAGGTGAGACCTGAAGGAGGTTAGAGCCAGCCTGAGCAGTGGATCCTGGAACAGACTGGGGAGAGTACACCAGGCAGAGGGCCTGGCATGTGCAAAGACTCAAGGTGAAGAGGAAGAAGCTCCAAAACATTCGAATAAGGGGATGAGCCCCCTTACAAGCAAGTGAGTTCCCCATTCCGGGAGGCATCCAAGTGAAGGCTGATGTCCAAGGAGATGGACAGGACCTGCAGCTGGCTTGAGGAACAGCAGAAGGGAGTAGGAGTCACAGATGCTCCAAGGATTCTTGGGGTGGTGGGAGGACGGGGCAGCCCTGGAAGGGAGGGAAGCTGGGAGAGCTTGAGGGTTGGGGGGACCTCAGTCGTGGTGGCTGGGAGGGAGCCGTGCAGAGGGAGGAGGGAGGCTGGGGTCAGTGCTCAGCTGAGAAGTGCCACCCATCAGAGTCCTGCCCCTGGCAGGGTCCAAGACGGCGGGGGTCTAAGAAGAGGCGGATCCTGGGGGGTCTCCACTCTCAGAGGAGGGGTGGACGCCAGAAACTCCCAGGACGAGGTCTGTCTGGCCTGCAGGCGGTAGGATCTGCCAAGCCAGGGTGCCCTTTGCCACCTGGCGGTGTGTGTGCAGAGGTCCCCAAGTGGTCAGTGAAGTCTTACGCTGCTTGTAGGCAAAGCTGCTGCTGGTGGCGGGGCTTGCCCCGGCCCTGCAGCCCCTCCAGTTGTGCTGGCATCACTGCTATGAGCGACTGAAGTTAGGGACCACAGTGCGTCTGCTATATGCCCTGGGCCCGGCGAGGGCCAGCCCGGACCCAGTGCCTGGCACACGTTTGTTGAATGAATGCAAGACCCTGATACTCATCCAGTAACTCACCAGAGGCCTCAGCTGTTCTCTTCGCCAGCGGAGGCTCTGCTTTTTGGTGTATGAAAGGGGATGAGGCCCCTTTTCTTCCAGGGTGGTTGTGAGGATTGAATGAGAAATGCATATAAGCAAAAGATCCTCAGGGTCCCCATGTCCTACCCATAAAAGGAGGGACAGGATCAGCCATGGCTAAAGGCATGCCGTGGCATCCCAGGATCGCAGAGCTGGGGCCTGGCCCAGATTCCGGGGCAGCTGGGCGGGGAGTGAGTCCCGCAGCCAGGAGCCAGACCAGACTGCCACATCAGCCATCTTGCCCAGCATGGCCTAGCATCCAGACCAGCTGTTTCCCGCATTAGCAACCGCTCTGGGAGGGCCTCCAACTCTTGAAAAATGGGACAGAAGGGGTCCTGGGAGCCTTCCAGGCATTCAGTGTGGTCTCGGGGGTGCAGTTGGCCCGCAGTGAGGGTTCTGGGCCGTGTCCACCTCCGCCAGGGCCCAAGGGTCACGTTCTTTGCAACTGCACCCCCTCTGACCTCCGGGCCCTGGGGTCCCTGCCCATGGGCTCTGGCATGCCTGGCTGGGCCAGCTGGGCCCTGGAGACAGCTGCGTGGAGTCAGGGCAGTGGCCGATGCTGCAGGGCTGGGCACTGACCACAGCCCTGCTAATCAGGCCTAAGTGGCTGAAAACTTGGGCCAGCGTCTCCAATGACTGTGCCCAGGGTACGTGCGCTAATTCCTGCTAAGGGCTCAAGGTGAGGGGTGAGGCTGCGTGAGTGAGTGGCGGGTGTGAGGGCAGCATCCTGAGGTGACCCCAAGATGCCATTCCCTGGCGTGCAAGTTGAAATCATCAGCGCCCCTGGAACATGGGCCCAGCCCATGAATCTGATAGGATTTCACTCTTGACTTCAAGAAAGGGGAAGTATCCTGGTGGGCCTGACCTAATCAGGGCTCCTCCTGAAGAGAGGGGCTCTACGTGAGGAATGTTCTTTGTTACCGGCTCTGGAGGTGGAGGACCATGTGGCCAGGACCCAAGAGCAAACCCCTGCCCTCAACCCCATGAGCTCAGAAAAGGACCCCATGTTCCAGGTGGGACTACAGCCTGGCTGTGTGAGACCCTGAGCCCAGGATCCAGCTAAGTCCTGTGCAGACTTCTCGCCTACTGTAATGGAAATGATGAATGGATGTCGATTTAAGTGGGTAATTTGTTAGGCAGTGTAAACAATGAATACATAACTAAAAAGGACCCGGAAGCCTCTGTTTCACCTCATGAAGTCCCACTCACCCATCCTCACAGGAGCCAACCAGGACCCTGCTCATTTCCAGGCCACCCAACCCCCAGCCCAGGCTCTGCCTTGAGGGTCTCCCATGGTGTGGATTGAATTAAAGAATTTTCAGAACTGCCTGGTTCCTGGAGCCCCCAGAGGGCAGGCCTGCATCCGGGAGGGGGCTGTTAGGAGAAGCATCCCTTGGCAGGTGAGGCTGGCTGGCCTGCAGAGGGTGTTCTGGCCCCGTCACCCGGGCTGCGAGGATGCGACCTCAAGCTGTGCTTCAAGACCGGAAGTATCCATAAAAGAGCAGATGTGTATTTCTCCGCGGCTTCTCTGCGGGTGATCACACAGAGAACTCTTTTGAAAATAGTATTTTTGTTTTTTTAAATAGGATCTGCATATCATTAAGAAGTAAAATAAATACACGGGAGATTAAAAACAATCTAAAAAAATCAGACCGTGTCCTGTTCCTAGAGAAATCAATGTTGAACATTTTGGTGAACCCCATGTCAGCTTTTGATGGGTCACACAAATCACCCTCCCCACATGCATGTGTGCTTGCCTGCACACACCTGCACCACGCACACACACAGACGTAGGTTCACAGTAAAACCCTACCATAATATGTGATACGTGACTTCGTGCGTCTTCTCTTTTTCTCTTTTTGTTAACTCAGTAATAAGCCTGGACAGATTCCTGAGCCCGTGTTGACCTGAACCACGGTTCCCTGGCTTCGCAACTAATGGTGAGGAAGCAGTCTTTCCTTTTTCCCTGTGTAACTTCGATCATTAGGAACTTGGAACAATGTTTCACATAGTTATAGTTCCTGGCATTTGTATATTTGTATCTCTCTCTCTCTCTCTCTCATTCCAGTTTGTTTACTGCCAGTTTTCCTACTGAGTATTTTTCATCCCTTTAAAAGACTTCTGAGTCTGGAGATTGGTTCAAGATGGTGGAGTAGAAGGACGTGCTCTCATTCCCTCTTACAAGAACACCAGAATCACAACTAACTGCTGAACAATCATCAGGAAGACACTGGAACTCACCAAAAAAGATACCCCACATCCAAAGACAAAGGAGAAGCCACAATGAGATGGTAGGAGGGGTGCAATCACAATAAAATCAAGTCCAATAACTGCTGGGTGGGTGACTCACAAACTGGAGAACACTTATACCACAGAAGTCCACGCACTGGAGTGAAGGTTCTGAGACCCATGTCAGGCTTCCCAACCTGGGGCTCTGGAAATGGGAGGAGGAATTCCTAGAGATAAGACTTTGAAGGCTAGTGGGATTTGATGGCAGGACTCTGACAGGACTGGGGGAAACAGAGACTCCACTCTTAGAGGGCACACACAAAGTAGTGTACACCTCAGGACCCAGGGGAAAGAGCAGTGACCGCATAGGAGACTGAACCAGACTTACATGCTAGTGTTGGAGGGTCTCCTGCAGAGGCTGGGAGTAGCTGTGTGTCACCGTGAGGACAAGGACACTGGCAGCAGAAGTTCTGGGAAGTACTCCTTGGCGTGAGCCCTCCCAGAGTCTGCCATTAGCCCCACCAAAGAGCCTGGGTAGGCTCCAGTGTTGGGTTGCCTCAGGCCAAACAATCAACAGGGAGGGAACCCAGCCCCACCCATCAGCAGACAAGTGGATTAAAGTTTTACTGAGCTCTGTCCACCAAAGCAACAGCCAGCTCTACCCACCACCAGTCCCTCCCATCAGAAAACTTGCACAAGCCTCTTAGCTAGCCTCATCCACCAGAGGGCAGACAGCAGAAGCAAGAAGAACTACAGTCCTGCAGCCTGTGGAACAAAAACCACATTCACAGGAAGATAGACGAGATGAAAAGGCAGAGGGCTATGTACCAGATGAAGGAACAAGATAAAACCCCAGGAAAACAACTAAATGAAATGGAGATAGGCAACCTTCTGGAAAAAGAATTCAGAATAATGATAATGAAGATGATCCAGGACCTTGGAAAAAGAATGAGGCAAAGATCAAGAAGATGCAAGAAATGTTTAACAAAGATTTAGAAGAATTGAAAAACAAACAAACAGAGTGAACAACACAATAACTGAAATGAAAAATACACTAGAAGGAATCAATAGTAGAATAACTGAGGCAGAAGAACGGATAAGTGACCTGGAAGACAGAATGGTGGAAATTCACTGCTGCAGAACAGAATAAAGAAAAAAGAATGAAAAGAAATGAAGACAGCCTCAGAGACCTCTGGGACAACATTAAACGCAACAACATTCCCATTATAGGGGTCCCAGAAGGAGAAGAGAGAGAGAAAGGACCAGAGAAAATATTTGAAGAGATTATAGTCAAAAACTTGCCTAACATGGGAAAGGAAATAGCCACCTAAGTCCAGGAAGTGCAGAGTCCCATACAGGATAAACCCAAGGAGAAACACTCTGAGACACATAGTAATCAAATTGGCAAAAATTAAAGAAAGAAAAATTATTGAAAGCAGCAAGGGAAAAATGACAAATAACATACAAGGAAACTCCCATAAGGTTAACAGCTGATTTCTCAGCAGAAACTCTACAAGCCAGAAGGGAGTGGCATGACATACTTAAAGTGATGAAAGGGAAGAACCTGCAGCCAAGATTACTCTACCCAGCAAGGACCTCATTCAGATTCGATGGAGAAATCAAAAGCTCTACAGACAAGCAAAAGCTAAGAGAATTCAGCACCACCAACCCAGCTCTATGACAAATACTAGAGGAACTTCTCTAAGTGGGAAAAACAAGAGAAGAAAAGGACCTACAAAAACAAACCCAAAACAATTAAGAAAATGATAATAGGAGTATACATACCGATAATTACCTTAAATGTGAACGGATTTAATGCTCCAACCAAAAGACATAGGTTCGCTGAATGGATGCAAAAACAAGACCCATATATATGCTGTCTACAAGAGACCCACTTCAGACCTAGGGACACATTCAGACCGAAAGTGAGGGGATGGAAAAAGATATTCCATGCAAATGGAAATTAAAAGAAAGCTGGAGTAGCAATACTCATATCAGGAAAAATAGATGTTAAAGTAAAGAATGTTACAAGAGACAAGGAAGGACACTACATAATGATCAAGGGATCAATCCAGGAAGAAGATATAACAATTATAAATATATATGCACCCAACATTGGAGCACCTCAATACATAAGGAAACTACTAACAGCTCTAAAAGAGGAAATTGACAGTAACACAATAATAGTAGGGGACTTTAACACCTCACTTACACCAATGGACAGATCATCCAAACAGAAAATTAATAAGGAAACACAAGCTTTAAATGACACAGTAGACCAGATAGATTTAATTGATATTTATAGGACATTCCATCCAAAAACCACAGATTACACTTTCTTCTCAAGTGTGCACAGAACGTTCTCAAGGATAGCTCATATCTTTGGTCACAAATCAAGCCTCAGTAAATTTAAGAAAACTGGAATCATATCAAGCATCTTTTCTGACCACAACACTATGAGATAAGAAATCAATTACAGGGAAAAAACGTAAAAAGCACAAACACATGGAGGCTAAACAATACGTTACTAAATAACCAAGAGATCACTGAAGAAATCAAAGAGGAAATCAAAAAATACCTAGAGACAAATGACAATGAAAACACGACTATCCAAAACCTATGGGATGCAGCAAAAGCAGTTCTAAGAGGGAAGTGTATAGCTATACAAGCCTACCTCAAGAAACAAGAAAAATCTCAAATTAACAAACTAACGTTACACCTAAAGGAACTAGAGAAAGAAGAACAAACAAAACCCAAAGTTAGCAGAAGGAAAGAAATCATAAAGATCAGAGCAGAAATAAATGAAATAGAAACAAAGAAAACAATAGCAAAGATCAATAAAACTAAAAGCTGGTTCTTTGAGAATATAAACAAAATTGATAAACCATTAGCCAGACTCATCAAGAAAAAGAGAGAGAGGACTCAAATCAATAAAATTAGAAATGAAAAAGGAGAAATCACAACTAACACTGCAGAAATACAAAGGATTATAAGAGATTACTACAAACAGCTACATGCCAATAAAATGGACAAGCTGGAAGAAATGGACAAATTCTTAGAAAGGTGTAACCTTCCAAGAGTGAACCAGGAAGAAATAGAAAATATAAACAGACCAATCAGAAGTAATGAAATTGAAACTGTGATTAAAAATCTTCCAACAAACAAAAGTCCAGGACCAGATGGCTTCACAGGTGAATTTTATCAAACATTAAGAGAAGAGTTAACACCCATCCTTCTCAAACTCTTCCAAAAAATTACAGAGGAAGGAAAATTCCCCAACTCATTCTATGAGGCCATCATCACCCTGATACCAAAGCCAGACAAAGATACTACAAAAAAAGAAAATTACAGACCAATATCACTGATGAATATAGATGAAAAAATCGTCAACAAAATACTAGCAAACAGAATACAACAATGCATTAAAAGGATCATACACCATGATCAAGTGGGATTTATCCCAGGGATGCAAGGATTCTTCAATATATGCAAATCAATGTGATACACCATATTAACAAATTAAAGAATAAAAACCGTACGATCATCTCAATAGATGCACAGAAAGATTTTAACAAAATTCAACACTCATTTATGATAAAAACTCTCCAGAAAGTGGGCATAGAGGGAACCTACCTCAACATAATAAAGGCCATATACGACAAACCAACAGCAAACATCATTCTCAATGGTGAAAAACTGAAAGCATTTCCTCTAAGATCAGGAACAAGACAAGGACGTCCACTCTCACCACTATTATTCAGCATAGATTTGGAAGTCCTAGCCACGGCAATCAGAGAATAAAAAGAAATAAAAGGAATACAAATTGGAAAAGAAGAAGTAAAACTGTCACTGTATGCAGATGACATGATACTATACATAGAGAATCCGAAAGATGCCACCAGAAAACTACTAGAGCTAATCAATGAATTTAGTAAAGTTGCAGGATACAAAATTAATGCACAGAAGTCTCTTGCATTCCTATACACTAATGATGAAAAATCTGAAAGAGAAATTAAGGGAACAATCCCATTTACCATTGTAATGAAGAGAATAAAATTTAAACCTACCTAGGGAGACAAACGACCTGTATGCAGAAAACTATAAGACACTGTTGAAAGAAATTAAAGATGATACCAAGAAATGGAGAGATATTTCATGTTCTTGGATTGGAAGAATAAATATTGTGAAAATGACTATACTACTCCAAGTAATCTACAGATTCAATGCAATCCAAATCAAATTACCAATGGCATTTTTTACAGAACTAGAACAAAAAATCTTAAAATTTGTATGGACACACAAAAGACCCTAAATAGCCACAGAAATCTTGAGGGAAAAAAACTGAGCTGGAGGAATCAGACTCCCTGACTTCAGACTATACTACAAAGCTACAGTAATCAAGACAATATGATACTGGCACAAAAACAGAAATATAGATCAATGGAAAAGGATAGAAAGCCCAGAGATAAACTCATGCACCTATGATCAACTAATCTATGACAAAGGAGGCAAGGATATACAATGGAGTAAAGACAGTCTCTTCAATAAGTGGTGTTGGGAAAACTGGACAGTTATATGTAAAAGAATGAAATTAGAATACTCTCTAACACCATACACAAAAATAAACTCAAAATGGATTAGAGACCTAAATGTAAGACCAGACACTATAAAACTCGTAGAGTCAAACATAGGAAGAACACTCCTTGACATCATCACCATCATCATCATCACCATAAACATCACCATCATAAGCATAAACATCACCATCATCATCATCACCATCACCATCATTAGCACCATCATTATCATCACCATCAATGTCACCATATTATCACCATCATCACCATCATCATCACCATCATCACCATCATAACCATAAACATCACCATCACCACCATCATCATCACCATCATCAATATCATCATCACCACCATCACCATCAATGTCACCAACATTGTCATCAACATCATCAGCATCATGACCATCACAATCATTCTTCATCACCATCATGATCAGCATCATCAGCATCGACATCACCATCATCACCATCAATATCACCATTACCATCACCATCATCATCACTATCATCATCATCACCATCATCACCATCAACATCACCATTATCATCACCACCACCCTCATCATCACCATCATGATCACCATCACCACCACCCTCATCATCACCATGATCACCATCAGCAGCAGCACCATCATCATCACCATCACCATCATCACCATCATCACTATCATCACCATCATCATCACCATCAACATCACCATCATCATCATCAACATCGTCATCACCATAATCACAATCACCGTCATCATCATCATCATCATCATCAACATCACCATCATCAACATCAACATCACCATCATCATCATTACTATCATCACCTCCATCTTCACCATCACCATCACCATCATCATCATCATGAACATCACCATCATCATCATCACCATCACCATCATCGTCATCACCATCAACATCACCATCATCATCAGCAGCAGCATCATCCTCATCATCATCACCATCAATACCATCAACATCAACATCACCATTATCACCATCATCTTCACCATCAACAGGAGCATCTCCATCATCATCATCACCATCACCATCAACATAAACATCACCATCATCATCATCATCATCACCATCATCATAAACATCACCATCATCACCATCACCATAATCATCACCATCATCATCACAATCTTCACCATAATCAACATGAACATCATCACTATCACCATCACCATCACCTTCACCATCATCATCACCATCATCAACATCAACATCATCACCATCATCATCACCATCATCTTCACCATCACCATCACCATCATCACCATCATCATCATCACCGTGATCACCATCAACATCACCATCATTGTCAGCATCATCTGCATCACCATCACCATCATCATCATCATCATCATCACCATCATCATCACTATCATCACCATCACCATCATCTCCATCATCAGTGTCAGCATCATCAACATCATCATCACCATCATCACCACAATCATCAGCATGTACATCACCATCATCAACATCACCATCATCATCACCACCATCAACATCACGATCATCATCATCACCATCATCATCATCACCATCATCATCCTGAACATCACCATCATCATCACAATCAACCTCACCATCATCATCAGCAGCAGCAGCATCATCATCACCATCACCATCACCATCATTACCATCATCATCACTATCATCACCATCAACATCCCCATCATCATCACCATCTTGATTACCATCACCATCATGACCATCAACATCACCATCACCGTCATCACCATTAACATCACCATCATCATCATCACCATCACTATCAACTTCATCAGCAGCAGCAGCAGCATCGACATCAGCATCATCACCATCAACATCACCATCAACATCATAATCATCACCATGATCACCATCAACATCACCATCATCACCATATACCTCACCATCTCCATCATCACCATCACCATCAACATCATCACCATCATCATCACCATCTTCATCATCATCACTGTCATCACCATCACCATCATCATCATCAGCAGCATCATCATCTGCATCTTCACCACCACCATCATCATCATCATCATCATCATCATCACCATCATCATCATCACCATCAACATCACCATCATCTTCACCATCATCGTCAGCATCATCATAATGATCATCATTACAATCATTACCATCAACATCACCATCATCATCACCATAACCATCACCATCATCATCATCACTGTCATTGTCACCATCATCATCATTAGCATCATCAGCATCAACATCATCACCACTGTTTTCGGCATGACCATCATCACCATCATCATCAACATCATCTTTATCATCACTGTCATCACTATCACCTTCACCATCATCATCATCACCATCACCATCACCAAAATCGTCATCAACGTCATCATCACCATTATAACCATCACCATCAAACTCATCACCATCTTCATCAGCATCATCAGCATCGACATCACCATCATCACCATCAACATCACCATTATAATCATCACCATCATCATCCCCATCCTCATCACCATCGTCACTATAAACATCACCATAATCATCAGCATCATCATCACCATCATCATCATCATCACCATCATCATCATGAACATCACCATCTTCATCATCACCATCAACATCACCATCATCATCACCATCATTGTCATCATGATCATCATCATCACCATCAACATCACTATCACCAGCATCACTATCATCAACATCACCATCATCATCACCGTCACCACCATCATGATTATCGTCATCACCAGCATCATCACCATCTTCACCATTATCACAATCATCAGCATCAGCATCATCACCATCAACCTCATTACCATCAACATCACCATCATCACCATCGTTATCACCATCCCCATCACCATCATCATCATCACCGTCATCATCATTAGCATCATCATCATCAACATCATCATTATCATTACCCTCATCACCATCAGCATCACCACCATCATCCTCACCATCACCATCCTCACCATCACCATCAACATCACCAAAATGTCATTAACATCATCATCACCATCATCACCATCACCATCATCCTCATCACCATCTTCATCAGCATCATCAGCATCGACATCACCATCACCAACATCATCATGTTCACCATCATCACCAGCACTATCACCATCATCATCACCATCACCAGCATCATCAGCATCAACATCACCAACATTAACATCAACATCACCATCAACGTCACCATCTTCATCACCATCATAATCAGCACCAGCACCATCATCACCATGAACATCACCATCATCATCAACAACACTAACATCACCATCAGTATCACCATCACCATCATCATCACCATCAAAAGCACCATCATCATCATCACCACCATCAAGATGACCATCTCCATCATCACCATCACCATCATCATCACCATCATCATCATCATCACTATCAACATCACCTTCATTTTCATCATCACCATCATCACCATCATCGTAAGCATCATCAGCAGCAGCCTCATCAACATCGTCATCACCATCATCACCATCGTCATCACTATCATCATCATCATTACCATCAACATTAACATCATCACCGTGATCATCACCAGCATCACCATCAACATCACCGTCATCATTATTGCCATCATAATCACTATCATCACCATCACCAACATCATCCTCACCATATGATGGTAAAGTTTTACCATCATTATCACCATCATCATCATCAACATTACCATCATCATTATCATCATCATCATCCCCATCAACATCACCATTAACACCATCACCATCATCATCACCATCATCATCATCACCATCATCACCATCAACATCACCATCATCACCGTCCACATCACGATCATCATCACCATCAACATCACCATCATCATCATCATCACCATTGTCGTGAGCATTATCATCATCATCAGCAGCAGCAGTAGCATCACCATCATCACTATCATCATAACCATAATCACCATCATCACCATCAACATCACCATCATCACCACCTTCACAATTACCATCATTATCATCATCACCACAATATGCATCACCATCTCCTTCATCACCATCATCTTCGCCATCATCATCAAAATTATCATCATCACCATCAACATCACCATCATCATCATCACCATCCACATCACCATCATCGTCAGCATCATCATCAGCAGTATCAACATCATCTTCACCATCATCACCATCATCATCACCATCATCACTATCACCATAACCATCATCATCATCATCACAAGCATCAAAATCAACATCACCATCATTACCATCACCATCATCATCATCACCATTATCATCACCATCAATGTTACCATCGTCATCACCATCACCATCATCACCCCCATCATCATCATCACCATCCTCACAATGAACATCACCAATATCATTATCACCATCAACATTGCAATCATCATCACCATCATCACCATTATCACCATCAAAATCAGCATCATCATTATCACCATCAACATTACGATCTCCATCATCACCATCAATGTCACCAGCATCACCATCATCATCTCCAGCGTCACCATCACCATTACCATTATTACCCTCAACATCACCATCATCACTATCACCATCACCAACTTCACCATCAACATCACCATCATCCTCATCACCATCATCACCATCACCATCACCATAATCACCATCATCACTAGCATCACCATCATCACCATCAACATCACCATCACCATCATCATCATCACAATAATCACATCATCAGCCTCAGCATCATTACCATCAACATCATCATCACCATCATCATCATCACCATTATCATCACCATCTACATCACCATCTCCATCATCACCATGACTATCACCATCATCATCACCATCATCACCAGCAACATCACCATCATCTTGACCATCATCTTCAGCATCATCATCATCATCACCATCATCACCATCATCATCACCATCATCAGCAGCATCACCATCATCACCATCATCATCATCACCATCACCATCATCACCATCATCACCATCATCATCACCATCATCACCATCAATATCACCATCATCATCATCACCATCAACATCACCATCATCATCAGCATCAGCAGCAGCAGCAGCGTCATCATCTGTATCATCACCATCAATGTTACCATCGGCGTCACCATCATTATCATCACCCTCATCATCATCATCACCATCCTCACAATCAACATCACCAATATCATGATCACCATCAACATTACAATCATCATCACCATTATCACCATCAAAATCAGCATCATCATCATCACCATCAACATTACCATCTCCATCATCATCATCAACATCACCAGCATCACCATCGTCATCACCAGCATCACCATCACCATTATTACCATCAACATCACCATCATCACTAACACTATCACCAACTTCACCATCAACATTACCATCATCCTCCTCCTCATCACCGTCAGCATCATCACCATGACCATCACCATCATCATCATCACCATCAACCTTATCATCATCATCACCATCTCCATCATCACCATGACCATCACCATCTCCATCATCACCATGACCATCACCAACATAATTATCACCATCATCACCACCAACATCACCATCATCGTCACCATCGACATCAGCATCATCATCACCATCACCACCATCATCACCATCAACATCAACATCACCATCATCATCATCACCATCACCATCATCATCACCATCATTACCATGAACATCACTATCATCACCATCACCATCATCTTCGGCATCATCACCACCATCATCATCATCAGCCTCAGCATCATCACCATCAACATCATCAACATCATCATCACTAACTTCATCATCATCACTGTCATCACCATCAACATCACCATCATCATCATCACCATCATCATCATCATCACCATCAACATCACCATCATCAGCAGCACCAGCACCATCATCACCATGAACACTCACCATCATCATCATCAACATCAACATCACCATCATCATCATTATCACCACCATCATCAGCAGCATCAAAATCACCATCATCATCAGCATGAAAATCACCATCATCATCATCACCATCAACATGACCATCTCCATCATCACCATCACCATCACAATCATCATTACCATCATCACCATCATCACCATCAACATCACCTTCATTTTCATCATCCTCATCACCATCATCTTCGCCACCATCATCAAAATCACCATCATCATCACCATCATCATTAGCATCATAACCATCATGATCACCATCACCGTCACCATCATCACCATCAACGTCACCATCATGACGATTAATATCACCATCGTCACCATCAACATCACCATCATCAAAATCATCATCACTATCACTATCATCACCATCATCAGCATCATCATCATCATCATGAACATCACCATCATTATCATCACCATCACCATCATGGTCCCCATAATCTTCATCATCATCATCATCATCACGATCATCACCATCAACGTCACCATCATCATCATCATCATCACCATCATCAACACCATCATCACCATCATCACCTTCATCATCACCATCATCACCATCAACATCACCATCAACGTTACCATCATCTGCATCATAATCACCATCACCATCATCATCATGTTCACCATCATCACCATCAACATCACCATCATCATCACCATCATCGTCAGCAGCAACAGCAGCAGCAGCGTCATCATCAGCATCATCAACCTCATCATCACCATCATCACCATTAACATCACCATCAACGTCACCATCATCATCACCATCATGATCATCATCACCATCATCATTTCTATCATCATCACCATCACCATCATCACCAACGTCATCACCATCATCACCATCATCAACATCACCATTATCAACACCATCATCATCACCATCGTCATCATCACCATCATCACCACCATCATCACCATGATCACCACCATCACCATCAACATCACGATCATCATCATCACCATCAACGTCATCATCATCACCATCAACATCACCATCATCATCATTATCATCACTATCTTCATCACCATCATCATCATCTCCATCATCACCATGAACATCACCATCACCATCATAATCATCACCATAATCATCACCATCATCACCATCATCAACACCATCATCATCACCATTGTCATCATCACCATCAACACCATCATCATCAGCATCAACATCACCATCATCATCATCACCATCACCATCATCATCATCACCATCATCACCATCAACATCAACGTCATCATGTTGACCATCATCACCATCATCATCACAATCATCACCATCAACACCATTACTATCATCATCACCATCATCATCACCACCATCATCATCACCATCATCATCATCATCACCATTTTCACCATGATTATCACCATCATCAACATCATTATCACTGTCAACGTCACCATCACCATCATCAACATCAACATCATGAACATCACCATTATCTTCATCACCATCAACATCACCATCATCATCACCATCATCAACAACATCATCACCATCATCATCACCGTCATCACCATCACCATCATCACCATCACCATCATCATCATCACCATCAACATCACCATCCTCATCCCCATCATCACCATCCACATCTCCATCCTCATCACCATCATCACCATCAACATCACCACCATCATCATCACCATCAAGATCACCATTTTCATCATCATCATCATCACCATCACCATTATCACCATCATCGTCACCATCATCACCATCATCACTGCCATCACCATCAACATCACAATCATCATCATCACCATCTTCATCACCATCAATATCAACATCATCATCATCATCACCATCAACTTCACCATCACCATCATCTCCATCATCACCATGAACATCACCATCACCATCACCACCATCATAATCATCACCATCATCACCATCAACATCACCTTCATCATCACCATAATCACTGTCAAGTTCACCAACATCATCATCACATCAACGTTACCATCATCCTCACCATCATCATCATAATCACCATCATCATCATGAACATCACCATCATCATCATCACCATCTACATCACCATCATCATTATCAGCAGCAGCAGCAGCTTCATCAACATCATCATCACCATCATCATCACAACTGTCATTACAATCATGACCATCAACATCACCGTCAATACCATCACTATCCTCATCACCATAATCATCACCATCATCATGGTCACCATCAACATCACCATCATCATCGTTACCACCATCATCACCATCGACGTCATCATCATCACCATCATCACCATCATCAACACGATCATCACCATCACCATCATCATCATCACCATTAACATCACCATCATCATCACCATCACCACCATCACCATCAACATCATCACCATCATCAACACCATCACCATCACCATCATCATCATCATCATCACCATTAACATCACCATCATCACCATCACCATCACATCATCACCATCATCAACACCATCATCATCACCATTGTCATCATCACCATCAACACCATCATCATCAGCATCAACATCACCATCATCATCATCACCATCACCATCATCATCATCACCATTATCACCATCATCAACATCAACGTCATCATGCTGACCATCATCACCATCATCATCACAACCATCATCACCATCATCACCATCAACACCATGTCTATCATCATCACCACCATCACCATCACCATCATCATCATCATCACCATTTTCACCATGATTATCACCATCATCACCATCATCATCACCGTCAATGTCACCATCACCATCATCACCATCATCATCATGAACATCACCATCATCTTCATCACCATCAACATCACCATCATCAACATCATCACCATCATCATCACCATCATCACCATCACCATCACCATCATCATCATCACCATCCACATCTCCATCATCACCATCCACATCTCCATCCTCATCACCATCATCACCATCAACATCACCACCATCATCATCACCATCAAGATCACCATTTTCATCATCATCATCATCACCATCACCATTATCACCATCATCGTCACCATCATCACCATGAAGATCACCATCACCACCACCATCATCATCATCACTGTCATCATCACCATCATCACCACTATCATCATCATCACTGTCAGTATCATCACCATCACCATCTCTTTCATCAACATCACCTTCAATATCACTGAGCCCTGGTTTTGTCCATCCCTGTCCTCAGACCTGCATCAGATGTTTCCTGAATGAACCAAAGAATGAACAAATGGAGTATTTATTTTAAATCTTGTTTCCATGGAGACAAATCTCAGGTCGAAGGCTCTCTTTAGCCTCGCACATCCCTTTTCTCCTACTGTCCACATCGTCAACATTTTCTTTACAATGAGCTTCTCTGGAAATATAACAGAAGTCTCCCCATGCTGTGCTCTGAATATTTGCATGCCTCAAATTCCCATGTGGAAGCCCTAACCTCCATAATGTGTGGTATCAGGAGCTGGGATCTTTGGGAGCCCCCCCGATGGGATTAGTGTTCTAACAAAAGAGACCCCACAGAGCTCTCTTGCCCCTTCCACGAGTGAGGACACGAGAAGTCTGCAACTCAGAAGAGGGACCCCTGAGGGTCCTGACCATGCTCCAGCCTCCAGACCTGTAAGAAATAAATGTGTGTTTATAAACCACCCTATCTGTGGTATTCTGTCATAGCAGCCTGGAGGGACAGACATTCCCCAGAGGCTAAGCCCCCAACCCAGACGAAATGATGGCTACTTGCTAAATCATGTGCGTGCAGCCAGGAGGGATGCCGACGGAGGGGGTTTGCCTCCCGGTCTCTGCTCACCCTGTCTTCCCACAGTGAATCTACTTTCATGGAGACAAAAGTGAGGGGTCTCTCTGACCCATGGGAGCCAGGCTGCGCAGGGATTGGCATGCCGGGCCTCTGTGGCTGGTTCCCGGCTTGGCTGTGTGTCTGCTGTGTGGCCATCGATCCAGATGTGCTATGAGGGTGAAGATGCCCGCAGACAGGGTTGTCCGCTCTTGGACTGCTGTCGCTCACAGGATGGGACTCCGTGATCCATCTGGAACAACCTGTGATCTCTGGAGCTGGACAGAAAGCAGCAATTCATCTTAGAGCCATTTACAAGGCATTACCTCCGGGGAATCTGTGGTTTCCGGAGCATTCCAATGTGGAGTTCTCAGCCCTGGAGCCGGATGCGCCCTTGCTCCTCTCTCTCAGAAGGGGAGTCTTTGCCCGTCAGCCTGATGCCTACAGGGGCTCCCACTGGTCAGCACTCAGTATACACGTTTGACTGAATTGGAAAACCTGAGGTCCAGACTTGGCCAGTGCGTCCACCTTCAAGCCCTCCTAATACCATCACACTGGGTGTTAGGATGCTACATAGGAATTTCGGGGACACAAACACTCAGCCTGTGGCAATCGTGTTCCCATTTTACAGACAAGTAAACTGAGGCTCAGGTTCCTGAGGCTGCACTGCTCAGAAGGCAATGAGCCAGGATCTGAGCCCAGGCCACTTGCTTCCAGTGCTCAGGATGCCTCTGGGAAGAGCTTTTTGAGAATTTCGAGCACTTCAGGAGAAGGAGGCCAGGCTCAGGGCTGGGCATGGTCTAACGGCTGTGGGGCTGCAGGATGAGCAGAGGTGGTCCAGGTAGGCAGGGCTCCAGGCTGATCATTGACCTTGAGCTGCTGCCTCCAGGACCTCGTGAGACTCTCCTGGCTCCCCACCTCCTTCCCCATCCCGAGGGGGTCTTCATACGGACTGCACATGGGCTGGGCTCCTGTGCAGACGTGGCCCTTACCTGCTCAGCCCTCCTAGCACTGACCAGACCTCACAGGCCTCCGGGGTTGCCAGACTGAGGGATCCAGAACCTTTTGGGACAAAGCTGGCTCGTGTAGCCCAATATCAAGGTTTTCTAGTGTCTGTTCCCACTACAGGCTACGATTATCTAATTATCTTACTTGCTCCTTCTTGGTCTGACTCTTGCGCCCTTGCTCTGGGGAGACACAGGCCTGGTTAAGGGCCACACCCAGGCTCCCCCAGAACCGTGGGTTTCCCTCTATCACAGCCCTGATCCTGCAGGGGGTCATGTCCAGGCTCTGGCTTGCTCTCCATCTCATCTTCATCCTGTAAACCCCATGAGGGCAGGGGACAGATGTGACTCGTCCAGCACCTGCAGGTGCCAGCTCCCTGGTGCTTGAGGACTCCTCCCTGATTCACAGAGGTCTTAATTGCTGTTAATGCAGACGAGGGTGATGGCTGAGAAGTCTGGACAATATCACCAACTTCAGTACTTTTTTACCCCTCTGTGATTTTAAGGAATTCTACCCCCTCTCTCTCTCTGACTCTTCCCCCCCTGCACCCTACAGGAAGGTCACTTCTACCAGATTTTACAAAACTAAGATGCTCTGACATCTGAAACTAACACAACATTGCAAATCAACTATACTCCAATAAAAAAGTTTTAAAAAGATTCTCCAAACCTGGGAAACAAAAGTCAGTCATGATGGGCAGACTTTGAGGTGTGAAAGGTATAGCATTGCTCTGGGTTTTGACAGAGGAGCTGACCTGGATCTTTCTTTTTGAGTTATTTCCTGATTTTCAAAGCAGTTCATGCTCTTAGAAAAAATGTAAAAGTTATGGAATGTATAAAGAAACAGAAAAAAACAGACCCAAACACAATTCTACCAACCACAGGTGACCATGGTCTGGCACATTTCCACCCAGCCTTTCCAGACCTTGCTCAGAGTTGAGATCATAGCATGTTTTCATGCCATGATCAGTGTTTTTCACTGAATAATACTCAATGAGCGTTGGCCTGCCTTTTAATGGCTACATGTATTGTGTTGGAGGATACAGTACTGTATTTGCCATGTTCCGTTGTTGTGTACTTAGTTCATTTCTCTTTCTTTCAGATTTCCTGCCTGTGTGAGCCAACATTTCTGTCTCAGATTGATTTTTGAGGTGCTTTCCTGGAAGGCAGATCACTGGAGTATATGGAGGGGCATCTTGGTAGATCTGGAGACATTCTGTTTGCTCTTCCCTGAAGCCCCCAAAGCGTCTGGGCTCTGATCTCGCCAGCTGGGCTGCCCCCCATCACCTGGGGTTGTAGGTGGTGGTCTTGAGCCCTGTGGTCTTACAGTACCATTTAATCTTCTTACCCTCAAATCTCATTCCTGATGAAAAATTGAACTCCTCTGTAGGGTGGCATACAGGGTCTAGCCCATGTATCTTCCTGCTTTAAAAAAATTTTTTTTATTAAAATGTTTAATATTTTCACCTTGACTTTAAAATGTTGCTCTAAAAAGTTAGCATGTGCCCTTCACTACTCCATCTTGCTCATTCTTGCTGGGAGACCCATCTCTACAGCAAAGCTCAGAGTGGGCTCCTAGAGTCTTCCCTGCTCAGTAATATTTAACGGTTCCACATTGCCTGAGATATCCCTCAGTGACCCCTCAGAACCCTCCAGGATCTGCTGGCTCCTTTTGCCACTGTGATCTCACACACATGCACAGATGCACACACACACACACACACACACACACGCAAATGACCATTCGGTCACATCTTCGGTGCCCAGGCTCTGACTTCATCTATGGCCTTGCCTTGTCCTGGAGAGCTCTCCCTGCTTGTTTCTCCTAGGCGTTTCCCCACCTGTCGGCTGGAAAAGTGCCAGCTCCTCTGTGTACCCGCTGACACTTCTGTTTCAGCCCAAATGGAAGACCTGGGCTTGAATGATGATGCTTCTGAGACATAATCAAAGGCTAACTGCTCCAAATTGTTTCCTGATCTGAAAAACTGGGGCAGGAATGAGAACTAAATAAGGTCAATAATAAAATACACTTAAAATTAAGTAAAAATCAAAAGACTCAGTTAACACTTGTTCTTTTTCCTTTTTACTCATTTGTTTCCCTCCCTGATTGTACATAGCAAGGTCTCAGTGCACGTTCCTGGAAATGAATTGGTTCACATAGGACTGTGCTTCAATTTGATATAAATGATACAATTCACTCGTCTTAAAGAGCAAGACCAGGGCTTCCCTGGTGGTGCAGTGGTTAAGAATCTGCCTGCCAATGCAGGGGACACGGGTTCGATCCCTATCTGGGAAGATCCCACATGCTGCAGAGCAACTAAGCCCCGTGCGCTACAACTACTGAGCCTGTGCTCTAGAGCCCGCATGCCACAACTACTGAGCCTGTGTGCTGCAACTACTGAAGCCCGTGTGCCTAGAGCCTACACTCTGCAACAAGAGAAGCCACCACAATGAGAAGCCCGTGCACCACAACAAAGAGTAGCCCCTGCTCGCCGCAACTAGAGAAACCCTGTGCACAACAGTGAAGACCCAACACAGCCAAAAATAAATAAATAAAAATTTTAAAAAAGAACAAGATCATTATTTCTTATAGGAAGTCAGGGCGGTTGCATTTATCAGATCTTATTTTGCCCAAATGTTCTCTCTGTTTAATCTGCAGAGTCTATGTAGTGTCCACAGGGTCCCTCACACATGCTGGGCGCCCAGTAAATCCTTGTGGAGGGGTGGATGGCTTCTCTTTACATAATACGTAGTCGCTCCTCCTACCTCATCTCCCTTGGGTGAACTTCTGGGAATCTGTCTCTCCCTGGAGACACTTAGAGTGGACAGCATTTGTTGTAAGTGGCTGGACTGAAGCGTCCCTGTGAAGCTACCTGACACCTCTCTTGATGCATGGAGCCTCAGACAGTCACTCAGGAGCCTTGGAGGAGTCTGTTCCAGCTACTTCCCTGAGCCCTTGACTGATGCCAGGGGCTGCAGACCTGCCCGCTTTTCCTGGGAAAATCATCAAGGCTTGTTCTGTTATTGCAGTATAATTGCTTTACAATGTTGTGTTAGTTTCTCTCACACAGCAAAGTGAATCAGCCATACGCATACACACACCCCTCCCTCTTGGACCTCCCCTCCCCCTTCCCGCATCCCCCCCCCACCATCTAGGCCATCACAGAGCACCGAGCTGAGCTCCCTGTGCTATACCGCAGGTTCCCACTAGCTATCTGTTTTACACATGGTAGTGTATTTATGTCAAACCTAATCTCCCAATTCGTCCCACCCTCCCCTTCCCCACCGTGTCCACACGTCCATTCTCTATGTCTGCCTTTCTATTCCCGCCCTGCAAATAAGTTCATCCATACCATTTTTCTAGATTCCACATATATATGTTAATATATGAGATTTGTTTTTCTCTTTCTGACTTACTTCACTCTGTATGACAGACTCTAGGTCCATCCACATCTCTACAAATGACCCAATTTCATTTCTTTTTATGGCTGAGTAATATTCCATTTTATATATATACCACCTCTTCTGTATCCAGTCATCTGTCAACGGACATTTAGGTGGTTTCCATGTCCTGGCTATTGTAAATAGTGTTGCAGTGAACATTGGGGTGCATGTGTCTTTTTGAATTATGGTTTTCTCAAGGTATGTGCCCAGTAGTGGGATTGCTGGGTCATACGGTAGTTCTATTTTTAGTATTTTAAGGAACCTCCATACTGTTCTCCATAGTGGCTGTATCAATTTATATTCCCACCAACAGCGCAAGAGGGTTCCCTTTTCTCCACACCCTCTCCAGCATTTGTTGTTTGTAGATTTTCTGATGATGGCCATTCTTACCGGTGTGAGGTGATACCTCATTGTAGTTTTGATTTGTATTTCTCTAATGATTAGTGATGTTGAGCATCTTTTCATGTGCCTCTTGGCCATGTGTATGTCTTCTTTGCTGGAATGTCTATTTAGGTCTTCTGCCCATTTTTTGATTGGGTTGTTTGTTTTTTTAATATTGAGCTCCATGAGTTGTTTGTATATTTTGGAGATTAATCCTTTGTCTGTTGCTTCATTTGCAAATATTTTCTCTCATTCTGTGGGTTGTCTTTTCATCTTGTTTATAGTTTCCTTTGCTGTGTAAAAGCTTTTAAGTTTCATTAGGTCCCATTCACTTATTTTTGTTTTAATTTCCATGACTCTAGGAGGTGGATCATAAAAGATGTTGCTGTGATTTATGTCAAAGAGTGTTTTTCCTATGTTTTCCTCTAGAGTTTTATAGTGTCTGGTCTTACATTTAGGTCTTTAATCCATTTTGAGTTTATTTTTGTGTATAGTCTTAGGGAGTGTTCTAATTTCATTCTTTTACATGTAGGTGTTCAGTTTTAACAGCATCATTTATTGAAGAGGCTGTCTTGTCTCCATTGTATATTCTTGCCTCCTTTGTCATAGATTAGGTGACCATAGGTGCATGGGTTTGTCTCTGGGCTTTCTATCCTGTACCACTGATCTGTATTTATGTTTTTGTGCCAGTACCATATTGCCTTGATTACTGTAGCTTTGTAGTATAGTCTGAAGTCGGGGAGCCTGATTCCTCCAGCTCTGTTTTTCTTTCCCAAGATTGCTTTGGCTATTCGGGTTCTTTTGTGTTTCCATACAAATTGTATAATTTTTTGTTCCAATTCTGTGAAAAATGCAGTTGGTAGTTTGATAGGGATTGCATTTAACGCGTAGATTGCTTTGGGTAGTATAGTCATTTTCACTGTATTGATTCTTCCAGCCCAGGAGCATGGTATATCTTTCCATCTGTTTGTGTCACCTTTAATTTCTTTCATCAGTGTTTTATAATTTTCTGAGTACAGGTCTTTTTCCTCCTTAGGTAGGTTTATTCCTAGATATTTTATTCTTTTTGTTGCAATGGTAAATGGCATTGTTTCCTTAATTTCTCTTTCTGATCTTTCATTTTTAGTGTATAGGAATACAAGAGATTTCTGTGTATTAATTTTGTATCCTGCAACCTTACCAAATTCATTGATTAGTTCTAGGAGCTTTCTGGTGGCATCTTTAGCATTCTCTATTTATAGTATCATGTCATCTGCAAACAGTGAGAGCTTTACTTCTTCTTTTCCAATTTGGATTCCTTTTATTTCTTTTTCTTCTCTGATTGTCATGGCTAGGACTTCCAAAACTATGTTGAATAATAGTGGCGATAGTGGACATCCTTGTCTTGTTCCTGATCTTAGAGGAACAGTTTTTCACCATTGAGAATGATGTTTACTGTGGGTTTGTAGTATATGGCCTTTATTATGTTGAGGTAGGTTCCCTCTATGCCCACTTTCTGGAGAGTTTTTATCATAAATGAGTGTTGAACTTGGTCAAAAGCTTTTTCTGCATCTATTGAGATGATCATTTGATTTTTATCCTTTAATTTGTTAATATGGTGTATCACATTGATTGATTTGCGTATATTGAAGAATCCTTCTATCCCTGGGATAAATCTCACTTGGTTATGGTGTATGATCTTTTTAATGTGTTGCTGTATTCTGTTTGCTAGAATTTTATTGAAGATTTTTACATCTATGCTCCTCAGTGATACTGGTCTGTAATTGTCTTTTTCTGTGATATCTTTGTCTGGTTTTGGTATCAGGGTGACGGTGGCCTCATAGAACAAATTTGGGAGTGTTCCTCCATCTGAAATCTTTTGGAAGAGTTTGAGAAGGATTCGTGTTAGCTCTTCTCTAAATGTTTGATAGAATTCGCCTGTGAAGCCAAATGGTCCCGGACTTTTGTTTGTTGGAAGATTTTTAGTTACAGTTTCAATTTCATTACCTGTGATTGGTCTGTTTATATTTTCGAATTCTTCCTGGTTCGGTCTTGGAAAGTTGTACCTTTCTAAGAATTTGTCCATTTCTTCCAGGTTGTCCATTTTATTGGCATATAGTTGTTTGTAGTAGTCTCTTATGATCCTTTGTATTTCTTCAGTGTCAGTTGTGATCTCTCCTTTTTCATTTCTAATTTTATTGATTTGAGTCCTCTCCCTTTTTTTCTTGATGAGTCTGGATAAAGGTTTATCAATTTTGTTTATTTTCTCAAAGAACCAACTTTTAGTTTTATTGATCTTTGCTACTGTTTTCTTCGTTTCTATTTCATTTCTTTCTGCTCTGATCTTTATGATTTCTTTCCTTCTACTAACTTTGGGTGTTCTTTGCTCTTCTTTTTCTAGTTGCTTTAGGTGTAAGATTAGATTTTCATTTGAGATTTTTCTTGTTCCTTTAAAAAATTATTTATTTATTTATTTACTTTTGGCTGTATTGCGTCTTCGTTGCTGCATGCTGGCTTTCCTAGTTACGGTGAGTAAGGGGTTACTCTTCGTTGTGGTGCATGGGCTTCTCATTGCAGTGGCTTCTCTTGTTGCAGAGCATGGGCTCTAGGTGCACGAGCTTCAGTAGTTGTGGCACACAGGCTCAGCAGTTGTGGCTCATGGGCTCTAGAGCACAGGCTCAGTAGTTGTGGCGCATGGGCTTAGTTGCTCCGCGGCATCTGGGATCTTCCCAGACCAGAGCTCGAACCCATGTCCCCTGCATTGGCAGGCAGATTCTTAACCACTGCACCACCAGGGAAGCCCTTTTCCTGTTTCTTGAGCTGAGACTGAATTGCTATAAACTTCCCTCTTAGAACTGCTTTTGCTGCATCCCATAGATTTTGGATTATCATGTTTTTGTTGCCATTTGTTTCTAGGTATTTTTAAAATTTCTTCTTTAATTTCTTCAGTGATCTCTTGCTTATTTAGCAGTGCACTGTTTAGCCTCCATGTGTTTGATTGCTGTTCTGGTTTCATTCAAGGTCTGATTGGGTGAAAATTTCTCCTGCATTTGAAAGCAGATTGGCAGGGAGGAGGGGGCAAGAGGAAGCTGCTGCATTTAATGGAAGGAGGCTGGGCTTGGAGCTGGTTTGATGGCCTCTCTGCATAGGGATAAGGACATTGGGGTTGGAGCCAGAGTGATTCCCAGCACTCCTGGTTTCTAGTTATGGAGCCTTGGAAAAGACACTTAACTTACCTGAGTCTTCCTTTCCCCAGCTATAAGGTGGGAATCATAACAGAGGCTGACTCTTCTCTGAGTGCTCACTGTGGCGTGCCGGGTGCTGCTCTAAGCCCTTTATGCATATAAGTTAGTTTAATCCTAATAGCAGCCACACAAGGAAGATGCATTTACTAGCTATTAATATCCGTCACACAGATGAAAAAAGGAGGCCCAGGAGGTCAAGTGACTTGCCCGAGGCCACGTGGCGGGTGATGGAGCCAGCCCGTCCTGCTGCTTCCTCCAGTCCCCTGCCCTCTCTCCAGGCCTTAGAGCACTGGCACTAGGGAGACTCCCTACTAGCCACACTTTGTTCTTCAGAAAGGGCTAGGCTGGCAGAGCATCCGGGTGAGGGTGCGTGGGAAGGAGTGGGGAAAGGTGGGATGAAGGTTTGTCTTCTGGCTCTTGTGTCAGGGCTGCCACTGCAGACAAGATGCCAAGAAGGTTCCTGGAACCAGTGGCTTCCAAGTGCTTTCCCCTCATTCTTGTCCTGCCAGCTGGCCATTGAAAGCATTGGAAGATTCCCACGGAGTGACCAGGTTCGGAAGCCGAGAGGGGTCAGGGGAGGTGGGGAGGGAGGGAGACCCTCTCCTAGAGGCTCCAGGAGCCATGTGGCCCAGCAGAGCTCCAGCTCCAAATGTGCTTCCAGACTGTAGGACGCTGGCAGCAGCCCCTCCCAAGTTTTCAGCCCTTCTTTCTGTCTCTCTGTGTTTCCCTTCCTTTCCCCGTCCATCTCCTGATGTCCTCCTCTCCTCTTTACCTTTCCTTCCTCCTCCCCTCCTCCCCTCACCCCTCTTCCAGCCCTGTTTCCACTTCTTGCCATGCTTCTTGGTTCAACAGGCATGGATCCAGTCCCTGACCCTGAGCTGGGGGTTGGGGAAGAGGAACGTGACCCAGCCAGGGCGTGCTTTCGCTCTCTAGTTCCCTCCTTGTGACACCCTCTGTCTGCGCTGCACAGTTCCCTGCCCCCTCAGCCTCCCTACTCAGAGCCCCCCCCCCCACAAACCGCAGCGGTTTGGTGCCAGCGAAGAGGAGGGTGAGGCGCACGGTGAGGGGCATTGGAGGAGGAGCTCACTGGCTGGCCAGCGTTTCAACTGTGCGCGAGTCCCAGCGGAGCCTCCCCTGAAGGTGTGACCACTGCACGGACCAACCTGGTCCGGAACAGAGGGGCGCAGAGCCCCCTCCCGCCACCCCACGAGAAGGGAAATAAAGGCAAAGCAACAGCCAGCCATCAGACCTCTGGGTCCCCCACACCCTGCGCCCCCCTGCCTAGCCTCAGGGGCTATAGCCGGTGCCAGGGGCAGATCTGCGCCGGGAGCGGGACAGAGAGCGCGTTCAGCACCCTGGAGAGCGCCGCGGGCGGTGGCCTCTGCGGCGGTGTCCGCGCTCCGCCCTCCCGGGAGGCGCCCCGCTCCGCCGCGCCGCGCCTTGGTCGGTGCCCTGGGAGCCCGCGCTTTTGCCGCGGCTCTGAGCGCCGCTGCGGACCTGCCCGCCGGCTCCGGATCCTCGGACTCCGCGGGCGCGCCCGCTGCCCCGCCGCGCTTCCCCCCGCTCGCCCCGGCCTGAGCCGCGCCGCGGCTGGGTGCCGGGCGAATCGCTAGCGCCACGGGCCGGGGAGAGGCGGTGCCGGCGCCACTGCGGACCTGCCCGCCGGCTCCGGATCCTCGGGGGCTGGCCGTGTCGCCGCTGTCCAGCGCGCCGCCGCTGCTCTGAGCCTCCGGAGCCAGCTGCGCGCGCACCTCCGGCGTCTTCCCGGGGAACCTGTCCCCGGGCCCCGGGCTGCCGCCGGCGCCGGACTTGCACTTCACGCTGCTCGGCGTGCTGCGCGGGCGGTCGCCACAGGGGCCGGGCCCCTCGGCTTCCGGGACACGTTCTCGGCTTCCAAGGCTGGCGGTGGGTTTCCCGCTGCGCCGCGCCCTACTCCCCGAGCCTGCCACCGCGCGACACCCACCTGCTGCTGGCCTACTGGTGGGGAGGGTCGCTGGGCTTCGAGCTCACCGCGCGTCTGCGGGTGGCCCGGCACCGGCGCCTTCGCGTCCTGCTCGCTGCGCGGGCCTTGGCCTCCCTGCGCCGCACCAGCCGCTCAAGGTGCTGCGGACGACACTAGGTCCCTTTCAGCCCAGCGACGTGGTCACCACGCAGGTAGCTGACCCCCCACCCCCAGCCCCGAAGGCCGCATCCGAGCTCCTGTCCTCCCCTGGCAGGTGGCTCGAGGGCTTCCGCTGCGCGCTGCTCATGAGCTTCCATGGTGGCTTGTTTATACACTCCTCTGTGTGTCCACACGCCCAAAGGCATGGGTGTTTCTCATGTCCCTGTGGGACATGGGTTGCAGCAGACAGGACATTTTGCACCAAGCTGTGAGGTCTGTGCCATGGGGGAGGGTTGCCCCCGCCCTGATGTAGGGGCATCGGCCACGCCCATCCTGGGGCAGGTGGGTGTGGATCGGAGCCCTCCCCATTTCTGTCCTGCTGACCCTGTGCCTTTGCCTGACCTGGGGACTCGAGTCTTGGGGCGGATCTGCCGGGTTCCGTCGGCTCACTACTTGGCAGGCACGTGCCCACTGACTCTCCAGCTGGGGTCGCTGCGAAGTGTTGCCTTCTCCCACCTGTGCACGGAGCTCCCGCAGCCCCTGCCCCACGCTGCCCCCTCCCCATGTCCCCGCAGGCCCAGGTGGCCTCTCCTCACGAGGGTCCAGCCTGCTCCCCGCTGAGCGGATCTTAGTTCTCTCTGCGCTGAGCCGAACGAAGCGCCGGGGGGAGGGTGGGGGAGGGGCTCAGAACGGAGAAAGGGGGAAAAGACTGTCCCCTCCTTCCTTCTCCCCGCCCGTGCCTCCACGACTTCACCTGTACAAAGGAAACCCAGCTCTCCATTGCTCTTTCTCTCTCTTGTTCTGTCCCTCTGTATCCCTTGGGCCCGAACGTCCCCTTGAACCTGCCTGCTTCGGCTCTTGGCTCTGGGTGCAGCTCTATCCCATGCCCTCCTGGGCGCCCTGACTGCTGGCCTCTCCTCTCCCTGCAGCAGAAGCAGCGCTGCCCGGGGCTGCCAGGAAGACCGGCATCTTCAGCGGGTCCTTCATCACCTGCTTTGCCCCGTGCGTTGTGACTAGATGGGTCTTGGCTGTCAGGCCCCCGTCCTGGGAACTGCTGGGCGGGCTGGGCTCCGGCGCAGTCGGCCTCTGAGGTCTTCCAGCCGGGGACCTGGAGGGAAGCCAGCATCCACGGGCTCCTCCTCGACACCGGAGGCACCAGGGGCCTCATCTCAGCTCCTGTCAAAGGCGCTGGGACTGGGATGTCCCCAGCCCCACTTCCTGTGCTTTAAATGAAGAGACTGCCCCCTCCCCCCGGGAGACTGAGCCGGGCACAGTCAGCACGTCTGAGGCGGCCCCTGGCTCTTTCTCGTCCTAGGAAGTTTTCATAATCAGTTAGGCAAACGTGGGGCCATCTAAGCCTGAAACTCAGCATCCCCTGGGCATGGGTTGCAGGCACCCTGGGTGGAGGGCCAGGCAGGGGCCTCAGGACTGTCACACCTGGGTGAGTGGTCTCTTTGCTCCTCCTCCCATCCCCTTCCCTGGACACCCTGGCCTGGAGCTTGCAGGAGATTGGGAAGGAGCCCGTGTCAAGGGTCTTCTGGGTACCACTGTCAAGGTCCTGTGATGAGGGCAGCGTGGGTCTGCGTTCTCGGGATTCTCGCTCCGTGGCCGGGGCCCTGCTGCGGTCAGACTCCCTGGGTGGCCCTCACTGCCCCCGGGAGGAGCTGATGGCCCTCAGCCTCACGGGGCTGGGTCACCCGTGGCCCAGGCCACAGCCCGGGGCAGAAAGCAGGCACGGGGCGCGGGTCCAGGCGCCCGGCTTTGTTCACACAAGGTCCTCCTGGGGCTCTAGGACACACTGTGAGGTCAGGCTGTCTGTCTCCTCAGGCCATTTGGTTTGTGTGGGAAGAGGTATACATTCCCCACAAGCTGACGAGGGGTGTCCCCGAGCGCCTCTGCTGGCCGGAGGGGGCTCCCTCCTCCCTGCCACGCTCCTGCTGAGAACCGGTGCTGGGGGGGGCGGCCCAGTCACGTGACTCTCGGCCACTGACCCCGTCTGGCTCAGGCGCGTGGTGCGGGTTTCTCCTGGATCACAGGCACCACGCTTCCTCACGTGAAACCCGGCAAGGACTCCGGTTTGGGGAAACCGCGTGCGAGCCCTCGCAGGCGGAAGGAAGGGTGGTGTTCTCCACGAGCCAGCGGTTTGCCTGACCCAGGATCGCGTCTGCGTGTGCCCACGTGTGCGCGTGTGCGTGTGTGCACGGCTACACACCCGTGTGCGCGTGTGCCTGTGTTTAGGACACCAAGCCCGAGTTTGAACAGCCCGAGCCAGGCAGCGCTTCCCGAACACGAACCTGCCGTGCTGCTCGCAGGCTCGCTCCCGGGACGCCTGCGCCTGAGGCCCAGAGCCACTCAGCCAGAGAGCGTCGCGGCTGCCATGTGTACTCCCCTGTGGTTCTGTGGGTCCGGAAACGCCCAGACCTCTAGCGCACAGGCGTGCTTGCGTGAGCGAGGTCACTGCTGCCGAACTACCTGCCGGGTTGCTCCACAGGCCGGGGGGGCTGGCGCCCTTGGTCACCGTCAGTGCTCGCTTTGTCACGGCGGGGATCGTTTCGGCTCCAGCCTTGGGCTCGTGGCTGCGGGGCGGCCCTCGGACAGTGGCTTGCCCTCTCTGAGCCCGTCTCCCCACCTCCTCTCTGAGCTTTGCTGTGATGCTTCAGGGTGGTGCGTCCGCAGGCCAGGTACGCGGAGGGCCTCCTGTGAGTGACAGCTGTCGTTACGGGTGGGGTGACTCTACACCCGCCTAGGGTCTGCTGCGGGGGCCCACGGTAGCACGTGTTGTTCCAGCCCAGTTGTTACCATTGCCCCGCGGGCCTCTCAGAAGCGTCCGGGTTAGGGAGTTAAATTCTCTGGGGGGTCGAGTTTGGGGCTCCCACTCCTCGCGTCCGACCTCCCGTGGTCGGGATGGGATGCTCCAGTGCGGGCAGGGGCGGCTCCCCTGACACCTCTTGCCGCGGCCTCCCTTCGCTCCACTTCAGTTAACCGTGATCCTCGGACGCTGCACTCGTTGGCCACACCTGCACCCCGTCTGCCTTTTTGGGGTCTGTTTCCTCCAAGGGGTCAGAACCTTGACGAGGGAAGGACACGCAGAGTGTCTGTGTCCCAGCCTCTTCTGATGAGGACGTCACAGCACGTGGACCCCGTCCCCATCTCCCAAGGCCACCGCTGGGCCTCTCGATGACAGTCACGAGAAGGTCAAGAGGGTAACAGCAGCGGGTAGAGCCCAGGAGCCCAGGGGCCAGTGGCCGGGGGGCTGGGCGCCTCCCTCCCCCACTGCGGCCACTGTCCTCAGCCCTGGAGCCCAGAGAGGGTGGGGCTTCCCTTGAGTGGTCCGTCCAGGGCAACGCTCCCGGGTAGGGCCACCCTCCGTCCCTGTTGCCACATGGACCCAGGGCGCAGCGTCCGGGAATCGCGTGCCCGTCTGTCATATTTCACCGTTCAGAGAGAGAACGGTGCCCGGCGTGGAAGTCTGCCCTCAGCCGACGGAGGTTGTACAGGTGAGTGAGTGAAAGAATGAATGCACGAACGGATTCCATTCCTTCTTCAATCCTGTTCGCCACTGTTTCCTTCCTCCAGGCCCCGTGCCATCCGCTGCAGAACCAGGCGTGATTGGGGGCGGGGTCGCCACGTGCTAAGATGGGCTGCCTGACAGGGGCCCGCCCACAGGACCCTGCAGAGCCCGCAGCGCTGGCCCCCGCCCAGGTCCTGGCAGAGGTGGGTCCTGACTTCGTTCCTTCCACACACACACACACACACAGCAGTCAGCTCTGCCGGCCTCTCAAGGCGTTAGTAACAGGTTATAGCCTGGTGGAGCCTCCTTGACAAATTCTTTTCCAACTAACTGGGTGTCGTTGGCTGCTTTGGCTGATTCTCCAGCACCTCCCGCCAGCAGGATATATTTAAGTGCTCATAAAATATAAGGTGCAATTCAAGTAAAGCAAATTACTTGAGAGAACAATAGCCCTAGATATGGGGTCAGGAAGCAGTGACAAAATAGACTACTCAGGCAGTTCAGTGAAAGCCATCACTGCAGCCCCGGGCGGTACGCTGCAGACACGAGGGGCTGGAGGGTTTCGCTGCCCTCATTCACAGGAGGCATGTGGACCCAGAGCCCACGGGGCTCTCCCGGGCACCCCCAGTTCTTGCAAAGGAGAGCGTGGTCGCCTGGTCTGTGACTTCAGAGCCAGGCCATGAATCTGCAGGTCGAACCCGCTTCTCCTTCCTGGGAACATCCCCAGGGTGGGAGAAGCGTGCCAGCCAGCGGGGCTGGGCCCCGTGCCACCCCCATGCACAGGCTTGCAATGTGAAAATCCGCTCTTAGAGCCTTAAATCCACTTGAGGAAATGTGTGCATCCTGTCCTGCTGAAAATGCCACGGTTGGAAAGAGACAACACTTATTAGAGGTGGTGGCTGTTCCTCTCCCTCTTTTGCCTTCCCTGAAGCCCCACGGAATTTTCTAGAAGACCGCTCAGGGACAGGCCCCTCCCGGGGGAGTGCTGTTAGCTGTGTCTGTGCTGGGCGTTCTAGAACATTCTCTCTCTCAGCTGATGTGGCTTACTCACTGTGTTGGCTCTCTTTTTTTTTTCTTTATAAATTTATTTCTTTGTTTATTGGCTGCGTTGGGTCTTCGTTGCTGCACGCGGGCTTTCTCTAGTTGCGGCGAGCGGGGGCTGCTCTTCGTTGCGGTGCGCGGGCCTCTCACTGCGGTGGCTTCTCTTGTTGCGGAGCACGGGCTCTAGGCGCACAGGCTTCAGTAGTTGTGGCACGTGGACTCAGTAGTTGTGGCTCGCGGGCTCTAGAGTGCAGGCTCAGTAGTTGTGGCGCACGGGCTTAGCTGCTCCGCGGCATGTGGGGTCTTCCCGGATCAGGGCTCGAACCTGTGTCCCCTGCACTGGCAGGCGGATTCTTGACCACTGCGCCACCAGGGAAGCCCCTGTGTTGTCTTTCATCCTGGGCTTGTAGTCTTTTTTTTTTTTTTAATTTGAAAGATACTTTTCATGTGCACTTAAATGTATTGCAAAACGGTGTTGTGTCCCAAGAACTTTGTGAACCAATAAACACTTTATTCAAAGAGCCTCTCATTTCTCTGGGAAGGAGAAAAGGCTGCCTTTGCATTAGCCCGAAGCCAGCAGTCTGTGAGCAGGAGGGCGGGTCCCCCGCTGGGCCTCCAGGATGACCCCGAATAGACCCCGCACCACGTGTGCTGGGAGGGGCACTTGGTTCTCCTGCAGAGCTCGTGCTTCCCCAGTGCTCAAGCCAGCGGCACCCAGCACAGCACATGCTCTTCTGGGGAGAGTCCCTGGCTCCTCTCCGATGCTCAGAGGACCTGCAACCCACAGGGCGGGAACGACTCGCCTCTGCACAGAGGGTGGCTGCCAGCTTCCTTGTTGGCAACTCCAGGCAAGGGCTGCATGAGAGGAGGACGTCTCTCCAGTGCCTGGCAGGGGCGGCCCCGAGCCTGTGTCTGGAGAGCCCTCATGTTTGAATTAAACATGGTAAATTTACGGAGCTAAGCGCTGTCCCAGAGGAAGCATGGGGAGGGACTTCTGGGGAGGTGGGGCATGGGGGTGGCTCCCGGAGGCTTTGATGCTTCAGCCAGGCACTGAAGGAGGGGCGCACAGGAAACCATCTCCAGCCGGCGGGGAGTGGATTCCCATCACCTATGGGCTCCTGGCTGCTGGGCACCCACCCCTGGTCCTCAGGAGCCCCTTGCTGAGCTCAGTCTCTGGCCGAGCGTCCTTCGAAGGGTGAAGTGGCAGACAAGGAACGGCAGAGTCTCTGCGCTTTCCGAAACACCGTGCGGCTTCCCGCCCAGAACCTTGTTCTGCAAGCAGCCACCACGGGCTCATCCGCCGGCCCAGGCACCCGAGCGCTTGCAGACTCCCGTTCCCTGCGTCTTCTGGTTCATCTGCCCCGTCCTGATGCGCAGGTCTCGCTGCAGGCTGCCTCCACCCCCCTCTGGCGCATTATTCGGAGGCAGGGGTTCAGTGGAGGGGGAGGATTTGGCCCTTGGAAAGGGTTAACCTTGCCTGTGACTTGCCCCCGACGAACGATTTGGATGGTTTGGGTCAGAACGAACGATTTGGTGGATCAACCTCTTGGCTAAAGAGCTTCCTCAAGAGGTTGTTCCTTCCAACTTCATTGGAGAGGAAAGAGGGTAGTTCTAGAGCGGATTACCAAATTCTTCTCACTGGGTCTTTAAAAACAACAGCTACCACTGATCTTTTTCATCCAAGACACAAACGCCTCTGGTTTAAAGCTGTGCCGTTACTGTTACGCACCACGCAGGGAGAAAAACAAACCGGGTGGGAGGGCGGTGATCGGAGGCGTGAGGCTGACCACCCAAGGGCTCAGGCTCCGAACTGAACCCGTCGCACGAGGGGACAGCCAGGAGGCTCACCTGTGCCCGCGTGGGCGCGTGGGGGTGAGGGAGGGGCAGGCAACACATGTCCCCCAGTACGGGCGTCACCAGCTGCCACTTGGAAGACTGGGGTCTGCATTCACGCTCCCAGGTGGGCCAGAAACCTCAGAGGGGAAGTCAGAGGAAAGTGCCCGGAGACTGCCCAGAGAAAGCCCCCTTCCAGGGGCTTCCGGAAGGACAAGCCTGCAGTCCACGCGGGCAGAGGGTAGCACGGAGGCCGGCGCCCCAGGCTCTGGAGGTGCTGACGTGAGCGGCTCCTTCTCTGAGCCAAGGGCGCATCAAAGCCCTCTTCCCACGGGTACTCCACAGTAGGTACTGTCACCGTCACCCCAGCCTCTGGGCTAAGAGGCTCGTCCCAAGTCTCAGGGCTGGCTGACATCTGGCTCCAGGGTCCGGCCTCCCTGCCAACCAGGACAGTTGGTGAAGGAGGCCCATAAAGGCACCTGGCTCCAGAGGGGGTCTGGGCCGACGGCGCAGCTGGGGAGGGACCTGCCCCAGCGGACGAGGCTGGGCTGAGGACCTCCGTGGCCGGCCCGCGGCGTTCCCGGGGCTCAGGGCACGGGCACAGAGACGTGCGCGCCGGCTGGACCACAGCTGTGGGACTGTGAGAAGAGGCTGGCGGGCAGATGTGCGCACATCTGGATAGCAGAGTGAGCACCTGCCCAGCTCCTTCGTGGGTGGGGGCGGGGGAGGGTTTCAAAGGCGTTGGCTGAGCTCCCAGGCGGTCCTGAACCTGGGAGGAGACAGGGGCTCTAGGAACCACCTTTTTCTCACCTTGGGGCTGAGGTCCCGGGCCTCCCTCCTCCCGGGCCCCTCGGGCCTCCTGCCCAGATGGCTCCTGGTGGTGCGGGCAGGAGCCTGGGGGTGGGGAGGGGAGTGGGAAGGGGCTCTCTCGCACCCCCAGGCGTAGACAGGTCCCCCTGGAGTTAAGAGAGTCTGCGCTGGGCTCTCCGGCCGCCTCTGAGTAGCTTCTGCCCTGTCATCTGGTGGGGGCGGGGGGGGGGATGGAGGAGACACCCCAGTGAGCCTTTATGCCACCACCTGGACCTCTAGTGGCTCCTTTAATGGGCTGAGTGGAGGGACTGCCACGTTTCACCGAGGACCCCTGGTGCCAGACTCGCTGCCAGGTCCTGCTGGGAGCAAAGCAGGAGGGGGCTCCTCCCCGGGGTGCAGGCTCAGAGGTGGGGAGTCACCCAAGGCCACCGAGGAGCTGCCTCGCCCCCACCCCCGACCCTTCAGGTGCATCCACAGCCTGCGACAGTGCGGGGAGGTGGGGACGCCCCATCACTCCTCTCCTGGGACCCAGGCCCAGAGCTGGCGCTGATTTGGCCCGGCTCCCTGACGGTTGGGTCCAGCGCGGGCCAGGACCCCGTCTTGCCCACAGGCCCCTCGGGTCCAGGAAGCAGGGTTCGTAGGCAGGATCAGCAGGGCCTCTGGAGGTCAGGTGGGAGGCAGCAACCGAGCCCCAAGGCGGGCACCCACCCCTCGGGGCGGAGCACCGGCCCGGAAGCGGGCTGAGCGCTCCTCGGCCCCTCCCGCCGCATCGCTCTGCGCGTTCCTGGCGCCGCCGAGCTGTAACCCGACTCCGCGCTCGTGGGGGGCGGGAGCCCGAGCGGCGCTGCTGCGCCCGGGCCCGAGTGCCACATCACTGCCCGCCACCCTGCGTGCCGCCCACCATGCGGCCCTCGCCGCCGCTCTTCGCGATGCTGCTCCTTGCCGCCGCCCGGCCCTGGTGCGAGTCCCACCCGGACGCCGCGGGTAAGGCCGTACCGCCCGCGCCCTGGGGTGGAACTCGGCGCCCCGGACCCGGGAACGTTCCCCCGCGTGACCCACGGTCCCCAAGTGGGCACGCTGTGACCTTGGACCTCGGGGTCTGCCCAGGAGGGGGCAGCCGGCTCTCGGAGCGCATCCAGGCCGGGACCCCCGCGCGGAACGCACAGGCAGCTAGCTCGGGGGCGGCGGAGGTACCCAGTGCTCTGGCAGGGGGTTCTTCTGGGTCTGGGCACAGCGGGCAGGGCGCCCTGCAGGTGGGGCCCGAGGGAGCAGGTGCCAGAACTTGGCAGGAGGAGAGGTCGTCCGAGGTCCCCGGTCCTTCCAGGAAGGGGGCGGCCTCTGGGCAGGGCAAACTCTTGACCCCTCCCTCCCATCTCTGTGGCCTGGACAACAGCATCTCCGGAAGTGGGCGCAGAGGGCCTGGGAGGAGGGGGTAGGATTCTGGGGCAGGGGGAGGGGGAGAGTGGCGGGGGCCAGGGACCCTCCGGGGGCGGCGCGCCTGGGGGTGTGGGGGGTGCCGGGCTGAGGCGGGGGCTAGGGCTCCCGTCCTGACCACACCTCCCGCTCTGGAGTGGGCCTCGGTTTCCCCTTACGTTTAAAGGTGAGGGTGTATCCAGTCCTCTGCCCTCAGGGTTCTGAGCAGCAGCAGACATCTGTGCCCCTGGAGGGCGGGGGTCCCCCGGGGCACAGGGGTCTAGGCGTCTCAGATTCGGAATCTCTCCAGCGCTGGAGGTTTGTGGATACCTGAGAACTTGCGGGCACCAGCCAAGTGGGTGTGCCAGGAGCAAAATGCCTCCCTCAAATGTGCCAAGGGCCATCTTTTCCTTTTCTTCTCCCTCAGCCCAAATTGAATTTTCTCTCCTCCTCTGCTCCGCTTCACCTTCCCCCGCCAACCCACTTGCTACAGAAAGACCCGGGCCAGGCAGAGTGTGTACGTGTGTGTGTGTGTGTGTGTGTGTGTGTGTTCACACGCACACCTGCACATCTGTGCACGGGATGCAGCTGGAGCTTGCGTGGTGTCATGGATGGACCCTCCCGTGAACCCCTGAGGCCCCAGGAAATGTCTAGAATTATAGGCTTGTCAGGGATTACAGCCCCCTCTTCCAGGAAGCTCTCCCTGACCTCCCCTTTTTCCAGGGAGAAATGCAGCCCCCTCCTCTGGACCCAGGTTGCCCCTTCCTCACCTGGAGGGATGGGCAGGGCGGAGCTCTGTCCTCCACTCCACGGTGGTGTCAGTGACTGTTTCTAGAATAATTCCTTCCTCTCGTCGGGTCTTCTCCTTACAGATGAGCATGTGTGGTCCCTGGAAACCCAGTGCCTTTTCCGGACCGCACGCTGACGTGGGCAGGGCCAGGCAGCTTGAGTCCAGGCTTTTATGTCCAGGACTATATCCAGGTCCGCACTGTCCCAGGGCTCAGAGCGGGCCCAGACCCTTCCCCACCACCTGTCCCTCGCCTCCCTCAGGTCTTTATGGGGAGCCTGGGGTTTGAGGCAACTTTCATGTTCCTAGGGGCCAGGCAGGTCTGGGTTCAAACCCTGAGTCCTCTGCACCGCTGTGTGGTCTCGGGCAGACGGCCGACCGCTCTTACAGCATCTATTATTGTTCCTCGTCTTTAAGACCTTCAGCCCCAGGTCAATCTTGCTCCCTTCGTTGAAGACATGCTGACACCTTGTGGTCAGGAGGTGTAACGGTCACGTGTGGACGGCTCAAACGCAGCCTTTGGACCAGCGCTGCCCACCAGGACTGATGCCGGCTACATATACATCATTTCACATTTCCCAGAAGCCACACGAGGGAGATAATAAGAAACAGGCGAAATTAACTTTAATAACAAATTTTATTTAACCCAGTATATCTGAGACATTGATTCAGTATTTTGTCATCGATGTAAAAATTATGAATGAACTGTTTTACATTCTTTTTTAAGTGCTAGATCTGAAAGTTGACATTTGGTGGCTGCCGTCCTGCACGGCGTCTCCTCTCCTGACGCCACCTCCGGCCCAAGGTCCCCAAAGGCGCCCCCTGGGGCTTGCTTATCCTTATGGCTTGAATTGTGTCCCCCAAAGACATGTTGAAGTCCTAGCCGCCCTTCCCCCATACCTGTGGCTGTGACTTTATTGGGAAAACGGGGTCTTTGCAGGTGTGGTCACAGTAGGAGGAGGTTGCACTGCTTTAGGGGGCGCCCACAATCCAATGACTGGTGTCCTTAGAGGAAGAAGGAAATTTGGACACAGACACGGCAGGAAGGACGTGTGGTGGCAGAGGTAGAGAGCAGGGTGATGTGGCCACAGGCGAGGGTTGCTGGGCGTGGACGGTGGAGGAGGAGGAGGAGCCCCCCCCGGCCCCCGCGGAGGGTGTGGTCCGCCAGCAGCTTGATTTCGGGCTTTTGGCCTCCAGAACCAGGAGAGGAACAATGTTTGTTGTTCCAATTTGTGGTTCTTCGTTACGGCAGCCGCAGGAAACGAGTCCACCCATCTCTCTGTCTTGTTCCCGGTCCCCACCCCACCAGGCATCGCTGTCTGGCAGGAGGGTCACAGCGGGCCGTCCCTCCTTCTCCCCGGGCGACCCCTGGGCCCTTACTGAGGCCCCGGCCTCAGCACCACCTCATCGGACCCTCCAACAACGGTGGGCGCTCTCATTATCGTCCCCATTTTACAGATGAGGAGACTGAGGCACAGACAGGAGCTTAATTCCCAAACTTCAGTTTTCTCTTCTGTGACTCAGGGAGGCTCGAAGCCACGTGAAACCGGGAGGATCCACTTGTCAAATCCACTCAAATCCAGGCGGGCCGTGTGGCATCTGAGGGCTTTGAAGGAGCAGGCGTGGGAGTAACTGTGCTCCGGCCTCCCCGCCACGCGTCTGCCTGAGGCCAGCAGAGGCCCCAGGGCCAGCGGGGCTTCTGCTCACTGGGCGCCTGCCGAGAATCTGAGCAAATCTTCACGTCCGCCCCGCTCGGCCCTGGGCTGGGCACACGGCAGGCGCAGCCTCGGCGTGGCGTGGTGGGTGCAGGCAAGAGGAGGGGGCGGGGGCCTTGGCTGGAGCCATCGCCTCGGGAGGCCTTGGGCTCCTGAGCTGAGTCGCGGCGTCCGTGTGGGTCCGAGCTCGCGCGGGCTGCGAGGGCGGGTCGGCTGAGCGTGAATTCTGAGTGTGGGCCCTGGGCACGGATGCTCCCGGGGGGTCCTGCTCCAATGGCGTCCTTTCATCTGTTCTCCCGACATCAACGCAGGCGAGCAGATAACACTTTAGACCATAAAGGCGTGGAGTCGGGTGATGGAGCCGGGCGGGTGCGTGGAAATTCCCAGGCTGCAGGCTGAGGGCAGGTGCCTCACTCAGCGCCAGCCGCGTCCCGGCGGGCATTGCAGGGTAGCCGAGGGCACGGGTGGTGGGCACACAGCAGCCCTCTCTGTTGCATTAAGGGTGGCAGTTCCATTGCCTGGACACTTTAGGAAAATGATTCTCTTGCCCGTGACTTTGCCAAGTGGTGGCAGCCGCTTAGGACAGCCTGAATCCTTGGCTCACTGGGTGGTGAGAGGCGCCCTGAACGTCTCCACCCCGTGGGAGCTCTGAGAGCTGGCCCGAGGGGTCAGGGACTGTGGCCGCCTAGCCCACGGTGGGGGAACCGTGTGCAGAGGTCCTCACGGGGGACTGCCTGGCTCCCGCCGCGTCCCCGGCCCTGGGCACTGACGTGCTCAGGCAGGTTTCCACGACCCCCAGATCTTAAGGTGAATCCCTAGAAGCAGCTCCCCGCCCCCTCCCCCCTTGCCGTGGTCCAGGTCTAGTTCCCGATGAGGTTACGGGGCTAGGAACAGCCTTTCCCTCTGGTCCTAGCCTCCTTACCCTGCTCCTCCTGGGCTCCCCCTACACCCACTTCCCTCTTTCTTTTGGTTTGTTTGTTCGTTTCTTTACTTACTTATTTGCCCCTGGTCTTAGTTGCGGCAGCCGGGCTCCTTAGTTGTGGCATGTGAACTCTTAGTTGCGGCGTGCATGTGGGATCCAGTTCCCCGATCAGGGATCGAACCCGGGCCCCGTGCATTGGGCGCTTGGAGTGTTAACCGCTGCGCCACCAGGGAAGTGCCCTCCCCGCCACCAACGCTTTCTTATTTCCTGCTGCTCCGCCACCCAGCCTGCCCTCCCCCTCCCAGGACCCCTGCACCAGCTGAGCTTTAAATCTGATTTCCGTCTCTTGGAGCCAGTTTTTTCCTCTTAGCTCTCACTGAGCACTCGGGACCTGCCTCTCATGGGGAGGCTGGCAGGTAGTGTTGGTGGAGGTTGGTCTTAGTGGCCTTCCCAGGGGTCTCACTGTTGGGTCCATGTGTCTGGGCCTCGGGGAGGACCCTTGAAACCCGCAATGCCAAGGACAGTTCATGCGTTGGTCCTCTTCTCAGGAAACAGGAGAGAGCGCACTGTAGAGTGTTCTGGAGGGGAGAGGGCCACTGCCTGCCTGTCTCTTGGGGGAACTTGGAATGACGTGGGGTGAGAGTCACTGACGGGGTGCAGCCCCTGGTACAGCCTCCGAGGGCTGCTTGTTAAATATTTGGGAATTTGGTGAGAACTAGTTCAGCCGCGGGAAGCTGAAAGTGGCCACAGTGGAGGTATTCACGCCACGGTGATCGGCCAACACTCTGAGCCAGGGCTCTTTCGTCCTGGCCGTCTTCCGTTACGGGAGTCGTGTGGCCTCTTCGAGACTCAGTCTCCCCTCCTGTGGAATGCGGGAGGACGGCCACGTGGACCTCAGAGGGTGGCTGTGAAGGGGAGGGTGGCCAGGGGGCTGGGGGGCCTGGCCAGGACCCAGTGAGAAGCAGCAGCGCCTTTGCGATGGGCAGGGGTCCGCTCCCCTGATAGCACCGCCCTTTCTCTCCCCAGACGGACGCCCCAGGGCAGCAGCTGCGGACGGCGGTATGGTACACGGACTCCCCGGTTTTGTTTTGTAGGGGTGATGCAGACCCTTCACACTATCAAACTGTTTTAGGGGGTGGAACCCACCGTTCTAAAGTGGGTGATGTGGGCTTCCCTGGTGGCGCGGTGGTTGGGAGCCCGCCTGCCGATGCAGGGGACGCGGGTTCGTGCCCCGGTCTGGGAGGATCCCACGTGGGCCCGTGAGCCGTGGCCGCTGAGCCTGCGCGTCCGGAGCCTGTGCTCCGCAAAGGGAGAGGCCACAGCGGTGAGAGGCCCGCGTACCACCACCAAAAAAGAAAAATAAAGTGGCATCAAAGTGTTTTAGGGGGTGGAACCCACCGTTCTAAAGTGGGTGATGAATAAGGAGGCCCATCGATTAAATCCAGACCCGTTTTAAACAGCTAGAAATTAGACAAAACGAGACACGGAGGCCCTTCCCTCTGCGCAGCTGGGCTCCCGACCCTGACTGCCCCGGGCTCCTCCAGAGGGTCCTCCCATTCCCCTCCCCCGCCGCTCCCCCCTTCCCCCCCCCACAAGGCGGGATCTAAGTGGGCTGGGTTCCGATCGTGAGGTGTGCACACACCCGCTGCACTGGCTCTTTATCCCGTGTGTTCCCAGTTCTGTGCCCGGCACCTGCTGAGTCCAGGGCTGGGACAAGCCCCTTCCCTCCCTGGCCCTGAGTTCCTCCTTTGCAAAACGAGGAAGGGGATTCTGGTCCCGGGATGATTTTGGAGGTGACGTGGGGTCTGATCGAGCAGAGGTGCTGAGAAGCAGACGTTTCCTGAATGCTCCTCCTGTCACATTTAGGCATCTGGTGTATTCTAAGTGGACGGACTGGAGTTTTTTAAAAAGTAGGACAATACTTTCCCCGTACAGAGGTCAATGACATGCCCTAACGTGGCAGACCCTCGGCCGGGGTGGCCTTCCTGCACCCCTTTGGCAGATGTGGAATCTGAGACCCAGAGCAGCCTGCCCTGCCCTCTCACCAGTGAGCCCTGGGAGCCTCCTCTGGGCCTCCCACGGGCCCTGGCCTCTCCCTGCCACGCCGCAGGGGCCCATCCCGTGGGCCCCGGCCCTGAGCGGGGTCGGCTTGGGTAGAGCAGGCCCTTCCTGGGCGTCTGGGCGGGCCATCGTGGGAGGGAGTGACGTGGTGACCCCGCCTCCCCCAGCTACGTGCGTGGACCTGCAGCTCCAGACCTGCAGCGACGCCTCCTACAACCAGACGACCGTCCCCACGCTGCTAGGGCACCGGTCCCGGAGGGCGGTGGAGTCCAGCTCCGAGTACCTCCTGCTGAGCGTCCTGCACCACCTCCTGGAGGGCCAGTGCAACCCGGACCTGCGTCTGCTGGGCTGTGCCGTGCTGGTGCCACGGTGTGAGGGCGGCCGCGTGCGCAGGCCCTGCCGGCACGTCTGCGAGGCGCTGCGGGACGCCTGCCAGCCCGCCTTCGACGCCATCGACATGGCGTGGCCCTACTTCCTTGACTGCGGCCACTACTTCGCGGGCCAGGAGGAAGCCTGCCACAACCCCCTGGAGAAGCTGCGAGGTGGGCTCTCGAGTCCCGTGGTGGCGGGCGGCTGGGGGTCGGGCGGGAGGTGCCTGGGCCAGGGCGCCGGCACGGAGGCCCTGGATGCAGGTGCCCGGCTGGGAGGCCAGAGGCGTGTGAGTCCCCGACGGTGCCCCTCCCCCACCATCAGAGAACAGAGCGCACTGTTGTGAGGAGGGCCTGTCCCCCCGTGAGGCCTGCCCGGCGAAGCCTGGTGATGCCTGCGGTCAGTCCTGAAAGATCACACGTAGAATACTGGCCGGGAGTGGCAGCCGGACTCCTCAAAGTGGGGTCCGTGGAGCCCCAGGGGAGAGGGGAAGAGGGGCTGCAGGGATGGGCTCTGGTTTCTCGTGTGGACAAACCAGTGGAGGTGGGATGGGCAGCCCTGGGTGGTGGTGAGCCCCCCGTCTTGGGGGGTGTGCAAGGAGCTCCTGGGGCCCCGCTTGGCAGAGATGCTGGAGGGGGCGGGGCATGCAGACCAAGTGCCTCTGCGGGCCTCCCTACCCCCTGGCTGGGCTTCCAGACTGGGTGAGAAGTCATAGCTCCGGTGCACAGTGGAACCCACAGCGGCCTCACTAATAGAACCCTCTGTGCCTCCGCCGCCCCAGTCAGCAGCCACTGGTCACACGTGGCTCCCGAGTGTGACTAAGGATCTAAATTTTGATTTGATTAGATTGTAATGAATTTGAGCTTAGATGCAAATAGCCACATGTGGCCAGTGTGTGACACTGGGCGGTGCAGAATGGCATCGGTTTCTGGCTCCTCACGTGCTCCTGTCATGGAGCTCACGGGGAGCTTCACGTGATCTGGGACCAAGTCCTATACACGTACCGTCTCATGAGAGCCCCACAACGACCCTGAATATTGGTGTAGCCATTTTACAGATGGCAAAGTGGAGGCTCTGGGAAGGCCAGTGGCGGCAGGCAGCCGGCTCCTGCCTGGTGGAGCTGGTGTGAGCCAGGCCAGTCACACTGATGGGTGGATCCACCTGTCCTCTCACCAAACAGCTCTTGGGCACCTGCTGTGTCCGTGGCTCCCGGCTGGGACAATGAGGATGGCGGGGGGTGGGGGACACAGAGGTGCCTTGGGCTGGCCTCCAGTGAGCCCTGGGGTGCAGCTCAGCTGCTCGCTGGCTGTGCGGGGCTCAGGGCTGATCCTGGAGCTGAACCTGGGGCTCTGGGGGGTTCCGTCCTCCTGCAGCTTCTGGGCGATGCGGTGGCCCGTGGGTGGCACCCTGCCGGCAGACAGGGGCCATCTGCACGTGAGGACGCAGGAAGCGTGGACGGCGGGGGCAGCCGGGTGGGGGACGAGAGGCAGGGGAAGAAAACCAGACATGTCCCTGGGGTTGAGCCCGCCCGCCCTGCGAGAGCCCGCGGAGTGGGCTGGGGAGTTTATTCTGGGCGATTCTGCCACCAAATTGTCAGTTCCATCTGCTTTGCTTCTCCCTCGGAAACCGTTTTGAGGAGACACAAGACCACAGGGCAAGTGAGACGCTTGGGAAAAGCGTTCCCCAGTAGCGTTCCCCTGGGACCAGCCACGCAGAGCCCCCGGGGAAGGGGGCGGGCAGGGGCCTCTGGGGCCGGCCTTGGGGGGCTTATGTGGGTGGGAGGGGACAGCCAGCTGGCCTGTGGATCGGGCTAAAAATCATCCTTCCCTCGACCTGGAAGGCCAGGCATTTCTCCTAAGAAAACTTTAAAATTGGGGGAAAAGCTTTTCTCTCGCCCCCTCCCTTCCTCTTTCCCTCCCCCTCCCATCCCCCTCCCTCTCTCTCCGCCCCCCCCCCCCCAGCAATCATAGCTTGATGCTCCCGGGACACAGAAACACCCAAAGTCAGGCGGCAGCAGCTGAACGGAGGTTCTCCTTGGGTTGAGGGTTCTGTCGGTGTGCCTCTTTCGCGCTCTACTCTTCTGTGTTCCGTAAAGTTTCCAAACTATCTACATATGATCGTTATTCATAGTAGCGCCAGGAGCTGTGTTGCTGTATACATCTGTTGGGGGCTGTTCTTAGCTGTTGGGATTAAGCAGTATAAAGAGAGCTTTCATCACCAACAAACACGGACTGGCCGGGGAGCCATCCGAGGGGGCCGGGTGGGTCCCGTCCCCCAAGCTACCACGGTGCAGCGTGGGTCGGAGTGAGGGCGCCGGGAGAGGTCAGGACCCCTTGTCGTCATCGTGGGGGTGGGGTGGGGGGAGGGGGGCGGGCGGACCCAGGCCCAGCTGACCCCCCGGCACCCGCGTCCCTCCCCCAGGAGGCCTGGACATCATCGAGGAGGCGCTGCCCTCGGGCTATCCGCCAACCTTCCTTCGCTTCACCCACCACTCCTACGCCCAGATGGTACGCGTGCTGAAGCAGACGGCAGCCCGCTGCACCCACGTAGCCAAGACCTACAGCATCGGGCGCAGCTTCGACGGCCGGGAGCTGCTGGTCATCGAGTTCTCGAGCCTGCCTGGCCAGCACGAGCTGAGTAAGCCACTGTCGCCGTCGGGGGCAGGGCTCAGAGGCCCGGGCCGGGAAAAGGCTCTGGCCTGCTTGGCCTTGGGGTGCACGAGCCAGATCCGGGATCCCGATCAGAGTCCCCGGTGTCTGGGGGACAGGGCGTGGGCGGGGGCTTCGGGGTGTGCTTGGGGCACTGGGGTGCAAGTCCCGTGCCACCGGGCATGCGTGCCCGCCGTCACAGCCACGTCGCTGGGAGGAGAAGCGGGGAGGGCCACGGCCTGGAGAAGCGGGGGCTGCACAGGTCAGGGGGCGTGAGGTGGGGGTGTGCGGTGGCTGCGGGCACGTCGCGCCTTGTGCGTCTGTAGTGCAAACCTAACTGTGCCTTGTCTGTACCTTTTGTTGTTTTTGCAACCTTGCCCTGGCACCCCCGGACCCCAGGCAGGTATGTGGGGCTCCGGGTCCCGGCCCTTGACGTCTGCTCCTTCAAGTTGCGCGGTCCGCACTCAGAGAGTGACGTGAATACCGCAATCTTCCCATTTATTTAAAACCCACGTCAGTTTCAGCTCGTATCGGGCTGAGGTCCTGTTTGGAGATGGGAGACCACGTGGAAAGTGTCTCATCTCACTGTCCCCAGGGGCCGTGTCCTTGCAGGGCTGGGGAGGCGTCAGACTCCACCACAGTCCTGGCTCTTCCGCCATAACTGAGAAGGGCCTGCAGCGCGGGTACTGAGAAACCATCACTGTGACACTGAATCTCAGGGCCAGGTCGAGGAAAGGTAGTGGGCCCTGGGGGCGGGGCTCGGGGGTCTGGCCCAAGAACCCAGATGTTCTAGCAAAGACTCAGCGCCCTGGCTGCAGCCTGTTTCCGGGGTGGCAGGGAGAAGATGACCACGAGCCCCCCCTCCGGGGCACTGAGAGCATCTGGCGCAGGGGCCCCGTTCTGGCCTCTGCTGGGGAGTCGATGGGTGAGGGTCCCAGTCCTTCCTCATCTGGTCTCTCAGCTTGTCTGTCCCTGTGACTGTGGAAGTCAGACGGGATTGGTCTAGAAACAGCCCCACTTGACCTTGCTCCTTACCCCTCGTCTTGGTTAAGTGGCTCTGGCCCCTTTGCTGGGCTGGCCACAGTCAGCCAGTTTCCATCCTGGTGGCTTGGGCGGCACGGACGTCATGAGCCCTAAGCCCTGTCTCCCGTCAGGGGCCAGAGGTCATCTAGCCCCACTCCAGCCTCCAAGGCCCAACCTGTCTCCTACCCCTCCAGCCCTGGGCTGAAGACAGGACTCTGGCTTTCAGACAGATTGGCCTGCAGCTTTGGAACATGTGGGTGAGGGGTGTCCCCTGTGAGAGGGTCAAGGGCAGTGGCTGGTGTGGAAAGCTTCAGGGTTGTTTATACCCTTAGCATGTGGGAGGGACATGGCCGCTTGTTCCCACAGCTGGCAGTCCTTGGGCTGCGCACAGCCAGGGAGGGAGATGCCATTTTCCATTTTCCAGGTGAGCAGTGTAAGGCTCAGAGAGGAGAGGTGACTTGTCCTAGGTCACACAGTTAGTAAGACTGTCAGGCTCCTGGTCTACTCTACCATCCACCCATCCGTCCATCCACCCATCCACCCATCCATCCATCCATCCACCCATCCATCCATCCATCCATCCATCCATCCACCCATCCATCCATCCATCCACCTATCCATCCATCCATCCACCATCCATCCACCCATCCACCCATCCACCCATCCATCCATCCATCCACCTATCCATCCATCCATCCACCATCCATCCACCCATCCACCCATCCACCCATCCACCCATCCATCCATCCACCCATCCATCCATCCATCCATCCATCCACCCATCCATCCACCCATCCACCCATCCACCCATCCATCCATCCACCCATCCATCCATCCATCCATCCACCCACCCACCCATCCACCCATCCACCCATCCATCCATCCATCCACCTATCCATCCATCCATCCACCATCCATCCACCCATCCACCCATCCACCCATCCACCCATCCATCCATCCACCCATCCATCCATCCATCCATCCATCCACCCATCCATCCACCCATCCACCCATCCACCCATCCATCCATCCACCCATCCACCCATCCATCCATCCACCCATCCATCCATCCACCATCCATCCACCCATCCACCCATCCACCCATCCATCCATCCATCCACCTATCCATCCATCCATCCACCATCCATCCACCCATCCACCCATCCACCCATCCACCCATCCATCCATCCACCCATCCATCCATCCATCCATCCATCCACCCATCCATCCACCCATCCACCCATCCACCCATCCATCCATCCACCCATCCATCCATCCATCCATCCACCCACCCATCCATCCACCCATCCACCCATCCACCCATCCACCCATCCATCCATCCACCCATCCATCCATCCATCCACCCATCCATCCATCCACCCATCCATCCATCCATCCATCCACCCACCCATCCATCCACCCATCCACCCATCCACCCATCCACCCATCCATCCATCCATCCATCCCCCCATCCATCCACCCACGCATCCATCCATCCATCCATCCACCCATCCATCCATCCATCCACCCATCCACCCATCCATCCCTCCATCCATCCACCCATCCATCCACCCATCCATCCACCCATCTATCCATCCACCCATCCATCCATCCATCCACCCATCCGAGGGCCAGCTGCCTCCGCATCTAAGCACCAATGTACACCCTACTCCATTGCACAAACGTGAAGAGTGGCCATGAATGAAATTCCCACAGACCAATTATAACTTATATTATTATTAATCAATATCTTTGATCCATCATGCTAATAGTTATGGCTAGACATCACAGATGAGCTCAACAAAATTGATGACCTTGATGAGACCTCATTAGTCACACAGAAGCCTGGGCCTAAACGAATAGGAATAGGTTCCAAAACAACTGGCCACCCTTGCCGTGTGGGCCCTCAAGTCTCTGGGGACCCCGGGGCTTTGAGACGAGGCCCCCAGGTCACTGTATCGCCCCCCAGTGGAGCCCGAGGTGAAGCTCATCGGAAACATCCACGGCAATGAGGTGGCGGGCAGGGAGATGCTCATCTACTTGGCCCAGTACCTGTGCTCTGAGTACCTGCTGGGCAGTGCCCGCATCCAGCGCCTGCTCAACACCACCCGCATCCACCTGCTGCCCTCCATGAACCCCGACGGCTATGAGGTGGCGGCCGCTGAGGTGAGCGCCCCCAGGCTGGCCCCGAGGCCGCTGCCTTCCACCCTCCCCTGTTCGATCACCCGCTAGCGGTGGTGCGGGCTCTCTGTGCGCGAGGACTCAGCGGGCATCCACATCCGCGAGGTCCTGCTTGTGGGTGGGGAGGGCGGACAGACGCTGGTAGTTCTATGGTGGGTTAATAGGTGCCACGCACCGTGGAAACAGGATGACGGGCCGGAGCGTGTGCTGGCTGGAAGGGGGGGGGCGACTCCGGGAGGAGGTGACCCTGAGCAGGGACCGCGGGAGGTGGGGGGCAGCAGTGCAGCCCCGGCGAGGGGTATTCCAGACGGAGAACAGCCGGTGCAGGGCCTGAGGTTGGAGGATCAGCCCAGAGGCCGTAGAGACGGCAGAGGAGGTCAAGGGCAGCTCCCAAGTTCATCACGTGAAGCCAGAGAGAAACCACAGCCCTGTCCGCGACTCTCAGCCCAGCCCTGCGCCTCCCTCCACAAGGATCAGGGCGGGCGCGCTGACCCCTGGTGGGGGTGACCTGTGTGCTCAGGGGGCCGGCTACAACGGGTGGACGAGTGGGAGACAGAACGCGCAGAGCCTGGACCTGAACCGCAACTTCCCCGACCTGACGTCCGAGTACTACCGCCTGGCCTCGGCCCGTGGCCCGCGCAGTGGCCACATTGCCATCCCACAGCACTACTGGTGGGGTAAGGTAGGAGCCGCCGCGCGCCCCTCTGATGCAGCCGAGGGTCTCTGGGTATTCTGGGACCCTCGGGCGTCATCCTTGCCAGGGCAGCGGAGCCTGACGGTTCACAGCCTCAGCCTCTGAGCCTCGGTTTCCTGCCTGCAAAGTGGGGATGGTCCTCACCGGGCCGCCGGTGGGGTGGGGGGAGCGTGTACTGAAAGCACCCGGCGTCTGGCAGCTGCTCAGGGGCAGTGCCCCGGAGGGCTGCCTGGAGGGGGTGGCATCCCCAGGAGGTGGGCGAGAGCGTTCCAGGCCAGAGGACGGGCACATGCCAGTGCCCGGTGGGGCCTGAGCGGAGTCCTGAATCTTGGGCGTGGGGCTGGGTGGTCGGCGGGGACGTGCCTGGTCCTGAGCACTGCCTCATCCGCCTGGGCAGGTGGCCCCTGAGACGAGGGCAGTGATGAAGTGGATGAGGACCATCCCCTTCGTGCTCTCCGCCAGCCTCCACGGGGGCGACCTTGTGGTGTCCTATCCCTTCGACTTCTCCAAGCATCCCGAGGAGGAGAAGATGTTTTCTCCCACGCCTGACGAGAAGGTGAGAGGCCGGGCCGCAGTGCTGTGGGTGCAGGAGAGGCAGCAGTGTGGGTGGTGCCCTCGGGGCCCCGGGGTCCGTCTGGTTCTGAGCGGGTGAAGCCCATGGAGCTCTGAAACATCAGGAGCCTTCTAGGCCCACCTCCAAACCCCCTCCTCCAGGAAGCCTTCCAGGCAGCTGGAAGCAGCCCCTCCCTCCTCTGGCTGCCCCCCCTTCCATCAGTGTCCCATCTGTCTGGGAGCTCCTGGAGTGGGGACCCTGGCCGAGCGCCCTCCCCCCAGGGCGCCCGCTGTCTTCTGTCCTAGGGAGGCTGGGGTTCCGGGCGACGCCGGCAGAGGGCAGCGCTGCATCGTGCGTGGCGCCCGGCTGGCTCCCGGCGCCTCCCTCCTTCTGGTGGGTCCGGCCAGTTTGTTAAGTATCTGGTACCCTGGGACTTGAGCACGTAGCGGGATCGGAGTAGGAATTTTGGCCCCACGGTCACCTGGGCCCTGAGGAGACCCTTCCCACCTCCAGGCCTGTTTTGCTCGCTGCTCAGACCAACAGGGCCTGAGACCCGTGATGATGGCCAGAGCCCTCACCAACCCCGTTCTTCCCTTCCCCGGGGGCACCCCCTGCCCTGACCGATACTAGAGGCTGGTCTTCGGGGAAGGGCATGGGGGTTGAGGAGACTGAGGCCAGGCAGGGGGTGATCTTCGGTGGGTCACAGCCGAGTGCATTGGCGCTTAGCTGCCCCCACTGCCCTGTTGACCCCCCGCCCCCAGGCCAGCTCCTGCCCTCCCTCCCCCGTCAGGAGGCAGGAGGCTTTCCTGCCCTTCCGGGAAGACACAGTTCGATAGTCTTTCCTTGACCAGCCTGGGGAGGCTTGGGAGGGTCTGAGCTGTCCGCTTGGTCACTCAGCAGGCCCCCTGGTGGACCGGACTCGGCGTGGAGAGCGAGGCCTGGCCTCTGCTGCCTTCTCGCACTTTCCACCTGGTACTGGGGGCAGGGCAGGGAGGGTGGCACTGGTCCTGGACAGACAAGTGCCCGGAGCTGGCTCCCCTCCTGTTCTCCCCCTGCGGCCACCCAGAGGTCAACCCTGCCTCGCCCAGTCCCTCCCTGTGTGTGGCCGGCCCCATGGCCACCGCAGCGAACAGGACTGGGCCCTGCGCTGAGGGTCCTAGATTAGGGTGGGAGACGGAGCCAGAAACGGGAAAGGATGAGAAGGCGTGGCCTGGCCAGAACAAGGGGCTGCCCAGGAGGCCGGGGTCACGCAGGGATGGGGTGTGCGTGTGTGTGTGTGTGTGTGTGTGTCTGTGTGTGTGTATGTGTGTGTGTCTGTCTGTCTGTGTGTCTGTGTGTGTGTGTGTGTCTGTCTGTGTGTCTGTGTGTGTGTGTGTGTCTGTGTGTGTGTGTCTATCTGTGTGTCTGTCTGTGTGTCTGTCTGTGTGTCTGTGTGTGTGTCTGTGTGTGTGTGTCTATCGGTGTGTCTGTCTGTGTCTGTGTGTCTGTGTGTCTGTCTGTGTGTGTGTGTGTCTGTGTGTGTGTGTGTCTGTGTGTGTGTGTGTCTGTGTGTGTGTGTCTATCTGTGTGTCTGTCTGTGTCTGTGTGTCTGTGTGTCTGTCTGTGTGTGTGTGTGTCTGTGTGTGTGTGTCTATCGGTGTGTCTGTCTGTGTGTCTCTGTGTGTGTGTGTGTGTGTGTCTGTGTGTCTGTGTGTGTGTGTCTATCTGTGTGTGTGTCTGTGTGTCTGTGTGTGTGTCTGTGTGTCTGTGTGTGTGTGTATCTGTGTGTCTGTCTGTGTGTCTGTGTGTGTGTGTCTGTGTGTGTGTGTCTATCTGTGTGTGTCTGTGTGTCTGTCTGTGTGTGTCTGTGTGTGTGTCTGTGTGTGTGTCTGTGTGTCTGTGTGTCTGTCTGTCTGTCTGTGTGTCTGTGTGTGTGTGTCTGTGTGTGTGTGTCTGTGTGTCTGTCTGTGTGTCTGTCTGTGTATCTGTGTGTGTCTGTGTGTGTGTCTGTGTGTGTGTCTGTGTGTCTGCCTGTGTGTCTGTGTGTCTGTGTGTCTGTGTGTGCTGGATCCTCAGCCTTCAGGCGGAGTTTAAGGAGGGTGTCCTCAAGGGGCAGCTACCGCAGTGGAGCCTGAAAGAGCAGGTGGAGACCGCCAGACCCCCAGGGGTGAGCGTTCAGGGGCCTGTGAACAGTGGGGCTGGGGAGGCCGGCCTCCTCCAGAGCTGGGGGCGCAGAGCCCGTGCCTCCTGCGATCGTTCCTGCACTTGTGCATTCTTGCTCCCACTCATTCATTCGGCCCCTCGTTCACCCCCTCCCTCATTCATTCATTGATTCGCTCCCTCTCTGACCACTACAGCCAGCACGTGCCCAGCACCCGGACGGGCGCCGGGTTCTATGCGTGGAGCTCAGCCAGGGCCCCCTGGGTGGCTGGCTGATCTCCGCTGTGCCTGGCCTCCGCCCGCTGTGCTGTCAGAGGTCGGGGCCAACGCCTGGGTGAGGCCTGTGTCCTCCAGGCAGGAGGAGCCCCTGGCCTCTGGACTCAGTATCTGGATCTCCGGGGCAGGTGCGTGAAGACACCTGTGGGGGGAAGTTCGCCCCAAGGAGTCCCCGCAGAGTCAGAGCCCTGAGCAGTTCCCCACCAGCCGTCAATCATCCATCACCCATCGATGCTCCTTTAGCCCCGCAGCCAGTGGCGGTCTCTGTGGAAACCAGGGTCCAGGAGAGGCCTGGGGAGTGGGGGCACGTGAGGAGGGCTTGGCCAGGGGGACCAAGTCACGCCCCCAAACTTCCACGGAGCCCGGTGGATGGGGGCCGGCGCCTCAGGGCAACGTCCAGGCCAGCCAGGGCTGCCGGCCTCGCCCCCCTCCGTACCCCTCACACCTGCCTTTCTGCCAAAATCCTACTCCCCAGCTGGGCTCAAGCTCCGTCCTGCCGACCAAGCCCTCCCTGCCGCAGCCCACCCCGCACTGGGAGGGAGCTGCGGTGTATCCAGGTCCCGGGCAGGCCGGTCCTTCTCCGTGGCCCTGACCTGTGATCCTAGGCCCCTGGTCAGCCCATGTCTGCCCCGCCTAGCAGCCCACGGCCCCCCACCTTCTTTCATTTTGGGGGGGGGTCATTGTCTCTGTGTCCTTCCCCCACCAACCCTCCACCCCGCCTGGACCCTGGGTGGAGATCCTCCCCTCCAGGTCGGGCCTGTTCCCAGCCGGGCCTGGGGCTCCAGCGCCCTGGGGTTATAGGGACTGGTGGTGGAGGCCCGGCCACAGTTCCGGAAACAGCCCCGCCACCACCTGGGCGCCTGGCTGAAGACGCTCGACCACAGCCCGCGGGTCACAGGGGCCGCTGGCAGGACGGGGGTCCCTGACTGCCGACCTCGGTGACTGGAGGACACGCGTGGGCTTGTACTTTGTTTGGGTGCTTTTTGCTTTGTGTCTGCGGGACCGAGTTGAAACTGCAGTCTTGTCCCTGAGGCAGTGGACTCAACCTTCCCCAAACCCAAGGTCCCGGGGTCTGAGTCGCCGGGAGAGGCTCTCACTCTGGCCTGGAGCAGCTCCCCATTTCTGACCCCACCTGCCCACCTCCCCTTTTCTTAAAGAGGGACGCCCAGCCCAGGACAGAGCTCTCTCAGGGCTGTAGGGCCTGAACAGGCCCAGGACAGGTGGGCGCCTCCTCCATCTGACCTCTGCTCGGAGCCTTCGCCCTGGGTCGGACCCGTGTCCGGTCCTGGGACGTGCAGGTGTCTGAGTCCGGCCTGGGAGAAGGACGTGGCGGCCCTGTGGGGTGGGGCCTGTAACGGGGGAGCTCTGGGCTGGGGGAGGTTAGTGGGGGAGGGGGGCTCTGCGCCACCCGGGAATCGGGGTCGCACCCAGACGGGCCCCGCCCCCGAGGCGCCCCAACAGGGGGTGGCAGGCCCTGCGAGCTACGTCCCAACCGTGGTGGGAACATCACGTGGTTACGGCAGCAGGTCGGTGGGCGCCCGCAGGGGCCGGTTGTCTCCCAGGGAAACAAAGTGACAGCTATCGTAGCCATTCGCTTGGGGGATGAAGTCAGTGAAAATGAGCCCCGCGCCAGCCTCCCGCCTCTCCCGAGGCCTGCCCTCCGCACAGCGGCGGGAAACGCTTTATAAATTGCAAAGCCGACCTCCAGGTACCCTGCCAGGATCCCCACAGGGTGACCCCTTCTCCAGAGGGAGCCCGCGCTCCCTAGCCAGGGGCGTAGGGGCTCCATGATGCGCCCGGGTGCCCCGAGCTCCGGCCGCCCCGCCTCCAGGCCTTTGTGCACGTGCTGTGCCCTCGGCGTGGACCCTGCCCGCCTCCCCCCCGCCCCCCGAGCTACCGGTGGCCCCCGTGGTGGCCCCTCCTCACCCCACTTCCGCCAGCGCTGAGGGCTCCGGCAGAGTGCCCACCTTCCGGCCTTGCCCTCGAGGGGACCTCTCTCTCCATCTCCTTGCCAGATGTTCAAGTTGCTGGCCAAAGCCTACGCCGACGTGCACCCCATGATGATGGACAGGTCGGAGAACAGGTGTGGGGGGAACTTCCTGAAGAGAGGCAGCATCATCAACGGCGCAGACTGGTACAGCTTCACGGGAGGTGCGCCCTGGACCGGCGGGGCGGGGCGGGGCGGGGCGGGGCGGGCTGGCGCCTCCTCCGACGGCTTCTCCCGGGAGCTCGATTCCGGGAGCGCAGCGGGGACGCCTCACGTGCGGGGAGACTCGCGCTCTGGGGTGCGGGGATTCGGGCGTGGCTGACCTTAGTTCACGCGCCACCGTGGCGGGAGGGCTAGACTGTGACTCCCCCATTGCCGTTTTTGTGGTTTATTTAATGGTCCCTTAACATCTCACGGTTCCACCCGTGACCGGTTCATTTTTGCCTTTTGGGGTTTAGTAGGGAGGGTTGCCCGATGGTCTATGGGATTCCCCAGTTACATGTGAACTTTGGAGAAGTAGGGAAGAGTTTTTCGTTCCGTGTAAGTGCTGCGCACGTGCCAGATATCGCGCGGGATACACTTATGCTAAAGCCATAATATTCGTTATTTCTCTGAAATGTGGGAGCGGGTGACGCTCTGTGTCACGGGGACACTGGAGGCTGGGCCCACGTGCTGCCGCCTCCCCTCCACGCCAGCACGACCCTCATTATTCATGTCACTTGGCACATGAGGAAACTGGGCTCAGACGAGAGCAGGACCAGCTCGAGGGCCACGGCACGGGGTAGAGCTGGGACTCACCCTGCCTGTGCCCCCCTTCTCCTGTGGAGGCGGAGAGGGAGGCCCCTCAGCTCCCGTTCCAGAGCCACTTTCACCCCCTGCTCAGCACCCCGGCTGCCCACGATGGCACGTGTGGTCCTTCCCGGGGGGGTCAGGGCGGCTTCTCTCCCTCCCAGGATCCAGACGCACGGGCTCCCTGACCCTCGGGGGCTGGGCTCCGAGTCTCGGGCACGACCTGTTCCTGGGGTCTGCAAAGGCCCCACTGGGGGGCTGAGCCTGGGAGAGGCCAGCTGGGCTCCCCTCCCTCGGGACACGGACCCAGGGCGGGCATGGGGCCAGTGACCGGGGACAGGAGGGCCATCTGCAGGGGAGTGTGGCCTCTCCGTGGATGTGAACGTTAAGTCGGGAAGGTGGCCGCTGGGTACCGGGGTTCGGAGGAGGATCTGAAGCTCCGAAGGCCGGGGCTTCCGCTGCCCCACCGGGGCCCGGGGCTGCCTCAGAGCACGGCTGCAGCTTCTGCTGGACAAGACCTCCCAAAGCAGATGGGGTGGAGGGCAGACACGGGGGGGGGGTCAGCCCCACTTGCTCCGAAGCCTCTGCCGTCTCCCTGGCTGGCCATCGGCTTCGCTGGGCCAGGCTCACCCGGAGAGGAAGGTAGTAGGACCTTCTTCCCTGGGCTGTTCTCGGGACCGTCCAGGTAAATGGACGTTATCACTGGGGGCTCAGGCCAGCGGAGGGCCAGCAGCTTGGGTCCAGGGGCGCGCGAGGCCCCCACGTGCTCCCAGCTTCTCTGCTGGAAGTGGGCTTGCCCCTTACCCCCCCAAGGGGCCGCAGGGCGGCTGCCCGCTCCCTGGACTTGGGTGGGGGCTGTGACGTTCCCGGGCCTCGGTCTGTTCGTCCGGGAGGCGGGGGTAGGACCACAGCCCCTCCCAGCTGCCCGGCCCAGGGCCCCGCGGGGGCCGCGGCGTTGAGAGCCACCCCCTGTGCTGCAGGTATGTCCGACTTCAACTACCTGCACAGCAACTGCTTTGAGATCACGGTGGAGCTGGGGTGCGTGAAGTTCCCGCCCGAGGAGGCCCTCTATATGATCTGGCGGCACAATAAGGAGCCGCTCCTGAACTTCGTGGAGATGGTGAGCTCCGGGCGGCCCCCGGGGCCTGGCACGGGGAGGGCCAGACCCAGGCCGTGTGTAGGGGCTCAGCGCCCGTGCTGTCACGTGGTGAGACTGCACTTGTTTATTCGTTAACCACCTGTGTTCACGAGTGAAGATTCCCCGGCCACCCCGGGGTGGCTGGGGACACCGTGGGGCATATGTAGCAGGGCCCCCAGCACAGGAGAGGCCTCAACAAGGGGAGTGCGGGGACCAGGGCAGCCCGGGAGAGGCGCCTGACCCAGCCTCGGAGGCCACGGCGGTCTTCCTGGAGGAGACGGCACCTGGGCTGCATCTTGAAGAAGGAGGGAGATCAGGTGACAGGACAGGGGCCCCTCTGGCAGGGGGAACAGCACACGTTAGAATTCAGTGGGGCGTTTAGGCCTGCAGGGGTGCCGTGGCCGGAGGAATGGGGCAGGCCCTGGTCGGGGGCGGGCCCGGAGGTGAGGGCTGGGCAGCAGGGTGTCTGTGCGGTCCAGGCAGGGCCTTGCGCACATCTGCCCCTGGGACTCAGAGGGGAGGGCACAGGCTGCCGGGGCGGCAGTGAGGCACCCGGACTGAGGGGTAGCCTCCCCACCGGTTATGGGGCTGAGGTCACCCAGAGGTGGGCAGGCTGTGGGCGGGGGGCCTCGGAGAACGTGTCTACAGTCACCCATCGCTGGACCCTGAGGACCAGGTCTCCCGGTGGCCTGGTGGCCGCGTGGGGACCAGGTGCCGCAGGTCCCGCTGCCTCTGCCAGCCCTGCCTCACCCCTCAGTCTCCCCAGCATGGCCTGCCACCAGGGGATGTGGTCCTGAATAGGATAACACTCACGAAAGGGACACAGGAATTCAAAATGGAACAAGACAGTGCTTTTGTACTACAGTAGACGCCTCTGCATTTTGCTTATCCCCAAGCATTTTTAAGAATCATGAGAATGGCGTGTTGCTGCAGGGTCCTAGGAGGAAAGCAGGATTGCCCGAGGGAGTCGAGGGGCTGTGAGCGCACAGAGCCCTGCAGTTGGTGTCCACGGGGCATCGAATCCGGACGCCAGTCCTGGCCAGGGGATGGGCTGCCCCGTTTTTGAGATGGAGGAACAGGGCTGCTGGGGGAAGGAGCGTGCTGGTCAGGGGTCGCTGGGCTCCCATCCTGGCTCACAGAGGCTGTGATACAGCCAGAGGAGGAGACAGAGGGTCCGAGAGTGACCCGGCGGGTCCAGTGTCACCAGCCACTGCGCAGAGCTCGAACTCAGATGTGCCTTCCCCAAACGCCAGTTCTGTTGTCGAGCCCCCTGCTTTCTAGAAGGATCAGGAACCTTTCTCCAGGCAGGAAGCAGGCCGAGCCTCCGGACCAGCAGCCGCGGCGATAGGAAGGAAGCAAGGCCGCGGATAATAACTGGGCACGTTAGCGCCGTTCCTTCTTTGAGGCTGTGCCAGAGACCTCGCTGCGGGGCCTGGTCATCGTCGGTAATGGCTCGAGGCCAGGCCTCTTGGCTCGTTTCATTTTACGGCTGTCTGGTGAAAATGAGTTTTAAGGAGCCTTAAATGGAGCTGGGATCGCTCCGTGGATATTGTATGTGAAGGCTCGGGGTATGAAGATTTAATAGCAAGCGCGATACCGTGGAAGGGCGGGCAGCACATGGCCGGGCGTGGCCGTCCTCCCAGGATGGCCCCCAGGACAGCTGCCCGGGCCTCCTGATAAGGATCCGTCTGTCGTGTCCACTGAGGCCTTTTGCACCGTGATCCTGACCAGGCCTGGGCGGGGGGCGGGGGGAGGGGGCATCTACCTCCCCCTGGTCAGGAGGGGAGGGGCAGGCGCGCCAACTCTCCTCTGTCCGAGAGCTCTGCATCCCTGGTTCTGCATGAAGATGACTCCTCAGCCCGAGAGCGAGGCCAGACCGAAATCTCGCTGGTGCGTGCTGGCATTACATGAGGCCCTACTGTGTGCTGGCCTCTGTTCTCAGGCTGGGCCGGGGGGGACGGGAAAGGGCAGATGACATCGCAGTGAGGTCAGGGCTGGGAGAGTGGAAATCAAGACTGTGGGACCCCAGAAGAGGCCCCCCTGATGTGGCCAGCCATCGGGGGGGGCTTCCTTGAGGAAGAGGCCTGTGAACCCTGTCTCTAAGGGGGAGAGGAATAGGCCAGGCGAGGGAGCTGGGCGGGTGTTCTGAGCAAAGGATGGGCCAGGATGGAGGCTGGGTGTCCGGGGGCAGCCCTGAAGTCGTGAGGGGCAGCCTCCGGGAATAGGACAGTGCCCACGCGCTGTCTCCCCTCCCCGCCGGCTGTCCCGGCCGCCTGTGATGGGAGCTTCAACCTCTGGCTGTTCGCAGCCTGACAGAGCAGGGGCGTTCAGCGTGATTGCTGCGGAGTATCTTAGGAGAACTGTGCATGGGCTCCGGGCTCCAGGGGGTGATTTCTTTGGAAAGCGCGGCTTCCTAGTCTGCCTGTGACGTGTGCAGGAGCTGCAGGGCGTGTGCTCGGGAACGGCTGTGCTTAAGAGCCCTCAGGAGGGTGGGCCGTCCTGCATCCAGCTCGGCCGCTGTGCCTAATTCACTCTTGTTTCCTGAGGTGGGCGCGGTGACCCTGTGGTACGGATGGGGAGAGTGGGCCGAGATGCCAGGTAGCTTTCCGAGGTCAAGGAGCGGGTTGGTGCCCGGCCAGGACTGACACCCGGGTCCAAACCCTCGGGCCCGTGTCCTCCTGCTGCCCCACGCTGCCTTCGGGACCTCGGCTCAGAGAGAACCTGCCATACCGGCTCTGCCTGTGAAGGCAGGGGGCTCAGATGTGTTCACAGGTGCACGCGAAGGGGTCTGCGGCTCAGCGCTCAGGGCCCAGGAGATGCTGTCAGCCAGACCCCCGAGCTGGGCTGTGGGCCGTTCACAAACCCAGGACGGGGTGGATTGCCGCAGGGGGACCCCAGAGGTGGGCCCACTGGTCACCCTCGCTTCACAGATGAGGAGACCAAGGCCCAGAGCGGGCGTGGCTTACTCAAGATGGCCAGGCGAGAGGTGCAGAGCTGGGCTTAGCCAGGCCGCTTCCCTGGAGACGGGTGGGGACCGGCTGGGCGGGCTGCCGGGCGCTCAGGAGGGTACGTGCCGTATCCACGCCCTGTCCTTGGTCTCCTCAGGTGCACCGGGGCATCAAAGGCGTGGTGATGGACAAATTTGGCAAGCCGGTCAAAAACGCCCGGATCTTAGTCAAGGGTATCCGCCACGACATCACCACCGGTGAGCGCTTCCTGGGGACCACGTGGTGCCGGCACCTGCAGCGCCCAGAGCATGCCCGCCGCTCCCTCCGTCCTGCGCCGGCCTGGGGGGTGAGGGTGGGGACCCCAGGGGTCTGCATCCACCACGAGCTGTGTCTCCTGCAGCACTGGGTGCAGCGGGGGTGGGGGTAGGGCTTGTGCTCACGTCCTGGCTGCCAGTGACCGTCGATGCGGATTCTCAAAGACTACAGGAGGGAGCCCGTTGGTTCCTATCCTAGAGCTTACATCCCACTGATAAGCTGGGGTGCCCATGTGGGCTCCGGGTGCCCTCAGGGATTTCACAGCTGATTTGAAAAATACCTTACATTGTGACGGGAGTTCCTTGTGGAAACGCAGTCCAGAGGAGGGAGGGATTGCTAACTGTGTGGGGGCTGGAATGGTCTGCGAAGGCTTCAGAGAGGTGGTGCTGCCTAAGCAGGGTTTTGAGGGATGAATAGGAGCTTGACAGCGGGAGCAGGCAGGAAGCACATTCCAGGCCAATGCAGAGGTACACCTTTGGGGTCTGCGGCCCTCCAGGCTGATGCCCCCCTGCCCCCCATTACCCATCATCACAAAGCTATCTGAGCCCAGGTCTGAGAGTCATTTCCATTCCATTTGTCCACAGCCCCAGATGGTGACTACTGGAGACTGCTGCCCCCAGGGTCCCACATCGTCATTGCTCAAGCCCCTGGCTACTCCAAGGTCATCAAGAAAGTCACCATCCCTGCCCGGATGAAGAGGGCCGGCCGTGTGGACTTCATTCTCCAGCCGCTGAGGATCGGATCCAGAACGTTCCTTCTCGGGCCACGGAGAAGTGGGCCCAGAGGCGCCGGCCCCCACAGGGAGCCCGAGGAGCCCAGCCAGGATCCCTTGGCGGCCCGGAGACAGCCCGCGGCCGACGGCAGCAAGCCCTGGTGGTGGTCCTACTTCACGTCGCTTGGCCAGCACCAGCCGCGCTGGCTGCTCAAGTACTAGGCACCCCCGCCGCGCCACGCGCTCGCCTGCTCTTGTTTCCATCTTCCAGAGACATCCCACAAAGCCGTTTCTGTTTTAGTAAAGTGTTTCTATTCACCTCCCGCCGTGACGAGAGGCTCTGTGTGTGAGGCCCTGCAGGGAAAGACGTGGTCCCTGGAGGAGAGAGGGTCGCTTGGGCAAGGGCTCCTCTGTCCCACAGGCGGCCAGTAGCGGGGTTGCCCTTCAAACCCTTCTGTGTGTGGCCCATTCCCAGAAAGTGAGGCCTTGAATCCAGAGGGGCCTCTGCTTTACAGACCGGAAACCGAGGCTCAGCGGGGGCCGTGACACCCCAAGGTCACACATGGAGAGGGTGGTGCCGGGCTGGGAGCCGAGACTGTGGGTCCTACAGCTGAAGGTTGTGTGTCTGGGACTGTGTGGAGGTGGGAGACCAAGGAGAAAGGTGGGGGGAGTCTGGCTGGGGGAGTGGGGGGTGAGCAGCAGGTGACCCCTCAGGGTCACAGCCCCAAGGGCAGGAGAGCTGTCAAGAAGCACCACCCAATGGTCACGCTCAGAGGCTCCGTCTCCCTCAGCCCCATCCCCATCCTATGTTGCCACCAACTTAGGTCCAGGGGCACCTGAGGCCCCAAACTCCCCGCAGGACCCCCTTCTGGCCCACTTCTGAAGTTAGGTGGGTCTGTCGGTCCTGGGATCTGTCAGGCAGGGAGTGAGGTAGTCTATCAGAGAAGGCGCATAGAGAGGGTGCACTAGTCAGCTAGGGCTGTGTAACAAAGCACCGCAGACCAGGCCTCAGACCACAGACACTTGTCTCCTGGTCTTGGAGGCTGAGGGTCCGAGTCAGGGTGTCAGCAGGCTGGTTCCTTCTGAGGCCGTGAGGGAGGATCTGCTCTAAGCCTGTGTCCTTGACTTCTAGATGGCTGTCTTCACCCCATCTCTTCACATCCTCTTCCCTCCATGCCTGTCTGTCTCTCTATCCAAATGTCCTCTTTTTATGTCTTCTTGGGTCAGGGTCCACCCTGATGGCCTCATTTTAATTTGATCTCCTCTGTAAAGACTCTGTCTTCAAATACAGTCACATCCACAGGTAATAGAGCTTAGGACTTCGACATATAAATTCCGGGTGGTGGGGGTGGGGCATGCAATTCAACCCATAAGAGAAGTGGGATCCTCGCTTGCTCCTGGCTGTGTTCTTGGGCTCCTTTGCATCCTAGTGTCCCCGGCCTGGGCAGGGTTGACCCCACACAGAAGTGCGGGATCCCCCTGGAGCAGTGCCTTCACCCCAGCTGGATACCAGCCTCACCCTTACCGGCATCATCAGCATTGTGGGGTTGCTTCCTGTCAACCTGGGCCAAAGCCAACAGGAACAGGCACGCTTCCGACGGTGGGTGGTGGTGCCTTTGCGGGGGAAGGTGCAGGAGGGGGCAAGGGCATCCTCCAGTCACACAATCCAGCCCCATACAGCGGTTCACAGTTTGCAAAGGGAGGCACGTGTGTGCGTCCAGGGATGATCTGGAGCTCTGGTCAAACATCACGGCTTTCGGAGCCCCTCTACCTCACATTCACCCACTCACGCGTCAGTGGTCCCGAAGACCAGCACTTATTCGGCCCTACGGCGTACTGGGCACTCCGTCCCTGCTGCATGGATATGGGTACCGACCAGAGAACTTGTGGGACGAGCCCAGGACCTCGCAGCATGTGGGCGGCAGCTGGACCCCTCCTGCAGGACCCGTGCGTGGGGCTCCCGCTCTCCCGGCATCTCTCACTTTCCCTGCTGATCACAGCCACCTCCCAGAGTCGGTGTGAGAGGCAGAGACAGCTCTGTCCGGCACCTGGTTCATGCCAGGTGCTGAGGGCAGGGCGCCGGAAATGGGGAAGAGGACGAGGAGATGGAAGTCCAAGAGGCCACCCCCAGGCCCTCACTGGTGCTCACATCATCTGTCTGTGGCCAGCAGAGTCCCTGTGGCGGCTCCTATGTCCTTTCGATAGAGACCAGGAGCCCTTGGCAACACCCTTGCCCTCTGACCGCACTCTGAGCCAGGGTCCTCTGGCTCCACCCCGTCTTTTCAAGTCTCCTGGTTTCTATCGTGGGAGATGATGTTTAAAAATGTAACCTGCACACCTGGCTCCTCCTTTTCCCCCCGGGGTTGGCTATGGCTTCCAGGCCCTGCAGAGCACATGTTACTGAGTCTAAGCTCATACTGCTTGCAGCACGACAGGCCAGTAATTGAGAGACGAGTTGTTGGGACAAGGAATAGCGACTTTATTCAGAAAGCCAGCCGACAGAGAAGATGGTGGACTCGTGTCCCAAAGAACCGTCTCGCCTGAATTAGAATTCAGGCTCCTTTTATACTAAAAGGGGAGGGAGCAAAATCAATCAAACACTTCTTGGTCCCCCTCAGCCTCCGGAGGGGATGTGTTCATTTCCTCCCCCTGCAGTCATTCCCAGGTGGGCCGGTCAGGGTGTTTCCTGGGAGCTGAACAAAGGTATTTTAGCTTAACGCTCATTCCCTGGGAGGCAGGGTTCCCAGAGATGGGCCATGATGTGTAATTTAAGCTTCTAGGCAAAATCCCTTTAGTGATGAACGTGTAACAGAATACAAACGTTCTTCCCTGTTACAGACAGAGCTGGAAATAGGTTTCCTTTGAAGGGGGAACATAGATGAGTTCACATTCATGGTTCCAATCCAAATTCAGAATTACTTAGCCCTCCATGCTAGTCTGAGAAACCCGGTTTTCAACAGCCATGGGGAAGACAGAGTGAGCGTTTGTTATCATCACTCATTTGCTTTATCCCGAATACACACACACCAGCCTCAGATGACACCACCACCCCACCGCCCGTGGTGTGATGACTGAAAACAGCTCGAGATTTTCCTTGTGGTTTTTTTTTTTTTTTGTCCTGGGAAACAACCCATTAAAGATACAAGGTCAAGTTATTAGATTTTACTAGTCCTGGCACTTGAGGGCACAAAACTGAGGGGCAGCAAAGAATCACAGGCCCTCGGCAGCACTGGCTGCAGGAGCTGGTCCTGGCTCTCCTGCAAGGAGCCGGGCACTGGGGAGGAATGGGTTCGAAAGGGAGCAGATCTGGCGGCAGCTGGGGGTGGGGTCGCTGGTTGGGGGGAGGGGTCTTGATTTCGACACAGAACTGGGAGTTTGATGTAGAAGCAGGAAAGGGAAGGTGACCCCTGGCGGAAAGAGAGAGCCCAGATGACTCACAGATGCTGAGGAGGAGAAAGGGGGTGGGGGTAAATAGCAGAAAAAAGGGAGGAAAAGCAAAAGATCACACAGCAAGGAGAAATAAATGAGCAGAAAGAACACCGAAGGAGTAAAATGCAGACCACCAAAACTGTGCATGGGCTGAATTCCCTGTTAAAAAGCAGAGACCACCAATGTGGGTTTAAAAAAAAAAGCCTATATGCATTTTACTTTATTTTTTATTCTCTTTTTTTAAAAAAAATTTTTATTGAAATATAGTTCATTTAAAATGTGCTAGTTTCAGGTGTACAGCAAAATGGTTCAGATATATATATATATATATATATATATATATATATATATATATAGTTTTTTTACATTCTCTTAAAGGAGCAGGCTTCAAGGCAAGTGATAAAGAAGGCTTGAGAATAAAGGGATGTTGAAAGGATGCCAAGAAATGCAGACAAAATGAAAGCAAGGGCATCATTTTTAGTCCAGAGAAGGTAGAACTGAAAATCAAAAACATTAAATGGGAAAGAGGCATTCTGAAGGATTAAAAGGACAATTTATGAGTAAGATAAAATAATAAATCTGTATTATACACTAATCAACTTAGCAGCTAACTATATAAAACCAAGTTATTTAAAAATACGGGGAGAACGTAATAAAAGCAGAATTTCAACAGGAATTGCAATGTACCATTTTCAGAATCAGCCCAATCTGGTAGAGGACAAATAAATAAATCAAGTTTTAGAGAAATGGAATCACCAGCAAACTCAATTTAATAGACGTATACAAAACATTTCATACTTCAAATACAGATTACACATTCTTTCCAAGAGCCACTGACCATTTATGAAAATTGATAATGTACTTAGTCACAAAGTAAACCTTTAGAAAAAATTTGAAAGGTTGAGATTTTCTCTAGCCATTTGCTAGAAAAATTAGGAATAAGAAAAAAAATTTCGATCTCTCCCCCCAAAAAATACCCAACCCTTTACCAGTTGGAAAGTAACATGCACGCTCTCTTAAATTATGCTTTACCTTAGAGAATAGATTTAGCTGCATGGCAGAGAACCAACAGAAGAGAGAATGAACACGATGGAAGTTTAAAAGTCTGGCCTGGGTTGTGGTCAGACAGCAGGACGCTCCACGAGAGCCCAGGTCCCATAATCCTGCTGCTGCGCCATCCCGGGGCTGCCCCCATCCACGCGGTCCTCAGCTTGCCCCCATCACCTCTGCTCACATCCCATTGGCCAGAACTCAGTCACGTGGTCGCGCCTGTCTTAGGGAATGCTGGGATTTGTCATTTTTATCCAGGGTAGGACTATGTCCAATAAAAACTGAGGGCTCTGTTACCGTAGAAAAGAGGAGAATGGGTTTCGTAAGACAATTAGACCCTGTACTATATCCTCGGAGTAAAAGGAAATGAAAACTGAAATGTGAAATTAATCTGAGAGCAGTGACAAGGAAAGCTTCTCAGTGGGACACAGTGAAAGCTGGTACACTGGTTAGATACATTCATCATTGAAGAAGAAAGACTAAAAATATAGGAGTTAATTTATCACCCGAAGAAAGTATTTTTTTAAACTCAGAATATAAGAAGAGGAAAACGATAAAGAAAAAAACATAAAGAGAGCAAAGACACCAAAAGAGAAGAAAGGGTTCACGAGCCCCAGAACTGGCTCTTTCAAAAGACCAAGAAAACAGATCAATCTCTCGCAAACCTGATTAAGAAAGAGAGTAAAAGAGACACGATCAAATATGAGAAAAAAGGACAATAACTAAAAAACTGGAAGAGATTTAAAAATATCTTTTTGCAGAAAGTTTCATATAACCCAATGGCATTCAAACTGAAGACCTGGAGAAAAAGAGATGGTTTCCTGGAAAAATGTGAATTAAGTATATAAAATATATTTTAAAAGCAAGTGTAAATTACAAGACTTAACCCAAGAAGAAGTAGGTAACTTGAACCCATCATGTATCAGCAGATAGCTGGGGGAGGCGGGAGGCGGGAGTGCCTGCTAATATAATGGGTGCGGGTTTTTGGGGGTGACGAGAATATTCTGGAATTAGGTAGTGGTGATGGTTGTACAGCACTATACACTAAAATCCACTGTACACTTTACAATGGTTAAAATGATGAATGTCATGTTTTATGCCTTTTATCTCTGTTTTTTAGAGAAGGTAGAGAGAAGGCTCGTTGCAAGGAGGGCCCGGAGACGAAGAGTTGAGTGACACTGAGGGACATCCAGGTGGCAGCGCTCACTGGTGGGATGTCAAGGACTGAGGGGCCGTACAGACTGTGGGAGTGGGTCTGGGGCACATCTGTCCTCGGTCGTGGGACGCTCATCACACACAAGCATCCTCCCATCCCTGGGGACTGTGAGGTCCTCGGGGGAGGGAAGGTGTCACCGCGTCCCAGGTCCTGTGAGAGGCTAGTGCATCTCTGATGTTCACTGAACAAGGAATGAGTGAGTGAGGGGCGGGAGGAAAGCCGGACGCGCCTCTGGGCAGTGGGGAGGTGAGGCAGGGCTGAGGGTGCCCCGGGGGTGCTGGCCACGCTTTCCCGGGGGAGAGAAACCTGGGAAGAAACCGCGCGTTGGCTCTCGCCAGAAGATGGAGGGGCTCCACCGAGGGTTCTCGTCTTCCCAGGGTGGGGGAGATGTGGCCTGACCGTAGACCAGGCGTTTCCTGAGCCCCCCTTTGCTTGTTGGTCGTTGTTTTGGGGACTGGGAGGGGTGGGGGAGGAGAGAGAGCCAAGGGCCAGAGCAGGGGTGGTGAGGGTTCTTGGCTGCTGCCAAGGCTGAGGTGGGGTGGCCGCGGGCATGGGAAAGGCAGGGCCTCTCTTCTCTCTGGGAAGCAGGAGAAGAAACCGTTGGGTGTGAGTGAAGGGGGGGTGACGGTATGGGGAGTCACTCTGGGAAATCGGAGGGGGCCGCTGAACAAGACTCGGGGGCTGTGGGGGAGGGGCTTCCCCTGCACCAAGGGCGTGCACGTTCAAGGTCCCTTCCAGTGCGCCCACCACTGAGGTTTGGGGCATTCCCTAGAGCCCTAGGCTCTTGAGTGGAAATGACCTTGAGGGTCTTCTGGAGAGACATTGCCGCCAAGCAGAGCCTCCTCTCCAACACCTCTGATGGTTAGTCTTGACAATCTTTGCTTACATGCCTTGAAGGGTGGGAGATTTTACCCCCTTACAGGGAAGCCATCGCTGTGTAGATGTTTCGCATCGTGAGAAAGCACTTCCTTAAAGGGGGCCCATTTCTTACGTCAGATCCTCTCTCTTCCCATGACAACCCTTCCACCATCCCGGCAGCTCCCGTGGACTCACCGTGCTCCCCTCTGCTAAACGTCCAGGTCCCTCCTTCCCAGGTGGACAGTCCGCAGGGAGAGGAGAGAGCAATCTGGGACCAGTCTCCATGCTCCACTCTGCATTAAACCATAAACCACTCTCAAATGATTTTATGAGAGTCATTTCTTCCCTTCCATTTTCGTATACAAATCTAATCTTTGGAGAACCTACGTTCTTCTAACTCACATATTACGGGCTTTCATCAATAATAATATACGATCAATTACTCAAATGTAATTGATTAGTCTAGAGAACCCTATTTTCCCCTCTTGGTTTGCGTCTGATTGGACATAAAGCACAGCAATTGCCATGTGATGGTGGCCTTGCCCTTTGGCTGTGGACTCTCTTTACCTTTTAGCTGAGATTAAATTTATACACAATTTTCTAATGTTAGCTTAAGAAAAATCCGAAAGGGCACTTTATATCCCAACCCTGCAGATGACACCATCCCCTGACGCGATAAGCAACCCATGAGCTGGATTAGCGGACGAAATTGCCCTTGGAGTCGGCTCTGAGCTTCGTTCATCTTTATTTGGCCACACAGATAATTTGTTTGTCATCGGAAAGTTGAGTTTCATAAATTCAATAGCGCCCAATTCAATAAAGAGAATCGGAGTCTGTTTCAGCCGGCCTGCGTCTCTCCCGGCTGAACCGAAACCATGACGTCTTTACCAAGATGGCAGCGGTGTCCAGAGGATCGGCCCCCGGTGCACAGGGACAGCCTGGGCCACCGGCGGTTTCCTGCGGCGGAGGATTCGTGGAGGAGGACGACGTAGACAAGGGGCCAGGAGCTCAGGAGATGTCTGAGGCTGGCCCCGTCCGCCACCCGGTCAGGGCTCCCAAAGAATAGTCAATAGAAAAAGGGGGCGGGGAGTCCTTTGAAACCCTGACCCCAGCGCAGATTCTGCTTTCTCCGTGCAGCCTTCTCCATCACCGCCAGCCTCGACAGAATGGCGTTGCGCCACCCCCGCCCCCCCCCGACTCCACAGAAGGCAGCCAGCACCTCTTTAGACAATCTGGATCCTGGGAGGGACTGGGGCCAGACGTGGCTTTTCGCCTTATTCCGTGCCGGCCGTCTAGAGCCAGGAGGGGGACCTCCTCGTCAGCTGTCTCCAGCCTCGGAAGGAAGCTTCGCGGGGGGCTCCGAGGACGCGTGGGGGGGGGCCCTACAGTGAAGCAGCTGGAAGCTACTACCGTGCGGTGTCAGAGTGCAGCGGCCGCTGGGGGTCCCCAAGTTGCCACCAAATGAGAGACTCGGTGGCCGGCGGAAGAGGCCTCTAGGCCTCACGTTTGAAGCATTCCAGTGCGACCCAGAGGCTGGGGCCAGACCAGCTGCGTCACCTCCTCGCCCAGCACCCTGAGGCAAGTGACCTAAACGCTCCCCTTCCGATTGCTCGTCCGGAAACGGGATGTGACTGACACGGCCCTCATGGGCTGTTTCGGGATTAAATGGAGAAAAGCACGGACACCCCGGTCTCCACTGCCTTCAACGGTGAGTGGACTGACGGCCGCGGGGTGTTGGGGGGACACATCACTTCCGCTAGCACGTGGGGCGTAGCCTGCCGTCAGGTAGACGGAGCCCTCACGAGCAGGATGCCCCCAGGTGCCCTGATTCTGGAGGGAGACAGGGTTGGGCCCCTTCCCGGAGCTGGAGGCCCCCGAGGCGGAGACGGCGGGAGGACGTGGACCCCGCTTCGCCCCCATCCCTCAGGCTGTAGGAGGGGAGACTGAGGCCTGGGCTTCAGTCGCACAGCCTGTCGGTGGCCAGTCGGGCACCGTGCCCGGTGCGTCTTCTGGGACCCACCCGTGCTCTAGGCAGCCCACAGAAGCTGTGCTGACGTCCAAGCCGCAGGTACTCACTTGGACATGGGATCTTCCCAGGTGTCGTCAGGTTAACACAGGGTCACGTTGCACTGGCTGGGGCCCACGCCAGTGACCGGTGTCCTTCTAAGAAGAGGAGAGACACGGGCATACGGGGAGAGGCCACGTGACGACAGAGGCGGAGACGGGGGTGACGCAGCCATGAAGCGAAGGATGCGAGGACTGGGGTGGCCCCCGCGCTGGAGCAGCCCGGGAGGATCTACCCTGACAGCCTCAGGTGAGCCCACACCCGGGGTCTCAGGCTCTTGGCCTCCAGACTGTGGCCTTTTTAAAATACATTTTTATTCTTTCTTAAAGTCTTTACTGAATTTGTTACAATATCGCTGCTGTTCTACGTTTGGGTTTCTTGGCCGCAAGGCATGTGGGAATCTGGTTCCCCGACCAGGGATCGAACCCGTACCCCCCGCATCGGAAGGCGACGTTTGAGCACCGTACCTCCGGGGAAGTCCCTCTGTGGTTTTAAGATGTCCAGTTTGCGGTGCTCCGTCAAGACCTCCCCGGGAAACGATACAGCCCCTTCTCAAGTGATGGCTGGTCCTCTACTCACACCTGGTGACGGGACCGTTCAAGGGCAAAGGAATCTGGCAGTTCCTCCTCGGGAGCTGGGGGGCATCACGTTGCTTTCCAGGGCGGTCACTGCGTGAGGGTGAAGGAAGCAAAGCCCTCCAGGCCGCGGCCCGCGTGCCCGGAGCGCAGCGGGACACGCGTAATTGGCTTGCTTTGCAATTCTCTCCCCTCAGTGGAGACAAATGGATTTGTTCACGGACGTGGGCTGTCACTGGCGGGGGCGGCTGTCTCGTTAGAGGATGGGATTCGTCGGGGGAAGGAAGGGCGGGCTGTGGCAGGGCTGGCGGCGGCAGCAGGTAAGCCCTCCGGGGGCAGCAGGCAGCGTCCCTGCGGCTGCACCCCGGGGCCCCGGGGCCGTGCTTCGCGGAGCGCGCGCGCGCCGAGACCCGCAGGCGAGGCCCCGCAGGAGCCGCAGGAGCTCACACGCGCGCTGGCCCGGCCCGGGCTCCGGGCTCCCCGACACGCAGCCACCGTTACGGGAAGTGTTACAGGAGGAGCGAGGACGCCGCCTCAGGGCAGGACCGGGCGCTGTGCACAAAGGACAGAAATGATTTAGAAACCCCCAGAGCGCCACGTCCAACAAGAGAAGGGAAGGGCGATGTTCTGACCCTCTGTTCTAACCCTCCAGCAACGGGAGGGTCCAGGCGGCGCTCTCCCTCTCCCGGCTGGGCCCAAGGCTCTTGCGCGAGTCTGACCCGACCTCACCTCCACGCCAGCCACTACGCCCAGCAGATGCGGGCTCCTCCATTTTCCAGAAGGAACGCGTAAGAAGAAACCGAATGCCGTGCCTCTTCATTGGTGCTGTGGGAAGATAACGGAGTGTGAAGGAGCCACGTGGAGGGCGCAGACAGAAGCTAGAAGACCCACAGCAACGTGGCCCTGGCACCTGTTTCAGAACTGTCATCGGAGGCGTGATGTTCACTTTGTGCCCCTCCGCTTCCAGCGTTTTTCCAATTTTCTATGGGAAACGTGTATCCTAGTTCACATCCAGAGGCACGACTGATTAGTTGGACTCGGAGTTCCTGTGGGAAACGTCAGCCTGTTTCTGAGATGGGACCCGAGCTGGAGACCCGCTGGGGGGTGGGGGGCTTCCCCTCTGCTGGCTCGATCGCCCCACACGTGATGCCGGGGCTGGGTGGGAGGGTGGCTGGGAGCCAGACGGTGGGACAGTCTGTCTCCCGCGAGGCTGCAGACTCACGCTGGTTGCAGGCTTTCTCGGAGGCATTTAGGACACGGGAGAAGACTTCAGGCGTGGGCGAGACCCCGGTTCAAATCCCACCCCCTCCACTTGCTTTTGGGGTAACCCAGAGAAGGGGCTCGGAATCTCTGGATCTCAGCTTCTTCATCCATCAGGCTGGCTCCGTGTCCACTAAATCAAATGAAGTCACGAAGAGTGTGACACAGAGGAGGCCCTCAGAGACCGGCAGCTGCCGTTTGCTATTAGTGTGCTGGGACCCCAGGAGTATCGGGGCAAGTGTGGGGCTGAGAAAGACCGGCTGCCCGCTGTTACTTTTGTTTTTCCTTTACACAAGTTGATAACTGAGACCTAGTTGCCCATTGAGGATTTATCTGTGTGATTTAAAAAAAAATCTACTGAGGGATAAATTAGGAGTTTGGGATTCATAGATACACACACTACTATGTATAAAATAGATAATCAACAAGGACCGACCGTAGAGCACAGGGAACTCCACTCAATGTTCTATAATAATCTGTGTGGGAAAAGAATCTGAAAAAGAAGGAATATATGTCTATGTATAGCTGAATCACTTTGCTGTACGCCCGAAACTAACACAACATTGTAAATCAGCTAAACTCCAACATGAAATAAAAATTAAATTAAAAAGAAAAAAGAAAAAGAAGGCTGTGGAAGTAGAAAAAAAATTTTTTTCATTCTATTCCATATCCCCCAACGTCTGAGAGTTTATAGAAATACTATCATAAAGGAAAGAATTAATAAACGAAGGAATCTGGACAAAGGGAAAATAGGAACAGAAGAATAAGTCAGAGGTAAGGATCCCACACAAAATGCCACCAGAAGCCCCTGTATGCAGGTGAGGGGCGGTGGAAGTCCAAGCCTGGACTTCAGACCAAAGATGAGAACGGGATCATTGCGTGGTTTGCGGTGTCCACAAGATCGAAAATGTCAATTATTCAGAGGAAAGACAGGGTGTTCTCAGGTCGGGGCCTGAGAGAAACTGGCAAAAGAGAAGGTGGGTGATAAATGACTGCATTAGGCAAATGTTTATTGAAGACCTACTATGTGCCTGGCGTTGGAGATACAGCCATGAGCCAATGGAACATGGTCTGTGGACGGGAGGCGCCCTGTGACCCATGTGTCGTTCACATCTCAGCCGCTCTTCTAACCCTGACAGCCATCCTACCTGGCAGGGATCGCCAGTCTCACCTTACAGGTGACGTGTGACCTGCTCCAGGCCTCACGGCAGGTGGGAGAACTGGGGGTAGCTCCGTCCTGTCCGCGGTGCCAGCCCCTGCCTGAGGTCCCAGCCCCCGTGACCCAGGCGAGAGGCTCCTAATGCAGCTTCCCGTGCCCTTTCCCGGTTCCGTCTGATCTGACTGCATCTGACTCGAAGAGTTCAGAAGAGTTGTCCTGGAGGGCCTCACACCTGACCTGGATTGAAACACTCAGCTCTGAGCCGGAGCCAGTCAAGAATAAAATGTGAGAGACAGAGAGGGTGGGTTTCGGAGGCTCTGGTCCACTGCCTCCGAGTGCAGAATGGCTTACGCAAGCTGCCAGCACAGGCTGGCCCCGGGCGGGCACCCCCCAGACACGTGACGAGTGACGGTGAAAGCGCAGAGGCTGCCATCGCCCCCAGAATGGGGGGGGGGGGCGCAGGCGGTCTCCGGGCCGAGCCCACATTGCCGGAATTAATACGTAAGATAAACAGATCCCAGAGGCGCTGATCGAGTTCTGCAGGCCCAGGTCAGAGGTCTGCTGGTTAGGTGTGAGAAAAGGTTTAGGGAGGACCAAAGTCAAATGTGTGCAGATAGACAGGCTGGCCACGGGCAGGCGGCGGGCCTCTCCTGGGCAGGCCAGCTCCCTGACTGTTCGGGGAAGCGGTGTGGTCAGAGTGGACTCATTCCTCAGAAAGGCCGAGAAAGTTGACTGCAGCTGCTCTCGGCTGTCCGAGCACATCAGCGTCAGCCCCTCCCCGGGCCCCCGGGGCCCTGCGGCTCCGCAGCCCCTCACCCGCCGCGGTTCCTGGGAAGGGGAGGGCGACGCCAGCGGGCGGACGGGCCAGGCCGTGGGGCAGGGGCGCTCCTCGGCGGCCACGTCCTGACTGGGGACCCCCTCCAGCCCCGTGACAGGGAGCTCACTACTTCACAGGGCGTTTTGGAGAATGCAGATCCCCTGTGACCCCCCCTGGGTTTGACCTCCTTCCCGCTTTGAGAAAGCCCTTCCCACGTGGAGTTAGGGCCTCGGGCCTCGGCTGTCACCGGGGGGCTGGGCTAGGGGGGTCTGGCCTCGTTTCAGAGCTGAGGGTCTTGGGCAAAAGCCACTGAGCCTCGGGGTCCCGCTCGCCAGCGAACACAGGAGGGTGGCAGGAAGGGACTCCCCTCACCATCTGACCTGAGGCCCCACTGGAATTCCCAGGCCTCTCCTTTCAACCTTCAATTTGTACAAAAATTTAAATGAATCAGATTCCTCACCTGTCCGTCTCAGATGTAGGGATCATTGATAGAATAACCGCCGTTTATAAAAATCGTCACTGGAGTTGCTACTCTTTGTTCAAATCATGCTTGAAAAGCCTCAGAGACAGAAGTCGGCGCCCGGCTCTGCGCGCTGACCGAGCGATGCGGGCTGACCTAGAACAGAAATGAACAAAACGAAGGAGGGCTTTTCAATCATAAATTCATTCCGATACTTTCACAAAGAAATGTGCACCCAGGTCTCGTGCCGAATAAAAGCCCGTGAGCTAGAGAGTGCCTGACCGCGGTCCTTCCTGGTCACCTCGGGGGGACCTTCCGTGCTCTGCACCTACTGCTTTCCTCTAAACCCCCGGTTGTGGGTCCACCACACGCCTGCTCCCCGAGGCTCCCGACGCCACTGGATATAAGAGGCAGTCTGGGGTGAGGGGGGATATTCCAGGAGGGCTTCCCAGAGGAAGAGGCATGAGTGGATCTCGAAGGCACAGTCAGAGCTCTCGGTGTGTGTGTGTGGGGGGGGCGGCTGGCTAGTAGAGAGGGCATTCGTGGGGAAGTTGCCGAGGTGTGAAGTGCCCTCGGCCCTGGCTGTGTCAGCTGGGGCCCCGGCTGGGAGGAGGGGGCAGAGAAGGAGCAGTATCTTCCAGATGTGATGGCTTGGTCAGCTGGCAGGTCTCAGCCTTCATTCCGGAGCACGTGCCACGGAGGGAGAAGGCCTTTGGGGTGTCCCCCAGAGCAAAGGGGTTCTAGGCCCACGAAATTAGGGGGATTATCTCGGAGATTTCCGGCGCACATTATCATGGTAAAGGCTCTGAGAAGCCCTGAGTAAGGAAACCGGTTCACTCTAGCCCGGCAGCGCCCCAACTTATTTGACCGCGGGACCCCTTTTTGCACACGGCCCAGGAGAACCCCAGGAGGTTGACACCGGGTGGGTCGCCGCCCCTAGCAGTGGGGTTCACGGACACACTGCTCATCGGCCACGTGACTGTCACCCACAGTCTCCACACCTCCAACGCTTCTCCCCCGAAGAAGGAGGCGTGAGCCCCGGGCTTTGAACGTTGGCCGGGGCGCTCACCAGCTGGGCTCTCCCAGCGCTTGCTCCTCCGACCGACCGAGTCTCATGGGGCTGAGAGAGGAAAGGAGGTGATAGACGGAACCCGGAGCCCGGACCTGGGTGTCTGGGATGCGCTGAGACCTCGGCCAGGTGCTGTCCGTCCCGGCGGCCGGGAGGAGAGGGGCCAGGCCCGGGGAGGAGGGCGTTCCAAGGCCGGGAATACTGGTTTCCCCCACCCTGACGCTCCGTCTTTCCACCCACCCAGCGTACATCAAAGCCATCTGCCTACCCGGCCGTGAGCTGCTGAGCACGGATGCCTCCTGACCACTGACCAGAACGCTGCTCACCCAGCGCTGCCAAAATAAGAAGCAGACTTCCTCTGCACGCCCACATCTACAGCGTGCAAACCCGAAGGGGCAACTCTCGACGAAAAGAGACAACAAAACCCCGCCTCCCCAAGCAGGTGGAGGCGCCTAATTCTTTCCAGGGCACCCAGCAGGGAGGATGCTGGTCTGCGGGGACGCCCATGGGAGGGGCTGCTAAGCAGAGGACGTGGACCCCAGGTTCCCTCGGTTCACGGGGCTGCAGACCCCGGAGCATCAGCTCAGCCCGGAGCCGTGCTGGGGGTCTCAGGCCCTGCCAGCGCAGGGCAGACTTTCCTGGGAGCCAGGCATGCAGCTTAACCTTCAGGTAGTATCATCCCCACAGACAGGGAAAGCAAGGTGGCAAGGTGAGCTCACTTTGTGCAGGTCACGCAGTGGGGAAGAGACGGGATCTGGGCTTTGAATCCGACAGTGCTCTCCGCAGCCCTGGAGTTTTGCAGTCAGGGAGGCAGGCCTGGCTCAGGGCTGGGGAGCTGGGCCCCACGCACCAGCCTTCCAGAATCATGTCGCTTGCTCTGTCTCTGCCGAGGGGCGCCTGCACGCAGGCCAGCCCTCCTGCCCTTTCGCTTCCATCCTGTCTGCCTTCAGACCTCAAGCAACGTGAGCTGAGCCCCTGCCGGGCAGTCTTGGCCAGGGCGTGGGCGAGAACCCCGGGGGTGAGCGGCCGTGCCCCCCGCTGTCTCGGGGGTCCCCAGGCCGCCTTGAGGAGCCGACGGGTGGTGGTTGAGAGCACGCCCTCCCCCATCAGGCCGCCAGGCCCAGCTCTGGGTTGCGCCGTGTCCACTGGCTGCAGGGTCACGTAGGCTCTCTGTAACGTGGGCTGGGTGATGCAGGTACGCACCAGAAATGAATGATGTCAGGACAAGTGGTTCCAAACACGCAGAGCCCCCAGGAGGGCACCTGGTCACGGAAGCCCCGTCGGCTGTCTGTGTGTGTGCCCTACTGTGCCGGGAATGTTAACGAATGGCTCTCCAGAAAGGAAACACCAACCAAGCAGCCCTGACTTGTACTGTTTCCAGATTTCCATGGAGTAAATGCTGTCACCACGGCCGTTGCAGTAATTTAACACGTGGCCCCAAAACTTCTGGACTGGGAGGGTTAGCCCCGGCAGCTGTTGCAGCCCCTCGCCCCCGGGGCTCTTTTCCTTACAGCTGGAGATAGAAAATCAGGGCTGGAGCCAGGGTCCCTGGGCGGCCCCTCGGGCTGGGGCTCTGAATCCAAAGCTCCAGAGAGGAGACCCTGCTGATATTTTGGAAAACAAGACACACAGGTTACATTTCCTGTCCCAGGCAGACCGCCACACTATAAACCGCCCCAGGGGGAGATGTCGACAGGCCCCACTGGAGAACGGGCTGCCCCTCAGTGGGTCTGGAGACAGAGGTGTACATAACCCACTGCAATGCCCGGGCACTTGCACGGAAAAAGGGACTTTACAGATGTGATTGAGGACCTTGAGATCTGGAGACGGTTCTAGATCATCCAGGTGAACCCTACATGTAATCACAGGGGTCATTATAAGAGGGAGGAAGAGCGGGACTTGACTACAGAAGTACAACCTATGACGATGGAAAAAGAGGTCAGAGGGATGCCACCAGGAGCCAGGGAATGCCGGCAGCCCCTGCAAGTCGGAAGAGACAAGGAATGGTTCCTCCCCTGCAGCCTCTAGAAGGAACCAGCCCAGCTGACACTCAATTTTAGGCCTGTAGGACCCATTTCAGACTTCTCACCTCCAGAACTGTCAGAAGAAATTTAAGCCACTAAGTTTGTGGTAGTTTGTTACAGCAGCTGGATAGAATTGATGCAAAGTGCAATGCACTTTCCTGCCATTCCTCATGTGGTTTCTTGTTCCTAGGACTCTCTTCCTCTAACGAACTCCTATACATCCTTCAAAGCCTCACTGAAACATCACCACCTCTGACCAGGCTCTTGGTGTGGAATTGATGGCTACTTGCTCATCGCGTACACCTCGTTCAGAGCGTGATTCGTGGTGCTGTGGTCAGCTCTGTAAGCAAGTGGCATCCTCTCCATACACGTCCACACACAGGAGAAGGTAGAGGAAGCTGCATTCCTGTGTCCTCTCGCCTCCCTGGGACAGACCAGCTGCTTAATGAACTGTGTGAGTGCTGAATGAACCCTGGCCGAAGTGATTGATCAAAGGAAGGTGTCCCACCAAGTGGAGACCCCCGAGTGGGCCTGCTCTTGGTAATAAGCGTTACGGAGGAGAGGTGTCTGGGGGCTCGGGGAAGATTTACTGATGACGCAGCGACTGGCGCAGACTGGAGTCTCCCACGTAAGCGCAGCGCTGGGAGACGCAGCGGTTCTCTGCGGGGGTGGGGCAGCTCAGGTGTGGGAGCGGAGGCGGGGGGCACAGGAGCCGAGGGAGGTGGGGGGGGAAGCGGGCTGGCGGAGGCTGTGCAGACGCACGGGGCTCCGGAGCCCCGCCCTGCTTCCAATCTGCACACGAAGAGGCTGGTCCTGAGGGTGCTGTGGGCTGTCCAGCGAGGAGTGACGCTGACGTGACAAGGAGTCCCACGTGCGGAGGCTGGGAGGGCCTCCCGGGCAGCTACTCCTCCAGCGGGGGCGTCCTCGCGTGCTGCGGGGAAGGCGGGCTCTGCAGGTGCTACGGCTGACTTGATTCTGTCCTGATCCAGGCTTCAAGGGGGAGACATTCCAGAATCAAATCCATCCTCAGCCCCACACAGTACCCTACACACACACACACACACACACACACACACACACACACACACACACACACACACACACACACACACTGGAGCCACGGCAGGATCTCAGCGAGCGAGCCTGTCTGGGCGATGGCCCGTGAACGCTCCCTGCTTGCGCTCCAGACGTAGCCTGGCGGCCGGAGAAAGCCCTGGGCCGGGGTCGGGGCAGGATGAGCCCAAGATGAGGGGACCCAGGCTCGGGGACCGCGAGATCCGCCACGGGTCCCCAAGGGTAAGCCGCGGCGCCGGGCCGTCCTCCCCCGGAGGGATCTCTCGCCACAGGTCTCCCAGCGCCTTTCCTGGCACCTGCCCAAAAGAGCTGGTTTTCAGGTCGCATGGGGAGGGCTCCACTGCATCGGGAGGATACATGCTTCACCACCTAAGTCACCTGACTGTGTCCGCGGGCCTCCCGAGCGCTGCTCCCTCCCACCCACCACGGCGGAAACCAGAGACCATCCTGGATCTTTACCCTGAAGTTTTACAAATCAGGAGACCTGGCCTAGAGGGTCCCTGGTCGGTTGGGAGGTGAGGGAAGAACAGTTTCATTACAACAGTTTTCAATGAAAAGGGCCTCAAGACTCTCGCCTTATTGCATATCAGGTGGGAGCATCTTACAGAGACCTGGGAGTCGGGATTCTCGCTCCGAGGCCACCTGAGCCCTGGAGGCGTGTGTTCTGGTGTCTGGGGGGACGCAGAGTGGTGGCTTCAGTAAACCCCGGGCTCCAGCCCCGCCTCTCACAGCACGGGCGGGAGGTAACGCCGTCTGCTCCACATTCCGACTCGGGAAATGTCGTTCAGCCGCGTGTCCCCGCGGGCCGCTCCACGCGGCTGCCGTAGACGACGCTCACTCTTCTAACCCCCAGTGTCCCCCTGGACCCCAGTGTGAGGTCGAGCCCCGCGCAGGCAGAGCCGGGGTCGTCCTGACTGCTGCCCCCTCTCTCCAGCCACGCGGCCCGGGGTCACTCCCAAACGCTGGCCCGCACCATCCCCCGCAGACAGGCCGCGGTGCGGGCAGGTTTCCCGGCCCTCCCTGTCTGCCCCCATCTCCTATGCTGCCCTCCCTCCTCTGGTGGGTCGGAAGGGGTGGGCCAGGGAGGGCAGAACTCAAACCCCAGCTTCTCCACTCACCCACCGGCTGGATGGCCAGGGGCAGATGCTGAACCGCTCTGGCCTCGCTCATTCAGTCATTCACGCACCAAACATGCAGAGTCAGTCAACAGATGTTTATCATATGTTGGCGTGCGTCAGACACTGTGCTCCAGCTGGGCCTGGGGCACAAGCTGGCACAGCCCTGACCTCCTGAGCCCACTCTGGCCCATCTTCCTAGTTCTCCACTGGATAGAGCCTTTGACCAAAAAAAGGCTCACATATCATAAAATTCACCCATCATAAAATTCACATATCATCAAATTCACCTATCAAAAATGTAAGAAAAAATGTATGACATTTTAGAATCAGTTCATTGAGACACACACACACAGAAACGTGGGTGGAATTGTACTGAATCTATAGACTGATTTTGGAAGAATTGACATCTTTCAATTCACGAGGATTTGTCTCCATGAATATGGTATATTTCTCCATTTATTAGGTCTCCTAAAATGTCTGTCAATGTGTTTAATGACATTCTCCACAGAGCTCTTTTCTATCCTCTTTTAGAGTTATTGCTAGGTGTTCTTTAATTGCTGTTACTATTTTAAAAATTAGATTTTCTAGCTGTTACCTGTTGCTAACTTAAAGTAATATATTTTTTAAATGTACCGATCTAGTTTTTAGAAATCTTGCTAATCTCCTAGTAATTCTGATAATTTGTCTATAGATTATTTTGGGTTTCTACAGGGAACAATCATGTCATGTGAAAATAATGACAACCTGAGTTCTTTTCCTAAAATCGTTCTTTTCTTTCTTTTTCTTGCCTTACTGAGCTGGCTGGGACCTCCTAGTCATGTTGACCTGAGGTGGATACACTTGCCTGGCTCCTGATGTGTAAGAGAATGTTTTTAATAGTTCACCTTCAAGCAGGCTGTTTGCATAGATTTGGTGGGTATTCAATATTGGTCAAGGAAATCCTCTTCTAGGCTTAGTTTGCCAAGTTGGTTTTTAAATGTTAAAAGAGTACTTACAACTCGTTATGTGTATTACCTTATTACATTTTTCACAACAACCCATGAACGGGGTCCTCTTCTCTTCTCTTTATAGACGGATGGTACAGCAAGGTGCGGTGTCTTGCCTGAGGTCAAACAGCTGAAGCAGCCTCCGGGTTATCAATCACCACCCTACCCTGCCTTCAAAAGCAAGAATGAAACAGTTTAAAACCTAAGGTAGCAAAAATAGCAGCAAACTCCAAAATTTGGTTCTTTGAAATAGTAAGCAAACAAATATTTACCGAGACTGCCTAAGAGAAAAAGACAGGGCAAAAGTGGAGACTATGGAAAGCAGAAGAAGACACAGCTATAAGCACAATAGGGTGTTGTAAAATCCTCAGAAACTATTATGAACAACTTTACATGAATATTGTGATTTTTTTTTTTCTTGGCTGTGCGTGGGCTACTCTCCGTTGCAGTGCGCGGGCTTCTCATCGCGATGGCTTCTCTTGTTGCGGAGCGCGGGCTCTAGGCGCACGGGCTTCGGTAGTTGCGGCACACGGTCCCTAGAGTGCATGGGCTTCCGTAGTTGCAGCGTGTGGGCTCAGTAGTTGCAGTGCGAGGGCTTAGTTGCTCCGAGGCAGGTGAGATCCTCCTGGACCAGGGATCGAGACCCTGTCCCCTGCACTGGCAGGCAGATTCTTAACCACTGTGCCACCAGGGAAGTCCTATACGAATATTTTGAAAAATTAGAAGGAGTAGATTTATTTTTCCAGAAAAACATGTTATCAAATTTTACTTAAGGAGAAATAGAAAACCTACGACAATGAAAATAACTGAGCAGCCCCAGGCCACCTCAAAGGTGAGTTTTAACACATCTTCAGTTAGCAGATGATATCTACCTCCTTCAGACTTTCAGAAAAGAAAAATAAAAGCAGCTTGAAGAGGTGGTGCATCCTGGCATATTAGACCTGTCTTTAAAAGAAGAGACAAAAAAATGTGGCCAAATCGATACACACCATATAAAATCTTAAATGAAGAATTAGCAAGTTCAGTCCAACAGGTTATTTTAAAAATCCATCATGAAAAAGTAAGCTTTATCCTAGACATGTAAAGTTGTTTCAGCAAAAATTAGATCCACGCCTTCCATAAAACTTCTAGTTGGATCTAAAATCTTAAGGTGGAAAACAAAACTATTAGAAGAAAATACATAAGATGAGCTCAGAATCTCAGGGCAGGAAAATTCTGAGTCAAGAGACAAAGATCATAACTCGTAAAGGAAAGAGTGATCGATTTGATTATGTCCAAATTTAAATGGTCTGTAGGACAAAAGACAAAAACAAAGATAAACATTGAGCCACAGAAGACATCAGTGGCCTATTCATCAGAAGGAAAATTAATACCCTGGATGTCTCTGTCACTGCCGTGACCCGCTGAGGAAGAGGCAGACAATCTCGTGGAAATGGACAAAAGATATAAACAGGGGGGAAATCTGAATGTCCAAGGAGCTTATAAACAGACAGATGTTCAGGCATCAGTTAGGTGGGCTCATCCAGGGATGTGAGGAGGAGAAGCGTCCAGCACTTTTCCTTCTAGAAATTCACCCTCAGAGGCCATGACACGCGCCCGGGGGACACACACAGGGGCTGGTGGCAGCTTTGCTGGTCGTGGCAAAAACAGTTGGAAACGGCCTGTATGGCCGTCGTGTGGAATATGGAGGTACACTCATATGGGGAAATACTACAGCACACTCGAAACAAAGTCTGAACATTTTGCATACATTTTAAAACATGCAGCGCAATGCCATCCGTTGCTTCCAGACGGCCATCCATGTAGAAGAGGAGGCGAACGCCAGGAGAAACCACATTCAGAACCGTGTGGGCTTCGGAGGGCGACGGGGAGGGGGTGGGGGGAGGCAGAGCAAAATGGGAGGAGACGTGCAAACTGTATCTGTGACTTTTCTTTATTCCCACAGATCTAAATAAAAACAATAAGATATGGCTATTTGTGGATTCTGGGAGCAGGGGACAAGGGTGGAACTTTCCCTCGATGCTTTTCTGTGGTTTTAGAATGTTTTGAAAGAGACAGCGGAGGACGAAGGACCTGAGGGACGAGAGCAGAGGCGGGGAGAGAAGTAGGGGCTTCCCTCACTTCCCGCAGGCGTGACTCAGCCAAGCCGCCTGCCCGTGGCTCCCTGAGGCTCCTGGGTATTGATCGGAAATTCACTCTCTGGCCACGAGCTCCCCGGCTGGTGTCGGCAGCAGCAGTCTGGATCATGAGAACCGCCACCCCTGGGGTACGCTGGGCAGGGTGTACAGAGAACATGGTGGAAGAGGGGTCAGGCCAGAAGCTGGAGAGCCCCTCTCAGGCCCAGCTGCCCCTCAGGCTTGCTGGGTGGCCTTGGGCAGGTCACTCCCTTTCCCACCCACGTTCTGACGAGGAGGGTCTGGCTGACCTCGTACAATTCTGAGGCCCCTGGGTGTCCACATCACCACATCACTGCATGCGCCATTGGGAAGCAGAGGAGGACCTGCTGAGAAAGGAGCATATGCTCGGGGTCTTGAGGAATGGGTTGGAGTTTACAAGCTGGAGGAAAGAAGGGTGCTCCTGTCTGAGGGAACAGCATAGACAAAGGTACACAGGCATTGCAGGGCTTGGCAAGCCCAGGAGGCTGCAAACAAGCTGAGTTAATTTCACCTTCCCTTGAAGTGCCTACCGCCATCCCACCTGTGACTCTGGCGCCTGTGACCTCTCGCGAGAACAGGCTTTTGCACCTGCCGGGAAACCTCACCCAGGGCTGTACCTTCAACCCCTGTGTTGAACCATCTCCCTGCCCCAAAGAGTTGGGGAGCCATTTGGGAGGATTGCAACCTCTTCCAAACCCTGCGTGGGTTTCGCTTTGGGTTCCAACATGGGAAAAGAAAAAAGTAATCCACTTAACTGAGATATATGGCTACTGCCACCGACAGCAAAACAAATGCTGTCTTTCTCCTCCATTACCATTCTGGACCAAATCAATATCAAAACAACCAAAGTCTAGACGCATAAATGTCAAACTATTTAACAAAAAGCAGTTAGCACAGGAAAAACACTTAAGTGGTAATCGAGGGGTCTGACGAGCCTTAAAGTAGCTTTACGAGGATTTATGGGAGATAAAAACAGTTTAAGCCTGGAGCCTGACCCCGAGGCCCAGCACGGGGGCCAGCGGGGCTTTGCCTTCCCTGTCCGGCTGCCAAGTGGGGCTGCCTTGTCCAAGGAGAGAGAAGCCCTTATTCTTCTGGGTCATTTCTGCCTCATTCAGCAGCACGTTGTATTTGTATTAATAATAATATAGCGTGATTTCCAGCATGTAACGTTGGGCTGCAGCCCTGTAACTGCAGCCCGCTTTCCAGTTACCCGAGGCCCCACTCGTGACCTTGTTTCAGCAGAGCAACAGCGACAGCTGATTGCGCGACCGCCACGTTCCAGGCACACACCTTACGGCCTAGAGTCCGAAACCAGCGCTGAGGTGGGGACCTCCGCCTTCGTGCAGACGGGCTGGGAGTAGAGGCGCAGGCTCTGCTCAGGGTCACTGCTGGCCGTGCACCTGAATCTCCCCCCTGGAGCCTGTGCTCTGCCACCACACCAGCGTCCGCCGTGGACTTGGTACGGGTGGTCCGCGCAGGTCCCCAGGGAGGAGGAAGATGACCTCCCTGGAGGACACGTCTCACGTGGCCTTCGGCTGCCCATTTGCTGCTTAGTGGAATCGATGGCGTCTTCTTAATTGTTGGTAATGGCTTCAGGTCCATCCAATGATTGCGGCCCTTAACGAGGGTCCGTAAATCACCTTAAGTTTTCGGAGGGTAAACGAGAATAAGATGGCAATTTGAAAACTACTCAGACGGCCGTGGACGGCATCACCAGCCCTCCCTGCATCAGCTCCTATGGCAGGTCAGTGATTTCCTACGGGGAGACCTCGCCATAAGCAACAGCTGTCATTCCCAGGCCATACTGGTAAATTTCACGGTTGTGACCCGGAGTCGCCTTTCCGTGTGCCAAGGCGAAGCTTGGCAGTTCTTCACACAGTTTAGATAAGGGCCACCTACTGCGACCAGCTTTCTGAGTCTTTCTTAAAATTTTTAAAAAATATTTATTTACTTATTTCGGTTGCACCGCGTCTTAGCTGGGGCACACGGGATCTTCGCTGCAACATGCGGACTCTTAGTTGCAGCACGCGTGTGGGATCTAGTTCCCCGACCAGGGATGGAACCCGGGCCCCCTGCATCGGGAGCGCGGAGTCTTACCCACTGGACCGCCAGGGACGTCCCTAGCTGAGTCTCCCTGAGGCGGGCATAACCGTGGTTCACGTCTCTCTGCTTCCACAGCCTCCAGTTAAAGTGAAAGCTACAGCCTGGTTGACACCTGGTCACCCTTTTAAGCTTGGGACTCTGCCCGGCCCTTCACCGGGCAGGGGGGCCCTCCAAGGCAGGCGCAGCATCAGCTACAGTGCCCGGTACGCAGCGTGTTCAACGAGGCACCTCCCGCTCAAAGAATAAGTGGCCTTTTGTTTCTTTGAAATCAGAGGACCCTCCTGCTGGCAACGCAGTGATCTAGATGTCTGGAGAAGTCAACCCAGTTCAGAACAACTTAAAATGCTGGACGAAATAAATATGCACCATGCACACCTTTTATACATTTCAAGTAAAATCTGTTAAGATGCATATTTGAGCTAGTAAAAAAGAAAGGGAAACACTCGACAGCTAGAAATGACAACCGTGAACCCAGGACAGCGACCCAGCACAAAGGCAGGGTTCATTGGGAGACCTCTGCCGATTTGGGGTGTCGTAGAGATAGCCTTGAAGGGTCTCACATAACCGGGGACAAGAAACAAACCCAGGGCCCAGGCAGGGTCATAGGCTGGGACGGAGACCCCTACCTAGGCCACTACTTCTGACACTGGGTGAGAAAGACACCACTTCACAAAGGGAGATGGTGAGTTCTGAGTAGAACAGAGAAAGCTCCCGTGAGACTTCCTCCCACGAGGGCCTGAAGTCACACTGCTGTGCATTGCCTCAGCCAACAAAAGTAAGGTGAGAGTGAGGCTTAGAGTGGTCCTAAGATACTGGAGACTCCAGGTATCGGGCAGGGGGTAGTGCAGATCTGTGCAGGGGGTGCATTCAACCCAGGCCTCAAGACATCTTCTACAAAGTAAGTTACAATGAATATAAAATACCAGTGAAAAAATAACACCCGAGGAAAAGTCACAACATTGAAAATCTGCGGAATTAGATCCACAAAGACTGCAACAGTGGAATCATCAATGAATATATTTAAAGAATTAAAAGCTGGTGTTGAAAATTTGACCAAGGAGAAGAAATTATCAACCATCTGAAAGAAGCAAAAAAAAGTCTAGAAACTGAAAATGTAAAGACTGCAATTAGAAAAACTATTAACCAGCAGAGTTGATACAGCTACAGAGAGAATTACTGAAAGGCAAAAGAGACATGAAGAAATCACCCAGGTTGTAACCCAAAGAGGCAATGACATAGAAAATACGGAAAAGAAGTCAAGAAGAGGTCTTATACGCATTAAAGAAACAGAATCAATAGTTTAAAAATCTTCCCAGAAACACACACACACACATGCATGCACAATCCTAGATGTTTTAGAGGTCAGTACAACCAAATATTCAAGGAACACATAACCCCAATCACCCCCAAATTCTTTGAGAGAATAGAAAAATAGGAAACATATTCTAGTTCATTAAAAAAATAGACTATTTTAAAGAGCATTTTAAAGGTGCACAGCAAAATTTAGAGGAAGGTTTGTCATATAACTCCTGCCACCCCGGTAGAGCCTCCCCCACTATCAACATCCCCTACCGGATGGCACATTTGTTACAATCTGCTACGGTAGGTGAGCCTATACGGACACATCATGATCACCGAAGTCCGTAGTTTACATTAGGGTTCGCTCTTAGTGTTGTACGTTCTGTGTGTTCTGACAAGGGTACAGCGACATGTAGCCACTATTATAGCATCATAAAAAATGATTTCAATGCCCCCAAATCCTCTGCACTCCACCCATTCATCCCACCCTGCTTCCTTCCCCACAGCCTCCAACTCCTGGCAACCACTGACCTTTTTACTGTCTCCGCATTGCCTTTTCCAAAATGTCATAGAGTTGAAATCATACAGTATGTAGCCTTTTCAGATTGGCTTCTATCACTTAGTCATATGCGTTTAAGTTTCCACGTCCTTTCATGGCTTGATAGCTTGTTTCTTTTTAGCACCGAATAACATTCCACTGTCTGGATGCGTCGCAGTTTATTTACCCATCCGACTGCCGAAGGACATCTTGGTCGCTTCCAAGTTTGGGAGATTACGAATTACTATAAACATTTGTGTGCAGGTTTTTGTGTGGACACAAAGTTTTTTAGCCACTCTAATAGGTGTGGAGTGGGACCTCACTGTTGTTTTAATTTGCCTTTTCCTGATGACGTGTGCCATGGAACATCTTTTCCGGCTCATTTTTGATACAAAAATTAGATTAATTAGAAAAAGTCACTCATGAACATAGGTGTAAAAATCCAACAAAAAAAACTACCACAGCAAATTCCACAATGCATAAAAGGTAATAAGTCATGATTAATTGGGGTTCATTCCAAGAATGCAAAATTGTTACAACATTAGAAACATTAATATAGTTCATTACATTAGCAGATAAAAGGAGAAATTGTGTAATCATCTTTTTTCTTTTTGTTTTTCTTACATGATCATCTTAATAGATATTGAAAATATTTTACAAAATTGATCAGTAAAATCCACCTGTGTCCTTTAAGAACTCACTATATTAGCAACTAGGGTTGGACTGGACCTTCTATAACCTGATGAAGAATACGTAAAAAACAAAAATGAAAAGAAAAACAAAACAAAAAATCTTACTGTAAGCATCATACTCAGTAATGAAACAAAAAATCCCCAATTCCTTTAAAGTCTAACACAAAATCCATTCATCACACTTTTATTCACCTTGTATTGGTAATAACAGCCAGTATAATAGAAAAAAAAGAAATAAGCTATATAACAATTATAAACGAAGAAACAGAACTGTCATTATTATTCTACAGTATGGTTTTTCTACATAGAAAACCCAAAATAATAACACAGAATCTATTAGAATTAATAAGAGAATTTAGTAAAGTTTCTATGTAGAGCAGGAATAAATTAAAGTCAATTGCATTTATATGACAACAGCAGTTAGAAAATGCTCATTTTTAATAGCAGCAAGAAATGAGGCATTAAGAAATACATCTGAGAAAAGATGTGCAGAAGATTAGGTGGAAAATTAGAAAATATTTACTGGAAGACAACAGGTAAGACCTAATGGTGAGTTCTATCGTGGATAAAACTCAATGGTCAGTTTTTCCCCTAGTGAATCTATAGATTCGATACAATTCCAGTCAAATACCCCACAGATTTCTTGTTAATCAAACTTGGTAAACCAATTATAAAATTTAAGTGGAACAGCAAAAAAGCCACAATTAGCCAGGCACTTATGAAGAAGGCGGTGAGGCTACAGGAGGAGTTCTCCTCATTAGATGCCATACGTGTTGCAAAGACATATTCACCACGGTGGTGTGATATTGGTGCACGAAGAGACTCTACAAGCGGACCTCGGAGATGCTACGGGTCAGTTACAGACCACCGCAATAAAACACAACGTTTGGCTTCCCAGTGTATATAAAAGTTATGTTTACACTGTACTGTAGCCTATTAAGTGTGCAGTAGAATTATATCTGGGGAAACAATGCACACACCTTAACGTAAAGATGCCTTATTGCCAAAAAGTGCTAACCGTCTTCTCAGCCCTCAGCAAGTAGTAACTTTTTGGAATGGTAACAGCAAAGATCACTGATCACAGACCCGCACCACAATTATAGTAATCATGAAAAAGTTTGAAATATTGCGAGAATTATCAAAATGTGACACAGGGACGTGGAGCGAGGCAATGCTTTTGGAAAAATGGCACTGTTAGATTTGTTCAATGCACGGTTGCCACCAACCTTCAATTTGTAAAAAACACTGTGTCTGTGAAGCACGGCAAAGCACAATGAAACAAGGCGTGTCTATAGATAGTTAAATGGGGTATTTAGACACAGACCTATGTGTATGTGGAAACTTGACTTATGATCCTATACTGATGGGATGCAGATCGATAGGACTACTTTGTAAAGCAATTTCTAGTACAGTTGAAGACGCGCATACCCTACGTGCCAGAAAGTCCACGGTTCCACAGAGATACGTTATCAGAATCAATCAGAAGGACTTAGAGATGCAAATTCCCAGTGCTAACCGGTTTTACTGCCTCGGAAATTGGGGAGGTGGTGCCCAGCAGCCTGTTTTAATAAGGCCCACGGGTCATCCTGACGCAAGGCCAGGTTTAGCACCAGCCTCAGAGAAACACCAGCCCCTGTTCATCCGAGACATGTGCGTCCTGAGAAGCTGTGGGGAGCCGAGCCGCTGAGTGCCGGGCGTGGGCTGGCTCGGGGTGGGAGGAGCACCCCCTTGCTTCCACCTGTATCCCCGCTGCTCTTCGCAGGCCTCTTTGCATCTGCCTCTCCTCTATGCAGTAATCTCCAGATGTTGGAGCGCCGGAGTCTACTATGTCGTAGGTGCTGGGGATTCATCCGTGAAAAACAACACGAACGAAAATCCCTGCCTGCAACAGAGCTTACAGCTTAGCGGGGAGAGCAACTTCAATAGTGTAACAGAAGGTTTTACGTGTTTACAGTAGGGTAAAGGAGCTTGGGGGTGGGCGTGGAGCTGGGGGTTGCAATTTTGAGCACCACGGCCAGGGCGGGCCTCACTGAGAAGGGCTGTTTGAACACAGACTTCAGGGAGTGTGCTGGGCAGCTGACTGGAGAAGAGTGCTCTGAATGGAAAGGGCGGACCGTGCAAAGGCCCTGGGGTGAGCTGTGTCTGGACGCTCCAGGAGCAGCGTGGAGGTCAGAGTGGCCGGTCCAGAGTGAGCGACGGGGAGGTGACGGGGGGCCAGATGGGGTAACCATTTAAGGCATTGGGAGGACTTTGGCTTTTACTCTGAGTGAGATGAGGAACCTCTGGGGGCTTTGGAGCAGAGAAAAGAAGTGAGGTGAGAAAAAAGGTCATGCTGGCTGCTGTTTCAAGAACAGTCTCTGGGGGGCGGTAGTAAAGCAGGGAGACCAGTAAAGAGACTGGAATGACTGGGTTGAGATGACGGTGGCTTAGGCAGGGAGGAGTGGAAGAGGGGAGAAATGGTCTGAGTTTGGGTGTATTTTGAAGGCTGAGCCAGCAGGACTTACTGGCAGCTTGGATGTGGGTGGGGGGACAGTGCAGACACCCAGGATGACTCAGGATTTATGTCCCCTCTAACCATGAGGCTGCAGGAGTAACAGGTCAGAGACCCTAGGCTGACAATGTCTATTGGCACCAGGTGGAGAGGCCGAGGGGGCAGCTGGCCTCGTGGGTCTGGAGTTCAAGGCCAGGCTGGAGCTGTGAACTTGGAGGTGGTGGGGTCTTAGCTGTAGATGGATGAGATCACCTGGAATGCTCGTGGCCAGAGACGAGAGCCGAGGACAGAACCCTGGGGCCCTCCAGAGCTAGGAGGTCAGGGGGAAAAGGCAGAGCCAGCGAGGAGACTGAGGCAGGAGGGAGGCGATTGCCCTGGATAGCATGTAAGGAAGGTGTTTCCCGGAGGAGAGATGGTCCGGCTGGATCGGTGCCACGAGAGGTCACGTCACGTGGACACAGAGGCAGCCACTGGGCTGCGACGCGGAGGCCGGTGGAGGTCTCCCTTGGGACACGTTGGGGAGTGGCTGGAGGGGGTTCAGCAGCATCAGGAGGTGGAGAGAGGCGGTGACTCAGGCGCCCCTGCTGATGCACTGCTGTAAAGAGAAGCAGGGGCCAGAGGGCTGCGGGCGGAGGGGGGAGGCGCCGAGCCATGGGGGGGGCGGCAGCTGAGCTACACGCCCTGGGAGGGTCCCATCGAGACTCGGGGGGCCCTGGGGGACCTTCCGCAGTGGTACTTGGGACGGGCACCCGCTCACGTCTGTGTCCCCGACCCACCGCGAGACACGGGACAGTTCCGCAGCCTTGAAGCCATGGTGGCCCTCTCAAGGGGCATGTCCCCTCCAGCACCGGCCCCGTCCCCTCCCTCCAGGGTCTGCCCACTGCTCTGGGGGCAAAGAGCAGTTATACGTGTCCAGACTCCCGGCCTCTCCCTCTCAGGCCCACCAGTCGCACAGGCCGGATTCCTCCAACTCGCTGTTGCCTCCCGGCCTTTGCACGTGCTGTCCCCACTGCCTGGACCGCCGTTCTCTCCGCACTTCACCGGTTCATTCCTCCTCGCTCTTCAGATCCCTGCTAGCCCTTCCCAGGAGCTGCGGACTGGCTGTAGCGGATAAGATTTCATGTTCTTTACACCTGAAACTAACACAACATTGTAAATCAACTATAAAATAAAATTCTAAAAAAGAGTTCACGTTCCGTGGGGCTGTTTCTGTGATTATCTGAACGCCCCCTGAGGGCAGGACCTCCTTGGTCTTCTCTCTTGCTGACCCACACAGCTCACTATTTGTTGGATGGGTGGATGGATGGGGTGGGTGGATTTGTGTTCAGTATTATGTCAGTTCCCTAGAAGCAGAGCCTGAGTCAGGGGTTCTATGCAAGGGGCTTATTGGGGGCACGCTCTCAGGAGAAACTGGAGGGTGGCAGTGTGTCTCTGGGCCCCTCGAGGCTGTAGGGCTGGGCGTTTGTCTTGGCACCAGTCAGGCAATGGCCACAGGCCACCTGGTGAGGAAGGGTGGGCTCAGCCTTGGCATTGCCAGGCCAGCGGGCTCAGGCTTGGCTGGGGGCTGTCCCCCAGACAGGAGGGTGACTGGGAGCCATTAGCACCAACATGCCCAGCAGCTGGGGGGCCAGTGGGGGAGGAAAGGAGGGTGGGTGCACCACCAGGTTAAAGGGCTTGGAGTGGGGGGGTCTCTGGAACTGCAGCATCAGAACCCCTGACACTTGCTGGGGAGGCAACTTCTCGAGCCCCAGGCCTGTGGAACCAGATGTTCCCGGGCCGGCCCGTCTGCGTTTCATGAGCTCTCGGGCGATTCTGATGTTCCTCGGGCTTGAGAACTCAACATGGCGGGGCCGCACAGGGCTCCCTTACATGTCCAGCTCTGTCATTTCATGGGCAAGCGACAGAGGTCCAGGGGTCCCCTCCCTGTGGCAGCTCAGAACCTGCCGGCTCAGCCCCGGCGGGTGAGACTCCTAGGGTGCCCGTAAGAAACAATCACAAACTCGGGCCTTGAAACAACAGATACTGATTCTCTCACAGTCCTGGAGGCCAGCAGTCTAAACCAAGATGTCGGCAGGACCAGGCTCCCTCAGGGCTTCTAGGGGAGGATCCTCCCTGCCTCTTCCTGTTCCTGGTGGCCCAGGCGTCCCTGGGCGTGTGGCCTCATCCATCCCGTTTCCCTTCCATCTTCCCGTGGCCTCCCCTCTGTGTGTTCTCTCCTCTCCCTGTAAGGACACTTGTCCTTGGAGCTAAGGCCTCACCCAGGATGACCTCATGCTGAGATCTCTACCTGAGTTGAATCTGCAAACCACATTCCGAGGTTCCCGGGGGACCTGGATTTGGAGGATGTCACTCACCCCGCCGCACAGCTTCTTTCTTGGGGATTGATCTTGTTAACACTCGTCAGTACCAACCTTTCCCTCTGCTCCGTGGGCCCTTGAGGCAGGGGCTGTTTCTGACTCGTCTCCACATCTCCGACACCATCCCGGGGCCTGTTACCTGCTGTGAGCTCACTAGAGAGGGCACGGGAGGAGTCTGCGGAAAGGAGGATTTCTGGAGTCAAACAGGCCTGGGTTCGTTTCCCGCTCTGCCCTGTCCCCTGTGACCGGGCATGTTGGTGACCTCTCTGAGCCGCAGCTGGCTTGTCTGTCGAATGGCAGTGAAAAGGCACCTCCTCTAAGGGTTTGCTGTGACTCTGAAAATAAAGTAAATCACCAGGCACGGGCTGCACACCTCGAATGACAACTGTCCTTCAAATCAGACACGTTTCTGAATTGACACCCCCCTCCCCACCAGGGAGGTGGAGAAACTTGGGATCCTGGAGACCTGAGCGGGAAAGGACATCACACATCATCCAGCCCGTGTCCCAGTGGACAGATGGGCCGCCAGGGGTCCCCGAATTCCGCATCTGTGGCCTTCCCACCACATTCTCAGAAAGAAGGGGACCCTTGCTGTGTGGGAAGGGGCAGAGACCTGCACCCTGCCTGCGGCCGACACTGCCAGAGGAAAGGGAGGTGGCGACCTTGTTTTAAAAAGCACGGTTCCAGGAACAATTTGTCAGAGATTGATCTGAGGGTGACGCTGGGAAACTGTTCCCCGTTCTGGTCCTACCTGGGCCGTTCCCGCCCCACTCTGAGTTATTCTGGCTACCGGCATTGCCTTTCTCACCAGAGGAAAAGATGTTTGCCTAAATTTAGAAGCTTTTCTGGAAGAGAGGGTGCAGCTTGACCGTCAGGAGCCCAGGAAAGGAACACAGCTCAGGCCACAGCCTCGTCTGCCCACCGACACTCAGACGGGGTCCCGCCACTGCGGGGCGGGCAAGGGGGAGCGGGGGCTGCTTTCTTTGCCGGGTCCTCTGCACAGCGTGGGCCCCGAGAGCGTGAAGCACGGAGACCACCAGCTCGTGTCTCCCTCGTGGGTGTGACTGCCCCCGTTTGTAAGTGAAGAACCCCGAGGTCTCCGAGCTGGCGAGAGGCTGGGCCTGATCCTTGCTCAAGCCCGTTTTAGGCTTCCCTTCTCTTCACCAAGACACAAGGTTTCTTTCCCCTGGCGACCGTCTCAGAGTCAAGGGTCAAAGCCTCGGTCTGCCTCTAGAGGTGGGTGGCCGGAAGGGAGAGACAGGTCCCCTGCACCATAGCTCAAGAGGGTGTGGGAGTGCCCGCCTCCAGACCCACCAGGGAGGCTTTGGCTCTGCAGACGTGATGTGACTTGGTGAGGTCCGGTCTGAGATCAAACCTTCTGCCCTGGATCTGGCCGGGCAGTGGTAGTCCTCAGTTACCAGGTGAGTAAAACGTAAAACCCTCACCGTCCCCTCTGCACTTCCCTTCTTAGCCATTAACCGGTGGGGAAATGGAACAGCAGCCATTGACATCTATTCTTCTCAAACTATTCCATAAAATTAAAGAGGATGGAACACTTCCAAGCTCATTCTACAAAGCCAGAATACCCTGATACCATAACCAGACAAAAACATCAAAAAGAAAAAAAAAAAGAAAGAAAGAAAGGAAGGAATAAAGAAAGGAAGAAAGAAAGAAAGAAAGAAAGAAAGAAAGAAAGAAAGAAAGAAAGAAAGAAAGAAAGAAAGAAAGAAAGAAAGAAAGAAAAAGAAAAAGAGAGAGAGAAAGAAAGAAAGAAGGAAAGAAAGAAAGAGAGAGAGAAAGAAAGAAAGAAAGAAAAGGAGAAAAGAAAATTGCAGGCCAATATTGGAAGGGGAAGACAAGTCTGCCGCTGTCTGATGCGTCCTGGGACCCCAGGAGACGCGACACAGGGAACCGCAGGAGGGGCCTTCCGCATCCGAGCCCTCAGGCCCCGGGCATCCACGCAGAGATGGCGCCGATGGGAGAGCCCTGGGCGGTGGTGCTGGGAGCTGTCCCTGGTGCTGACCGCAGGCGTGGGCGGCCCCTCGGCTCACCAGGCTCCCCGTCTCCAAAAGTCAGCCCGATCTCCGTCCTAGCCCCGTCCTTTCGGCCTTTCCGGGCCCCGTGACTCATCCAAATCCCGTCTACAACTGGCCACTCACCAACACTCAGTGTTGCCAGGTACATCGCTGTATATTTGGAGAATAAATAGATTAGACTTATCGCCACCTTCATGGAGCTCAGGGTCACACGGGGGAGACAGGCAGGTGTGTCAACAAATGTCCTGTAAGGCAGAAGGGGATACAGAGGAAGGGACATGTCCAGTACCCTGAGCCTTGTCGGTCTTCCGCTCAAAAATATCGCCAGGCACCTTCCGCACACAGACTTGTTCCCCTGACAGAGGCTGCGGAAGAAAGGGTAAACAAAGCGCCCTCTTCTCATACCACAGAATAATATTCGGCCCCAAAAATGAAGGAGATTCTGACACATGCTACAACAGAGATGAACCTTCCGGACAACATGCTAAGCGAAACAAGGCAGTCACAAAAAGACAAATGTTATATAATTCCACTTATATGAGGTATCTAGAGGAGTCAAACTTATAGGGAAAGTAGAATGATGGGTGCAGGGGAGAAGGGAAGGAGGAGCGAGTGTTTTACGAGGATAGAGTTTCTATTTGGAAAAGATGATGGAAAATTTCTGCGGATGGATAGTGGTGACATGGTTGTACAACTGTAAATGTACTTAATGTCACTGAACTGTACACTTAAAATGGTTAAAATCCAACAGGGACCTACTGTATAACACAGAGAACCGTGCTCAGTGTTTTATAATAACCCATAAGTCTGAGTAACTTTGCCGTATGCCTGAAACTAACACAACATGGTAAATCAACCATACTTCAACAAAAATGATTAAAATGGTGAACTTTATATTGTGTATATTTTACCACATTTTTTAAAAAGACCTGTTTAAAAAAAGACTCATAAGTCAAAGAGATGAGGCCGCCACTGGCCAAACACGCAAAATTTGAACTTCACTAAGAATAATGCAGATATTAATTGCAGTGACCTAAGATGCATTAAATATGTTTAAATTCATGAGTTCATAATGATTAAAAAAAAGAAAACCCCCAACTGGCCACCAGTGGAGGACACTGCTCTGAACATTTGTGTACAGGTCTTTGTGTGAACACATGATTTTATTACTCATGTGTAAATAAACAGGAGTGGAATTGCGTGGTCGCGTGGTAAATATCTATGTGACCTTATAAGAAATTGCCCGCCTGCCTCCGAAGAGGTGACACGACTTGTAATCCTTCCAGCAGGATAAGAGCTTCATTTGTTCCATGTCCTCACCAGCACTTGGTGTGGTTGGTCTCTTTAATTTTAGCCATGCCGGGGGAGTGTAATGGCATTTCGTTGGGTTTTTTTTTTTTTTTTTTTTTTTTTTTTTTTTTGCGGTACGCGGGCCTCTCACTGTTGTGGCCTCTCCCGTTGCCGAGCACAGGCTCCGGGCACACAGGCCTAGCGGCCATGGCTCACGGGCCCAGTTGCTCCGCGGCATGTGGGATCTTCCCGGACCAGGGCACGAACCCGTGTCCCCTGCATCAGCAGGCGGATTCTCAACCACTGCGCCACCAGGGAAGCCCTCGTTGGGTTTTAATTTGCATCTTCCGAAAGATTCATGATGTCGGGCTTCTTTCCAAGTGCTTACTGAACGTTAATATATCTTCTTTTTTGTTTGTTTGTTTTTTTGTTTTTGGTTTGTTTAGATTGTGGGCTTTTTAAAAATCGAATTATCCTTGACCTACAACACCGTGTTAGTTCCTGGTGCACAATATAGTGATTTGATATTTCTATACGTCACAAAACAATCACCATGGTAAGTCTAGCCACCATCTGTCATTCTACAAAGTTATTACATGGTTATTGACTATGTTCCCCACACTGTACATTATATACCCATGACTCATTTATTTTGCAACTGGAAGTTTGTACCTCTTGATCTCCTTCGCTATTTCACTCCTCCCCCCACCCCTCTCCCCTCTGGAAACCACCAGTTTGTTCTCTGTATCTGTGAGCCTGTTTCTGTTCTGTTCTGTTTGTTTGTGTGTGTCTGGTTTTTAGATTCCACATATAAGTGAAATCATACGGTGTGTGTCCTTCTTTGTCTGACATTTCACTTAGCATAATACCCTCTAGGTTCATCACGTTGTCACAGGAAAAACCCCCAAACCATTCTTTTTTATGGCTGAGTAGTATTCCAGTGTGTGTGTGTGTGTGTGTGTGTGTGTGTGTGTGTGTGTGTGTGTGTGTACAAAGTATCTTCTTTATCCATTCACCTACTCATGGACACTTAAGTTGCTTCATATCTTGGCTATTGGAAATAGTGCTGCAATGAACATACAGGTGTGTATGTCTTTTTGAATTAGTGTATTTTTTTTCTTCAGAAAAATACTCAGACTTGGAATTGCTTGGAATCCTATAGTAGTTCTATTTTTAATTTTTTGAGGAAGCTCATACTGTTTCCCATAGCAGATATACCAACTTACATTTTCACCAACAGTGCACAAGGGCTCCCTTTTCTCCCCACACTTGCCAACACTTATTGTTTGTTGCCTTTTTGACAATAGCCGTTCTGACAGGTGTGAGGTGGTATCTCATTGTGGTTTTGATTTTCATTTCCCTGTTGGTGATGTTTAGCATCTTTTCTTGTACTTGGCCACCTGTATGTCTGCCTTGGGCCTACAGTGTCTATTCAGGTCCTCTGCCCATTTCTTAATCGGATTGTTTGGTTTTGTTTTTTGATGTTGAGTTGTATGTACTTGATCATGATGTAGAATCCTTTTAATGTGCTGTTGAATTCATATTGCTGCTGCTAAAGTTTTGTTGAGGATTTTTGCATCCATGTTCATCAGTGATATTAGCCTGCAATTTTCTTTTCTCCCTCCCTTTCTTTCTTTCTTTCTTTCTTTCTTTCTTTCTTTCTTTCTTTCTTTCTTTCTTTCTTTCTTTCTTTCTTTCTTTCTTTCTTTCTTTCTTTCTTTCTTTCTCTTCCTTCCTTCCTTCCTTCCTTCCTTCCTTCCTTCCTTCCTTCCTTCCTTCCTTCCTTCCTTCCTTTCTTTCTTTCTCTTTTTTTTTTCTTTTTGATGTTTTTGTCTGGTTATGGTATCAGGGTATTCTGGCTTTGTAGAATGAGTTTGGAAGTGTTCCATCCTCTTTAATTTTATAGAATAGTTTGAGAAGAATAGATGTTAACTTTTTAAATGTTTGGTAGAATTCACCTGTGAAGCTGTCTGGTCCTGGACTTTTATTTGTTGGGAGTTTCTAAATTACTGATTCAACTTCATTACTGGTAATTGGTCTGCTCATATTTTCTATTTCTTCCTGATTCAGTCTTTGGAGATTGTACATTTCTAAGAATTTGTCCATTTCTTCTAGGGTGTCTGTTTTATTGATGTATATTTGTTCATGGTAATCTCTTATGATTCTTTTTATTTCTGGGGTCTCAAGTTGTAATGTATTCACTTTCATTTCTAATTTTATTTATTTGGGTCCTCTTTTTTCATGATGAGTCTAGTTAAAGGTTTTTCAATTTTATCTTTTCAAAAAACCAACTCTTAACTTCATTGATCTTTTCTATTTTTTTTAGTTTCTATTTTATTTATTTTATGCTTGGATTTTTGTTGTTTCTTTCCTTTTACTAACTTTGGGTTTTGATTATTCTTTTCTTTTCTAGTTCCTTTAGGTGTAAGGTTAGATTGTTTATTTGAGATTTTTCTTGTTTCCTGAGGTAGGCTTGTATTGCTATAAACCTACCTCTTAGAACTGCTTTTGCTGTGTCCAGTAGATTTTGGATCATTGTGTTTCCATTTTTATTTGTCTCCAGGTATTTTTAAATTTCCTCTGATTTCTTCAATGACCCATTGGTTGCTTAGTAGTATATTGTTTAGCCTCCATGTGTTTTATGCTTTTTTTTTCCTTGTAGTTAATTTCTAGTCTCATACTGTTGTGGTTGGAAAAGATGCTGGATATGATTTCCATCTTCTTAAATTTACTGAGAGTTGCTTTGTGGCCCAGCCTGTGATCTATCCTGGAGAATGTTCCATGTGCACTTGAGAAGAATGTATATTCTGCTGCTTTTGGATGGAATGTTCTATGTATATTTATGAAGTCCATCTGTTCTAATATGTCATTTAAGGACAGTATTTTCTTATTGATTTTCTGCCTGGATGAACTGTCCATTGATGTAAGCAGGGTGCTAAAGTCTCCTATTGTTATTATGTTACTGTCAATTTCTCCTTTTTGTCTGAGATTTGTTTTATATATGTAGGTGCTCCTATGTTGGATGCATATATATTTAAAATTGTTATATCTTCTTGTTGGATTTAGCCCTTTATCAATATGTAATGTCTTTCTTTGTATCTTGTTACAGTCTTTGTTTTAAAGTCTATTTTGTCTAGTACTGCTACACCAGCTTTCTTTTCATTTCCTTTTACATAGAGTACATTTTTCCATACTCTCACTTTCAGTCTGTGTGTGTCTTAAGATCTGAAATGAGTCTCTTGTAGGCAGCATATGTTTGGGTCTTGTTTTTGTATTCATTCAGTCACTCTGTCTTTTGATTGGAGCATTTAGTCCATTTACATTTTTTGTGTATGTGGTACGTGGGCCTCTCACTGTTGTGGCCTCTCCCGTTGTGGAGCACAGGCCCTGGACGCGCAGGCTCAGCGGCCATAGCTCACAGGCCCAGCCACTCCGCAGCATGTGGGATCCTCCCAGACCAGGGCATGAACCCATGTCCCCTGCATCGGCAGGTGGATTCTCAACCACTGCGCCACCAGGGAAGCCCCAGTCCATTTACTTTTAAAGCAGTTATTGATAGGTATGTACTTAATTGCCGTTTTGTTCATTTTCTTATTGTTTTTGTAGTTCTTTTTTGTTCCTTTCTTCTTTCACTCTCTTCTCTTGTGACATAATGACTATCTTTAGTGTTATGTTTTGATTCCTTTCTCTTTTTTGTATGTGCATATTTATTATAGATTTTTGGTTAGTGGTTACTAGGAGGGATATACATACATACACCATTATTTGAAGTTGATAATCTGTTCATTTTTAGTGCATTCCAAGAACGCTGCAGTTTTGCTCCCCCTCCACTATGTTTAATGTTTTTGACATCCTATTTTACATATTTTGTTTTGTGTATCCACTATTTATTGTGGATATAGATGATTTTACTACTTTTGTCTTTTAACTTTCCTACTAGCTTGGAAAGTGAATGATCTACTACCTTTACTGTATATTTGCCTTTACCAGTGAGATTTTTCTTTTTCTAATTTTCATATTTTTATTATAGTCTTTTCTTTTCCACTTGAGAAGTCTTTCTTGTAAAGCCAGTTTACTGGTGCTGCCATTCTTTTAGCTTTTGCTTGTCTGTAAAACTCTTTATTTCTCCATCACTTCTGAATCAGCCTTGCTCGGTAGAATATTCTTGATTGCAGGTTTTTTCCCTTCATCACTTTAAATATGTCATGTCACTCCATTCTGGCCTACAAAGTTTCTGGTGAAAAGTCAGCAGATAGCCTTATGAGTGTTCCCTTGTACATAACTAGTTGCTTTTCCCTTGCTTCTTTTCAGATTCTCTCTTTATCTTTAATTTTTGCCATTTAATGACAATGTGTGTCGGTGTGGACCTCTTTGGGTTGATCTTGTTTGGGACTCTGTAATTCCTGGATCTAGATGTCTGTTTCCTTCCCCAGGTTAGGGAATTTTTCAGCTATTATTTCTTCAAATAAGTTCTCTGCCCCTTTCTCTCTATCTTCTTCTAGGATCCCTGAGTTAGTACACTTGATGTTGCCCCAGAGGTCTCTTAAACTATCTTCATTTTTAAAAATTCTTTTTTCTTTTGTGTGTTCAGCTTGAGTGACTTTCACTACTCTGTCTTCTAGTTTGCTGATTCATTCCTCTGTATGATCTAATCTACTGTTGATTCCTTCTAGTTTACCTTGTATTTCAGTTATTTTATCCTTCAGCTCTGTTTGGCTCTTCTTGATATTTTCTAACTCTTTGTTAAACTTCTCGCTGTGTTCATCTGTTCTTCTCCTGAGTTTGTTAAGCACCTTTATGGTTATTACCTTGACCTCGTTATTGGGTAGATTGATTTTCTCCACTTTGCTTAGTTCTTCTTCTGGGTTTTATCTTGTTCCTTTGTTTGGAACATATTCCTCTGTTGCCTCATTTTGCCTAATCCTCTGTTTTTATTTCTATGATTTGTTAGGTTGTTTACATTTTCTGATCTTGGAAAAGTGTCCTTACGTAGGCTACACCCTGTGGGTCCCAGCAGCACAGTCCCCTCCAGTCACCAGAGCTGTGTGCTCTAGGGGTGCCCCCTATGTGGGTCGCATGGGCCCTTCTGCTGTGGCAGGACTGAGTACTGTGGCTGCACTGGTAGGTGGTGCTGGTCTCCAGCCTGGTTGGCTGCCAGGCCCTGCCTTGTCCAGATGCTACTGGCCCACTGGAGGGTGAGGCCAGAGCCCAGTGCATCTGGCTGTGTGGCCACGGGGCCCTGGAATGTATATTCTTCAGTTACATACTGTTCAAATCTCTTGCACACTTTTAAGTTTAGTTATCTTATTGATTTGTGTGTGTGTGTGTGTGTGTATAATGGATACAAATTCTTTACCATATATATATTTTATAAATCTTTTTCCTGGTCTGTGGCTCATCTTTTGCACTATCTTTAAACATTTTTCTTTTGTAAAACAAAAGTTTTATCAAGCCCAATGTATCAAGTTTTTCTTTTATAGTTAGTGTTTTTGTGTCCTATTAAGAATTTGCCTACCCTAAGTTTATTTATAAGTTTTATAGTTTCAGCTCTTACATTTAGTTCTATGGTCCATTGTGAGCTAAGTGAGTGGGAAGCATGGGGGTAGGCGGATGCCAAGCTTGGGGCCATGTATGGGTGCCAGACTGAGAAGGGGCTGTGTGTCTTCTGTGAGCTTATAATGACACTTGGGGAGATTGGGAGGAGTCAGAATCCCAGGTCGGCCGGCCGGTGATAGTCATGAATAATGGCAGTGGTAATTTTCACAAGCAGGATCTAATCATCTACAAATCATTTCCTCAATTGACCTCACAGTATCCTGGCACAGAAAGAAGGCTAGACAGCCCTTCTCTGTTCTGTTCTGCAGGTAAAGAGGCTGAAGCACAGAGAAGTTCACACACCTGCCCAAGGTCACACAGCTGGTGGGGCAGAACTAGGATTTGCACTCTGGTCGGTTTTTCTGCTCCAGGGCAGCCTCTGTTTCCCATCATGCCTCCCTCTCCTGCTCAGCATTTACCCTTCGGCTCGGTCAAGCCTCCTCCCTTCACCTGCCGGGCCATAACCTGGCAAAGCTTGGAAATTGCCTCATCTATGTATTCCTTTGTTCACTGAACAAACACTAAGGCCCAACTATTGGCTGTTGCAGGGACTGAAGCAGATGTTGGGTGCACTGCACGTGGCTGAATGAAGTTCACAGCGGGTCCCCAACCAGGCTTGCTGAGTCTGTGTGGCAGGTGTGCCCCAACTCCACCAGGGCAGCGGCTGAGCCAGGACCCCAGCGCTGGCCACTCTGGAGCTCTCTGCTCACCCCGCTAACACGGCATTATCTAGGGAGGTGTATGTGTCGTCAAGGGACCACCAGGATCAGACGGCAGGACTGCTAGAGGGGGCTTCGTCACAAAGGTGTGGGCATAGAGGGCCGTGATGGAGCATTTAGTGCCAGGGTCAGTAACAGCCGAGCTGTTACCACCTCTAGTCCTGACGGTACAAGAGAAGGGAGCAGTTATTACAGCACAAGAGAGAGGGAGGGGGTGATCGACGACGAGGGGAGAGGAAAGAGGTGGAGGGAGGGAAAGAGAGAGAGAAAGGGGAAGAGACCTCCAGTTCCAGATGCTGGCGCTCTAGGCGACCTCGCGGGGAAGCCCGGGGCCCGAGGACTCTGGCCTTGCTCTCCTCCCTCCCTCTGATCTCCGCTGGAGCTCTCTATTGGCCAAGTCCAGCTGGAAGGCGCTGGGCCCAGAAGTCCAGGGGATGTGACCTTCCAGGTCAAGCTCCGGCTGTAGGGAGAGGGTGATGAGAAGCAGATGAGCCCTCTCTGACACAATAGCAAGAGTGCAAGTGGAGGACTCCAGCTACCCTGGAGGCCAGGTGACCTGAACGTCCCTCCGTGATGACTAGACTGTAAACACACAGATGAGGCTGCCCTGGGGGAAATGCAAGGCTCCTGCAGGCAGGAAGCAGTCTGTCCTTGGAGGTACAGAAGGACCACTAGGGGTTAGGAGAGGCTGGAAAGCACTAAGCCCTGGACAGGGGCCCTGCGGGACATGCTCGGCTCCGGATGCTGGGCAGGGACTTCACTGTGTGGAGCGCCCCCTTTCCGCCAGGAGGCCTAGCCTACGTTTTGGGAGTAACGTGCCCGATGGCTGTTAATCAATAAAGTGGATCCCTATGATTCTCAAACAGAGTTTGAAAGAGGGAGCTCTATGGAAGGCATGTGGGCGGAGCTGCTGGGGATCTGAGAAACGAACCCCTTTCAGCCTCGGTGGGGAAGAGTTCTTCTGCAAACACGCTTGAAAGTTTGGGGGCCTGGACACTTGAAAAACATTTCAAGACATCCAAAGAGCTGCAGAGACACGTGGGTTTGCTTAGGCCCCGACTGAGCCGTCTTTCTTGTGGGATCAGGTCCGTTCTCTCTTGGAACCCAAGGAGCCAGGAGGGGAAAATGAAACACAAAGTTTTAAAGAATTATCGCAGCTTCTTTCCTTCCTCGCCGCCTCTCCTTCCCTTTCAAGTTGACAGAAAAGAGCTTTGCCCCCCGCCCCACATTTTTTGCAAATGTGAAATGGAGCATTCTCGCCGTCTCGGGCGCCACATTTGATTCTGATTTGCGCCCGGAGCGTGATGACAAGCGCCCCTGGCCGATAATGGACGAGGCTGCATTCAGCAAGGTGAGGCTCCAGGCCCCGCAATCCTCTCACCGCTGCAGCCGTCACTCAGCCGGTCAGCGGGTGTCTGCTGAGCCCCAGCCCCGCGGGGGCGAGGCGGTGAAGCCACAGTGGCAAAAGGCGCGGCTATGCAGGGTCAGGGGTCACTGCCGGGGTCAGAGACCCCTCGGGCTCGGACACCCACGTAGGTGAACGGGATAGGCATTTAGATGAACTGACCAGATGACGGCAAGGGGATGGCTGGGGCGCCTCTGGCGCTCACTGCAGCCCGGCCGTGGCCGAGATGGTGGTGTCCACCCTGGGGACAAGTCCAGCTCTAGCACGGGTTCCATCCTGCGTTCAATTCTGCTCCTTCTTCCAGGCCTTGGCCGAGTAACTCGGTCGTGCTTTCCCCTCACCAACAGAACGAGGTAGAAGTGGCACCGTGCCCGTTCAGAGCCTCGGCCTCCCTCCAGAAGCCTTGTGTGTTTCCACCTCCCTCTGGGTACCCGGCAACGAGAACGTGCCGGGCTATAGCCTGTTGAGGACGAGAGGCACGTGGAGCCGAGTGGGGCTCCCTGCCTTCTCCCCCGGTGGTCAGGGCTCCCCAGCCCGCCCCCTGTCGACCGCAGCCTCGCGAGCCGCGTGCCCAGGGCCCGCGGTGGTCTGTTACGCAGCACAAGCTGGCGGATGAAGGGACCCGAGGGACCCGCGGTGGGCATGTGGGCACCTGCGGTCCGGCCCTCTCCTCCTTGATTCCCTTTCCCCCTTCTGGTCAGACTACGGGCTGCCTTGAGTTCCACTCCAGACAGGGATCCTTCCCCCGCAGGAACGCCCAGTCTCACAGCACCTGGCTCTAGTCCGCCGTGACCCCAGGAGGGCAGAGAGCCACACGGAGAAGCCGCACCGGATCCCTAAAGGGTGCTGGCTTGGGAGGCCTGTGTCCCTTCTCTGCCGGGTATCAGCCACAGGGCTGTGGGCACTGACAGTTTCCGGATGGGTGAGGTGTGGATGCCAAGGAGCACCAGCTTGCCAAACTGCAGCGCAGACGGCACTCACCGGATACAGAGCGCTGGGTATACAGGTGACACTTAAAGAACGAGGTCCCCACAGCAGCACCTTGCAAGAGGCAGTAGGCCATCAGCTGGGGCATCCCTCTAGCCCCTCCGTGCAGGGGGCATCAGCTGGGCATGGGTGGGTCGCCCCTCCCTCCAGGAGAGAGAGCAGAGACACTGCCAAGTGCAAATTTGATAACCAGACCCCGTGCTGAGGCTGGTGGACAGCCCAGGCTGCTTTGATCCCAGGCTGTCTGGGCCAGACACTGTCTAGCTGCCCAGGGTCTGTTTCCCATTTTGAGTTTGGCTGGGCTCCCCTTTATGGAAGATCAGTTTCAGGGCCCCATAGACAGAGCAATGGGTGGGAAGGAAAGGCAGGCCTCCCCTCCTCTGGAGTGGTACCCCCGTTCACTTGGCCCCCAGAGTAAGAGGGGTCCTTGGAGTCCCCTGAAAGTTGGAAAAGTTGCTGTGGGATGGAGACAAAGGTGCCACTAGCTGGAAGGTTCCCGGGTGGCCCTGCAGGCTCTCAGTATGGTTACAATGGCCACCGGCAGCATCACGTCATGTGGGAGGCCCCGACGCCCAGTCCCCTTGCCTCTGAGAGGCTTAGCAGAGCAGCAAAGGGAGATTTGAGAGTGGGCACTGACTTGGTGAATGAGGGAGAGGCTCTTGGCCTTGGGTGTTGTTCAAGGAATCTTTGTTGAATAAATCCATGGATGGATGGGTGGCTGGGTGATTGGATGGATAAATGGATGGTTGGGTGGGTGGATGGGTGGGTGGATGTGTAGGTGGATGGATGCATGAGTGGGTGGATGGGTGGATGGATGGATGGGTGGTGAGTGAGTGGATGGAAAGGGAATGGCTGGATGGCTGGAGGGCTGCATGAATAGATGAATGGGTGGATGGACTGGTGGATGGATGGGTGGCTGGGTGAATGGATGGATGGAGGATTGGTAGATGGATGGGGGGGTGGGTAGATGGATGGATGAGTAGCTGGGTAGACAGATGAATTCCCCCTTGCTTTGGCTTTAAAGCGTCTAGCACTAAGCACATCTAGCACAGCATCTAGCACTAAGATGTCCTCTTCTGCATAAGGAAATAATAAGCCTTGCCCTGCTCCTCTCCCCAAAGGTCAAACAAAAGTGATCTGAGGGTCATGTGGGTTAACAATGTGGAGTCATGAGAAGAAACAGAAGCTTGGACTCAGACTTGGAATCTTGGCCAAACTGTGTTCTCTCTGTAGGTAGTCACCACGGTGTCAGCTCCATGGATGAGGGACCTTGTACCCCTTGCTGGCCACTGTCTCCCTGCATCTCTGCTAAGGACTGAATGTTTGTGTCCCTGTAAACTTCATATGTGGAAGCCCTAACCCTTTTATGGCGATATTTGGGGTTGGGGCCTTTGGTAGGTGATCAGGTTTAGATGAGGTCATGAGGGTGGGGCACCACGATGGCATTAGTGCCCTTGTGAGAAGGATAGACACCAGAGCTCTCTTTCTGCTGTGTGAGCACACAGCGAGAAGGTGGCCATCTGCGAGACAGGAAGCAGGCTTTCACCAGAAACTGGAGCAACCAGCACCTTGATCTTGGACTTCCAGCATCCAAAATTGTGAGGAATAAATTCCTCCATCTATGGTATTTTATTATGGCAGCCTGACCTGACGAATACAGTCACCCACAGCATCTAGCCCTCAGTAACATTCAAAAAACACATTCACTGACTGACACAGTCACTCTGAGCCTCAGTTTGTTCAACTGCAAAATGGGGGTAACGGCGGCCTCTCGTCCCGGAGAGCTTTCGTGAAGTTGGCCACAGTGAGTGAGGGAGCCGGCTGTGCTGATGACACATAATCATGCTCTTTTGGCAGGTTATTCCCTGTTATTGTCATTTTAAATAAAGGACCTTAAGCAACAAGAGCAGCAACATGGACAACACACCCACCTAATAGTGTGTAGTAAACTACAGGACATGTCTTGTTTCCTGCACGGGACTTCTGCAGGTTACCCAGGTGGACGGTCTCAGGGTGGGCTAGTCCATTCCATGCTGTCATAGGGATCCAGTCCTCCTGATCCTTCCATTCTGCCATCCAGGTGCATCCACTATACCTCTCCTCGTGGACACAGAATGGCTGTCCTTGCTCCACCCATCTCCTCGACATGCCTCAGAACAAGGCAGGCCACTCTGTATGAGCCACGTCCCCTCTTTTGCCTCAGTTTTCCTACTTGTCAAATGAGGCCAACAATTCCCCTTGCCTTATAGGGTCATTGTGAAAATCAAGCAAAAATATCCATGAGGAGCTCAGCTCTGGTGTGTGTGTAGCCGTGATGGGTGTTGGCTGTTATTGTACAGGGATCAGGAGGAAGCCTCCTGCCTCTCAGGCCCACCCTGCTGCACTTGATCACACCACGGCCGTGGCCATGCACACCACAGGCCCCATACTCAATTTACCCAGTATCTCTCTGCACTCGGCAGCTTTTCGTGAAAGGGCGAATTCATTTCCTGGGGCTGTGTAACAAAATGCCACAAGCTGGGGGCCTTAATGCAACAGAAACTTATTCTCTCACAGCTCTGGAGACCAGAAGTCCAAGATCAAGGTGTCCCAGGGCCGCGCTCCCTCTGGAGGCTCCAGGGGAGGGTCCCTCCTGCCTCTTCCAGCTCCTGTGGCCCCAGGCGTGCCTGGGCCTGCGATTACATTGCTTCCCTCTCTGCCTCCACCTTCAGTTACTGCCTTCCTGTACGTGTGGTCAAATCTCCCCCCGCTTCCTGCTGACAAGGACATCCATCCCTGGATTTAGGGCCGCCTGCACGATCCGGGATGCTCTCCTAAGGAAAGATCCTTAAATCAATCCCGCCTGCAAAGACTGTGTTTCCAAATTAGGTCACATTACAGGTTCTGGGGATGAGGATGGAGAATACAGGTGGGGGCATTATTCGGGCCACGTCAAGGAGCCAGCACTCTGGTGGCTGCAGAGCTGTGATGCTGGGAGCTCACCTCATGGTCCTGAGCCGCCCGCCTTCCCGACGGGGGAGCGGAAGTGAAGGTGCTTGTGTCCAGGAGCGCCGTGGGCCTCCCACGTGAGGCTGGGAACCTCTGGGCCACGTTCAGGCTGCCCCGTGCTGGGCCCCCAGGAGTCGAGGCAGGTGGGGAGAGAGGTGGCAAAGTCCTGAGAATCCCAGCACAGAGCCGTCGATGCCGGGAGCACAGGGCCGCCAAGTGCTGTGGCAGCTCTGCCGGGGCGGGGACGGGGACGGGGTCCGGAGGGCGATGGATTCTCAGATTAACAGGGAGAAGAGTGAGGCGATGAGATGCTGACGGCGAGAAGGGGGTGCGTTTCGGGGCTGCAATGGCTCGTCACGGGGAGAGAGGATTTAGAACTCGGGGATGGAGTGTGGGTTCTGAGGGGGAGGCAGGTGGGAAGCAGGGCGGCCAGGGGCCCCAGTGCAAGAAGGCTGGTAGGCAGGTGGCAGGTGGAGAGACTGACCACAGAGGCAATCAAGAAAGACGGGCTCCACCCGGGCCCCTCCTTCCACAAGTCCTGTCCCTCTCGGGGCCACAGTTCCCTGCCTCCATATGTGGGATAAGGTTACCCACTCGGGGGCTTCTGGGAGGATTAACGGAGAAGGCCGTGGAAGGCCCAGGGATGCCCCAGTCCTGGGTGGATGTGGGTTTGCGGCTCTGTGTATATTTCACCACGTGGGGTTCTAGTGGCTGTGATTCCAGATGGAGCCTGAGGCCCTACTGTGTGCTCGGCTCCTGTGGTTCAGAGGGCACCTGGCTGTGGATTTGCTTTGCGGGGAGTTGCCGGGGAGAGCTGAGTACTTGGAGGGGTTCCAGTCCTGCTTGGAAGCCCCTCCTAAGGGCCCTGACTCTTTTCCTCCCCCTTGAAGTCCGGGAGCCAGGGCGATTCTTCAGCAAGAGAGGCTCCTGCTCTCTGAGGACAGGAGAGAACCTCACTGCAGGGCGGGGTGTGGGGCGGGCCTGGGCTTTGGGGAGGGAGGCCTGGGTCTGGGTCTTCGCCCCCTCCTCCCAGCCCCGTGACACGGACAAGGCACCCCCTGCCCCTGAGGCATGCGGGGAGCCCACGGTTGGCTCTCAGGCCTTCCCACCATGAGAACAAGATGAGGGCCGGCCCTCACACAGCTCCATCTAGTTTATCAAGCTCTTTGCGTGAGTGACTCTGAATTTAATGAATTCCTGTATTTAGAGCTATTAACAACCACAGAGGCGTGATTTCACACACAGAGATGAGCTGAGAGAAGAGAAGGTTACTTTGCGAATACAATTTCTGTTACGGAGCTGGACCACAAAATGGGAATCATCTTTGACCCAACAGTGCATATGGTAGTGATGACCCCTCCCTGAATCCAATAATGAGACGATCGACCCTACATGCTGTTGGCAAGGGTCGGGGTCTGGGTGAGGGCTCAGCCTGGCCTGGCCTGGGTGAACTTGGCCAAGTCGCTGCCGCATCCGAGCCAGTGTCCTCCACCATCAGCTGAAGTGTGGACACGATGGGCGCGGGTTCCCAGACGCCTCCTCCACGACTGGTCCTGCAAGATGCTCCAGGCGTAACGGCGGGGCTGCGGGGAATTGGCCAGCCTCTCGCTGAGCCAATCTTCCGTGGGCATGAATGGGCCAAGGGTAGTACAGGGTGACGGAGAGGGGGCCTTGGCGTAGGTGGGGGCTTGAGGTGTGGGTTGGCAGGTGTGGAGAGACTTGGCTTGGGGGTGAGTGGGCAGAGACCCTGAGACACCCACCCAGAACACCTGGAGTCAGTGATGTGAGGGCATCTGGGGTCCTGGAGCCACCCACACGGGCTGTCAGCTGAGTCACAGGTGAGGGTGGATCCCCGGGCCGGGACACAGAGTGAGAAAGTCAGAGAGCTGAGGACAGAGCAGTAGCGGCTGCAGTGGGCGGGTGAGGACGGACCACCTTGCAGGAGAAGCAGAGACGGCGAGACGATGGAAAAGGAGGTGCTGGGGAAGGAAAGATGGCGATGGGGAGAGAGCTGGACGTCAAGAGGGAGAGGAAGGTGTATTAGAAACGGGAGCAGCTTCCAAAGTTCCATCCACAGGAAGGTCCGGTGGAACATGGACTGGAGGTCTGCGTCGCCACCCGCAGTGGGTGGCTCGCGTGGTCGCTCTTCTGGAGCCGCCACACTCAGACCTCCACACTCTGCCGGGCACCGCCCAGGCGCTGTTTTGTCTGCTTCTCATGAAAATCCTGCGCGGGAGGCCCTTGTGCCCATTGCACTGAGGCGCAGAGGCGCTGCGGGGCGCCCCGGGCCACACGGTGGCTTGGGGTGGAGCCGGACCTGAACGGGGTGGGGAGATAGTCTAGCCTCTTCCCACGGTGCGCAAGTTTCCGGGAGGTGTGAGGGCGAGGGAGCATTGGCTCGAGTGGAAAGGCCGGGGCGTGGGGGACGGGGGAGCTGCACCCAAGGTCCCCGCCCCCCATCTCCCTCGACCTCCCCTCCCCACCCCCACCCCCGTCTCTGTCTCCGCATCCCCTCCCATCCTTTGCTGTATCTGCGTGTCTCTCTCTACAGCACACACACAGAGGAGGAGAGCACTAAAGAGAAGAAAGGCTGGGAATTCTGTGGGAGGGTCGTCTTTGTATTTTTCTATATTTTCAGTGTCCTCTGCCAGGACACCTGCTGCTTTGCGGACCTTGGTTCTTTCCCGCGCCTCCGGCCTGCACTCCCCCGTGTGACCGCTACGTGGCGCACTTCCCGCCCAGCGGAGCTCGTCGGTTAACCGTTTCCTCGCCCCTTCGTAGGGGGAGGTTTTCAAGCTTATCCACAGTCGTCTTGCTGTCTCATGAGAGCTTCTCAGGCTTTGCTTTCAACATATTCTATAATTTTCTCACTGATGCACATTAACAATGAAAAATTCCCTTAATTAAGAGATCACAGTCATTTTCCTATTCCAATAATGACCTAAATTTTCCGAAGTGCGGATGTCAGGGAGGTAGTGCTATCTAGTAGTTTCTAGCTGGGCTCCATCCGACCTGCTGTGAGGCCCTGGGCCGGCCCCTCCCCCATCCCACCCGTGTGCTTGGAGGGCTGGGTCTCCCCGGAGCCCCCATCTCAGCTCTGCCCTCCCATGCTCTGTGAAACGACTCCCCCCCAAATGCAAGAGGGAAAGTATTCTTGGAGGCATCCTAAGATTTGAGGCTCCCGTCTCTCACCCAGAACGGTGACAAAATCAATTCAACAAACCCAGCTGATTTCACTGAAAAACGAATGCCATTCATTCATGCTTTCAGAAGGACGTGTTTATAACCCAATATCAGGCTTACCGTGCGTGTGTACACGTGTGCATATGCTCACACAGGTGCTGAGAACAGGTAAGAAGTGGATGGCCCAAGAGTTGTGGAAAGGCATCACATTTTGGAAGACTCGGTCATTTCACAGGCGTTCGCTAGGACCTATTATCAGCCGGGCCAGGGGTGGTGCTGGGGGCCGGGGGTGGCTGAACGGGGCCCGGCCCCAAGGAGCATGCAGTCGAGTGCAGGGCACAGACAGGCAGATGGGTCCGGGCTGCATCTCTGCTGCCCGGTCCCAGGGCAGTGGAAAGCACTGTGGGACATGCGAGGCCCCTGGCCCGTCCTTGGGGCCAGCTTCCTGAACGTGTGATCTGAGTCTCAAAGCATGGTCAGGGGTTAAGACTCAGGCAGACAAGGAAGCGAGGAAGGGCGCCCATGAAGGCCGGCCACCGAGGCAAAGGATTTGCTGAGAGCAGGTAAGTACATTTGGTCTCGGAGGGGGGACAAGGCTGGGGATGGGGGTGGGGCCTGACTGGGGACGCCCTGCGGGCCCCCACCTTGAGGATGTAGCAGAAGAGGATGCTCTTGGAGTTTGGCATCACTGGGCCCGTTGTCCAGCTGTGTCTCAGACCAGCTGTGCAACTACAGATTTAATCCTTAACCTCCCTGGGCCTCAGTTGCCTCATCTGTGAGATGCGGATGTTACTATCCCCCTACGGTGCTGCGTCTGCAATGAATGTAAACGGTGGGGTGCCTACCATGGTGTCAGAGGTCCCCCAACAGCCTCCTACCCACCCCTATAGCCCCCAATCTCACCTGAAGGATCCCAGCTCCTGGCCCCTCTGTTCACCCAGCAGCTTGTTTTATGAATGAGTCCTCCCCTGTGTCCCTGAGGGGGGGTGGTGGTTACTCAGCTGTCCCTGGGCCACCTCTGATCTCCCTGAGTCACCAGCACAGTCCCCGAAGCCAGCAGCATCCTGGGATGCTGGTCCAGTGGCCAGCTCCGTCTAGGGATGGTTCCCGAGCCACGAGATGGGATCCCAGGGATACCGGGCAATCCAGTCCCCTCTTGGAATGGGCCACTGTGTCCACATCTGTAAAATGACACTGTTGAACGAGGCGGTCTCTGCAATCCTGTATCATTATAGATGTCACCATGTGTGATTGACGCTGAGTGACAGATGAAGGGATACTGAGAGAGAGAAGGAGCCTGGACGTCAACACTCTCGTGCCTCTGACTACTGAACAAGTGAAGGGGAAGCAGGAAGCCTTCTGGGTCCGTTCTCGCTGTGGGTGATATAACTGCACCCCGGTGTCTGGGGCTCTGGGTTCCTAGTGCTCTTCACGGGCTCATCTTCAGCCTGTGCACAGGCATTTATGGGGCCCCTGCTGGATGCTGAGCCCGGTCTAGCTTGCAGGGGTGCCAGAGAACAAGGGCATGGGGCCCAGCTGCATGGGACACGGGTGCCTGACGGAACTACAGACACTGCAGAGAGCGTGGCCGAGGGAGGAGCTGCGGTGGAGGTATCAGGAGGAGGCACGGAGCCAGGCTGCAGCGCAGAAGAGGGCGGCCGGGGGCAACAGCCAAGACGTGGAAGCCACCTAAGTGTCCCTCGACAGAGGAACGGATAAAGAAGATGTGGTGTGTATGTACAATGGAATATTACTCAGCCACGAAAAAGAATGCAATAATGCCATTTGCAGCAACACGGATGGACCTAGAGATGGTCGTACTGAGTGAAGTAACACAGATAGAGAAAGACAGATATCCTGTGTATTCATTCTTCTTAGGGCTCTGAGTGTTTCTTGCATCTGTGGTTGGCATTTTTCTTCCATTTTTCATGCCTTGCCTCTTCTCCCTCTTGACCCCTCAAGGATGCCCAGTACGCTTGGTTTGGCCTTTTCATCCTGCCTATACGGCTCTTTTCTCTGGTCAGTAACGTCCATCCTCTGGCCCCTTGTGTCCTCCTGGAGAGTCTCCTCTTCCCCAACTTGCAATGTATTTGCCTGTCCTTCCGCTGTGTCCTCCTCTGTGCCGTGATCCATCAGCTGGGCTCTTCATTCAGCGTTTAGACTTTGTAGTTCTTCTAGTTCCACTGACTACTCTTTACAGATTCATTTTCTCTGCTTTAAATCCTCTGTCTTGTCACGAGTCTTCTTCAACACATTAGTCACAGTTATTTTTTACAGGGATCCTATTACCTACTGTTCAGGTCACCTGCCAGTCTGTTTCTATAGCCCATTTTCTCTCTTGACCCTGCTTCTCATTTTGCTTGGTAGCTTTGAATTAAATGGGAGGCACCGTGAATGACGAGTTGTAGAGGTTCTGGGTGGTGTTATATTCCTCCGAGAGGGCTTTACTGCATCCTCTGAGGGGTGAGTGTAATGCGAGGGAGGCAAGTGACTAACTTTTTTTTTTTTTTTTTTTTTTTTTGCGGTACGCGGGCCTCTCACCGCTGTGGCCTCTCCCGTTGCGGAGCACAGGCTCCGGACGCGCAGGCTCAGCAGCCACGGCTCACGGGCCCAGCCGCTCCGCCGCGCGTGGGATCCTCCCGGACCGGGACACGAACCCGCGTCCCCTGCATCGGCAGGCGGACTCTCGACCACTGCGCCACCAGGGAAACCCGCAAGTGACTAACTTGATCAGGGAATGAACTGACTGGAGGCTGGGGTGCAGTCTCTGGCAACCTTGCTTTCCCCTCAGGTTCACCCCCCCTTCCAGACCGTATCCCTCCAGGGGTCCCCACTGAGAACTTAAGGTGTTGTCTGGGGCTCCTGCTCTTTGGTGGACCACGAATATCCAATTTTCTCTCCTTAAGACTGTCATGCTGAGACCCCGCTCTGATCTTCTTGGTTTCTTTTCCCTTGAGCAGCTCAAGGGTTTGACAAATGCCTCAAAGGGAAAACTGCCGAGTGCCGGGCTCGCTTCTCTGAGCCCGTCTGTCTGGGCTCTTGCATCTCAAGTTCTAGTGGCCCGGGAGACACTCTGATACCTGCAAACATATTGTTTTAAATGGTTTTTTCTAGTTGTCGGGAGAGTGGTGTTCTGCTACGAACTTCTCCGTTGTAGCCAAACGCCTGGAGAACGGGGGCCCGACGGAAGCAGGAAGAGCAAGGAGGAGGTGCTGCTGTGTGCGGGGGCAGAGGGGACGGGGACCCCAGGGTGGCACCGAGCACTGTCAGGGAGGGGACAGGCCACGGGACTCGCTGCTGATTAGGTGGAGGTGGCAGGTGTTCAGGGTCAGGGTGCGGAAGGGGACGAGGTGCCTGGTGATGCGTCCTGAGGCTCAGGGCTGCGGCAGGTCTGGAGGGCTTGGGAGGAGGGCTGCGGCTTCTGTTTCATCCTTGGCGAATGTGCGGGGCCAACGGGGCGTCCAGGTAGAAGAGCCCAGCGGACAGACAGCTGGAGCTCACGGAGCTGGCTAGAAGGGAGGTGGAGTCTTGAGAGGGATGAGACGGTCCCAGGTGAGTGGGGAGATGAGGGGGAGGGCCCGGGATGCAGCCTCTGGCATCCTGCGGACACCAGAGGCTGGCGGAGGGCAGGGGGGGGGGCAGGAGCAGCTGGGGTACGGGAGGAGAACCCAGGCCAGGCGGATTTTGCAGAGGGAGGGCGAGGGCGTCCAGGTGGAGAGAGGGTCCCCAGAGCGAGGTGCCGCGGCGGGCTTTTCTAAGACAAGGGCTGACTCGTCTCACCAGTGACCCTGGTGCAGGCCAGGCGGGGACCGGGGCCGGGAGCCGGGTTGGCGAGGTGATGGAGGGGGCGTTTGAGAGGGGCACGTCAGTGCTGAGAGGAGGCCCAGCGGCCCGTGCCGAGCTCTCCTGGACCAGACCCGGGAACGCTGCCGGCAATTCGCAGAGCACGTGCCACTGGCTCCTCCTGATTCTCGCCTTGAGAGGTCCCACTAGGCTTGTGGGCCCAGGAATCTCCCCCAAGAGATGCAGCTGTTTCGTGAAGACAGAAGCAACCCGTAGAGCGCCAAGACTCCGGAAGGGAGACGCAGCGAGACGTGGGTCCCGCCTCATCAGATTTCAAGGGCCCACTTCGGAGGGACCGCGGGGCCTGGTGGATGGCAGCCCAGGAACGCTGCCGGCGGGGCGGAGCGAAGGGGAAGTTCCCACACCTGTGTGAGTGAGGTTGGGGGACAGCCCAAGCCGCTGTGGTCTGGCGGCGCCCGGCCCCGGGACGCCTGCAGCTGGGGGACACCAGGAGGGTCATCTGCCCTCTCTGGGCCCGGCTTTCTTCTCTGTGAAATTGGTGACGGGAAATAACATCGACCCAGCCTGCCAGGGAGGACGGCGGAGGCTGTCGTGAGATGCCAGGTGTGGGCCTCCAGCCTCTGCCCGGAGCACGCACGTGGACTGCTGTTGCCACCTGCGTACGACAGCGTGCAAGGGTCTCTACGAAACCAAGGATGAGGTTCCCGGGGGGGAGGGAAGGGGTCCAAGTGCCCAGGAGCTTTCGCTCCATCTCACACTCACACACGCACATGCTTATACATATATGTGCACACGTGAGAGCACGTGCACACACACGTACACAACACACACACGCGCTCACATATGCAGACCCGCGTGTGAGCACGCGGGTACACAGTTCACACACGCGCACGGATGCACACTCACACGCGTACACACTTACACTGGCACACACACACCTATACACGCGCGTCCACGTGCACACACCCATGTGAGGGTGTCTCCATTGCTCACAGAAACAGCAGCCCATGCAGATCCATGCCCCGCCCTCCATGCCCCGCCCCCATGCCCCGCCCTCCCTGCTGGTCCTCTGCATTGGTAATGCAAACGCTTTCTAAATGAAGGAAGGGAAGGTTTTTCTAAACTCTTTAAAATCCAATTTAAAAAAAAAAATCAATGGCAACTTAAACAGCCACAGCCCTGGGTGGGGGGAGGGCGCAGAGGAGCACCTGTGTGCTGTCCTCCCAGGCCAGTGCCCTTTCCTCCCAGGCCAGAGGCCACACACTCAGGCTGGAGTGCAACACCTCGCTCTAAGGGCCAAAGGCCGGAAGTGGCTACGCACAGATGGCCAGTTTGAGAGATGTTGGGACAAACGACGTGCTCCCTGGGGTCACAGTCTTCTCCCTGGTTTCTCTTTTTAGGGGGGGGTGAATTGGACTGTCCCCCCGATCTCCTTCCCCAGGGAGCACAGGTCAGGTGCCTCCTCTTCCAGGAAGACTTCTGGGACTGCGGCGGCCGAGTTCCCCTCTCCCGCAGCCCTGACCAGTGCTCCTTTCATTCCCCAGATGACTTTACACCCCAGTTTTCTCAGCACAGTCCTGGTGTCCGAAGTTGTCCCAGCAGAATCAGTAACAGCAGTCCTTTTACTGTCTACAGCAGCCCAGTTAGATGTGGAGCTGTGGGGCGGGGGGGCCTGGCCACCTCCCACGTTCACTTGTTTGCCCACTTTTCCAGGATCGGCGCCGGGCCCAGCTCGCTGGGGGAGTCTGGGCCGTGGACAAGGTCAGAACCACAGTTCTGGGAAGAGTCCGGAAGCTGGGGCGGGGGTCCAGTGCAGGCAGGCCTGCGGGCGGGGCAGGAGGCGGCCGGGCAGGGCTCTCACCCCTCACTCCAGGCCCCACCTGCCCCCCAGCTCCCTGATCCGCCCACCGCCCCGGCCTAGGAACTCGTTCCCCCACCAGCACCATGTCCCTCCATTGGGGAGTGACCCCAGCTCCACTGCCACCAGGCTTGTGGCTTGAAGAAGTCACCATCACCTGTCCACGCCTCCACTTACCCAGCTGGGAAATGGAGCTAAGACAAAGTCCTTTTTAAAGTATACAGTCAGGGGTGTGCAGTGGACTCACAGACACATGCAGCCTTCACGACTCAGTTTCAGAGATTCTCATCCCCTCGGGAGGAAACCGCCGCCCGTTAGCTCTCACCTCCCATCTCCTCCCAACCCCAGGCCAGCCACCACCGATCCATGCTCTCTCTGTCTCTGGAGCTTTCCTGGCTCTGGACGTTTCGTAGGCACGGATCATATACATGTGGCCTTTTGTGACCGGCTTCTTCACCGAGCATCAAGGTTTTGAGGTGCATCCACATCGTAGCAAACACCTGGACCCCACTCCTTTTCGTGGCCGTGTAGCGGTCCCCGTGTAGACGTACCTCTCTCTGCAGATCTGTCCATCAGTGGATGGGCATTTCTACTTTGGGGCTGTGGCGAATGCTTCTCTCCTAATCATCTGCGAACAAGTGTCTGGGTAGATGTATGTCTTATTTCTCAGGAGTCTGCTAGCTCACGTGGTAACTCTGTTTTCCAAAGCGGCTGCATTTATCCTTCTGTTTAGGGACTTTGGGGTTAGTAGGTGCTGCCTAGTATAAATAGGATGGGCAAACGACCAGGTCCTGCTGTAGAGCACAGGGAACTCTATTCAATATCCTTTGACAAACCATAGTGGAAAAGAATATGAGAAAGAATGTATATATATATATATATATGTGTGTGTGTATAACTGAGTCACTTTGCTGTATAGCAGAAATTAACACGACAGTGTAAATCAACTCGACTTCCATAAAAAATACATTAAACAGAAGTTTTGCGCTGACTTAAACAAGCAGCTCCCGAGGCACTTACCGTGGCTCTGGCTTGTCTCGGGAGCTCATAGCTGGTTTGGATGCTCGACGCGTCCTTGGGGGCCTCGCCTCCAGGGCCCCACGGTCACCCGTCCCTGCCCACCAAGCGGGAACGGGGTGTCCCTCGCCCCACCTCTCGGTTCTCGGGCCTGCGCACTTTCACAGTGTCTCTGTCCCACAGCTGGAGGGTCTCAGAGATTCTCCTGCCGCTGCCCTGGGGACCCGGGAGGAGCAGTGACTTGTCCACGGTCATGTCGGCGATGGGGCCGAGACCCGGGGCTACGTCCTCAGCTTCCAGACCTTCCCTGGGTCTGTCCGTCCCAGTGGCCTCTCGCACCCTACCAGTTCCCTCCTCTGGGAGCCTCCGTTCCGGGGGAGGGGGAGGCTGCGTTTTCTGCTCGTGTCTCCCCTTGGTGTCCAGCACATAGTAGGTGCTCATTTAATGCTCGCCGACTTTCTAGAAGCTGCAACAAGCCTGCCGAGGGCCCCTCTGCCCCTGGCATGTAGAATCCTTGCTTGGAACACAGGGGTATCGGCCTTGTGCTCCTCAGATGTTTGTCCCCAAGGAGCATCTCCAGAGGCCCCTCCCTGCCCCCACCTTGCTTGGCGCTGGGCCTGACGCAGAGCAGGGTGTGGCCAGGGAGAAGCTGGAGGGGATCAGGAAGGCGCTGGGCTCGTGTGCACCCATGTCAGGGCTGCGTCCCGTCCTGCCGTGTCCTCTCAGGCACATTGGAGCGGAATTTCACGGGCACATGTACACACACACACACACACACACACACACACACACAGGGTGTGTGAGGACAGAAAAGCCCAGTGCCGAACAAGGCATAGAGGACACCATGGGGGTGGATTTATGCAGATGTGTTTGCAGTGACTGGACGCATCTGGACACAGGCCCGGGGGAGGTAACACTGTCCTGGAGGCTGGCCTGAGGGCACCGGGTCGGGCTGCTGCAGGGCAGGGGGAGGGCACACTTGCTCTTCCCCGCTGCCCTTTGGAATTCTTCACCATGTATCTGTGTTACCTTTGCGAAAACAAACTTTAATTTAAAATGTCAACAATTGTCCCTCCCACCTCCTTAAGCCCGTGAGGGTCTGCTGTTGTCCTGAGGACAGAGTCCAGTTGCCCCCTGCCCCCTAGGAGGCCCTGAAGGAGGCGACCTTGCTGGCCTTGCCCCCTCGCCTGCCCCACGAGCGTCTGAGTTCAGTACTGATCTGAGCTTACCCCAGGACCTTTGCACAAGCCCCTCTTCTGCCTGGAGCACCACCGTTCTTCCTGCTCTACCATCCATGCTGTCCACACAGGCCTGGCTCAAAGCTCCTTGCCCTTGGGAGTCTTTCATAGCCCCACCCCTGGATTAAGCCCTATAACCACCCTTTCCCCAAGGATCCTCAGCTCTGCCCCCTTCCCTCTGCCCCCCAATGAGTTCTGTCCATCCACTCTACCGTAAAGTCCACGAGGCCAGGGGCTAGGTCTGTCCCGTCCCCCTGGTGTGGAGCACAGAGGCATCACTCAGAAGTGGTTGTTGAATGGATGAAAATGAAAAAAGACGGGGAGGAGAAGAATGCTGTAGATACAGGTGACTTGGAAAGTGGAGAGAGCTGCCCCAGGGCAGCATGTGTTTGCCGGGCTGGAAGCAAAGGTGAAGGAGCCCCGTTGGCAGGGGAGTCCAGGCCTCAAGAGGCCCTACATAGCCCAGGACCAGGGTACTGGCCCTGGAAAGCCAGTGGACACTTCTCAGGCCGGGAAGGCTAGAGAAGGGATCTCCCAGTGGGAGGACAGCGTGGACAGAGCCCCAGAGGCAGCGGTGTGCAGAGCTGGCTCAGGTCAGCAAGAGCTGGACATGCCCATCTGTGACTGTCCCTGTGAGGTCAAGCCCGTGACCTTGCGTCGGTGGCCTACCGTTGGCCTTGGAGGGGTATTGACACCACAGGCCCCGGCAGATGCTGCAAATCAAGGTTCGCTCTCTTTGTTTTGAGAGTGGTTTTGCTGGCACGCCAGTGCCCACGGACAGAAGAGGAGGTAAGGTGACCACAGAGGAGGACGGCTGAAAATGATGCGACCTCCGGGGTCTGTGCAGCTGCCCCCAAGCTCTTCCTGCTGCGCGCCTGTTCTTTTATCAGACGGGACGGGGGCGGCTTAAGGCTTTCCTCGGATTCTCAAAGGCATCGTGGCCCCGAGAAGGTCAAGGCCGCTGCCCGCTGCCTGCTGCCCTGGTGGCGCCCAGAGAGCAGCGCCGACCTGCAGGCCAGCGACCGAGCGGCTTGTTGGCGTTCCCCCGCGTTTCTGCTCTGAGAACTTTCCAGCTGAACTTTGCTAGGGCTGAACTCAAAGTCACTTCAAGGCAGTTTCGATTAAAAAAAAGAAAGAAGGGAAAGAAAGAAAGAAAGGAAGGAAGGAAGAAAGAAAGAAAGAAAGAGAAAGAAAGAAAGAAAGAAAGGGGGTGGAGGCCAGCCTGAGCAGGCCTTCTGCAATTACCCTTTGAAATTAGAATATTCAAGCAGATGTTTCTATTTTCACCCTGTCCTGCTCTCTTTCCAATCCAGTGAAATTAGTTCCAAAGTCATTATTCACCTAATCACACTAATAGTTTAACATCCGATCTGCCCTCTGTCCAGACGGGAGGGTGAGCCCCCAAAGCTCTATTTTAGCACTTCCTTCTCACTGATCCCTTAATTAAGTGGCATCTGTTCTAATACAAGTTAAATATTGCAGTTGACTTTATTTGCTTTCTCCCGGTCCTCCGGGTCCCGGGATGGGGAGAGATAAAGGGAAACACATTTGCTTCCCGGGCAGGAGGAAGGGACACGGAGCTGCCTTTCTGGAAACGCGGCCCATCAATCATAAACTGATTACAAATTCGTCACCTTGAATCAATTTCTGTTCACAAGTTCAAAAGGCGCTCTGAGCTCGGGGCTATCTGGAATATTCTACATGTGGAGAGGATTAACATTCGATCAAATTCCTCCCTCCTTGTGAGGGGGGCGCTGGCTTGGCTGCACTTGGGGTGGGGGAGGCGTGTTGGAGACGCGTCTGCATTAACCTTTAAAAGCCGGCGGCTCGGGGTTCCCAGGGCAGCCGATTCCCAGGGCGTCCGCAGCTCCTGGACGACGACGTGGACCCGACCCGGGGGCGGGGGAAGGGAGACAGTAATGGGGTCTTGTCTGATTTAGTCAAATCACACAGCACCATCATTTCTTACATACGGAGTTTGCTTTAAAATAATTGTCTTGAAAGAAGCAATCGGGTGTGTGTGTGTGTGTGTGTGTGTGTGTGTGTGTGTGTGTGTGTGAGAGAGAGAGAGAGAGAGAGAGAGAGAGAGAGAGACGGTCGCCACATGGGAAGTTAAGGACGGGCTCTTTCCCTGAAGACCCCATAGCTTTTGCCCCAAAGTCCCCGAGATCCCCTCTGGCTTCCGCCCCTCATTCTAGAACCTCAAGAGGGGGGAGTTTTGTCCGGCATGTCCTGAGCTTGGCCAGAGAAATTACTTATCAACAAGCTGGGCCTCTGAACTGCCTTCTCCTAAATCAGGGGGATGGGTGGCGTTTTCGTGGGCGTGGCAAGGGAGGAGAGGCAGGAAATCCCACTTTAGAGGGTCCCTCCCTTGACTCCAGGTCAGACAGGACTTTGAAGATCATCATCTCTTGGCGGCTGGAAAAGAGAGAGGGAGATGGAGGGCGGGGGAAGGAGGGACGGAAAACGAGCGGTGCTTGTGGCGTTACAGCTCGTGTACCCCTCCCTCCCTCTCTCCCCACCCTGAGTGGGGTCCCGGGCACGGGAGAGCCCCCAGCACCTGTCCCTTCTGCTTTTCCTTCTGGGCGCACGGACCCTGTTCCACAGCTGGCTCCATTCAGGCTGGGGCCGCAGCCCCAGGTCCGGGAAGGTGAAGGCGGCAGAGGCCAGTGGCACAGGCTTCAGGGTGGGGAACCTCCGGGCACAGACCCCAGCTCCCCACTTCCTGCCGGTGCAGCCCAGGGCAAGCCCCTCCGGCGCTCTCAGCTCTTTACCGGAGGTAAGAGTAACTCTGCGTAAACTGGAGCCCTCGTGCACTGTGGGTAAGAATGCAAAAGGGTGCAGCCCCTGTGGAACCCAGTTATGGAGGTTCTTTAAGAAATGAAAAGTAGGGCTACCATATGACCCGGCTATGCCGCTGCTGGGTGTAAACCGACAGACCTGAAAGCAGGGTCTCAAAGAGGCAGCTGCACATCCACGTTCATTGCACCCGTATTTGCAATAGTCAAGACACGGAAACAACCCAACAACGACAAGTGAAGGGGTAGAGAAAACGTGCTGTAGACATACGAAAAGGACTATTATTCCGCCTTGAAAAGGGAGGAGATATGATTTGCAACAACGTGGATGGACCTGGAGGACATTATGCTGAGTGACATAAGCCTGTCGCAGAAAGACACAGCCTGCAGGGTTCCACTGACGAGGTGCATCTAAGGACAGTCAGACCCAGAGAAGCAGAGACAAGAGTGCGGCGTTACAGCCGGGGGCTGGGGAGGGCGCAGGGGAGGGGTCAGTCCAGGCTGTAGAGCTCGGGTCCCGGATGAGCGAGCTCCAGGGCGCCTCTAGTTACTGACGTGGTGATCCGCGCGTGAGAGTGGGTCTCGCGTTAACTGTTCTTATAGCAAAAAAACCAACCCCCAAAACCGACACCAAAGGGACACGAGGGACACGTGTTGGAGGTGTTGGACGTTTACCACCTCGGCCGTGGTGATGGTGACAGAGTGAGTACAGGTGTCTAACTCACCAAAATGTTTGCTTTACTTGTGTGCAGGTCCGTATAACAACTGCACCTCAGTCGAGCTGGAAGAAAAGACCTACGCCCCCCAGAGGAAACTGAGGGCTTACAGACACCAGGGCAAAGAACCCCTGCTGGGGCCAGAGGTCACTGTGCCAGGCTCAGTTGCAGCCCTGGGACACTGCCCAGCAGCTCGGCTCTGGGAGAGGCTGCCTCGGGAGGTGGGGGTCACCGGTTGCTGGTCCCGGAGGAGCCGTTGACTCTGGAGTTAGGGTTCATTTGTTTTGTCACCTTCCGGGTGAGCGTAAAGAGAAAATTTCTGGGGTAACACCTTCCCAGGACGGAACTGTGAAATCTTACTCGTTAGTCCATTTTAAGTGCATGCTTCAATATCTGGATCCCATTCGGGGGGCGCTTAATAGGTGCTCACCAAGCTCCAGGCCTTTCTTCCGCCCTGGAATACAGCCAGGAAGGAAACGGCTGCCTGCCCTCTGCTTCTCGTGGCCACTGGGGGTCTGGCTCAAGCACGAGGGTGACAGTCTGGGGCCGAGGCTACATGGCGGAAGGCGAGTATGGGAGGAGGCTGGGGTCAAGGGCCGTGTGTCCTTGGAGGAGAGGGACTCCCTCTAGCTGGGAGGGCCAGGGGTGCCTTCCTGGAGGAAGGGGCATTTGGAGCTGTGGACAGAGCAGCCACTGTTACTCTTGGCACAGTCTAAGTGAGAAGTTGCTCTGGGGGACTGGCTGGTTCTTGGGGTGTAGGATGGCCTCATCGTGAGGGGTGAGGGACAGAGCTGCTTCAAGGGGCTCCTGAGTGGATGATCTGGCAGTGCTGGTCACCAGGGCAGGCAGGGAAAGGTCTGGTGCTGCCTACCCCGGATAATGTCCATCATCTCAGCAGAGTTTCCTTCTGCTGGAAGCAGGAGGTCGTGGGGGCCTGGAGCCGGGGAACCGGCAGGAGGGGGTGAGATGCTGGCAGGTGGACTCCAGTAAGACAGGCTCCAGTCACCTCCCACCAGCTCCAAAGTCCCAGTATGCAGAGACCCGCCCCCCCAACCCCGTCCCCCCAGGTGGGGCCGGGTGTCCTGAACTGCCCCCAACAAGCCCAGCAAGGGGGAAGAAGTTAGAAGGTTCAGACTCTCCTCGTCTCTTCCCATCTCAGCATTTCATCTCCTTTGGGTTCCTGTGTTGTTTTCCCCTAAATGCTCAAGTTAATATCTTTACAAAATGACAGTAACAGACTATCCCGAGCTCAGTCTCGCGAGGCAGCTGGGCCAGGACATCGCTCCTTCGATTCCCAGCTGGGGGCTTAGGCCTAGTTATCGTGTGGCCTCAGTTTCCTCATCTGTATAATGGGACTGATGTGCCCGCCCAAGGGTTGTCCTGAGAATTATACGGGGGTAAACTCAGGCGCTGGCGGGGCCCATCTCGGGGGAGCTCAAGTGCTGGCTGGGAGAAGCAGGAGACAGGCCTGCCCGTGGGAGCTTCCCAGGGAGGCTTGGGTTGGGTCCGGCTGGCACAGGAGGGGATCCACTGGCCTTTGCCTCCTGGAGGCGTGACCTCAGACCAGGAGTGCCATGCGTGTGACCAAAGGTCACCTCGTGGCAGCGGTGACATGCCTCCCCCACCATCTCCCCCGACGTGCTTCCTGCATGAACCGTCATGCTCTGCCACGTGGCCACCACCCTCTGACCACGGCGGAGAGGAGCGTGCCGATTCCCGACAGGCGCTCTGCTCCTTGACTCGTCTGAGCTGGCTGACGTGCCCCAGGTCCACGAGTCCCCTAGCTCTTCTGGGCACCAAGGGGTGTCCTCCTCCCCGACGGGGGGTCTCTTTCTGTGCCCTCACCCCCCGTTTACGTGTCAGGGTCAAGAAAGGCTGAGCAGCTCCCTCACTTGGCTGTGGGTTTTTTCTTGTGGCTCCATTGCCTTGGCTGCTGGGGACCTCGCAGCCGTCGTTCGGGCCCCTTCTGGTAGGGGTCCCCGTGGCCACACACTCCGTCGGCCGTGCGTCCCCCGCATCCTATTTTCCTATCACCCCCATTCTCGCCACTCTCCTTTCTCTTAGCCTGTTGTGTACAGCTTTCTTTGCTTGCTGGTCTGTTCTTTCTAGAACGAGGCAAAGACAGATGTTCGTTGACAGATGGACACAGATGCAGCAGCAGAGACAGACCTACAGTTAGACGGATGGACTGCAGAGGTAGCAGCGGCCTGGTGAGCACGGACATCCTGTGCTCTCCCGTCATGCCTGGCGAGTGGGGGAACTGCGGGAGGTGGACTCCATACAGGGCTAGGCCTGGGACCGGGCAGCGAGAGGCCCCGAGGACCGAGATGTGGGCCCCTCCAGGGGTCACAGTCTAGAGGGGGCAGGAGGAGGGGCCCGCAGGGTCCTATGAGGCCATATGGGGTGGGGGTCCCACGTCTTAAAAGAGTGGGGTGGCCTGAGTCGCCCCCTTTCTTGGGGTCCACCGTCTTCTGATCCGTCCAGCCCCCTCCCTAGGAGTGAGCTCAGGACCAGCGGATGCACCCCATGCAGGACCGTCCTCCCTGACATCTTCCCCAGACGCCATCCGATGACCTCAGGCTCTGTCCTCGTGGAGTAGGTACGCATCTGGTCCTGCTGTCGTTTCCTAAAGGACAGACCCCTGGTCCTCCAGGCCCAGGGCTGTGCCGTGTGCATCAGGAGGAGCCACGGAAGCAGCAGGGCTTGTATGAGCGCACGCAGGGCCCGGGGTGGAGACCTGGCCCGGGGCTCAGGCCCAGCCCAGTGTGCCTCAGGAGGGAGCCCTCGGCGGAGGAGTGAGGTCTCGTCCCCAGCAGCTCACCCTGGCCTGCTCTCCAACACACCCGGGCTTCGCAGAATCACCCGCAGTCAGGCTGCAAGGGAGCCCACGGGACACTTTGTCCAAACGACCTGTTCCAGGGCTCTCCTGAGAGCAGATGGAGGCCCTGACTGAGTGTCTCCACCGACAGGGAGCTCAGCACTCTCCAAGGGAGCCCCGTCCCCGGACACCTCTGCTTGTTAAAAATGTCCCTCTTGCTGAGCTGAAAGCTGCCTCCCCACGGGGTCCCCTCCTCAGCTCCCAAGTCCCCCTCCAGCACCGCCCCCACCCAGACCCCGTACCGCACGGTGGGACCTGGGGCTGCCGAAACCAGCGCTGCTGACCTGGCAAAACTTGCCTAACGGAACCTCAGCCAACCAGAGGCTTCTAGTGACTTCTGAAGCAATTTCCCTGGATCGGGCAGCTTTCCGCCAAATTTGCTTTTGGAAAGAGCTCTGGGCTTGGCGTCAGCTGGCCCCTGTTCCTCTCGAGCCCTGCCACCGAGCACTCGTGTGCCCTGGGGTGAGTTTAACCCCTGGCCTGTGATGCTGAGGCTCAGAGGGCCCACCTGGCACGCAGTGTGAGGACGACCCCAGAGAGGGTGTCCTGGTGGCAGTGCCAGATGTCACCCACCGCTTCCACCTCGGCTCACGGGCGGGACGTGGGAAAGGAAGGCCCCTGGAAGCGGCGAAGCCCAGCCAGGCTGCTTCGAGGGCCGTCTGGGGGGTGGGGAACGTACTTTGTCCTCTCGGCTGCTCACTGTTTCCCGCCTTAGGAACGAGAGGAAGTGCAAAAAGCAAAGGCAACTTTCCCAGGAAGTGGGACTTGAGGTCTGTTCTGGCCCTAACCCTGGTACCCGTGAAGGTGGCCTGATTTGGAAATCGGGTCCGGGCCGATGTCATGAGGATGGTGGCGCTGGGGTAGGGTGGACCCTCAGCCAACCACTGGCGTCCTCGTAAGAAGATGGAGGTTTGGACTCAGACACACACAGGGAGGCGGCCGTGTGACAGAAGCGGGGACAGGAGCAAAAATGCAGCTGTGAGCCGAGGGGCAAGGATGTCAGCGGCCACCGGAGCAGGGAGAGGCCAGAAAGGGTTCCACGTGGAGGCTCAGAGGGCGCCCGGCCCTGCTGACAGCCTGGTTTCAGACTTCAGCCTCCAGGACCGTGAGAGCGTAAGTTTCCATTGTTTTCAGCCCTAGTCTGCAGTGCTTTGTTACAGCAGCACCCAGACACTCATACAATCTGGTTTCAAATCAAAACTCTACCATGTGACCAGCTGTGTGACCTCGGGTGACTCGCTTAACCTCTCTGAGCTTCAGTCTCCCGGTCAGAAAAAAGGAGAAGGAACATGTCTCTCATGGGAGGCTATGGGGGTGAAACGCGATGCCGAATGGGAACGTGGCGAGTTGTGGGATGCTTTAGATTATTTAGAAAGCCTCTCTCCACCAGGGCCCGCGAGCCATACTGCCCTGGTCCTGGGGCGGGGGTGGGGCAGGAGAAGGAAATGGGGTATTAAGAGGCTTCCTCCAGCTGCCTTTGATGTGCACAAATGCATCCGAGGTGCAGGAGGGCACTGAAACCCCGGGAGCTGAGTCAGGGCAGCAGAGTCTGAGAAAGCGGCCCCGGCAATTAGCTCTGGGTCACGTTTCTGCTGGGGGCGCGAGCCCGGCACGGAGTTGAAAGCCAGGAGAGGGGCCTCAGGTCCTCGGCGGCACCTCCCCCTGGTTTCTCCTGCCCACCCCCTCTTCGTGGGACTCTGCTTAGTAAACATTAATTTACCCCCGATTACTGATGACAGGCAAGGCAAGGCAAGGCCTTGCCGCATTTAGGCTCCACGGGGCAGGACAGAGCTTCCCAGCCGGCACCAGCAGTTAGATCTAACAGTGACTGTAGGCGGGGGGCCCATCTCCTGGTTGCTGCGGGGGTCCAGCTGGCCACCCCTCCTCTCAGGGAGAGCAGGCGGGCAAGTTTGCCAAGCGTTAAGTGGGATCCAGTGTCACGAGGGGCTGGGAGCCAAGGGCACCTCCCCAAGGCTGTGACCCGACCGTTGGCCTGTTTCCACTGGCTGCTGAGAAATGGAGATCAACCAGCACCGGAACAAGGCAGCGGCGTGCGCGGAGAGACAGCGTGTCCTCCTCGAGGACACCGGAGCAGGGGCGGGGTCGGGCTTCCCCAGGCCCTGCAGTGACCACCCCTCCGAGCCTCGGTCTCCTCAGAGGCTCATTGGGAATAACGCTTCCCTTGCTGGATGGTCTCAAGGATCCAAAGGTCCGGTGGGGTAAAGGTCAGGAGATAGGGGCTCTGGACCTCTGGACAAAAGGAGCTATGATGGTTCACTCTTTTTTTTTAATCTATTTATTTATTTATTTATGGCTGTGTTGGGTCTTCGTTTCTGCACGAGGGCTTTTCTCCAGTTGCGGAGAGCAGGGGCCACTCTTCACCGCGGTGCGCGTGCCTCTCACTATCGCGGCCTCTCGTTGCGGAGCACGGTCTTCGTGTCACGCGTGCTCAGTGGTTGTGGCTCGCGGGCTCCAGACGCGCAGGCTCAGTAATTGTGGCTCACTGGTCCAGTTGCTCCGCGGCATGTGAGATCTTCCCAGGGCTCGAACCCGCGTCCCCTGCATCGGCAGGCGGATTCTCAACCACTGCGCCACCAGGGAAGCCCATGATGGTTCACTCTTGGTGCCCCCTGTGTGAGCCGTGGCCCCGGTCGGGGAGGCTGGCCCCTCCCTGAGAATTCACAGCGGGGAGGAAAAGGGACCTGCCTGTTATCCCTGAGGTTGGCTGCGGACCAGGAAGATGAGACCGGAGTGAATAGACTTAGGAGGTGAACGGAGTGGGCTTGGGGCTCTCCAGCACCCCTGACGCGGGGACGCTTGTCATTACAGTTTTTACTGACCCCTCCCCTCCCCCGTTCCTGCAAAGGGCTGTCTCAGTCCTCGGAATTCACCCCCTGCTATGGACTAAAGTGTCATCCCTCAGATTCAGATGTGAAACTCTAAACCCCAATGGGATGGTATTTAGGAGGTAATTAAGGTTAAGTGAGGTCCTAAGCGGTGCCCTGATATGGTGGGATTGGGGGTCTTGGAAGAAAGGGCGCAGGCCGTCTCTCTCTCTCGCCGCCACGTGAGGACACAGCGAGGTGGCAGCCGTCTACAAAGCAGGAAGAGGCTCTCACCAGCGCCGGGCCTGCCGGCACGCTCATCTCGGCCTTCCAGCCTCCACGGCTGTGAGAGGACACATTTCTGTAGTTTGAGCCCCCAGCCCATGGCATTTTGTGATGGCAGCCTGAGCTGAGACGCTCCTGCAGATGAAGAATGGGGCCCCGGGTGGGAGAGGTGCTGCAATCCAGGTGTCCCGGCCCCGCCGGCGCACCTCTCCTCCCTGGGGCCCTGGAACTGGGGTCGTGCTGACAGCCAGAGGTCACCCCTTGCGTCCCGCTCTCTTCACAGCCGGCCCGTGAGGGGGGACAGAAGTTGCATGGTCCCCGCCACCTTAACTACCTCCGCTGTCTCTGGGCATATGCTCAGTGCCCGGCGTGGTCGGGAATATCTCAGAGCACAGGACTGGGCCCCAGGATGGGCGTGGTATCTGGCGGACGGGACCGGGCTTTCCCTGGCTGAAGGCCAGGCCCTTGACCTCTGAGAACACAAAGGAGGAGGGAGGTAACGCTCACACGGCCAGTGGTGCATGAATCGTGTCCCCCCAATTCACGTCCGCTCGGAACCTCGGAATGCCACCTTCTTTGCAGATGTAATGGGGTAAGAATGGGATTCGGGTGGGCCTGGAGTCTTATGACTGGTGAGCTTATAAGAGACAGAAAGAGGCACACAGAGAAGGGACAGGGCCAGACGAGGATGGAGAAGAAATGGGAGAGATTCGGCCACAGCCCAGGAACGCCCGGAGCCACCGGGAGCTGAAAGAGGCAGGAAGGCTCCGTCCCCTGGAGGCTGCTAAGGAAGCATCGCCCCGCCCACACCTTGATTTTGAACTTCAGACGTCCAGAGCGGTGAGAGGTTACAGGTCCGCAGCTTGAATCACCCCCGGCCCCCGGGTCTGTGGTACCAGGAAACGGGTACAGGGAATCCTGAGGCTGGGGGGCACCTGGCCGCCAAGAGAATGTCCCCGACGTAGCCCCCCAGGTCACCCACCAGGGCCGAGGCCGGGTCCAGGGGTCGAGCCTCTACCCTCCTGCCCCCGGCCGCAGCGCTGAGCCTTGGTCCGGTCGGCCCCTCTGAGCCACGGGCACTCAGCACAAGGCACCGACCTCACAGACGACTGAACCCAGGAGGGTGTGTGGCCGAATTCAGGGGCCGCCGTAACTGAGGCCTCGGGACGCCCGCCTGTACAGGAGCTCATCAGTTTGCCCTCAACGACCGTGCTAGGAGAGGCACCGCGGGACACGAAAGAAGACGGAGGCTCGGAGGTGATCTGCGCCCGCGCGGCCTTGGGGAAGCAGCCGGTTCCAGAACCGCCCTCTCCCCGTGTTCCTCGTCCTTCCTGCCCCCAGCTGAGACGCCCAGTCCAGCTGTCTCTGCGCTGCGGGATTAACACCCGTCCGAACTGAACACTGATTACGGGCGGGCGGGTATTTCCAAGCCCCTTCTGGGCAGGGCGCCGGGGACACGGCGTATGACTCAGGCAGGCCCTGACCTGGGGGTTCCCTCCAAGCTGGGGAGAACCGAAGCCTTTTGCATCCAGACGAGGCAGCAAGAGGAATTAAGATGGTGGAGTTTCTGCGTGGCCACCAGGCCCGCACGGTGAGGACACGGAGAGGCCGGGGCAGGCCGTCTCGGGTGGGGTTCCATCCTCTTACCGGAATGGCCCTTCCCCGCGTCTTTCTGTCCCGGGGGGCCCACAGCGTCCCACCTGCCCCACCTAAGGGGTGGGCATGGAATTCAGGTCCTCCATCGCAGAACCCGGGCTCTTGAGGGGCCCCTGAGGGAAGGCAGCTGGCGTGGGCCAGGGTCCCATTGCCCAGGCCGTCCCGCCAGCATCTTCCTGTAAATGCCCCTCGCCCACGTTACCCCAGGCTGGTTTCTGCACTTTGCATGCAAAGAAAGCGCAGGGGAGAGAGAGGCGCTTCCTCCAGGAAATGGGGCCTGGACCGGGCGCTCCAGGCTGGGCGGGCGGGACTGGAATCCAGGAGAGGGGTGTGGAGACAGGAGAGGACCCTCTGGCAAAGGGGACGGAGGGCGGCGGGCGTGCAAGGGGCCGGCCTCCCTCCCCGACCCCTCATCCGCAGCCCCTCCGCGCCTCTCGGTGGCAGGACCCACCACGCTCCGGGGCCACGTCACCACGGGGCCTGTGCGCTTGAGGACAGGAGCCTGGTCTGCCACCTCTGACCCTTGACACCTGAGTGGACGCCCAGCAGTGCTAGGCAAACGCCCGGGGTCGGGGAGAAGAATCGCATTGCGGCGAACGCGGGAACTAGGATTTCGAGTCATCGCCCCCGTGGTGACCATCCAAGGTTAATTTACGTGGAGAGCACACGGTTTCTGCCGAATTGATTATGGGATGCAAAACCAGTTTTCTCGGCCCATAGGAAGCCCGCGCCCCCTCCCCCAGCCAGTTTCCCACGATAAGGGATAGAGAGCAGGGGGGCAGCTGGAGGCCACCGGACAGACTCAGGGCCTGGCAGCAGCAAGGGGCCTCATGGGAAGCACACAGACCGTCCGCTTCTGGGAAGTGCCCAGGCCCCAGGGCTGCGCCGGCGCCGACGGCTACGGCAGTGAGAGACGGAGCCAAAGCCAGACCCCGCGCTGACCGTGACGAGGTCTGGTCCGGGATCTGCAGGAAGGGCCTGTCCGCAGAGCCTGTCCTGCCCACCAGGAGCTGGCAGTGCAGCCGGGGAGCAGGACACAAGCACAGGAAGAGTTAAAAGAGTGGCAGGTCCCAGGGGCAGCTCCAGACAACAGAGGAGCTGTTGCCAAGACAGGACGTGAACGATTGCCAGGTGCCTGTCACGCACACCACGCCGGGCCCTCCTGCGTTCCCCGGCCAGACCACCGTGCTACTGCCCGGCCCCCTCCCCCATCTCTGTGGCCTCCTCACCTCAACCGGGCTCACTGTGTCCAGCCGGCTGACCTCCTTCAATCCACTGTCCACGCTGCTGCTGGAGCGACGGCTCTTAAGAACTCTTTAGACGTCCAGGTAAAGGGTTGGAGGGAGAGGCAAACCCGCGCTCCCCCAACCTAACCAGAGAGCGCAAGGAACAACCACTAGCCTTAAAAGCTGGTGTCAGTTCACTGGCAGCTTCCAGACAATCACTTTATGGGATTGAACGGCCTGCCGTTTGTTTTCATGGACGTAACCAAGGGAAACGCGGATCTTGGCATCAGGGCATCGCTCCCGAGTGCCCCTTGGCATGGTATGGGGGAGAGAAGCTGGGTTGACAAAACCCTGAGCACGTCCATTAAGGGGAGGTGATAAAGGGGAGGGGCAGACAGCCCAGAAAAGGTCTAGGGAGACCCTTGGGATCAAGGAGCTCAGGGTCTCAAGAGCCACTGTTTCCCAGACCTTACCCTTTCTCATGGTTCATGTGGAGTTGGGAAAATGGCCAAAAAGAAGTAATGGCAAACAAACGAATCAGAGCAGAAAGGCAAAGACATCAAAACAACTAAAGAGAGGATGAAGGAAGAGGAAAACAATTCCACGGAGGTGGCTGGGGACCCTGAGGAGGTGACCCCCAAAATGGAACAGGAACTTGGCATAAGAAAGTACATCGTAAGCTCGGACAAGAGAAGCTTTCTCTGGAATGAAGAGAAGACTAGCTTGCAAACTGGGCTGCTGATCACTTTCCAGGACGAGGTGATGGAGGATGGGCCACCCTGACACAAATCCTGGGCAAATGATGGAACTTCAAGGATAAAGAGACGACTTCAGGCACCCAGCAGGCGCAACCGGTTAGACTTATAAAATGACTACAGCATCATTCAATGACACAAAAAATATTTCTGGACGGAGGAGCTTGAGGAGGAAAAAATAGGATTAAAAAAGGCTGACGATTTCTCAAGGATAAGGCAACCAGCTGATACGCTAAAGCGCGAGATGATTCAGGGAGTACAGCAGCCGTAAGTCCCTCTTGGGAAAAATTACTTCATGATCAAGTGCAGCCAATGAAGACAAAAGGAGAAGATGTGAGAAAGGCAGCCCTCAATGTCAGATGGGATGGCTACAAAGGGCTGAAGAAAGAAATGCAGCCCAGGGACTATATACCTCGCCAAGGTGGTTCCTAAGTACAAAGGCAAAAATAGGCAAGGTTGACATGCAAATGTGCAAGAATTCATAAAATATGGCATTTATGACCTTTCTTGGAGGAAATATACCATTTTGGAAAAGAATTTAATAACAGATGATTAGAATTTTTAAGACCTCGTGATTAGAAATGTTGTAGTTAAAAGATTGAGGGTAAGCATTGAACCAAGTTTTACACATTCAATACATAGGTATATTAAGATCACAATAGAGCTCATTAAATGGTATAAACCTTGACAAAGTAGAGCCAATACTACAATGAACAAAAAAGCTTGACATTTTGATCGGGATTGCATTAAACGTATAGATTAGGGGTGGGCAAACTTTTTTAAACGACCAGATAGTAAATATTTTAGACTTTGAGAACTATATGGTCTCTTTACTAGCAGTCAACTCAGCCATTGAAGTTTGAAATGTCCGTAGACATTACATAAACTAATGGGCGTGGCTGTGTTCCAATAAAACTTTATTTGCAAAAGCAGGCAGCCAGCCTGAGGGCCATAGTTTGCCCACCCCTTCAGCTGGTGGAGTCAGTTGGTGGAAAAGAGATATCTTAACAACATTGAATCTTCTAATCCATGAATATGATATATCTTTTCATTTATGTAGATCTTCATTAATTTCACCCAGATATGTTTTGAGTTTTTATGTAGAGGTCCTATAAAACCAAGCCATTGCTAGTTTGAAGAAATATTATTGATTTTTGTACAATATATTGACCTTGTATAATTCACTTATTAGGTCTAGCAGATTTCTGATTTCTTATGATTTCCTATATAAACACACACGCTACTGCAAATTCAGCTTATTTCTTCCTTTTCAACATGTATGCCTTTTGTTTATTTATTTTTATTTCTCTTTCTTGCCTTATTGAGTTGGCTAGGCCCTCCTGTACAATGGTAAATAGAAGGGGTGAGAACAGACATTTATCTTGTTCCCAAGCTTGGGGAGACGCATTCAGTCAATCAATCCCCCTTAAGTATGATGCTGTCTGTAGGTTTTCATAGATGTCCTGCAGGAAATTGAGGAAAATCTCTTTTAACCTTAGTTTGCTGAGAGTTTTTATCATGAATGAGTTTTGAAGAATGGATATTGCAGAATGACTTTTCTGCCTCTACTAAAATGTTTGCATGATTTTCTCCTTATTCTGTTAATGTAGTGATTACTCGGATTAATTTTGAATGAGCCTTGCATTCCTCGAATAAACCCCACTGGTCTTGTGTATAGATGAATTCAAGTTGCTAATATTTTGTTGAGTATCATGTAATATATTGTTCTGTGAAAGGTGTATTCTGGTTCACGTCCATGAAAGATATTGGCCTGGTTTTCCTTTCTTGTAATTTCTTTGTCTGGTTTTGGTATCAGGGTAATACTGGCCTCAAAAAAAAAAAAAAAAAAGGATTTTAAGGATTCCCTTCTTCTCCTTTATTTTCTGAAAGAATTTGTGTTATATTGGTATTATTTCTTTCTTGTAAGTTTTACAGAATGCACCAGTGAAGCCATCTGGAGCTGGAATTTTGTTTGTAGAAAGGTATTTGGTAAAAAAAAAATTTTTTTGATTTTTTTGATAGTTGTAGAGATAGTCAGAATTTCTATTTCTTCTGGAGTCAGTTTTATAACTTACAGTTTTCAAGAAATCTGTCCATTTATCTAAGTTATCAAGTTTATGGGGCAGATGTTTGGTTTTTTTCCTTTATTAAAAAAACTTTCTTTGACAGACAAAAAGCTGCACATAATTAATGTCTCCATTTGATGAATTTGGAGATAAGTATACATTGGTGAAACCATCACCACAATATCTGCCATCACCCTCAAAAGTTTCCTCCTACCGTCTTCTTTAGGTTGCTTATGATACTTCTTATTTTCTTTTTAGTGACTGTAGGATCTGTAGTAAAATTTTATCTACATTTTTTATGTTGGTAAATTATATGTTCTCTGTTTTTTCTTGATTAGCCTTTCTAGGAGTTTATTGAATTCTTTAATTTTTTAGAGAACATATTTTTGGCTTTATAAATTTTCTGTTTAGTTACCATTTCATTATTTCTGTACTTATCTTCATTACTTCCTTCTGTGAACTTACTTTGTATTTACCTGTCTCTCCTTTTTTTTTTTGCTTCTTAATGTAAACACAGATGACTGATTTTAAACCACTTTCCCTCACTAACATAGGGAGTTAAAGAAATAAATTACACAAAAAGTATTTTTATCTATATCTCACACATTCTGAGATGATAATGCTTCTATGATCATTCAGATTAAAATATTTTCTAATTTTCCTGGTGAATTATTCCTTGACCCGTGGGGGAAGCTTGTTAACTTCCAAATATTTGGAGACTTTCTAGATGTGTTTATTGATTTCTCATTTACTTCTCCTACGGTCAGAGAACATACTCTGAAGTTTCAACGTTCTGAAACGTATGCACAGACTTACGTCTTCTCCCGGAAGTTGTCTGTCTTGGCCAGCGTCCCACGGGCAAAAGCAGGTGCACCTTCCGGTTGCTGGTGTAGCGTTGTGTGAGTGTCGGTGGGGCAGTGATGTTCAGATTGTCTGCCTCTTACTGAATTTTGTCTCTGCGTTTAATTCCTGAGAGAGACGCGTAAAGTCCTCCTTTGCTTCCTTCCGCCAGGAGGTACCGATCTGCTCTGCCTGGTGTCGGGGACCAGGGCAGTGACTTCACCTACCCTGTAGTTGTTTCCAGTGTAAGTGCCCGCTAGTCCATGACGGCCAGAAGCAAAAATCCCAACTAATCCACATGGACCTTACTTTGCCCTAAGCTTGACATTCCTTTTTCCTCTGGAAAAGTTTATATACTTCTTGGCTCAATCTGGTACATAGTAGGTGCTCAATAAATCAAGTATCGATGATAAGGAATTAATGAGCATCCCTCCCATTATGTAGTATTTGCTGTTTTCAAAGAACTTTCACATCCATCGTTTCGTTTGAATGTCATAGTACTCCTGTAAGATGTATTGATCCAATATTATTTTTTGCCCCATTCTTAGATGAGGAAACTAACATTTAAACAGATTGGGTGATTCATCCAAAGTCGCTGAGCTAGTAAGTGCCATTCTGCTCTTGAAACCCCCAGACCAGCGTTCTTCCCCCTTTCACCCCTTCTCCTCACTCCACGCTTTCTCCCGCTCAGCTCCCTTCTCTGTCTCCTTGGAAAAGAGCACCCAACATCTGGGAATCTCAGGAGATCAATATCATGGGTGCGTAAATCAGGAATAATTAGTGTTGCCGTAAAAGCTGGTGATATGTGAACCCCAACACTTGAGAAACTGTGCCACTAGATAACTTTAAATGTCCTTCTGGTTGGTTTCCAGGTCAAAACAAATTATGGAGTAGAAACTTTGAACACAACGCCTGTGAATGGGAGTCAGGGGTGAGGCGGGGTGGGGCTGTGGCAACAGATGTTCCAGTTAGGACTGGCAGAAAAGGAGAGAAATGAGTTTGCCCCAAGCCCGCATCCACAGATCCCCTAAATAAGAGCAGTCTCCTTTCCACCCCGGGAACGCCTCGGATCGAACGCCGCCGTCAGAAATGCCACAGGAATTTCTCTCGTGTGCGGCCTCTGCAGCCCACTGGTCCAATATATTATTCCGTTTCAGTGGCTCCAGTTTTTATAAAAACTTTGGGGGAAAAGAACACTTTCAGATACCCAGAGGTGTCCACATTCTCTCGAGGTGTTCAAGATAGGATGCACGTGGGCCAGATGCTCCGGGATCTGCACTAAGTATTCACTGTCCATAAAATCAACCCCTCATTTGTCTTTGTCGCTGGGAGATTTCCAGAAAGAACCCTAAGCAAGGCTCCCACCTTGGAAAGTCAAACCCAGAGATGGTGTCTAGGCACCCAAACATGTTAGGAAACGATAGCGATGAAGCAAAAGCTCATTATTTTTATGAGTATCTGTCACTCGACACATATTTTGAGTAGATGAATAAAACCAGGAAGGAATCAGTGAATGCATAATTAGCTCAAAGTGATTGAAAAAGCAGGCTGACACCTATTCCATTAAAAAGAAAAAGCCCTTCCCCTAAATGCCATAGGCTTTTCCACAGTGTTTGCTCTACCGCCTCAGAACTCTAGGACCAAAAAGTGGTCTTGGGGCTTCCCTGGTGGCGCAGTGGCTGAGAGCCCGCCTGCCGATGCAGGGGACGCGGGTTCGTGCCCCGGTCCGGGAGGATCCCACGTGTCGCGGAACGGCTGGGCCCGTGAGCCGTGGCCGCTGCGCCTGCGCGTCCGGAGCCTGTGCTCCGCAACGGGAGAGGCCACAGCAGTGAGAGGCCCGCGTACCGCAGGAAAAAAAAAAAAAAAAGTGGTCTTGAACCTGGCCTATGGTAAATGCTCATACATATAGCTGGTGAATCAGTAAATAAATGAATGGAGCATCTTCAACAATGGGACCTGGAGGAGTGGTCTAAAGGCTTTTCTGAAATGGGAATTCACACTCTAGTGATCACACCCAACAAATCCTCCTCCTAAGAAGCCGGCCCCCGTGGTCCGGGCCTCCAAAGGCCAGAGCTGACTCGGGCCCTGCCCCAGCTCCTGATGTGGCTGCCAGGGGTCCCACCCCACCTCCCCACCTGGCTGCTGCGACCCCGCTGTCTGGCGCCCTGCCGCCAGCCGTGCAGCCCCGAGACACGGACCTGCCTCGTTCATGTCAGAGAACTGTGCTCAGCCAGGGTCTGGCCAGAGCCAGTAATTATTGAACACATTAAATAATTGAACACAGTTAAATTTAGACTGCAAACATTAGTACACATCGGAATGGGAATGTGTTTTGTTTCACAAAATCTAGAGAAATTAGTGGATATTCAGAAAACCCCTTTAGGGAACCCTCCTGCACTGGTGGTGGGGATGTGAATTGGCGAGGCCACTGCGGAAAACAGTATGGAGGCTCCTTAAAAAACTAAAAATAGAGCTGCCATATGATCCAGCAATCCCATTCCTGGACATAGATCCGGAAAAAAACTATAATTCAAAAAGATGAATGCACCCCAATGTTCATAGCAGCACTATATACAGTAGCCAAGACATGGAAACAACCGAATGTCCATCGACAGAGGAATGGATAAAGAAGATGAGGTACCTATGTACACTGGAATACTACTCAGCCATGAAAAAGAATGAAATAACGCCATTTGCAGCAACATGGGTGGACCTAGAGATGATCATGCTATGTGAAGTAAGACAGAAGGAGAAAGACAAACACCATATGATATCACTTATATGTAGAATCTAAACTATGACACAAGTGAACTTATTTACAAAACAGAAACAGACTCACAGACATAGAAAAACTTATGGTTACCAAAGGGAAAAGGGGTTTGGGGAGGGATAAATTAGGAGTTTGGGATTAGCAGCTACAAACTACTATATATAAAACAGATAAACAACAAGGTCCTACTGTATAGCATAGGGGAACTATATTCAATATCCTGTGATAAATCATAATGGAAAGAATATGAAAAAGAATCTTTATACATATAACTGAATCATCTGCTGTACACTAGAAACTAACAAACACAGCATTGTAAATCAACTATACTTCAACTGAAAAAAAACCCTTCTGAACCAAATCTACCACCACATAAAATATAATAATAAAATCATATTCATAAATGTATATAAAATATATAACATAGATTTAATAAATTTGTTATATATAATATATGTATTAATTATATGTATTATATATACACATGCTATGTATATACACATATATATACACATTCTTGCTTCCTGGAAAAACCCTGATAATTCTACCAGTTTCCACTGATTTAACTTTATTTATTGGATTATCTCTCATATATAAGTTGAAAATGTGGAACTTAAAAACATTTAACAGAGACAGTCTTTCTGGATATTACATGAGTAGAGGCAAATTCAAAACAGAAATCTAATACCAAATGGGTATTAGAAATGGATTGTTTGATTAAATCTTGTCTGAATTATCAGGTACATAATAAGAAAAGTGTTAGCTTTGCCTGCAGAGCTGAGCCGTCACTCTGTGTGGTTAATCTTCGTCTAAAAGAGACCAGATACTTCGCGGTGGCAATTGAAAACCAACATTTTTCTTATTTAAGATGATTGGAATGACGGATGCATAAATCATAACATATGAAATTCTCCAATAACTTAGACTCCTCCTAATACTAAACATTTGTTCCAACCTCTTGACAACCACTGCATGTGTGAGAGGCTTAGCAGATATACTTGTGCTAATATGAGTATTTTATAAAATGTTAATACTGCCTTGTGCTGTCTTGAAACCAGAAGGTTGAGAAACTTAAATGAGAGATGATTGAAAGCATTGATTTCGTCGATATTTTAAGGCATGTGATCTCCACTTTGGGGCTTCTGCTAGATTCTTGTAAAGAAAATGGAATGGCTCGGTCAATCACCTGGGTGATCTTTTTTTTTTTTTTTTTGTATTTTTGTTTACTTCTCATTTTCTTGAGATCACAAAACTGACCCGTAACTGCCCTGGAGGAATCCAGCTTGGGAATATAATCTAAAATATGGAAAACATGTTATTTTATTAGAATATTTGTCATAGTATGAAAACAGTTGGAAATAGTTTATATTTCAAAGCATCTTCGAGACAGAACACCACTCAGCCATTCAAAATTACGTCTGCGAGCCACTAAAAATAACAGGAAAATGCTTGAATGGATTACAAACTGTGCATATATTAGGGTGTCATTGTAAAAAGCCACGTGGAGCAGAAAAAGTCTGTAAGGAGAAACTTAAAATGCATATTCCGTAGAAACGCTGATGAACGGTTATCGTTTTTCTTCTCCCGGCTTAACCGGAAGTGTACCCGGGCGTCGAGAAGCGGGCTGATCCCCTGGAAGGGCGCGTGGCCTCGGCTGACCCATCTCCTCTCGGACGGACGCAGCTCACTGCCCCACGCCAGAACCGGCCCCCACGCAGCAAACGCGCGGACACGATGATGTGTCTGCAGTTCCTCGGCTGTCACCTGGGGGTGACGGTTACCCAGGCCTCACAGAGGAGACAGAACGTGAGGACGCGCTGAGCCCACCGCGGACCGAATGGCCTGGACGTGGTCCTTTCCATCACTTGCCGGAAACAAGAGCCAAGCGCGGCTGCCAGCAGCTTCCGGCGCCCGTACTCCGACAACGCGCCAGCCACCCGGCACCGGGCAGACCCCGTCCTCCGTGAACCTTGCCAGGTACGTGTCGTCACCGGGCTCAGCGACGCCCGCCCACCGCTCCTCGTTTTGTAAATGGTGGGGCCGCACTTGACTCTGAGGCTCATCCTTTCCCACCAACTGTACCCAGGAATCTGGGGGCCACCAAGCACAACCTGAAAAGCTGCACCCCACGATTCGCCCGCACCCCGGGGAGAAGGACGCAGGTGAGGGTTGCTCAGGGGCGCCTGTGAGCCGACCTCAAGCCCATGGGGCAGCGTGGGAAGGGGACAGACGGACAGGACCTGGGGAGACTCAGCCTGCACCCTGAGCCGGGGGCCCCGTCGGCAGGACCGGGACCCCCAGACCAGCCTTCCAGGCGTTGATTGGCGCGGCGCTGGGGACCTCCCTCAGGTTTGGACGAGTCCCCGGTCTCTCTGACGGTCAGTTTTCTTGTCCAAAACAGCAAAGATCGGACAGAGCAGACGTAAGGGTGCCCATTTCACAGGGATGGAAACTGAGGTTGGGGTGGGGGTGGGTGTGGAGAGCGCCGGCGGGTCCCAGGGACACAAACCGCCGAGCCCCTCCCTGTGTACCCCCTTCCACGTCGCGGGGCGTCCTGCGACATGGGTCGGGTCTGCTGCGACGGGGGCCGGCGCTGGGCAAGCCGTCTGGGGAGGGGCTGGGCCTGGAAGGGGGCGCCCTGCAGAGCTGAAGCGCCCCTGCCCTCTGAACACTCCCACCCCACCACCCACAAGCCACCCACCAGCGGGGAGGCAGGGTCCGCCCCCTGAGGCGCCCGTCTGTGAGTTTCCCCTTAAGGGCGGCCCACCCCGTGGACACCGTCTCCCCTACAGGAGAGAGGGGAGCAGGGACAGGCAGGGGTGCCCTCCTGGTCTGCCGCCCCGGGCTGGCCACCCTCTGGGGCCACCCCCGGGGGACAGCTGGAGCCCAGGGGTAACACCCCCGCAGGGGAGGGGGGAGGAGAGGCCGGTGCAACAAGCCTGCTCCGTGCCCCTGAGTTCTGCTCCGTGCATTCAAGCTCGGACGGTGAGAAAGTGAAGAACCTGCGGGGGCGGGGTCAGCGGGATCCTTCCAGAAGGGCGCGTGGAGATCAGAGAGGGGAGTGCACGAAGGCCAGACGGAGCCAGAGCCTTCCTGCTCTCCTCGTCCCGGGCTGCCCTCTGCGTTGTTTCTGCATTCCCACTGCGGCCTGGGGGGCGATGGGTGTGGCCCCATCTCGGTGCCACGGAAGGACCCAGAAGCTGGGCCTGGAGTAGACAGAGGAGCTCAGGGCCGGGTTTAAACACCTCCTCTTCACAGCTGCGGGGGGGGGGGGTCCCCTGCCCTGGACCCCTGGCACTGGGCAGGTACGGCCAACAGAGGTTCGCTAGGACGTGCATAAACTTAGCCCCAGGGGCCCTGCGCGGGCCTAGCCGGACTGTGGGAGGGGCCACAGTGTAACGGGAGGGTGGGGAGCCCCTGATTCCCTCGGGGACGTGCCCGGCTCGGCCACATCAGTCCTCAGGCTGGCGGGGAACAGACGCCTTCTTCTCGGGGGAAACGGGCAGGGCGCCTGGTCCCCAAGGCGAGGACGGCGCAGGATGGGGAGGGGACCCGGGGTGGGTCCACGTGGCAGCCTGGCTTTAGGCGTCCCAGCACCGCAGACCTCACGGGGTGACCGGGAGGGGCCCCCGAAGAGAAGGGAGAAGCTGACCGAGGGAGAGGAGGGCTCTCCCAGGGCAGGGGCAGCCGAGGCCAGAGCCAGAGGGGCCGGGGGCCGGGCCGGGGGTGCAGGGAGCGGCAGGGCCATCGGGGTGTGGGGTGGGGCACGAGCGCGGCTGGACTCCCCGTGGCCCAAGCGCCCGGCCCGGGCCGCCGGTGGCCCGCCAGGTGCAGTGCAGGGGCAGCTGGCGGGAGGGCCTGTGAGCCGGAGCAGAGCCCCAAGCTGGCCGCCCGCGCCTAATGAGAGCCAGGTGGGACCACACCTCGCCCGTCTGGCGGCACCTCGCGGCTTTGATCAGCGGTAAGGGCCTAAGCGTTCCCAGGACCCCTGCCCTCCCTCACAGCCGCTCTGCGGACACCACTTCCCTTTCAAAGCCACGGCTCGTCACCCGCCCCGGGCTGGGCGGAGGCGAGGCCGGGGACGCCGGGAGGGGGCCCGGCTCCCCGGATCCATCCCCGGCAGTGCCGCGAACGCCTGGCGCCCCAAACACACAGGTCCGCCCGATGCCGCCCTCTCGGGACGCAGACCCGACGGCGGAAACCCTCGTGAGGTCCCCTCCCCACCGCCCAGGGCTCCGGCCGCCGGCTGGCCGCGCTGGACCCCCGTCAGTCTTCTGGAACGCGGGCGTCCCCCGGTGCTGTCGGAGACCCGGCGGGGGGGCCCCTTAGTGGGCCCAGACGGTGCCCCCGAATGGCCCAGACGCCGCCTGTCCGGGCCGCCCCTTCCGTTATCTTCTCTTTTCTCTTGGTTACTTTTCTTGATTTAAAACGTGGATTTTATGTTGTTGTTTCACTTTTACTTCATACCGGAGCACACGGTTGATTAACAAAGTCGCGTTAGTTTCAGGTGTTAAAAACTGGGTTTCAAAAGTCAGCTGTCTCTGCCACGAGCGGGCGAGGCGGTGCGGGATCGTCAGCAGGCCCTGACCTGGACCCGGGGGCCCGGCGGCCGCACCGGACGCGCCGTCCCCGCCTCTCGGCCGCGGAGGGAGGCCTGGGCTGCGGGACCCCCGGCAGCGTGGGGTGCCCGAGCCGTCCCCTGGCTCTGTGCCCCACCTGTGGCTGGACTCGCCCCCCCGCCCGGGGTGCAGCGCCGCCGTCGTGGCATCGTACACACAGCGCGGCGGCGGCCGTCGCTGGGACAGACGGGGTCTCTGGCGGGGACGTGAGGGCGGGCAGCCCGCGTTGGGTCCCCGGCCTGTCCCCCCACCCCCGGGCCGTGGGGCTCGGGAGGTGCCCGCCTTGGTCCTCCCTGAACTCAGCGTCCCTCACGGGGTGGGTGGGGGCGCAGTGGGGCTGTGGCCCTGGGGTCTCCCCACGTGGGCTCCCTTCGTGTTACTATTACTATTGTCAGCAGCTGGAGGAGGAGGCCCGGGGTGTGTTGAATGACTAAAAGCTTTGACGTCCGCCCTGGGGGGAGCCCCAGATTAACCGGCGGGCTCTCCCAGGCTTCGCTGCAGCCAGAGGTCCCTGTTCTGGGCAGTGGCCTCTTGCAGGAGGCTCCGGGTGAAGCCGCCCTGCCCCCGACCCACTCAGCACGCCTCACGGGGGTGCCTGCTCTGACGTGGTCACTAGGCACGCGGACGTGGGCAGCAAAGGGCAAGCGTGCGTGCGTGCGTGCGTGTGTGTGTGCGTGTGTGTGTGAGTGAGACAGAGAGAGAGGGGGAGGGAGGGCGGGACGGGGGCAGAGAGGAAAAAAGGGAGAGAGAGGAGGAGGGGAGATAAAGCAAGTATGGCAAGTGTTAACATTTGGGGGGCTGGAATGCAGGGCACGCCGGAATTCTTTGTAGTTTTCCTGCAACTCTTCCCTAAGCCTGAAAGTCGTCCAAGTGAAAGCCGGAAGTCAGACAGCACAGGGTGTCCGGTCTGCAGACCCCACGGCAGCCTGCTCGGAGGCCAGGAGCCCTGAAAAGAGCTCCGCGTCCCAGCCCTGAGCTCTGCAGCCCCCGGCAGGTGCCGCCTCCACCTCAGGGCCGCGTGATGGGCGGGAATGGTGGGTCGAACCCCTCCATCTCCCTCCCAACCCCTTCCCGGCGAACCTCCCCGTACTGCGGACTGGAGACCCCCAAACGAGCAAAACCCGCAGGCGACCCTGGCCGAGGGTCCCTGATGGGTTCAGCGTGCAGCCGGACTGCCCGCGCGGCACTTCGCTGCTGGCATCGTGTGGCCAGCCCCGCCCCGTCCCAACCCCAAGGTAGCCCTGGACCCCTGTCCACATGGCCATGTGCGCTTCTGTGCTCTTAGGTCATCGTGTCCAAAACCACCTGCAGCCCAGCACGGAGCCTCCACCCCGAAAGGGGCCCCTCCACCCTCCCCCGCCTCAGAGCCCAGCCCGCCCTCCTCCCCAGCCCGGTGCTGGGCGTTCATCATCTGGGGTGCAGGAAGACTGCTGCACAGGCTGATGGTTTAATCAAGAAAGAACCAGCTGATGTGAACCGTCCGTGCTCTTCCCTTAGTGGCCCACTTACGGCTCATTTTCCTAAGTCTGGATTGGGCAGTTGTTCTGAGGTCGACATTTCTGCGTCAACTAAATGCTTTGGCTTTCTGAGAGGGTCACTTCTTCCAGGAAGCCTTCCCTGATGCCCTTAGACTGGGTGAGGTGCCTCCTCTGGGCTCTCAAATGCCCCCAGGCCTCCGTCAGTCATGACTCTCATTTCATTGTGCAGACTCTGACAGTTCCCGGACCAGAAGCGCGCGCGCGTGTGTGTGTGTGTGTGTGTGTGTGCATACGTGTATTCCCTGTCATGACTCCAAAGCTTAGAATAATTTCTGATAAATAATAGGTGCTCGATTACTATTTGTTGAATGAATGAATGACTGTAGGTTATTCTTACATTTATTATTTTATTTAATTTTTAGAAAGAGGATGCATAGTGTTGGCTGTTCTGATAGTACTAATCCGTGCCTTAGTCAGCGAGGGCTGCTGTAGCTAATAACCACCAGCTGGACAGCGTAAAGCAACAGACATTTCTCTCCCAGTTCTGATGCCAGAGTCCGAAACCGAGGTGTCTGCAGGGTTGTGTCCCTCTGGGGACTCGGGGGGACCTGTCCCAGGCCTCTCTCCCAGCTTCCGAGGCTCCAGTAATCCTTGGCTTGTACACACGTCACCTGTTCTCTGCCCCTGTTGTCACCTAGCTTCTCCCTGTGTGTCCGCGTCCCTCCTCTTCTAATAAGGACCCCAGTCACTTGATTTAGAGCCGCCCTAATCTAGTATGACCCTGCCTTAACTAACTACATCTGCAGAGACCTGGCTTCCACAAAGGGTCACCCTTGGGCGTGCGGCTCAGGATTCGGACATCTCCTTTGGGGGCCACTATCCACACCGCCGTACCCCGTTTTCCAGCTCTGTGGGAGAGGCGCTCATGGGCACAGATGAAGCTGCAGGGCCGGGGGCAAAGGAGCTCATCACGTCAGCCTGGGCCTCAGGAGGCAGGATTCGGACATGGGCACCCGGCCGAGCCACTTCCTGGAAGTAACGAGGCCGTGAGGCTGTAACTCTGCCTGCCGCCAGAGGCTGCCTGGCAGACACTGGCCAGGAGGACAAATGAGCATTAAAGCAGGCCTCCCCGCCCAACGGGCCACAGACAGTCAACTGCTGGCTTGACCCCGCTGACCACCTCTGGAGAACCACTGCTGCTCGAGACGCCAGGCCTGGGGGCCCACCGCCTACCCACACAGAGATTCCGTTCCTGCCCGTAGCCCTCGGGATAGGGGCTGCAGGAGCACAGAGGGTGAGGGCTCCTGGCTTAGCCCCCCATCCCAGAGCTCAGAGTAGGGACCTGGACCAGGACCTGGTGGGGGCCGTAAGCACTGAGGACTTCCTGGAGGAGGTGATGGGTGCACCAAGCCCCAGGGAGCAGTGGGGGCTGGCCAGATGGACATGGGTGGGAGCTGGGGGGTGGGGACGGAGGGAGAGGGTTCCGGTAAAGGCCTGCAGGAGAGAAGGAGAGGTGAATGGCCTGTCTGGGTCCCGAACGACTTTTTTTGTTGGTTTTTTTTTTGGTTTTTTTTTTGCGGTATGCGGGCCTCTCACTGTTGTGGCCTCTCCCCTTGCGGAGCACAGGCTCCGGACGCGCAGGCCTAGCGGCCATGGCTCACGGGCTTAGTTGCTCCACGGCATGTGGGATCCTCCCGGACCAGGGCACGAACCCGTGTCTCCTGCATCGGCAGGCGGATTCTCAACCACTGCGCCACCAGGGAAGCCCCCCGAACGAGTTTGAGCCTGCCGAGCCCGGAGCGCCGGGGGCAGATCTGGGAGAGGGGGGCGTGCACAGCGTGTGGACTTCCTGCTCCTGGTGCCTGTGGAGCCCGGCAGCCCAGGCCGGCGCTGTGTGCGCAGAGCAAGGAGATGCCTCGAGGCAGCCGTCCGGTCACTCAGCTGCCGTCTCCCCAGCACCTGCCTTGTGTCAGGGGCCGAGTTACCCCCTTGGGGACTGGTGGTAAGATCTGGGCCTTCTCCGCAGGGTCCCATCTCCTGGGTGCGCTCAGGGACCCTGGGCTGGCCCTGCATCAGTGGTCCTCGGGGTTTGCCCAGGGAAGTCAAGTTACGGGGGCGCAGACCGGCGACCCCAAGTCTGTGAGCCGAGGTGGGCACGGCTGCGTTCACTTGTGCGCCGGGAAGTGCTCCCGGCGTGGAATTCGGGGGTTCTCCCCACCTCCCCCATTGTGGGGCCGATTTTACCTCAATCACCTCTTTAAAGACCTGATCTCCAAATACAGTCTCATTCTCGGGCGCTGGGGGTTAGGACTGCCACGTAGGGATTCGGTAGAACACAACTCAGCCCTCAACAAAGATACAGACACGAGTCTGGCATCTGGGAGAGAGGTCTGGCCGGGAGGCAGAGGGCCGCACGTGTGGGCGAAGGGGCATACACGTGACGCTGTAATGTCCTTCCGCCCATTTCTGAAAGGAGGGCGTAGATCAAGAACGAGCTCCGAGCCGGCCACCGCACGGCCGGCGTGAGGGTCAACGGGACAGGCGGGCCTGGAGGTGACAGGCCCAGAGGATGCCGCCGCCAAGCTCCATGGCCAGGGAGACCGCCCCCCCCGACCTCATGCCCCCACCTGGACCCCCTTCCTGGGGTTGGCCCCCTAGTCTGGGGTCGAGGGGGAGCCCTGCTTCTTCCCCAAAGCTCCTGAGTGTCTGCGTCGCGCGTGTAGAAACGGTTCGTTCTTCTCCCTCACCCGGGTTGCTGAAGGGCTGGGGCCAACTTGGGGTCCCTTCATGCAAGTGGCAAAGGTGTCAGGGACGCTTCTGTGCACCAGGTCACGCGAGGGCCACGCCCGGTCCCCTGACTTAATCTGATCTTTGCTACGGCTTCTTTGCTTCATCAAAATCACATCGTCATTGTTGGGATTTTACCAGCCACCTGCATTTAAAAATTCATTAAATCTATTAACAATTCGGTTCAACGATTCTTTGACAGTGGAGACCTCCCCTGGCCAGCGTTATACAACTCTGCCTGCACCTTATGCCCACGATGGGTGGCCAGTGGCTGGAGAGAACCTTCAGGCTGCGCTGGGCTGGTCCCCCCCGGGGATGGGAGAGGAGGTTCCAGAAGCCCCCAGCCTCACCCGGCTGCAGGGCCTTCAGCACGTGGGGAGGGGGGGAAGCTACCAGCACCTTGTGGACCACCTACCATGAACCCCATGTTAACACTTCCGCTCTTCACCCTCAGCCGAGCCTGAGCGGTGAGGCTTTTGTCCCCATTATACAGATGGAGGCACTGAGGCTTGACTCAGCAAGGAACTCAGCCAGGGTCGTGCCGCTAACACTGGTCTCCGAACACAAAGCCCACGCTCTTGGCCGTGAACACAGGAAAAGCTCACCTGGGGAGACGGCCGTGCGCCGTGGAGGAACACACTCAAGGCTGAGCAAGACCCGTGAGGCCCCCTGGGGGAAGGCACGGTGCAGAACGTCGGCCCCCAGAGAGGTCCGCGTCCTAATCCCCGGCGCCTGTGGATATCTCAGGCTATGCAGCAACGGTATTTATTGATACATTGCTAATCTTAACTAATTGCTGGTCTCAAAACAGAGGATGAGGGCTTCCCTGGTGGCGCGGTGGTTGAGAGTCCGCCTGCCGATGCGGGGGACGCGGGTTCGTGCCCCGGTCCGGGAGGATCCCACGTGCCGCGGAGCGGCCGGGCCCGTGAGCCACAAATACTGAGCCTGCGTGCCCGGAGCAAAAAAAAAAAAAAAAAAAAAAAACAGAGGATGATCCTAGGCTGTCATGGGGTCTGGGGGGACCCAAGGCAGCCAGGGCCCTTCAGTACGCAGGAGGGGGGGGCAGGGCTCTGCAGCTGGGGGAGGGGCCGAGAGCCAAGGAGCACGGGCGGTGCTGAACACGGCCTTGCTGACACCTTGATTTCATCCCCGTGACGCCGCGTTGGACGTCGGCCCTGCAGAACCACAGAAGAGACGTGTGTACTGTCCGGGTCACTAGGTAACCAGCCGGCTGGGTACCTCGTTAGGTCGACAATACAGAACTGATAGAACTCGTTTCCCTTCTCTGTACAAAGGGACAGCTGACCCGGGCTTCGCAGGGGTGGGGGCTGGCCAAGGGCCGTTCATTCTCTGAGCCCCTCTCACCATCAGGAGCCCCGGATGGGCGGGTGCTGCCCCCACTTCCTCACCACCACCACCCCCATCTCGAGGCCTGAACATGGGAGAAGGCTGGGGGAATCTCGCGTTGCCGGGACTCCCAGGGGCCCCCCGACAGAGGAGCAAGTCTTGGTCCTGGGCACTGCAGCTGCCGACCGAGGGCACGGGGTGCAGCCAGATACCCCCGGTGGCAAAGAGGGAGGCGGGGCTGCTGACTCTGCCTGCAGGACCCTAGGGCGCCCCTCGGTTTGGTCTGATGGCGGATCATCAGGCTGAACCCAGGTTTTGCAGGGCCCGGATTGGTGTACTTTGGGGGACCAGGCTCTTTAAGAAGCACGCAAAACTGTGTGCAGACCCCCTTAACTGCCCCTCAGCCTCCCGTCCGAGTGTCTCGCCGTTTCCTGCAGATCTCTAACGGTGGCAGCGGCTGGTGCCACAGGGAACCCCCGGCGCTGTCGGGAAGGACCCCAGGGAGTTGACAGACCCCCCCCCCCCAGTGAGGTCAGTAACCCGGGATCTCAAATGCCCCTGAGCTCCGTGTGGGTGGAGGCCATGCGCTTCCTACACCCGAGGGGCCAGCTTCGGGCGTGAGCGATTTGATGCCTCCCCCGGGCCGCTGATTTCTCTCTGGGTCCACCTCGTCCTGCCTCCGGACCCACGAGGAGGCTCAGATACCCACCCAGACCCGCTCTCCTGGGTGCATCTGCTTTTGCATTCACCCAGCTGGGAAGGCTGGTGGTCCGAAGGGGAGGGGCTGCAGCTCCTCCCCTGCATCGTCCACGACTGTGTTTCTGTCTCTCGTCTCTTCACCTTCCCCAGGGATGCGCTGTTGTTTTGCGTTTAGCATCCTAGTGGGACAAGGGGCCATTACGGGGCTTCCGTTTGACCTCTCTCACCGTAACGGCTCCTGGGTCAAAGGTCAGAGGACCAATGCAGGGGTGCCGCCAGGTTTCTTCCCACTTTTTAAGAAATTGGGGTAAAATATACACGTAATGTAAAATTTAGCATTTTTATCGCTTTTAAGTGTATAGGTCAGTGGCATTAAAGGTCAGCCACATTTTTTAATTGAATGAAAGATTCTTCACATTCCATAGTCTTTTCAAAAGTTTCACACAGATGGTTTCATATAATCCCACGATAACCCTTTTTCCTCCCCACCCCTAGGTTGACCCTCCCCCTTCCCTTTCCCTATATATCTCTGAGTTCTCTATAACTGTGAGTCTGTTTCTTTTTCAAAAATTTTTTATTTTGTATTGGAGTATAGTCGATTTACAACGCTGCGCGTTTTCTGTTATATTCACGGGTCTCTTGTATTTCTTAGATTCCACATACTGTGATATCACAGTATTTGTCTTTCTTTAGATTCTTCACATGGTTGGGCGAACATCACCACCATTCATTTCCAGAACTTTCTTGTCTTCCCAAGCTGAAACTCTGCCCCCATTAAACAATAGCCCCCATTCTCCCTCTCCCCCCGAGTCTCTGGCAACCTCTAGTCTAGCCTTCCTTCTCTGTGAATTTCATTACCCTAGGTGCCTCATATAAGTGGAATTGTCTCCCAGGGGGCAACCCGAGGTCCCTAACCTGCTCCTAAGCTATCTCTATAAAACACAAGTACACCTGCCTTAGGCAAGGAAGCAAGGAAGCAAGGAAGCCCCTCATTTCTAATAAAAAACCCTCCCTCCGGGCAAAGTTGCAGAAGACCAAAACTGGCTGCATCTTCTAGCTGTGCTTACACGGCAGGAACAAGTAACCACAAGAAACTCGACTCTGCTGGGTGGGCTTCAAAATTGGGACAAAGGTGGCTCTACAGCTCATTAGCATCTCATTTGAATGCTAAAATTCCCTACCTGGTTGGTGGCTTGTTGGCACCACACTTCTGACCCAGACCCTGAAGAATCATAAAGGGGCAGGAGAGAGGCGCAACCCCTGTTCCAGGAAATCACCACCCGTTTCCGTGAACCTCGGTGGCAACAGTCTAGGCCCCTTTCCGCTCCTTCAGCCCCTTCTATGAAAAGACTGTCCTTTGCCTACCGTCGGGGAGAAGGTGCTTCCAGAGCACGAGCTCTCCCTTCTCCATTCCTTGGTCCGTGGATAAAGTCTCTGTCTGCTGCTACGAGCTGTCACTTGGCCCTCTGGCTGGGAGCTGTCCCCGGGCAGGGAAGAACTGAAGGAAAGTTCGGTGACAGAATCACACAGGATCTGTGCGCCTGTGTCTGGCCGATTTCACCCGGCATCACGTCCTCAAGGCTCCCTGTGTATAGCAGGGGCTTCGGCCAGCTCCTGTCTGTCTCCTGCCCTGTACTCTACCTTCTGGGACTGGGGAAATAGCTGTCGGGTGTGTGCACAGGCCCGCTGGACACTCTGTGAGAGGAGCTGGACTGACTCCATCTCTGGCCCCTGACCTCCCTGTGTCCCCACTCAGACCTGGGGACCACGGTGGCCTTTGGGGTCCCTGGGGATTCACATCAGTTCACGGTCATTGTCTAGCGACCCCTGGAAGGCAGATGTGGTGGTCCATTGTATGTGTTAACGTGACCGGGCCACTGGGTCAACAGGATTCTGGGTGTGTCTGCCAGGGCCTTTCTGGATGAGCTTAGCATTTGTATCAGGGGACTGAGCAAAGCAGACTGCCCCCCCCCACCACCACCACCCAGTGTGGGTGGGTCTCCTCCCATCAGTTGAAGGTCTGGTGAGAACAAAAAAGGCTGAGTGAGAAGGGCCTTCGTCTGCCTGACCACAGAGCCAGGACATCCACCTCCCGCCCGGGGACCGGAGCCCCCACCTTCCGTGTTGCCGGCTCTCCAAAATCCTGTGAGCCAGCTCCTGATAACGAATCTCTGCATATCTCCGAGCTAGCGGTTCTGCTTCTCCGCCAGACCTAGACCACCACAGCCGGGTACGTTCTCTCCAGCGCATGTCCCCTTGGACGGCCTCACGTCGCCTCTCGGGGAGGAATAGGAGGGAACACAGTAAATGCGGGGCCATGCCACAGCCTAATGGCTTCGCTCACCGGAACTGGAGCTTTCCCACGTGCAGGTGGACAAGTGTTTATCTGGGGGTGACCCCAAGGAGTAGGTCGTGGGCGTGAAGAAGTGAGACGGAGGAGGGATGAAAGCTCAGAAAGCTTGGTGGATGGGGTTGTTACCCCTGTAGACAGCAGGGACTCGGCCCTGCCAGGGGACCTTGGAGACGTGGCACAGGGGACACCCCGGGGCGTATCGAGTCACCAGTCCCTCCGCATCACTGATCGCAGGTGGGTCCTGGGGGAATGAGCTCCTTGGCGTTTCTGCCCTACAAGTGGCCTGAGTTTGCTCCCAAGGCCAGTGAGAGGCCATGGGGAGAAGGCGCAGTTGTTTGGGGCAGAAAGCGGGAGGCATCTCTGGAAACTGTCCCCCCAGGGAAATTGAGGCCTCTGGGGTGGGCGGAGGAGACAAAGGAACAGACAGACAGCTGGTGTCATCAGCGTGAAAAGGGTGATGGGTTTCTCATACCAGATTTCCGCCTTTTGCTAGGGAAAGAGCCCCTTCTGAAGCTTATGGGTAACCATCCCCTTAAAAGGGTCCCCCATTCTCTCATTTAGCTCTGCTGGTTGGCAGGGGTAGGGGGTGGGAGTGGATTTGGGGACTTCTGCCCCAAGGATAGTTCCCCAAACGACTCTTTTTTAAAATATAAATTTTTTCATTTTGATTTGTTTTTGGCTGCATTGGGTCTTTGTTGCTGTGCGCGGGCTTCTCATTGCGGTGGCTTCTCTTGTGGCAGAGCACGGGCTCGAGGCGCGTGGGCTTCAGTAGTTGTGGCACGCGGGCTCAGTAGTTGTGGCTCGCGGGCTCTGGAGCGCAGGCTCAGTGGTTGTGGCGCACGGGCGTAGTTGCTCCGCGACATGTGGGATCTTCCCGGACCGGGGCTCGAAACTGCATCCCCTGCATCGGCAGGAGAATTCTTAACCACTGAGCCACCAGGGAAGCCCCCAAAATGACTCTTATAGAGACCTCTTCCTCTAGTGCAAAGCGTTACGGCCATGCAATCCCTGATCGGAGTGGTCATCTGTGACCAGTGCGAGGGACTTTGAAGAACTTAATCAACACATTCACCCGGGAGGAAAAAAAAAAAAAAAAAAATAGAATGCTTCCCTTAACGAGCAGCTGTCAGAGAGCCAAGGGCCGGTAGGCCTGTGTCATTAACGACAATCAGACGGGTATTTGTATTCTGCCTCTTAAAGGAAAATCTATACGTGCCCAGCCCACGAGGGAACAGCTCGGCGCTCATTTGCTTCCCAAATCTCTCTGCATTATTCAGGAGACTAATGAATTTGTCTTGTCCGGCGGTCTTATCGTCTGGACACATTTCGGAAATAGAGAGTAAGTCCTGCAGATGAAAACAGCTGCACGGAATTCTGCAGTCTCCCAAAGCGGTGATTTCAGGCTTGGGTCTGGGGGGTGTGGAGACATCGCACGGACATTTGCGCGTCTCTCACAATGAGAAAGGCGCAGGGGAAACTCTTCCTGAAGTCGCTGGAGGGTAATTCTAGAAACATTGAGAAGATTTTGTGGTGCTTCCTAGGGAAGAAATGTCACTTGCCGAACCACAGAAAAGCAGGGGTCATGAGCCTGATGGTGTCCCAAACACCACCCAGGCTCTGGAAGACCTCTGCTTGTCCAATCACCCCTCCGACAGGCACCGCTGTGCCGGCGCTGGGCTGAACTCTGGGCACACAGACGGCAGCCGGGCACAGGGGACTCACCACCCAGCGTTCCCCGAGCATCAGGCAGAGGCCAGCATCTCTGAGGCTTCTAGAAGTCTCCCAGAGCAGGTCAAGGTTGCAGGAACCACCCCGCAGCGCCATTCTCAGCCTCGGGGCAGCTTGCCTTTACACCCTGCTGTGGCCTGGAAGAGGTCCAGGATACGGGCCCAAAGGCCTGAGTCCAACGCCCACGTCCATCACTTGCTAGCGGCGGGGTCCAGTAATACAGCTGTTATGGGCTGAATTGGGTACCCCTGAAATGTACATGTCGGAACCCTAACCCCCAAGACCTCAGGACGTGACTATATTTGGAGAGAGGGTCTTTAAAGAGGGGGTTAAGGTAAAATGAAGTCATTAGGGTGGGCCCAATGCAATAGGACACCCGTCCTTGTAAGAGGAGATTAGGACACAGACGTAATACCCTGTGAGGACACGGAGAAGATGACGGCCTCTGAGGAGAGAGGCCTCGGGAGGAACTAACCTGCCCTCGTCTTATCTCGGACCCCCAGCCTTCGGGACCGTGGAAGACCAACCGTGTCATTTAAGCCCCCAGCCTGTGGAGGTTCGTTATGGGGCCCGAGCTAGCACAGCAGGCATTTGAAGCCCAGCCTGGGGTCTCACGGAGCCGCCTGCAAGCCCAGGCAGGCAGTGGACACACACTCTGACGTGTGCAGAGGCTGCTCTGAGGTCGCCCTCTTGGACATGGTCCTCCAGCACCTTCTCTGCTGTCCTTCGTCTCACTCGGAGCCCTTTGGGCCCGTCTAGGCTGCGGTCCAAACCCAAGTGTCCTGCCTCCTACCGCATTTATGCCTGGGCCCGGATGGGTCGGGGGCTCCGGGCTGGCGAGATGGCCGACACCCGCCTCCCCGGCCCAGTGCTGCGATTTCGCTGGGACAGTTAAGTGGGGCGCTCGGCTCCTAACTGCTGTGCTGGTGCCGGGGGCGGGCAGTTAGGGCTCGGCTCATCAGGTGTGGGCCCGGAGAGGTCTCTGTGGGGCGGGACCCACACCGCCTGCCCGCCCGCCACGAGGGCTCCCCTGCCGTCTGCTCCGCCAGGGAACGCTGGGATGCTCTGCAGAGCTGCCCCCTCCTCCTCCATCACTCCCGTGGCCCCGGCCCAGCGCCCCCGCGGTACAGACACCCGGCTGGTGTGAGCGGTGGGGCGCTTCTGTCCCAGCTGATACGGGGCTAAGTCCAGTTAGCTTTCTAAGGCAACTGCAGACAATCAGCATCTTCATACAGAGGCCAGGCCCTGACCCCGCAGAGAACAGAAGCCATGAGGCATCTTTCACCTGATTTTAACTCCCAAACGTGTGGTCTCTAACACAGACCTCCAGACAGCACCGCCTTCACCCACCTTCTTGTTAATCACCATTAACTTCTTAGCGCCATTACGGTCTCCTTTGATAGGCTGATGAAAATAATGTGTATGTCCTAAAGTGTTATTGAGATACTCAGATAAGGCCGCTTCATAATTGTGGCCTTCAATATTTGCTGTTATATGAAAACAGTCGAAATTACACATGCTTTGGATCGTGTCTGGTGCATCCAATGTTGGCTGAGAAAACACAGCAGCGGGCTGACACGATATCGGGCAACATTTCAACATCTGCCCCCAATATTGAATTTAAGAATTTAACTTATCCCTGGTTTTCGAGGTCTTCAATGACCCCTTATCACAGCCTCCAGCCTTTAAAAATTTTTTTAGAGCTAAACAACTTAAATAATTTTATAAAAGCAATTTTAAAAATTTCGACACATACGAGGAGGGAGGAAAAAAAGAAAGAAGTGGTAGAAAGATACCCTGTAGAAAGACGGGGCAGGTGGAGGAGGCCAGGAAGCCCAGAATGAGTTGGGGAAGGGACAGTAGCAGAAAAAAAGAGCAGGGGTCTTCCCTGGGGGCGCAGTGGTTGAGAGCCCGCCTGCTGATGCAGGGGACGCGGGTTCGTGCCCCGGTCTGGGAGGATCCCACATGCCGCAGACTGGCTGGGCCCGTGAACCATGGCTGCTGAGCCTGCGTGTCCGGAGCCTGTGCTCCGCAACGGGAGAGGCCACAACAGTGAGAGGCCCGCGTAACGCAAAAAAAAAAAAAGGATGGGGAAGCCCAGAGCAGGCATCCGAGAGGTGGGGACAGCACACACTTCACACTCAGATCTGTTCTTTAAGGGGGACCCCAGCAGCCGAGACTTGAGCTGAATCTGCTACGGGAGCAGCATGAGAAGGCCAGGTTGCCCGGGCAGGGACCAAAGCGCCAACAGCAGGCGAGGGCAGGAAGGCTGCGGCGGCAGAGCCGAGTGCCGGCTGGGTCTCCTGGGCCGTGGAGGGAGAGACGCCACACGCATTGAACACCAGGTTGCAGGGACAGGTGACCGCAGGTGCAGCCTGGGCTGTGGAAACGGGGGGGACCTGGGTGGTGAATCTGTCTGACACACACATCTTTCAATTGCACTGCACCCTCTGTACCAGCCGGGTCCGGGGCGCACCTAGGGCCTCAGTCCAGCTCTGCACACGGCCCGGCTGAGAGGTGGGCACTTGCCCTCGGGGCCACCCTGAGCTGTTGGAGGCCGGACGCTCCTTCACCTTTGCACCTCCACGGGGTGCTTGGATTGGTGTTGATCCAGGACCTGAGTGCCGGCCCCACGCTGGGCACCTCACCGGCATTATCTCATTTATCCGCACAGCCGCCCAGCAAGGAGGTACAGCCAAGTCCGCCCCATGGGAAGGAGCCGAGGCTCAGGGGTCAAAGCTGCCGGACCGCGGGGCTCACAGGAGCAGAGACGGGCTTGTAATCAGGTGTTGCCTCGGAAGCCAGGCCCTCCCTCCTGACATCTCACGCGCGCCTGCCGCCCGGTCTACGCTGAATGGATGCACAGCTGAATGAACAGCATGTTTCCCACGTGTGGCTGCAAAAAGCAGGTCTTATTTAATTAATGACTGGCTCTGTAATTGCCGTTTCAATGCACACTGTGCGCCGCCGTCTGCGATGGGCTTTCTAGACAATTTTGGCGCCAGTGGCCTAATGTGGAAGCGCCAGGCCTGCCGAGGGACCTAGCGCTGCATCCATCAAGCACCTCCTGCCCGGCGTGGTCGATCAATACCTGCTCTCAACACTCTTGCACTGCTGGTGGGGATGTCAATTGATGCAGCCGCTGTGGAGAACAGTGTGGAGGTTCCTTAAGAAACTACACATAGAACTACCATACGACCCAGCAATCCCGCTACTGGGCATATACCCTGAGAAAACCATCATTCAAAAAGAGTCATGTACCAAAATGTTCACTGCAGCTCTATTTACGATAGCCAGGACATGGAAGCAACCTAAGTGTCCATCGACAGACGAATGGATAAAGAAGATGTGGCTCATATACAATGGAATATTACTCAGCCCAGAAAGAAACGAATCTGAGTTATTTGTAGTGAGGTGGATGGACCTGGAGTCTGTCATACAGAGTGAAGTAAGTCAGAAGGAGAAAAACAAACACCGTATGCTAACACATATATACGGAATCTAAGAAAAAAAATGTCATGAAGAGATTAGTGATAGGACAGGAATAAAACACAGACCTACTAGAGCATGGACTTGAGGATATGGGGAGGGGGAAGGGTAAGCTGTAAGCTTTGAGAGGTAAAGGTAAGGGTAAGCTGTGAGAGAGTGGCAGGGACATATATACACAAGCAAACGTAGGGTGGATGGCTAGTGGGAAGCAGCCGCATGGCACAGGGAGATCAGCTCGGTACTCTGTGACCACCTAGAGGGGTGGGATAGGGAGGGTGGGAGGGAGGGAGACGCAAGAGGGAAGAGATATGGGAACATATGTATATGTATAACTGATTCACTTTGTTGCAAAGCAGAAACTAACACACCACTGTAAAACAGTTATACTCCAATAAGGATGTTTAAAAAAAAAAAATACCTGCTCCCACACCGAGGCAACTGCCTCTGCTCTCCGTGCTCACTGCGATTCTCTCCAGAGGTGCTGGCGCTTCCTCCACACTGAGATCGCAGGAGGGGCAGCTTCCGTGGCCTGGTCAGAGGCTGGGCAGGCGGCCCCTGTGCTATGTGACCCCCACCGACCTCCCCCAGCCCCGCTCTCCCTGCACTCACACACCTTCCCCCTGGCAGAGACGAACAGGCTCCCGGCCTGGATGCTGCTCTGCTCTCAGTCTCCCGGGAATTTGCGCTCTGGGCTCTGCTTCTCCTCGTTGGAATGTTAACGTGTCTCTAACGGGTGTTCACCCGTCCCCAAGCCTGAGCCTGGTCACCCCCATCAGCACTTTCCCATGACCTGTTCTTGGATCTACCTCCCCCACCAGATGCCTGGGCGGCTGTATCCTCTCAGGGTCCCTGGTGCACAGGACGGTACTCAGTGGGCACGAACCACCGAGCAAGCAAAGGTGAGCTGGCGAAGCCACACGGGGGTCCGTCAGAGACCACCCTCCAGGATGTCGCAGCTGGGGAGGTAGGGAGACATCAAAGAGCTCACAACCGTCGTTGCCCCTGTTGTAGGTGGAACTGTGTCCCCAAGAAGATGTCTGAGCTCTGGTGCCTGTGCCCTTACTTGTTAGTTATTTAAAGTTCCCCTTGGTTTACTTATCTGTTAAACAGGGTGACACTCCTCCTTCATTCCACAAATATTAATTGAGCATCTATTACATTCCTGGCCCTTATCAGGGCACAGTACTCAGCAATGAACAAGACAACTAAAAAGTCGTGCCCTGTGGAATTGCTATTTACTGGGGGAGGCAGATGCAACACAAAGAAATGGGTACCATAAATATTCTATCAGATGGTGGGAAACCATGGAGAAGAACAGGCAGGAGAGGGGGAGGGGGAGTGAAAGGGGGAGTGAAAGCCTAGAGGAAGTCATCGAGGAGGAATTCCTGAGAAGGTGGACTTACCCAGAGCAGCCCTGGAGGAGGTGAGGGTACAGTCCTCACAGAGAAGCTTGTCCAATGTTTTCGTGAAGATTAAACAATGTAATTGTTTGAAAGAGTGGGTAAATCACGCAAATAAACAATCCCCCCCAAAGTTGATGTAGTTTCCTTGTTTAAACCCATTACAGTCTCTGCAGTGGAAGAACAAGGCGCCCTGCAAGGACAACGCTGTCTGCTTATCAGAATGCCACAGCAGCAACAGGGACCAGGAGTCTGGGAAGTGCGCAGAGGGTGAGCGAACCACACCTGGGGCCGCTTTTCCTGGGGGGCATTTTCTCTTCTGGGCAAGAAACCGAGATATGGGCTTGTCCTGGGAAGAAGGGTCTGCTGGGTTGGGTGCGGCTAAAGAACCCACCAGAGCTTTTGGTGGCTTGCAGAGCTGGAGTGATGAAATCGGAGGCTTTGGGGGTTTCAAAAACATGGACCATTTCCCTGTCAACGTTTTTGCCAGATTCTGAAGCTGCTGGGGAAATAGACAGAGAGGGTAAAAAGTTGGTCAAAACCTCTGAAAAGCAGAATAGAATTTTCCTCAGTCTTGTGGGCTAAAGAGACCAAGACCCACCAGAACGAGAAGCTCTGTGAACATCACAAGCTCCCAGCTAGAGATCTGGAGGGCTGCAATGGGAGAACAGGGGGATCCGGAGATAGGCAGTGCCTTCCCAAACCTGAAACCAAGGGCAACAGGCATCAGCTCCTAAGATGATCTGTCCCGCACTTCTGCCTGTCCGAGGAAATAAAGAATCCTCTCAGGTAGAGAATAAAGTCACCTGGAGCTGCTACAATTTTATATACAATATCTGCCAATAGATGAAAAATTATTAGGATGCCAAGAGGCAGAGTCATATGCAAGAAAGCCAAGAGGGGCCAAACAGGCAATAGAAACACATCCAGTGTTCATCCAAGTACTGGAGTAAGTGGGCAAGAACTTCTAAATAACTATAATTGACATATGTTTAAAACTAGTAAATTATGGAGTAAATTCTCTCCAACTGAGAATTAGAATATAAAAAACATCAAATTAAAAAAAAAATAGAAATGAAAACAATCTAAGATTAATAACTCAGGAGATGGATATTACAGCTGCATAGACATAGCAGGAGGCAGTAAAGTATTCATGAAATGGAAGACTGGTCAATAGAGAATATAGAAATTATAGCACATAGAGAAAAAAATGAGAATGCATAAAAGAGCATGTGGGATCTATATACATCTCCAATATAGGTGGGATAGGAGCCCCAGAAGGAGAAGAGAGAGAGAAAATGGGACAGAAGAAAATTCGAAGAAACCTTGACCTAGAATTTTCCAAAACAGCTTTAAGAAATAAACTCACAAATTCAAAAGGCTCTGCAAAGCCCAAGGAGGAGAGATTAAAAAAACAAGAACACACACACACACACACACAACAACAACAACAACAACAACAACAAAAAACAAGAACAAACAAGCAAAAATGACATCTGGGCACACCACAGAAAAACTGCTGAAAAAGACAAAGAGAAAATCTTCACAACATCCAGAGAGGAAAATAACACATTGCATGTATTACCTTAAGGAAAACAGTGATGAGAAAACAGACTGGCTTCCCAAGTAAAGAAGGGAAGCCAGAACACAATGGAATAGCCTCTTAAAACACTGAAAGAAGTTATCTGGACTCTATATCCACACAGAATATCCTTTAAAATGAGAGTGAAAGATATTTTTAGACAAACAAAAACTTGCTTTCTTTGTCACTGGCATACTTGCACTAAAGGAAATAATACAGAGGATAATGTAGACAAAAGGAAGATAATCTGGCAAAAGCACATGAGTGCAGAGAGAAAGGAACAGTAAAGAAAGGGCAGTCATGTTCATAAATGTACATGATTATCGACTGTTCAAAACAATAATAATGTGTTATGGGGTTTAAAATGTATGTATAAACAAAAGGCCAGAAATGATCATGTAAAAGATGGGAAGAATAAATGGAGTTAAAGGGTTTTAAGGCTCTACCATCATCAAGTAGTGGCAACAAAGAATCAATTCTATGAGACTGTAATGAGGGAATAATGTGTTTTAATTTCTAGGTTACAACTGACACTAAAGAGTTAATAGAGAGAAATGGGGTAATTTTTTAAAAGGATTAATTCAAAGAAGGCAAGAAAGGAAAGAAAAGGGAGGACAAATAGGAAACAAATAGTAAGTAGTTAGTTATAATCCAATGATATCAGTAATCACATTACATGTAAATGGACTAAATACTCTAAGTAAAAGTAGAAGATTGTCAAGCTGGATAAACCCTTCACAAACCGCACATTTTGTATCAGGCAAAGTTACTCCTCTTTAGCAGAGACCTCAAGGTCCTGCCCATCATGGTTCTTATGCACCTGTCAAGTCTTGTTTGAGACACTACCCTCCTTGTACCTCATGCGCCAGAAACACCAAACTGCTCATGCTATTCAAAATATCAGACCTCTGTGCCTTTACTCATGCTGTTCTCTTTGCCTGGAATATCCCCCTCCCAGACTGTCCCACCCTCACCCCAAATACACACACACGTACGCTCACACATTCTTTGCCTGGGTCATGACTTGAGGCCCAGATCAGGTGAAACCACACGCCACAAAACCTGTTGCCCTCTTCTCTCCTCCACTCCACGCTTCTCATGGCCTTTACACTGTCAGCCACTGTCTGTTTACTCTTCCCACTGTGAGGAAGCCCATCAAGAGAAGGGGCCACAGGTGTCCATTTATTGCAGTTGGGTGCCAGGGCAGCATCAAGCAAGAACCAGGCCGCGGTACTCCCTGCTAAGAATCGTAATGATGATCAGGCTGACATTGGTGGGCCCTTGACTGGTGCCAGACACTGTGCTACAGGCTTCTCATGCATTGTTATTCAGTCCCCACTGAACTCTAAGCTGTAGAAACTGTTACTACACCACTGTACAGATAAGGAAGCCAGGGCTTGCCGAAGTAAACAACCCCAGAACCGCTGCCTAGGAAGCACTCTGCAGCGGCTTACAGCTGTACTTAACAAGTGAAGGGGAAGGGGCGTAAGAGAGGTCTAGGAGCTGGGGAAGCACAGGATAGGGGCACCCAGCCTAACCACAGGAGTCCGGGAGGGCTTCTCAAGGAGGCACTTGAGCTCAGACCCAGAGATGGATGGGTAGGAGCTGGGGGGTGAGGATGGAGAGCATTCCACGCAGTGGAGAGACCTGCGTGTGGTCCCAGAATCGAGACAAAGTCCACGTCAGTCAAGCCGCCGAAAGCCTTACGTGGTGGAGTCTCAAAGTGATGAGGGCCTGGTGAGAGTGGTGTCCAGCGAGGAAGGCGTCATTCACGTCCTTGTCATTCGACTGCCTGGCACACGGTTGGTGCTCAGTGAATTATCTTGGGACCAAGTTGAACTCGCCAGTGACCCAGCCGTTGAAAGATAAACGCTGCTTGGATCCAGGAATCCAAGCTCATTTCAGGCCCTTGGAGTTTTACAGCAGAGCCTGGTCCTAGGTAGAGGGGGGGGCAGGCCCTCGGGGTGCACTGGACGCTCACCTCTTCCTGCAATCCTCTCTCCACCCTCTGAGGCCAAAGGTGTCACAGTTGAAGGCACTGGGGCTCAGAGCAGCCCAGTCCTCCCTCACACGCTGCCTGGACCTGCTGGCTCAGCTACACGGCTTCCTGCTTCCCACCCCAGCCTGCTTCTGGGCCTCAGTTTCCCTGGCTGTGGGGCAAGGAGGTCGGACCATCCAGCTCTAAAGGTCCCGGATGTTCCGTGGGCCCCTTGCGATCTATGAGGACTAGTGCCCTACCTACATCCTTTATGTAGAGCTTTGCCACGAGACCCTTTTGTCTTTTCCGAGGCCGCCATTCCCTCCCTGAGCAAACACTCTGCGCTCCCCTGAGCCATTTCTCCCCTCCTCCCAAGTCACAGTATCGATATTCACACAGAACCGGCTCCCGTCCCCCACCTGCATCACCAGGTGTGCAGAGCTGCAGAGTTAATTCCTGAGCAGTTAAGCCCATTAACAAGCAGTGATTCACAGCCTCCAACCGGGAGGCCTTCGTCATCACGGAGTGTCAACCAGGGCAAAGCAGTGCCTCCTTAATCCTCTGCATGACGTGTTGGCTGCTGCGGGGACGGACAGCCGGACACCAGCAACTTCAAAATTGCCCCGGAAATCAACTGCCGCCCTACCCCTCTGCAGCACCCCATGTCCACCCACCACCGTCCCACACCCCCCGCCCCCCAGGTACCGACGGACCTGGGAGCCTGGCTCTCAGAAGGTCTTGGCGGGGCAGATGGACCTTGCCATCCCTTGAGGTGTCCCCCCGCCAACGTTCAGCGGATGTCAACCTCCCGCTGCTGATCGGGAGCGATTGTTTCCAGCATGGAGTCAGCCAGGAATGAATTTATCAAACTGGTAACTGTGCTTATGGCAAATCACTTTCAGGATGTGTGAACATTTAATTCGATCGCTACCGAATGCTTCAGATTACACATAGTGCCCGTGAACCTGACCATCAGGGCAAAAACAGTCACGGGAAATGGTACTTCTGCCCCTGGCCTAGGCTGGACGCAGGGTCCTGGGCTCAGCAAGGAACTCCTTTGCCAGGTGAATATCTGAGCATCTGTTTTCAGCCTCTGGCGAGCCCCTCACGTTCCAGGGGCAGCTGTTGTTGAAATCCTGCACCTCCTAGAAAAGAGAAGTCTGCTGTCTTTTTCCTGGCCAATCGGAATCACGTGTCCGCTGTCTGCAAGGCACAGAGTCTGATGCCATGAGGAACACAGAAAGGAGAGGGCATGGACCCCACCTTCCCCCGTGGCCACCTTGAGAAGACAGCCGTGCAGATCAGAAGACACACACTCCTAGTCACCCATGCGTGCCCAGCCCGTGCTGAGCGTACCGCCGCCCTCACCCCCGTTGCCTTGTATCTGCACTTTACAGACAGGGAAGTCGAGGCACAGAGAAACGGTCCCTTAATCTGCATGACAGATATAGTCGTGCACCAGGGCAGGAGGGGAAAGTTCATGGGTGAAGAGACGGCTGGGACCCGCAGAGGCCAGGGCACAGAGGACCCGTGACACTGAGCAGAGGAGTTTGGGCTTCGGGCAGCCGGGACCGCGCAGGGCTCTGGGGCAGGGGCCCGGATTTGAAGATAGTAAGCAATAAAAGATCCACTAAGCTTAATAATTTGGAACTAGGAAATCCAGGTGTGAGCCCCGTGCACCCGTGTGTTTGAGTCCGTGTGGAGCCGGCCTGGGTGCTGACCGAGAGCAGGATCCCGCGAGGACGCCCACGAGAGCCTCTCTCGCCCCGTCCAACACACACAGACGGGCGCGTGCGCACGTGCACGCACCCCTGCGCGCATCCACGCATGCGGGGGGCGCACGCACGCACGCACACACGGCGCACAGGCGCGCGCACGCAGCTGCACGCGGTGTCAGCCCTCCTGCGGCTCACGCGATCACGCACGCTCCCCAGCCGCCCTCCACGTTCCCATCCCCACACGTGGAGAAGCCGGGGAGGCCCCTCGGCCCCTCTGACCCTCCCCGTGGGCACGACTCGGGCAAATGCCCATTTTCAAAGGCCGTGCCGATGGCGCCACCGCTCTGCTCCCACAGGGGCCGCGCGGCCCAGCACCTCCGCTGAGGGGCCCGGGCAGCAGCTGTGCTGCCAACACCACCCCGGCTGTGCTCAGAGCCAGCCGCTGCCCCCGGAAACCCTCCGTGATGTGACGCGACCAGACAGGCGCAAGGAACAGGCCCCGCGGTCATGCAAAATGCAGGAGAGGTTCCAGGTCCGGGCTCGCCGGCCAAACAGCGTGGCCGCCCCCGATGCGGAGCGGTTGAACCTGGGCCCAGCGTAGAAGGGGCATCATTGTTCGGAGGAAGCCGGAGGCCGGGGCAGGTCCTGGGAGGGCACGGACTCTGTCGGAGGCGTGGGGAGGCGTGTGCGGTGGTGCCACGTGGCCTCCTCCAGAGTCAGCCCGGCCCACAGCCCAGATGGAAGCTTCCAGATGAGTCAGCCCGTGGGAAGAGAACAGGCGTTTGTTCGTCGGGCCCCAAAGCCTCGGGCAGCCTGGGGGATGATTGACCTGCAGTGAAATCGTGCATCCTTAAGCTGGAGAGCCCCGGGCTGCCCGACAGATTCCACGTACGGGTCAGCTCCTCGAGACAGATTAGCACCGATGTGCCCCTCTGCCCGGCGGGGGCCGCAGAGCCCAGCGCCGCCCCGATGTGCTGCCACCTCCGCGCGGCCTCGGACAAAGGGGAGGGCGGTGAAGGCCGTGCTCCACACCCAGCTCGTCCTGGCCAGGCCCCCTTGGGCCGGCCCTAAACCTGGCTGGGCTCTGGTTCCTGCCCCGGGCATGGGCATCAGGGCGGCATCCTCCTCCCGGGACTCGGCTGGGAGAAGGTGCTCGCGGGGGTCAGGGCCGAGCCCCTGGGCTCTCAGCGGGGCTGCATCACGTTCAGGGCACCTGCAGGTGGCAAAGAAGCCTGTGCTGCCCCAAGCCAAGTCCAAGTTGCCCCAAGTCCACGCCTGCTCAGAAAAGCTTAACAGCTCTGTTTGCTCCAGACCCCAACAAGTGCCCTGTGCTCCACACTTAGGACACGGGCCGCTGTCCCCTGTTTGTCCCAAACCCTCTCGCACACACGTGGGAGCTGCCGGGCAGTTGGAGGACTCAGGGCCTCTCCACCACAAACAGAAGATGTAGCCGGGGTTGGTACCGGAGGGCACTGGGCAGCCAGACGGTTGGGTCCTTTTTCCTTTACTTATTTCTCTCGGTGCTACCGGTTTGTAGTGAATTTAACAGAGGACAGCGCTGGGGAGGGTGTGGAGCGATGGGAAGTCTCGTTCCCCGCTGGTGGGAGTGGAAACTGGTACAGCCCTTCGGAGAACATTCCAGCATTAACTCCCAACGCCGACAAGTCCCTACCCAGCACTTCTGCTCCGTTGTACAGCCCAGGGAGACCCGTCCAGGAGAGCATCAGGGGATGAGTACAGAAATGTTCAGGGCAGCACCGCTCACGAGGGTCCCCAAACTGGGAACAACCCAGCAGTCCCTCCCCCGGGGAATGTGCAGGACCACCTCCGTCCCCCGGGATGAGTCTTCACAGCGCATCGCTGAGGGAGGACGGCAGGTCGCCGCAGAATGTGTTTCTTGTTATTCTCTCTCTTCCTTCCCTGGAACGTCACGTGTCAGAGTCTGAGGACATGGATGCTCCCTGCATGTCACCTTGTGGTGCCTTCCTGGAGGTGGAGGGTGCAGCCAGCAGCCTTGTAGGGCTTGGCTCTGTGACAAGCATTGGCCAATGGGATGTGAGCATATGTGCCCTGTGCTGCGTCCAAGGGGCCTCTTTCAAGAACGACTGTGTATCTTCTCCTTTCTGAGATGCCGAGCGCCAAAACAAGCTAACAGAGCCTGAACCAGAGCCTGACAAACTGCAACTTCACAAACTTTCTCGGACCAACTAGAGAATGGAAGTTGCAAAGCAACTGACAGTCCCCAAATCTAAGGAGAAATAGACACCGGCAGGAAGAGTCGACGTGAGCACTTACATCTGCCTCCGATGGGGGCTTAATCAGAACCAGAGACAGGGTCCGACTCTCGTCCACAGCCAGGTGACGGGCACCGAATTGCAAGTAACTGCGGGAGGCTTCTGGGGGGTGGACAAGAATGTGCCCCTCGTTGAGGCTTGTTGCAAAGGAAGAGCCAGAGTTGAGGCTGGAGCAGACATTGAGAGAAAACCCTCTGGCAAAGCAGCCCCGCCCTCACCCTAAAACCAGGTCTCCAGAGGAATTTGAAGCCTGTGGTGCCCTCAGGGTAACTATAGCAACAAGAAACCTCCATCCCAGCCCAATTCTTTTTTTTTTTTTTTCACATCTTTATTGGAGTATAACTGCTTTACAATGGTGTTAGTTTGTGCTTTATAACAAAGTGAATCGGTTATACACATGCATATCTCCCCATATCCCCTCCCTCTTGCATCTCCCTCCCACCCTCCCTATCCCACCTCTCTAGGTGGTCACAGAGCACTGAGCTGATCTCCCTGTGCCATGCGGCTGCTTCCCACTAGGTATCTGTTTTACATCTGATAGTGCATATATGTCCACGCCACTCGCTCACTTTGTCCCAGCTTACCCTTCCCCCTCCCCATATCCTCAAGTCCATGCTCTAGTAGGTCTGCGTCTCCATTCCCATCTTACCCCTAGGTTCTTCATGACCCAGCCCAATTCTTGACCTATTAGCTCAAACCCTCCACATTACAGGCCTATTAGAAGGAAAGGTGTGCTCATTTCCAGGTGCAAAAACTGCTTTCCGCTCCTATTTGCTTTCAGCAAAAAACTATGAGAGGTATCAAAAGACAGAAAAACACGACAGACTCCTGGAATTCTGCTTCTACCTCCGCCCCAGCCTGGAACTGGTGACAATGAACCAGCAACCCAGAAAGTCAAGTGCTTTGTCCAACCAAGCAGCCCACTGGGGAAGAATCAGGACTCATGACTTTGCCCTAGTGTTCTTCCTGTGTCTTCGTTTTTGTTTTGGCTGCAGCACTTGCACTTCAGCAGCAAAAAGGAGCTGAGCAAACTTCCAATTCGTGACAATTTTTCATTCTTGTCGAAGAGCTGAAGTCGCAGGGCAACCAACTGTCTCAAAACTCCAAGGCGAGATTGTGCCTGTAGGTAGAGACAGGAAGTGGGCGTGGGGTCCCCTGGGGGCGATGCAGTGGACGTTGGTGAGAAGAGGTCGGTCGCAGGACTAGAAGACACCCTGGGAAGGTGAGCTCAGGCTGGCAGTACCAGCACATGACAACATTAAACTAGAAATCCATAACAGAAAAGTACCAGGGAAAAAAAAAGAGTATTTAGAAACTAAACAACAGACTTGTGATAACCAGAGGTAAAAGAGTTAAGTGTCAAGGGACACTTTAAAATGAAAAGGAAAATGAAACCTATGCACATTTGTGGAATGCAACTGAAGAAGTGCTTAAAGGAAATTTTATAGTCTTAAACGTTTACATTAGAAAAAACTAAAGGTCTGAAATCTAATAATGTAAGCTTTATTCACTTTTCTTTTCCTAGTTTCTTAAAGTGGAAGAAAGCTTACTTTCTTCCAGTTTAAGAAACTAGGAAAAGAAAAGCAAAGTAAATTCAAAGCAAATAGAAGGAAGGAAATCATACTGATAAGAGAAGAAATCAGTGAAATTTAAAACCGTAGGAAAAATCAAAACCAAACACCAAGTTATTTGTAAAGATCCATGAATCAATAAACCTCTAGCACAGAGGCCCAAGCAATGAAAAGAGAAGACAAAAATTATCAATATCAGCAAGAAAAGAGTGGCTATTACTGTAGGGCACACAGACTTCGAAAGGTTGACAAGGGACCACCAACACCTCTATGACCATAAATCTCACTATTTAGATGAAATGACAAACTATGAGAACCCACCCACGAGAAATAGATAATCTAAAGAATACTATGTTTATTGAAGAAAACAAATGTGATATTTAAAAACTTACCAAAAAAAAAAAAAAGAAAAAGAAAAAAAGAAAACTTCAGCCCCAAATGGTTTCATTGGACAATTTTACCAAATGTTTAAGGAAAAAGTAATACCAGTTCAACACTCTTTCCTAGTAAATAGGATAGGAGAAAACATTTCCCAATTCATTTTATGAGGTCAGCAATATCCCAATATCAAAGCAGACAAAGACAGCACAGGAAAAGAAAACTATAGATGAATATTTCTCATGAATATAGGTGTGTAAACCCTCAATAAAATATTAGCAAATTGAGTCCAGCAATATACGTATAAAAAAATCTCTCATGACCAAGTTTCATCCCAGAAATACAAAGATGGTTAAATTTTTTAATCAATGTAATGTACCATATCAGTAGATTAAAGAACAAAAGTCATATTATTATCTGAATAAGTAAAAGAAGATCATCTGACAAAATTCAAAATCTATTTGTGATGAAAAAACATTCTCAGCAAACTAGAAATAGTAGGAAACTTCCTAACCTGAAAAAGAGCATTGATGGCTAATATCTACTTAATGGTGAAAGAATGACTGTTTTCCCCTAAGATCAGAAACCAGGCAAGGATGTTCTCTTTCAACACTCCCATTCAACATGTACTAAAAGTCCTAGCCAGGAAAGGGAATAAGGCAAGGGAAAGACATAAAAAGAATAAGAAAAGAAAAAATAAATCTCTCTCCATTCACAGATAACATGACTTCTAGGTAAAATATCCCACAGAATCTACACAAAAAGCTCTAGAACTAATAAATGAATTTAGCAAGGTCATAAGATTCATGATCAACAAACAAAAATCACATTTCTCTATATTAGCAAAGAAAAATTGGAATTAGAGATTAAAAACAAATACACAAATAGCACTAAAAAATGAAATATTTAGGTATAAATTTTTAAAATGTGTGGTCTGCATGTGGAAAACTAAAAGCACTGATGAAAGAAATCAAACACAGGGAGTTCACCTCTGTGCTTTGTGACCACCTAGAGGGGCGGGATAGGGAGGGTGGGAGGGAGGGAGACGCAAGAGGGAAGAGCTATGGGAACATATGTATATGTATAACTGATTCACTTTGTTGTAAAGGAGAAACTAACACACTATTTTAAAACAGTTATACTCCAATAAAGATGTTAAAAAAAACAAACAAACTACAAGTTGGAAAAGAACAAAACTAGAAGACTCACACCACGGGATTTCAAAACTTGGTACAAAGTGACAGTAACCAAGACAGTATGGCCAGACACACAGATCATTGGAACAGAATACAGAGCCTAAAAATAGACCCATGGAGATATAGTCAAATGATTTCTGACAAAGGTGCAAAAGCAATTAAATAGAAAAAGGACAATCTTTTCAACCAATGTTGCTAGAAAAATTGTGCATCCGTGTACAATTAATTAACTTTCAATCTTACACCTTGTAGCAAAATCAACTCAGAATGAAACATTTTTTTAATATATAAAACTATAAATCTTCTAGAAGACATAGGAGAAAATCTGTATGACCTTGAAGTTAGCAGTGTTTCTAGATAGGACACCAATAACATGACCCACAGAAGGAAAAGTTGATAAGTTGAACTCTACCAAAATTGAAAACATCTGCTCTGCAAAACAAAAACAAAACAAGCAACTGTTAAGAGAATGAAAAGACAAGGCACAGACTGGGAGAAAATATTTGCAAATCACATTTCTTACAAAGCACTTAAAAAGCTCTCAAAGGTCAACAATAAGAAAACAAATCGATGTTTTTTAAAAAGAAGGGAAGATTTAGACCAAAAATCCACTGAAGAGGATGTATACAGATGACAAACAAGTACATGGAAAAATGCAGGGAAAAAAGGAGAAGAGCCTAGAGCATCTTGGGGTTCTAGGAATTAAGGGATTGCTTTAAGAGAGATGAGTACCCGTTAAAAGGCCATAGGAGCTCATCTGAGAAAGTGTACAGTGACCAAAACTAGAATACTTGAAACAACAAAATGGACACAGATAATATTGGATTAGAACACAAAGAATAAAATAAATACTTTTGAGTCCATACTGTAGAAAGAAAGGAAGGAAGGAAGGAAGGAAGAAAGAAAGAAAGGAAGAAGAAAAGAAAGGCATGCAACCCTTTCTTACAGAAGAATTTTGAATAACAAATGGAGAAGAAATAAGAAAAATAGACTATCACCGTTAGAACACCATAGTAATAATTACTGCAGGTAAAATCCATTGTTGATGCTAAAATTAGTAGGCAAAATTTCAGGAGCAACAGGATATTTGCATAGCCTCAATGTATCTCTTCCAAAAATATTATAAATTACAAAGGAAAACCAGTAACTTTACAAAGAAGCTCGGCAGGCACCGGCCTGACTTAGTGACCAAGATCAGGTGCTCCGGTAATGGGATATACGGTCAGTCCTGATACGACCGGCCGAGAAGGGCACACCTCCCCCTGTGGCATTCTTTCTGGTGTTGCAGAACCCCAGTCACATCATGAGAAAACGTCAGAAGAACCCACGCTGAGAAGCAGTCTGCAAAGTAACTGGCCCGCACTCTCCGAGACTCCAGGTCATAAAAGACAAGGGCAGTTTGAGAAGCCATGACACATGGGAAGAGGCTAAGGACACAGGAAAGCTAAATCCAATTGGAATCATAGACTAGATTCTGGAACCGAATAAGAACTTTAGTGGATCATACGGTACTTCTAGTTTTAGTTTTTTAAGGAACCTCCATACTGTTCTCCATAGTGGCTGTATCAATGATACAGCCAATGTACATTCCCACCAACAGTGCAGGAGGGGTCCCTTTTCTCCACACCCTCTCCAGCATTTATTGTTTGTAGCCTTTTTTTTTTTTTTTTTTTTTTTTTTGTTTTGCAGTACGCGGGCCTCTCACTGTTGTGGCCTCTCCCGTTGAGGAGCACAGGCTCCGGACGCGCAGGCTCAGCGGCCACGGCTCACGGGCCCAGCCGCTCCGCGGCACGTGGGATCCTCCCTGACCGGGGCACGAACCCGTGTCCCCTGCATCGGCAGGCGGACTCCCAACCACTGCGCCACCAGGGAAGCCTCTGTGTGTAGACTTTTTGATGATGGCCATTCGGACCGGTGTGAGGCGATACCTCCTTGTAGTTTTGATGTGCATTTCTCTAATAATTAGTGATGTTGAGCAGCTTTTCATGTGCCTCTTGGCCATGTGTGTCTTCTTTGGAGAAATGTCTATTTAGGTCTTCTGCCCATTTTTTGATTGGGTTGTTTGTTTTTTTTGATATTGAGCTGCATGAGCTGTTTGTATATTTTGGAGATTAGTCCCTTGTCAGTTGCTTCATTTGCAAATATTTTCTCCTATCCTGAGGGTTGTCTTTTCATCTCGTTTATGTTTTTATTTGATGTGCAAAAGCTTTTAAGTTTAATTAGGTCTCATTTGTTTATTATTGTTTTTATTTCCATTGTGGGTCAAAAAAGATCTTGCTGTGATTTATGTCAAAGAGTGTTCTTCCTGTGTTTTCCTCTAAGAGTTTTATAGTGTCCAGTCTTACATTTAAGTCTTTAATCCATTTTGAGTTTGTTTTTGTGTATGGTGTTAGGGAGATTGGGATTGACGTACAGACACTGCCCTGTGTAAAACAGCTATTGGGAACCTGCGGTATAGAGCAGAAAGCTCAGCTCCGTGCTCTGTGGTGACCTGGATGGGGGGGATGGGGGTGGGGAGGGAGGTCCGAGAGGGAGGGGATAGATGTATACATACAGCTGATTCACTTCATTGTACAGCAGAAACTAACATAACATTGTAAAGCATCTATACCCCAATTTTTTAAAAAAAGAACTTTAGTGGAAAAACTGGTGAAACCTAAAGGAATCTGGAGTTAGTAAAAGCAGTGCATCAAAGCGAAATCCTTAGTGTAGACCTTTGTACTGTAGTTATATAAGACATTAATATTAGAGGAGCTTGGGTAAAGGGATTTTCTGTACTGTTCTTGCAACTCTCTAAGTCTAAAATTATCTCCAAATAAGAAGTTAAGTGCCGAAAGTGATTGAGAAGAAAAAAGTTGGACTTTGCACACAGCCTGAGTTTAAGACTTCCTGTAAAGCTACAACAATCCAATCAGTGTGATATTGGAAAAAAAGATAGACACAAAGATCAATGGAACAGAATACAAGGTCCAGAAATAGAGCCATAAGCACATACGGCTGATTGATTTTTGACAACGATGCAAAGGTGATTCAAAAATACGGGCTTGTCTTTTCGACACGCGGCGCGGGGACAGCCATATGCAACACAGTGAGACCCCACCCATACGTCACACCTTATAAAAAATTAACTCAAAATGCATTATAAGCCTAAATGCAAAATGTAAAACTATAAAACATTTAGAAGAAAATATTCATGACCTCGGATGAGTAAAGTTCTCTCAGAGACATCAATAAAAGCATGACCCATAATAGAAAAAAAAAGATAAGTTTGATTGCATCAAAATTTTTTTCAAATTTGCTTTGCAACATATTACTAAGAGAATGAAAAGACAAACCACAGACTAGGAGAAAATATTTGCAAATCACGTAGCTGATAAAGGATTTGTATTCAGAAGATACAAAGGACTCTCAAAGTTCTATAATAAGCATACTAACAATCTAACAAAAACTGGGCAAAAGTATTTGAACAGACACTTTACCAGTGGAGATATATAGACGGTAAATAAGCACATGAAAATATGCTCCATATTATGCATTAGGAAACACACATTAAAAATTAAGAGCTTCCCTGGTGGCGCAGTGGTTGAGAGCCCGCCTGCCGATGCAGGGGACACGGGTTCGTGCCCCGGTCTGGGAAGATCCCACGTGCCGTGGAGCAGCTGGGCCTGTGAGCCACGGCCGCTGAGCCTGCGCGTCCGGAGCCTGTGCTCCGCCACGGGAGAGGCCACAGCAGTGAGAGGCCCGCGTACCACAAAAAAAAAAAAAAAAAAAAAAATTAAAAGCCCAATGAGATACCACTCCACACATACTAGAATTGCTACAAAAATTTTTGTAAACTGATGATACCAGTGCTGGGAAGGATGAGAAAGAACCAGAAGTCGCCTACATTTGCTGGTGACACAGAATGTGTGGGAAATTGTTTGGTAGATTCTTAGCAAAGCTGACATACACTTAACACAGAACCTACCAACCACAGTCCTAGGCTCTTACCCAAAGGAAATGAAAACCTATGCTCCCACCTAGCTTGTATGTGATTGTTTATGGCAGCTTCACTCATAATCGCTCAAAACTGGAAACAACCCAAATGTCCCTCAAGCAAAGTCTGGATTAGCAGAACCTGATCCATCCACTGGGTGAAATACTATTCAGCAGAATAAAGGGATGAACTACTGATTCACAAACGGCGGGGCTGAAACGCAAAGAGATTACGTGCAGCCAGGAAGCCAGATCACAAACTACCTCCTGTGTGACCCCATTCAAATGACATCCTGGAAAACATGGAACTAGGGTCGGAGGGCTGATCGTGGACGCCACGGCCTAAGGGTCAGGGGAGGCTTCAGCTACAGAGGGAGCCTGGAGTGGTGGGTGATGGCACTTCTCTGCGTTGTGATTGTGGTGAAAGCTACAGGACTCTAGCGTTTGTCCAAACCCTTTAAACTGAAGGTCGGAAATACAGCTACTTTCGCTGTATGCAAAACACAAATGAATTTTTAAAAGTTGTAAGTGTGATTTCATGGTTTGGGTCTGTGTCTTGTTCTCTGGCTCGGTCCCAAGTAGGGGCTGCCTCCCTAGCCTGGACAGGGAATGGGAAGACGAGGCGGGCGCGCTCAGAGCCTGCAGGAGCGCAAGGGTGGGATTCGGCTGCGGGAGCCGCCCTTTCAGAGGCAGCGGAGGCGCCATCCTCAGCCCTCTCGCTCTCTCTGCTGGCCCTGACTTTGACTCTCTTTGGCTGGACCCACTCTCAGATGTCCCCCAGGGACCCCGTGCCCTGTGCTGCGGGTACCCGGGTGGGCCCGACCCCTCCCTTCGCTTCTTGGGGTGAGTGTGACCTCTCACCTTGGAAAACTGTCCCTCTCCCTCTCTGAGTGGTCCCTTGGGGCGCCAACCACAGCCGCGGCTGGGCTATAGTCAGAAGCCTGCCCTGGCATCTTACGTGCAGACCCTGGAGAGAGAGGGGACCTCTCTTTTCCGTGGACGTGAGCTGCGAGGGGGACGAGGGTGGTGGGTGGCCACGTGCTCTGTCATTCAGAAGAGTCTGGGAGATGGAGGCCCGAGCCCATCAAAGGCAGAGGCGCCCTGGTTTCCGTGCCGGGGGACCTGCTTCTTCCTGCTCCCTTTGGATCTGGAACAAGCCGAGGCTCCAGCTAGGCCTGGACTCGGCTCCTTTTCCTCAGCCGCCGGCTCCCCTCCCCTGGCTGCTCGCCCGTCACCCCGGAGGTCTGCAGCTCTTACTTCCGGCAGGAGCCCCGGGCTCACAGCCTCCTTGGGACCCTGCCACGCGCTTCCTGAGCAGGCAGAAGCGCGGAGAGAGGGGGATCCACAGGGAGGAAGCAGGAGGGTCCCCAAACCAGGGCCAGCGAGCCCCCAGCAACCCCCTGGGCGCGGATCTGCCGGGGGTGGGGGCACAGCTCAAAGCCAGGTCCAGCGTGCAGAGAGGACCAGACTCGCCCTGCTCTTGGCAAGAGCCGAGCCCCACAGCCTAGACGCAGCTGCCGCCTCCCCCAGAGCCCTGCCTCGGCCCCCCTTCCCAACCCCATTAATCGGGCCACAGCTGCTGATTGCAGACCGCCTCGCACTCCCAACTCGCTCTAGAGCCCGCCGCTCGGCCTGCCGGGGGGCTCGAGCCATCAGGGCTGTGCATCTCGCGGCCAAACGGCTCCGCCCCTCGCCATGCGCCGGCCCCGAGGCTGCTCTCGGGCCCCAGCTCCTGACGGCCTGCTCCCCTGCGGACCAGCCCATCGGAGGCAGGCCGTCCGGAAGCCCCGGCCCCCCTCTGTGCGCAGTGACTGTGCGTGCACCCCACGCCCCTCACAACAGATCCTCGAATTCGGGCTGCGAGAACCCTCTTGGCCCCACGCCAGCCCCATCACCCGGGGTCCTGAGTGCGGAGCCCCTCCTGCCAGCCCGTACTGCAGGGGGTCCCGCGGGGCTCTGCCGGGGGAGGCTGACAGTCCCGTGGGGAGAAGACAAGTGCACAGATCCGAGCAGCGCGGGGGCGTGGCTCAGGGCACCACCGGGGCAGGTCCTGCAACGGGCTGGGGGCGAGACGGCGGGCCCAAGGGCGCGGCCACAAGTTCACTTAGGCTGTGAACTCACTACGTGCTCCTAACTGCGGCAAACTGCAAGGACGGGCGTCCTTCGAGGAGCAGAGAGGGGCCTGTGCTGCGAGGTGGTACCTGGATTTCAGAGCGGCCCGCCCTCAGCTGTCCTTTGCTGGGCAGAGGAGGGGAGGCGCGGGCCGGGCGAGGCCAGCGGGGCCCCTGCAGACACAGGATGGCACGTCGGACGTGCGGCCTCATGCTAAGCCCTGTGCCCCCCGCCCCCACCCCCGTGTCCCTCACCCCGCCCAGTTCTTAGTGCCACCAGAATCTGGCTTTCCAGCATCTAGCCCGTCAGGATGGGGAGGGACCGCTAAGGTAGCGGTCGAGCCCGCCCGCCCAGGGCCCCGACTCCGAGTCCTCCAGCGCCGGGGCCGCCCAGCGAGGGATTGCGGCGCGGCTTAGTGGGAGGGGCAGGTGCGCTGCGCTCAGGGCTCTGGTCAGCAAGCGCAGAGCCGGGCCGCCCGAGGCACTTACACAACAAATGTTCTCACTCAGGGCCTCTCGGGTGTCAGCTCTACTCCGGGCTCTGACAGGCAAGACCGCACCCTCACAGAACATTCTAGAGGCGACACAGAAAACAAATGGAAAAACAGCAGGTGTGTCAGGACGCTAACCCACGAGGCTTAGAGCGAGGCTTCCCAAGCTGCACGCGGGTCACACTGAGCTGTGTGTGTGTGTGTCCGGGGCTCGCCTGGGAAGGGGCCAGCAGCGCAGGTGGGGTGAGATATTGGTCCCCTCGCCCTCGGCTGGGGTGAGGGCTCTGCGGGGGGCAGAGCCCTGGTCCAGAACCTCCAGCCTCCAGCAGCCTGGGCAGGGGCCCTGGGAAGGTGCCTGAAGGGAGCCAGAGGTTGAGCCCCTTGGGGCCCCTGGATGGCGGCCGCAGTGGCGGACACCAGCCGCTGGGTTCAGGGACCCCACTGTTCCCGCAGCCCAGAGCGTCCACCACCCTCCCGACAAGGGGCCCGGGATCTGCCTGAGCCGGGCCTATTCCAAGGGTCAGCGTGGGAGCCCCAGAGAGTGGCCGTCGGGGCTGGGGTGGGAGGGCTTGGGGTTCCCGAGGGCGCTGTTCTCATCTCTCACACCACGGGGACGTCCAAGCCACCAGGCACTCCACTGCACAGCGTGACCTCAGTTTCGGGCTTCATCACTGGTTTTGAAATCACTGCTACGGGGAGCTTCACCCAGAATCCAGCTGCGTGTCCATGAAACAAAACAAAAGAAAAAGCTACTAGCCTCTTTTTGTTTTGCAGTACGCGGGCCTCTCACTGTTGCAGCCTCTCCCGTTGCGGAGCACAGGCTCCGGACACGCAGGCTCAGCGGCCACGGCTCACGGGCCCAGCCGCTCCTCGGCACGTGTGATCCTCCCTGACCGGGGCACGAACCCGCGTCCCCTGCATCGGCAGGCGGACTCTCAACCACCGTGCCACAGGGGAAGCCCACTACTAGCCTCTTTAAACAGAGCGCCAAAGGCTGTGTGTCACAGTCACTGGCTGTAAAACTTCCTTTAAAATGTTCACCCCTTGTTTGTGTGAACAAAGCTCTTCATCAGCAATAACCTCAAGAATTTGAAAATAGAATTATTTAAAAGTCTTGATCAGGAGCTCCTCACGGCTATTTGACGCATTAAACAATGTAAAAACGTTCAAGTTTTTTCTCCCGAAGTGTTGCAGGCTCTAGTTTCTCATTAACATTTAGGAAAAGTTACTTGGAGGTTTTACACAATGTCCACATGTTAAATTGTCTATTTCCTCATCGTAATTATATAAAACAAAGAAAACGTTTGCGCTTTTTTTTCTCAAAGCCCCACGCCAACTCTAATGGACTTGGGGTGCCATTCTAATAGGACCGTTTTCTGGTGTGGGGATGATGTGAGAAGCAGCCAGACCCGTAAGGCTCTGGGCGGAATGTTCCAGGCAGTGTTGGGGATGGCCAAATCTCTGCGTGGGGAACAGAGCAGCCAGGAGGCCAGGGTGGCTGGAGCGCAGTGGACAAAGAGGAGGCCTGGGTCGAACCCCCAGGTGGTGGAGCGGGTGGGGTTTCCTGCCGGCCCATAGCCCCTCCACGCCGAGATACCGGGATGCCTGAGATGCAGCCAGGCCTCGGCTGCACTCAGCTGGGACATTTCTGCAAACTTGTTGCTGGCACCGCAGGGGTCCTTCGGGGCCACAAAACACTTAGCGGGGAAAGCCAGTGTCCCCAGGGAGCAATTGAACACTTCTGAGCACTTTGGAGAGGCGACCTACCCCCAGAGATGCGGCCCCTCCCCAGATGAGCTGCTTCCCGGGGGCCGGAGTGGGGGGGCGGGGACTGGGTGCCTGAGGTGCGCAGCTGGGCCGAGGGAGAAGCGCCCCCGCACATTAACACGAGGCTGCGAGAGGATAATGTGCTCTCAGGGCAACCAGATCGATCGCCCTGCTGGCCATATTCACGCGTTTCTAAATCCAAGGCCGAAGGGCTCGGGGCTGCTGGGTCCGGCCACCCCTTGGGCCTGCCGAGAGCCGCTCAGACCTCAGAGAAGGTGGCAGCCACCCACCCAAGCCGCAGGTGCCCGTGGCGGAAGCCCTCCGTCTCGGGCCAGCACCTCCAAGGGCGGAGCTGCACACGGAGGCAGGTCTCAGGGGAGCCGTGTTCCCACGGCTGGAATTCCCTGCTGTTCGCCAAAGCGGCCATTCGGTCCCTGGGTCACCCACGCGGGCCATTCGGAAGAGAGGATAGAGCAGCCCAGCAAGCTGGAGAGCACGGCCACCCCGGAGGTGAAATTTTCCAGTTTCATTTTTCCTAGACATTCAGGCAAGTTATCAGGATGCCAGAAATAGGTTTCTCATTGCTAAAAGGACACATTTTTTTTTCAGTTTCTCCATCTGTTTTGTGACTTTCTTCCCCTGCCTTCATCCTTAGGACTGGACGGTACCCTTCGTCTTGAAAGAAGAGCCAAGTTCCTAAATTAGAGAATATCCTCCGGCTCCCAGCGTCCTCTGAGCAGAGGACGGTCTGGGAGGCGGGGGACAGGATGCTGAGGTCAAGTGCATGGGCTCTGTGACCCAAGGGCTGGGTTGAAGGCCCAGATTGGCCACAACAGCTGTGTTACTCTGGGCATGGTACTTAATCTCTCTGTGCCACGGTTTCCTCGACTGCAAAATGAGGAGATAAATTTGGGGGTTGCTTCGAGGTCAGGTGAGTCAAGCACACAGAGACAGCCCGTGAAGGTTGACAGCTGCTTCGTCCTGCTCTGTCTGGAGGACAAGGGGGGTGTCAGACACATAGGTGCCACATAGAGCAGGAAGGGGAAGACAGCACCTGGGGAGGGCGGCCGGCCCCTCCTGCTCAGACAGGGAAACCCAGGAAGGAGTGCACAGCCGCCTGCAAGGTCAGGGCACGATGTCGAGGGGAGAGCAAACCAGAGGCGGCCACCATCCGGGCCTCTTCCTCTCGCTCCCTGGACCTCAGTTGCCTCGCCTGTCAAATGGGGACAATAATAATCAGGTGATGTTTGTGAAATGTGGGTCCTTTTCTTCTTTCTGCAGAAATTTACTGAATGTCCTCTTTGGATCTGAGCCTGTGCAGATGCTGGAGAGGGAGAGGCTAGGAGACCCCTGTCCTGCAGGGTCAGTCTGATTGAAGAGGCAGGCAGTTCGCCGGCAAAGAAGCCCCATGCCATCAGCTCCCGGATGCAGACAGGCAGGGGCCCTGAACCCACAGGACGCACTGACCCAGGAGGTGGGGCCGTGTGAGCTACTGTCACCTTCTGGGAGAAGCAAGGACCGACTCACGGAGCCTTCCTGCCATTCAGTCTAGAATGTTCCATGCCGAGATGCTTGAGCAAAAGCGTCAGGGAAGCCACACAGGGTCCTCTGGGTCTCTCTGGCTCCTCTACACCTTCCCAGCTGTGAGCCAGTTACCTAACTCCCGTGTTCCTCGGTTCCCTCACCTGTAAAGAGGGTGATAAGAATTCATCCACTCCATGGCATTGTTGAAAGGCTTGAATGAAACCGTAACAGCAATAGCAGGTGGTGCCGGGCAGGGTAGCAACAGGAACAGTGGATGATACAGGCAGGGCAGCTGGATGGAAACGTGCAGCGGCTTCCAGGAGAAACTCCTCCCTCACAAGTGCTGGCACACAGCAGGCCCTGAACAAATGTCTGTGAAGATCGCTAATCGCGTTCAGTCATGGCTATGGGGGTTCAGGGGGTCAGAAGGCGTCAATGCAGTAACGGCTCCGACAGGTAGTGAGCCCCCGGTCAGGGGTGGCATGCAAGGGGTCCGTGTGTGGTCACTGCCTCAACTGGCCAGAACGTGGACTGGGCGGCCTCCAAGGCCCGCTCTCACCCCAGGAGCCCTGGAGTCCACAAACCTGAGATCCGGGGACTCTCGGACACAAGACTGCTGATTCTACCAACACGGATTAAATCCTACTGTGAGCATCCTACCCCCTGGGGAAAGTGATGGCTAATAAGGTGCTCCCTTGACAATCTCCCAGAGAAACAGAAGGTGGGCAGGTGCTGGGGAGGGAGAGAGAGAGCTTACTCGGCTCAGGCTCTGAGTCGCTGATTCCAGGACTGTACAGTGTTCATGTTCTACAGTAGTTACTATTTCTTGAGCACCTACTCTGTGCCATCGTGTGTGGCCCGTACTAGGTGCTGCACCTAATTTGTTGTATTGATTCCTCCCCCAGTGAGCGGGGCGCTCGGGTGTCCCCACGTGGAGATGGGGAAACAGGGGAAGCGATGGGCCCGGGCCGGCAGGAAAAGCACACAGGGCTGGGGTGGAAGCTGGCGGGGCTGAATCTTCATTAGATTCGGAGACCCCTTCGTTCCAAAGCCCTCTTGCTCCGTGGTTCTGGCTTCCTTGTGTCTCCTGATATTATTCTCAATCGCCGGGACTTGAAGTTTCTCTATCCGGAGCGCCGGGGCCTCTGTGGTGGAGAAGCATCAGCCCTGGAGCTCAGAGTTGGTTCAGGCTGGCCTTGGGCTGCGGAAGCGCCATCCCCAGAGGCTGAGGCCGGCCTCCCTTCCGGCCATCGCGGGCCTCTGGGCTACGGCGCGCTCAGCCGCCAGAGTGGGCGAGAGCGATTATTAATTGTTTATAAAGCACTCAGACACTCTCAGGCGACAAGAGCCCTGTCACACCCGCATTGTTTCATTACCATCCCTTAGAGACGGGCCATCAGCGCGGCTCTGGAAAGGGCTGGGAGCCAGTCCCCGCCCCGCCGGCCTCCGTAGCAGCCCCGGGGGACTGCGGGCAAGTCACTTAACTCCTCTCAAAACCCCCGGGGGTGGCCGGGGGGTTCCTGAGAGCAGAGAGAGCTGGGACGTGGGGGGCCCTTCTCACTGGGCACCCTGTACGCCTTTGTCTTTTGGGGGAGCCGGGCTGCCCGCCCCCGCGTGCGCCCTCCACACAGCGGACCTCCATCTACCTAGGACCCCAAGGGCTTTTATTAGTCTCATGCGTGACTGTGCCTGTGTAACTATGTTCATTCTCGCGGCGAACCCGGGCATCAACCTGCACCCGGCTAGACCTCAGGCCACCAGCTCCACACTTGACCTTAGCCAAAAGGCCAAGGAGCCATCGGGCCCCCGACTCCGCTTATTCGTCCCCTGGACCCTTCCTTCCTTCCTCCCTTCCCCCTCCCTCTCGGCAAATATCAGGGCCCCTGCGTGAGCGAGAGGTCTCCCTCCAGGCCTCCCTCCAGGAGCAGCAGCTCCTTTGGTAGCCGGGCCCACACGCTCCATAGCCGCGGTCTCTCTCGTGACAAGATCTGGGTTCGGGGCTGCGAAATCAAACGCCAGGACTGAGAGCCAGGCTGCGGAGGGGTCGCAGGGAGGGGACGGGATGCTGTGTGCCCGCCCCCCCAGAGGCGCACAGCCTCCCCCCTCCCCGTCCCTCCCCCAGTGTCCTCAGGGGAAGCAAAACACTTTGTGGCCATTTCCCTGGCGTGGTCTCCGGAGACTCCCCTCTTCCTCCGTCCTCGGCAGCTCAGAGTGGCAGCACTTCTGTGGGGCCTTTGGGGAGCCCCCCACCCGCCCCCCTCCCTCTCCCTCCACTTCTGAAGGGGCCTCAAAGCCCTCTCGCCCCTTCGAAGTGCAAGAGGAGAAGGTGCTGGGAGCCTTCCACTAGTCGTGGCCGCACGGAGTCCCCCGGGCGGCAGTGTCCGCAGCTGCACGGTGAGTGGCGGCCTCTGCCCGGTGCCAGGCCTGGGCAGGACAGAGGGAGGCAGTCGGACACCATGGCCCTGCCCTCCCGAGGCTCAGAGCCTCAGGGATTTCCCTGGATCCCCCCGGTACCCCCTCGCCCCCTGCCCCAGCCAGCCAGCGTCTCAGAGCGGGCGCAGTGCCTGAGCCATCGACATGCCCAGAGCGCGTTCTGGAGCCAGCCTGGGACGCAAAGCTAAGAGCCGGTTCAACGCCCCACGTCCCAGCTGTGGACCCCGGCATGACCCGTGGCCATCATTCCCTCACTTTGCGCATCTGTAAAATGGGAACGACAGTCCCCATGACAAAAGTGAAGCCTCCGCAGGCTCAACCAGGGAAGTGACCTAGTGCGATGCGAGGCCCAACACGGCTCCTCGTGGCCCTGGACCCGCCTCTCCACCCCTCGAGCCTCAGTTTCCCACTTGAGGGCCCTGCCGGCTCAGTTCTGGATCCTGGGGGGTGGGGTGGGGGGCGGGCGCTGTGGCCCCTGCCGGTGACACAGTCTCTCAGCCCATCTCAGCATCTATCACGGGTGGGGATGAAGCTCGGGGTCCCTCACAGCCAGCCAGAGCGGGTCCCTGAGCCTTCCTTCTGTTCCCAGGCCCTTTGGAGGTGGGGAGCAATCTCCGTCTGTTCACACCCTTGGGCCCCGCCCGGTGGGGTCCCGAGCACCCCAGCTCCAGGCCACTCCTCCGGGGGGCTGCCCCTCCCGCCAAGGCTCTCCACCCCTGTATCCCCGGCCCTGGCCCCTCTCTCATCACGGCCTCCGCCACACGGTACCGTCTCCCCCAGACCAGGGCTGACGACCCAAACCTCTCACCCGGTCCCCAAGCGCCTGGTGAGCGGTCGCCCACGCCGTGGCTCCCGCGGGCCCCTCCGAGCCCCTCACCCGCCTCCCCCCGCCGGCTCCGGGCCCGTGGGGGCAGCCACGGCGCATCGAGCAGGGACGGAGTATTTGTTCCCCGGCGCCCTCCCTGCTGGTCCAGTGCGGTGTCACTTGCTGAGCGCCTGCCGTGTGCGGGGCCCCGGTTGGGTCCCAACCCCGCTGTCCCACAGCTGTGTGCCCTCGGGCAGCTCAGCTCATCCCTCCGGGGTGACGGCAGCCCCTTCTTGGGGGAGGTTTCCGGAAGATCAGGTGACCGGAAGCAGTAGAGGTGTGGCTGGCCCATGGGCTCGCTGTTAGCACGTCTCCAGGTGGCATCAGGAGGCGCGGTGTCTGCCCCACCTTCACAGCCCCAGCCCCCAGCTAGAAAGGGGGTCTTGCTGGCCCCAGCCCCTACCCCACAGCCCACGCCTCTCCCCGTGCTGCGTGGAGGCTGCTCCTTCCACCGGGGGAGGGTGAGCGCGGGTGGATGGTCACCTGAGACGCCATGAATTTGCTCGGGGCCGTCCCCAGCCGTGAACGGCGGTTTGGGTGTCCCTGGAAGCCGCCGGTCGCCTGATCCTGCTCTGGGGACCTCAGTCCTCTTGGGAATGAGACCCCTCAGGTCAGTGCCCTCCCCGGGAAGCAGGAGGACTGTGCTTGGTGGAGAGCCTGGGGGCCTGGGGTAATTCGCTCAATCCCCAGCTCCCTGCCTATAACGACAGGGCCTGGGGCGGACCCACAGGAAGGGGCAGTGGCTCCAGCCTGGGTCCCCCAGGACTCCCCAGAGCATGCACCGCCCCCATCGCCCAGCACTCAGCCCAGCACAGAGCGAGGGCCGCCGTGCTACAGCCCGGCCCGGTGGGCAATTGTGACGGACGGCCTGGGCCCACGGAGGGGTCCCTCCTTGCCCCTCGGCCGGCACCCCTGACTCCTCGGACGCGGAGCACGGGGTGAAGGCTGTGCCAGGCGTCAGGGCCGCTTGTGACTTTCCCCACTCGTGAGCTGACGTCCAGGAGGACTTCTGAGCAAGGCCAGGGAATCCGCAGCCCCCTGAAGAGCCCCAGGCCTCACCGGGAGCACGGCAATCCCATAATCGCCCCCATTAAGCCCCTCCCCCGCCGCTCCAGCTCCAGGCAGAGGTCAATACTAGTCATTTGCCAAATGCGACCGGGGAGCAGATGGGTCAGGTTACCCCTGCCTTGGTTCAGGAGACGCAGATGAAATGAAAACCCACCCAAGGGCCACGGGTGGTCAGGCTGTGACTGTGCCCCTGCTATGTGCCGCCACCGCACTGGTGCCGTAGGTTCTGGAGAAATCTCAGCTGTGAGGAAAGCTCAGGGGGCAGGTGGGGTTCCAAACCTAAAGGAGGAGCTCTCCCGCCAGACGCAGAGAGTGCAAAGGCCCTGGGGCAGAGCAGGCAGCCCGGACCGGCACCCACACTGCCCACTGGTCAGTCTCTGCAGCTCTTTGAGGCGTGTGTGCGGTTCGTCTGCGCCACAGGCTGGCTCGCCCCATGTCCCTTTGGCCGACTGGAGGGAAGGAGAAGAAGGATGTCCCCACCCAGGGCTGCTCCCCAGCTCGTGGAGGGAGCGCTTGGGATCGCCCCCACCCCATCATGAGTCTGCTGGGCCCTGGGGGAGTCACCAACATCCTCCGGCGGGTGGCTCTGTACCGGGCATCGAGCCAGGGGCCCTGCTCACCCCTTACAGCCCTCATGTGGGCGTTTGACAGGTAGGGAAACTGAGGCACAGAGAGCAGGAGCAGCCGGTCTCTGATGGGGCGGAGCTAAGACCCAGACGGGGGCCCTGTGAGCCCGGGGGGCCCCTGGGGCTGCATCTGTCCCCTCCCTTCCTGCCCCATTGCCAGCCCCGGCTCCGGCAGACGCCCCCTCTCTCCTGAACTGTTCCCTCTCTGCTGGGCTGTCCCCCTTCACGCTAGCTGCCCCCAAACCCTGAGCAGTGTGGCAAGTGGCCGCCTCCCGCCCCCGCCCCACCTCCAGCTCCCCCCGCGTCTCTGCTCTCCAGGGACCACGCTGGCCCGGCCGTCTCTGCCCTCCGCCCCCCTCACCTCCTCTCTCTCTCGGACATACCCCAGCCAGGCTTCCTCTCCCCGCCTACCGCGCCCGGGTCCACAGCACTCAACCTGCCACTTCACCAAACAGGCTTTCTTTCCTGAATTCTTCAAGCACTTTGGTCTGTTTGCTGCTTGTGATAGGAGAGAGGCTATCACACCGAGCTCACGGGCCGCCCGCTGGCCCAGCCTGCAGCCGCTGAATGCCTCATCATCCTCTATGCGCCGACAATCCCTAGAAGAGCCTGGGTCTTCTGCACACACAGGATCAGCCTCCATCGAGGCTCTGACGTTGAGACAACAACCATCTCGAATTGATGTTGAGCTGATTTACATCCGAGCCAGTGGCACCTCTGTGCTGGCACCTCCTCCTCCAAGGGAGCGGCTGCCCTGCCCGCCCCGTAAGGACAGCGTGTGAGGCTGCACGGGGAGGGTCTGCGCCCCTGGTAGGAGCCCTGCCCGCGCCTTCTCGGCTCTGTAGAACGGAGCGTGTCCTGTCTCGTCCTCGAGGAGCGTGGGGACAAGGATGTCCTCCACAGGACGGGCTGGGTGTGTCCCGGGACGCACCGCTCAGTTCCTGGAACCCTCCGCTCAGAATCCAACACAGCACAGGGTTGGGAGCGATCTGTCAAGGACATCGGCCAATTCTGTGAAAACGAAGTACAGGAGGGAGGCCCCGACAAAAAGGAGAAAATAAAGCCCACGTCCCCACGTGTGCGTTTCAGCCCCTCCCGCGCTTCATTGGCTGTCATCTTGTGTTTTACTGTGAAATAACATACCCTACACACAGGGGCTCACGGCGGGCCGTAGTTACACGGAGACCCTGTCCAAGCACCATCGTGAGGAACCAGGGCCCCAGGAGGAGCCCCGCGGCCGCCCTGCCCCCTGCCGCCCCCATGTTCAGCACCCGCCTCTGAGTGCAGGGGAAGTGGGTTCCGTCGAGACCAGGCGCGAGGCTCAGAGAGCAGCCCGTCCAGTTGGCGGCGGGGGAGGAGGAGGGCCAGGCTGCAGCTGGCATCTCATCCAGCGGGGAGGTTTCGACAAGTCTCCTTGTCTCTCCGCTGCCTTTTTTTTTTAAGTTAATTTATTTATTTGTTTATTGGCTGCGTTGGGTCTTCGCTGCTGCGCGCGGGCTTTCTCTAGTGGCGGCGAGCGGGGGCTGCTCTTCGTTGCGGTGCGCGGGCTTCTCATTGCGGTGGCTTCTCTTGCTGCGGAGCACGGGCTCTAGAGCGCAGGCTCAGTAGTCGTGGCGCACGGGCTTAGTTGCTCCGCGGCATGTGGGATCTTCCCGGACCAGGGCTCGAACCCGTGTCCCCTGCATCGGCGGGCGGATTCTTAACCACGGCGCCACCAGGGAAGTCCCTGTCCGCTGCCTTTTCTAATGTTTGCTCCCTGTGTCATTCTGCAAACATTTACAGCGCAACAATGCCACGTGGCATCCTAGGTGCCCTAGGGTGGGACTCGTGACCCTCCCCCCTGCTGGGTTTGCAGGGGGGACCCTGAGACCACATGCAGCTGGCACCCCACAGACGGGGCAGGACCGGGGTGAGGACCCCGAGTCGGGCTCCAGCCCAGAGGCCGTGCTGGGGAGGAACGCGGGCGCCGAGGGTGTGCGAACGGGCCCTCCAGGTCCACACCCGGAGGGGACGGCCGCAGATGCCCCCTCCTCCTCTGCAGCTGCCTGCTTCTCCTTCGCGATGGGACTCGTGGGAAGAGGAGTCGGGGCCAGGCTGGCAGTCACGCCTGCTCTGAGCCTCCCCCGCCTCGTCCGCCCCCCGAGCGCCAGAGCTCCCCTGATCCGCCAGAGGGGTCGCTGCCCTTCCGACACGGCATGGCGCTCGCCTCCCTGACCTGCTTCCCGCCCAGGCCAGGGCTGGCCAAGGTGGCGTTTGCCGAGGGGGTGGCCCAGGCTGCAGTCGGCACAGTCATTAGGACAGAGCGAGTCGGGCGGCCAGGCAGCAGCTGTCCCCACAGGCCCGATACGCCTGGGAACAGCTGGGGCTGGTCCTGCGGCAGCTGGACACGCCTCCTGGCCGGTCCAGGGACAATAATTAAGAATCAGGTTTCCGTTGAGAAGCCTTATTGCCGGGAGGGGTTGTAAATCAATGGACAACGTTTTTATCTCGGGACGAAAATTAATGATTCAGTGTCAAACATGCTCGCGCTCACTTCCCCGCCAGCAGGGCCGGCCGGACTCCGGGGTGGGCCTCCCAGGGCCCTCGACGGGTACAGAGGGAGACGGAGGCCGGGGGGGACGGGCCGGGGCAGGCACGCAGAGAGGAGGGGCCGTCCTGCATTTCAGGATAGCTCTGCAGCCCCAAAGCCCCCACCGAGTGCGCTGGAAGCCGGGTCAAGGCCCCGCTCCTCCCCAGACGGACACGCACGTGGCGGGCGCAGCAAAGCCGCCAGCCGAGCGGTGGGCGGGCTCCATCAGGGCCCCTTTTGCCCCTCCGCTCCACGGGCCCCACGGCCGTTGGCCAGGGCTCGGCCAGCTCGTCCTGCTGGGGTCCGGGTACGAAGCGGCAGCGACCGCGCCCGCCCTTGCGAAGCTTCGCCCCCAACATTTCTGGGAAGGCGCAGGTGTGCGGCGTGGAGGGCTCCGCCCACGGCGGGGGTGGGGCGGTCCTCGTTCGCTAAGGGCCGCGGGCCCCCCACCTGCACCTGCTGCCCCCGATCCTCCGGCCGCCGCCACCCCAGGTGCGGAAAGGCTCGGAGACGTGAAATGACCGGCTGCTCGCTGCACGCGGAGCCTTCCTGGAGCGTCGCTCCCGAGCGTCACCCCATCCTCCTGACGGGACCCTGGCGTCTGAGAGGTCGGGGTGTCCCATCAAGAGACAGGAAGGCAACCGGCTCCTGTGGCTTTGGTGCATCCACTCATTCATTCGTTCGTTCACACATTGGGCCAAACATAGAAGCAGCCTCTGGCTCACAGCCAGGCGGGGCGTCGGGGGGAGCCATGGGGGCAGGTGCCGTCCGGGGCCCCGGGCTGGCTGCCCGCTGAAGCTCTGATGGCCTCTAGAGGAGGGAGGTGAGTAGGCTGAGCCTAGAGGAGAGGCCGGAGCCCAGGGCCCTGCTGGGAAGAGAGCAGGCTGGGGCTGCGTGTGGGTGGGGGAGCCTGTCGCCGCGGCGTCTGAGCGGGACGCGTCCGAGAGCCTTGACTTCCCGGCACGGAATCGCCCGTGACCTCCGTAGCCTCTGAGGGCTCTCGGCTCCCGGGGCTCCAGGGTCCTCTGCCCTTAATTCTCCATCTCTCCGTCCGCAGGCTCCTTCCCCGCCTTCCCCCATCCGCCCTCCGCCTGTCCTGGGCTCTGAGCCTTTCAGCGCCCGGGCTTGTTGGAAGCAGAGGAGGGTGTGGACAGGGCCCTGGCGCCCTGGAGAGCAGAGTCCAGCGGGAACCGAGCAGGAGTTACTCCGAGGGAGGCCAGGGCTGGGTCAAGGCGTCCTCGCGGAGTGGCCGGGGCCAGGATGAGGGAGGGGCCTGGGGGATGGGGAGGCCCGAGCTTTAGGGGGGCGGGGAGGCAATGTGACAGAGGCCAGCTTGCCCGGGGCCCGCTCCCCACGGAGCCAGGCTTTAGCATTTATTTGGGGGGGAGGGTGGCGCCCGGCGCGGGCCGAGTCCAGGACCCCGTGTGTTCTGAGACAGGCCTGAGGGCAGTGTAGCTGCAGCAGGAGGGCGGAGGCAGGTGGGCCCACCAGCTCAGCAGGGGCCAGGCCTGCGCCGGCCAAATGCCCGGCGGAGCGGACTCTACCCGGAAGGCAGGGGAGGGCTGAGGTCAGACCTGACCTTGAGGAAGGTCCGTCTGGCGGCGGAGGGAGGGAAGAGATCGGGGAGGGTGCGGCTGGAGCAGAGAGGAGCGGGGTGGGGGGGGTCTGGGGTGGGTGGGCAGGGGCCGTGGAGCCAAGAGGAGGGCCACAGGCCATGTGTACGGTGGGGGCCGCGAGGGGGTGGCCAGGTGGGCTGCATGGAGGAACTGCCAGGCCTGCGCTGGACTTGGTGGGCTTTGTCCATTACTGCCCCAGGGTGGTGGGAGGCGTCGGGGCAAAGGCCAGGACATGAGAGGCACCGAGAAGCCATGGGGGCAGGGCCGCGGGGGGGGGGCGCCTATCTCCCCACCCCCAGGGAACTTTAAAATGCACAAAGCCCAGGATTTCTCAACTTCAACCTCACAGCGCCCTGGTGAGAGGGGCGCTGGTCCATCCTCTGCCTCCCTGAAAAGTTAGACGGTGGGAGAAGACAGAGCCTAGCAGAGGGGTTCTTGTCAGCGCTGGGCACAGCCATCTGGCCTGGAATCCCCGCCCGGCACGGCTTTCCCTCGTGGCTGGAGCCCCCTGAGCTCCAGTCGCCTCATCCTTAAGATGGGGTCACAGCCCCACCGTACCATCCTCCCAGGGAGGCTTTGCAAACTGTAGAGAGCCCTGAACTGGGGAGGGCAGGTTGATGTCCCCTGCCCATGGAGATCGAGATGCCCGCTAGCCCTTCCAGTGACTGAAAACGTAGTTCAAAGGAGAGGAGAGCGTTTGCGAGGGAAGTCTGCCGGCCCCTCCTGGTGTCCGTGTCGCCGCGGCCCTGTTACCCTCGGATATTAATATTTCCAACACCGATATTTACAAACCTCCCCAGAGGCTGCGCTGATGGAAACTTGGTGATCAGAGTCAGCTGAAAAGAGTATATTGATTGGGGGAAAAAAAGAGAGGTCACTTTTTTTTTTTAACCCAAACCTATAAAACACTGAAATCCATACACACCCAGTTCCCGGGCTGCACGGTGACATCCAACCCGGGCTGTGGTCTCGGTGGCCTGGTCAATACGGCTCCATTAAGGCGTGCCCACCCGCCCCGCCCGGGCCCCTGTGGCTGTCCACATTAATATGTGCCTCGCGTTTTAATTCTGCGTCCATTAGTATCACGTTGCCAGCTGATCGGCTCGGCTGTCGACCCTGGGGAAAGGCCCGCTCAGGGACCCTGTGCCCTGGGGATGTCCCCAGGGGACGTGGAGACGGCGGCGCTGGCCCAAGGGCGGAGGCCAGCCGCTTTCCCAGCGTCCGTCCTTCCGCACGGAATCTGGATGCCGGCTGCAGAAGCCTGAGGAGGGGCGACGTGAGGGGGTCAAGAGCGCCCAGGGGCCGCTTGGTGGTCTCGTTCAGAGAGCACCTCCCTCTGCGGCTGCGGTCAGCACCCCCCAAGCCGGGTCGGCCCCGGGCCGTGCAGGGCCAGGGGGTCACCTCTCTCCAGCATCTGCTGCCGCCAAGCACGGTGCGGGCCTTCAAGAGAGGGTCCCGGCCAGACCTCAGCTGACCAGCAGGCCCCTTAGGCGGGGAAGACGAACCCCAGCCCACGGCGGCCGCTGCACAGAGAAGGGCGTCCGGGGAGCCGCTGGAAGGAACCGGGACGCCCTCTAGGAGGGGACAGGGAGCCTGATGCTGTCTCCCCTGGGCTTCCAGAAAGGATGAAGGACGGAGGGGGGCCTGGATGCGAGCAGGAGACCTGCAGAACCAGCCGGGGTCATCCGGAGGCGAGAGGGCAGAGCCTGGGCTGCCGGCCTGGGGGCTGACAGAGGCATGGGCGGCTGGGCAGAACCCCTCTCCTCTGCCCGGGAGGCCGGCAGCCAGGGTCCCGCCACCCAACAAACAGCATCCCCGGAGGCCGGCCTCCCCCCCGCCCCACAGCCACCGGGAGAGCCCTGGAGACGGATGCCCGGTGGAAACGCATCCTCTGTGTGCAGCAGCCCCTCAGTCGGAGCAGGACCCCGACCTCTGTGCCCAGAGCTCTGAGTCCAAACTAAGCAGGACCGACAAACACTCTCTGAGCTGCTGACACACAGTCCAAAGTCCACGTCTAACGGCGACTTCCGGCGCGCGCCCGTCAGGCCCAGCTGCCTCTCTCCCCACAGGTACTCCCACCCCATCGTCAGCTCGGAAGTGAAGAGCAGCTGAAAACCTCTGAATGTGGGGAGGGAAGGGGTCGTGATCAGGACAGAGGCCAAAGAAGCAGTGGTAGCCTGACGGCAAAGGAAAAGTCTCTAGAGGCTCAGGGACCCCCGCATCCTGGCAGCGGGGCCTTCAGTACTGGTGCCGGCCGTCCTGCAGGCTCAGGATCCCTGCAGGAGCATCCAGGGCACTGCCCGCCCCCCCGATGTTTCTCCACAGTGTCTGTGCTCGGTCCCTGGGCGGGGGGCTGCAGGAACGAGGTGAATCAGGAACCTCCCTCCCCCTAGGAGCTCCCAGTTTATGGAATAAAACCCGATGACAAGGGTGGAACAGTCAGGGTAAAAATTGGGCCGCTGTGCCAGAGGCCAGTTTAAGAGGGTCTAAGCAAATCAAGTTCTTTATATCTGGCTCCTAACTGTGCAGAGACAGGGGAGCCGGGCTGGCAGGGCAGCCCCTTCCCCAGGCCGGTCCCATACCCTCTGCTCTGTCACCTGTCCCGGCGGTTCCCTCCTCTGCGCAGTTCTGAGAGGGCCGCGTCCACTCTGCATCAGCAGGGGCGGGGGCTGACCCTTCCCTCTTGGGCCGGCCTGAAGTGGCACCCCTCGCATCCCATCCCTGGAACTCGGTCCCACGGCCAAAGGCAGCCGCAGGTCGGGGGCTGGGATGTCATCATTCCAGGCCCCGGGTACGAGTCAGAGGTTCCGTTGCTACTAAAGACAAGAGAGCAGCGACGGGGACAGGTCAGAGTGGCTGCCCCTGCCGGTCTCCAAGGGGCTGGGAACAGACCCAGCCCGGCCCAGGCCATGCTCCTCCTACTTTCCTCCAGGTGTGAGCCACCCGGGTGTTCACCTGCTGTAGGCATGCATCCACGGACACACACGTGACAGCAGCGGTGCCTGCCCAGCCCGAGGACCTACGATAAAGTGTCACATGGAGGCTCAGGCCCCTCCTCCAACCCAGGGGTCTCCAGTCTGGGGAACCGCAGCCTTCACCTAGGGAATGAGCCGGCACCGCTAGAGACGGACAAGCCTGCCATCGTGCCCTCCCGTGTGAGGGCTCTTGGTGTCTGTGATCTGAGGACAACCGCTAAGGCCACGTGCCGGAGCTGCCGCGGGGATGCGGTGAGGTGATGCGGGCGCGGTGGAGCCCAGCCCGTGTGCCGCCAATGACATCAGCACCCGTAACTCTGTGAGGCCCTCACGCGGGAGCGATGGGAGGGTTTGGGAAGCAGCTGGTGGTGACGATTGTGCAACATTGTGACTGCAGTTCATGTCACTGAACTGCACACACTTGAAATATGGCTAAGGGGTCCCCTGGTGGTCCAGTAGTTAAGGCTCCACGCTTCTACTGCAGGAGCGAAGGGGTTCGATCCCTGGTCGGGGAAGTTCTGCAGGCCGCGTGGGGTGACCAAAAAAAAAAAAAAAAGATGGATTAAAAGGCAAATTCTATATTATATATTTAAGCACACGCCACTAAAGAGAAACAGCAGATCGCTTGGTTGGTGGAAGGCACCCAGCACCCCGGGAAAGGGCCTGCGGGAAGGGTAGGGGGTTTCTGTGTCTGGGGCACGGCTGGACTCGTCGGGAAGGAGGTGACCGCGGCTGGTGAAGGGGGCCTGGGTGGAAGGGGTGAGCATAGGGCAGGACTGGAGACACGCGGGCGAGAGCAGATCACATCCATCAGCGCTGCTCCGGGCTGCAGGCAGGGGCTGGGCGCTGAAAGGCCAGAGAGGAGCCGGTGGGGGCGCCGGCGCCGTGCCCCACCTGCCACCCTGGACCATCCCTCAACAAACTTCACACGTAAGCCCAGCGCCTCCTCTCGTGGGAGCACAGATACTCTCGGCTGCTCTGGTGAGCCACTGCATGGCAGCAGTTGCTGTTGGTACCGAAACGGTTTCTTGGGCAAACTGAGATCTCATTGTCAATACCAGCCTCTCTCTAAGGAAGTGAATGTAAAAATGTGATGCTTCTGGGACTTCCCTGGTGGCGCAGTGGTTGAGAATCCACCTGCCGATGCCGGGGACGCGGGTTCGAGCCCCGGTCCGGGAAGATCCCACATGCCGCGGAGCAACTAAGCCCACGTGCCACAGCTACTGAGCCTGCGCTCTAGAGCCCGCGAGCCACAACTACTGAGCCCGTGTGTCACGACTACTGAAGCTCGTGCGCCTAGAGCCCTTGCTCCGCCACAAGAGAAGCCACTGCAGTGAGAAGCCGGCGCACTGCAACAAAGACCCAACGCAGCCAAAAATAAATAAATTCATTAATTTTTTTTAAAAAAACGTGATGCTTCTGGCCTCTGAGCTCAGGCCGCTCTGGGTGCCCAGGTGGGGTCTTCATCTGACAGACTGTCCAACAGCTGAGGGTCCCCTCACTCCAATCACTGACATGTGTCCTTGACGGATCAATAAGTCACCCGAGGTTGTCCCCTCTCCCGTTGCAGAATTAATAGGCGGGATTTTTGTTGGTGTTGTAATGGCTGTGTGGCCCGGCTCACGTTACACAGAGCTGACGGCAGCGCACGCACGGGACAGACAGCCTGCTCCTCCACAGGGCTGGGCGCCAGGAGCCACAGGTGGGTGCCCCGGGCTGGGCCAAAGGACGTGGTGGCAGCTGCCAGGGGTCCCCTTCCTTCCCCTGGAGGCTGGGGTCTGGAGGCTGAGGACATCTGAGCTGCAAGGGCCCAGCCCAGGTCCCATTTGCAGATGGAAACCCAAGGGCGAAAGGTTTGCCCTGAGCCACATAGCAGGTAACTGAACGCCACGGTTTCGTTACATTTTTTTTCAGAATTCTTAAAATTCCTAAGCTTAGCACATAAAGTCCTTCATGAAAGAGCCCGGATTCCCCAGCCACTGGGGATCCCTAACCACACACTCACACAGGCGCACCCCTGCCTTCATCCTAAGGATGGAGGTCACTTCCCAAAGGCGATGCTGTCTCACACCACAGGGCCTTTGCACAAGCCGTGCCCTTTGCCCAGAGCGCTCCCTGCCTTTGCTCAGCCAATCTCTTCCCCTTTTCAAAACCCAGCTGGGAATCCTCTCCCCCGGGAACAATTTCCTCACCTCCGAGCTGGGCTGGGGGCTTCCCTCTGTCCCTGCACTTGTCACACTCTGTGGTGACACGCCTACCTCCCCCACAAAACCTTAGGGGTGGAGCCACACCTCCTCGATCTCCAGCCTCACACGTCCTGGTGCCTGGAGCAGAGTAGGCTCTCGATAAAAACTAACTGAAGGCGTGAACGTCTCCATTTTCCGCCAATAAGGTAACACTATAGCTCAGAGACTTTGACCCTTTGCCACCAGGCTGGTTTCACGGGAATCATCCCCTTTCTCTGACTGGGGGCCTGGTCCAGAGCCTGGTGCTGGGGGCCTCTCGAGGACCGAGCAGAGATGCTCGGGCTGTGGTCAGCTAGAGGATCCCCACCCTCAGAGGCCGTTCTGAGCCCCCAGCCCCACATGGAGTTGCCCACACACCAGTGGTCACTGTACCAGTGTCCTGGGGTGGCCGCAACAAAGGACCACAGACTGGGGGCCTTCAAACAACAGACATTTCTTCTCTCCAGTTCTGGAGGCCAGGAGCGAAATCAAGGTGTCGGCAGGGCTGGCTCCTTCGGAGGCCGTGAGGGAGAATCTAGTCCAGGCCCCTCTCCCAGCTTCTGGGGGTTTGCTGGCCATCTTTGGCGTTCCTTGTTTTGTAGAAGCATCACCTGTGTCTCTGCTTCTGTCATCACACAGGGTTCTGTCTGTGTCTTCACACGGCGCCCTCCTCCGTGGGTCCCCTCTTCTTACAAGGACACTAGTCATGCTGGATTTAAGGCGCACCAGGTTCCAGTGGGCCCTCATCTTAACACACATCTTTATGACGTCTGCAAAGACTCTAGGTCCAAATAAGGTCACATTCAAAGGCACCAGCGTTGGGACGTGGACACATCCCTTTGGGAGATGCAATTCACCCACAACCATCCCTGAAGCCATGGACCCATCTGAGGTTGTCCAAAGCCAGGGCATCAAGGGAGGAAGACAGGGCTCTGGCAAACCCCAGGGGCACCTGAGGGAGAGCTGGGCAGGGAAGGAGGAGCCCCGAGGGAGACACAGGAGCAGCGGAGAAGGAGGAGGACGATCTGATGAGGGTGAAGGAGGAGAAGCGGGTGCTTCAAGGAGGAAGACGGCCCAGCCCTGGGAACGCTGTTCTACGTCTCCTGAGACAAAGCCTGGGCGGCGTCCCTGGGATTTGGCTACAAGGAGGCCATGATCTCAGCAGGAGCCAAGGGCAGACTGCGGTGGGTAAGGAGGGCACAGGTAAGAGAAGTGAGAGAGTAAGGGAAGTGGTACCCACCCCGCCCAGGGGACTGGCTGGGAAAGGGAAGATCCAGTGGGAGGGCAGCGGGGGAGGGGAACTGGGTCCGAGGAGGAGACCTGGGGCTTTAAATGCCACTGGAGAGGCCCCGGAGGCTGGGGGGGCTGAGAGTCAGAGGGTGAGCAGGTGCCCAGAGGGAAGCAGAGGGTGCCCTGACCCGGAGGACGTGCGGGGCCAGGCAGGGTACAGCCAGGAGCCCAGTCCAGCCTGTGGCTCCTCCTCCCTCCATCAACAGCAGGGAGGGTGACCCCAGGCTCTGGGCAGAGGGGGGCGCCCGAGTCCCTGGGCCAGGGCAGCTCCCTCCTCAGTAGAGCTTGTGATCCACAGTACTTAAAGGTTCTGGCACACACGGGTCCCTGAATCGGTCTCAGTCCTGATGCCCTTCTGTCCTCGTCCTCACACCTGCCAGCAGGTCTCCTCGGCTTCCCGCGTCTCCCCTCTCCCCAGCCTGGCTCTGCCGTGCCAGGCCACCGTCCTCTTGGCCCGGGATGGTCCACTGCCCAAACAACAGCCAAAAGGAGCTGTAGAAAGTATAAATCATCATCAAAAACAGTGTAAAGAACAGGGAACTTCAACCCACAGCCTGGGAGAAAGTATTTGCAACATGCGTGATGGATGAAGAATTTATGTACAAATATATAAAGAGTCCCTACAAATCAATAGGAAAAGAAGTTTTAAGTAGGAAAAGATACAAACAGTGTTTCACAAAAGAGGAAGAAGGAACGGCCCCCGAACTGATGGAGAAATGATCTATGTCAGCCATGAGGGAAGTACAAATGGATGACAAGGAAAGGCCATCTCACGCCCAGCGGCCTGGTGACGTTCAGTCCCACCCTCAGGAATAGCGCTGAGGACGTGGAGAGAGGGAAGGTCTGTACAAGCCCCTTGGGAGGCAGGTTCTCTCGGGCCTTCTGAGGATTGGAGTCAACGCGCAGAGCTTCTGCGAACGCGGGGTCCTGGGTGTGTTCCGAGGGCAGCTCCTGTGTGTGGCCGGGGCTGTCTCTCATCCTCAAATCGCAGGTGAGGGAGCTGAAGGGCGGGAAGGAGATCCGACTTGCGAGCCAGTCTCTGGCATGGCGCCGCCTCCTGCCCGCGATGCTGCAGCCTCGCTGGGCTCCGGCTCTACAGTCTTGAGAAACTGGCAAGGAGGGAACAGGAAAACTAGAACAGGCGGACAAGGTCAGGGGGGGCTCAGACGGGACCCCGCCCGCTTGCGACAAGGGGATGCACGAGTCCTTCCCTGTGTGCAGCTCAGCCGTTCGTACCGGGAAGCTGTGATCCGTGATCGAGTCCAGACAAGGGCAGCACCAGCTCAAGACTCCTTGTCTGGAGGCAGGCGCCGGAGACTCATCACCCCTGGGGGTCCCGAGAACACAGTCGCCCAGCTTTTGTGAGAACAGATGTTTTCTTGAAATTAACAAGCCTGTGAAATGGCACCCCAGGCGGTTAAAGCTAAGCCATAGAAGTGAACGGTTGTCCCCCCTCCAAGGAGCCAAGAGGAAATTAGCAGAAGGATGGAGGTAACCAGGGGCGGAGGGAGGGGCAGGGGGCCCTGGGTAGAGCTTACGTTTGGGGTTGGATTAGTGAGGGCTCGCCAGAGAAACAGAACAACAGGAGACAGAGAGAAAGGAGATAAATATATAAAGAAAGGGCTCTAGGTACAGATAAGGATATAGATACAGATACACGTGTACAGGTGTACGGATATAGATACAAAGAGATTTTTTTATAAGGAATTGCCCCCAGGATTATGCAGGAGGCTGGCAAATCCAAAGTCTGCAGAGCTGATGTCTCAGTTGGAGCCCAAAGGCCAGAAGCTGCTGTAGAACCAGGAAGACCCGACGGTCCAGTTGTTGGAGGGCCGGCCGGCAGGAGAATTCCCTCGGACTTGGGGCGGGTCAGCCTTTCTGTTCTATTCGGGCCTTCAAGGGGTTTGGTGGTGCCCGCCTGCGTGGGCAGTGGGCAGTGTGCTCTATTCAGTCAACTGATTCACATGCTAACCTCATCCAAAAGCCCCCTCACACACACACACCCAGAATCCTGTTTGACCAAACACCTGGGCACCTGTAGGCCAGGCAAGCTGACAGGTAAAATTCACCATCACAGGGGAGCTGAAAAAGTTTTGGGTAAAAATAGTGGTGCTGGGTACACACTGAATGTATGTAACGCCACTGAATTATACACTTACAGATTATTAAATCATAAACATGATGTTAAGTATATTTTACCACAATTTTTTAAAAAAATGCACAGTGCAGATTTTTACAGTTGCTCCATTTTATAGGTTAGGAAAAATGTATATGATTCTTGCTTCGGCAGCACATACACAAAGATTGGGACAGTACAGGGAAGCTTAGCGTGGCCCCCTGTGCGAGGGTGGCCTGCAAATTGGTGAAGAAGTCCATGCTTTTTTAAAGAAGCTATAGGCAGCCAAACCGTTCCCACAAGGTTCCAAGCTGGGGTTGGCAGACTGTCCTCAGAGGACCAGAGACCAACACTTCGGCTTTGCCATCCAGCCTCCGCTGCTCTCGGATCAGGAAGGCAGCCAGAGACTTCGGGTGAGTGAGTGAGTGTGGCTGGCTTCCAATAAAACTTTATTTATACTCACAGACATTTGAATTTCATGTAAGATTTTCACATGTCACACAGAACACCTTTTTTTTTTTTTTTTCAGTCTTCGAAAAACATAAAAACCATTCTTGGGTGGCCAGGTGTACAAAAATAGACCGTGGGCTGGATGTGGCCAGTCAATGGTAGTTTGCTGACCCTGGCGCTAAGCAAAGAGGAGCCAGGGCTAGGCTCCCCGGTGGGCGCCAACCCCAAGCCCAGCCGAGGGGGCTCAGCCATGCCTGGGTCCCCAGGGGGTGCTAGGTGGGGGAGGGCGTAAGGAGAAATAAGGAGGCAGGTCCCTGGGGACCCAGAAGTGCCAACAGCCAGGGGGGAGCAGAGCTGGGCTTGCGGGGGGGCCGGGGATCTGACCCCACCGCCTTCTCACCCTGGACCGCACGTCCTCCTGGTGCCCCAGCCTCTCCCACTGTGCCCCGTCTCACCCTCCTGCCCTCTCAGCGTCAAGGAAGGCAATGCCCGCTGCTCTGGAAGGCCATGTGGGCAACGGGCCGCGAAGGGGACCGTCAGGGTTGCTGGCGACTGAGACATCTGCCGGGACGCAGGACGTCCAGCGCCCAAATGCACCCAGTGCCAGGGAAGCCGGGACGCTCAGCCTCTCTCCAGTCACCCTGGCTGGTGCAAAAAGCCGCAGGAGAAGGGGGACACAGAAGACAAGTGCCTCACAGCCCCCGGCCCCGGGCATCAGGCCTGGCACGGACGGGTGTGCAAGAGCCGGGCGTGGTTTCCGCACCTACGGGAACGGGAGGTGCAGTGAGCGAGGGCAAAGGTGCAGTACACACGACAGGAGGGGCGCTGCTCCCAGACGCGGCGCACGGCAAAGGACTGGATGATGCCACGTTTCCAAAGCTCGGGACAGGGGACTGCTCCGCAGGGACCGCCTCTGAGGAAACCCGGGCGGCACAGGCACTTCCGGCCGCCGCTCCCTGGGTCCTGACCCGCTGCCGGCCCCTCAGGGGTGCTCAGTCTGGAGGTGCCCCCATCGCACAGGCAGGGTCGCACAGCCCTCCTCGGGCATCTTCACCGGGGCAGGGCACTTGCCACTTACCCACGTGACAGCCCTTACCGAGTGCCTCCGTGCGTCTGGGACGGAAGACTCCTTATGGCGTTGTGTTCTTTAACGCCCGCAGGGCCCCCCGGGGGGGTAGGTGTTTTTAATCCCATTTTACAGATGAGAAAACTAAGGCCAAAGAGGTGAAGTCAGTGTCCTAAAGTGACACTGGGCCCCAAGATGAACCCCTGCCCCGTCCTCCTGACTTACAGCCTTTTCCTGAGCTTAAGGAAAGGGGGTTCTGATGTCTGGGCTTCCTCCCCAGGAACCCCAAACTCACAGCCCAGACCCTAGACCCAAGGGCAGCCCTCTTCCCTGCTGGAGGCGCTGCCGGCATTCTGCGTACAAAGGCCCCGACAAGACGGGTCATCAGCGTGAAATCATCGCCATCAGCAGGGCCCGGCCGCCAGCCTCTCATTATCGCCAAATGAATGACTCCGTTTAGAGAAGTCGTTTGGGGCGCTGTCCCAGACAATGACTCCTGTCAAAAGATTTACCGAAACTCATGGGCGATGCAGCGGGAGGCCCCGTGGGCCTGGCCTCAGCGTTTATCCTGCAGAAAACAAAGATTGCAGCATGGACCATTTTGCCGCTGAAATTCATGCCTTTTGACCCCAAATGGAGAGATAATCCCAGGGCTTGTTTCCGCCTGAGCCTGGAGATGTTGTAAATAGCTGGCTCTGAAGCGGAACCTCACACGGGCCTCGGTTGGAAGGCAGGCCATGGAGCAGACTGTGGAAGGACATGGCTCGCTGATGCTCTCCGTCTCGCCGCCCCCGTAGGTAGCATCCCCCAGGGGCCTTTCTATTCTAAAGTTGGGTGCCGGGAAGAGCTCTGGCTCAAGGAGGAAGTTATATGCTTTCTCCATCCCCCAGCGAAGACTGTAAACTTGATCGCGATTTATTTTCCTCTTGGCTGCCAGGAAGCTCAGAGCCAAGAAAGAACCTAAGTGCATTAGCAACTGTCGGTCCTTTGTAAGATAATACCTGCATTCTCTCTTACACTAGCATTGTGGCTTCTGTGGTCTGGATTTTATTATGTTTGTCTAATGTGCCTCGCACTGTAAGGCGCTTCGAATCCTTTGTTGAAAGGGTGGGGGTATGAGTAAGATAAAATAACCAAGCAGAGTGAGGAGGGGAGAACAGCAGGCCGGGGACTGTGACCTGCTTCTGGCTGTGGCAGCTGCCCAGCTATTTGACCCGTGGACTGAGTGAAACGTATGTGTCCTGCCTGGGTATGACTCTGGGTCTAGACCAGCCTGGGTCACCCTCAACCGTGCACCTGTCCCTGAGCATTCCGGATGCTCCACCAGGACTGTACCGGTCAGCTTTGCCTGGTAACAAGCATCCCCTGGTTTCACAGCAGCACACATCGATCTTTCACTCAGAGCCCGTGTCAGCGGCTCAGCTGTGCCCCAATTTTTTGACACTCAGAGCCCGTGTCAGCGGCTCAGCTGTGCCCCGTGACCTCCCATCCCAGGACCCAGGCTGAAGGGCAGGCAATTTGGAACATGCTTTCCTCGTGGAAGAGTGAGAGGGCTGGAGAAAACCTGGAATGGCCCCTTCAGCTCCTGCTCCAGCATATCTGGGCCCCCCACCGCCGTGCCACCATCGGTGGGCGGGAGGTAGACGCCACCCCCAGGAAGCACCGCGGCCATGCGTTAGGGCACCAGAGGCTTGGATGGACAGCTTCCAGGAAGGCGGAACGGAGAGCCAAAAGCACTAACGCAATTTGCCACAAAGACCCCAGAAGGGAAGACCCATACAGGCAGGGTCCCGGCTGGTCTGCTCGCCCACCCGCGGGAAGACCAGGCACTTCGCGGGAGCTCCATATACACTGCTTGAACACGCAAACGATGAACGGATAGCTAACGGGCCGAATGAGCGACCAGCGGGCCCTAGACGCGGGCGTGTGTCAGCCTCCACTGCTTCAGTGTCTTCTCCTGCCTGTGAACCAGCCAGCAGCTCTCTCTTAATGAGACGGGAAGGCAGGAGGACACTGGCAACCTCACAGCACGGTGCGTGGCTGCCCCTGGTACCTACCTGGCCCGTGGCACAGGGTCAGGAAGGCAGCTTCCTTTGGCTCCATCTCCTTTCAGGAGGAGGTCTCATTTCAGCTGGAAACACCCCGCGACAGACACAAAAGAAGTGTACATATTACAGTTATCACACACGTTAGGATGACGGTGGTAACAGCCGATAGTCAGCGAGCGCCCAGGGAACCCCAGGCGCTATCCCATGTACCGTACGTGCAGTAACCCACGTGGTGCCCACACCCTCGTGAGGCAGGGGTTATCATCATCCCCATTTTACAGATGAGGAAACTGAGGAAAGGCAGCTTTCCGCACGTCTGCACATCCTGGGACCTCCTCGCGTCAAGATGCAGGGTCATGGTCCATCACACACACACACACACACACACACACTCACGCACCTTGAATGCAGCCGGGCTCGGGACTCCTTGTAACCAGCGCCGTGGAAGTGAGCTTTTAGGAGAGGAAAGGCGAGGTGGCCCCAGGCCCCGCGCTCGTCAGAACGCTCACACTCGGGGCCCTGAGCTGCACGGAAGAAGTTCTGCTCCCTGAGTCAGTCACGTCGTGAGGAAGCCCAACCGTGTGGACGTGACCAGCCCGGACACTCGGGTCAACAGTCCTGGTTTTTGCAGCCCAGGCAGCTACCGTGGCAGCAGTGAGGTTGCAGACAATCCCGACCCCCAGCCACGGAGTCGCGAGGAGCCTCAAGGCTCCCCAGCGGGGACCCCAGACCTTTGGGAGCAGAGACAGGCCACCCACACTGGCTCTTTCCAGAAAGATTGTTGTTTCACGCCCCTAAGTTTGGGGGCGGGGGTTGTCATACGGCAACAGGACAGAGATTGGCTGCCTTGACACATCCAAAGCACTAGCTCTCGACTGGGGCAGTAGACAGGAGCTAAAGAGGTCTTGAGAAGACTTCCAGTGAGAGCCCAGGACAGACTCAGATAGATGTGATGCGGAGCTGGAGAAAAGGGGACCCTTGTTATGTTGTGGCCCAAAGGAGAGCAACTGTCTCCAGGAGTAAAATGGAAAATGGAAAATGTACCTAGTGAACTCAGTGATGTAGCAGATGTTATCTGTAAAGGACCAGATTGTAAATATTTGAGGTGCTGAAACGCAGATGGTCTCTGTTGCAGCTCTGCAAGTCTGCGGTTATAGCTCAAAACCGAGCACTGACAATGCATGCATCACTGGGCTGCGTTGCATTCCAGGAAAACTTTGTTTACAGAAACAGGCAGCACAGCTGGAGTTGGCCCATGGGCTGTGGCTGGCTGACCCTTGATCTAGCTGAGATTTCCAGGGAAGATATCGAAAGTGCCACCTCTCTTCTCCTTCCCGCCTAGGATAAAATGCAAGAAGAGAGAGGTGAACCGAAGAGTGAACTGTGTAATTTTTTTGCGGGGGGCGGGGAACCACGCTGCGAGGTTGGTGGGATGTTAGTTCCCTGGACAGGGATTGAACCCGGACCCTCTGTAGTGAGACCACAGACTCCTAACCACTGGGCCGCCAGGGAATTCCCTGAACTGTGTCATTTTTAAGAAAAGGTTAGAAAAAATTGAAAGGATCCAGGACTTACTGGGTTTGAAAACCAGTGTTTCTCATCGCCAGCCTGCTCAGATTCTAAAATGTCTTTGATTTTTAAAATTGAAAATTGTCTCAAAATTAAAAATAGCTTCTGGGAGAAGATCAAATTTAGAGTAGAACTACAAGATTCTTTATAAGCACTTGGAAAGATCTAATGGGAAACCTCACAGATAAAGACCCTCTAAGGAGCTTAATGTATGTCTCCTCGACCCTCTCCCTTAAAGAGTAGGTTTTAGGAATCTCAGGAATCTCCAAGGGACCCCAAGATAGAGAAGATCTTCTCCTAAATAAATGTGTGTCTGTGTCTGATCTAATGTCGGTAAGGTTCATGGAAAACTCACAGTCTTAAAGAGGATTATACTGGTGGAAAAACCAGCAGCCTGGATAAAAAGGAATGGAGATGGTGAAAAGCACAGATGCTCTTGGACCCTAAACTACTATGGTCAAGAAGGCTGAGAAGGTCACTTAGTTGCAAACCCAGGCTACTTCTTATGGTAAAGGGGGGATGCACCAGAACCGAACCTATCCAAGCTGGACCTCAGAAGTGCTATGAATTGGAGACTTCCACGGGCTTCCCATACCCCTGCTTCTTAAATGTCCCCACGGTTGTATGTTGGGTGTGGGCAGGGGTGCGGACACCTCTTTCTTTAGTTCACAGATCTTCGGATTTTTTTTTTTTTCACTCCATACTCAAGAATCCGGGAACTGCACAAAGCAGATCCACACCTGGGCCTGATGGACGTGACAGGACCCTGGACCTCGTGTCTGGGACTGAGGCCGTGACAGTGAGCCTTCCAGGCTGTGGAAGGAGGTGAGTGTGTTTTGCACGGGGGAGGAACGTAAGTAATTTGTGGTCAGAGGGCAGACTGTGGCCTTTTAAAAACGTGTCCACAAATGCCTTGGGGCTCCTCCCATGGAAAGGCGGAGGTCTGCGTCCCTTCTTGAGTCTGAGCGGGCTCGGGACCTGCTTCAAACCATCAGAAAGTGGCAGAAGTGAAACTGCCCGGAGGCGGTTTTGCCTCATTCGCGGAGACCCCAGTGCCTGGAGTCGGAGCCTCCACAGGAGATGTGCCCCGCCCCCCGGGCCGCCATGTTGTGGGGAAGCTGCGTCTGTGCTCCGGCCGGCAGGCCTCCTCCTGGGTGAACCACGTGTGTCGCCGGCACCTCCTGCCCTTCACCCTCATCACCGGGGGAGCATCTCCACCCCCACCCTCACCCAATTCTCCATCCGGTTCAGAGACGCCCGGTCGTTCCGGCTGAGGACACCCCATGGTTGTACCCAATTCCTCTGCACCCTGCACCCCCCCGCGCCCCTCCAGGCACAGCCCCATCTGGCCCCCTGGCAGCCCCCGCTGCCCTCCTGCTGGCCCAAGCCTCGACCATCTGGACTTCCCATGAGCCCTTGCCCTGGGCCGCCTAACAGGCCCGCCAGCCTCTCTGGCCCCCACTCTTCCCCCCAGGTCTACCCCTCCCGGCCCTTAGCCCAGCTTCATGGTTCATTTCTGCCTGTGGTTTCTGTGGCGTCGTCTCCCAGCAGGCCCGCCCTAGTTAAAATACCAGCTCCCGGCGGGCACAGGCCCGTATTGGGTCCTTAGCTTGAACCCCAGCCCAGCCAGCATCCGGCACGGGGCGGCTGCTCTAGGAATTGGGGTTGAATGAGTGAATGGAGAGCTTCGGGGCCAGCCAGGCCTCCACCCCACGCCTGCTCTGTCTGGCACTGTCCGTGAACCCTTCACGGGCGAGCTGCCCCCATCCCACCTGACTCAGTGTGTAGAATGCAGGGGATGAGGCCCTCCTTCCTGGGGTCCAGCTGGGCTTCGCTGAGCGTGCGGAGCCCAGCTGCTTCCGAACGCCCTGCCTCCGTCTCCGTCTGTATCCTGACCTTTGGCTGTGACCTTGGCCCACTGACGCAACGTCTCTGAGGCTCAGTTCCCCGTCTGCGATGGGAAGCAACCCCTGCACGGCAGTGGGGAGGGTTCCCCCGGGGTGGGGGGGGTGCTCTCCGCCTGCCCCCGGCCTCAGTCCCTGGAGCAGAGACAAACGCACCTCCTGACGAGCTCTCCCACTTCCTCCTCACGTCAGCACCTCACCTTATCACCCCCACCTCCTAAAGAAGGAACCGGGGCTCTGAAAGGTGAAGCAGCCGTCCATGCAGCAGGCAGGAGAGTCTGCACTGGAACCTGGGTTCATATGGCTGTGTTGCTAGGCCTGGACTGGTTTTGGCGTCTCTCCTGGGGAGAGACAACCTGCCCCTGTCCCGCAGGTCGCGTGACCATCGAGGGTGCTGCGGGAATGGGAGGCTAATGAGACAGTTGACCCACACTGTAGGGCTGGACTCTCTGTCCCCTGCAGCAATCTGCGGGCCTACTGTGCGCCTGGCCCTGACCTGGGCCCTGGGGTTCAGCCCGCAGGTGGCCCGGTCCCCGAGTCTACGCACCTCTCCCGGGCGTGGGGAGCTGACACCCTCCCCGAGCCTCCTGCACCGGAAGGCAGAGTCTTACGCACGGGACCGCCAGGGAAGTCCCTGGACAGCAAGTCTTAATAGCAACCCAGGGTTGGGTGGAAAGAGCTTTGGAAAAGGACGAAACGTGGTTCGATTTTTTTGTTCCTGTCTTAGACGCCCACATCAATGACCCCCGCAGTCCGCGCCGTGTCCACACGTGGCTGAAGCATGTGAGTCTGCACGTGCAGAATGGGCTGAGCTCGCGGAGGGAGGAGGTGGCTGGGTGAGAGGGAGGACTTCGGCTGAGCCTGTAGAGTTTGATTTCTTGAACGACCAAAAGTATGTGAAGACAGAGAGGCATCAGCAGCGACAAAAAGAGCACAGCTGGGCCTCGGCAAAGACCCAAACAGAGGAACCGCGTCGCCCAGGCAAGTCGCTGACGGGGACCCCAGCAACGGTCCTCCCCGCGGGCTCCTGCTCCAGCCGCTGCGCCCGCCCGTGCCTCCGGGGTGGTCCTGGGCAAGTGGCTTCCGCTCTGGGGTTCCAGGGCCCCGTCTGCCACGGGGCCTGAGAACACATGCAGAGGTGGAGCGTCCACGTGACGACACAGCCCGGTGACCGCCTAGCTGCTGCTGTGATAATGACTGACCGCCCTCAGGCCCAGCGGAGGGGCCGGGCGAGGACCGGACGGGGGGTGGTGCCGGAGCGGAGCAGACAGAGGCGGAGGGCAGGGGGCGGGGCGGGGGGCAGCCACCGGGCTCCGCGTCTCCGGAGGGAAAGCCTGGGGGCCGAGCTGCTTCGAGGCTCAGCAAATGCCAAGTGTCCAGAGATGAGGGGCTTTGGGGCAGTGGATGAGGCCCCCACCGAGACGCACTGGCCTTGCCTAAGGGCTCCCGCGAAAGAGGCCCCCTGGGGGGGGGCAGCGGGGGACAAGGGGCTTGGAGATGAAGCTGCTCCCTCAGACCCTCAAACGGGTCCCTGGAGGTCCTGCCTGGCCTCTGAGGATGCCATCTGTGCTCTCCTCTCACCGGTCTGGCTGCGCCTGGGGTCTTGGCAGGACCTCTCGAGAGGGGCTGAGGTCATGACCCCTGCCCTGTCCAGATGGGCCTAGGCCGACCCTGTCCGCGGCAGGCGAGGACAATGGTGCCTTTTTTTGGCCAATCGCCCACGGCCACATTCTCCAGGGACCTAGTGACCCTGAACAGGGGCTGTGAAGAGGTCCCTGCTGACTCGGCGAGATGTCCACTCGCTAATGAAGGGCCGTTGGAAAGGGCATTGACCTTGGTCAGCAGGCAGGAGCCCTCCATCCGGGGGGCCACTGCAAGGAGAGAGAGGAAGGGTGATGATGTGTCTACCTGCCCCCCCCCCCCGCCCCAGCCAGAGCACTCACCCGGCAACTATGGAGACCGCTGCCCGGGGCAGCGGACGCAGACATCAGCCTGGGATGCAGGCTCAGAGATTCAAGGCACTGTTCCTGATGATGAGAGAAACAGCAATGACCATCGCAGCCACCGCAGCCAGGACCAAAGGGCAGCCCAGGTGCGCCGGGAGGGCAGAGTGGCCCTAACCCAACCTGGAGATCAAGGAAGGCTGCCTGGAGGAGGTGACTTGGAGCCAGGTCTCCAAGGCTGGGTAGCATTGGCCAAACATCTCAGAAGGAGAAGGGGATTCCAGAGAGGAGGCAGCGTGGACAATGATCTGGGGGCAAAGAAAGGGATGACAGATAGCTTGTAATGACTGCAGCACTGGCTGCTGGGGGTGAGTAGCTGGAGGTGAGGGGCAATGGGGAGGCAGCGAGGGGTTGAGCCGGAGACAGACGGTCAGATGTGCTAGAAACACCCGCTCTGGGTTGGAGCAAGGGAGAGCGGAGGCCGGGAAGCCAGTGAGGGGCTATGGGATGGTTCTGGAGAGAGATGGGGGGGGGGGGCAGGAGGGACACAGGAGCCAGGAAGGAGGCAAAGGTGTGGGCCTGGCGGTTGTCCAGGCACAGGGGGGCATCCAGACGACTTGGATTCCTGCGGGCGCTGGAGCAAAGCAAGACCGACCTTGAAGAATTGTGTGTGTGTTGGGGGGCGGTGGGGGGGTGGCATTCCAACTTGGGCAAAAACCCGGAGGCGGGAAGGCAGGAAGCATGCGGAAGTGATAACAGCCGACCACTTCCCGGATTGTAGGAAACGTGAAGTGGGAGGACCAAGATGGGAGGTCGAGGGGCCCAGTGGGGTGACGTGGACCAGAGCAGACCCTGCAGGCAGCGCCCCAATTCCTCAGAGGGAGGGAGGCTGGAGGGGCCACTTGGCAGGACAGAGGGTCTGGGGTTTACAAACGTGAGAATATGCAGCAGGTGACAAATCTCTGTGACTCCTGCCCACGTGAGGCCCGGGACTCAACGCTCAAGCTTGGGCAAAGCCCGAGTGAATGCCATCCCATGCTGTTCCATGCAATTGCATGCTGTTCCTTTCAGCTACTATCAAGGTGGCACCAGAGGCACAGGCAGAGGAGTTATACTCCTCCTTAGTTACCTGGCACGTAGGAGCTATGTGACTTCAGACACATTGCTCTCCCTCTCTGACCTCCAGTCCCTGTCCTATAAAATGTGTTATCGAATCTCTGCCCTGTTTCCCTCCCGGGGCCGTTTGGAATCACACATAAAGGAACAAAAGTGCCTTGTGCTGCCCAGGGATGGACATAGTGAAAAATGGTCTCTGTGATGACACTTTCTTCTGCAGGGAGTTTAAATGTTCTTTTCAAACACAGGTAAGACATTTACAAAACTTGACAACCTACAGTTTGAAAAATGAACCTCAACAAATTTCAAAGAGTAGGTTTCATATAGACTATGTCCTCTGACCACAATGCAATTAATTTAGAAATTAACAATAAAAGTCATTTAAATGTATGTATAGATAAGTCTGTAAACTTTAGACGCACTCCTAAAAATCTTATGTGTTAAAGAGGAAGTTACGGTAGAAATGACAAATTATTTAATGCCGAATGGACATGAAAGCAGGACATATAAGTTTTCCAGAATGCCCCTAAATTGGTTTTTAGAGGTATATTTCTAAACTATGCATTTATTACAAAACAAGAAAACCTAAAAATAAATAAGTTACATTTTAAACTAAAGGAAATAACAGGAGAATGACATAACTCTAAAGAACATAACAAAGAAGTAAATCTGAGAAGAAATTGATTAAAAGAAAATGAAAATAGAAAAGATCAAGAAAAGCAAAATGTTGTTCTCTGAGAAAATAAGATAGAAAAATTCCAAGCAAAACCAAACAAGAAAAAACTGCTACAGAGAAATAACACTGGAATGAAGAAGGGATGTAGTATAGATTTAGCATTTGTGAAAGGATACTACAACTGACTTTGTGCCGATATATTTTGTATGTAAGTACAATGGACAATTTTCTTGAAGATAAATTAATTACCAAAATTCATTCAGTGTGAAATAGAACTCATGAACAAACCAATAACCAATGCAGAAGGTGAATTGATTAGCAAAACTGTGTACCTCCAAATAACAAAGAAAAGCTACCCAGCTCGAATAGTATTACAGCAAGAGTTTTCAAACCGTCAAGGAACAGACAATCCCTAGTATATGCTTTCTGCTTCATCAAATGGAGGGGGAAATGGGAAACTAATTCATTTTCTGAGACTAGGATAACCTAATGGCTAAAGCTAAATGACAGTTCATAAAAAGAAGATATTACGCCAATTTCAATTATAGATGCAAAGCAAAACCTTAAGGGGAATACTTGCAAATCAAATCTAGTAGTGCATTAAGATAACTACAGCTCATTTTAGTTGATCCCACAAATGCAAGCAGAGCTCTCAATTCAAAAATTTATTAATAAACAATGGCACATCAAGAGCCAAAGGAGGAGAGATGTAAAAAACCCAATTTGGTCATCTTAATGGATGCCAAACCAGCATTCAATAGAATTCATTCACTGATTATTTCATTTTCAAAATAATCAACTATGAACGGAATGAAATTTCCTTATTCGGTTAAATGTAGACAAAGTACAGGCTAAGCTGCTAAACAAAGGGACCCAAAGGTATCAGGACAAGATGGAATCTGTTTCTGTGGCATGTAACAATGCAGGGAGAATAGGGGTACTTCTCAGGCAGGCAGTTCTGCTCCCCTAGTTCACCCAGGGACACAGGTTCCTCCTACCTCCTGTGTGATGTTCACATGCCCCAGGATGTGGTCCTCACCCACCTGGTCAAAGTGGGCTCACCAGCACCATCATCACTTCCACAGAAAGGAAACATAACATAGGATTTGCACACATCATTTCTCCCCACGTCTGCTAATGAGAACTTGGGCATGTGGCCACACCAAGACTGGAAAATATACTTTCCATCTGGTATCCATGTGCCCTGATAAAACCCAAAGTAGTTCTATTACCAGAAGGAAAAATTAAGGGAGAACGTGTAGCCAGGGGCAATTTGCAGGCTGTACAAACCCAATAAAAATTATCTATCAAAAGCATAGAGTAGGCATCATACTTAGTCATTACCTTTTCCATGTATTCTCTCATTAAAGTCAAGATCAAGGCAAGGATGCCCTCATCATCACTTATGTTCAACATTGTACTGACAGACCTAGACAATGCAATAGGACAAGAAAAAAATATCAAAGAGGCAAGCATAGGAAAATACCATGATGGTTCACATAGAAAACATAGATAATCTATGGACAAACTGGTACGAGTAATACAAATAATTATACAGGAATAACTAATCATCAGCAAATTTGCTGGATACAAAAGCTACAGATTTCCTAGATGCCACCAATGACCAATAGCAAAATCAATAGAGAAAATATCCCAATCTTAAGCAATTAAAACTATAATCTTTAGAACTATGCAAGCAGTTTACTTGGAAAAGTTATAAAATATAGCATATTCGTGGCTATGAAGACTCAGGTCAGAAAGATGTCAATACTCCCTAAATTACCCTATAGAGTCAATGAACTTTGAATCGAAAGTTCTAACAGATTTTTTTTTTCCCATGAGATTTGGAAAGTCAGTATAAAAAGAAAATAGAAGAGAAAAGGATCAAAGTAACTTTTTAAATACTAGGAAATAAAAACATGTAAAGCATTACTTTAAAATTATAGCAATTAGGAAAGAGTGGGAATGGGTCAAGACAGAGAGAACAAACTGGAAATCTCAGAAATAATACATCTGTGTATGGAAACTTGACTTTTGACGAAGACAGGAACACAAATAATCAGGGGGAAGGATAGATCATCCAATGCAGGTGCTGACTGAGACCATTTGGGGGCTTTCCATGTGGAAAATTGAATCCCTACCTCACACCATACACAAAAATCGATTTCCAATGGATTAAAGACATAAAGGTGAAAAGAACTCTAAAACTTTTAGAAGAAAATATAAAATAGTATCTTTATGACCCCAGAGCAGGGAGGAATTCTTAAATATAGCACAAAAAATACAAACCACAAAGGGAAATATTGATAACTTAGACTAGTTAAAGTTTATACCAAAAAAAAAAAAAAACCCTCAAAAAAATAAAATAAAATAAAAATAAAGTTTATACTATCGCTGAGGCCTCACTTGGAACTGGTGAGACATCACTTCTGCCACATCCTATTGGTCCAAGCCGACTCCACCTGCAGAGAGAGGAGCTACAAAGTCACAGGACAAAGCTGTAGAGAGATGCAGAGGAGGGTGGAGAGCTCGGGCAATTTCTGCCACCGTTCTTCCACGCCCAGCCTTGGTGGTCAGGGAAGGTACCTGAACAAGGTGATGGAGGGCAGAGGTGGGTGAAAGTCAGGGCAAGAAGGACCCAGGGCTGCACAGGCTCAACTCTTCCATCCCACAACAGCCCCCCTGTCCTATAGCTCAGTGAGCCAGAACCAGGCGGGAGTGCTGGCACCTCAACCTAAGTATGAAGAGATTCATCACAAGACCTTTCCGATGCAAGAATTTCGGTTTTATTCCCCAGTTCTTTCCAAAGTGACTGAACACAAAACAAGACGACGGCACGCTCAGTGAAACAGGGCAATTAAGACAAAGCCAGAAACATTTAAAAGCGTGGGTAGGTTCCAGAAGGGCAGGTGTGGTGTCGGCCCGGCACCCCACCCCTGGCACCTGGCACCAGCGAAGAAAACAGAGTGGATGCTGGTGGCACCCAGGCTGGACACAGAACACCGGTGGCTCCTGGTTTGGAAATCCAAGCTTGGAAGCCAAGGTCAAAAGGAAACTTCAAGGAGCCCCCTTTCACATTGGTCTGCAGAGCTGACTTACCCCGAGAGCTTTGAGGACGGAGGTGTTCATTAATCATTCCCTTCAGTGGTGCCGCCAGGCATGGGGCACAGCTGGCCCAGATGCGGGGCTGGCCCTCCCTCTGCAGAGCCCTCCCTGGACTGATGACGGACCCTGGAGGGGTGCAAGGGGGCACCGGGGACCCTGAGGTGCAGGGTCTTTGGCTGCAAACATCCAAAGGGCTTTCCTTCCAGAAGCAACCAAGGGGTGATGGCCCTGCGGGGTGAGGCGCGAGCAGTGTGCATTTTGTCATCATTGTAGGACTCCGCGAGCGTCTCAGAGGTCACTCTGGGGACTGGAGTGTATTTGATGGTCCCTGTGACTTGTTCCTGCAGCTTCCATGCCGACTCCACCTGGTCACCCAGACCAGGAACACAGAAATCGCTTTGTTACTCATCCACCAGGCACTGAGTCCTCCAGAACCACCTTGCCCCACCTTGCCCACCCATGCTCCCAGCCCCGTGCGTGGGGCTGCCGTGACCACCTGCAGCCCTCTGGAACCCTGAGGACCTCCTCTTGGCTCACCTGTCCCAGGCTGGCCCCTGGTCGTGGCCCCCAGGATTGGCTCAGCTCCCTCCACCGCACAAAACCCTGCATGGTTCCCGTCGCCTGCTGGACAAAGTCCCCTTTCTGAACCAGAGACTCGAGACGCAGGGAGACTGCCCCAGACACACCTCTGACCACGTGCCCTGCCCCCAAGGGTCCCTGAGGGCCACGCCAACTTGGCCTTCCTGTTCCTCTGTTCCCACTGCTTCCAGGACATTATCCAGCTAGCAAATTCCAATTCATCTTTAAGAATCCCTGAAGTGATGCCACCTCCGGGAAGCCTTCCTGGAGGTGCCAAGCACAGTTGATCTCCCACCTCTGTGCTGCAGCTGGTGACAGTGGATTCCCCTCCGGCTGACGATGAATGGCTTCCCCTGGCCCATGTGCCCTCCAGGAACAGGATATGGACTCCCACTTCATCTCCATGGCCCCAGTGCCCAGAATGTGAGGACGGGTGAGAGGCTTCACCTAAAGAGGAATATCCCCTGAGAGCCGGTGGGATGCAGGGACGGCCCCCAGGCTGGCTTCGTTCTGACGACCCGCACGGAGGCCGGCCAGTGCTGGCAGCAGCAGCGGCCTCAGCCAGGGAAGGGAGCACGCCCAGGGTCCCCGCGGCTCTCCCCTGGGCCCTGCAGCGCCTCGCAGCCTCCGCGAGCTGCTCTGAGCCCCGCGTGAGTAGACAAATCTGCCGGAGGCCGTTGATGTCTGATGGAGCACGGCTCCTGGGGTGTGGAGAAGGTAGGCGAGCTGGCAGGGCGCAGGTGTCCCCTGGCAAGTCCCCCCCACCCAGAGGCAAGGCACCGAGCCACACAGATCGGTCCACCTGTCACAGCCAGAGGTGGCCCCCAAGGACCCCCGGCCCAGCGCTCTCTCCTTGCCTCTGGTGTAAGTTCAGGGTCACGTGGGAAAAGGGCCTCCACGTTCCCTGGACCTGCCACCTTAAACGCCCTCCCTCGGCCTGTTCCTGGCCCTCCCTGCGGGCAGAGCCTGCGAGCGCTGATGTCCAGGCTGCTGACACCCTCCGCCCCAGGAGGACACCACGGGCCCGATAGGCAGGCAGGGAGGATGGGGTCTGGGGGTAGAGAAAATTGGGGGCGACCCAAAGACACACCGCCTGGATGGGAGTGGCGTTGCCGTCAAGGAGAAAGAGGGGCTTCCACCAGCTTGGCTGCAAAGCACCACGCCCTTCCCCGGCCAGCACTGCGGTGAGCGGTGGTCATTTCCCCTCCTGGCACCCCAGCCCAGCAGGCAGGGCCAGCAAGGCATCACCAGTCCTGCAGGTGCGGGCCCCGCCTGGGGTTGGGACAGAAGCCACTTGTTCCAAAAGACAGCTCCACCCTGTCTGCTCCTCAGTTTCAGGGTCTGTGAAATGGGGATGCGGACCGCCGCCCTTGCGGGGGGTCTGAGGAGCCACTAAGCCAGCGCTGCTGTAAACCGTCACCGTGCCGCCACAGCCCCACCTGCCCGCCCTAACTGAATTCTCCCAGGGCCGCCCGGGTGTGTCTAGACCTCTCCGCCGCTAAGCCGTGGGGAATGAGCATGGCACGCTCCGCCCGGGCATCTGCGTTTTCCTCACGCTTCAGTTTTGTCTGCGGCTCCATTAAACCAAGCTCATAATTAAAGAAATGTGATCGGAAAATTAGCCGGTGTGTAAGACCTGGGTCTCGGTACAGTTACAAGAGACAGTGTCTCTTGCACCCTGATTAGCTCGCTCAGCCTGACGCGCGGTTAAGCGGAAGAATGCCCGCATTAATCCAGATTGACAATTATGACCATTTTTTCTCTGGCATCGAGCTTTCTCTCGTGGCTCCCTGCCAGGAAGGTATTGTGTTCCGAGACCAAAATACTTTTCATTTTTTTCTACAATTTCCGTTTAAAAAGTTCCAAATGTTGAGCCACATGACGTGAAACTGAACTTCAAGAAAATCCTATGGGGGTTTTGACGGTGGAGAAAACGTGGGGGTCTGATCCCCTGACCCCAAGCTGACAGAGGATACAGTTTCAGCCTTTCTTCTCCCCCCACGCCTGCGCCCGAAGGAGACAGGCGAGCCGGGTCCTCCAAAAGATGGGAACCTCCGGGGCGTGGAGGCGGGGGCGGAATCCACCAAGATGCTCCTGCCTTGGAAACTCGCCCCAGCGTATGGGTTCCCCGGGCCCAGCCCTGAAGTCTGAAAGCCGGGAGACCTGGGTTCCCAGCTCTGCCTCTGCTTACCTCAGTTTCCTTGGCCTAATTCAGCTCAATAAAATCATCCTGCTGGGTAGTCTTCCAGAAGCACAATGGACTCATTTAATCCTCTCAAAACCCCATAAGGCAGAGTTCTTATTTCCACTTTACAGATGGGTAAACTGAGGCCCAGGGGGCTTAAAAACTTGTTCAAGGTCCACAACAAGCAAGTGAGGTCCCAGTTCAAGCCCAAGACTTGAATCTAGTGCTTTGACTGACCAGGTGCCTTCAGGTGTCAGGGGCCACCTCAGACGTCTCTGCAGCACCCCAGCAGGGACCCACTGTCTGTCCATAGATAAGTGTGTTTGGACCCTTCATCTGAATTCCGTAAAGGGGAGGAGGAGAAGCTGGGCAGCCAGGGGGAGCATCTGAGGGTCGGCCCTCCATCTTGGTGGCCCCAGCCTCTGGGCTCCTCTAGGACAAGCGTGGCGAGGTCATCTCTACCTGTCCAGCCCCTGGTCCAGCACTGGGCACAGAGAGGCTCAAAGAAGAGCCGTCAACCTGGCTAAGATTCCCCGTGTGGAATCATAGTGATCTGTAAAGATGTGCATTGCATATCGTTAGGCTTTTACAACCGAGCTGGACAAAACAGCGTGTGTACTCTGCACCCGCCGCTGTAAAGGTGCCGAGCGTTAGACATGAAATGTACCTTGTAGATTATGCAGGAATTAGGTAAAGACCCGGGAAACTCAGGACTGTGAGGCCTTGTCAATTACTTCACGCTTAACAATGATCAATCGTATCAATCAGTGTCAGGCTCCCTGCCTAATACAGAGGAGCGCTCAGGGTCTGCTGAGTGAATGAATGAAGGAAGGATGCATCATTTCTTCACCACTGGAAACCTCTGGGGTCCACGGGGGGGTCAGCGGGGCCACGCCGGCCTTGCTCACCTCGGGGTCCCCGGGGCCTGACACCCCCATGCTTCAGCTGGGTCTCCTGTGCTTCCATTTGTGTGCAGCGCAGATGACAGTATCTGTCTAATACCGGACAATAAGAGGGCGACAGGGAGTGACAGCACCGCGGGGTCGTTGGCCATGCGTCCTGAAGATGCTCCGCGGAGCCCAGGGGGCAGCAAGGGAGCCCCAGCTGGGCACGGCCTCTGCCGCGCCTCTCAGGAAGCAGCTGGGCTAGAGCCCTTCATCCCAGAGGGAAACCTGGGGGCATCGCCACTGCACAGGGAAGGCAGGGGGCTCAGGGAGGTTTGGGGACTGACGCAAAGGGTGGATGCGCTCCCAGCCCTGTGGCCCCAGGAGCTCAGATGGGCCACGGCCAAAGCCAGGCGTGGGCGCTCAGGTGGCCCGTGGCTGGGTTTTCTCATGGCTCCTCCTCCCCCGGGCTCACCGTGTAGGCTGAGCCCAGGGCACCCCCACCAGCATGAGCTGTCACCTGGTTAGACTCTACAGCACCAGCACCCCCAGGCTCCCCGAGGCCAGGGCAGACACCCGTCGGCTCTCATACCAATCTGAGGCCCGGGGGACTCCACCGGAGAGCGGCTTCTCCTCTCCCATCAAGGCTCAGGTCACCACTCGGCGGATCATTCAGGCTGAAGCCAGAATCTCCCCCTAAATGTCCCACTAATTCAGACCAGGCCCGAGCTGCTGAACTCTATCTGGGGAGCCTCAAGGAGTCACGGATGCAATGCATCAAATGAGGAGCACGTTTGCACTGCTTGGCCCCAAACAGACAAATGGAATTCTAGACTCTCTGGGGTGGAAAAGATCTGAAAAGGCATTCTATCCAGCCATTCCGAGCTACCACCACCACCACTCAGGGCTCGGATCTCCCCACGTGACCAAGAAAAGTTAACACCGACGCTCAGCCTCTTACACACCTCCAGGGATGGAGGGCTCACTACATGGCAGAGCACCCGGCTTCTACCATCAATGGGTGAAACATGTATCTCCCCTTGCAGTCCTCAGCACTGCCCTCGGGCCACACAGAATGTGCACGTCCCCTGTTCCTAGCCACAGAGCTCCCGGGTCCCAAGGTCCCCTAGGTGACAAGGCCTGGTTCCTACTGTGGCCTCGCTCTGCATCCTGGGAGTACCCCCAGGCATGATCTAATTGCCCTCAACCTTTGAGCAACTTCAAGGTACCCGGAGGAGTATGTGAGCTGCGTCTCAGTGGGGCGGTGCGCCTGACCCAGCCCTGACCCTGACCCAGCTATGGCACGCGGCACACCAGAGCTGCTCTCAGGAATGTGCCTTCCAGGAGTGGGAGATTTACCCACAGGGGCTGGGTTAAGCCTCGCGACGAACCTAGGAGTGAGTCCTACTCTTCCCAGCGCACAGGAGAGGAAACCGAGGCTCAGAGAGGGACAGTGATTTGCCCAAAGCCACACAGCCAAGGGTGACAGACCCACTTCTGCCAACTCTGAACCGAAGGGTGGGCTGAGCCTGTGTTCCCACGCCCAGCAGACCCCAAGTTCCCACTGTAGCAGCTGCCTCCGTGCCCTGACTGCCAACTGCTGGTCCCTTTGCCTGGGAACTCTCTCTGGCTGCCCGACGTTTCTCTGCCCATGTGCAGCCAGAAGTGCCAGGGAATCCGTCATGTCCCCCGCCCCCCCCGGAGCAGCCCTCAAGCCAGACTGGGTCCGACGGGACCCAGCCCAGGTGCCCACACGGAGGCCTGTCCGATGGCACAGCACTTGCCGGTTCCCCCACCAACCCCTCCGCACGCTTCCCAGGAACCCTTCCCAGTAAGGACCGGTCGATCGGTCTCTGTCTCAGCATCTGCTGGACCCAAACCAAGACGTCAGAGGTCTAAGACTGAAGACTCTAGGATACCCGAAAAGACACCTTCGTAATTTAAACCTTGCGGCTGTTCTTGTTTGCTTTTTGTGTGTTTACACTCTGATACTTCACATTGAGGCGTTGGGGTCTCACTCGACTTCTGAAAATGAAAAGAAATATATCAAAAAGGAGTTTGGGGGTAAAGTTGGCGTGCAGGTGCTGGATGTCACTGGTTCCAAGACAGCTCCTCAAGTTCACCTTAACAGTGATCATGAAATGACAAGAGCAGAGAAAATAACCCCACGCTGGTAGCATTGGTGTCTTACTATGCAAATATCAGGTCCAGAATATGCCCTGGTTCTGGGCTATGGCTCTTCCAACTAGGACTAGACAGACAAGGGCCTGGGACATGGCCCTGCTTCTAGAAGCTCCAGGACCCAGCGTTGGAGAATGAATGGGAGCCCCGGTGGGAACAGGTGGAACCCACATGCCATAGACACACTCACGGGGTCCCCCAGATTCCAGATTCCACGCCTCGCTCAGCTGGCACCAGCTGGGGACTCCGGCAGGCCACCTGGCCTCCCCAAGGCTCAGTTTCCTTCTAGGTTTGCCATGAGGTTGAGACATAGCCTTACAGCATACGGCATCCAAATGGGGAGAAGACCCAAGAAAGCCCCAGAGGAGAGCAAAAGTGGGTTGCGCAACTGAGAGTGGGTCGGAAGCTTCTGGAGCCCCAGAGGGGCTCCCTGTCTGCAGAGAAGGGCTGGAACAGATCAGAAAAGTGATTCCGCACAGAGCAGCTCTCTGACGGACCTTGTGCAGCGGACAGAGCTGACGGGCCGGGAGCTGCTGAGTTCCACGGTCATTCATTCGTTTCCTGGGCTGGCCGCCCTCCCCAGCTCCCCTACTAAGCACCTACTATGCTCCAGGCACCATGCCCACGGAGCACAGCCCCGTTCCCTCAGCTGACACTTCCCTGGGAGCATCTGCCAGAAAGGATTAAGAATTTGCTGGAGGAAGCCCTGGCTTTGTTTGGGAACTTTACCCCAGCTGAGGAGAAGCAAAAGTAGGAAAGAATGACCAATTATTCGCTGTGTTGTCTGCAGATGAAAGGCCTTTTCTGTGGCGCTTCCCCATCTCCTGTTTGGGCTGTCAGCAGCAATTTGATGAGGAATGTTGCTTGGCCTGACCTGTTTTTTCAAGACGGTAACCTATATTGTGTATCATCTCAGCCCAGGAGATAATCAGCCCGCATCCTGCCTCGCACAGTCCCCGCCAGTTGAACTTCAACTTCTAAAACCAGGAAAATTGATTGGAAAAAATTGCAGGGAAATCTCCCACTAATGATATTTTGAGTTCAGGAGCGGGGGTGCTGGGGGGAGTTAAAGTGGCTTTAATCTGATTCTCCCGACATGGATTTCAGCGCTGAATGGTCAATTGTTACTAAATTCTAATTGGTTCTGGGTCACTCCCTTTGAAATACTGGCTGCGTTCTGTTCATTTTTTCAATTAAATCTTAACAATTCACATCTGACAAAACTCAAAAATCTTGTCAAAAATTGTTCAGATTTGTGTAGTGAGAACGAGCAAGAAGGAAGATGGAGCTGGGGCCAGAGGAAACTTTTATACCGAGGAACAATTTAAGGGCTAATTATGAGAATGCTGATTTTATTGTTTCCAGACTCACCTCCTTATACTGCATAAAATGAGTCTTTCTCATCAACTTACAAAAATTACTTTGGAGGAAACCGTAAACGACCACAAATGCCTTTGCCTAAGCGATGATTGTTCTCTGGATTTAGAAATTCAGGCCCTTTTCACATTTCATTTCTCCTTGTGAGAAAGTTTTATTTGATTTCCCAAGGTAACACAGGAGTCAGCTTCAAGTAGGAAAACACAGGGGCTTTGTAGCAAGCAGACTCGGGTTCAAAGCTGGCTCAGCCTCGCTGAAACCTGGGTCATCATTTCCCGCAGAGGACCTCACCTCTCTGAGCCTCGGTTTTCCCATTTGTAAAGTGGGAGCAATGTTTTCTAGATATGTGGTTATACGTGAGTGTTGCCTGATGCCAGGAAGGTGCTGCAAAGCCAGAAGCCACTGTCCCTGTCGTTGGAATTGCAGAATACTTACGGCTTCGTCCCAGCCCCACTTTTCATGTAGAGAGATGCAGACCAGAGAGGGTCAACAACTTTCCCAAAGTCACACAGCCAGTTTGTTCGGGAGCCAGAGAGAGAAGTCAAAGCTTTTCTCGAAGTTTCTTCTAGAGGGTAACATTTCAGAACATGTGTACAGCTGTCTGGAGCCCACGACTGAATGCTATCACCTGGCTTCTCGAAGCGTGATCGGGCCCTGCACCAGAGCACGGGAGTCACCCGGGAGCTTGTCAAGAGTGAACGCGGGGCTTCCCTGGTGGCGCAGCGGTTGAGGGTCCGCCTGCCGATGCAGGGGACGCGGGTTCGAGCCCCGGCCTGGGAAGATCCCACGTGCCGTGGAGCAGCTGGGCCCGTGAGCCGTGGCCGCTGAGCCCGCGCGTCCGGTGCCTGTGCTCTGCAACGGGAGAGGCCACAACGGTGAGAGGCCCGCGTAACACACACACACACACACACACACACACACACACACACACACACACACACACACACACACACACAAAGAATGAATGCAGAGTCTCGGATCCCATCCCAGGCCTGCTGAGTCGGAATCTGCGTTTGAACAAGATCCCAGCTGGTTCCAGGGCACAGAAGAGGTGAGAAGTGCTGGCTGATGGCATCTCATCGGACTCTGGTGGCCTGAGAATGAGAGCCCATCCAGTCGGGGGGGGAGGGATAAACTAAGAGCTTGAGATTAACATACATACTCTACTGTATATAAAAAGATAACCAAAAAGGACCTACTGTACAGCACAGGGAACTCTACTCAATATTCTGCAATAACCTGGATGGGAAATGAATCTGAAAGAGAATGAATATATATATATATATATAAAACTGAATCACTTTGCTTGCACGCCTGAAACCAATACAACATTGTAAATCAACTATGCTCCAAAACAGTTTTTTAAAAAAGAGCCCGGCCAGCTCTGAGAACGCCTGGGCCCCCTCACCGGGGCCTAAGCCTCGTGCAGGAGAGCCAGGAGGCCCTCCCCAGAGAGGACGGGGAAGGGACGCCGGGCGCTGCAGGAGGGGAGGGGCTCCGGGGACACAGCCAGGTGGGGACCCGCTTCTCACTCCCCCGTGCTCCCTGCCAGTCAGCCGGGCCTGTGCCACCCTCTCTGGCTGCTGCTTCCAGCCCCCTCTGTAACCCATGCCAGCTCCGTCACCCGTACTCCGGGGGCCCTGCCTGCCCCATCCCCTGGCCCTAGCCCTTCCAGGTTGGTGGCCAACTGACCCTCTTCAGGGTCTGCATCTCTTTGCCTGAGGGGTGGCGAGGGAATCAACCCCCCCCCCCACCTCCAGCGGCCCTGAGCCAATGCCTGGAGGGTTGGGGTCAGATACGGGCCCCGTGGGACGACTCCACAATGGCAGGATGGCTCCTTGCCCAGGGGGGAAACTGGCGTCCCCACATCCTCGCCTGCCTCCCTTCCGCACCCCCCCTGCTGGTGGGTCCTGCACCCCCAAATCAACCCTTTACACTCAGGTCCTGCCCGGGAGCCCAGCCTTTGGCCCCCGAGCCCTCCGAACTGGAGGGGGAGACAGGGCACTGCGGTAGGTGTGGGCGGCCTTTGGAGACTTAAGAACAGAGGACCCACCGGGGCTGTGGAGAGCGTCGGCCAGGCAGGTTTGGGTTTGGGGGTCTCTCTGGCTGTCACCGGTGGGGCTGGGGGCAGGCGTGGAGAGGACAAGGGGGAGGCAGGGAGAGGATGTGGGTGTCCGGGAAGAGTGGGCAGGCTGGAATTGGCAGGACGCGGAGAGGGGGTAGAGGAGGAAGGGCAGGAGGGGTGCCGAGGTTGACTCCGCAGGGTTCATCTAGCCTCCCGTCGTCGAGGCCACTTTCGAATTTCAACGTCATCAGGGACTTGCAAATTAAAACAATGCTGAGACGCCACTGCACACCTACGAGAATGCCTAAAATTCCAAACACTGACAGCGCCAAATGCCGGCGAGCAACAGGGGCTCTCCGTGACGGGGGGAAGGCAGCACGGCGCAGCCGCTTGGGAGGACAGTTCAGTGGTTTCTTACAAAACTAAGCACGCCCTTACCATATGGCCCAGCGACGGCACTCCTTGGTATTTCCCCAAACGAACCGAAGCACGCTGAAACCTACTCACAAATGTTCAGCAGCTTTATTTGCAATCATCCGCCACAAGCTGGAAGCAACCAAGATGCTGTTTCGGGGGTGAATATGGGAAAATAAACTGTGGCCCCTCCAGACGATGGAATATTCTTCAGTGCTGAAGAGAAATGAGCTCTCAAGCCATGAAAAGCCATGGAGGAACCTTCGATGCATATCACTAAGTGAAAGAGGCCGATCTCAAATGGCTACAGACTGTATGATTCCGACTATGTGACATTCTGGAAAAGACACAACTCATAGAGACAGTAGAAAGATCCGTGGTTGCCAGGGATCTGGGAGGAAAGGATGAAGAGGCGGAGCACAGAGAATTTTTAGGACCATGAAATGACTCTGTGTGATCCTCTAATGGTGGATACATGTCATTGTACATCCGTCCAAACCCACAGAACGTAGGACACCGGGTGAACCCTCGTGGAAACCATGACCATATTGGCTCATCAATGGTAACAGTGTATCCCACCAGCACCAGAGGTTAACAACGGGGGGATGCGTGGGAAGCCAGGAGGGAACTCGGCACCTCCTGCTCAGCTGTTCTGTAAACCTGAAACTGCGCTAAAAATAAGGTCTTAATTAATTAAAAAAAAAAGAAAACAGAAATCCTCTGTTGGTTGCCCCAGAGCTGCTGCCTGAGGAGGCTGGATGGGGTTGAGGCCCAGCTAGCTCACTGCTGAGGGCGAGCTTTGCTTGGGAGCCGACGCTGCTCAGGGAGCCCGGAGGAGTCCCGCCCTGCCAGGGGTCGGGGTGCGGAGCTGGGAAGGGAGGGGGACGCGAGGCCCGGGGCCCCCCGAGGAAGAAGGGGAGGTCAGTGAAACAGGCCACTGGGCTCTCCCTGATGGGAACAGGGAAGGTGAGGTGATGAGGCCCCAGAGACAAGCAGGGGCGGAGCTGGAAGGCTTCCTGGAGGAGGGGTGCTTTGACTGAGACTTGAGGGCCAGTGAGGAGGCTCCGTTCCCTCAGGTCAGTCCCACCCAAGTCTAGCACACCTGTGCCTCCACCCACCGGGCTTAGGACCCGCCCTCCCACCCTGGCACCCCCACCCCCCACCCCGCTCCCTCTCAAGCCACTCCACACAATCGCCCCCCCGGGCTGTTGTACAGCACAAACCTTTCTGGCGCTTCCTGTTGCCCTCAGGAGAAAGCCCAGTGCCTGGCTTGCCTTCCAGCCCTAGAGACCAGCCCTGCGGCCACCACCCCCGTCTTCCCCGGGAGGACCCCGCCAGGTGAGTGACGGCTGGATGAAGACTCAAGAACCGCCCCAGGTGGGCTGGGACCTGCCAATCGGAGCCCGCTAACAACGGGACTGAGCTGCCCCGGGTGGCAGGTCCTGCTCCAGGACGCTTCAGGACATGGGTCCCTCTCATCCCTGGCAGAGATGCAAGGGAGGCAGTTGAGCTCCCCCCGCCCCCCGATCCTACAGGGGAGGGGACCAAGGTCTTTACCAAGGTCCTGCCTGACCTAGTGCTTCATGGGGAGAGGGGCTTAAATCTCCAGAGCTCAGCCCACTCGTGAGAAGAGGGGTTTTCTCCCAGGTGAACAGACAAACTCCCAGGACCTAGGCCTCTGGTGACCACGACCTTTGCCTACCCTGGGTCGTGGCCAGGTGGGCCCAGAGCCATCTTTTCTCAGTCCTGGGAAGTGGGCGGGGGCAACAGAGAGGGGCTGTGCACAGCTGGGCACGGCTGGGCTGCCCTGGGAGAGGAGGCATCTCTGGAGCACTTGGCCTTGACCCTGGGAGCTGAAGGCCACCTCTGCAGCGGCTGCAGCACTCTGCTAACCCATTATTGAGCACCTTGGCTGGCCAGCGGGCAATCAGCGCGGCGGCCTCCATCCTGACAGCTAATTGCACTCTTTGATGGGGTTGGTGCGGTCCTCCCCCGCCCTCCCCTCATCCAGGATGGCTTCACGGCTGAGAGCCAGGCCTCCAACCTCCCTCTCTCAGGGTTCTCTGGAGCATTTCTTCCTGGGGCCCACAGTCTAGGGACCACTGGGCCAGCCCTCAGCTTTGGCCAGGATTTGACTCCAGTTGCCCCTTCCCCACTTCGACTCTGACACCTGTCCTCCATTCACACCTCTGTGAGACGGGTGGGGGGACTTGGCTAAAATCAAAGGCAGAGGCCAGCAGGCCTGAGTCAAGGTTCCACAAGGCTCTGGGCAGGGCAAGTGACCGTGACTCTCCCAGCTTCAGTACGTTTGCAGGGCAGTTGGATAATTGAATAGGTGGCAGATGTGAAGCACAGAGTTCCAGGCATGGCCCCAAGTGAGGAGCTCGGCAGACTGTCCCAGAGACATGACAATGATGGTGATGATGATGATGATGGTGATGGTGATGATGATGGTGATGGTGGTGATGATGGCGATGCTCATGGTGATGATGATGGTGATGATGGTGATGATGATGATGGTGATGGTGGTGATGATGGCGATGTTCATGGTGATGATGATGGTGATGATGGTGATGATGGTGATGGTGATGATGGTGATGATGGTGATGATGGTGATGGTGATGGTGATGGTGATGATGGTGGTGATGGTGGTGATGATGATGATGATGATGATGATGATGGTGATGATGGTGATGATGGTGATGATGGTGATGATGGTGATGATGGTGATGATGGTGATTGTGGTGATGATGGCGATGCTCATGGTGATGATGATGGTGGTGATGGTGATGATGATGATGGTGATGGTGATGATGATGGTGATGGTGGTGATGATGGCGATGCTCATGGTGATGATGATGGTGATGATGGTGATGATGGTGATGGTGATGATGGTGATGATGGTGATGATGGTGATGGTGATGGTGATGGTGATGATGGTGGTGATGGTGGTGATGATGATGATGATGATGATGATGATGGTGATGATGGTGATGATGGTGATGATGGTGATGATGGTGATGATGGTGATGATGGTGATTGTGGTGATGATGGCGATGCTCATGGTGATGATGATGGTGGTGATGGTGATGATGATGATGGTGATGGTGATGATGATGGTGATGGTGATGGTGATGGTGATGATGGTGATGATGGTGATGATGGTGATGATGGTGGTGATGATGGTGATGGTGGTGAAGGTGATGATAGTGATGGTGATGGTGATGACAGTAATGTTAATCATGATGGCGATGACGGTGATGATGGTGATGGAGATGATCGTGATGGTGACGATGATGGTGTTCTAATGACCGTGGTGGTGGTGATGCAAACGAGGATGAGGATGAAGATGGAGGTGGGGGTAATGGTGGCAGTGACGGTGAGCATGAAGGTGATGATGGGAGGATGATAGTGATAGTAAGGGGGTGACGACGATGATGATCTCTCTCCCTCCATGGTGAAGGCTACAGTGCAGAGCCTCTACTAAGCAGTGATTAAAAGCCTGGGCTCTGGACCCACATGGCCTATTCAAATTCTGCCTCTGTCATGTAGTGGCCTCATGACTTTGAACCTCTTTCTTGATGTGTCTGTGCCTCTATTTCCCCAACCATAACCAGGGAACAATGGCAGTCCTAACCTCACTGGATGGTGTGAGGCTTGATTCAATAAATACATTATAGTGGCACATGGCAGTTGCCATTGTTTTTTATTATCTGAGATTTAAGAATCTCCTCAATAACTGAATCAGAGTTTAAAGATTTTTGCTACACAAGATTCCATCAAGGAAGTAAAAAGACAACAAAAAGAATGGGAGAAAATATTTGCAATGCATATATATGCCAAGAGGCATGTACCCAGAATATATAAAGAGCTCTTGCAATTCAAGAATAAAAAACACAGGTAACCCAAATAAAAAATAGCCAAAGGATGCAAACAGACGTTTCTCCAAAGAAGATATGCAAACTCAACAGATACATACAAAGATGTTCTATATCATTAGTCATCAGGGAAATGCAAATCAAAACCAAAATGAGGTACCACTTCACACCCACTAGGACAACTAGAATCAAAAAGACAAATAATAATAAGTGTCAGTGGGGATGTAGAGAAATTGGAACCCTCATGCATTGCTGAAAGTAAAGTGATGCAGCCATTCTGAACAAGCCTAGCAGTTCCTCAAAAACGTAAGAGCTGCCATATGACACAGCAATCCACCTCTTACATATGTACCCAGGAGAACTGAAAACATACATCCACACAAAAGTTTATATACAAGTGTTCATAGCAGCAATATTCATAATAGCCAAAAAGTGGAAAGTACCCAAATGCCCGTACATTGATGGCTGGACACACAAAATTGTATATCCAGACAACAGAATATTATTTGGCCATAAAAAGGAATGAAGTTCTGATCCTTGCTACAACATGAATGAATTTTGAAAACATTATGCTAGGTGACAGAAACCAGACACAAAAGGCTACATATTGTATGATTCCATGTATACCAAATGTCCAGAGTAAGCAAATTTATAGAGGTAGAAATAGATTAGTGGCTTCGGGAGGCTGGTGGGGGAAGGGAATGGAGTGCCAGGTTTCTTTTAGGGGTAATAAAAGGGTTCTGAAATTAGATAGTGATGATGGTTACCTAATTCTAAATACACTAAAAGTCACTGAATTGTGTGCTTTAAAATGGGGGAATTTTATGATATGTGCATTATAACTAAATAAAGCTGTTAGTTAAAAAGAATCCCCGAATAAATCTTGACAGATCGAGTGATAAGAATTTTTCCCAAGTGGGAAATGTGGGGTCAGTGTGATTCTGTGCTGCTAAAGGGGCTCCTTAGCCTTGACCCCTAGGGCTGGTTGGCTCTGTAGCACTCTCTGCACTGCCTGATGGTCCTGGGCTGGACGTCCACTGCAGCGTTTCCTTCCAGGGCTCTGATGCCAGGGACAGACAGGCACAGCAGGTGGGCGGGGATTGGAGACGAATGTCCTTCTGTGGTGGAGACCCCAACCCCACAGACCCCAGCCCCAATTCCCTCCTCTGGGAATCTTCAGGAACATCCCCTAGGCGACAGCAAGTCCTGCTTAGCAGGGAAAAAGCATTTGGAAAGTTCCATCTATCAGGTTTTTCTTCTCCCTAGCCTCCACCTCACCTCTTCCATCATCTGCTGGAGGTGCTACAGGTCCCAAATTGAACAGTCTTCCTCTCCCCCTCCCCTCCTCGAACCCCTGCCTCTCCCTGTGTTCTCTGCTCCCCACAGATGAATGGTTGAGCCTCCCTGTACGGTTGTGCAGGTTGTGCACTGCTCAAAAGTTCCTGGCCGAGGGGGTGGGTCGAGGCTGACATCGAGCTCGCTCTCTGCTCACCAACCGGAGCAGCCCAGAACCGCTTCTGCCCAGAGAGCAAGCCTTTTCATAATTCTCACGAGAGCGCTGTACCCACCACCTGCCGCCCAGGAGGGAGGGAGAGGGAAGGAGGGAGGGGGATGTGAACCTTTTTAATGGCTCAGAAGCAGTGCTCACCAACATTCTGACATGTGCCCAGTGGAGCAACTGGAAAGGGATGGATTGTATTCATCGTAACGTCATAGCAGGCTGTGACACAGAGATAACGAACAGAATCTCAAGCGGATTAGCACAGCTAAGGTTTATTTCTCGCTCACGCCGCATATCCCGTGTGGGGACGCTGCTCCCCGTGGCCGCCTGGGGACCCGGGCTGGTGGAGGCTCCACCACATTCGTAGCTGCACCGTCCGGCACCGGCAGCTTCCTCAGCCTCCAAAGCAAAGGGAAGAGAGATCACAGCGTCTTCCGGTTTTCCACTGCTCCCTTCTGTTCGCTTTGTACTGGTCAGCACCAGTCACCCGCTGCCCCACTGCATGGCTGAGAGGTGCAATCTTCTATGTGCCCGCGGCAGAGAAAAACCAGATCTGGGGGGCGGGGGGCACTTGTCCTGTCTACGCAGGGTGTCAGCTGATCCTGGGTGCCCCGCTGAGCTGCCACAGCGGCTCAAAAGCGAACCCTGGCTCACAGAAGAGTGGTTCTCAAGCAACAGGGCACCCCGGAGTCCCCTGGGAACTTATCAACATGCAGGTTCCCAGGCCGGGGAGTCCAGGTTTAACAAACTTCCGGGGATCCCAGTGCGGGGTCCCCCGGGCAGCACTGACCCGCGCGGGGTGAGGTGTACACTGCGACATCAGGCGTCCCAGGCGGGCCTCTCACGCTCCTCTGCTGGCACCGCACGCGCCACACCGGGATCCGGCCACGCGCAGAGCTCCCTCTGGACCCCTGACATCCCCGCTCGTGTGTCGGAAATCCCTTTCGCTCCCCTCACCCTGTTCTTTGTAGGTCTACCCCTTGGGCTCAGTTCAGATGTCACCTCCTAAAGGCGGTCTTCCCTGAGCCTCTGGCTGGGGCTTCCGACCCTTCCCCTGAGCTTCAGCATATTGCATCCCAGCTCTTCTCTTTAGCCCATGTTTTAATAACTAGGCTCTGCCAGGTGCCTGCCACGGGCAGGGCACAGCTAGGGGGCTACCGTGTGCCAAAGTGACGTGGAGACGCGGGGATAAATATGCCTCCGTTCCTGCCTCAAAGCACCAGGCCCACGGTTCTCGGTGTGCTGGCAAAATGGGCCTCCCCTGCCTCCCCTATAGCCACGAACCTCACGCCACATCACAGGCTCTGAGAGGTGCTGCAATGAAAACAAAAGCCGCTGAGTTCCATTTGACCAGACGTCTCCATCTGACCACAGCATCCGTGACTTGAGAACCGCCTGTTCACACCACGAAGAATAAGATGCCCCGGGAACGTGGTTTGGGAAACGCTGTCCCAGGTGAAGCCACAGGTAGCAGCTGCGCCTCTAAAAGAACGCAGCCAGCGGACCGGAAAGCGCCAAGCCACGCTCTCGGGAGGTGCCGTTCTGAGAGCCAAGGCGGGGTTGCTGGCCAGCGACCAGGGCTCCGGGGTTACAGACATGGCCCCTGAGGCTCCCGAGGTGCTGTCAGCACCTGGATTCGAACTGGGGACCGTGGGGCTCACGCCGTCTCTACCCGCGCCTTTACCACGACCTGTCCACAGTCGGTGCTCCGCAGATGTTTTCTGGATACAAGAATAAAGAAAACAGGATTCAGGAACAGGAGACAGGCGCACGGGGATGGGAAGGCTTCAGGGGAGGGTGGAACGGCTGTGGAGGGGACTTGAGCTGAGAGGGAGGGAGTCTGGGCTGGGAATGAGGGTCCCCGAAGTCACAGGGATCTATCGTGCAGCCCAGGGAAAGAGAGTCAGTACCTCGTGATAACTTTAAATGGGGTATAATCTATCGAAGTACAGAGTCACCTTGTTGTACACCTGACACTAATATAATATTGTCATACTTCAGTTAAAAGAAAGAAAGAAAGGGTTCCTGCAACCCAGGATTTATGGTACCTGGAGCAGGTACACCCACGTGGTCCAGCAGTGCAGCCACGAACCACGGGTGACACAGCAGACGTGGCTAGTGGCAAATGAGGAACTGAATTTTAAACCTCGAAACCGATACTTGACTCGGCTTTTAGACATTAGTGTGTCATTAGTGTGTTTGGAAAAACTCGGGTGTGAGAATCTGCTTTTTCACTTGTAAGTTTCATGACCTCTACAGAGAGATCAACTATTTCCAATGAAAATTCGGCATTGGAATTGAGATGTACCACATTTACACATCGTATTTCAAAGATGGTACCAAAAATGTAAACCGTCTCCAATTTTGATGCTGATCACATGCTGAAATGATAATAATCTTGAACATATTGGATTAAATTATTATTTAACTATTTGCGCCTGCTTCTTTTTACTTCCTTAATGTGGCTACCATTGAATAGAAAATCTCAATCACGTACGTGGCCTCGTTATATTTTCTGTTGGACGGCGTTGCCTTAAAGCCTGTGATACTTTAATGAAATGGGAATAAAGAGTTTGTAGAGAAGTTCTACGATTCTTTCTGGCATATTTGGAGGGAGTCCTTGGAATGCCCTAGTTCAGTGCCTTTGTTTTACAAATGAGTAAACACAGGCCCAGAGCGGGCAAGTCGTTTTCCTGGGGTCACACAGCATGTTGTGGATGGAGCCAGGCCCGGAACTTAGCACTTGCTCCAGACAGGCTTGGAGGAGTCAACCGCTCTGGGACAAACCGAGACTGGGCTCCACACACACCCCACGGGGACTCAGGTCTGCAGGCCACAAGAACCAAGCAAGACAAGGGTGACATCTGACCCCGGCAGCGAGGAGACATCATTAGGGCTTTTCCCAGCCGTGCAGACCCAGCCCAGTCCTCACCACTCGGCCATCTGGCACGTGGCCCAACCTTCCTGGTAAAGCAGCAGGAGACCTCTAACTACAAAGAGAAAAATGTTCCCCTCTGCTAAAAAGAGCTCTACCAAGCCCAGGGTCTCCTGAGCAGCTCACGTTACATACACCAGGATAGACATTCCTTTTCTCCCAGGAGAGCAGTCTGCGGGCCGGGGTGGGGGCGGGGGGCTGTGCCTGGAGGCAGGTGCCCTGACCTGGGGAGTCACCAGGGGCAGTTCCCCTCCTCCCTCTTCCTGACGCCCAATCTGAGTACTTCAGAGCCTCGATTTTCCTGCATCTGAAGGCTAGATCGTGTCCCCCAGATCCATACGGTGGAGTCCTAACCCCCAGGCCTTCAGAATGTGACCTGAAAACGCCTTTCCAGAGGTGATCAGGTTAAAATGAGGTCATTAGGGTGGACCCTGAACCGATAGGACGGTGTCCTGATAAGAAGGGGAGACCGGGGCGTGGAGGGAGAATGATGTGGAGACACAGGGAGAAGACGGCCACGTGGCAGGAGCCGAGGATGCAACAGACACCGTGAGCTCCGGGGCGGGCAGCGTTCTCTCCTGGGGCCTCGTAAGGGTGCAGGACCTGCCCAACACGTCGATTTCAGACTTCCGGCCCCAGAGCCGTGAGATGAGAAGTGGGGGCTCTTACAGCAGCTGTGTCCCATGGTCCACCCCGAGCCCCCAGCTCAACCCTCCCCAGACCCATGTCTGCCCCCCCATGTTTTTCTCCAGCACCCCAGCCCCTGCCACCTCTTCCCTCCAAGCCCCACCCTGCTGGCCGTGGCAGGACGAATAGGGGACCCGGGAGGGGCTCCGAGGGCGAGCACCCCGTTTTCTAGAGGCTGTGTCGGGCGCGGATCCAGCTTAGTCACCCTGTGTGGTCTGCGGCTCGTCACTTGACCCCGCGGCATCTCCACGCGTCAGACAGGCATCCTCGACCCTTGCCTTCTGCCACGTGGGTCCAGTGGGGGGACACACCGTGCGTGACACAGGGGGTGGCCCCTGGGTATGAGCCCACTCCGGGTCTCTCTGGGCCTCCGCCCACGTCGCCGTCACTCCAGTCTCCCACACCCCACCCACGCTCCAGAGACGGCACTGGGAAGGTCCCCCGGGGCCTGGCGCCCACTGGGCGGGCAGCCAGAGTGCTGAATGCGTGAGCGAGTGAAGTAGCGCAGGCGGCGCTGGCTGAGTGAGCGGCTTGAAGGGCGCCCACCCCGTTTGCAGAGGGCACGCGGCCCCTCGGAGCACGTGCTACCCTGGGGGCGGCAGGCGGGGTTTCGGAGGGAGGAGCCCCAAGCCCAAGCACTGGCCCCCGGACCTCACACTGAGCCCACCCCCCCCCACACCTGCGGGGAGCCCCGGACACCCCCCGGGGTGCTCAGCTCTGCCCTCTGAACACTCCCTGTGCCGCCTTGAGACGGAGCCTGGGTCTGAGGGCCTGCCAGCTCGCGGAAGTGTTTCACCTCCTGGACCCCGGTCTTCTGCATCCAGCCGGACCTGCTGACACATCCGTCACAGCCCTTCAAGGGCGGAGAGGTTCAAACCCCGCACGGCCCCCTCCCCGACCACGCCCCTTAGAATGAAGCCCCGCCTCCTAGGCAGGGGTCAAGGCCCCGTTTTCCTGCAGGCCACTGCACCCGGTCACGGTCACGCCTGCTGCACTCAAGCACCACCCGTGCCCCGCCCTCATTCACCTCGACCGCTCCCCAGCTAACGCCCACCTTCACTCAAACCATCACCTCCATCTGGAACATTCTCCCGGCTATTTGCCCCCCACCTCCATTCTGGGTGATCCACACCCACCCTCCGCGCTGGCGCCACCTCCTCAGAAGCTCCCCGCCCCTGCCCGGCGTCTACACCTGCCACCACTCTTACGGGCACGTGGCACCGTCTCTCCTGCTGGACTGAGGCTCCCGAGAGCCGGGTGCCGAGGTGCCTGCGGGGCCCCTGCACGTGGCGGATGCCCAGGAAGGAGCATCACCCGGGGAGGGGGCTGGTTGCAGCCTCTGGGCTCATCCGCCCCCTCAGCAGGACCGGGAGCCCTCGAATCCACCGCTGGCACCCGGTGCCCAGGGCAGGGCCCCACGGCGGGCACTCTGGACCTCTGCAAGTCTGCAGATGCAGAAACTGGGGGTAGGGACAGCTCGGCCACCTGCCCAGGGGACACCGTCACTGAGCAGGGAGACAGGACCCACAGGTCTCTGCGCCAAGCCTGTGCGCCCCCATCACAGTGTGGCAAGGACGGGCAGGATCGGAAGAGGGTTTGGGTCTTTAGGGCGGAATGAGAGACCTGTGAATGGCAGGGATCGCGTCCCCACCCGCAGAGCCCCTGCCCCAGGAAGCACGGCGCTCCAGCAGTGGGTGCCCTCCGTCCCGTCTGTGACTCACCTGCCAGCACATCTGTGTCTGGTTGGCCCCAATTCCTGGGAATCCACACGAAAGCTGCTAGCTCTCTAGCCAGTCTTCCAGAGGCAGCACCAGACCACCCACTGCCCACACGGGCCCCGGCCCTACCCTCACATCCCCCAGCCTCAGATTCAGGCTTGGGAGAGACACCACCCCGCCCCCCCGCCAAGTGCCAGGCCAGTGGGTTTGATCACAAGCTGGCAAGCCCTCAAACCCAGGCTCCATCTCAAGGTGGCACAAACAGGACACCTGGTCTCTGAAGTCCTTGGGGACAGACAGGGTCTTTAAACGGGGCTGGTCCCCAGGCACTGGGAGGGTGTGACTCACAGCCGCTGTGGGAGCTCTCTCAGGCTGTGGGCAAGGAGCGTGGAAGTTTTGACCCTGGGTTCACAGGCAACCGCTTGTGTTATTTTGGGTAACAGGCTTTGGGTTAAGCCAACTGAGTGGTGATTTGTAATAAAAATAACAGATGGGCTCACCCAGTGGGGCAGGCGTCCAACCTACATGGTTCAGGGGAGGAGGGGAACTGGCCAGGATGCTGGAGAGCCAGGCCTGTGTCTGAGCGTTTGCTCTCTTGTGCTTTGCCAAGGAGCAGCAGAGACAACGTTTCTACCGTTTCCCGTGCACCTGCTACGCCCCAGGGGTGGGGAGGTGTTTGCACAGCCTTACCTCCTGTGATCCCCTCAGCCCCCAGTGGAGCAAGAACTAAGGGAGAAAGTGGCAGCTCAGAGAGGTCAAGGGCTTTGGCCAAAGCCACACAGCAAGAGAGCAGGGGTGCCAGGATTCCTCCCGGTCTGTCTGACAATTGCCAGGCTCCCAGCCCTGTACCAGCCAGTCTCCAAGGAAGCCGTATTCCCCTTGGCACATGACTTTGCCTGGCCCGGGTGTAGGGGACAGGACACACCTCACCCCGCTGGCTGAGTTCAGTGGAGCTGCTGGCGGGGCAGTGACCGGGGAAGAACTGGGGAGATTGGTTCCAACCAAAGGTCTTTTAAAAGTCCTGGCCTTGTTGCTGATTTGTGGCCCTAGTTCACAGCTTTCTCTGGACGGGGCCTCCTAGTTGCCTCCCGATATCCATTCCCCATTCTGTTTTAGTAACAAAACTCTCTCTGGAAGATAGGGGTGGCCAAAGAGATGAAGGCAGAAGTCTGTGAAAGGGACCTCTGGGACATTCCTAAAAGAGGGGAGAAGGCCCCTTTGCCTATTGTCTTTGCCCTTCTATTTGAACGGAACAAAGACGTGAGGGCCAGAGCTTCAGCAGCTGTCTTGTGACCTGGAGGATGGAATGCATGTATTAGGATGGCAGATAAGAAAGGCAGGAGTCCTCGCATCCCCTGGTGCCTTCATGGATCACCACACAAGCCCCGGGCTGCCCACTTCCAGACTTGTTTTATGCTGCTGTGGCCAGTGTTCGGTCATCATCAGCCAAATGCAGATGCTGACCGGCCTAATTTAGAAAGGCCTCCTGTATTAGTTGGGATGTTGACTCAGTTACCTAAGTAGATACCAAGTCACAGTGGCCTACGTAAAAACAGGTTTTATCTCTCACACGAAAACGCAGGGGGTAAATGGTCCGGGGGGGTGGACAGCTCTGCTTTGCTCTAAGTGGCATGTCCTCACCAGACGTTTACAACCCCATCCCGAGCTGCCAGGGAGGCGAGAGAATGGTACAGAGTTCTGTCCAACTCCCTGCGAAGAGAAAGGTCTGGAGTTGCGGGTAGCACTGGGCAGCATCTTGTCGCGTGACCAAGCAAAGAGCAGCAGGTAGCTGGGAAATGTGGTCTCTAGCTGAGTGACCAGCAAAACCTGGTGAAAGGCAAAGGGGAGAATAAATACACCTCCCCTCACCCGGGATCAGGGGCAAACTTAAGAGCACGTTTAGTCTTTTTATCCTTTTATATTTTGCATTTGCACCTTGACTCGACCTGAGATAAACCCAGGTGTGTTTTGTGGCCTGTCTTGTGGCCCCTCCTTCCCTCCCGCCCTCTTCCACAGCCACCACCCAGATGATGGGGGAGAAACAGACCCCCGCACCCAAGCTGCCACCCCTCCCCACCATGGCCCTGCCTTTGGTGGCTCCTGGGGACCCGGATGGGACGGACACACATCCCTGCTGTCCAGGAGCTCACTGTCTGGTCGGTTTGCTGCCAGACAGCCTGAGAAGTGCTATAGCCCAGCCCTGTGGCGTGAGGACTGTCCTACTCCCCACAAAGGCAGGGCCCAAACCGGGGCCTGCACCTGGGCACCCCTGAGTAGATTGAAGAGGCCGGAGAGTCACAGAGGCTGCTCAAATCCATCTGCACAATTCTTATCATGCCAGTGAAAATACCAGCGCCGGGGATGTCCTTTTGTTTCTTTTTTTAAATTATTTTTTATTTTTTTTATTTTTTTTACATCTTTATTCGAGTATAACTGTTTTACAATAGTGTGTTAGTTTCTCCTTTGCAACAAAGTGAATCAGTTATACATATACATATGTTCCCATATCTCTTCCCTCTTGCGTCACCCTCCCTCCCACCCTCCCTATCCCACCCCTCTAGGTGGTCACAGAGCACAGAGGTGAACTCCCCGTGCTATGCGGCTGCTTCCCACTAGCCTTTTGTTTCTTTATGAGGAGGGAAGATGTCAAAATTCAGACGGAGGTCTGAATACTTGAGATGGTAAAGGCTAGGTGTTCCTTCACCCTCCAGCCTAGATGTTGCTGTGAAGGTCTTTCTTAGATGAGATTCACACTCGAATCAGCAGATTTTGAGGGACGCAGATTCCCTTCCACAGTGTGGGTCGGCTGCATCCAATCAGCTGAAGGCCTTAGGAGCAAAGACTTCGGGTCCCCGAGGTGGAAGGAAGTCTCCTTGAGACTGCGTCCTAGAAACCCTGCCTGAGGTTCCAGCCCGCCGTCCCGCAGGGTTTGGGCTCACGTGGCAATATCCACCCTCGTCTGGATCCGCAGCCCGCCAGCTGCCCTACAGAGCCCGCAGCTCTCAACCCTCACATCACAGGCGCCATCCTCTCTCTCTCTCTCCCCCTCTGTCTCTTACATATTTTGTTCTATGTATATGTCCTATATTTTTCTATATGTACATGTATACGTGCGTTTTTTCTGTCGGTTTCATTTCTCTGGAGAACCCTAGTACAATACCTGAGAACGATAGAAAGAAAACTATGTATCACTACCAAGTTCAAAACCATAGAGTATAAGGAAACAAAAATAATCCCAACACGATCCAGTGAACTTCAAAGGTTTTCTGTGATATAACCACAGTAAGAAATGCATTTTACATCCCGAAATAAATCTACAAATTGAGAAGTAGGAAAAACAATTTCAGTCAACAGTGCTGATCCTAATAGGTAAGAAGCACTGGATTCCTTTTTCACCTGGCACCTCTATTACGCACAGGACACACATATGCAGGGCGTTGGCACCCAGGTGACCACCCACCGTGAAGAGCTGGACAGGGCCCACGCCCCACCCCCTGGGCTCTCCCCGCTGCACCTGAGCTCCTTCACCCTGCGATTCAATACGGATGCATCTGCCAATCTCCCTTGGCTCGTTGCAGACCTGAAGAACCAGTATGATTAGATTTGCTCTACAGGTTTGGATTCAGCCCCCAGCTAGCTGGCCACACAGGCCTCGTCCACGCCACGTGGCTGATGTGAGGATTAAACCACAATCTCATTCACTATTTATCCAACAACTGTTGATTAAGAGCCCATCGGGGAGAGCCTCTGAGCTGTTTGCTCGGACGGCAGAGCCCCAGAGAGCTCACAGTCTCATGAAGGGGTCACATAAGAAACAGTAGTGACCGCAGAGACCGGGTCATGCTGCAGTGATGGGAGGGGTCACCTGGCCGAGTGGAGGGCGGGGATTTGGGGTGGGGCCGGGAGTGGAACGGGGCAGGGGGACCAGGATAGGCTCACTGCACGGTGAACCCCTGTTGACGGAGTCCCAGTGGAGATAAGGAATGTTTGCCTTCCCTGGCACTGAGTGCCCGGCACCTTCATTAAACAAGGTTTCCCAGGGAAACCAGTATCGAATTCACCTTCAGGGAACCAGCCCCAGCCAGGGGCCATATTTCCATAGGACCTTTCAAAATTCAGAGTCCGTGTTGGGCAAACCCATCTGCCCCTCGAAGGGTGTGAACCACAGTGGAAAGCGTCCCAGACGTCGCAGAGGCAGACTCAAAAGCCTTCGGGAATTGGGAATGCGCCCCGGGGAAGGATGCATCCAGCCCCTCCCAAAACACTCCTGTGGTGGAGGGGGTCTGGAGAATGTGCGAGGCCAGGAGAGAGGAGTAGCTGATTGGCCTGCAGAGCTGCAGAAAGCCTTGGGGATTGGTGGCCTCGGAAAGTGGGAGCCAGGCAGAACTAGAAACAGGAGGGTCTTGTTTAGAAGCCCCAGCCTGCGTCCCACCTTCCCCAGCCTCCCCACCTGATGGGATGGGGTCTGCGGGTGTTTACATCTTCCAGAGGGGACCGGCCTCTGCAAGGGAGTTTGGAGACAGATGAATGCCGGGTATAGAGAAAGCCAAGGGGAAACACTAGTATAAAAGAAAAAAAAACTGATCCCAGCTCACGTCCAGCTGTGAAGGGCATTTGTGGGTGGCAGCACTGTGAACCCGGGGTCCCCATGTCATCACAGTCGGCCAGAGGACAGCGTTTTGAGTACTTGATTGACTTGGGAGCATGACTTGTGAACAAGTAATTCTCCGTCTTCCAGACAGGAGGCCAAGGCACTTGATAGATTTCTTTTTAAAAACGAAGTCAAGAAATAGGCTAAGGGTGTCATTTAGAGATAGGAGCAGGTAGGAGCTGAAGGAGCTGGCAGGGTTGACAGCTGTGTCTTCTGGCGGGGGCTGGGGTGGGGAATCTCTCCTGGTTGATGTTTTTTATTCTCTTTGCAGAACTAGAGGACGTTTTCAGTTGTGTGCATGAATAATTGTGGCAAATTGAAAGAAGAAAAAGAAGAAGGGTACAGCGGTTCTCTCAATTCAAATCTTCTAGACATTTGCGTAAATTTTTTCCTTTCTTCATAGAGAAAAGATTCGGACGGTGGTACACGAGTGTGTACATTGGTTCCCAACTCATCGAGTTGTACTCTTAAGATTTGTACTTTTCTCCGTAGATAAATTTATCTTTATTTTTTTAAAAGGATGGGGGAGCGGGGAGTCCTCCCACAGTATACCTTGTTATACGTTCGAATTTTGTGCCATGCCAATGTATTGCCTCGTCGAAAAAATAAAACAATGAGGAAAACTCCAAACTATTGAAAACTCCAACTATCTCGGGGTAGTTAGTTGCATTTGTGGTGCCTTATTTTTTTTTTTCTTGCCTATATTTTCTGAATTTTCTACAAGAAACGAACAAGAAACCAAGAGCTTTTCCCCGTGCAATCAGACGTGGTCCAGCCGGGAGGCGTCGGGGCCGATTGCGCTGGGCGCCCGGGGCGCAGGGCTTGGGCCGCGGGGCCTTGCGGGCTCCGGGCTTTGCCCCGGAAGGTCGGGCCGTCGGGCATCGACCCCTCGCACACGCCGGGACCCTCCCCAGGAAGGAGGCCGAGGAGGGAGCGCAGGGCGAGGCGGTCCCCCGGGGCCTCCGGTTCACCGGGCCGAGCGCTTCCTCGGCTTTGCGCTCAGGCCCAGCTCCGTTCCCAAGTGACGGCCGACCTGGAGCCAGTCCCTGGGCCTCGGCCTCCCCGAGGGTAGAATGGGCAGCCGAGGCGCCGGAGGACCCTTCTGCGAGGGCGCGGGGCTTCCCAGTTTCTGGATCCTCGGCCCTGCCGAGGTCTGAGTCTGGAAGGTCGAGGATCTGACTCCGTAGGTCTCCGCTGCGCAAGGTCCCCGAGGGTCCCTCCGCCCAGCCAGCCCTCCCGCCCGTCCGCGGGGAGCGCGCTCCTCTAGTGGCGTCTAGGAGCGCAGGGTGGTGGACGCCGGTTGCCGGTTGCCGGAGCCGCGTCTCCACCGGCCAGGAAAGCGCTGGGCGGGCGCGCGCCGCAGAGGGGCCGGCGGCCGGCAGGAGCGGACGCAGAGGAGGGGCTGAGGACCGAGGGGCGGCTTTTAACGAAGAAAGTGAATCATCAGCGAAACCATTAGGACTAATGCGAGGCTCGCAAGCTTCGGGATCAATGCCGGGCCTCGGGGGTCGGGGCTGGGTGCTGGGGTGGGGACAGCCGGCCGACCGCCCCTTGGCCAAGCGAGGCTCAGCTCCCTGCCACGTGGGGAAATGGATTTTCGCGATTTAAGAAAACCCAAAGCAAAGTGAGCTAGGCCCGGATGTGCTGACGCTGCGGTTCCGGAGCAGGAGCCCCGAGAGCGGCTCCGGGAAGCGGGGGAGGCGAGAGGCCGAGGCTGGGGTGCAGAGAGCGGGGCGGGGGGGACCAGGGCGGCTGGCAGTGAACTCCGGCAGAACGAACCGGGCCGTGCGGCTGAGGTCGCGCTCCTGGGCCAGGGTCGGCGGGACCCGGGCAATCCCTGGGCCCAGGTCCCCCGTGCCCGCTCGAGCCCCTGTGCGCGCAGGAGGAGCGGAGGCCTGCGCAAGACGGAGAGGCCCCGCTCCCACCCCGGGCAGCCCCCTAGCGCGGCGGCTGCAGGAGTCGGGTGGGTCGGCGTGCACGCACCCCGAGCTCATCACCTCGGCCCCGGGGTCAAGCCTCCCTCCCAGCGGCTGGGAGAGGTCTGCAGTGACACACACACACACACACACACACATCAGCCTCTGATGATTGGCTGGGGTCCTGGGGCCCAGTACCTCCCTCCTCCAGGCTCTGCGGGAGAATCAGACTTCCAGTGGAGAGACCCTTGGGAAGCCCCCGGGGAAACACGGGAGGTCAGAGAGGGCACCAGAGCAGGGTGGGCTTCCTCTAAGACCCATTTTCCACCGGGCCCTCTGAGTTCCCTCCTCTCCTCCACCCTGGGGGGGTGGGCAATGGCCCCTCTGATTCCTGAGGCACCTGGCTGGGGTGGGGCCTCCCCCTGGCGCCGGAGGGAGGTGTGGCTTCGGGCTTCTGGGTAGCCTGTCTCTGCCTTTCCTGGGGCCCCATTGGGTATATTTGTGAAATGGGCACAGGAGGTGAGATTGAGGCTGGCAAGGGTCTCTTTCAAGAAGCTGGAGGCTTTCTGGGGAGGGGGCCCAGAGGCTGTCACCACCCCCCCACCCCACCGTCCATTTCCCTGTGGAAATGGAATATTTTTAAGCCCCCCCCCCCACCGTCTACATAAACAATTTGAATCATCACGAATCAGTGTGTCGGCATCAGTCTGTCGACCTAACCTCTCCGATCCCACAGCTGGCCGGGCTGTCCTTCAAAAATTCTCGCCCACACAGGTCTCTACTGGCTTGGGGCTTCCCTCTCAGACCCCACTAAGGCCTGAAGGGTCCCAGCCATTCTAGAGGGACTTGGAAAGTTCCAAGGAAGTCGCTCTGCAGTGTGGGGCCTCCTGAGGGGCAGCCTAGGGTACAGAGGCGCTGCCCTCAGACACCCCCCCATGTAGGGAGGACTCAGGTAGGGAAAGTCCAACCGGAAGAGGGGCAGGAGGCATGAGGAATGGCGAGGGGAAGGAAGGGAACGAGAGGCACCTCCCTTCTCGGCTGATGAGCTGCCCTCGCCCACCCGTCGTCCAGTAGCCCATCCAGGAGGACCGCCGCGTGCAGGGCTGAGCTCTCCGCACGCGCTGGCTGGTGTCATTTCCTCACTGGAAAGAGAGATGGACACAGCTCTGCCTTCCAGCACACGTGGTCTGTGTGATCTGGGGTGGGTGTGATCACACATATGAGCCAGAATCCTCACTCCTAAACTGGGGACAGCACTCCGCGCACGAGGTTATTGTGGGGATGTAGGGAGACGATTCGGGTAAAGAGCCCGAGCAGCTCCCAGCTCAGAGAAAGCCTCAGTGTGACGGGGAGGAGGATCAAAGGCCATCCACCATGGGCTCCTGAAAGAAAACAGCTCTGTCCGGGCCAGGGTCTGTGTGCACCTCTGGATGTCACATGTCCGAGGCCAGTTGTGTGCTTAGAACGGAAGAGGCGCAGCTGCCCGTGGTGGGCGTGGGGGACACACGCGTGTGGACGCGCTGGGTCTCCGCTGGGGATGAGGCAAAGGTCAGGATTTATGCGTCTGGGAGTGTGAGCGCTTGGTTAGGGGTGCAGCTGTAGTTCTGGAGGGCTGTCACGCATCCGTGCGCCGGCCCGCGGGGACAGGGTGCGCGGGGGGGGGGGCCCCCTCAGGTGTCCTGGAGCCCCAGTGGGAGCCTGACTAGGCGCGCGGATGGGGGCGAGAGCGATCTGACTCTGCGCTCAGGACCAAGCCGTGGCAGGCGGCGGCCCCGGCACAGGCCGAAGGAAAGGGACCTGTGGGCTGAGGGTCTCGGCGGTAGGTGCCCGCGGGCTTACTCAGCACTGAGCAGGGGCACAGAAGGCTGGGTACCCAGCAGCAAGCCTTGAGCCCGCGCTCCTGTCAATAGGCCGCGCGGCCTTCACCACTACTACCTGCCCACTCCACCGATGGAAAGGTGAGCTCGGCAAGGGGAAAGGACTTTCCCAGAGCCACGCAGACGGCCGGCGAAGGAAGCACACGGTCCGGCAGTCTTAACTCTGCGCCCCGTCTTTCCGGGAGGGAAGAGTGGAACGGGGGCCCCGGCCCGAGGGCCAGACGGCAGGGAGTGGGGTCAAGCTGCTCCCACCAAGGGCCGAGACACAGGGCGAACCGCCGGTCTCCGCCTGCGCGCGCCCGGAGCTTCGCTCCTCTCCAGCCTTCGGGTTTAATACCGCCTCCTCCCAGAAGCCCTCGGGGACCCGGGCGGGCTCAGGGCACCTCCCTTCTCCCCGGCCCCTGGGCTAGAGCTCGGCGTCTTAGGTGGTGGCGCGGGGAGCGCACGGGAGGCGCGGAGCCGGAGGGGGAAGGCACGGGCGGGGGAGAAGGGAGCGGGAAGGGGCGAGGTGAGAACCGAGGGGCGGGGCCCCAAGGCCGAGCCAGACTCCGAGACGCCGGGGAGACGCCAGGTGAGCGGGGCTGGGGGCGGGGAGGGGGCCTGGGCTCCGGCGGGAAGGGTGGGGGAGGGGCCGGCAGGACCGCGGGGAGGGGGTGGGGCGCCCCGGAGGGCCGCGGGCCCGGAGGGTCTGGGGCGGCGCTGGCCGCGCTCTGCGACGCCCCACGGCCTGGGAGGCGAAGGGGGCCGCTCCGCGCCGGCCGGCCGTCGGGTCCCGGGGGCCGCGGAGCCGGCGCCGCTGCCACTTTCTCTCCTTCAAGCTCGGGCAGCGCGGGGGACACGCAGGCCGGGAGAGGGGACGTAGGGCCTCGGCGGGTCGGGATCCGTGTGCCGCTGCGCCCCGGAGTGCGTTCTTCCGCAAAGAAATAAAGCCTTCAAAGGGGGTCCGGCCTCCCCGACTCCCCGTCTGGGTCGGTTCGAAGGGGGGGGAGGAATCTCGTCCCGGAGAGCGGGGAATGGAGCCGAGGGGGCGCCGCGGCAGCGGGGACGGGTGCACGGGCGGAATCCTGAGCTCCGATGGAGGGAAGAGAGCAGAGAAGAACGGAGAGAAAGAGGCGGAGAGGCGGAGAGGCGGAGACCGACGAAAGCAAGAGAAGCTGAGCGAGAAAGGGAATGCGCAGCCGGGGCCCCGGAGGCACCGCCGAGGTCGTGCGGGCCAGCCTCCATCAGGTCCCCCTCCGGGGGCTTGGCGAGACCCCGGGGAGTCCCGCAGTTCGGGGCTGGAGCGCCCGCACCCCAGAGGCCCCCAGCGTGCACCTTGCCGGCCCTCGCGTCGGGCGGGGCCCTCACACCCCCGGGATCCTTGAGCTCACCCTCTCTCCAGGGGATGGGGAGCGCGCTTCGGACTGGTCTGCCTCGGGCTGGAGCTGCAAGCACGTGAGCCCCTCCCCATCGGCCCTCCGGGGATGTCCGACCCAGCCTTAGCCAACCCACCCCATCCAGTGCGAGTCTTGGCGCTGCGGACCCAGGGACGCCGAGAGCGTCCGGGAGGTGCCCAGAAACAGAAGACACGAACCCAGGACCAGAGGGGCGGCCGCCGGGCTCAGCCTCCCAAACCCGCAGCGGGGTCGGACCTGGGCGGCGCAAAAGCCGCGGGCGATCGCGGTCCGCGTGGGTGACGCCGGCCGCGAGAGCCGGGAGGCGGCGCCAGCGTCCCTGCAGCCCGGATCGGTCCTCCGCGGCTCTCACAGGCCTCCTGGACAGAGGTGATCGCGGGCGCTGGCGCTCAGGTCGGGGACCCAGAGCTGCGCCCGGACCAGTCGGGGAGGGATGGAGGCGGGGACAGATACGTGGAGAAAGAGGGAAGTTTAAGCCTGAAACATGTCTGCAGAGACCGAACTGACGGGCTTTAATGCGCGCTGCGAAGTAAGCAAGTGGGGGGAGGCAACCGGGATGTAAACTGAACCGAGGTCAGACTGCGATCCGATGAAAATAAACCTGTAACGAAAACGGTCCCCGGCAGAGAATCAGCCGCTAGGGATACACACCCCTGACGTTTCTGGACAGTCACTTTTTAAAGCATTTTTATTATGAAAGTTTTCAGATATAAAACAAAGTAGAGGAAGCCTTAAACTGAAGCCCCATGTACCCAGCCCCCACTCAACAATGATCAACTCCTGGCCGATCCAATTTCACCTGTGCTTCTCCCTTTCATTTTTACTATTTAATTAATTAGCTAATTTATTTTTGTTGAGATACTTTCGAACAAACGCAGACATCACATCATTTCAGCGGTAAACACATAAGTGCCTCCTTAACTTTTAAAAATGAAAAGATAAGAACTTTTAAAAATTAACAATACAGCGACAAGTCGCCTCACAGTAAGTCCACAGCTTCAAATAATACTCAGAAGCAGTTGACTTTTGATGGTGGAGATGCAAAGTATTTCTGGTTTGACTTGACTGCAATTTCCAGAAAATCAATCATAAGCATTCTTCCTTTTATAACCAAACAAACAAACAAAAACTGAGGCCAACAGCTGCAGGAGCTGGCGAGGGCCACGCAGTCAGCTCTTGTTTGCTCTCCAGGAGGTGAAGCGGGAGACTCTGCCCCGTGGTTCTTGATCTTTGTCTTTGCACCTTGGTCCCAAGAGTCCATCCGAGTTCCAGATTCAGAGCCCGGTGCTATCAGAACAGCGTGGCCCCCTTTCCAGTCTACCCACGAGGGAGTGGCCCTCTCTCCGAGGGGGCAGCGGGTTTTGTACCCAGCTGTGTGGTGAGCTGCCTTGGGGACCCACCTTGGATCACCGGGCTCAGGCTTTGCTCCTAGCGAACGGATGCAGGAGGCATGTGCACTGAGGGCGGCCAGAGGAAAAGATCCAGGTGATTCTGACGGGTGGGAAGGGAGGGCAAACAGTGTGCCTGCCTGCGTGTGCAGGCTATCGGGGAGGGGCGACTCCGCGACGGGGCCCTGAGCTCCACAGCACCAGGTGGGGGAAGGGGAGTCGGGGCCTCGGGGCCGAGTGACTTCATGGAGTCCCTGCCCCAGAGTCTCTGCCCCCCGGTCCCCAGTTTACCTTTCTGAGAATTGCCAGATGAGGCCAGAAGGCTTTGAAGGGTGCTGGGGAGACAGCTCCAGACAGGAGAAAGAGAGAGAAGCCGGCCCAGCCCCTCTGGCCTCCCTCTTGGTACCCACCGGACCAGCGCTCAGCCCAGGTAGGTCACCTTCCGGGTAGGCTCAGAGCCAAGGCTCCGAGAAACCGTCACCCCACGAAGCCAGGCCAAGCTTGTGGGCAGGAGGTTGGGGGCCACTGACAGCCCTTGACCTGGATCTGATGAGGAGGGGTCAGCCGGAGGGGAGGCCCTGGGTGGGCAGCAGTACAAAGGTGGGGGTTCCCAGGTACAGGGTGCGGGTGGGGAACTGCCAGCTAGGAGGAGGGCACTTACCGGGACGCCCGTCAGTCCCTCGCCAGGGCTCTGAATGAGGCGGGCAGAAGCGAGCTGGGGCCAGGACCCGGAGTGCCCAGGTGGGGGGGGGGGCGGGCAGAGAGCCACGCTGGGGGAAATGAGACTGGCCTGTCCCTTTTAGCGGCTCTGCTTCCACGTGAACTCGGCTGGGAATCCTTGCAGGTTGGCCAGGGTGTCCGAAGCCTGGTGGACCCACCTGGGCTCAGGGACTCTGCAGCCTGAAACCCTAGGAGGCCCAGGGTGGCTGGAATCGGGTCTCACGTAAGAAGTTAGGGTGGGCGGGCTGGGGAGGGCCAGGGCACGCGCGGTAGAGACAGAGCAAAGCCATTCCTCTCCCGCCAGGAGCGGAGCGGACGTGCGCGAGGCGAGGTTGGCCCGCGGTGATGGCGCCGGGGCCCGGAGCCAGGCCCACCCCCAGCCTGGTCCCGCGCGCCCTCTAGGGCTGCGTGTCCCCCACGGCGCTTCCCTCTGGTTTGCGACGCTCCGGACGCTGGGTAATCACGGGGTGAAGCCAGCTTCCCTGAGCCCCCGGCCTGATCCAGCTTTGGATCCACTCTCTCTATTCCAGTGTCAGGCTCCTAGCTCCCGACCCTTCCCGCGCAGGGGAACCAGCCTCTCCCTCCTCCTGGCGCCTTCCTTCCCACCCGGCGGATCTCGGAGGAGCCGGCGGCAAGGAAGCCGCTCTCCAGCCCATCTTTTCACCGCTTCATCGAAAGACGCAGCCCTTCTCCCCGAATCCGCCCCGCCTTTGCAGCCACGTAGGCCCTGCCTCCCTCGGACTCCGGCGGCAGGCCGTGGGGTTCGCTGCTTCCCGGCGGGCGCGTCCGAGGGTACCGCGCCCACGGCTCCTCCCCTCGCGCGCCTGTGCCCCCGGCGCCAGGTGGCTCCCGGGCGGACGCGGGGCTCTCTTTGGTGCAGACCGACCCGCCGCCGCGGGCGAGCCCCCTGGGTACCTCGGCGCCACACGGCGCGTCGCTGCGCCCTGCGGTCTGGTCGCCACCACCTCGAGACCGCACCCGCACAGGCCACAAACAGTCGAATAAAACGGTTGCCTCGTGGTGATGACCCCTTTAACCTGCGTTGTAACGATCCACTCGTGGTCCCAGAGCTCGGGACCACGGCCGTTGCCGAATCCCATGGCCGCGGTGCAACGCCGCGGGGTGCGGCGCGGAGCACAGAGAGCCGCACCCCCCGACGGCCCGCCTGGTGCGTGGAGGGAAAGCGGCAGAGAGCAGGTGGCCGCGGCCGGCGGGGGTCCTGCGCCGGCCCGGAGGCCTCCGCGGGGCGGCCAGCGCTGCCCAGGCCTTCTGGATGCGTCCTTTTGAGGACTGGCAGGGACTCGTCTGCTGACAGCGTGAGGTCACCACAAAAGCAGGGAGGGTCAGGGTCCCAGGGGAGGCTGAGCCAAGGGTGCTGACGCCTAGAGACGGCACAGTGCGGGAGAGAGTGAGAGGAGGGAGACGTGGGTCTGCGCTGCCCCTTGAGTGGCCTTTTTGGCACACTTCCCCCTGTGGCCGCTGGTCCGGAGCGAAGGCCTTTGGAAGTAGCTAGAGCAAGCTCGCTGTAGAGAAGCAGATCCTAAGTCCCCCCTGGCAAAGTCGAGTGCGACCCACAGGAAAAGCAGTGGCATGGGGGCAGGTCCCCCCTCCCTCAGGGAGAGGAGAGCCAACCGTCAAAGGGAAGCCGATGTGGCAACAGGATGGGGGCTGGGTTGGAGCAGGTGCCCCATGAGTCTCTCAGGTCACCCACCGCTGTTATGCCCTGGGCACCGGGCGCCTGAAGGTGGGGACCTTAGAGCCCAGAGGGGCAAGGACCGCCTCGGCCACGGACTGCTTCCCCAGGGGGGCTGCTGGAGCTTTCCAGGGCCTGGCCTCAGGACACTGACTGGAGGGGCTGGGGCAGGGGATGATTCCGGGTCAGGGAGCTGGATGGCAGGGGCAGACAGAGGGACCTCCTGCCTGGGGGAGACCCCCGTGGCGCCTTCTCCTGGGCTGTCTGGCGCCACCGCTGAGAACTCCAAGGACACGGGAGGGTGGCCCAGTTGCTGTACAGCTCAGCCTGGGAGCGTCCGTTCCACCCAAAGTCCCAAAGCCAGGGTGCAGAGACAGGTTTCCGAGGGGGCTCAATTTTGTGACAGAAGTGACCGTTTCAAGCACCGAATGACCTCTCCCTCTGGGCTCCAGAAGCACACCCAATAAAGTGTCCTTCCCCCATGCAGGAGGGCCCTGTCTTCACCCTGCAACAGGCCGGCTGTCGAGATCCAGCCATTGGAATAAGCTTTCAATAAGCTTTCCTTAAGAGCCCATAAACTCGGGCCCTGACCTGGGGCTTTGCCCACAGGTCCGAGTCCCCCAGCTCAAGAGAGACTGCAGATGGTCCAGGGAATGAGGCCCAGGCCAGAGAGCCCTGTTCCCCACCTGACCTTGCTGGGCTGTCTGGCGCCAGTGTTTTGTTCTGGCCAAAAGAAAAAAACCCCTATGTTAGAGATGGCTCTCAGCTCCAGTGAGGGAAGGGGCGGTGGGCGCCGGGGCCACACGGCTGGCAGCCCCTCGTGCCAGGTGGGCGGCCAGCGGGCTCTGCCTTCGCCTGACTCCTGGTCTTTGGTTGCCGTGAAGGCCCCAGAACTGAGCAACGGAGGATGCAGAATCCCCTCTTCCACCCTAGGCCCCTCTCCTCCCTGACCTTGACTTCCCCTAAGGTCTCGCTGGGCCTCCCTGTCTGGAGAAAGTGGGGGCTTGAGAGTACAGCTCACAGACCCCAGCTCCTGCCTGTCCTGCCTACCTGCCCCTGGCCAGCACTGGAGGGTGTGCTCCAGGAGGGGGGAGACGGTGCCCCCCCGGCCCATCACCAGAGGAGAGGCTCGGCCCCAGTAATCACAAAGCAGCAGCAACTGTCCAGAAAACGTCCCTTTTTATTCCATACGCAAATAAGTAGATTCATTAAAAAAAAAAAAAAGTCTTCGCCAGGATACCCAGGGGCTGCAGCCCAGGAGAGAAGCCCCAGTCTGGCCCCGTCTCCAGAACGGACAAGCTGAGAGCAGCGCCACCTGGAAGGATCTTCACCCCTTCCGCTCCGCAGGGGCTCTCTTCCTGGGATTCTCTCTCTGCGGGCCGAGGTCAAGGCCATCAGGCTGATCACGGCGCCTCGGGGGCCTGCGGTCCGGCCCAGGCGTAGTCCCAGGCGGGGTCGTTCCGGTTGGAGAGCGGTCACCTCCACGAAGCACCTGGGACAGCCTGGGTTTGCTGTGGACTGCGCCCAGCCGCTGGCTCCGGCAGGGCGGCGGCTGGCTTTGCTCCGAGGTCAAGGCCTGTCCCCGGGGGTAGGGGGCTGGGGGAGGCTCTGGGCTGCACGGCCGACTGTCTCTGTGACGCTCTCTTCCCAGCGGGGATCCAGCCTTGCGACTGTTTGGGGAGCCACAGTCACCTGCGTCTCTGTTACATTCTGGACGATCTGCCGATCTTCGGACAGGGGTTCGGCTCGCCCGGGCGGCAGCCTGCGCTCCCCGAGGCGCGGGAGGGCCAGGCCAGCGTCCCTGCCCCCCCTGACGGACGGCCCCGGGGCGCCACCGCTGCCGCCTCGGCCCGTGTGCGCGTCCGCAGCAGTCCCCACTGGCCACGGGGAGGGGGCCCGGCCGGCCGGGGGCTCACACCAGGCCGGGCATCTGCGCCCGCAGGAAGGGCACGGAGGCGGCGGCTGGGAAGGCGGCCAGCGGGTAGGCGAGGGCCCCGGAGAAGCCGAGCAGCGGCGGGGGCGGTGCGGGCGCGGCGGGCGCCAGCGGGAAGGGCAGCGCGGCCGGAGCTCCGGCGGCGGCCGGGGGGCTTTCGTGGTAGAGCACCGGCACGCGGGCCAGGCGCTGCGCGCCCGGCGGGGACAGGCTGGCCGCCTCCAGCTCGGCCGCCAGCTGTCGCTTCCACTTGTTGCGGCGGTTCTGGAACCAGATCTTGACCTGCGTCTCGGTGAGCTGCAGGGAGGCGGCCAGGCCGGCGCGCTCGGCGCTGCTCAGGTAGCGCTTCAGGTCGAAGGTGGACTCGAGCTGGAAGACCTGGCTGCGCGAGAAGACCGTGCGCGTCTTCTTCTTGCGGCCGCCGCCGCGCGCCTCCGCCGCCGCCGCCGCCGCCGCCGCCGCCCGGGCCTCGGCCAGCTCCGCCGCCTCCTCCGCGCCGGCTGCCGGGCCCCTCACCGCCAGCTCGGCCGCCTCCCGCTGCACCGCTCCCGGCCCGGGGCCCCGCGGCCAGGCGCCCTCTGCGCGGCCCATCTCCTCGCCCGTCTCCGGAGAGTCCCGGTCGCTGGCTGCAGGGGGGAGAGGAGGGACACGGGTTGGTTCTGGAGCCTGACGCCCCGGCCCCTGTCGCCGAGGCCAGCTGCTTCCCCCGTGAGGTCACCCACAGCCACGAGCAGGGGAATTGTCCCCACGCAGCCCCACCTACGGCAGATCTCACCCTGGGACCGGAGAAAGGCAGAGCATCTGGAGGTGAACTTGAAGACCTGAGCCGCGCTCCAAACCAACACGGTGGCCACACGCTCAGGGTTCTGGGCAAAGGCCCAGAACCGCGCATCCACACGGAGGGCAAGGGAGGGAAGACGGAAGAAAAGGAAGACGAAAACACAAACAGAAACACAAAAAGAAGACTGACTCCCTTCAACAGTGGCTTCGAATCAACACACACAAAAGCCCCGGAGGTGCACCTCACGGAGGAAAGGATGGTCCTTCTGAGAAATGTACGCACCCGAAACCAGCAGCACAGAGAGGGCCTCATCCCTAGCACTCAGCCCTAGGCCAAGTCCCCCAGACACAGAGATAAAGACTTGCCGTGACCTCTCCCCACTCGCGCTCAGGAGCAGATACAGATGCCCGCTTGCATAGAAACGTTCCCACTGATGGAGGATAAGCAAACGCAAACAATTCCCCGAACCAAACTCCAACCAGGTGACACTGGGAACCTATTCTCCCCCATTTCCTGTGCCCCTAATTCAAATGTCCATGGAGACGTGCCCTCTCTACCCCAAATCACCCTCAGAGGGAGTGCAGACAAGGGCAGCTCTGGCTCCGCAGAAACACGCGGCAGCCGCATCTCACCCCAGACACCTTGGGCCCACGCTTGAGCTTGTGGGTTTGGGGCTACAAAAGCCCACAGAGGGTCCCTGAGCTGGTGTTCCAAGCACCAAGCTCCATGCAATCTCCCAGAGGAGACGCCTCCCCCCTGCCCAGGGTGGGCGAGGGATGCTGCCTCCAGGTGCAAGAGTCTGCCCGGGACCCAGGGGCTGGTCCAGATTCCAGGCCCAGCTTGAAAAGGGCAGCTGCGTGACTTCCGGGCTCCGGAGGCCAAGTCAGGCCAGTTTCCCTTGTGCCTCGGGCTGAGGCTCCCGGACCCGGGCCGCAGGTCAGCAGTGCGGCCGTCGAGGAGAGCGCGGCCCGGCCGGCCCTCAGAAGGCAGCCGCGGTGTGAGCAGCCCACGAGGCGTGCCTGCCGCCGGCAGAGGCTCGTGTCCGTAGCCGGCCCCTGCGCTCCGCGGCTCCCCTCGGAGGCGTGCAGACTCGCCGTGCGTCCCTGCCCGCTCCTGCCCAGCAGTGGCATCAGCCCTCATGGTGTTCAAAGAGGGGTCAGGTTCCAGGCTGGCATGTGTGCGACCAGATGTGCGGGGGGCCCAGACTCACAGAGGCCCACGTGCTGCCACACGAAGCCAAGCCAGGCCTGCCAGCTCTGGTACGACACAGGGACCCCTAACCCGCATTATACGAAAGAGGACCGGCTCTTTGGCGGCTGCCTGTGGGGCTGCAGCTGGAGAAGAACCCCAGGGGCAAGAGGGGAAGGCATTCCCCCACACCAGGGTTTCTGAGACCCTTTTCAGAAACACCCCCAGAAGGGCTCGACGTTCGATCGCTCAATTTCGGGACAGACACTGAGGCCTGCTCGAGCTTCCCGGAATGGAAGGGGGTAAGGGCCCGGGACCTTCTGGGTGGAGGCTCTGAGACGTGGGTCCCTTTGCGAGGGGCTCAATCCCACACCAGAGGAGGGGTTATCCAAGAGGTGAGAGGGGTCTGACCCACCTACTACCCCCCTCCTCACCCGCCCTCCAGCACTCGCTAACTTTCGCTTGGAGCTGAAAGTATTTCAGAGCAAGAGCCAGGCAGTCTTCAGCTGGCCTCACAGTGTGCGTTTGGTGTGTGGGGGGGGCAGCTGGCAAAGCCTGGGGGCTGAGGTTAGAATAGCTTCCTAGTCCGCTTGCCCGGGGGCTTCCTCCAAACGGCAGGTCCCCAGGGAGGCAGCGGCCCTAGGGAGGGGGAAGCAGAATTCAGGGGCTGGAATGCCCAGTCAAGAGGGGCGATCGATCAGGTTCCAGGGCTGAAACACCCCCCCACCCCGGGACTCGGAGCCCTCAGCAGGGAACAAAGGCGGTGGAGGGGGAGGGGCTGAAAAGGGAGAGAGAGAGAAAGGGCTGGGACTGGGGGCTTCTCGCCTCGCACAGCCACAGCCCAGGGGCTGGGGAGGCCCAAGAGGGAGACCCAGGCCCCTGGCCCAGGCCCTGGCTGCAGTTTGTAGAGGAGATGGGGCTTTGGGGACACGGCTGCCGGGGAAGACCGCTGCCCCCCCCATCCAGGCCTCCACAACGGTGGCCCCCCTCTGCTCAACGCCCCCTTTATTTTGCTGAGTCTGACTCTGTCTTCTGACCCTCCCTCTTTCCTTCCTTTATCTTTTCTCTGTTCTCTCCATCACTTATGGGTTGCTTTTTGCTTTTTGTTTGTTTTTCATCTTCTCTTGCCCCCTCTCTCCTTTCTCCACCCCAACATCCGTCTCTTTCTTCTCTGTCCTTTTCTCTTCTTTTCTGCCCCTCCCCCCGCGCCCCCTCCCATGGCCTGCCTTTCCCTGTTGTATTCCCCACCCCCCCTTGCTTTTCTCTTCTTAGCTGTCTGTTGTCCCCTGTTCCCCAAGTTCCTCTCCAAGGGCTCTCCAGAGCCCGGTGATGGGTGAAGCCCAGAGCCTGCGAAACCTTCTCCCTGCATTGGGGACCCTGTCCTGGAGAGCGAGCCTCCAAACCTGCTCGACCAGGGGCTCTGCTGGGGCCCGACACGACCCAGAGCCCCCTACAGACGAGGAGGATGGCCCAGGAAGGGCGCCAACGAACCCAAAGTCCCCGAGCAAACGCTCGGGGAGGAAGCCCGCCCCCCCCCCGCGCCCGCCCCTTCCCCGCGCCCTCACTCACTGTCAGGGCTGAGGCCGCCTCCGTAGCCTCCTTGCGACCGCGAGTACCAGCGCGTGGCGCCTCCGCAGCCCAGAGCGTAGGGCGGCCCGGGACCCGGGTGCGGCCGGGGACCGAGGCCCAGCGCGCCCGGCCCAAGCAGCGCCCGGGCCCGCGCGTCCCCGCTCGGCCCGGAGCCCGCGCGCAGCTGTCTCCGCCGCTGCAGCCGCCGCCGCCGCCGCGCCTGCTCCGCGTCCTCGTCCTCAGGGTCGTCGTCGTCGTCCTCCTCGTCCTCGCGGCCGCCGCCGCCCTGGGCCGCGCGCCCAGTGCCCTTGGCCTCGGCTGCCAGCAGGTTCTCTATGAGGAAGGAGGAGGCGCGGGCCGGCGTGGCGCGCCCGGGCTCCGTCAGCTCGTCCGGCATCGCGGCCGCCGGTCCGTCGGGCTCTGCCGGGCTCCTCGGGGTTCCGGGAGCCCGGGGTGCGGCCGGTCCCGGTCCCCGCTGGGGACGCTGGCGCGCGGCTCCCTGGCGCACGCGCGGGCCGGCCCTGGAGCCGCTGCCCGGAGCGCTGGCGTCGGGCCCCGCGGGGCAGGCAGCGGCCTCCGCGCCGGACTGGGCTGGGCCGGGAACGGGTGCGCGCCGACAGCTGGCCGGGCAGCCGCCTCGCTCGCCTTTCACGTCGCCGCCCGGGCCGGCCCCGCTGGGGGCGGGGAGGGCAGGGGAGGGGCCAGCAGGGGCGGGGCGGCGCGGGCCGGGCGGGCAGCCAGCTCAGCCCGAGGATGCCGCGCCGGCCCCGAGTGCGGCCACTGCTCGGAGACGCCGCCCGGATCCGGGCGCGCAGGCGGTCGCGCGTCCGAGGGCGGGCGGCCGGCGGCCCAGGCGGGGGGTCGCGGCCAGTTCGGCCCCGCGCGATTCATTCCCCGGGCCCGAGCCACCCGAGCCGGGGCTTGGAGAGGTGGGGCCTCGGCCGCGGGGCCGCCTATTGGCTGCGGGGCTCCGATGAGAAACAGATTGGCCAATCAGTGTCCGGCAAGGGCAGTAATTACCTCGCCGAGGGCAGAGTGTTGGACCGCGAGTGAGGAACTGCGTGTGTGCGCGCGCACGAGTAGGTTGTGGGGTGTGTGTGTGTGTGTGTGTGTGTGTGCGCGCGCGCGCGCGCGCACGTGTGTGTGTATTTGTATGTATTTGTGTGCGTGTGTATACCGTGTCAGGAAGACCCCGGGGCTTCCAAGAAACAGCAAGAGAATGGGTTAGTCATTTTTTTAGACTCCGGGTGTCAAGGCTGCAAGATTGTGGCATATTTTTAATATTTACACTTAATGAAATATGCCTTTAATGCCAAAGGCAGTGCGACAGAACTCTCTAGTTCTCAGATTCAGGCTCAAAATGTAAGAAAATGCTAGCCCCCACCCCTATCCCCGTGGCCCTGCCGGCAGAACGCCCGATGTCACACCCGCTGAGCGAGAGCGGGTCTCCACCGTCCCGCTCCCTAGGAGGCCCGGGCCTCAGTGGCGGCCGGGAGCCACTGCCCTGCCGGCCGCGTAGGTCTGGGGGGCAGGCCCCGACTGTAAAGCGGTGGGGAGTCCCCTCCCACTTCGGCAGCAGGGAGTGCGGTGGCCAAAGTGCATCCGGCCCACGCCGCCGCCCTCCGAGCTGTGGCCGCTCAGGAGTAACCTTCTGACCGGCTTCCTCTGGGAGCCGGTGACGGCCGGGTCACCGGACGGATGCGCGGGCGCAGCAGGCTTCGCCGGACGCAGGTTATCGCGGAGAGGTCCATCCAGGCAGCCAGTGCCAGCCAGGGGCCGCGACCAACCGAGTGCCGCCCGCCGCCTCGCTTTAATTCTCACAACAACCACGGTGGAGGAAGCATCAACCCCATTTTCCAGAGGGAAAAACAGAGCCGAGGAGAGACCATTCCAGATGGTAAGTGGCTCTGGCAGGCCTGGAATTCCCACACTCAGGGCCTGGGGCCCTTCTGGCACCCACAGCCCCAGAGTCGGATGGGGATGGAAACCAGGAGCAGCCGAGCAGCGGGTCTGGGAGGCCGGGAGGCCGGGTGGGGCTGAGGCCTAGCGGAGGGACCTCGCCGGCCTGTGGCCGCGGAGACAAAACGGTGAGCGCTTCGGGTGCGTCTTCTGGCTGCAGGGGGAGCGGGGCACCACCCCCTTACCAGCTTACCACCCTGAGCCGTACCTACCCGCGGCTGCCGGGAGGGACCCCTGGTGCCCAGTGGCCTGGAGACCTTGGGTGGGAGGCGGGCTTTTCTGCAGACTGGAGGACAAGATGCTCGACCCATCTCCTCGCCCTCACATCCCGCCCCAGGAGCGACAAAGGTGATCAACGACGGGGACTCGCCGGGTTGTTTAAAAACTCCAGCCTGGAGGCAGGCCGAGTTGGGGCTTTTCCCCCGCTGCCTGGGTGAGGGCGCTGAGCCAAAGTGGGTGAGCCGGGGTCTTAGGGAAGAGCTGTGGTCTCCCAAGTACTGCTCCCTGGGGGCGCCCACGGTCAGAGAGACTCCGAGGCAGAGGTACCCCAGCCAGAGGAGGGCGGGTCAAGGGAAGAAATGACTGCTCCAGTCGTTCTGGGGGAGAAGCACCAGCCTCTGGCTAATCACAGCATCTAACTCGAGGGTGCTTCTAAGAGATGGAGCAACTGAGACCAGAGAGGGACCCGGATGAAAAGACAAGTGGTGGAGAGGGTGCCTTCCAGATGACCACCTACCATGCAGGTTTCCCTGGGCCTGCCTGTGAGTGGCTCCTGAGCGCGTTTCCGGAACCACAAGCCCACTGTCACCCGCGTGGTTTCTGAGCACTTTGAGTGGGGGCTTCCTCAGAGTCTAGGTTCTAATTCTTTCTACTCGGGGCTGTGTGGCCCTGGGCAGGGGGCCTCGCCTCTCTGATCCTCAGTTTCGTCTCCTGTAAACCGCGGGTAGTAAGCACCCCTGCCTGTGCCAGGCTGTTGGGGGTGGAGGCCGGCTGGGCATCGGGCACTGCTGGACCGTCTTCCACTGCCTCTGCGGGGCATGTGAGGGATGGGAGGCGAGGGCACAGGCCGGACCGGGCCCGAGGAGAGTAGGCCTTCCTCCCAAGCGCTGGTCTTTGGGGGCTTGCAGGGCGTGTCTCCTCCCGGGGGCTCCAGGGCTGGGTCCTGGCGCTGCTGTCCCCAGGAGGCTCCCGGCATCTGTGGCAGCAGAGCCCGAGCGCGTGGCGCGGGGGCCTCGGCGAGCAGACAGCCGGTTGGTGCGGAGGAGCGGGATCGGTTAGGGGGGCGTGAAATCGCCGCCCCGCTGCTCGCCCAGGCGGCCGCCTCTGTGCTCCGTGCGTCCCGGAGGAGCCGGAGCCGGATCGCCACCCCGCCTGGCGGTGACAGGAGGCCGGGTTCGGAGGGGGGACTGTGGGCAGACGCTTGTCACGTTCAGAGCCAGAAGCAACTCCAGGATAGTATCTGGCAGCCGGGATGCTCTCTGGAGACTGGCTGGGAAGCCTCACGGCCCTGAGAGGGTTTCTGATGCTCGCAGGGCCAGAGCCCAAGTTTCTGGTCACCTTGGGGAACAGTGGAGCCGAGAAGTCAGCAGGTTGGCACCTCCGTGTCTGTCTCTGAGGCACCCCGCACCCCCCAAGCCACAGCCGCCCTTCCTCACCGCCCCGTCCGCGCTTGTCTGGCCTAATGTTCTCTCCACCGCCACCTCTCCCCTCTGCGGCGGGACCACCAGAGAATCCCCAGCGCACGGGCTCTTCGCAACCGGACGGTGAGAGCCTTGTGACCTCCTAGCTCAGTGCTGGTGCCCAAAGGTGCCCCATGAACCAGGGGGAGCGAGTTAGTGGGAATAATCCAAGAGCACAGATCAGAAGTCAGCAAACTGCGGTAGCCACTGCCCATTGTGTTTTGTCTTAATAAACGTTTTTCTTTGGGAATAATTTTAGAGAATTCCCACTTTAAAATTTAAGTTTGATCTCCCCTTCATCCTCCATCCCAATCCCACCGGTCCTTACCTCACCCCCTGCCACCCCACATACCTGTTCTTGTGGACAGAGGCAGCGTGTTCCATCAGACACCTCTTCCACTCGCATTTTTTTTCACCTTAATGTAGGAATTTGATACTGATGAATGAAGCAATGATTTTCTAACCACCGCGCACTGAGCCAACAGGCACCGATGCCTTTGCTCCAGTTACTATGGTCGGATCACACATTTCCCCCGAACTCAGGGTGTAAAATAACCATGTGCCAGTACGCTCACGGGGGGTCTGCATTAGGGTGGCTCGTCTCCACTGCAAGGTGTATGGCCCTCAGCTGGGGGCTGGGGCGGGACTTAGCTGAAGGCGCTTTGGCTCCTATATGTGGGGGCTGACGTTGATGTCAGCAGAGGGACCCCTGCCTGGGGCTTCTCTGTGTGACCTGGGCTTTCTCCCGGCACGGGTGCCCCAGCACGAGTGGGTGGGGGGCGGTGTCGGAGGGGGGCATGGAACGTCGCCTGGGAATTCTGAGCCTTACTCTGGTGCAATCTGTTGGGTACATGGGACAGTCACAGCTCCCACTGGGGTGCAAGGGGAGGAACTGGGACCCCATCGCTCGGGAGGGGGGTCATCAGATTGTAGGATGAGAAATCCAGGAAAAGACCTGCGCCCCAAGGGTGGCTGATCCCCTGTTAGGGGACTTTCAGGGTGCTTCCAGCTCTCCACTACACTCCCTGTCGGGGTGAACAGACCTGCCCATCTTTCTTTGTGGGCCGGAGAGTCGTCTGGGGGTGCATGCCTCCAGAATGGGCCGTCTGGGGGGCAGGGTCTATACAGACTCCACGACCCAAGCGCCTCAGAAAGTCTGTCCAGAACAGCTGCATCAGCGTCCCTTTCCTCACATCTGCGCGGGCACCTGGTCTTCTGGGAGCTTCGTCTGTGGCACCGTGACGCGCGTGAGAAGGAGACCCGGTGTTTTCGGTAGTGATTCTCTGGCTGCTAAGAGGGTGAGGTCGCTGCACTGTGTGGGCAGCTGCAGGGAGAGGAGGGGGCGGGGACAGTGTTCCCCAGCGGCAGCCCATGGGGGCGTAGGCGGGGGCTCGAGAGCTGGATTCTACTGGATCCGGAAGCCTTCGAGCTCAAGAACAGGGTTCTTAGTGGGCAAAGCCACGGGGAGCCGCGGAAGGTTTCTGAGCTGGGGAGGTGCCAGGACTAGAGCCGGGCCTTGGGAGGAGCAACCTGAAAGCAGTAACATGTGCAAGGGGAAGGGGCGCGAGTGAGGTCCGAGGAGGCTCTCACCACCATCCTAGCGGCTAGCGGCAAAGCCCCACGAGGACAGTGGCCACGCCAAGGGACCACATCTCGGGTGTCCACCTGGTGGCGCGGTGGGGGGGTAGGCAGGGTGGGAGGGAGCCTCAGGATGTTCTTCTTGGCTCGTCAGGTGGTCCCCGCCCCACGTCACAGCCGCGTGAGGTGTCCTTGCAGCTGTCCAGATGTGCAGTCAGGCACCAGGCTCCGTTCTCAGCCCAGCTGCTGCATCCACTGTGGTCCTGAGCAAGTCGCCACCCTCTGGGGACCCCAGCGTCCTCGGCGGTGAAGCGGGAATACCAATCCCCCCCGGCGCGCGGGGCTGGCGCGGGGCTGCGTGCACATAACCCTGCAGGCGAGTCTTCGGCGTGGATTTAAGATGTTGGCTTTGAAAAAGACGAAGTGTTTGGAATTATCTTGGCTGCCTTTTGAGGGTCTACCCACTTCCTTCCTTGTGGGTCTGCCTTTAAACCCTGAAAAGGGGAGGAAGATGTTCACAGTGTTCAGTGGACGCTTCCCAGAGCTCCACTCCCTGGGATGTAGTGGGTGGAGGAGGCAGGGGATGGGGAAGGGGGTGGAGAGGGGGGAGGGGAGAGGGGGAGGGGGAGAGGGGGAGGGGGAGGGGGGAGGGAAGGGAGAGGGGGAGGAGGGGGAGAGGGGGAGGAGGGGAGAGAGGGGGAGGGGGGAGGGAAGGGAGAGGGGGAGGAGGGGGAGAGGGGGAGGAGGGGAGAGAGGGGGAGGGGGAGAGGGGGAGGAGGGGAGAGAGGGGGAGGGGGAGGGGGGAGGAGGGGAGAGAGTGGGAGAGGGGAGGAGGGGAGAGAGGGGGAGGGGGAGAGGGACGGGGAGGGGAAGGGAGAGGGGGAGGAGGGGGGAGAGGGGGAGAGAGGGGAGGGGGAGGGGAGAGGGGGAGAGAGGGGAGGGGAGGGGAGAGGGCTAGAGAGGGGAGAGGGAGAGAGGGGAGGGGGGAGAGGGGGAGGGGAGGGGGAGGAGGGGGAGAGAGGGGGAGGGGGAGGGGAGGGGGAGGAGGGGAAGGGGAGGGGGAGGAGGGGGAGAGAGGAAGAGGGGGGAAGAGAGGAGAAGCGGGGACAGCAAGAAAGGGAACAGGGAACGTGAGCCGTGGGGCAGGGAGATGGATTCGAAGGAGTGGAGAGGATGAGGGGAGAGGGGAGAGGAGGGGAGGGGAGGGAGGGAGGAGGGAAGAGGAGGAGGGGGGCGTGGGAGGAGGAAGATGAAGTGCTAGGCATCCCGGGCGCAGCGTGTGCGCGCCGCCAGAACCACGTTCCCGAAGCGCAGGTGACCCCTCCCCAGCCAGTAAGGCCGGGCCAGCCAAGAGGCCCCCTTGCCCGGGGGCTCAGAGCCGCGGGGAGGCTGGGGCGGACAAGTCCCCCCCGACAAAGCGGTCCCCAGGAGCAGGAAGCTGCGTCAGGGAGGCTAATCCCCCTGCAACCCTCAGGGCCTTTGCCAGGAGCCCCTGCCCTGGGCCAGAGCCGATCTCTAGTCCTCTGCTCAGCCCCACCCCAGGCTTGATGGGTGTATCGCGTCTTGTCCCTGCCTGGGGAAGGCACCCACCAGACCCCTGTGCCCGCGTGCTCAGCAAACCTTGGACCTAGCCAGGGGCTCTCATCGGTGGAGGGAACCTTTCTCACTCTGCAGGTATATTCCCCGCTCCAACATTTTATTTTGAAAGGACCAGCCGTTGAACACCCAGGCACCCACCATCTGGATACTTCCTTGAGCATATGATGCTTTCCTTGCTTTATCACATCTGCCCACCCCTCCGTTCCTCCATCCGTCAGAGTAAGGTGTGCATGTGGGTCCCCCTGTCACCTACCAGCAGTGAGACTCGGTGCTGTTCCCTGTCCCCAGGTACCACCTCCTCCTCTGGAAACGGGCGTCGTCGGGCTTCTCGCGCTGGAGGCAGTGCCCAAGAAAACTGTGCCATGGATGGACGCTCTCAAGATTACTTTTTAATGGGACCATACAATCACACACTTGACTTCTTCGTGTGACATCTGTCTACTGACTCTGCAGTCTGGATGCCGCGTTTTCCTGTCTCAGTAAAGATACGCGGAGCTGTGGTCGCTGAGGCTCGGGTGCAGGAACGTCTGGCTGTGATGTGAAGGGCACCTCGAGGTGGGGACAGGTTTTGGTTTCCACAGTGGAGTGCAGCCTTGGGCTCGGAGTTATCCAAACCCCTGAGGACCTTCAGACAGCTCAGGCCGCCCCTGACCTTGATTGCAAGTGAATCGGGGTTGGAGAAATGAGGCTGGAACCAAGTGCTGGTGTGAACACAGCGCAGGGAACCTCTTCCCAGGAGCCGGGGGGGGGGGGGATGTTTCTGGAAACCCAGTCTGGCTGTAATGGGAACCCTGCCAGCCTGGCCGGCTCTCCCCTCCAGGTTTTGGAATGGATGCCTGTGGCCTAGCGGGCGTGTTTGTGGAGGGCCCCCAGCTCCGGGTGCCAGCAGGAATGTCTGGCGTGGGAACGGTAGCTACACTGCTCGGCTATCCCTGCCAGGGGCGGGGCACACGGGGGCCGGGCGAGGAAGCCCCCTCCTCCCCCTCCCCCCAGAAGCAGCGGAGTCGGCACTCCAGCAGGTTTGGCCGGCACCTCCCGGCCTGGGGCTTCTCCACGTGAGTCCATCACACTCAGAAACCCTGACAGGACTTGGGGTGAATGATGGCACGGAACGGATTCACTGCAGCAGGACTCGAGACTCTGCACAAACTGAACCACCCTCCCTGAAAGCAGGGGGGAGCGGGTTATGTAAACACTGACCTGTCAGGCAGCTGGGGAAAGAATGGGGTGCTCTTGATAGGGGGCCCTCCAAAGGATGGACTGGGAAAAGCAAACAAACAAGGGTACAGGATGTGCGTCAAAGGTGTGCGAGGGGCGGGGCTTGAATACAAGCAAACGTGTTTACACACGTACACATTATACCAGTTCATTCATCTGTGGTTGTGTGTGTCCATATCTGTGACGGACAGAATTGTGGCCCCCCGAAACTCCTACGTTGAAGCCCTAACCCCCAGTGCCTCCGAACGTGACCTTATCTGGAGACAGGGTCACTGCAGATGTCATGAATTACGAAGGTGAGATCACCCTGGAGTAGGTGGGCCCCGAGCCGAAATGACGGGTGTCCTTATACAAGGAACGCCCTGCAAAGAGACAGCATCTCGGGGGGAGAGCGCCGGGCAGGGCTGGGGAGGTGCTGCCACGTGACCGCACAAGACTGGAGCTGACCCCCGAGACGCTGGGAGAGAGCCTGGAACAGACCTACCCAGCGCCTTCAGGGGAGCGCTGCCCTGCCCACGCCTTGGTCTTGGGCTTCTGGCCTCCGGGCTGTGAGACACTTAGCTTCTGCTGTTCTGAGCCCCCTGGAGTGCAAGCGCAGCTTCTGTGTCTGTGGGAGGAGGCCTGGGGGCCTGGTGGGAGGCGCCCTCCCAGGAGACCTGGGCGCCGGGACGGGGCCGAGAGGACGTCTCAGGTCCACTCTGTCTTCACCGGTCAGGTTTTGTACCAGGTGCAAAAGCACTACTTAGTTTTTCTATGGGCAAAGTTAAAAATCCTCAGAGCAGCGCCCTGGGAGAGGGGAACTTTAAGGGCGTTTGGCAGAGAAGCTGACTGAGACTGGGGGACCCGAGGCCACCGGGCTGTGGGATGAAAGCTGAGGATGTGGGGGAGAAGTTCGGGGATCCCGGCGGGCCCCCCGCCCGCGGGCTCAGGTACGCGTGTGATCTAGGCGGGGGCGGGGACAGCAGGTGGAGAGGGGCTGACTGACCCTCTGAAAGTGGGGGGTGGAGGGGAGGTCCACGTGGGCGGGTGGTCCCCTGAGGCCGGCGCGTTGTCCAGGGGTTGCCGCCTTCCTTACCCGAGGCGGCAGGGAGGCCGGGCTCTGCCTCAGGTCCACCCGCAGCCCCTGGGTCACTCTCAGCCTCGGCTTCCTCATCGGATGGAGGGATAAACGGCCCCCAGGCCAGAGAAAGATGTTCAGGGACCACGCTGGCGACACGCATCCTCCGAGGGCCCCCCTGCCCAGCCCCCAGCCCAGGGCTCGGCTCAGAGTCGGGAGGGGCAGCCAGCACCTCTCGTGGGGTCTTGTGGGGACCGTCACCTCCCTGCCACTGGAGCTGGCCGTCCCAAACCAGTGAGCCTTTCAGCAGGTCCTGGAGGGAGTGAATTCTTTGCCCATTGGGGGGGGGTGAATTTAAAGTAGCAGATCATCTGCACAGAAACCTTCGCCAGAGCTGCTCAGCCTGGGGAAGCCCCTACAGTCCAACGTGCCTGCACCCCAAGGTCCTCTCCCGCCAGGCCGTTTCTCATCCCAGGGCCTGCCGAACACATCTGTTCCGGCCCTTGCAGGGTCAGTTTGATAACCGACGTGGGAGAAAGATGTTGAGTGGGACTGGGCAGGCGCAGACCTTGGCTTCCTCCCTGCGCCCTGTGTGTGTGCGCAGACCAGTGGGAGGGGAGCGCTCCTGCAGGCCCCCCCCCGCCCCCCTCCCCGATCCCAGCGGGAACTGAGCTGCATCAGACCAGACGCCCTTCCGCTGGGTCCCCCGCAGCTGCGGCCTGGGCTCTGAGTGTCTCCAGGACACTGACTTTTGTCTGTGAAACACCAGGGACCAATCCACGGATGCCTGGCCCCGGCACTAATAAATCAGCACACACTTGAGGGCTTAAAACCACAGAAATTTATTCTCTCACAGTTCTGGAGGCCAGAAGCCCTCAATCAGTATCACTGGATTGGAATCAAGCGTCTGCAGGGCCGGGCTCCCTCCGGAGGCCCTGGGGGAGGATCCTTTCCGCCTCTTCCAGCCCCTCACGGCCCCAGGCATTCCTGGGCTTGTGGCCTCTGTCTCTGTCTTCACGTGGCCTCCTCCTCTGTGTCTGTGTCAAATCTCCCTTGATCTCCAGCTTGTTGGCATACCCAGGATGGCAGTTAGGGCCCCTTGGATAATCCAGGATCTTCTCAAGATCCTTAACTAATCCCATCTACAAAGGTCACATATCAGGTCACATTGATAGGTTCCAGGGATTAGGAGCTGTTATCCTTGGGGACATTATTCAGCCCGTGACACCACTAAGTCCTCATCAGGCTCCAGTGCAGTAGCTCGGGCCCGGGCCCCTCTGTACTTACTGGGGTGGCATCAGTCGTGTGCTCTTTGGGCCTGGGTGACGCAACCCCAATGTCTGCAGAAAGTTGAGATTTTAAGCCACAACTAAAATGTTAGCTCACCTGGAAATCAATCTGGGAAACTAATTCAAAGGGAGGGTCCCAAACGATGACTCGGTGTAGAAACCTCCGAACAGGGGGTCATCTAGTTGCTGCTTGCACACCTCTCCTGACAGGGAACTCACTACCATACAAGGTAGCTCCTCACATCTTTTTCCGCTCCTACCACCCCCTCCCTTCACTTACACGTGTAATGATGTGCAGAAAGATTGCACTTCTGAGCAGCTGCTAAGATTCCAGCCGTGGCAGAGTCTGGTCGGAGCCTCCTCTGTGCGGTCGGGGAAAGGCAGGGGCCAGCGGGGTGGGGGACCCTTAGTGGAGGAGGTGGCCAGACCGGACACATTTGTCACCCAACTCCACACACACCCCAGACCTGTGCCATTGAAGAGGGTGGGGTCGGGTGGTGGCAGCTCTGCTGAATGCCCCACCCCGAGGGGCTGGGTGAGTGGGAGTCTCACTGCCAGATTCCAGGCCGCCCGAACCCCTCAGAGAGAGGCTTCTGTCTACAGGTCTACATGTCTGCACGGACAACAAGCCAAGAAGCCCAGCCCCCCACGCCACCCTCTCTGCTCCTTCGCCCACTGTAGAGCCCCTTAGGGAGCGGATCCTGCATCCTGGCCAGGACTCTGACTCCATTTGACCCCTCGCGGCCTGAGTGGCCACTGTGCTTGCGATTCCTAGTGACGGGTGAGGTTTCTTTTCTCACTCACCAGCCTGCTCTAGGCACCCCGAAAGGAATCACCTGGCCAGAGTCACGGGGTAGGGCCACGACTGACTGTCCTGTGTCGTAATAAGGCAAAAATCACTGGAAGCGGTTTGCAAGGTGCCCCCAGCCGACCCCCGGCACGGAGGCGGCGAATACAGATAGCAGCTTTATATCACTCTTGAATAACACTCCAAAAACGTTTAACGTTCAAGGCATCCAACACTCCATTCTTGGGACCAGGGGAAGATGTGCTAAAACAAAACATCTTCTTGGAGCTGAATCGATAAATAAGCCAGATTCTGCTGGAACGTGTTTGCCTCTTTAGCTGGGAGCACAGTGGAAGTATTCATGTAAGGCTGATTCATTCTGAAGGTTTGAAAAAGCAAAAGCGATTCGGGTCCTGGAGGACCTTCCCAAGAGCGCCACCGTGCGGACACTTCGGAACTGCCTTAAAGTAACAACCCATCACCCCCCTCGGGCAGAGAAGTGCAAACACGCGTCTTGTCCCTCGAAGCTCCCCTGCGTCTTCACACCCCGCACATTTTATATGACAAACGTGATATCCTAAAATGACATCTCCAATGTGGTTTCAGGCCTACCACGAGGCAGAACTGAAGTGAGGTTTGAAGCTGCCTCTTCCCCCTTCCCCAGAATGCTTGTTAGACTGTCTCCAGGAGAATGTTACACTCACAGCCGGTCCCCCGGATGCCCAGATGTGCCACCGACGCCGGACAGTGGAGGCTCAGGAAGACCCCCAAGTGGTGGGGGCAGTGCTGCTGCCCGTCCGGCACTGGGCCTGGCCCTCACCCCCTGCCCCTGCCTGGCCAGCCTCCACCCACAGACTGTGGACTCAGGCTTGGAGACACGCAGGCGCTTCATTTATTCACTCAGTCACTTGTTCAGCCACTACTAATGTGATGCAGCCGAGCATCCAGGCCCTGTTCTGGACAGGAGAGAGCCCGGGCGGAGCCAGACCCACCCTCGCCCCCAGACCCTGTCCCATATCACTGTGTAACTGCACCCGAAAGACGGCTGAGACGCACAAGCTCAGGGCACGGGAGGGGACCTACCTCCACGTCTCCTCTGGTCCGTGCTCTGTGGTCCCGCAGAGCCGGGGAGGAGGAGGGTGCCCTAGCCCCCAGGAGCTAAGGCGGCCTTGAGAATCCATCAAAGATGATATTGATTACCGCATCAGACCCAAGTTCAAGAGGCAATGCTCAGCCTGGCCTCTCACATGGACATCTAGGTGGAATTAGCTCACTTCCCTCCCCCCCTCCTTTCTATATCTGGAATACTTCCCTGATGCCCTCATGGGTGTGAGGATAAACTGGGCCCCAGCAGTCGGGGTCCATTGGAAGGAAGGTGGAGGGAGGTACAGACAAGAATACTCTTCCTAAAGCAAGAAACACATGCAGAGGCCAGAGGACTAAAATGTATTCCCACCAGGGCCTAACTAGCCAGGAGTCATTTGCTGGGGCCCTGGAGCCCCAGTTTCCTGAACTCCACTCTTTGCCCTTTGGGTGTAAGGGGAGTATTACTTAATGAAACGACAATAGAGAAGGCAGGGGCTGCATGAGGCTGAGAATCAGCAAGGCTAGGAGATCGCAGGGGTCACTGAGACTTTAGTCCAACACGGTCCCGCTACGGGAGGGGAAAACAGGCCAGGGAGGAGAAGAGGATGACCTGCCAGTGCCCTGGAGGGCAGACTCCCTGTCCTGGCTGGGAAGCAGCCACGCACTCTACCTTGGACACCCGTGGGTCCACAACACACAGCTGATGCCTTGACTGAATCCAACTTTGAAGTGTAATTCCCATCACAACATTGTAAATTAACTATACTTCAACTATAAATAAATAAATAAGTAACGTGTAATTCCCAGACCGGGAATGTCATCAGATCCCCGCCTCCTGGGCGGTTCCTTCTGGTCTGCATGCGGATGGGGCGGGGCTTCCAACGAGGGGCGGGGCTTCCACCTGGGGGATCAGCCTCCTCAGGACCTTGCCCCGATCCTTCTTCATTTAATGCCCCAGGACTGCACCGGGAGGTAGGTGTCCTGAGGGCTGTGCTGAGCTGCCAGCGGCTCACAGCCCCACCCCGCATCACAAGGCCAACTCCGGGTCTCTGAAAGCAACTCAGGTCCCTGCCCCTGCCTGCAAGAAGTCTCTGTCCTTGACGGGAGATACGATGCCATAAGCTACCAAGCCACCGTCCCCTCGGCCCCGCCGCTGCCCGGACGGCGGGTCAGTCTCTGGCTTCAGGACACCCCAGGTTGGTAAACTCCACGCCCAGTCGCCACTTTAAGCCTCAGTTTTCTTCATGGAAAAATGGACCTGATAACAGGACCGACCTAGCCGAGTGGCTGTGAGAGGGATAGCGCGGGGTGCAGGAGGGAACCTGAAGCCGCGTGAGGACCGGCGTCCGCCCCCTCCCCGGCGGCCGACCCACCAGCAGGAACACCCCGGGTGGCCCGCGCACTGCGGGCTGCACACCTGCGCTCCCCGCCGCAGCTCACGGGGGACCCCGCCAGGTGACTCTACCGCTATCGAGACGTCCGTTGGATCCGTATGGCTGAAAAAGGTCGTTTCCCAGAGAGAGCAGGGCACCTCTTCCCTGATCCCAAAGGCAGAGAGAGGCCAACAGAAATCCCGGGGCGGCCGGCCCTCGGGCGCGGGGATGCGTCTCATCCTCGCCCTGCGCAGCGCGGAGGAGCCCGCGGCGCCAGCGAGCGCGCTTTGCCCGGCGGGAGCCACCCGGCTTCCTGCCCGAGCCCGCGGACATTGGGCAACCCGACTGCTTCCCGCGCCTTCTCCTGGCCGGGCTGCCACAAAATGATCCAAGCCGATCGCCAGCTCCAGGAAGCGGCTGGAGAGCTGGCTCGTCTGCGCGAAGGACCAGGGGCAGGGGACTTCCATCACCCAGCCCCGCCGCCTGGACCCTCAGTGCCAGCCACCCCTCCTCCCGTAGCACCTCGGGGAAAGCCGAGCCCCTGAAAGGAGCTGGTGGCCCCGCGGCGGAGGCAGAGCCGGGTGACCTCATACCCGCTGCAAAGTCACCTAGAGGAGGGACCGCACGTTCCTCAGGCCACAGTGCGGTGCGCAGCCTGCCTTTCCTCATGGGGTTTCATTTCGCATTTCAAGGGAGGCAGCTCTGCAGAGCAGAGCGGAGAAGGTGGGGCGATAAACCAGAGAGGCAAGCCCAGCAGCGGGCCCTTGACTGGGGACCGGCAGCGTCCACTTCCTTGGCTCCAAGTTGCTTGTCTTGGGCCACGTACTCTGTCCCGCCTGAGGGAACAATGGCGTTTATGAAATTCCTAGGAACACTCCCTGCTTGTGAGGGATCCGGGAGCCCGTCCATCGCTTCTCAGATGCACTTTCCTCTTGCCGCTGTGGGGTCTGGACCCCAGCAACTTGCCTCTATTCTGAGCCCTGTGGCACAAAGCTGGTGCAGGGAGTGGGGTGTGGACGCAGCCCCTGTCCGCAGGACCTAGAGCCCCCAGCATCCTGGTGAACACCTGGCTGCTGGGGGTACCAGCTGTGGGGGCCCCTGTTGAGTTCAGTTTTCCTTGAACTCTCTGTTGGGTCTAGTGGGGGGTAGAGGTCCTCCCCACTCCTTCCTTCCTTCCTTCCTTCCTCCCTCCCTCCCTCCCCCCTTCCCTCCCTCCCTTCCTCCCCCCTTCCCTCCCTCCCTCCCCCTTCCCTCCCTCCCTCCCTCCCCCTTCCCTCCCTCCCTCCCTCCCCCCTTCCCTCCCTCCCTCCCTCCCCCCTTCCCTCCCTCCCTCCCCCCCCTCCCCTCCCTCCCTTCCTCCCCCTTCCCTCCCTCCCTTCCTCCCCCCTTCCCTCCCTCCCTTCCCTCCCTCCCTTCCTTCCTCCCTTCCTTCCTCCCTTCCTTCCTCCCTTCCTTCCTCCCTCCCTCCCTCCCTTCCTTCCTCCCTCCCTCCCTCCCCCTTCCCTCCCTCCCTCCTCCCTCCCTCCCTCCTCCCTCCCTCCCTCCCTCCTCCCTCTCTCCCTCCCTCCCTCCCTCCTCCCTCCTCCCTCCTCCCTCTCTCCCTCCCTCCCTCCCTCCCTCCCTCCCTCCCTCCCTCTCTCCTTCCCTCCCTCCCTTCCTTCCTTCCTTCTTTCTCAACTTGTCAGAGCCAGGCCAAGTGTGAGCTTTGGGGCTTTAGCTGTGTACAGGCAGGAGGGTCTGCAGACCTGAAACGGAAAAAGAAGCAAGCACGCGGGATCGGGATTACCTGTGGCTGACACGTAGCCTTGGACCAAGCCCAGGCTTTGCCGGGAGGAGGCAGAGGTCCGCGGGGTGGTGACACTCACTCATCCGGGGCCACCTGCTGGAGGTAGCAGAGTTGGAATTGACCTCAGGGGACTCTGAGGCCATCCTCCTGACAGCTTCCAGGACCAGACGGTTCATCCCCCTTAAAAGTAAAGGTTGACAACCACCCCCCCGGGGGAAGGGAGGCCGCGGACGCCAAGAGGACAGGGCCAGCCCGGCGCCAAATGTCCACCAACGCGAGAGGGGAGCAGATGAGCAAACCCCAGCCAAGCACCCCCTCTGCCTGTGCACTCCACACAGGACCTAACTGGTTAGATGGCCCAACAGAACTCCCTCCCCACAAAAATGCTGTCGCAGCTCCCACTTTACAGGGCAGGGAGTCCAGGTGAGGGGCTCACAAGGTGCCCAGACAGGGCTGGAGCCCGGAGGAGGGAGGGTTGTCTGGAACTCCACACAGTCCCACTGTCTTCATTTAACAGGGCTTTGCCAGACTCGCCAGGCCAATTCTGCGTCTCACCGCTTGTACCTGTGGCTCCATTTCTGATCCGGGGCCAATCTGAGGGCTGCCCCAGCGTGGGCCAGGTGCCCTGGCACGTACCCTGCAAGCTCCCCTCCCTGGGCCAGGTGCCCTGGCACGTACCCTGCAAGCTCCCCTCCCTGGACATGACCGTGAGCCCGGCCAGTAGAGGTGTGGGATCCTGGGCTTCCCCGGCCTCCCTAGTGCCGGGGCCGCGCGCGCGGGGGTATTTTCCAGGCCGTGCCCAGCGGCAGCTATGGCCTATCGTCCTGCACCTCCCCTTCCCTTCCCCCCACACCGCCAGGCTGCACCAGGGCAGAGGCCAGTCTCAAGCTCGCTTTGGGCAAATGCTGGCCCCGGGTGGGGTTCAGTTTCCCCAAATGTCAAGCTGCCCCTTGGATTAAGAGGCCTGTGGTTCTCACTCTCTTGTCGACCCCAAGTTGGGTGCACCCCCTTCCGTTGTGTTTAAGGCTATTTTGCTGAGTGACTGGAGCCTCCGTTTCCTCATTGGGAAATGGGTACAACAATGATCCTTCCCAGGGCTGCTGGGGGGACCGAGTTACACACCCTGTGCCCGCACGGACCTAGGGGAGGTTGTGGTCAAGGGAAGGGCGAGGCCTGGCCACCGCAAAGCCACAGCTTCACTGGCACCTCCCTCGAGGTGGTGGTGGGGAGTCAGGACCTCAGCTGGGAGCGAAGATCCTGCAGCAGAGGCATTCCAGAATCTGAGTCTCCACCTGCCCCTGAAGCCCGGCACCCACACATCTGTGCCACGGAGCCCACTCTCCCTTCCTAGGCACTGAGACCCCAAACCCTGCACCTCCCCAACTCCTGTCCTGCAAACCCCACATCCCATGGGTGCAGAAAGCATCATGTCTCCCCTCTCCCCACCCCAAGCAAGAAGAGGATGGTTTTTTCGTCCCTCAGGCCCAGCTTGAATGCCTCCTCCACCCACCCGGACGCCTTCCCTGACCTCAGAGCGCACAGTGTACATTCACTGAAGTGCTAACTGCCCACCCAGCCCTCCCGGTTCACCCCCAGGTTCACCCCCAAGCTCCCTGGTGGCCACCCTTTAGCTCACCGCCTATCCCCAGGGGCCTAGAACCCTGCCCCGCACAAAGAAGACACTCAAAAAATATTTGCTGACTGAGGGAGTGAATCTCGGTTGGCGGCTGCACACGTTAACCCCGCAAAGCCGTTTCCCGCTGGGGGACCCCGGAGCGGGTGGATGGCAGGAGCAGACACGGTCGGCACCGCGATTAACCTTCACAGAGCAGTTTTGTGTGCCACCTCTTCCGAGCAGCCCTCCGCCCTGCGCCCCGGCTCTAGCTCTTCCTTCCCAGTTTCCTTTGCCGCCGAGCACCGGCCCGCGCCCTCCTCCTGAGTCGGGTTTGAGCTGTTCCCGCAGCGCCCGGCGGGCGCGGACAGCGCAGGCCTGTCTGGGTGAGCGAACCGGAAGTCTGCGGCCCGCGAAGCTCCGGATCGGGGTGCGGGTTTGGGTCTCAGGCCCTCCTGGGGCTGCGGGCGGCTCGGCGAGAAGCCCAGCGAGGCCTCTGCGCCCCTCGGGGCACCCGGTTTATCGCCCGGGAGGCTGAGGCTCGGCCGGTGCACCGGGGCCCGCGGTCACCCCGCAAGCGCAGGCGCCTTCGGAAGGCCCTGTCCCTTGCCCGGCAGCGCCTGCAGCGGCGCGATCGGGCGTCACTCGCCCTCCCCCGGCACCAGCCCGCTCGCGGAGGAGGAAGGCGGGCGGCCGGCAGCCGGAGACTGGCGGTGCCCCGGGGCGGGAAGCCAGGCCCAGCAGGCCCACGGCGTCCTCCCGGGGCCCGGGGCCCGCGCCGGACGCCGCTGCCTGGGTGCCCGGGGCGGACGCGGTCCCGCCTCGCGGCATCTGCCGGGGCTTCCGTAGCCTCATCCTTCTACCCGTCCTGCCCGCAGCTCCTGCGCATTTTAAGCCAGACAAAGCGCCTCTTTCTGGGTGGTCTGAGTTTCTCCCCCGGTTTCCCTGGGCTTCGGTTTTACCTCTCCCGTGGGGACACCTATGGCCGCGCGCCACTCCCGGACGCTGCGGGCACGGGCAGGCTGCTCCGGGCTGGCGAACCAAGAACTGCCCCAGCTCCGTGGGAAACGCTTCCTTCCGGCCCCGAGCAGATCGTGTTAGCGGGGGGGGGGGGGGGGAGGGGGGGGGAACCAACCGTCGTGCAATTGGCTGATGGGACGCCGCCGCGGGGACGCAGGCCGGTGACTTCGCGCTGCGGACGCGCACTTGCGTGGGAAGCTCCCCGGGGACACAGCGCCCGCTCCGAGACCGCCCGTCCCGGCGGGAATCAAGGTCCCTAGTCCCGAAGCCCCCGGCCTCCCCTGCCGTCCTGCATGAGGCCGGGGAGAGAGGGCGCGGGACCGAGCGCGTAGCCCCCGCGGCGGGCGAGGGAGCGAGAAGCGCGTGGAAGGAAACCACGCAGCCGCGCGCGGTCCCCGAGCCAGGTCCTCGGTTCCGGCCGCCGTGGCTCTTCGGGGCCGCCGGTTCGAGGTATCCACGGCCCGCGGGCGACCTCCCGCCCCCGGCACCGCCCTCCCCGCCAGCACTGGAGGACCCGGCGCCCCCGGTGACGCACCCGCTGCCCCACGCCTTGGCCCGCAGCCTAGCCCTGGCCCAAGAATGGGGGCTCCCCTAGCATCTTGGGCCTTTACAACTGGGGTGCGGGGCCAGAGCCGCTGTCGAAACTGGGCCTTAGCGCTCTCGCCCCTCCCCCCCACCTTCCCACCCCGCGGCCTCCGGGGGGGCCTCGCAGCAGCTCTGCCGGGAGCCGCCTCGGGTCTCCATTTCCCCGACGGAGAAACTGAGTCTTAGCAGAGGGGAGGCTGAGCGGCGAGCCCCGCCAGACCGCAAGTGCAGGCCGCCCGCCCGCCTCGGTCTCCCTCAAGGACCTCAGGTAATAATACCGTTCCTAAAGGGGGCGCAGGGTACGTCGCCCGCCGACCGCAGCCTCCGATGCCCGGCACGGCCGGAGCGCAAACCCACAAAGGTGCCCTGAAGCCCAGGCGGCGGGGAGCCCGGGTCACCCCGACACGGACAGTCTGTGCGACGCGAGCCCCGCTCGCCCAGCGTGGGCCGAACGCGTTAGCAGCGAGAGCAGAGCCCGACCTTAACCCCGACCCCCTCCTCGCGCCGCGGCTGTTGACTCAGGGCTCAGGGACTTCGGCTGCTCCCCTTGGTTTTAAATCCCCCCGATGAAGCCGTCGTCTCCCACCCCGGCGGCCCCGCAGCTTCTCGGCGCCGCCAGGCCCGCCCCCGGCCCGCCCCGGCCCGGGTGGGGTCCACGTGTTCCCGTCCGCCCGGCCGGCCCTGCGCTCCTGCGGCTCCGCGCCCCCCCCCCCCCGCCCCCGCTCCGGCCTCATCACCCCGGGGCGCCGGGGGCAGGCGGCCAACCCGGGCCTCCGGCGCGCTCTGCCCCGGCCGCGGATTATCTCCCTTCCCCCATCAGGCCCCGGCGCGGGGCCCCGACTCGCCCTGAAAGCTGCGGGCGCTGGATCTCCCCGCCCAGCGCCAGCCGCCTCCGCCACCGCCACAGCTTGATTACCCTTCCCACCCAGCGGCGACCCCGCACCCCGCCGGGCGCTGCCAGCAGGGTTCCGCGGAGGTTGGGGCACCGCAGGCCGAGTCCCCGCGGCGAGTGACAGACCCCCCTGGCGTCCATCCCGCTCCACCTCTGAAGCGCAGGGACCCGGCGGAGGCCTGGGGGCGCCCCAGACTCGGGGCACCTACAGCAGGGCGGCAGTCTCTCCCCTTTGACGTCTTCCCAGGGAACTGAATCTCCCTCCGCATGGCACTGCCCACAGGGGTGCCAGATCCAGGCAGCTCTGGCTCCATAGTTCTGTGGCCCAAAGTGAAAATGTGGCCCCTTATTCGCAAATGAAGAAGCATTAAGACTTTCAAGGCGGCGAGAGCCAAGAGAAGCCTTCCTGAGCGCAGGGCCCCGTGTGGCTGGACAGATCCCCGTAAACGCACGAAGCCAGCCCTGCCTCCAGGACCCGGGCCCTCACCAGAGCCCCACCTGGGCCCTCTCTCAAAGCTTTTCCCTCTCCCTGCACCGAGAGCTCAGTCCCGGGGCCCTCCGCTCTGGGCAGCGGGGAGGGCGCTGAGAGTGGGGTGGGAAGAGGCAGGGCGGGCGGGTGGGCTGGACAGAGGCTCGGAGGCCAGGCCCAAGAGGCGCCAGCAAGCTCTCTCCTGCCTCTGGCATGTGGCCACCGCCAGGTCACCCCCAGGTCTCCCCCAGCCAGAGCCGAGGAGGGTGGCAGCTTGGCTGAGCACAGACTGGGGAGTTCGGTCTTAAGGGAGAACCCACAACACACGTGGGGTGCTGGGCAGGGCTGGGGACCCAGGGGCTGTGGTCACGGCCAGCCCTAGGGCCCTGGGCAGCTCCGGGTCCAGCCTGCTTGCTCTGAAACCCCAGTGACCTCAGAGTGCAGAGGGTTTGTCAGGCGGGGTCTGGCAACCTGAATTCAAGGGCAGATTCACTGCGGTCACCAAGGCCCTGGGGAGGTCCGAGCTGCGTGTTGCCCAGGGCCTACAGTTTGTCAAAAGAGAGCGCTGTATTCCTATATTTTTCAAACAAGAGCCCAAGGATTGTGTAAATGTTAGGACCACCAGAGTCCAGCCACTCCTGTGCGTTTCTGGGTGTGTTTCTCCCACACTCGGAGTTTCTCCCTCTGGACGTTGGCGGTGGCAGCGTGGCCTCCAGGTGTGGAGTGACGGGCGGGGCTGGGGACACGGGGACCTCGCACCCCCGGGGCAGCCCATGCTCAGCCGTGTATTGATTTTCCCATTTCAGCCCCAGAGTCCTGTCCCGTCCTTTCAGGAGAACAGGAGATGGAGGCCCAAAGGAGCTGTGGGTAACTCGCCCCAAGTCACTCGGCTGACGCTGGGCCCTCGCTCCATGGACCACCCCAGCGAGCGGGAGGGCTCTGGGTTGCGTTCAGGCTGGACATCTTGGACCTGGGGACCCAGTGGGGCTTGAGAGGTCGGAGGGGCCCGGGGCAGGGTCTGTAGAGACCCATGGCCAGACCCCTTTACCAGCCTGGGAGGAAGCACCCATTTCTTCTCTCTGCAGACAAGCCTGCCTCAAAGACAGAACCTTGGAGGCAGCAGAGGCCCCGGAGCTCGCCCCGCCCCCCAGCTGTGCGCGCAGAGCTTGCGCTGCTGCAGCACCGGGAGATGCTTCTCTTCTCCGACTGGGCATCGCACCCCAGCTCTGCGGGGAAAACCTGGCCCAAGGGTTGGCCCCTCTGGGCCTCGGTTTCCCTCCCTGTGAAGGAGTGGGGCGGGGCTGTCGGCTTTTCTGTAACTTGAGTTGGGGCAGCCACAGGAGGAAGCAGACGTTTGTTTCCCAAACCCCTCCATCCCCAGGGAAAGGGCGTTTGTGTGCCTTCCACACCCCACACCCCGGTATGCAATGCTCCCCTGATGGATGCGGACGTGGAAAGAGTCTCCGGGTTCGTGGCGGTTCCAGGAAGCACTAGGGGCCTTTGACAGGTGTGTGTCGGGGCTGACAGGGCCTGGGGGTCTTGGAGTCCAGGAGCCCAGCCTTATACTCCATCCTTGCCTCCAGGAACCTCGGGAAAAGCTGGGGTCCCCACTGGCGGCCGGCCCCTGGCCCACCCAGCGCTCCCAGCCCGCGGCTGGGCCACAGGAGGTTGACGGGACAGAAAGCTTGGGTCGTGTGTGCACCTGGGCCTGGACGCCATCGGGGACACCAGTTAGGGATGGAAAGTCCCAGCATGAGTCCCCAGGACAAGCCATCCTTTTCCCACTCCCCGTGGGGCGGTGGAATGGGGTCGGGGGTGAGAGGAGGGTGCTTCGGCAAATCTGGCAACTGAGTTTTCTCAACAACCTCGTGAGGTAGCAGGCCACTCTCGGTCCACTGAGCAGGAAACAGAGGCACAGAGAGGTTAGGGCACTCACTAAGGGCACACAGCAGCGGGGAGACTGGATTTGAATCCAGGACAATGAACTGCTTTCAGCGGCCAGCCTCTGCGCGGGTGCACAAACCCGGCGAGCTTGGAGGTGCGGGGCAGAGAGTGCACCCCAGAATATGTGACTACAAACGCATTTCCTTCGCGCTTTGATTGATTTCCCTTCGGGAGCTCCTGCGTTATGCAAGGCCTGGGCTCTGAAGGGCAGCCGATTTCAATGGAAATAAGTCCGGGAAAAACAAATCAACACAGCTCCAGCTTCAATCCCCTGGAAGAGCACATCCTAGGCTCTGATTAAGTCAGGGCATAATAGGACCGATTTAGAGACAACTTCGCAAAGCTGTTAACCCTTCTCTCAGGGGTCTCAGCTACGGATGGCGTCTCCAGCATCTCTGGGTCCTTCATAAGATCACCTCCTGCTCTGGATGAAAGTGGATGTTACCAGGGAAACTGGAGGGCTTTTACCTTTTTCCCCTACGGAGTCTGGTTTTTTTCAAATGACCCCTTTTAAGGATAGTTCACCCAGAAGTGGCTTGGAGGTTTGGAATCTCAGGGGGTTTGAAATCTCAGGCAGCGATTTCCAAGTAGCTCCATATTCTCTGCGCAAAGCAACGTACATGCCCTCCCGCCCCTGCTCCGTACACCCCTTCCTTCCTTCCTTCCTTCCTCTTTCCCTTTCTTCCTTCCTCCTACCTTTCCTTACTTCCTTCTCTCAAAGAATCTTTACTGGGTGCCTGGGATACGCCAATCATTAGTCTAGTTCCTGGACGGTGGGGAAGCAACCAGGGTCCTGCCCTTGTGAAACTCAATGGCCTTTAGATGACTAGCTCACCTCAGGTGGCAGCTTGTTCACCGTTTTCATTTTAGAAACGCACAAGCTAAGGCCCAGAGAGGTGAAGCGATCTGCCAGGGTCGCCCAGCAGATGGACAGGCTCCTTAACCTGACACCAAACCCTCCCCACCAGGTCCTCCTCTTCAGCTCCTCTTGCAGGGCTCCCCTCCCCGGGCTCTGTGCTCCAGCAGGTCCGCAACCAGGCCAGGCTGCCTTTGCACGTGCGGCTCCCCTTCTCCCTCCGCCCTTGGAAGTCGACTCATTGTTAAAAAGACCAGCGTCACTGAGGGTGCGTGCGTCCTCTGTGCGTGGAGATTCTCCAGCCTCGCCCCTACTCTGCCCCATCATGGCCTTGGTGTGTCCCTCCCTCCCTCCCACTAACCTGCCCACGGCCCGAGGGCTGACCCAACTCTGTGCTGGACCCCAGCCCCGAGCGAGCCCTGCGCCAGACCCGTGCTGTCATCTTCACTGTAGCCTGACCAGGTGAAAGGCAAAGCCTCCAAAGCAGAAAGGGACCGTAAGGAAGAGGAGGCATGTCGGGTGTCCCGTGGGGACCAGGATGGCATTTAGGGGTCTCAGGGGAAGATATTGGGGCCACCTGAGGAAGGCGCTTGACTGGTTGAGGAAGGAAGGTCAGTGAGAATCAAAGACAGAGTTTTAGCAGAATGACATTCCCCTCTGTCGACATCATCACCCACCGTGGTTTTCATTAGATTCTGGCACTTCCCAGCGCGGCTTAGGAGCTAACAGTGCTTTGGTTTACATCTGCTGATCAAATGCGGGAGGCAACCCAGAAAAAATAACGTCCGTCCTGTTGTCAGAGCACGTTCTTGGCTCTCGATTTGAGATTAGCATAATATCTGTCTAAGGCGAACGACAGTAAATTTTTCCTGTCTGGAGATGTGCTAATGATAGTGAGGAGAAAGTATCTTTTGATGGAGGTGAAGCTGGTTCCTGAATTAAGGTTAGGCTTGCTCAGAGCGATTTGATTTTTCATGTGTTTTCTTGGAGGAATCACAGGAAGACATCTGGGCGCTGTTTATCATCATTTTTTTTTATATTTTAAAAATATGTGATCCCCCAACCGCAGAGCCACTGAATTATGAGGATAGTATAGAGCCAGAACCTCAAAGGCTGGTGACATCTTTCTCATCACGGGCCCTTAAAATCCAGTGTTTAATGACCTAGTTCTTTGCTTTCCCGCAGGTGAGGAATTACTAAGCCCATTTTACAGCTGGGAAGATCGAGCCTGAGGTAGAGTGGCCGGTGGACCCACATACGGGGCCCGGGTCCCCACTCTGTCTTGGCTTTACTTTCTAAACCAGTGCTGAGCATTTCCTGTCTTTGCTGGAAGGGGGCCCGGCTCCGCTGGGGCCGCTGGGCGGTGGGCCAGGCCGGCCGGACTAACTAACAGACACCAGGTCTAGAGCTGGAGTTTTGTCTTCGTGAAATCAGCCGCCGGGAGCGTGTCGGTGTCCGGCTTTTCTGAACCTCACCATTTTCTCTTGGAGATCTTGCCCCATTCGCTCTTATTCAGAAGGAGGGGAAGGGGAGACCAGTCTGACCGTAGCTGACCTTGTCCTCCCCCTTGGCCCCAGGAGGAGCCCTGGGCTGGGGGTCGGGTGGAGCCCGGGCCCTCCCTCCCTCCCTCCCTCCCTCCCTCTCTCCCTCCCTCTCTCCCTCCCTCTCTCCCTCCCTCCCTCCCTCTCTCTCTCCCTCCCTCCCTCCCTCCCTCTCCCTCCCTCCCTCTCTCCCTCCCTCTCCCTCCCTCCCTCTCTCTCTCTCTCCCTCCCTCCCTCTCTCTCTCCCTCCCTCCCTCTCTCTCTCCCTCCCTCCCTCCCTCCCTCTCTCTCTCCCTCCCTCCCTCCCTCCCTCTCTCTCTCCCTCCCTCCCTCTCTCCCTCCCTCCCTCCCTCTCTCTCTCCCTCCCTCCCTCTCTCCCTCCCTCCCTCCCTCTCTCTCTCCCTCCCTCCCTCCTTCCCTCTCTCCCTCCCTCCCTCCCTCCCTCCCTCCCTCTCTCCCTCCCTCCCTCCCTCTCTCCCTCCCTCCCTCCCTCTCTCTCTCCCTCCCTCCCTCTCTCCCTCCCTCTCCCTCCCTCCCTCTCTCTCTCTCTCCCTCCCTCCCTCCCTCCCTCCCTCCCTCTCTCCCCTCCCTCCCTCCCTCCCTCCCTCCCTCCCTCCCTCTCTCCCTCTCTCCCTCCCTCCCTCCCTCCCTCTCTCCCTCCCTCCCTCTCTCCCTCCCTCCCTCTCTCCCTCCCTCCCTCTCTCCCTCCCTCCCTCTCTCCCTCCCTCCCTCTCTCCCTCCCTCCCTCTCTCCCTCCCTCCCTCTCTCTCTCCCTCCCTCCCTCTCTCCCTCCCTGTCGTGGGCCTCAGCTTGCACGGCCTCATCATCCGAGGGACGGGACGGGCGCCCAAGAGGAAGCTGGCCCCATGGGCATCCCGTCGACAAGCCCCAAGACGGCGCCAGGGTCCAGGCACCTCACGGGTGGACAGAGGGCTCAGAGAGAAGCACCCCGAGAAGCCCTCTCTCCTCACACATCTGAGATGTCGGCGGGTCGAGTGAGCCCTGCCGGACTCAAGGCTGAACCCTCGGAGCCGAGCTCCTCATTGCTTCCCGACTCACCCCAAACTCGGAGTGGCCCCCTTGACGCACGGCGTGTCGCTCCACGGAGGCTCCTCCCGCAGCGGGTCTGCTGGGTGCAGGATGCTGGACGCGCCCCCGCAGAGCATCTGGGTGCGTGACGTAGGCTAAGCCCGCGCTTCCTCAACTCCCCGTGCGCGGAGACCCCTCGTCCCGAGCCGTCAGGGTCCACGCGGGGCCAGAAACCACGCGGGTTCGTTAACAGAGAAGTTCCCCCGAAGAACTGCGAACCAGGTATCAGAGAACAGAAAGGGCAGAAAGAGGCTCCCAGAGGCCGGGAGGGGCAGCCGCGAACTGGCCCCGGGGCGGCAGCCGGAGGAAGTTCAGGGCGGGGGTGTGGAGCGCGCGGCGGCCAGGAGCAGGTTTCCCTGTCTTCCCTGCAAATTCCCCCTAGAAGCTCCCAGCACACCGTGAGCTGTGCCCAGCACACGCACCTGGCACGGCCCCAGCGTTTACCAGGTGCGTACGGTGCCTGAGGCCGCGGTCGCCAGTTACCCCGGGCTCGGCGCCCGAAGCAACAACATCTCCTCCTCTAGCGGCCCTGGAGCCCGAAGTCCGGGATCCGAGCGTGGGCTGGCCGGAACTGCCTGCCGGAGTGCTTGGGCAGGGATTTTCCTGCTTCTTCCTGCGTCCGGAGACTCCAGGTGTCCCTGGGCTCGTGGGCCCATCGCTCTAATCTCTGCTTCCGTCTGAGGCCTCAATCTCTGCTTCCGTCTCAGGCCTTCTCCCCTGTGTGTCTGTGTCCAGATCTCTCTTTCTCTTCTCTTAGAAGGACACCAGCCACTGGGTTTAGGTCACGCCTGACTCAAGGATGACCTCATCTCGAGATCCTTAATCACATCTGCAAAGACCCTGTTCCCAAGTAAGGTCTCATTCACAGGTTCTGAGCGGTAGGATGTGGACCTATCTCTTTTAGGGGCACCAGTGAACCTCCAAAGGAGTGCGAAGGGAGCAGCGTGTGACAGCTGCTGAACCTGAGACCCAGCTCGGAAGTCATCTGCACCGCGAAGCCTCGCATCGCTCCCACTAACCCAGGCCCCCTCTCCGCACTTCTTCAGAGCCCTGCACACACCTCTGTGATGATATTCACTCATCTACCCATCCTTCCATCCATCCTTCCTTCCATCCACCCCGCCTTCCATCCATCCAGCCAGCCAGCCAGCCAGCCAGCCAGCCACCCACCCTTTCGTTCATCCAGCCATCCTCCCATCCACGCATTCACTCATGCAGTAGCCTCCATTCCACACTTACTAAGCTCAGTCTCTGCCGGGCACCCAGCTGCTGCCGGCCCGAGCCACGAGCCAAGGAGGCGGGGTGCCTTAGGAGTGCAGGGTCGGTGGCGCCACCAGATCTCTGGCTGTTGGCTACAGACCGTTGCCCGCTCCCCATCTCCCAGCTGGAATTGTTCAGCTGCTCTGGGCTCCTTTCTTCTTCTGCGAAATGGGTTGATAACGCCACCCCTCTTGGTTGCTAGGGACCCCCAGGGCGGTAGCGGCTGGTCCTAGGCGCTCAGCCCCAGCCCCACGCCTGCAGCTCCCCGCAGGGCACCCAGGGCGGGTGCCCGCGTGTCAGCGGGGCTGCGGCCAGAGAAGGGGGAACAAGGAGGGCGGTGCTCTCCTCGGACCTAAGGGAGAATCTCAGACACCCCCAGGTTTCTCTCTGTCTCAGTTTCGAAAGGCATCAAGGCTTCAGGCGTCTGCAGCCATTTCAGCCCTAAGGGCCCCTCCCATCCCGGGGGCTGCTGGGAGAGAGGCCTCTCCTCTCTGCGGGTGAGCGGTCTGGGCCATTCAGAAACAAATGGCCCGGAGCGAGAAATCCCTGCTGTCCGAGGGCTTTAGGATCAACAGGGAGCGGTGCCCGGTCACGGAGCCCGAGGGGCCAGGTGGGGGGCACGGCTGCCGGCACAGAGGCTGGGCTGGCCTCGGGCCAGCACCCCACCCCGCCCAGTGACCTCAGGGGCTGAGCTGGAGGGTTCTGGGGGAGGGGAGGGCTCCCCGCTGGACTCCGCTCCAGCTTTCCTTCCCGAAGGCCCGGGGCGGGGGGGGGGGGGCTGCTGATGGATGGCTACGTAATCTGTCCTGAATGGAGTGGAGGGGACCCGGTGGCCCGTGAAGAGTCCCTTTCCGCACCCCGCCCTCCCCACCCTCCCCGGAGTTTTCTTTACAAATTAGAGAAGGGCATCGGGGTCACATCCGAGAAGCCAGCTCAGGGTCAGGGCACCCCACGGGAGCAGAACACGGGGCTCGGTCCCTGCTCGGATGGCCTGGGCCAGCTAGGGCCCAAGCCCCGCGGAAGGGTGGGAGCAAGGAGGGGAGAGAGTGCGTGGTGGCGGCATTGGCGCTGCAGACCCGGGATGGGGGTGGGTCTTCCCCAAGGTCCGGCTGAGCAGGACACTGGAGGGAGGGCTGGTCTGAGCCCAAGGCCCCTCCCCCTGGGCGGCAGCTTCCTAAAGACAGGGGGATCCAAATGCTAGAACTGTGACGCGGACTCTCGCGCGAGATTTCCTTGCATCTGGCCCAGTGACTTGCTTTGACGGGCAGGCTACGGAGGATGTGATGGTGTTGGGGTCCTGGCCCTCTTGGACGCTCAGGCCGCACCTGCAGACGGCCCCACCAAGACCGCGGACCGAGAGGAACGGCGATCGCAGCCTCCTGGCACCAGGTGTAGGTAGGTAAGTGTGGTCCTCCTGCAGCAGTAGTTGACTGGTAGCTCTTACCTCTCGGTCCTGAAGACTGGGTACGTTTTCCTCCTGTTCCAGGGGGCTCAGGGAGCCCCCTTTGGACTGGAAGAGAAATGTCACAGGTGGAATTGTGTCGCCCCCAAATTCCTGTTCAAGTCCCATAACCCCCGGTATCTCAGAAGTGGCCTTATTTGGAAATAGGGTCGTTGCGAGGTAATCGGTTAACACGAGGTCATACTGGAGCAGGTGGGCCCCTACGCAGTGTGACTGGTGTCCTTATAGAAGGGGAAATCGGGACACGGACACAGCTACAGGGAGGAGGCCACGTGGAGATGAAGGTGGAGGCCTAGGCTGACACAGCAGGAGCCAGGGAAGCCGAACACTTCCAGCAACCACAGACGCCCGGTAGGAGGCCTCGAAGATTCTCCCTCACGGCCGCAGAAGGAATCGGCCCTGCCAACTCCTTGATCTCTGACTTCTGGTCTCCAGAGCTACATTTCTGCTGTTGAAGCCGCCCAGCTCGTAGTTCGTGGTTACAGCAGCTCTAGGAAAGCGATGCGAGAAAATTCAAGTGATCGAGGACACTTCCAGGCCCCGGCTTCCTGGCCTGGCTGTCGGGGTTCCCGCCGCCTTAAAGAAAGAGTCAGGAGAGGAACCCCCGTTCTGAGACGCTGTCTCATGGGCAACCACAGGAGACTAGGTGAATCAGAGTAGAGATGCCCTTAAATGCATTGCCGAATTTCTAGCAAAATTCCAAATGCGTTTACACTTTCGCTCCGCAAGGCCGCTTCCAGGGATCGACTCCAGAGGCACACGGCAGTCACAGGACGATTCGTGCACACGGCTGCTCTCGACAGGACGCGTCTTGGTGTCCCGGCAGAGGACTGTTTCATGTTTCCTCCTGAGCTCTTACATCCTTGGCGGGAAAATCACAGAAGTGATGCTTCTGTGTCGTGGTCGCATCTGACCGCATCCATCACTGGGGGACATTAGCTTTGATCGCTTGATTAAGGTGGGGTCTGCCAGGGGTCTCCACTGTAGAGTGACTCCTTGTCCTTTGGAAATCAGGAAGTATTCTGTCCGAGGTACGTGGAGACTTTGTAAATAACCATTCTTGTCATGCTTAGAATTAACCATTCATTGCACTATAAAAGTATGGGCCTGCAGATTCTTGTTTGTTTGTGGGTTTTTTTGCGGTACGCGGGCCTCTCACTGTTGTGGCCTCTCCCGTTGCAGAGCACAGGCTCCGGACGCACAGGCTCAGCGGCCATGGCTCACGGGCCCAGCCGCTCCGCGGCACGTGGGATCCTCCCGGACCAGGGCACGAACCCGCGTCCCCTGCATCGGCAGGCGGACTCTCAACCACTGCGCCACCAGGGAAGCCCCAGATTCTTGTTTTATTTGATAGGTTACAATCTGTCACTAACATAAGTGATTTTGCTGCTCAGATCATCCCATAGCTTCCTTACCCTCCTCCCACACTGGGCCCCGGCACCGCTCCCACCTCGGAGCCGAATCACTCAGGGCGGACGGGAAGAAAGGCAGGCTTTACCGGCCGGTTCTGTAGACTTCCAGCCATCAGAGCTGCCCCGGCCGGCCCAGCTTCCGCGGAGGGCAGTGGACATGGACCCGCCTCTCCGTTGGAGAAGCTGCAAGGTCCTGTGGCCACGTTGCCCCACCCCGTAGCCAGCAAAGCTAGAGAGTGAGGGGGGAATGAAACGCTTTCAGGCAAATAACAACTGAGAAAATAGCCGCTGATGTCATGAATGACACCATCACCAGGCCCTCTCTCAGGGGCTTCAAAAGGATACGGTCCAGGAAGAGGCAGTGCCCCCAGCCGGGGCAGGGGGCTAAGATGCTGGGGGCTGGAACGGCTGCTGGGTTTACGGAGGTGACCTTCACATAATGTACAAGTGGCCACTCCAGGGTGCACAATTCAGTGGCGTTGAGGACGTTCACTATGTCGTGCCACCTCCACTTCTGTCTCGTTCCGGAACATTCTCAGCATCGCAAAGAAACCAGCACCTATTAGCTGTCACCCCCCCCCCACTCCCCCGGCCCCTGGCAACCACTAATTTACGTTCAGTCTCTACGGATTTGTCTATTCTGGACGGTTCATGATGTAAATGGAATCGTACACCACGTGACCATTCATGACTGGCTTCTTTTACTTGGCAGAATGTTTTCGGGTTTCATCCCTGTGGCAGCATGGATCAGTACACCGTTCCTTTTTAAGGCTGAATAACATTCCATAGATATGGTATATGGATATACCACATTTTATTGGTCCATTCCTCTGTTTTCCCACCCCCCCCCGATTTACTGAGGTTTAATTCACAAATAAAATTGTATATACCCAAAGTGTGCAAAGTGATGATTTGATATATGAATACATTATGAAATCATGCCCTCAGTCAAGTTAATTAACACATAGGTCACCTCACACGGTTACCTTTAAGAAATTTTTTCTTTTGCTGAGGACGTTTAAGACCTACCCTCCTAGCAAATTTCAAGCGTACAATGCGATATTAATAACTGTAGTCACCTTACTGTACATTAGATCCCTAGAACTTATTCATCTTAGAACTGAAAGTCTGGACCCTTTGACCTGCATCTCCGCAACTGGTCCCACTCCCAGCCTCTGGCAACTACCATTCTCCTCTCTGATGCTTTGAGTTTGACCTTTTTTTTTTAGAATTCACATATAAGTGATACCATACACAGAAAAGTATTTGTCTTGTTTGGTCTGGCTTATTTCACTTCGCATAATGCCCTCCAAGTTTGTTCATGTCACAAGTGGCAAGATTTCCTTCCTTTTCACGGCTGAGTAATATTCCATTATATATATATATATATATATATATATATATATATATATATATATATATATATACAATATTTTATTTATCCATTCACCCTTTGACAGACGCTTAGGTTGTTTCCACATCTTGACTATTCTAATATACTAATGCTACAACAAACATGAAGATGTAGATATCTCTGCGAGATACTGATTTTGCTTCCTTTGGTTACACACCCAGAAGTGGGATTGCTGGATCATATGGTAGCTCTACTTTTAGTTTTTTGAGGACCCTCCCTATTGTTTTCTATGGTAGCTGCACCAATTTACATTCCCACTGACAGTGTGTGAAGGTTCCCTTTTCTCCACATCCTTATCAATACTTGCTATCTCTTGTCTTTTTAATAATAGCCATCCTTGCAGGCATGAGGTGATATTTCCTTATAATTTTGATTTGCATTTCTCTGATGACTAGTAATGTTGAACACCTTTTCATGGACCTGTTGCTATTTTATATCTTCTTTGGAAAAATGTTTATTCAGGTCCTTTACCCATTTAAAAATTGGATTATTTGGTGTTTTGATATTGAGTTATATGAGTTCCTTATATATTTTATATATTAACCCCTTATCAGATATATTGTTTGGAAATAATTTCTCCAGTTCCATAGGGAGAAATGAAATGCCTTTTTGTTTTGTTGATGGTTCCCTTTTCTGGGCAGAAGCTTCTTAGTTTCATGCAATCCCACTTGTTTATTTTTGCTTTTGCTGCCTGTGCTTTTGGTGTCAGATTCAAAAAATCTTTGCCAAGACCAATGTAAAGGAGCTGTCTCCCTGTGTTTTCTTCTAGGAGTTTTACAGGTTCAGGTCTTACATTTAAATCTTTAATCCATTTCAAGTTAATTTTTGTAAGTGGTGTAGAAGAGGGGTCCAGTTTCATTCTTTTGCAAGTGGATATACAGTTTTTCCAACATCATTTATTGAAGAGACTATCTTTCCACATTGTGTGTTCTTGGAAGCCTTGACCCTATACGTGTCAAATATGGTTTATCTCTGGGCTCTCTATTCTGTTCCACTGGTCTATGTGTCTGTTTTAGGCCGATAGCATACTCTTTTGTAATATATTGTGATGTAGGGTAATGTGTTACTTTACCGTAGGTTTGTAAAATACTTTGAATTCAGTAAGCATGGTGCCTCCAGTTTCATTCTTCTTTCTCAAGATTGCTTCAGCTGTTTAAGGTCTTCTGTGGTCCCATACAAATTTTAGGATTTATTTTTCCTATTTCTGTGAAAACTGCCCGTAGAATTTTGATGAGAATTGTATTGAGTCTGTAGATTGCTTTAGGTGGTGTGGATATTTTAAGAATATTAATTCTTGCAATCCAAGAACACAGAATATCTTTCCACTTATTTGTGTCTTCTTCAACTTCTTTCATTACTGTCTTATAGTTTTCAATGAACGGACCTTTCACCTCGTTGGTTAAATGTATTCCTAGGTGCTTTGTTCTTTTCAATATTATTGTAAATGGGATTGCTTTCTTAATTTCTCTTTCAGGTAATTTATTGTTAGTATATAGAAATGCAACTGATTTTGTATGTTGATTTTGCATCTTGCAACTTTACTGAATTTTTTAATTAGTTTTAACAGTTTTTTGGTGGAGTCTTTAGGATTTTCTATATATAAAGTCATGTCATCTGCAGAGACAATTTTACTTCTTTTTTTTTCCAGTTTGGGTGCCTTTTATTTCTCTTTCTTGCCTGACTGCTCTGTCTAGAACTTCTAATACTATGTTGGATAAGAGAGGTTACAGTGGACATCCTTGTCTTGTTTCTTTTCTTTTAAATATTTTTCTTTTGGCTGCTTTGGGTCTTTGTTGCTGCGCACAGGCTTTCTCTAGTTGCGACAAGCGGGGGCTACTCTTCGTTGCAGTGCACCGGCTTCTCACTGCGGTGGCTTCTCTTCTTGCGGAGCATGGGCTCTAGGCACGCGGGCTTCAGTAATTGCGGCACACAGGCTCAGCAGTTGTGGCACCCGGGATTAGTTGCTCCGCGGCATGTGGGATCTTCCCGGACCAGGGATCAAACCCGTGTCCCCTGCATTGGCAGGAGGATTCTTAACCACTGCGCCACCAGGGAACTCCCTCTTGTTTCTGATCATAGAGAAAAAGCTTTCAGCCTTTCACCATTGCATGATGTTAGCTCGGGGATTGTATATGTAGTAAAGGCCATATATATATATATATATATATATATATATATATATATATATATATAATTTATATATATATATATGGCCTTTATTATGTTTAGGTACATTCTACACCGAATTTATCAAGAGTTTTTTTTTTAATCATGAAAGGATGTTGAATTTTGTCAAATGCTTTTTCTGCAACTGTTGAGCTGATCATATGATTTCTATCTTTCATTCTGTTAACACGCTGTATCGCATAGATTGATTTGCATACGTTGAACCATCCTTGCAGCCCAAGGATAAATCCCCCTTAACCAGGGTGTACTATCCTTCTAATGTGCTGCTGACTTTGGCTTGCTAGTATTTTGTTGAAGAATTTTGCATCGGGGCTTCCCTGGTGGCGCAGCGGTTGAGAGTCCGCCTGCCGATGCAGGGGACGCGGGTTCGTGCCCCGGTCCGGGAGGATCCCACATGCCGCGGAGCAACTAAGCCCGTGAGCCATGGCCACTGGGCCTGCGCGTCCGGAGCCTGTGCTCCGCGATGGGAGAGGCCACAACAGTGAGAGGCCCGCGTACCGCAAAAAAAAAAAAAAAAAAAAAAAGAATTTTGCATCTATGTTCATTGGGGATGCTGGCCTGTAATTTTCTGTTCTTGTGGTGAGCTTGTCTGGATTTGGTTTCAAGGTAATGCTGGCCTCATAGAATCACTTTGGAAGTGTTTCCTTATCTTTGCTGTTTTTTTTTTTTTTTTTTTTTAGAACAGTTTGAGAAGGATTGGCATCAATTCTTCTTTAAACGTTTGGTAGAATTCACCAATGAAGTCATCTGGTCCTGGGCTTCTCTTTGCTGGGGGATTTTTGATTACTGATTCCATCTCCTTACTAGTTATAGGTCTATTCAGATTTGTTTTTCTTCATGGTTCAGTCTTATTAGTGGTATGTTTCTAGGAATTTATCCATTTGTTCTAGGTTGTTTAATTCGTTGGCATATAATTGTTTAGTAGTTTCTTAATGATCCTTTGTATTTCTGTGATATCAGTTTTAATTTCTCCTCTTTCATTTCTGATTTTATGTAGGTATGTACATATATGTGTTTGAGTTCCTGCCACATAAACGTTTGAGCTTTAGTTTCTGCCCAAGTAATACAGAGGTGTTAATGCCACCAGCTGTCACAGGGCAACTGGGATAATAAAATCAAATGCAGAGCGCTTGACTTAGAGAAAGCAATTGGTAAAAGTCGCTATTCACAACTGACGGTACTTCCCACTAACATAAATTGGACACTTAAAATGTGCTCAATATTCTACATGTATTTGTCTGTTTAATCTTTTTTTTAAAGCTTTTTAAAAAAATATTAATTTATTTTATTTATTTTTGTCTGTGTTGGGTCTTCGTTGCTGCGCACGGGCTTTCCCTAGTTGCGGCGAGCGAGGGCCATTCTTCGTTGCGGTGCGCGGGTTTCCCAATTGCGGTGGCTTCCCTTGTTGCGGAGCACGGGCTCTAAGCGTGTGGGTTTCAGTAGTTGTGGCATGCAGGCTCAGTAGTTGTGGCATGTGGGCTCAGTAGTCGTGGCATGTGGGCTCAGTAGTTGTGGCGCACAGGCTTAGTGACTCTGCGGCACGTGGGATCTTCCCAGACCAAGGCTTGAAGCCGTCCCCCCTGCATCGGTAGACGGATGTTTAACTACTGCTCTACCAGGGAGGCCCTGTTCGTTTCATCTCTATGGCAACCTCACGGGGTAGATGCTGTCAAGACTCACTTTTTTTTTTTTTTTTTTTTGGTATGCGGGCCTCTCACTGTTGTGGCCTCTCCCGCTGCGGAGTACAGGCTCCGGACGTGCAGGCTCAGCGGCCACGGCTCACGGGCCCAGCCGCTCCGCGGCACGTGGGATCTTCCCAGACCGGGGCGCGAACCCGTGTCCCCTGCATCGGCAGGCGGACTCTCAACCACTGCGCCACCAGGGAAGCCCAAGACTCACATTTTGAAGACAAGGAAACTGAGGCTCAGAGCGGGTAAGCGACTCGCTCGAGACCATACAGCCAGTGAGTGGCCAAGGCCGGACTCAAGGTAGGCGGTGTGGAGCCCACGCCATGACCACCGTGCTGCCAACCAACGTCTGAGCGGAAGATGCAGAAGTGCAGCTTCGCACAGCAGCCGCTGGACGAGGTAGCCAAGCCCTGCTGGTAACGCGGCTTTTGTTCACCGGCGTTGCTCACAGACGAGGCCTGGAATGCCTCAGTAGTTGCAACGGCCACTTGCTTTTTCCACTTACGGCATCTCCAGGAGAGCCTGCCTCGCTGGGGCTTGTGGGGCTGGCACATCTCCGGGGCAGGTGCACTGGGCCACGGCTCCGCGGAGCTGTATTGGCCCCGGAAGTGAGGCTCTGGCCAGTCCCAGGACCAGGTCCCTTCTCAGAGCTGCATCCCCACTGCACGCCACTTTGCTCTCGACCTTTGCCCTCTTGGATCTCCACCATCGGCTCCCCCCACGGGGCGCTAGGTGGGCTAGTGCTCTCTTGGTGGGGGGCAGGGGGACGGGGAGAGGGGGGAGCCTCAGAGGGGCTGGCGCTGGAGAGACAGCTAGACAGCCCCGCACCCGCCGAGCTCTCCAGGCAGGAGGGCCTGTCTTGCGCCCACAGACGGCCTGCGGACGCTACCCCAAATGTTTGAGGCCTCCGTCCTCAACGGGGTCACGGCCCAGGCCGGCGCTGAAGGTCCTGAAGGTGTGCAGTGTGTCTCTGCTGGGCCGTGTTTGTTCTTTGTATGATGCTGAAAGGAGTTTGGGGTGAAGAGCCCAGGCCACCTGCCTCGCTCTGGACGCCTGAGAGGGTGACGGCTGATAATTCCCACATCCCTCTTTTCCACGTCGGAGAGTCTGAGAGGCCAGCCCACGCTGTTTGCAAGGAACCTGCTGGAGCTGGGCAGGTCCACGCCCCGCCGAGACCTCTCCCCCTCCCCCCGGGCAGATGCTCTTGAGGCGTCCGCGGGCCCTCTGGGCCTCAGGCCCTGCGCCCCTGGGCTGTTCCTCCTTCCCAAGGGCGCCGTGCCCCCTGCAACCCTTTCTTCCATCCTCCTTCCCCCTTCGTTCCTTCCTTGTTTTGCTTTCAGTGTGTAACGCTTACCAAAATGTGGCCTGCGCGAGGTTGAGCATCCGTTCTAAAGGCTCAGAAGGAGAAACGGAGCAGGTCTGCTGGGGTTTCCTTTGGTATTTAGTTTTATCATCCCTTCGACTCTCCTCTCACCTCCTATCCTACGCCTCTTTCCTTCCAATCTCCGCGCAATGCTCACCGCCTCCAGGAAGTCTTCCTGACCCTTCTCACATCCTGGGAGCCCTACTTCCTGCTACGGTTCCACGTGCATTTAGGGGATTGTTTGGTCCGTGTCTGACTCCCGTCCTGGGCACTGAACCTCAGAACGGGGGAGGGGGTGCCCGCTCGGTGCCCTTGTATCCTTAGTGCCCGGCCTGGGAGGGGCCCAAGGAAACATCGAGAACATCTGTGATCGACAGACATGGGGCAGCTTCCTTGCCGGCCCCGGCTCCCCACAGGGTGGCCGCCCTCTCTGTGGCGGGGGGAGTTTGCTGAAATCCTTTCCTACCAGGCGATTTCTCTTCCTCACACTCACCAACACTCCCCACGGCCTGGGGGCCGCGTCCAAAGCCCTCTGTGCCCTGTGGGTCCGACTCTCGGGGGTCAGAGCAGGTGTCCAGCCCTGGTGGTGAGTGGACACCACCTCCCCGAACACATTTTGTAACTGGATGTGGACGGCACAGCTGTTTCCATTCACTCGGGCCTTTTCTGGGGACCCTCACGTGGGGATTCCTGCGCCCGCCCTGCTGGGGCCTGGAAGCAGCCTCTGGGTGCTGGGCCCTCCCGGCTCCTTGGTCGTGGGGAGATGGCCCTGACCAGGCCCCCCACAGACGGGAGGACGGGTCAGGGCAGCCGGGTCTGGCAGGGAAACCCCACTAGAGACTGTAAAGGGAGGGCTCTGCTGTACTGAACGAGAGACGGACGTATGGCAGGACGCGGGGAGAGAGGGGAGGGGCATGGGGAGGGCCCGGGCCCATCCTTCCCCTGCGGGAGGGTCCTGTGCCCTCAGCCCGGCCTCCTTGAAGGCCTTCCCGGCTCTGGGCCTGGCTCAGTTCCTCCACCACGAAGGCCCCCGCCCCCCCTGAGCCTGTGCGAGCCCCACATCACTCTCATCCCCCAAACCGTACCCCAGCCTCGGCGTCCCAGCCTGTGGCGCAGGCTCTGCCCTGCGGGGCGGGCAGAGGACCACGTGTGCCCGGCCGACATCTGGCGCTCCCGACGACGCCACCGGCTCTTTCCCTTTTAAAGGACCCTCTCTGGGCTTAGTTGACTTTTCAGCAGAACAGATCTTGACCACCCAACATGACCACAGGCTCCAAGGGCGAGGCTTGGGTCTCCCTGGGACCAGGGTGGAGGCAGGCGGGAGCAGTAAACACGCTGGTGGGTGTATTTGCTTCGTTCAGCTGCTGTAACAAATCACCACAAATGTAGTGGCTTCAAGTAACACAAGCGTCATCTCGTACAGCCCGGAGGCCAGGAGTCCTGAAATGAAGGGGTGGGCGGGGCTGACCCCTCCTGGAGGCTCCAGGGAGAATCGTCCGTCTCCTTTCCGTCTCTCGAGGAGCCTGCATCCCTTGGCTCGCGTCCCCTCCTCCGTCTTCAAAGCCAGCAGCGCAACGTCTTGTCTCCCCTGGCCCCCCTGCCTCCTTCTGCGAGGACCCCGTGATTCCTCGGGACCCGCCTGGACCATCCGGATACTCCCCCCATCGTGAGATCCTTCCCCCGATCACACCTGCAAAGTCTCTTTTGCCCTGACAGGTAACAGGTCACAGGTTCCAGGGACCGGGGCAAGGACAGCACAGGGGCGGCATCGTTCAGCCTCCACGGCCGGACAAACACGCTTGCCTGCAGGAGCGAGCGATGGCTGATGACACGGGGGCTCTTCTCTCCTCCTTCGCTTCCTTCGAGCGCCGGGAGCCTGGCTCTGTGCTGGGGACGGTTCAGTCGACCTGCGTGCCGAACCCCGCGCTGCTGGCTTCTCCCAGGGCCCAGGGCGGCAGGCCTGGTGGGTCCGGTCCTCCGGCCACGATGCGACACGACATGTCGGAGCTGTTCCTGCCAAGCGCCTGCCTTCCTCCTGTGCCCGGGGCCCCGCCGAGCCGAGGCAGGGCGAGAGCTTGGGGCTGGGCTCTCCGAGCCGCTCCGAGAGGCTGAGCGGAGCTCCGCACCGAAGCATCCTCAAGCGATTACAGGCCGAGGGCTGGGGAACAGCTGTCCCAGCCCTGCCGGGCTGCCAGGAGGCCAGCAGCTGCACGCGGGCCGGAGGTGGGCCCGCGCCATCTGGCGGAACGTAGGGACAGGCGCTCGGTTATCTTCTCTCCGTGAGAGCTTAGGACGCGAACCAGTGGCCTCGGTTCGGCAGCCCCCTGGCCGGCCCCTCGGCCTGCTTTCTCCCCGGGGCTCCGCCTTGCCGGCCACGCGCCCTCAGCTGCCCTGCCACGCCAGAGGGCATCCGAGGCTGGAGAGGTGATGCACCCCGCCTGGGGTCCCCCAGCTGAGCATCCCCCAGGGGGATGCGAACCCACACGTGTTTGTTCTCAAAGCCGCGTGCTCATGCGTCCTGCCGGGGCTGCTCCGTGCTGTTTAGACAAATCTGCTTGGGGCTGTCCACACCCCCGGCCCCGCCCCAGTCCCCCACGGCAGAGCCGCAACCTGGCCACGGGCACCCCGGTCCCCTGGGCAGCAGGAGAAGTGCCACGGCATAGACGGTGGGGGCCCTTGCCCTCCCGGGCAGACCTGGTCACCCTAGGGGGGCAGAGACGGGCAGCGACCGTGACGTGAGTCATAGGGGAAGGTCCCGTGAGGGTTCACGCTCTGCCGGGTGGGCCCAGCTGGCTCGCGGAGCAAAGCGAAGTGGGTCCTGGCTGGGCCCGAGGTCAGTGGCTCACCCACCGCATGGGGTGGGGAAGGCCTCCTAGCAATGCCGGGGGCAGGGGTCTGGGGACGGGGGCCCGGGAGGCTCTACGGGGTCCAAAGCCTCCAGGACTCGAAGAGAAATGCTCAGACACCTGGAAGAGGCCAAACACAAACGAGACGGCCAAGCTTTTTCTCCGGAAAGCTTTCTCCAATGTGTTGTTTAAACTCTAATTTGCCAAGACAGCTTGGAACGATTCAATAAAACAAGTGAGAAATTGCAGATTCCCGGTTTGGATGGACATCAAAAGGTGCCTTATTGTCAACGTTGAATTTATCTCTTAAGGAACTGGGGAAAAAAACTCAGCTAAAAAGGCCGGAATGTAAAATAAGGGCCACGAAGGCGGCGGTTGTGAAGAGGAGGTGCCTTCTGAATAGAAGTGGCAAACCGCTCTTGGGCTACTGAATAATCCAATTAGCGACGAGGAGTGGGCCGTGGGAATGCCCTGGAGGAAACTCAACGATTTTTTGGTCGTTAGACAACTTTTCCAAACCAGCAATCATCAACAACCCATTTAAATCTCACTCGATGGCAGGAAGCTTGAGTTATCTTTCTGGTCTTGATGTAGAAAATGAGGTTGCAGGATTGTCACGTGACGAGGTCATGACGGAGCAGACACAGAAGGTGTGGGTGAAAGTATCATTCGTGCTGCCAGGCAGGTAATAAAAATCATGTTCTTTTAACGGATTTCTCAGCACCCGTGGTATTTGTCCATTTGAGAAAAAGGATCACTTTCTGTGATTCTTTCTATTTGTAACTTAATATTCACCTTTGTCCTTATTTTTGGCATTCACAGTCTTGTGTCTTTTTCCTTCAAAAGGGCGTCCAAACTGCACCTGGGCCACGCCTGCGATTCACGGTCCCAGCTTGTCCCCACGGGTGTTTGCGGGGCTGAAATGGGACGCTTGGTGGGAAGCAGCACACAGGCGCTCACCTTATTCACCTGCCGCCACCAATTTCTTTTTCTGGCGACTAGCCCCGCCCACCACTCCATCCCCCGGGCTGGGGATCAGGGGCCGCCCGGCCGCCGGTGGGTGTGCGGTGGTGTCACTCACCAGGGGACCCCGACATCAGTGCCAATGACCCCAGCCCCCCAGCCGGTCCTGCCCAGGACCTGCCCCAGCCTCACATCACCTTACAGAGGAGAGAGGTGCAGGGCAAGGAGGTGACCTCGGGCCACAGTGTAAGCTGGCGGTGGGCAGCGGCCCCCGGCTGCTGAGCAGGCCGGAGTGCGGTGACCGTCTGGGGACGAGTGTCCACGACCATCCGGCCTGCCGGGCCCTCCTGTGCCGGCTGGGCCACACTCTCACTCCCCGAGCACCTTCTAGAAGCTCGTCACAAGGGGGACCTGGCCCTGCCCCTGGTGCGTCATCTGAAAATGGCCCCGTTCCGAGGCATCCGCGTTCTATCCCTGGACCCTGTAAATGTGGCCTTATTTTATTATTTTTTTTAAAAAAGTTCTTTTAAGGACGTTGAGATGGGGAGGGTGTCCTGGATTATCAGCCCGTGGGCTCTGAGTGCAATCGGAGGGTCCTCACAAGAGAGGCCGAGGGAAGTTACAGACAGGTGCAGAGAGGCCGCGTGAAGACGGAGGTAGGGGCTGAAGCCTGGGACGCTGGAGGCCACCAGGAGCTGGAAGAGTCAGGCAACAGAGCCCCCCAAACCTCCCGAGGGAGCGAGGCCCCTCTAACAGCTGGGGTTTGACCTGTGACCCCCAGGACTGTGAGAGAATAAATTTCTGGTGCTTTAAGCCCCCAGTTTGTGGTCACTGGTCACAGCAGCCTCAGGACACTAAGACACCATCTAAGCATCTGGACAGGGTGAGAGGGCAGGTTGCTGGGCTTGTCCTCAAACACACCAGGGGGCTCCTGCCTCAGGGCCTTTGCACTGGCCGTGCCGTGCGCTGAGGCTCTCGGCTCGCCCCTCGTGCCCCTCGGTCTTCGTGCAAACGTCCGTCTCCCCCGATCACCCCGTTTATAATGTCAGCGTCACCCCCCCACACCGCCCCACACTCCGTCCCATTTCACTTTCCTCCATAGCACCGATCACCCGCCTCCACGCCACGCCATCTGCCCTTGCGTCATGGTCACTCACTGCCTCGCTCGCCCCGCCCAGCCCCCTCCACCAGGGCAGGACCCAGCCTGGCCCAGGGATGGAGGCGCCCAGTCAACCGACTGTTCAATGAACTGAACTGGGAAAGTAGGGTCCCTCGCCCGCCCGGGAGAACGTGAGAGGGTCGGTCCCACCGTGTTCCCGGGGCTGTGGCCTCTGCGCTCAGATCTGAGACAGGGGACGTTGCAGCCGGAGGGAGTGAAGGAAACAGGAAGCTGCCGCCTCCAGACTGAAGCGGGTACCTCTCGTCCATCAGCCAGGATGGGACCCGCCCAGGTGATGCTGCATGACGGGGACGGAGGGCGTGCGTCCTCCGGAGGGAAGTGCTGGGGGGCCACCTGGGGGACTTGCACAGGTCTTAGACCCCAGGACCCGAGCTCAGGTCTGCCCTGCCTCCCAGCAGCAGTGTCCTGACCACTCCCGTTTCCTCTTCCACCGAAGGGACACGGCGTGCCCCTTGCTCAGCTGCGGTGGGGCCGGCGGCGATGGGCCCCGAGGGCCTAGCAGAGCGGCTGGCGGCACACGGAAGTTTCCAGTAAGTGGGCGTATTGCTGTGCTTGCAGCTCCGTGTTCACTGACTGGATCCTGAAAGCCGTCGCCAGCCCTCCTGCTGGGGCCCCTCTGGGAGCACCTGTTGCCCATTATATCGGGGGGGGAGGCGGGCTGACAGGACGTATGGACACAGCCCCATGATCTCACCGCTGGAGGGTGGAGGCTGGCGGTGAAGCAGGGGCCCAGACCCATCCGGACCCACGCTGCCGAGAGGAGAGGGGCGAGGGGTGCTGGGGGGCTTCGCAGGGCCGCCACCCTGCCCACAGCCTGAAGCAATCATCATTCCTGGGATTTTTATAACCCCTGCCTCACACCAGCCTGGGTCCTCCCCCAGCTCCCCCTCCTTGCTGGGCTGGCCCGAAGGCCTGACTGGGCGGCTATGGAGTCCCACTGGGAATCTCTGACCCGGAGACAGAATCCCGGAGAGTGAGGGCCAGGCTGCCCGGAGCTTCGGCCGTGCTCTCTCAGGCACTCAGCTTTCTCTTATGTGAAGTAGAAAAAGTGCCGCCTGCCACCTAGAAAGCGTGACTCTGAGTCTCCAGTGGGAAACGGTCATCAGGGCGTTGCCCCGCCACGGGAGCCGAGAGTTGGACCCGCAGCGAGACCCTCCTCCTCAGCCTCCCACCATCCAGTTCTCGCTTTACATGGCCCCCAGTCCAACTCTGTACCCATTGGTGCTTTTCACCATATTCCCAGTGGACGGCTGATCAGATTCAGCTTGCACGCCTCCGGGGACGGTGAGCTCACTACCTTTCAAAGATGCCCTTTCCACACTCGGTCGGTGCTGACTGTTATCTGCCTCCCTAGAGCCTCCACGTACCAGTTCTAGCTGTGTCCCCGAGGTAGAGCGCACACGACATGCTTGGACCCCCTTGTCCCCGTGGCAGCCCTTCAGATGGGTGGCAGCAGTCACCCCGTCCCCCAGACCTCCTTTCCTTGGTCCCTCTGGTGACAGGGCGTGTTGGCCTCTACACCATCACCTCCTCCTGGCTGTGCTCTGGTTCCACAGAAGATGTTGCTGGAAAAAGCAGAATAAAATCAAAATCGAATGCTTCCTATGGTGAGTCAGTGCGAAGACACCGCGTTGCCCTGGGCCCTTCCCAGTGGAGCTGTCCAGTGCGTCAGAATATTCTGGAATACCAGGACTGAGTGACGAGGCGACCAGTGCAGTCCCCGTGGGGTCTGGATCTGGACCACATACCTTCATGCATTCGTTCGCCTATGCATTGCTCGTGCAGCAAATGTTGCTGGGTCCCTCCTAAGTGCCAGGCAGTTACCTGTTCTGAGTGTAATTCCAGACCCGACAAAATACGTGGGGGAACCCAAAGCTAATTGCGTCCTTTGTGGGGCATTGTTTTCTTAGCTGGGTGGGTAGGTCTCAGCAGTAAATGCCATAAAAAAAAAAATCATTTTTCTATTTCTAAGCGCACTTGTCAGCTCAATGGGGGTTGTAAGTGGTTTGCTGCACTTGCACCGTGCAGAGGAGAACAGAACTTAAAAAGCCACGCTCTCGCGCTACATTGATTCCCTTTCTCTCATTTTACCCCTCAAAGAAATCCATCAGGGCTTCCCTGGTGGCGCGGTGGTTGAGAGATCGCCTGCCGATGCAGGGGACGCGGGTTCGCGCCCCGGTCCGGGAAGATCCCACGTGCCGCGGAGCGGCTGGGCCCGTGAGCCGTGGCCGCAGAGCCTGCGCGTCCGGAGCCTGTGCTCCGCAACGGGAGAGGCCACAACATTGAGAGGCCCGCATACCGCAAAAAAAAAAAAAAAAAGAAATCCATCATCCACAGCACAGAATTTACCAAACCACCTTGCCAAGACCTTTGCTTCTAACACAGGAGCAAAGGACGCGATGTATCTGGGGGGGGCCTCCATCTTTTGCCACGGCCAGTGGTCACCACAGAAAACCCACGTGTTTCAGCATCCCAAGGAGAGGGGCGCCTGCCAAGAGGTCAGGCGTGGGGACCTGTCGGTGGCGGGCTGAGCTGCGCCCCCACATCCTAACCGCAGTACCTTATAACGTGGCCTTACTTGGAAATAGGCACGTTGCAGACGTCATGAGTTAGGTGAAGGTCACACTTAACCGTCCCGTGGAGGGTCCACCGGGCAGGAGGTTATGGCGTCTCAGCCCGTTACTCAGAGCACGCTGGAACGCGCGGAGTGCTTCGGCCGCCCTGCTCGGGTAGCAAGGCCTGAAGTCTCGCGTGTGCAGTGTGGGTGAGGTTTTTATAAAAAATCCAACCTCATGGAGAGAATAATCAGACTACGGAGAGGAACAGACAAAAAATCGTTTCAGAACAAGGGAACCCAAGATGCTGTCCTCTTTCCAGCAGGGAGTGGAGCTCTTGCAGACGCTTTTCCTTCGGAACGCAGGTGCCCAGCGGTCAGGCCCCAAACCTGGGCGCCCCGGGGTGGGAGGCCCTCTCGGTCTCCAGCTCTCCCAGGGCCCTCAAGCTGCCCCAACGTCCCCTCTACACAGACTCCCCGGCCCCAGGAAGATCTGTCTGTCTGCCTCTCGGCTTCCCGTGTACTGGGGTCCCCGAGCCTGTCTCCGGGGGCTCCGCACAGTGGCCCCCACCTGCCCTAAGCCCTCTGAGGTCGGCGCCCTCCTGTGCGTCTCGATGACTGTGGCTCCTCTCTCCAGGGGGGCGCTGGCAGTGTGGCCCCCTTCTCCGCCCTCACGCCTTTTCAGGGTCCCTGACTTTCTCAGGTGGAGCCTCGGAGGCCCCTGGCCACGGGAGGTGGGTGTGCCCGGGGCCGATGCAGAGCCGCCGTGCTGTGCTATTAAACAGCCTCCGTGTTTACGTCTCTGCGGTGAGCTGTTTGCAAGCGGGGTTTAATGGAAACCAGGACGCCTCTCATGAGACAGTCCCCGAGGTCTGTCCAGGGAAGGGAGCAGATCCTGAGCCCCGGGACAGCTCAGAAATGGGACACAGGCTGGCTCCCCGGGCAGCGCGTGGCCTCTGGGGCCAGACCAGAGTTTGCATCTCAGTTCGGCCGCCTCCTGACCACGTGACGTGGGACGAGCCGCCACGACCGTCTGGGCCTCTGTTTCTTCCTCTGCGAGCTGAGGACAGCACGCGGGCTCAGGTGGGTGGTGCGAGGGTGGCGCTCAGGGCAGGACCGCACGGCCGCGGACCGCGGCGCGGGGAGAGGTACCCACCTGAGACGTCACATCTCCGCGGCAGCGGGGCACGAGGACAGCGTGCGGCGAGACGGGGCAGGGGTGTGGCCGCGTCGCCACGGCGGAGGGTCTCCCTCTGAGCCCCACAGGGCCTCAGAGCCACTGCCAGAGCCCGTGGGGAGACTGGCGACAGTGGCCATGTCCACCGTGGCCACTGTCCATCCTTTGGCCCTGCTGTGTGCTGGGTCCTGCCTGGCCGCGTGGGGCGCCGCCGGGGGGACCCACAGGCGTGCCGAGGATGCAGAGCCTGGCGGAAACCCGGCCAAGGGAGCCGGTGTAACCCCACAGCCTGGGGCTACCCGAGGAGAGGCGGGGGCCCCGAGGAAGGAAGCTGGAGCTGCGGGGGCCTCACAGCCTCCTGATCAGGGGAATCTCGACACGCAAGGTGGAGGGGCACAGAGGAAGGGGGGCCGAAGTGGCGTGGCGTCAGGAAGGCTGACCTGGAGGCAGTGTGCCGAGCCGTCGGGGGCACAGAACTCTCCGTGCGGGGCTCCAGTTTGGGGCACACCTGGCTGCTGTCAGGGGCCCAGCTTGGATACTCGCCTGGTGGCTGGACTCTGGACCCCGGAGATGCTCAGGTCTGCTGGGGGCTGGCTCCACGCTGCACGCCCAGACAGTCAGCCCACGGAGAAGGCCACCGGCCACCGGGCCACGGGGAAGCCCTCGAGCTTCTCGGGATGGACGGCAGCCCCACCCCCTCCCGGACACACACACAGAGGTCCCTGGTCCCTCGAGCCCAGCCCCTTGGCAGCGGCGCTGCCCTGACCCCCTCCATGGCCCACCCCGTCTTTCTGGGGAAGGGTGAGCATCCGGCTCTGGGAGCCACGCTCTTCTCAAGCCGGTGTGGGACCCCAACCCTGTGCCAGCCCACCCCGCTGCCTCCGCTGCTGCAGACTGTCAGGGGAAGATGGGCAAAAGCACAGTGGCACTTGCTGGTCGGGGGGTGGGCAGCGCAGCCCTCTGACACCCCGTTAAGGAAATGGGCGTTTAACGTGGCCGTGTGGGCAGGTACTTGAGCCACAGAGGCTCTGGCCCAGGCCGGAGGACCGGAGGGCGTCCAGACCCCTGGACGCAGGCGGGCCTCCTGGAGGTTCCTGCAGGCACGGCAGCGGCAGGCCGGCGGAACCCTTGTATTTGGGCACTGGGTACGGGAAGTGGCCTTGACGGGAGCCTGGAGGGTGTCCTGTGGGCCCCCAGGCCCCTGCCGTCCTGGCCCGGGCAGAGCTCGGGGGGTCACATGCAGAGAGAAGGCCGAGGGTCCACCTCCAGGGCTTGCTGGGAAGCTCTGCACGCTTGCCCCGTTTACAGCACTTCACAGCGTGCGGAGCCGGAAAACAGGCTCCTGTCCCTGCAGCTGGGGACCTGGGTCCTGGGGTCATTTGTCCAGACTGTGCCAATCAAGCTGGTCCTTTTCCCAGGACCTCCGCGGTCAAAGCTGGCAGGGACCACACCAGTAGCCGGCACCAGTCCGGACAATGCCACTCGTTCGTTCATTCACGCACGCGTGCGTTCGCCGGTTCCCAGGTCAGGGTCACTGACTCAGCTTCCGTGAGCCTCGTGCTCCATCCTGTGAACCAGAGCATGGTTCCGAGCTCACGTTTGCCACGGAGAGCGGCAGGGTCCGTGCCTAGAGGACCTGCAGCCTCCCCGGGACACCGCCGATGCTCAGGGAGAGAAGGTCAGTGCGTTACGGGGGTCTCCCCCCCACCCCTGAGCCCCCAAGGCCCCAGCCCCTGCCAGACCCAGGCCCAGCCGTACCAGTGAACCATCGCAGGGAGGGACGGGGTCTGGGAGGCTGTGTCCCTGCCCAGGTCACGGGGCTGGGGACCCACATCACAGGTACCAGAGGAATGGAGGCTGGATGGAGGGAGAGACACACGGACAGATGGAAAGACAGATCGCTGTACCAGGGGAGCCCAGGCAGCCCCGTGGGAGCCTCGGAACGCACACCGCCACCTGTTGTGATGCCCTCGGAGACCCGAGGCCCAGAGGGGGTGCCTGGCCCCAGACCCCAGAGGGGTGGTGGAGGGTTGGGGCTTGGTGGCAGGAAACGCAGAGGACCCGCATCTATGGCCCCATGGCGCCACCTCGTGGCCACTTCCCAAACTGCCTGTATCTGACCCTCGCATCCCAACACCACACTCCCAAGATGGGCTTTGTGGGCCGGGGGCGGGGTCTGAACCCGCGAGGACCACCGAGCACGGCTGGACAGACAATGAAAACACAGCGCGCCCCGCTGCAGGTGAATTTCAGATGAAGGAGGAATACTTTTCCTAGTATGATTACACCCGAAATATTAGGGGCGCTCATGCTAAAAAGGATTCCCCCGTTGTCTGAAATTCACAGGTAACTGGGCTTCCTGTAGCTTCCCTGTCAACCCCAGTCCTGAGTGATTTCTACAACGACAAAGATGTCCTGCTTTGGGGTAAATGCAGTTGGGGCTTTGGGGCTGGGGGTGGGGGGTCTATAGTCTCCTGCCTATCACCCCTCGGGCTTCAGAGCACAGAGAACAGCGGTGCATCTCCCGGCCCTGAGAGCTTCCTGCGCGCCAGATGCTCACGCGTTCTTTCATTTAATCCTCGTCTGCAACTCTGTGTGGGGCAAGTACCATCATCGTTGTCACCTCTCAGATGGGGAAACTGAGGCTCGGACAGGAGAAAGGACTTGTTCTCAGCTGGGAAGCGCTCCAGGGCCCCTGTCCCCTCCCTGGCACAGTCGACTGACATCTCGGGCCCAGAGAGGCGAGGGGACCAGCACCAGGTCACACAGCAGTCTCAGAGCCGAGACCGGGACGGAGCATGAAATGGACCCTTCTGGAGGACGGTGGGACACACCCATCTTTCAATGAGAACAAGTCAGAGAGGTGTGGGACTTGCTGAGGTCACAGAGCTCATGGACAACACACCAGACCCGGACTGGGCCTCGGCTTGGCTCCTTCAAGAGCCCCTGCACTTTCCACCCACATCGTCCCCAGGAGGCAGGCCCTGGAATCCCCGGGAAACGAGCAGACACCGGTGGAGAAGTTGGTCCTGGGTCCCAGTGTGCAGAGATCTGGCTGCCCAGGGCAGGGCCTCAGCTCTGGGCTGGGGCCCCAGGACGTGGGCAGAGGTGATCTGGGGCATCAGCCCCCTTACTCCTCCTCCCAGGATAGGCGGGCTTTCATTCTTTCTTCCATCCAGGGATGGCTTCATGATCACCTGCTGTGCCAGCTGCTGGGGATAAGGGCGTCCAGGCAGGTGTGAGCCGGCCTTTGGTGAGTGGAACTGGCCTTAACTGTACTGATCAGGAGGGGGGCTCCAGGGCCTCTGAGGAGGGCAAGTGGTGCTGGTGCAGTCGGTGGTCACGGAAGACACAGATGACGTGACTCCAGGAGGGAGAAGAGTTCCCAGGCAGCGGGCGCGGCAAGTGCAAAGGCCCGGGGCTCGGAGATCTTGGTGCATTCCCCGGAGCAGCCCAGTGGTCTTGGGCAGAGGCACAGTCGGGGAGAAATGAGTCAGAGGGGCCCAGGTGTCATCTCAGAGCCCAGCTGGGGTAGTGGGAAGGGAGCCGATCCCGCTTATTTGTGGGCAGAAACGGAAGCTCTCCTTTCCCTGAGCTCCGGCCCTTGGTGAGGCCAGTGCTGTGCTCACCACTTCTTGCCAGGGTTACGCCTCCCCCATCCCGGCCCAGCCAGGCCTGAAGATGGTTCTCATGGCAGCCAAGGCCGAACACCGAGCCCAGAGACATCTGCTGCCCCTCACAGCGTCCCTTCGCTAGCTGGTGACTCCGAGGAAGGAGAGGTGAGCCTCTAAATGGGTACGCAACTCTCTTCTTACAGATGGGACAACTGAGGCTCCAGGAGGTGAAGAGAGCTGCCTGAAGCCCATGGCAGTGCTTTCTGGCTCTCCAGAACACGGTGCTAGTTTCCTGCGGCTGCTATAACCCGTCACCAGAAACCTGGTGCCTTAAAGCAACACAAATGTATTACCTTGCCATTCTGGAGATCAGAAGTCCGGCGGGGTTTCCCTGGGCTAAACTCAAGGTGTGGGCAGGCCCCTGCTCCCTCTGGAGGCGCCAGGGGAGAATCCATGTCCTTGCTTCTGCAGCTCCGAGAGACGCCCCCACCTCTCAGCTCGTGGCCTCTTCCTCCATCTCCAAAGCCAGCAGCGTCTGGTCACATCGTCACGTTATTCTGGCCTCCTCCACTGCACCCCTCGGGATGGCACTGTGCCGACCTGCTAATCCCGGATAATCTCCCTACTTTCAGGACAGATGAGTAGCCACCGTAACTGCATGTGCAACCTTCGCCACGTGACTAAGATATTATATACCGGTTCTGGGCAGGCCTCTGGGGGCTGTGCCTGAAGCAATCACCAAACTGTGTCCCGCCTCGTGGCCTCTGCACCGGCCGTTCCCTTAGCCAGGAATGCACCTCCCCTGGTATCCACCAGGGTTTCTCCTTGTGTCCCACTCTCGCTGCTCACGTCGCCTGTTCCCAAAGGCCGCTGGCTAAATGCCTGCACCTCCTTTATCTTCTTACCTGCCTCACTTTCCTCCCCCCACCCATCACAACCGGGAATCATATATAAAGCTAACATATTTCACTGTATTTCTTTGCTGCTGGCCTCCATCCAGGCTCAGGTACCCTAAAGATGAGATTTTTGTTCTGTGCGCTGCTGTCTGTCAGGCGTCCCGAAGGGAGCCAGTACATTCAGTGATTCAGTGAATGGATGCGTTGATATCAGTGAGAAGGTGTGATTCTCACACAAGAGAAGGAGATTCTCCATCTCAGAGAGACATGAACTTCTGGCCTCCTGCCAATGTCCCTACACTCCAGTATGAAGCGTGGAGGAGGAATCTGGAAGCAGACTCCGGCAGAGACAGCCCGGGGCTCAGGGGGTGTGCTTGGGATCCACATCCTGGGAAGCGGGGGCACAGCCAGAGCTGCAACGTGGGGCAAAGTCCCTCGGACCCCGCGGGAGCTTGAGCTGGCGGTCCTCGAGGTCGAGCAGGCTCGGGCCAGGCGGGGCCAGACCAGCGCACTCCCACGTTGACTAGCTGCTGGCCGCCCTGGGGGAGGAGTGCCGGGGCGAGGCGGTGTCCTTGGACCCACAGAGAAGGCAGAGAGCCGAGGGCCGTGCGGATGGGAATAAGCCCCTCATCCCTGGGGGCCCGGGTGGCGCAGCGAGGTGTCCGCAGGTGTCCAGGTGCACGGTGGACAGAGGAGCAGGAAGCATCCTGGGTGGTGGACGGGGAGCCCCGGGGGGCGTGTGGAGGAGGATGGAGGCCTTCTCCAGCCGCCCATCCTATGTGAGCCCGGCCTGCGGGGGAAGCCGAGGCAGCCCCGCGCCAGCGGCTCTCTAGACGGCCCAGGACAAGCTGTCATGTGTCTCTGGGTGTTGCTTTGATTACGTCTGTTGTTTCCAAACATACGCTGTCCCCACCTGTTTGGGCGTCGGGGTTTTGAGATGTCCTTTTGTCTCTCCACACTGCGATGGCATGGTTCCTACACACTGGAGCACTGGGCCTCGGGCGGCGCCTGTGCGGCCTGAGGGGAGGAGCCGGCTGGCACTGCCCCACCCCCACCAGGAGCTCAGGTGTCCAGGGACAGACGGACGGGTTAGCGGTGATGCCGCCCCCAAAGCAGGCTGGGCAGGTCCAGGGCTTGCAGCCCTCCTGGGGTGAAAGGCCCCTTTCCCTCGTGGCTTCTGGAGATGCCGGCCTCAGCTGTATCCCCTGCTTTCCAGCATCTGGATTCTGTCTTGGGCCACCAAGCCGGAAGGCAGGTCCTGGCCGGGCACCGGGGGCCCGTCACCCTGCTCGCCTGCAGGATAGTGTTGGCAATGCCGCCGTGGGCCCTCCGCCCTCACACACAGCCCTGTCCTCGGAATTGGACTCCTCCAGGCAGGGCAGGATGGCTGCACCCTCCACCCCCTCCCCCAGATCCCCCCAAGACCCGCTGGGCCCGGGCACTCTCTCTCGCCAGCCACACTTTCCCCCCTCCTGGGCCCTGAGGGCACTGCTCGGCTGGGAACAGGCCGGAGCAACTGGGCAAAACTTCTCCAGGGCACAGGAGTAACCCCGAGGGGAGAGAGCGCAGCGCCGGGGGAAACCGGGGTGACGGCGTGAACTTGCTGCTCCGTGGGGCCCTGCCCAATGCCCACACCCCGAGAAGCGTGTCCCCTGTCATTCTCGGCTGTGTCCTGGGACCCACCTCTCCTGAGGGCTTCCTGGGACCTTATCCCCTGCTCCACCCAGCACCCTTCAGGGCAACCCTGGCCTCCGAGGGTAACACAGGAACGTGAGGCAGCGTCACCACCGCCCCCCGCCCCCCGTGAGGCCTTCAAAGGGCAAAGTGCAGGGCCAGGAAATACGGACTGGTGAAGAGCATCTGTGGTGTTCTTGAGCAGGCCCGGGCCAGTGTCTAGGGCTGACCTAGCTCATTACACAGACCGGGGGTGGGGGGTGGGAGGGGCAGGGCCTGCTTAAAGCACAAGGTGGGCAGGGAGGGCTGCAGCCCTCCAGGGGGGAGGATCCTTCGCGCCTCTTCCAGCTCCGGAGGCCCCAGGAGTTCCTGGGCTGTGGCCGCATCCCCCAGTCTCCTCTGTCCTCCCGTGGCCTCCTTTGTTCTCTGTGTGTCTGTCTCCTCTCCTCCCCCTGTAAGGACACCAGTCGCTGGACTTAGGGCCCCCGGATAAGCCACGAGCATCTCTCCATCCCAAGATCGTTAACCTACATCTGCAGAGACCCTTTTCACGATAAAGGCGCGGTCATCCGCTCTGGGGTTAGGATGCGGACATACCTTCCGGGAGGCGTCAGTCACCCCTCCGAAGCCCCTAACTCGCTTGCCTGCTTCTTTCCTGCTCCAAGTCTCTCTCCCTCCTCCTCCCCAGACAGTCTCTAAGTCTGTACTCGGTGCAGGGGACGCTCAGAGGCCCCAGGCCCCTCCCTCATGGAGGCATAAGGGCCTCCCGCTGCACGGAGGGGGCGCAGGCGACGGGCTTGACGCATCCACACCGGGAGCGCCCTTCTGCCCCACCTGGGGGGCCACGGGGCCTGGGGCTCTGACCCCGCCGGTGCAGCAGGTACACAGCTCGGCCCTCAGCGCACCCCCGCGCGGTCCCAGCTGACCAGGTCCCTCGGAGTCCTCAGTTTCCCCGTCTGTGAAATGGACTCGGTGTCCAGTGACACTCGGAATTCTGGAGACCAGAGTGACACTGTGCTCGCTCTGTCTACTCTGCGACCACTTTGCTATCCTGAAGGGGGTACGTCAGGCTGAGGAGCCGGCGAGCGCCCGGTCACCGCGTCCCCCAGAGGCCACTGTTTCTCACCGTGTCCCTCCCCCTTCCACGCTCAGGGCTGTGAGCCTGAAGCTTGACCTGTGCGCGGGCTGACTCTCCATCTGACCCACAGGGTCTTGGCCGAATCGCTCCATCCACTTTAAGGCCGGGAGTGGGCACCGGAAGACGTCTAGCCTCTAAGGGAAGCCTGCTTGGGATAGGCAGCCCCTCACCGCACGGCTCCCAGGCAGGGGCGCGGACATTGTGACACTCCGCGGTTGCTACCCTTCCGAGGTACGCTTTGTCATCTTAGTTTTGTAGGTAAAGGAAATGAGGCCCAGAGATGCTGAGTAACCTACCCGAGGTCACACAGCCGGAATCCAAGCCCAGGTCCCTCCAAGTCAGGACCAGCCCTTTCCTTCAGGAATCCCCTCCTCCCCTCCCCTTCCCTGCCCCCTTCCATCTCCTATCTCCTCCTTTCCTATCCTCTCCTCTACCGCCCACCTCCCTGCCTCCAGGCCCTCCCCTCCCCTTCCTGCCCCCCACCCCCAGGCCCTTAGGTGAAAGCAGGTCCCACCTCTTTGGCAAATGGCCGGCAGATGGCAGCAAAACACTTCCTTCCTGCGCAGGGAGCCAGCGCCGACTTATGAAATGGTAATAACTGAGCAGGAAGCCGGATTGGATAGGGCAGGGGTGGCGTGAGTCTGCAGATCTGTGGGAAGAGCCACCTGTGGGTGCCTTGGGGTGGGGGTCCGGGTGACGGGGGGGGACGCCACGGGTCGGCTCCGCCTGCGCCCAGGCCTAGGGGGCGGGGTCTCCTGCAGGCTTTCGGTCCTCCAGCCCAGCCCTGGACGGGAGGGACCCAGCTCGGTCCTGGTGCAGCCTCAGCCCCACCTGGCCCTTCCCACCACATGGCCGGAGTTTCTGGACTGGGAAGGATTCCGGGCCGCACCCCATCTTTCTAAACACTTTGCAAAGGCCCCCTGCGTGCCCCAAAGGGGGAGAGGGAGCTTCTGGGGCCCTAGCCCTCCCCACAGACTCCATCATCACAGCATCCCCTGCTGCCCGGGAGCCTGAGGCCTCAGCAGACCAGGGCCCTGGATGCCTCAGGTTTCCCATCTGTGAAATAGGACAATTGCCAGCCCTGCTCTGCTAGGGCCCTGAACCAGGGGCTGGGGACCCCGAGATGGGGCTCCTCCCCGTGTATACGAGTGGCCTGAGAGAGGCCTGCCCATGCCGGGATGCGGAGGGTGGGGGACCTTCCTGACTGTCCTGGGGTCGCCTTACCTGGGTGTGTCTTGGAGGAAGGTAGCAGAGAGGGAACAAAGCATGGCCTGCAGGAGCAGCGTCCCAGGTCCGAGGTACAGGGACCCGGCCTGTGGGATGGAGGGGCTGCCCGTGGATGGCGGTCTTGGCCTGCGTCATAGCTGGACGGTTATCGTCAGCAAGCGAGCTCTTGGACACGGCCGGCCGTGGGCTGGCGGAAACATGCACAGCACCCGCAGAACGAGAGGGGCCTGCTGGGTGGCCCACCGGCCTATCAGGCTGCTGCCCAGAGGCCTCAGACCCCCGTCATGGTGCTGGCCCCGCGGTGTTTAACCTCAGCTTCCAATCATAAGCCCACCCTCCAATTGCCACTGAAGATTTGGGGGGAACTTGAGGGACGGGCCCCTGGCAAGGACCCTCTGCTCCCAGACCAGACTTCAGCCCGGCCCCTCAGGGCCTCTTCCTGACCCAGCCTCAACCGGGAAGGGTCCCTGCATCCTGGACATCTCCCGTTACTATTTCCGTCCGCCCCGTCCTTGGCTACAGATCCCCCCACCGCCCCCGTCCTGGTCGAATTTGGCACCAGTCTACCCCCCTCCCCTACTGCCACGTCCGGAATAACACCTCCCGACCATTTTAACAAGTGTCAGGATAATCTTCCTTCAACCCCTCGGCACCATTTCCCCTCTTCCTGGTCACCCCAGTCTGTGTTTTCACTGTGAGTTTCAATCACCGGTCAGTGATTAAGACAAAATACCTAAAATAAGTAAGCAAAAAGGACCTGTCGGGCTTCCCTGGTGGCGCAGTGGTTGGGAGTCCGCCTGCCGATGCAGGGGACGCGGGTTCGTGTCCCGGTCCGGGAGGATCCCACGTGCCGCGGAGCGGCTGGGCCCGTGAGCCGTGGCCGCTGAGCCTGCGCGTCCGGAGCCTGTGCTCCGCAACGGGAGAGGCCACAGCGGTGAGAGACCCGCGTACCAAAAAAAAAAAAAAAAGACCTATCGTATCGCCCGGGGCACTGTATTCAATATCCGGTAATAACCTATCGTGGAAAATTATCTGAGGAAGATATACATACAACTGACTCACTTTGCTGTACACCGGAAACGAACAATATTGTACATCAGCTAAACTCCAGTAAAAACCAAAAGACCCCGGAAATTCCATGCGTCGCCGAGCCAGGCTGTGAGCTCCGAGGCCTCCCCATCTTCAGGTAACTTTCCTCTCTTTGACGCAAGCGTTACCTTGGAGTTTTGTCTCCCTGGCCTGCGGGCTGATTTGTGGTTATAAATGGCACCGTTTGTATATCCTCATAATTCCGGGTGCTGGGCTACTTTACCGAACGTCGGTGTTTGTGTTGGTGTCGTGCCCTTGTCTCCGTCCTCTAAGTTCCGAGGCCCGGTGCCACTCCAGAAGCCCAAGAACAGGCAGAATCACCCCGTGGTGTTGGAGGGCCTCCTGGGGCAGCAGTCACGCTCTGTCTGTGTGTCGATCAGGGCTCTGGTTACTTGGAAGCGTTCACTCTGTCACCTTCGTTGAGCGGACGCTCAGGCGGGCAGCGTGTCTCAGCATTACAACCCCTCCGTCCCTGACACTGTCTTTCTGTCCCAAAGGCTCCAGCAGGTCTTAGTAATCTGCGCAAGGCCACCCAGCAGTGCTTTGCCAGGCGCCCCGGCACGGCCGCCAGCCCGTCGTATGTTTGGTCTCTGTTGAATCTCTGATGGTTTTAAAATATTTTCTTCCCTATTTTTAATTGCTCTTCCTGTCTCATCTTCTAAGGGATCCCCTCACATTTCTCTTCCAACCCTTCCACTAATCTAAATGTTGCTTATCATATATATTTTTTAATTTTTTTTTAACAGCCCACGCATATTCTCTGGCTTTTTCTTTTTTTTAGAGCAGCTGCTCTTGTTTTAAGGAAGCAACCTCTCTCTTTCGGAAGCTGTCTCTTCTCCCCGTGTTTAGTTGCTCTGGTCTCTGCCCTCCACGGTGCAATTGTCCCTCAAAAGTGCAACAGGCACCCAACGGCCGAGAGGACGTCGGGTGAAGGAAGAGACACCCGAGCAGGTGCAAAGGCGGCTGGGTCGGGTGGGAGGAGGCGGGTCAACCAACAACCCGGGCGCAACCTAGGAGGCGGGCTGTGCTCCTCCATTTTACAGACGTGAAGACTGAGGCCGAAAGCCCAGGAGCGACCCGCCCGATGTGCCGCCACACACGTCACAGGCTGTGCTCGCCCCACGGGCCCCCAGAGAGCCCTGGTCAGCCCTCACGTCCCTGAGTCTCTGCCTGGAATTCAGGGACATTCCAGGTCTGCACGGTTCAGAGCTGCAGCCGGCTTGAGTCTTCTTGTCTGTCACACTTGCTAGGGAATCTGTCGTTTGCTCTGTCCTCGGGAGACCCGGCGGCCAGCCCGGCTTTATCCGCTGTGCTTGGGGCCCCACGAGGAAGGGCGTCGCGGCAGCAAGCGCTCCCAGGACGCTACCACACGTGCAGGGGTTTTCTGTCCGCGCCCTGGCCGTTCCTGCAGGCGCCTGGGTCACCAGAACCTCGTTTCGTGGCTCTTTCCTGTCTCCTCCCGCCCTCCGGCCCGTGCACGGTCTACGGCCCTCCTGCTGCCTCTGTGCCCACGGCCCTCTCCATCTCTCTGCGGCCTGTCTTCCCACGTCCCCTGCTCCTCCATCCTCGCCAGCCCCGCCCCGCCCCCAGGCGACCATCGCCAGAGGTGGTCCCCACGCCGGCCGGGCACCGGTGCACCGGGCGGCGCCTCACCACCGAGCGTCCCCCCGAGCCAGCCCTTCTTCCTCGGGGACCCCTCGACGGTCAGCGTGGAGGCAGCCTCAGGACGCACGCTCACACGGGACGCCGACTGGCCTCCGCTGCTGTGTTTCAATCAAGTGCGTTAACTGAGCCGTAACGGGGCCCGGGCCGGAGGGTGCCTAGCCCTGCCCCTGGCTGGCCTGGCTCAGAGGGCAGAGGGGAGGGCAGGCAGGTAGGGCAGAGGCTCCGGGGCTCCCCGCCCGGCGCTTGTAAGGGGCCAGCCACCCGTCATTTACAGGAAGGGTGGCACCTGGACCGGCTGGGAGCCTGTCGCAGGGTGGACCCTTCCCCACACCGCCCTGGGGCAGCAGCAGGGCGCTGAGCTAGGGGACACAGTGTGCCCTCCCCGTCTGCTGCCCGGCAGGCCCCTACTCACCCTCTGCTTCAGGCTTTGCGAGGCCTCCTCTGCGAAGCCCTCCCTGATAGCCCTGGTTGGGCCACTGCTGCCTTGGAACTTCTGCAGTCTTTGGGGCCGTTGTGCAAATCAGGGACAGGTGCCGTTTCCTCCAAACGCCTCGCTGCTGTCTGCGGGGGAGCCCTCCACGACACCCAGGCCTGCCCGCGCCCTCGGGCTGAGGGGCCAGCCCGCCGCCCCGCACAGAAGAACAGCCCAGGCTCCGAAGCCCACTGCCAGGTGGGCTCCAAGTTCAGGGTCCACACTTCGAGGCCTGCGCCACTCGGACGAGGTGGTCTGGGCCTCTGTTTCTTCACTGGTAAACGGGCAGCATCGTTCCTCACCGGCGGCCTTTTGTCCAGCTGCGTGGGAGCGGGCTTCTCTCCTCCCCAGACCCGCTGAGGGGCCCCTGCCGCCCCCGCCCCCAGCCCAGCCCATCGGCTCTGCAGGGGTGAGGCCCACAGTGGGTGCTTGCTGAGTAAGCGTGCCCTCCTGGCCATGCTTGTTCCAGGCCAGTGAGGAGGTGGGGGCGGTCCCCGGGGGCTCCCACAACTGCGGTCTGTCCCCCCCACCCCGACCCAGTGCCTCTCCCCCTGCGTCCCGCACCCCCCGCCCCCGCCCTCCCAGTTCCTTAGGATCCTGATTTTGGAGAGCCTGTCAAGGAGCACATCCAAGTGCTCAGGCTTCCTCGCAGGCTGGGCTCTCGGTCTCCATGGCAACCCAGGGCTCCACCCTCTCCCGGGGCAGCGGGTGGGGGGGGCGACCTGGCCCCTCTCCAGCTGTCGCCACCCCACTCCACCACGCCTTCCCAGCCTTCTCTGCAGAGGGCTTGGCTGGAGATGGGAAGGGGACCCCCAGACCAGGCGCCCGCCCCAGACTGCTGGCAGCTACCCTACAGGGCAGGGGTGGGCCCCGGTGCAGCCTGGGCGCTGCTTTGCTGCCGAGGTCCGTCCAGGAGCCGCTACCCTACCCCGGAGCCCCGTTCTCTAAACCACGGGGACAGCGCCTCCCGGGGGCTGAGGCTGGCCTCTCCCACCCCGGCCCACCCCCAAGAGGCCCGGGCCGTGGGCGGGCGTGGACGGGGCAGGCTGCTCCCACCCTGACGCCTCCATGGCCAAGGGCGTTTTCTGCCTCTGGCCCCCGGCTCACCTCTGTCTCCTCTGATCGGAGTCCTTCTCACCAGCTTCTCTGCGTCCTCACCGCTGCTCTCGACTTCCTCGTCCTCTCTGTGTCTCTCCCTGTCCCTCCCTCCACGTACCTTTCGCTCTGTCTCTGTCTGTCTCTCTGCATCTCCGGGTCTTTCCTCTGTGTGTGTGTCTGTCTGTCTGTCTCTCGGCGTCTCTGCCTTCGTCCCCTCCTTCCCTCCCTCCCTCCCTCCCTTTGCCGATCTCCGTGTTACATTCGGTGGGAGCCCGGGTGCGTGACGTGCCAGGCCTGGGGATGCTGAGCTGGGTCACAGGAGAGACCCAGGAGCCGTAGGGCGGCGGGCTGTGGGGAGGGCACGGGGCCAGGTGGCCCAGAGGCCAGAGCGAGCCCCCTGCTTTGGCTGTGGCTCAGGAACGCTTCTGAGAGGCGTGGGCTGCAAGTTGGGACCGTGGGGGAGAATTCCAGGAGAGGGACGGCAGGCAGGCTCAAAGGCAGGGCCGCGGGGGCATTGGGGGGCCCATAAGTGCTTTGCAGGCGGTGGCGTTAGATGCGAGCGGGGAACGTGGGGTCGGCCAGCGTGACTCTGGTGACGACCGTCCCCTGTGCCAGGCCCCAGGCTGGGCGCCTTCGTGAACCAGCCCCGCGGACTCTCACCCAGTCCTGTGAGGTTGGAACTGCCGTTGGTCCCAATGTACAGGGGAGGAAACTGAGGCACAGGGCAGCTGAGCAAGGGGCCCGGGGTCGCACAGCTCACAAGGGGCAGAGCTGTGCAGGGGGCTGGGAGTCCGTCCGGAGCAAAGGGGAGCCGCCGAAGGCTCTCGAGGGCAGCGCGCGCGCCGAGGTCAGCCTGGAACCCAGACGGTCACACAGGGAGGGGAGGCTGGCACCCCTCTCGCTCCCCCGTGAGGGCAGGCGGGGTGGGGGCTGGGACGGCCCCCGTGACGGCACTCAGGAGAGGGGTGCGTGTCAGGGGGCAGGGTCGCCCCTCCCTCGCCCTCTCCAGGCTCGTCTGCCTCCGGGCTGACGGCACCCGCGCTCTCCCCACCCTGGACCCCCTTCCCCTGTTGCCGCCCCACTTCTGGAGCTCCGGAAAGCGTCCTAGGTTAGGCTTCCCATAGGCACACCCGCTACATTCAGAAGCGACACTTGGTTCCCCTGGAAAGCCTTGAGCCCTCAATTTTAATCAAAAAGTTCATGTCGCTAAAATAGACCAAGAAACTGCTGACGGAATCTGAGATGTTTTCCCCCCGTCAATACCCTTAACGCTTTAGGACCTTTCACAATCTTTCACAGCTGTACCGCGATGGTCTAATCCGTGCTTCCGCGCGGTGCAGGCAGGGGTCAAGGCTGCTGTTCCTGCGGGACACGGGGTGGCCCCAGGGGAGCCCTGGCCTGAACCCCCTGCCCTGGGGGTTCCTCATCTCCTTCCACCTCTCGGAGGGAGGGCGAAGACCCTGAGGCCCCATCCCCAGGGGAGCGTGTGGCCCGTGCCTGTCACCGCACTGATTCTTCAGCCACCCGGTGGGGTAGGTGGGCGCCAAGGACCCCACAGGGCTCAGAGTCTTTGCACCTGCAGCTCTCCCCCTGCCTGGAAGGACGGCTCCTCCCCAGAGGTCCCCCCCTCACACAGGGCAACATCCCTTTAGTGATAAACTTGTGATAGAACGAAGCTTCTTGCCTCTTGCACTTTGACCGACATCTCCCCTTCTCCCCTCCCCCACCACTGGCAACCTCCATTCGACCCTCTGCTTCCATGCGTTTGAGTACTTTTAGATTCCACGTAGACGTGAGATCACGCAGCGTCTGTCTTTCGGTGCCTGGCTTATTTCACTTAGCATAATCCCCTCAAGGTCCATCTGTGGTGCTGCAGAAGCAAGGTTTCCTTCTTTTTCAAGGCTGACTAATATTCCATTCTGCCTATATACCACGTTTTCTTTAGCCACTCGCCTGTCGACGGACACTGGCTCTTTCTAGATATTGGCTATTGTGAAAATGGGAGTGCAGAGAACTCTTCGAGATGCTGAGTTCATTTCCTCTGGATAAGTACCCAGAAGTGGGATTGCTATGTTTGCTTTTCTGAGGAACTGCCGTACTATTTCCTATAGTGGCTGCACCAATTTACGTTCCGACCAACAGTGCACAAGGTTTCCAGTTCTTCCACTTCCTCACCAACATTCCCTCCCTCCCTCCCTCTCTCTCTGTCTCTCTCCCGTGCGCGCGCGCGTGCAGTAATACCCATGCTAACAGGTGCGAGTGAAGTGGTATGTCGTCGTGGTTTTGACTTACATTTCCCTGAGGATTACTGATGTTGACCACCTTTTTCTATACCTGTTGACCATTTGTGTGTCTTCCCTGGAGACACGTCTGTTCAAGTCCTTGCATTTTAGTTGGGCTATTTGTTATGTTGGTGGTGGTGGTGTTTAGCTATTGAGTTGTAGGGGTTCCTTGTACGTTTTGGATATTGACTCCTCCGCCCCTCTCCGCCTCTCCTCCTCCCAGACCCTCTGGACACTCGCCCGGCCACGCTGGACCACTCCTCCCCCTCCCCCTCCACCTTGGCAGTGATGGAGGCATCTCTGCAGGTATAAGGCCTCCTCCACCCGGGCCTGCCCTCACCTGTCTCCACATGGCCACCTGCACGTCCTCCCGTCAGCCCAGGGGCCATCGCGAGAGGAATCCTTCCCGTGGGCTTCTCAACCAGCCCTGCAGGCTGCAGTTGCCTGCTGCTTCAGACAAAGGCCCCATGCACGTAGCCAGTGGGCGCTGGGCAGTGAGGGTGGCCATGGCGGCCTGTCGGGTTGGGGGTACAGCCAGAATCGCCTGAGGGGACAGCAGACGGGCAGGGCTGTCAGCGCCCATCGGGGCCCGGGGTCCTTTAGGAGCGGGAGTCCAGGAAGGCCACCGGCTCTGGAACACGGTGCTGGTCCAGGGCCGCCCAGACTGGGGACGTGCCCAGGATAGACGTTCTACCCCAGGGGACAGACAGGCTCCGGGGAGATGCTCCCTTCCCTTCTCGGCTGGACGAGGCCTGGCACGGCGGATACTATGGGTGGGGGACTTCCAGGGCTGGGACAGGCTGCCGGGGAGGGAAGGGGCCGGGTGCAAAGCTGTCCCGGCGGGCAGGGGGTTCTGGGACGCGGCGGGTGGGAGCCCAGAGCCTTGAGCGTCCTCCCCGGCACCCACGTGGCAATCGCAGATCGAGGGAGCCCGACAGCCGGCCGCACCCCCACTCCCCGCCTGCGTGAGATCACATGAACCCCAAACGTGGACGCAAGGAAAGGGGACCAAGACCCCTGTCACCCTGCAGCCCCTCTGCGCACTGGGGCCCCTGCCCGGCCTCTCCCACCTCAGCTGGGGTCCTGAGACCGTCACGCTCTAAAACCCAGGCTGCCCCCGTTCCGCATATGAGGAGACCAAGGGCCCCGTGCTGTAGCCGTGTTCCCATTTTAGAGACTCCGAGCCGTGAGGAGATTCAGCAAGGATCCCTGGGAGGGGGCGAGAGGGGGGACCCCAGCCGGCTGACTCGGGTCAGAGACGAGGTGGCGGGGACCTCTGGGCAGATGCAGCCTGGTCAGCCCTGAGGGGCGTCACCCGTTCCGGGAGGCGGGGCGGGTTTCAGCTTCTTTCCAGGAGGAGCCGTGGGGACACAGAGGGACTGAGCGGCCTGCCCAGGTCACACAGCAAGGAGGGTGGGACCTGCAGCTCTCCTTCTCAGGAGGGTCCCCCGGCCCCCGCCTCCTCGGTGGCAGGGGGGGCGGGCATCGCCTTTGCACATGGAGGCCCCGTGTGAACTTCTCTGCAGCCCTGCAGGGCTGGTGTGGACGCGGCAGGAGGGGGCCGACCTTCTGGGGAAGCAGGAACCGGTCGCTCCAGGCTGCGGATGAATCACAGAAATGAGAAATCGATATCCGGCTGCTCTGGCCTCATTACTCAGGTTGGGCCAGCGCGGGGGAGGCTTCCGGCCCCCCTGGAGCTGTGATCGCCACTGCCAGGATGGAGCCCGCCCACCTCACCCGTGCCCGGGCGGGGGCGTCCGCCACCGGGAAGGCTGAGTGTCAGGGACCGAGGCACCCCAGGAGTCCTGGTGCACTGGATCTCAGACACCTGGGTGGCCTCGTGCAAACTGCTTCACACGCCTGTAGTGGGGATATGATGACGGTCCCCAGGTGGGGCAGGCCTCCCAGGACGATTAGGGTGGGTGTTGAAGGATGAATAGGAGTTCGGCAGGTACGGAACTAGCAGACGTGGTTATGTCGGGCGGTAGTATTGCCAGACGTGTGTTCCGGAAGGCTGCTGTGTCTGCGGTGACAGGGGGACAGGGAGGTGGGGCGAGGGGGTCCCCTGGTCCCCTTGCTGCTCCCCTTCCCAGAGCACGGTGGGGTCCAGAACGCTCCCCGAAGTCTCTGTGGCTCCTGGTCATCCTCCATCAGCCGGGGTCCCCGGGGGCCATGGTCACGTCAAGGGATCAGGACTTTCTCTGGAGGAAGCTGAGGTGGGGGTGCTATACTCCACTTTGAACTGAGAAAGTTCCGTCTCTCTGCCACATCAGGCATGGACCTGGGCAAGGCAGCTGGAGGCAGAGAGGCTGGGTGGAGGCTCTCCCTGACCTCCCCCCCACCCCCCAGCAAAGTGAGGGCCTGGCAAGGCTCCCACGGGCCTGGACCTGCCCCACTGGGCCCCTGATTCCTGCTAATCCCGTTAACTGCCGCTCTCGGGCCCCGGGAGGCAGAGTCATTGGATTACCGTCCTTTTGAAAAGGTCGGCAGGCCTGGCAAGTCCTGTGTCTTGTCCAATCCGGGGCCGATCGATGCAGCCTCCTCCCTGGATGGGACGGCCCTCCTCAGCCTGTGGTCAAAGGGGCGTCACTGGGGGGGGGGATGGCAGGAGGGCAGGGCTGACCCACCGTGACCCTGGGGGGGTGAACTAGACACGGGCCCAGCCCTGGGAAGCTGTCGGGCTGCCCCCGGCCACGGCCGCGCCCCTTCGGTCCTCTGGGTGAACGCTCCGCCGCAAGCTTGCCTCACGTGCGGAGAGAGATGAGGGCCCGAGGGAGGGGGGCCCCCGTCCGTGCAGGTAGCTCGGGGCAAAACAGGCGCGGCCCCAGGCCCCCCACGCCCCTCTCTGGCCCACCCCCTTCTTCAGGTTCACTGCCAGCCTCAGCCCCACACCTGCCCAGCTGCTGACGGCCGTGTCGGCCTCCGCTACCGCCAAGGCGTCTGCTTGCAGTTCACGGGCCGTCTGGTGCCATGGCTAAGTGCGGACCCTCCCGGGGATATTTTCGTTCGAAAAGATTAGACCCCAAAGTTTTCAAGACGTCGGGAGATGGAGCTGTGATAGGGGCGTGACAGGGCAGGGGGATCTGTAGGGCGTGGTCCCCGGAATGTGCTGCCCGGACCCCCTTCAGGGCTGAGGGTGTCTCCCCTGCCGGCCAGCGCAGCTCGGACGCTCGGGGACCTGCGTAGCTCGAGGCCCCGGGGCCCGGCCAAGGCTGGCGGCCGTGAGGTCTCCCTCTGCGTAATCCTGCTTCCTTCCTGTGTTAGAAGTGTCCCGGGGCTGCCGTAATAAAGCACCGCAAACCAGGGCCTTCACTGGACAGGAATCCATTCTCGGAAGCTTCTGGAGGCTGGCAGTCCAAGGTCAAGGTGGCGGCAGGGCCCTGCGCCCTGAAGGCGGGCTCTTCCGTGCCACGTCCAGCCTCGGGCGGCTCCAGGCGTCCCGGGGCTGTGGCTGCACCGCTGGGCTCTCTGCGTCCCCTTCCCACGGCCTCTCCTCCGGGCCTCCTCTGCTCTCTCGTCAGGGCACTCGGCACTGAGCTCAGGGCCCACGCGGGTAACCCAGCGTGAGTTCCTCATCCCAGGATCCTTCCCGCAAGCACACCTGCGAGGTCCCTATTTCCACCCAAGGTCACGTTCACAGGTTCTGGGTTGAGGACCCGGATACACCTCCTACGGGGCCCTCATTCAGCTACGCTTTCCCCCTCGGTCTCGACCCCAAGCTCATCACCTATTACAGCGGCCCCCAGCCTTTCTGGCACCAGGGACCGCTTTCACGAAAGACAATCTTTCCACGGCCGGGGGGGTGGGACGGCTCAGGTGTTGATGCGAGCGGCGGCGGCAAAGGCGGCAAAGGAAGCTTCGCTCGCTCGGCCGCTTCTCACCTCCTGCTGTGCGGCCCGGTCCCTAACGGGGAAGCCCCGCCCGAATAGACATCCTGCTCCTCCAACCCCACCCCAGAGTCTACACTCCAGGGGTCCCACCCGTGACAACGTGGGATGCCAGAAAGCAAGGGGACCCACTTGTCCCAGAGCCCAGACTCCTCTCCACCGTGGGGAGAGGCCAGCATGACTCAGATACCTCTGGCAAAGCCGAGTGAACGGCCAGGCGGGGGGCGGGGGGTGGGTACGGGGTGGCCCTGCGAAGTCCTCAGGGGCCCCTCTTGAAGAGCTCTTCCCAGCTGGCTTTTCAGGAAAGGCGGGGACCTGGGGCCTGCTACCTGGGACAGAGTGAGGCAGAGAGCCCAGCTAAAGACACAGATGGAGAAGGAGACAAGGCAGCAAAGCAGGAAAGGAGAGGACCGAGAGCTGAGTGAGTGATGCCGAGGAGAGATGGGTACGCAGATACATAGATGAGTGGTACATAGATAGATGACAAATGGATGATAAATAGGTAATAGATAGATAGATAGATAGATGGATAGATAGATGGATGGATAGATGGATGGATGGATGGATGGATGGATAGATGGATAGATAGATGGATGGATAGATGGATGGATAGATGGATGGATAGATGGATGGATAGATGGATAGATAGATGGATGGCAGGGATGGAGATACATAGATACATAGAAGATGGATGATAGACAGACAGACAGATGGGTCTCCTGCCACTGCCAGTTTGGGGAAGTTCTGGGTTTTATTTTATTTGACAAGGCGGATTATTGTCCCCTTTTACAGATGAGGGTCCTGAGAACATCGGAATACTTTTGGCTGCAAACAGAAGAAAGCTTATCTCAAAACGGTCGAAACGATAAGGACAAAGTCTTAACTCACTGAACAGGAAGTTCTTAGTTCTGTGCCCAGAACTTCCCGGCTTTGCTGGAGAGGCCAACATTCAGACCCAGCGGGCCGACTCGGCCCCGCATTGTGGGCTGGGGTGCGCTTGTGCCTGGCTCACCGAGCAGGGTGGGGTCGCCCCAGGGCCTGGGAACGCTGGTCCCCCCGCCCCCGCGCCCCTGTCACCTGGGGCTCACACAGAGCCGTGGTCTGGGCTGCTCTCTGATGCTGGACTCGTTAAAGGAAATGTTCTCACCAGCACATTTCCAGCCCAGACGGTGGCAGTTTTAATATCCAGAGCCACAGCGGGGGGGAATGGGTGACCCACCCCCGCGGGCTGGCCAAGGGCGTTCGTCCTCCTACAATGGAGAGGAAATGAAACACGAGATGTTTTCATCTCCTGAACAATGCCGATCGGCCTTCGGATGGGGACGGAGGCGCGGCTGAGCCGTGACGCTGGCAAAAGAGGCGGGGAGCGGGGAGCGGACGGCTGGACCGCAGACGGCGCTCGCCCCCTCGACGTGGGCCGCAGATCCCCATTCTGTGAAATGGGGACGGAGAGAGCAAGCGGGAGGTGACGCCCGTCAGCGTCTGCTTGTGGACACACACCCGTAAAGGGCACGAGGGGCGTGGGTGGGGGAGGGGGCCCCTCCTGGAACACGGCCTGGCCTCCATCCCATCCCCGCCACAGGCGAAGCAGGGGTGTAGCTGCAGCGGGTTCCTGTCCTCCACCAGCTGAGGTCTTGAGAGTAAAGCGTCACGTCCTGAGTGGGGGTGAGAGTTGGATCTATCTTTTCTGTGGTTTCTGCCCCAAAGGGCCCAGATGGCAATTCAGGCGAGCGGGCCGGCTCTGGCCCGAGACCCAGGCAGGAGGGGGCGGGGCCAGCTGTCCAGCTGGTCGCTTCTGAGCCATAGGTTCCAATCAGCCTGGTCAGAAATAAGGCTTCGGGTCCTGCACTCGTGTCTGACTCCTCAGCTGGTCCCCACCCTCCGAGGGAGGTGGGGGGGTGTTTGCGGTCCCCTGAGTTCAACAGTCCAGGTCCTGCCCAGGTGGCTCCAGTCGGCCTGGGTGGGCGCCAGCTTTTGCTCCCCGTGTTCACGCAGACCCCAGCAGAGAGCGTCCGGGCCGAGCGGGGGCCGTCCCGCTCCCATCGCCGGAACGTGGCCACGGACAGCACATCAGACGGGACAGGCCCACCTCGGGAGGGACAGGGGTTACAGGACCTGGACGAGCAGGGCCCGAAGCGCAGCCCAGACGGTTCCCTCCTTGGCTGCTCCCTTCCCAGCCCTCCCGTCAGGCCCCGCAGCCAGCACCCCTCCTTCCTGCCGCCCCCTCCCCACGTCCTCTCTCCTTCCCGACCTCTCCATCCCAAGGGAACCTTCTGTAGGACGGCGCTGCCCCCTGGGGCCCCTCCCACCCTCCCATACACGTCACAGCCCGTCTTTAAAAGCCAACCAGCGGACCCCTCCTCCCGATTCCTCCTCTCCGCCGGCCACCCTGCAGGCCTCTGCCCCTCTTTGCAGCAGAACTCGTCAAGAGCGCCCTGTGCGTTTTCTCCCCTCTCGCTGCACGCTGGACACAGAGGCTCCCACCTCTTTACCAAAACCCAGCTGGCGAGCCCCTCTCTCCACAGCCTCTGGCCCTCATCCCCTCTTTTTCTCGCAAGCCACCGTCTAATCCTGTTACCTTTGCCCCCAGAATTCAGCCAGAGTTGGGGCCCCTGCCCTCTGCCGTGTCCACCTGGCCCCAGCCCCCTCAGCTCTCTCCTGGACCTGCAGACCGCCCCTCGGCCTCTCCGCCCAGCTGTCCTCAGACAGCGCCCAGAGCCTTGGGAAGCGAGTCACACCGGGGCCTCCGCTGCACAAGACCCAGAGTGGCCTGGCGCCTACGGACCCGGCCCTCTCCTCTGCCTGGAGCGCCCCGCTTACATCCACATCACTTATACGTCCTTCAGGTCTCTGCTCAGATGTCCCTTCCCGGCCGGCCCACCTCTCCGGCTCGGCAGACGCCCCGCGCCGCCGGCCTGCGGGGGAGGCCCAGCACCGGTCAGCCGGGGGCCCCGCCTCAGACCCTGAAGGGGGCTCAGGGGGCAGGATTGCTGCCTCCATCAGAACCTGGAGGAATCGGGTTCCAGCCACATAAAAAGGCAGAGGACAGGGTTCGAACCAGGGGAGAGTGTGCACCCCAGCTGCCGCTTCATTTCAGGAGTGGAGCTGCCCTCACGCCCTCGGCAGCCGGGGTGCCTGGGTGCAAACCCTCGCCCGCTTGACATCTGCGCGCTGCCCCATCTGTGCCACGGGCGCCGTGACAGCTCCTCTCTCAGGGCCATTGCGAGGCCTGGACCAGGTCCACACACGTGAGGCGCTCAGAGCCACAGGGGCGCAGGCCGCCATCATTCCTCGCCACGAGACTGGGGGTTCCGGGGGCCGGGAGGCGGGTCCGGCCCTCGCCCGGCTCCGGGGAGCTGGCTGGACCGTGCGTCTCCCCTAAGCAGCCAGCCTCGGGCCAGAGCACAGGGCGAAGCCTCCCTTCTGAAGCCAGCTCTTGGTTCTCCCCCGTTCCTCCCCAGCCCCCCGACCTCCTGGAGCCCCCGCTCGTGGAAAGCCCTGCTGCAGCTCCCAGCAGCCGAAGGAGGCCCCATCTTCAAGGTCAGTCCTGCTGGACCCCCAGAGAGGCACACAGGGGCAGTGGGAGGGGAGCTCCGCGGCTCTCCAGGGGGACGGCTCCCAGGCGAGCCTCTGCTGGGGCTTCCCTTGGAGGGCACGTGGTCACCAAGCGGGTGCGGAGCCCAGAGGGGCCACTGGCCAGGCCGTGACAGCAGCGTGACATCTGTCTGAGTCATTCTGTCAAGTCGGGCCAAAGTTTCCCCAAACGGAGGAGGCGTCAAGGGACCCTGCCTAAGTGAGAGCCCACGGGGGCTTCCAGGGGCCACAGACAGACAGACTGTGGTGGGGCTGCCAGCCCCCCGTCGCCCCGGCCCTCCACCCACGTTGTCTCTTTCGGCTGAGCTTCCCGGGCGGGCGACAGGTCCTGAGCCCCTTCCGGTGCTCGGGCTGTAACGTCACCTCCCCGAACCCAGGGCCTCGCTGTGGAAAGGGTGGCGACGGAGCCCAGCTCTCAGGGCTTCAGAACTGCCTGTGGTTGAAACCAGGTGCCGATTCAGTCACTGGCAGAATTAATTTGTTAAATCAGCACAACCTCAGTGTAGCCAAAAAAAGATCCTTTTAGAGGATTGGGGTGGTGGGCTGAGCAACGCTGCCTAGTGTTCATGGGACAGCCTGCAGGCAGCAGGACCAGGAGGCAGGGAGGATACCCCGCTCAAGGCACTGCAGGCCCCAGACCCTGTACAGCTCTAGTGCCTCCTCTTCTGTGTCTCTGCTCAAGTGACAGTCACGTTGTCTGGGATCTGGCGTCTGCGCCAGCCGTCCCCATGGTTCTCTGGGCCCCGAGACTCCCCCTACCTCGTCCCAGTGTTCCTGCTTTCAGGCAGGCCTGTGCATGTGCTGTTCCCTCTACTATTCGAGCCCTTCACCTCCAGCCCCAAGAGTGCCGCCTCCAGGAAGCCCTCTGGGTTGCTGCTTTCCTCCATCACAGCCCTTTCTGAGTGTGTCTCTTTGTTGCATGTGTGGCTACCTCTCCTTCCACGTGCAGGGGCAGGGCCGGCCAGGGATGCGTGTGGACTGGCCGGGATTTGGTCAGGGCTGGGAGAGGCCCTGTCCCCCGTAAGGGAGGATGCTGAAGGCCTGGCACTTACAAACAGCCCAGTCTGCTGCCCACCTGGTCCTCCTGGGGGCTGAGCTGGGCAGGGATGGGCTCCGAGGGGATCCGGGGGGGGACATCCCGGTGGGTGACCAACTCAATTAGTGCCTCTGCAGGCTGTGGGGAGGGAGATGGGGAAAGGGGAAGCGTCAGAGAGAAAGAGCCACAGAGGAAGAGAAAAGCTGGGCAGAGGCAGGAAAGCGCTGGCTCAGCCTGGGTCCCTCGGTGCCTCCGGGTCCCCTCCTTGAAGCCTCCAAGCCGTTCCTTCCTGCCCTGCACTGGGGATCCTTGCTGGGGGCCACCCTCACGTATCCCATCGCAACCTCCAGGCAGCCCTGCAAGGCTCCTATCGAGAGAACCCGTTGCACAGCGGTGGCTCCGGCTGTGGCTGGACTGACGTGCTCATCTGCAGGGGAATGTCCACAACAGGAAGACACAGGATCCGCTCCCCCTGCAGGCTGTGGGGTGGCACCTGCCTATCGCTTCCACGAAGCCCAGCACTCAGACCGCTGGTTACTCAGGACTCAGGGCCAGTCAGGTGGGGCTCGGCCAGAGGCTCAGGACCTGGGGCTCCTTGACCCGGGAAACAGGAGGAAGAAGCCGTGAGCACCCACAGGGCAGGGCTGGGGGTCAGCATGACCCTTCACCGCCTGGACTCGGAGAGGTTAAGCGGCTAGGTCAAGGTCACACTGCTGAGACAGGCTGATTCCTGCACTTGCTCTTCCCCAGCCCGTTCGCTGTCCAGGGAGGAATTCGTTGGCTCCTGGCCTCAGTTTCCCCATCTGTAGCAGGCGGTCGGGCCAGATGCTTGCTGACGGCTCTTCCCCTCTGACAGCAAGAGCCGGTAATCGCGTAGTTGGGGCGAAGAAAAGAATAAAAGCTAGGGATTCAGTTTCTCCTGCCACCAGTGCCGGGGGTGCAGCCCGCCCGCCAATAATGACACACGATGAAGATGTGAAGCTGCAGGTACAGTTCGGAGGCCTCGGAGCCTGCAAGATTCTGCAGCGAGCATCGCGGCACCGAGGGAACCCGTTCCCTCCAACCTCCCACTGGGCGCACATTTCTATTTTGGTTTTTATTTTACTTATTTCATTAACTCAGCTCCAACTCTGGGAAGCGTGGCGCCGTAGTGCCTCAGCTGTAAGCGTCCAGCCACAGCAAGGCTAACGGAAGGAACGGAGACCAGCTTCACTGCCGCGGCCGGGTGCCCGCAGGTGCGGCCGGACGGCCACGCTCCTGGTGGCCAAGATCACAGGGGTCGGGGCTGGATCGAGCTGCTCCCGGAGTGAGGTCCCACAGCCAGCGTCTCTGTGGGTCATCTCGTGTCCCCTGGTGGGCAAGAGGCCGGATGACGCCCTCATTTCATACCCAGGGCATCTGAGGCTGAAGATGTGCAGGCACCTGCCCAGGTCACGTGTCTCAGCTGGATGGAGCCAGGACTGAGTCCTCCACCCTCCGGCCTCTCCACAGCTTCTCCTCTCCCTAAACTCGGATGCCGTGGCCAGAAGCCTGACTCGGGGGCAGACTGGCCTTGGTGCCGTGACCCCGTCGGAGCTCCGCCCACCAGCCCCTCGTCCCCTCCTCAAAACCACGGCTTTGTTTCTGATTTCACAAGCAGTGTGCTCGTGGTAGAGCATGTCGGCAACACATGCAAAAACAGGAGGAAGAAAATAAAAATCCCCCGGGGCTCCCTCTGAGATGCCTTCTGTTACATTTTAGCTTGTACCTTCCGACACTTCCAGGTGCTCACCTGCCTAAGAAGAGACCGCCGTGCACCCCTGAGCTCAGCGGACGGGGGCGGGGCGCGTATGAGCCACGAGGATGCTTCGCACCTGAGGGTCCCCCACTGGATGGCGCTGAGTGACCTCGGGCGGGACGCTCGTCGCAAGCACGCCCCCTCGTCAGCGCCTGACGTCATCAGCACCTGACCCCGTCAGCACCTGCCGGCCAGGGGTGGCTCGGAGGACGAGCCGAGGAGAAAAAGTGAGAACGCTGCCCTCACCCCGCGGATCCCATGGTCCACAGCCCTGTCGTGAACATCCAAGTCGGGGGGATTCTCGCCGTGACCCTCCGCTTGTTCACTGTGTCACAGGGGGATAAGGCCTCCCGCCCAGGACTGTTGGGCGGTGGAGAGGAAGGTGTCGGCACAGCACCCACGTGGTACAGAGAAGGGCTCAGGAAATACGGGAGGGTGGCGAGTGGGTGACGTTGACACGGCATCCCTGCCCCCGCTCCGGGCAGGCGTGGCTCTGCCTGTGTCTGCGTCCCGGGCCGGCAGAGGGGACCCTGCGTCGGCTAGCGATGGGCATAGGACTGCTGCGTAACAAATGGCCCCAAGCCCTTGGGGCACAATTACATGTTAGCTCGCGTCTGCGGGGTCCAGCTGACCTGGGCTGGAGCAGGTTCCCAGGGGCCCTTTCTGCCTGTGTGTCCCTGAGCCAGGCCGACTCCCCAACACAGGCTGACCTCCAGTTCATGTCCCTGCAGCAGCCTCCCCTCTGAGCTGCCCCCAGGGAGAAAGTGGTCCAGGGGCTCCGTCACACACAGGTCCTGGGGCCGATAGGATTAACCAATTCAAGATCTGTATCTACTGTAGAGCCTCATTTCTTTTCATCCAACTTTCTATTTTTGAAAACTTGCAAACCTACAAAATACTGGAAAGAATAGTGTGAAAAACACCCACCGTATAACCTTTCCCCCAATTCACTAACATTAACAATCTGTCACATTTGCACTCCCTCTCTCGCTATGTACGTATATATATAAATACATTCTGAGAGGAAGTTACTGGTGCAGCATTGAGTGTCCCCTAGAACCCAGCACATTCTCCTGCCCTGAAAAATTCCACATCTGAAAATTTAACGTTGATGCTCTGCATTTATTATGGACCGAATGTGCGGGTCCCCAGAATTCATACATCAAAGCCTTAACCCCCAAGTGATGGTGTCAGGAGGTGGGGCTTTTTGAAGGTGATAAGAGGAGGCCATGGGGTCCCCATGATGGGGTTAGAGCCCCAAGAAGAAGAGGAAGAGGCAACCGGAGAGAGCGCTCTCTCTCCACGTGAGCACACAGCGGGGGGTCAGCGCCTGTGAGCCAGGAAGGTCCCTCACCAGAACAGCAGCCCGGCCACACCTGATCTCGGACTTCCAGCCTCCAGACCGTAAGGAAGTAAATTCCTGTTGCTTAAGCCCCCGGGCTGTGGGATCTTGTTATGGCAGCCTGAGCTCAGACAGCAAGCAGCAATATTAGCCCCAATTCTAATTTCCCTAAGTGTCCCCAATTATGTGTTTTTACCTGTTTTTTATTTTAAATTGAAGATTTAATTGAGAATCATGCCTTACATTTACTTCTCATTTCTCTTTCGTCCCCCTTATTCTAGAACATTCCCTGCCACTTTCTAGTCTTCTACGACCCGTCCACTTTTGAAGCGTCCAGGCCAGTGGGGTGCATTCCTGCTCCTAAAGACAGAGTAGAAGGAGCCAGAGGGTGGGCTCCCCTCCGCAACCCTTCCCGCCCAGCGGGGAGGTGGCCCGGACCCTGGAAGGACCATCTGCAGGAAAGCGGCAGCCCAGAGGGCTGCCCACCGGCTCCTGAGAAAAGAAAGGCAAATACGACAGTCAACTGGGGGGAAATGCAGGCAAATTTCATCCCCTTTCTCTAAAACACCTGCTCAGGGCGGTATTATAGCCAGTTTCTCTCCTGCTCCCGGCAAACCCAGACACACAGACAACCAGGGGGGACATGAGACCAGGCAGCAGGATGGCAGGCTTCTGGCACCAGCGTCTCTGCACCGCCAGCACCTGGGAGGCTCTTTACGCAAAGGAGCCATTACTGCTCTGTACCCCTCACAGGTGTCCAGTGACAGCCTGGGGTCCCTGATGTGCTTTAGTCCTCACCCCTTTGTGAATCGGGGGGGGGGGTTTGCACCCCCGTTTCTTAGATGAGGAGACTGAGCCTCAGAGAGGGGATGCGACCTGCACAAGGTCACCGGCTTGTAGGCATTCAGTGTCTCCAGCGGCTGAGCTGCTGGACCTCAGGGTCAAGTCCTCAGAAGAGAGGGACAACCTCGGCCCAGGGCTGGGTGGTACCCAAGGGGAGCAGAGACCTCGAGAGGGGTCTCTCCGGAGGAGGGGGGCCTCTCCCAGAGAGAGGGGAGTGGCCAGGCCTTCAGAGGGGGCACCTTGGGGGAGGAGGGAAGGTCTGCACACCACGGGACTGGGGTGCAGAGGCGAGGACTGAGTCAGACTGAGCTGGAGTGGGTTAAAAGAAACGAGGCTAAATCGACCTTCCGGGTGGCGGTGGCTCTCCGGGATCACGGCCGATGGTGACATTTCCCACCTGACCACGAAGGTCCCCTTCCTCGTCTCTGGGGACCAAGGGCCTCCGGGCACAAACGCGGTTCCCCCATATTTGGGGAGCCCTGTTGAGACGGGCTTTATTTACAGTGGTCACCACTGTCCTAGGCCCTCCTGCTTGGCTGGCCTGGGGGGTGGCTGCCCCTCACAGTGAGAGGGTGGGTGAGGTATCAGGGAAAAACAGTGCTTAAAGCAGGAAAGACAGATTTTATTCAGGGCTATTGCAACGGAAGCAAAGAGACGTCCATACAGAACCAGGCTTAACGCGGACACAGGGTGGACAGGTGGGGCTTACGGCCCAGGAGCAGGTGGGGTCAGTGGATGGAAAATCACTACGAGGGAACATCAGGGGTGAGGGGCGTTCTGGCTAGCCCCCCCCCGCCCCCCCCGACGGGATCCTCGCCGGAGGCAGGCCAGGCGCCGGGCACCCTCTGGGGGCCGGTTGGATGAGGATTTTGATCTGATACCTGGTGGGAGATTCTGGTCAAGCTGACCTGGCAGGGTCCTTGCTGAAAGGGGATTTTAGCAGGCAGGGCACACGTGGGCCCAGGAGCGAGATCAGACACCTCCTCTCGGGGCTTCTGTCTCCCGAGTGTAGCACTGAGGGGGGCAGGATACCCTCGAGGCCCCCCGGGGCTGAGGGACATCTAGGCCACAAAGGCTGCAGCATCCCAGGCTCAGGGTGCGGCCTGGCCCCGCTGCCGCCTCAGGACGAATTCGGGGTTTCTTGTGGGTTTCCAAGCGTGGTTCCTCCCACGCAGGTCAATACAAAAGGCACTTGGCATGTTTTCTTATCAGCATCGAGATCTGCCCCCGCAGAGGGGGAAGGACCCCCCCGCCCAGAGCTGCTGGCAGTGGATGAGATGCAGTCCACAGGCCCCACAGGTGGCTGTGCCCCACCCGCGTGTCCGTAGGACCAGCCTTGGCTCTGGGCCGGTGCCGAGAAGGCCAGTTTGGCAAAGAACCTGTCGGCGAGTCAGTCCAAGCTCTCCTGAGGGGCCGTAATCCTGGCTTTGCTCAGAGGGAGCTCAGACAGGAAACCAGGACCCACAGAGCTTGTTGGGGGGGTGGGGCACGTCCATCTTCAGCCGCGTTGCTTCCTGGTTTGGACGTGGAGGCAGCTTGGGGGTTCCCAAGGGCACGCCGGGTCATAAGGCTAGATAGCCCTCCTTGTGGAGGAAGGCTGGGACGTGCAGGGGACAAGGTGACACGTGAGCCCGTCACACGGGGCTTTCAATGAGAATTTGAAAGGAATGACTGGGTGGCCCTGGGGAGGGTTGCCGCCATCACATTTAGGTGTCCGTTGCCCCCCGAGTCGTTAGTAAGGCTTTTTGGGGGTCTCCCCGCTCCCACGCCCAGCCTGGGCTCTCCTGGCTGTCGGAAGGGTCAGCAGGGCGTCGTGTCCTCCCTGGGTCCCGGCACCAAGAGGGACCCGGTGTGACAGCAGGTGTGATCCAGATGCCCAAGCGGGCGCCCCAGAGGGGCTGGGGAGGCGGGGGTGCGGGGCTTCTCCTCTCCCTGCACCCCGCCCTCGAGGGAGGCTGCTGGGGTGGAGGGTGGAACCCCGGGGACGCCCCACAATCCACGCTGTGCCCTTCGTTCATTCTTGCGTTCACGCGCTCATTTATTCATCCATTCGCCCCGGAAGGTACCACCTCCACGCACCACCCTCCTGGGGGGGTTAAGGCTTCCACGTGTGGCTCTGGGGCCGCGAACGTCCAGCCCACAGCAGCTGAGACAGCAATCCCACCACCCCTCCTCCAGCCCATGGCGCCTCGATCTCGGGGTCACGTCACCACCTCCGGTGACAACCGCACAGGGCTCGGCCTACTGAAGACGCCTGTCACTGCTGGTGGGTCGATGAGAGGCTCACCCTTCCTGCCACCCCACCACGCGTCAGGGCCCCTCCCCTCCGGAAAGCCTCCCTCACCAGGGAGTACAGAACTCCCGCCGGGCTGCAGGGCTGCGGGCGGGCGTTGATGTCCCGAACCCACCCGGAGGCTCGTAAAGCGTCCAGGGTTTCTGCCCTTATCCTGCAGCCGGGGCCCTCCCATCTGCCTGAAATCTTCTTCCTTTGAATTCAAAGAATATGCCTTTTGCAGTGCCCCAGAGAGAGAGCCCGGGGTGCCCGCTGCTTTGGGAATTCTCCAGTCGAGTTTAGGGAAATCTGATCTGTGTTTAGGACCAATGAAGCCTCTACTTCTCCCTCTTAAGTTATGCAAAGCTTATCCCAGCTGCCTGTGTGCCCGGCTCTGCCCCAACGTGTTGAAAGCACTTTCCTGCACCGCATTTTCTTTCCAAGGTAACCCATTTGAGGAGGGCTGTGTGCATTCTATTAGGGCCAAGGGGGCTCTGAAGGATACCTTCCTCTTTAGTCAACTAAGTCACAGGTATCCCACCGGATTCGCCCTGCAGACCTCAAGTTGACTCAGGAGTTTCACGGAGCTGGCTGAGCACGAGTCCTGCTAATGCGGCCAATTTCTGACCATCGCTGGAGTAACTAGCTCCCCAAGAAAGGAAGTCGGCAGAGAAGCCAGGAGCCTGCTTCCACGTGGGCACGTGGGACCCAGCGCTTCCCGGGAGCTCTTCTGATGGCAGTCTCCTCGCCTCGGAGTCTGCTTGTCATTGGGAGGTGAGAGCGGGTCCCTCTCAGGGCCTCTTCCTCCTCCTGTGACCGCCCCGCAGGTCAGCAGGCCTGAGCAGCAGGCAGCCACGGACAGGCAGAGAGATGAACAGGTTCTGGCACGTTCCAGCCACGGAGGGATCGCAGAGAGCGCGTGAGCCGCCATTTACAACGTTCCCAGCTCACCGCCAGGCACGTGTGAGGAGCCCCGGATGCTAGGCCCCTTGTCCCCCGCTGGTGGGACTGACGGAGGGAAGAAAGGACACTCCTGGGGGTGAGGGGAGATGGCCCGATTCGCTTTTGCGGTATCGGTGCCAGCGCAGGGCCCGGCACACAGCGAGCGCCCAGTCGGTACTGATTCCTGTGTGACCTCAGGCGGGGAGCTTGGCCTCTCTGAGCCTCAGTTTCTTTCTTTGTAGAATCAAGCTGATGGTCCCCCTGCCACCGCACTCCATCTTACGCGGGAGGCGGTTGACAACGGCTCCTGTCACGCGGTGGCCCACCAGGTGCCACGCGGGGCCCTGAACGCTTCCGCTGTAAGACCCCACTCCACGCTCACAGAGAATGAGGTGGTGTCACCCCCTCCCCAACCCAGGGGGCACGGGGAAGGGGAGCGACTTGGCCAACGGGGTCCGCGGTGCAGGTGTGAGTGGAACCCAGGCACCTCCCTCCACGAAACCACAAGCTGTCCTTGGGGCGAGAATCCCCAGGTCAGCGCTTGTGACCTTTGCTCAGTGACTAGTCACTGGACACCTGCCCCGGGCCGGGTACTGCTGGGGACACAGCCCTGAGCCGTCGGAACCCAGCCCCCACGGCTGAGTCGCGCTCCCTGAGCCGCCTCCTTCCCGGCTTCTCCCCACCCAAGCATCCACGCATCCAGTCCTTCTCTGCGCGTTCGCTGAGCGCCTCCCGTGTGCCGGGGCCTAGATTCAGTCAGGGTGTTCTCTGCTCTCCTCTCCCTGTTCAGAGGCCGGTAGACGGATGACACAGGTACAGCGGAAGCAAAACAGGCAGACGTGCTGTGATGGGGCAGCCCAGGTAGCGGAGCCCTTCGCTAGCCAGGCTGCCTGCCCTGGGGCTCTCCTGTCTACCTGTCACTCTTCTGAACCCACACGGCTCCCACAGCTAAACGTGGAGCCCCAGCTGGGCCAGAGGGCTGTCCAGGGTGTAGGACTGTCCCCTGCCTCACGCCCGGCACCGTGTGTCTCTCAGCCTCCAGAATAAAAGGTAGTGGGGGGCCTGCTGCTAGAACGGGTGGGTCCTGCCTGTCATGTATGGCCTGAGGACGGGGAGGAGGGAGGTGGCGCTGTGGGGAAGCGCACAGGGCCCAGGGTCAGAGAAAGACATAAACCTACAGATTCAAGATGAGTGAACCCCAGACAGGATCAACCCAAATAAATCCATGCCAAGACGCGTCGTAATCCAACTTAAAAATTAAAGACAAAGAAAACGATCCTGAAAGCAGCCAGAGAAAAAAGATACCTGCCAGGGGAAACAATTTGAGTGGAAAGGAGATTTCTCATCACAAACCGTTGCTGGGAAAAAAAGAATCATCAACCCAGAATTTGAAACTCAGAGAAAATGTTCTTCGGGAATTAAGGGGTAATTAAGGCATTCTGAGATGAAGAAAAACTATGATGTTTGTCACCAGCAGACCTATCCTTACAGACCGGTTAAAGGAAATTCTCTGAACAGAAAGAAAATGATAAAATAAGGGGCCTTGGAACATCGGGAAGGAAGAAAGAACATGACAAGCAAAAATATGTGTACATGAAGCAGGCCTCCGTTCTCCTGGGTTTTTTAAATCACATTTGACAGTTGATGCAAAAATTATAACACTGTCTGATGTGATTCTCAAAGCATGTGCAGGAGATATTTAAGGCATTTATATTATAAATGTAGGGCAGCAAAAGGACCTAAAGGGAGGAAACGTTTTCTTACGTTATTAAAACTGGAAAATAATGACTGCACTGGCCTGCGATAAGTTATGTATATAATGTCATAGCTGGAGCAACCATTTAAAAACCTCTCCCAAGAAACACAATCCACAACAATAGGTAAATCGAAATGGAGTTCTACAAAACGCTCAAGTAACCCAAAGGAAAGTAGGCGGGAAAAGCAGAGGAGGAGAGGACTGAGAAAACAGAGAACAAAAAATAATACGACAACTTAAGCCTCAACTTAATCACAACTGTAGTCAATGCAAATGGTCTAAATACACCAATTAAATGACAGGTTGGCGGAGTGTACAATAAAAACGTGACCCCAATATATGCTGTGTACAAAAAGCGCGCTTCATATATAATAAAAAGTATGTTGAAAACAAACGGGTGGAGAAAGATAAATCATGGAAACGTTAATCAGAAGACAGCATGAGCGGTCATGTTCCTATCACGCAATACTGCGTATAGACAATATTAATATCAGACAAGGTCGACTTCAGAACAAAGAAAAGCGCCAGGGACGGGGACAGAGACACGATATGACGTAACGATGAAGAGATCACTCTGTCAAGAAGACATAGCAATCTTAAATGCGCGTATACACCAAACAACAGAGCTGCAAAACACGTGAGGCAACAACGGAGAGACCGAGAGAAGCGGGGGTGGCTCGGGCGACGCCTTTCTCACGTACTTCTCCAAGGACGCTTGTGACAAGACCCCATCACAGAGGCAGTTTTGTACGTGCCCTTTCCTTACAGACCGAGATAATCTGTTTTTACAAGACAGATACTGTTTGAGGAAAAATAGCAAAGCGTGGCTACAATTCATTTCAGGATGATTCATTATCTCTGAATTTTTTCCATTAGCTTCTATTGTCAGCCGTTCCCAAACGATTTTATGAGATGACATAATAAATATGTGATAGACAAAAGAAGAAAATGATGCGAGGACTCTTGTGGAAAACAAGGTTCGTCTCAGAGAGCTGGGCTGGTCCCCAGGGGCTGGCAGAGGGCCCCGTGCGGGCGCTGCCCGGTCTGCAGAAGGGGCTAGCGGGGCTGGCGCGCGGGCTCCCCATGGCTGCTCGGGTAGACTGCAGTGGGGGAGAGTCAGAGCGCGTTTAGTCCGGCTGGAAAGGTGGGTGGAGACACCGGAGAGAGGAACTCCAGCCAGGGGCCTTCATGACCAAGGGCTGCGAGGTCTCCGGGCCCGGCTGGGTCTCCGTGGTGGAACTTCCTGCGGGAAGATGCGTTTCTCCTTCTGCTTCAGTGTTAGCCTATTGGTGAGGCGTTCTCAGTCCACCGAGCCAGCAGGGCGTCAGGGAGGGACGTGGCCAGCTCAGGACGGTCCTAATTAAACTGTCCTCGGCCTGGTTTCTGCCCCGGGTAGATATATCTTCGGCTGTTACATCACACGTGAGTGTGTTTGGGGGGTCAGTCCTGTGGGACTTCCCTGCTTCACCACTTACCACGTTTTCTCTCTGCGGGTCTCCATTTTGTCTTCTGTGAACAGGGATGCTGTGCCTCCTATTTGCAGGGACTTACAGGGCTGGAGGCCGTGTGGGTGCCCACCACTTGCCACCATCCTGGGCACACGGTAGATGCTCAGTAAATGGTACTTGATCGGATGTCAGAATTTATTGATTTAAAATTTTTTCATACATTTTCTTCCATATTAGATTGTGATCCTAAAATGAAATAAACGCTTTAACCTATCACACAAATAAATTTTAAAGAGCGACATAATGCCCTAACTATAAGGCACGGAAGAGATCCAAGGAAAGAGAGCTACCATTTTTAACCACCTGTGTGCCAGTGTGTGGGTGCTGGCGGGGCCGCAGCGCGACCGGGACCTGGGTGCCAGTAGCAGCGTGGACTTTGGTGACATATTTCCATTTTTGGTGAAATCAGGCTCAACTCCTTCTAAAGTGCCAAAATAAGCAAGTTCTATCTGTCCCCAATTTACATAAAAGGTGCTTTCCTGGAAAATACAGCTTGTATTAAAAGTATTTTGGGGGCTTCCCTGGTGGCGCGGTGGCTGAGAGTCCGCCTGCCGATGCAGGGGACGCGGGTTCGAGCCCCGGTCCGGGAAGATCCCACGTGCTGCGGAGCGGCCGGGCCCGTGAGCCGTGGCCGCTGAGCCTGCGCGTCCAGAGCCTGTGCTCCGCAACGGGAGAGGCCCGCATACCGCAAAAAAAAAAAAAAAAAAAAAAAAGGGAAGCAAATATACTCATCCCTCACTATAATGTCATCCCCTCACTATAATGTCTACAATAAACTGTTATTTTAATATAAAAAATACTGAGTCACTGTGCTGTACACATCAAACGAATATGATATTACAAATCAACTATACCTCCATAAAAGTATAAATAAGTCATCCATGAAGTCACATAACACAAGTCCCGGGTGGGAGGCTTCAGGGAGGCCGTCAAGAACAGGGTCCTTGCCCTCTCCACCCCGCTCTGTCCCCGGAGGCCCTCGTGGGTGCAAGGGGCTCTCCCCGGCCGGCGGCAGGTGCACAGACGGCTACATGTCGGGGAGGAAGATCGTGGCTCCAGCGAGCCTCCTTGCAAAGCCCGAAGAGCTCTCCTCACACACTGTGGGCCGGAGGGAAGGCTCCCGGGGACTGTCGCTCCCAGGGCCACCCCTGGGCTGGCGTCGTGGACAATGCCCAGCTGAGGGGCTGCACGCCTTACCCGCCGCAAGCCCGGTGGCAGGACCAGGAACGGGGACGGCGATGAGGCTCTGGCCTCGGGGGCAAAATTTCAGGGGGCGCCAAAACCCTCCGTGATGGAGGCGCACACACTGTTTGAATGCAGTATCGTGAAAGACCAGAGTGAAGGCAAGAAAATCTGCCACGGAGAACATATCAATATTTTAAAGACAAGATCTGACCTGCACTCATGAGATTCACCCCCACTTGCCTCACCCTAATCCCTGCCTGGTCCAGTCCTATGTTCGCTTAAAATCTTGATGTTTTGTTCCCTGTGGATTTTCTTTTCTTTTGCATGCATTTTGGTCTTTAACATTTGCATGAACATGGGATTTGTCTTGAGGACTGAGTTTTTTGAGGTGCCCTGAAATTTTGCCCGTGATGGGGGTGCCTCACCCGCCCCACCCTGGTCTGGCTCCCTCCGGCCCCTGACTTGCAGGAAGGGGGAGCATCTCAGGCCGTCGCTCATCAAGCTCAGGGCTCCTTTGCCAGCCCAGTCTCTGGACCGTCTTCGCAGGCTGCCAGTGTGTATGTGCAGTCGATGTCACGGGACCACGGCCTCAGTCAAAGCTCTTGGCTGGACCTCACCTTGGACCCCAAGCCCTGAAGCCTCCTCAGCGCAGCCTGCTAACCCCTCTCACCTCCGCACTCTGATTTGCGCCAGCTGGATTGCCCCGAGGAGAGCGGATACCCGGAGGGGCCCCCTGCCACCCCTCCCCCTCGCCGGACCCACCATCCATGTGTCTCATTCCCAGGTCTAAACACCCCACCGCCCAAACCACTGGGCGCGCGGTGAACGCCCTTCTACTCCCCCCAACCCGAATAGCTTTATTGCTTCTGCAATCATATAAATAATGCTTGCTCGTTGGGGTTTTTTGTTTGTTTGTTTGTTCGTTTTGGTTTTTTTTTTTTTTTTTTTTGCGGTACGCGGGCCCCTCACTGCTGTGGCCCCTCCCGTTGCGGAGCACAGGCTCCGGACGCGCAGGCGCAGCGGCCACGGCTCACGGGCCCAGCCGCTCCGCGGCACGTGGGATCCTCCCGGACCGGGGCACGAACCCGCGTCCCCTGCATCGGCAGGCGGGCTCTCGACCACTGCGCCACCAGGGAAGCCCCCGTTGCGGTTTTTAATAAGAAAAAGATATAAGGAGAACCCTGAAAGTCACCTGAAATTCCACCATCCTGTGACAAGCACCTTTATGGTCGGTGACAATGCTTCCATGTCTCTCTTAGGCAGGTGGAGTAAAAGCGACCCAAGCCAACGCTCAGGCCAGGCCAAGCCCCAGGCCCCGTTCTAGGTACCAGGCACACGTCAAGCTGAGAAGCACCGTGTGGGGAAAGGGCCTCCCCGGCTTGCTGCTCTGGGCCTGGGGATGGATGGGGGTCCAGGCGGAGGGTCCCCTGCAGCCCAAGCTCGGCCAGTGGGCTCAAGAGAGTCAGAATCAGCTCATCAGGCTGGGATGGGGGCGTTAAAGCCATCAATATGCTCTTCAAAGAAGAAAGCTCGGAGGAATGGTCAACGAGCTGCCTCGTTATTTTAAGGCCATCAGAGCAGAGGCTGCCAGCCGTGGGGAAGGCAGGCGTCACTCTGTAGCAGGAGGTTTGGGGACGGCGGGGTGTGGGCGCTGCCCTCGGCCCCCTGGCTGCTGGGAGGGCCAGCGAGGCCCCGAGCCGGGGCTCTGAGACCTCATTTCCAGGCCAGCTCCGTCCGCGTGAGGAGGCCCAGGAAAGGCGCCTGGCCCTGCGCACCCTGAATCCTCCTCCTGGAAGCGCCTCAGCCCCGCGCCCACGTCAGCTCGGATCTCCATGAGAACAGCAGCAGCATCTGTGTGGCCCCGGGAGCCAGGCTCTGCGAGGCTCTGCAGACGTTCTCTCTCCTCTTTCACAGGGCAGCGTAGGAGGGAGACCTGGAGCTGCTCTGGGCCTCGGTGCCCGCCTCTCTGAAAGGGGGGTAATGACTGCATCTTCCTCAGAGGGTCCTGGTGGGGCTTCAACGGGTAACACACTTATGGTGCTCAGAGCCCTAGTGGGTTCGGAGTCAACGCTGGGCAGACACAAGCTGTTGTTCTTAGTGATTATCCCCCCCACCATTTGTGCATCAAGAAACGAGGCTCAGAGAGGTTGGGCTACCTGCCCAAAGTCACACAGCCAGGCAGCAGGGAGCCAGGTTTGGACTGGAGGCTGCTCCAGGGCTGGCACCCCCATAACCACTGCACTGATGGCAGGCTGAGAAGTGACACACAGAGAGAAGCGTTGGTGACGAGCAAAGCGGTGGTGGGACCTCCAGTTTCCTTCCTTCCAGAGGCCCGGAGCCCCACGAGTGTTTGCAGGACAGCGTCTGCTCTCCGGGATCATTAGGGGGACCTAGTCGTGAATCAGCCAGAGCCTTGCTCTGTCGTCTGCTGAGACTTTGGGGAGACCCCCACTCCTGCCTCAAATGAAGGTCTCCGAAGTCAGTGAGGAGACCCAGTGACAGTGCCAGGCGGGTGCCCAGAGGGGCCGGGTCCCTCCTGGCGGGTCTCCAGCAGCCAGGATCTAGATGGTCCCACAGCCTCCAGGATCTTGTTTGGCCCCTGGAGCTCCGTTTCTCTGTTTCCCTGTGATTTTTAAGCCCCTCCTCCTTTCCTCTGGGTGTTGCTGTAAAGCACCATCGGGTGTGCTCGTTCTAGGCGAGTCTTTGTTCCCAGGGTGTGTTTTAAATTCTATTTCCGATCCTTTGCCGAGGGTGGCCACCCCGTGCCTGTGGTCAGCTGCGTGTCCACGAGGCGAGCTCTGTCTTTGCCGAGTGCGTTTTAGCGCGTTTGACATCAAGGACGTTGGTCCCAGCTGTCCTGCGGGCGTGTCCCTCGGCCGCGCTCTCTTTGGAGGGGTCTGATCCGAGGCCTCCGTTTGCAGCCTTTGGTCCTGATTCCTTTCTGCTGCCTGTGCTGCCGTCAATCCAGTTTCTTGAGCTCCGCGGGCCCCTGGGAGCCCAGCCCCGGCCTCCACCCCACTCGGGGCTGCAGCCCGTCTCCCCAGCTCTGGTGCCCGCTGGCTCTGTTGTGAGGCCTTCCAGCAGCTTCTGGCCTGCCTGGATCTGTCCCGGAAGGGAGCCTGGGAGACAGCCCCTTTTGTCCCCACGTGCACCCTGACCCTCACCCGCGCTGGGCCGTGTCCTGCCAGAGCCCCAGCCGTTCATCCGAGGCCTCTCTCCGCCCGCCCGCTGGACCTGCGGGCGCCTCTGCGGGCCTTGGGCTGTGGGTGTCGGTCCTCACGCACTGTGCGTGGGGCTTGGTGGGGGTCCCTCGTCACTAGTTCAGGGACAACTGTCCCTGGCTTCTGAGTTTCCCTAACTATGCGCCCCGTGTTCTCGTAGGGGTTCAGAAGGACCGAAATGCCGTGCGACGCCGTGCCATCTGCCCCGTGTGTCACCAGCCAGGTAACGAGGAGCCCAGGGACATGGTTCCCAGGGACACAGAAGCAACGCAGATGCCGCTAGCCCGTTGATGCTCTGGACACAGCTGTCACCGGCGCTTGATCTCTCTCCCCCTCCCCCTCCCTCCCTCCCCCTCCCTCCCCTCGCCCCCTCCCCTTTCCTTGGTGGAGGGATAGCCTGAGGTGCCTGAGCTTCCAGGAGCCTACGTGGGAGGGGGTGAGGCTGGGTTTGGATAGGACGGAGCCAAGAGCCGCTGACTGCAGACCACTTCCTGGCTGTGGCTCAGCAAAAAGTGCGCTGAGCAGTTTCTGGGCTCTGGAGCCAGAGGTCCAGCCTCCGTCAGCCCCGTCCCGGGAGCTGGGGTGCCACACGGGGCGTCGGGGAGACAGCTGAGCGGGGCAGCTGCCTGGCAGGAGCATTTCAGAAGGAGCTCCCTAGCTGGAGAAGGCACGTGAGGAGGGGCGACGAGAGCAGCAGTGGCTGGGGAGTGGGCAGAGCCGCGGACCCCGCATGGGGCTCAGCAGGACTCGGGCTGCCGAGCCCCTGGGCCGCGAGGGTGGGGAGCACTCCGGAGGTGGCTGAGGAAGGGACTTTGCTAATAGGTCGGTGAGGGAGGAGCGCACTGGAGTGAGTAACTCAGAGGGGCGGGGAGAGGCCCGCACGTGGAGCATCCCCAGATGCTAATGGGGCCAGCGAAGGATCCAGAAGCAGCATGGAAGGCCGTTCCTCTGCAGGGCGCTTAACTCCGCTGGTTCCTGGAGCTCCGTCAGTCCGCCAGGAGGACACCTCCAGGCCACCGGGGCTCCCCTGGCGCTCACCAACTGGCTGTCACGTTCGGGACGTGTGCCATCACCTGCCAGCAGGCCAGGTCACCTCCAGGAGCCCTTCCTTCATCTGTAGACTGTGCACCTTCCCCACTTCACAGAGTCTCCAGTATCATGCCAGGTTCCCTGAGCACCTACCCCTGCAGACCTAGGCTGCCCTGGGGACACTCAGGGTCCACCCTCAGGACCACATGGTATTGGAGAATGCAGATGACAGCGTTGGAGGGCATCCGGGAAGGCTTCCTGGAGGAAGTGGCATTTGCACGGAGCTGAAGAGGAGCGAAAACCTTCCCGCTTCAGCGCATTCGTTGCATGTGGGCGAGCACACACACACAAGCACACACAGGCACACAAGTGATGCAGCTGCACCTTCTCTGCAGAAGATGTACCCTGCCCCCACCCTGGACAGTCCAGCTCCCTCACTGTCCCCACCGAGCGCTAAAGAACCCAGGCAGCTGAGAGGACATGCCCGGGGGCGGGGCACATTATCCTCTCTTGTCCTTGGGTCCCGAATGCAGCAGAGGGGACAAGCTCTCTGTTACCATCAATTATCCACTTTTTAAAATCCTCCTGCCTCCCTACGGTGTCTGCCCCCCGACCCTCGCCCAGCTCTCAGAGAATTAGCAGGAGCCCAGGCCCCAGACAGCTGAATGCGAATCCCGGCTCCCTGCTCACCAGCTGTGTGCCCTTGGGCATGTTACCTGACCTCTCTGTGCCCCAGATTCCTCCTTCTTGAAAATGAGGGGACGAGCTCTCCCTCCCTGAGCTCTTCTTGTACAAGTAGATACACTGCCCCCTGGGGACGTCCTTGGCATAGATCTTGCCCTGCAGGTGCACATTGGCTTTCGTTCTCCCTAACTTCTTAAGGGTAGATAACCTTTCTGTCATGCACTCTTTGTGCCAGGCCCTGTGCTAGCTCTTCCTACACTGGGGACACCTTAGTTCTTACAGGCAAGGAAACTGAGGCACAGCAAACCTGTCGGCCAGAGGCGGTCAGTGTTAGGCTTCAAGCCCGCCCAGCACTGGCCATGCTCCGGCCCTCGCCCGCCTCTGTGGATCCAGAGACGGGCGGGCGGGTCCCTGCCCATGAGCCCGGGGTCAGGGGTGGCGTGGACACATGTGAGACCCATTCGTGCTTACACACATCCACAGGCAAGGGAGATTTCAACACACCGAGGGTAGGAGAGGGTTTCTTGGCCCAGAGGGTGCTTAGCCAGATTTTGAAGTTGGAACAAACGTTCAGAAGCCAGGAGGTAGGAAAGGGTGTCCAGACAGAGGACACAGGCTGTGCAGAGACCCAGAGGTGGGGACCTGCCCGAGCCTTGGACACAGCTGAAGCCGGGGCTGGGGGCAGCAACGTCTGTCTGGAAAGGCAGCCTGGTGGGAGAGGGTTTGCCCATCAGAGTCAGGACCTTGTCGGACACGAGATCCGTCCAAGGCTCTGTGACCTGGATGGGGTCCTCCCTCACCTGCTTCCGCCAGGGCTGTGGCCTATGGGCTTAGGGCTTCGGGGCAGAAGGTGCCACTGGCTGACCTTGCTGCGATGCTGGGTGGTGCTGGGACCTGCTTCCTGCCACCCCTCCATCTGTGTGTCAGGTACCCCTGCACCCTGCCCGTCCCTCCCTGCTGCCCACCTGTCCTGCAAGTGCCTGGGGCCCTCCCCCAGGTCCACCCCCAGGACCCCTGTCATGTGAGCAGGGAGGGAGGGGCCCAGCAGCCCCTGAGGGTGGGAATTGGAGGAAAGCTCCCAGTATCCCCAAGGCACATGCTCAGGGCTGGGGCGCCCCAACGGGACAGAGCCCTCATCTCAGGCAGTGGCCCCCCCAGGCACAGCACACAGCTAGACTGGCCGGCCCCCTCCTCGCCTCACTCCCCCCTCCCTCCTGGGGTCTCCCCCCAGACAAGCCGCTTGCATGGGAATCCTTGTCTCAGGATCTGTTTCTGGGAATCCCAGCCTAAGAGCCCCTCCTGGCAGGCGATGGGTGCGCCAGGTGCTGGGGGCAAGGGTACCAGCACAGAGAATGGGGGGCCTGGACAGCTAGGGAGCCCTCAGGACTCAAAGGGGCTCAGTCCTCAGGGCCTGACCTGGCTCCCAAAGGGTCTCTGGTCTCACTGCCAGGTGCCTCTCCTGGCTGCACCTCCTAGCGCACCAGGGCTCAGATGTCACTGCCTCCTAGAAGCCCACCCAGATTGCACCGTCTCCACCTTGCGCTCCCCCAGTGAGTTGCCTGCGTTTCCATCTTTCCTTCCAAGGGCCGAGGTTTATGTGTTCATGTCTGAGCTTCCCCAGCAGTCTCCCCACCTCGTCCCTCCCCTGGACTGTCCTTTGTTTCTCTCCCCTCCTCTACTTCATTTGTCAAAGTCAGTGGAGCATCACGTGTTCCTGGGGAACCCCACAGAAGCAACAGTCCTCCTAGGGGCCCCCACGGGCACTTGTGCCTCTGGCTGGTGCAGGGACACGTCCCTGCCGACCCTCTGGCCTCTTTGTCTTCCGAGGGCAGGGCCATCTCGGACTCCTCCTGAGAGCCGTGGGGCCAGGCACAATCAGGAGAGACACGAGGTGCTCGGGAACAGAGAACTGCTTGTCCTCTACCTACGGGCAGGAGTCCCGAGGACGCAGGTGGGCCGTGGCCCTGCTGAACCATGGCCACACGCTGCCCTTTCTTCCCTGGCCGGCAGGCCGCTGTGCTGATGGGGCAGTTCGCCAGATGGCCTGTCCTTCTGCGAGAGGATGAGGACAGGATGGGCCGTCTCTGTCTGGGAGGAGAGGAGGATGAGCTAGGAGCAGAGCCCGAGGCGAGAAGCGAGGAGGAGGGTGAGATGCCGCTGACCCGGGACTGAGCAGAGCACCTAATTAGCCACACTCTCGTCTGAGGCTCCACCTGAGGGATTAAAAGGACAGAGGAGGCAAGGGCAGGCAGAGGCCGTGCCTGCTGGCCTCCGGGCAGCTCCTCCACGGTGCCCTGTGCAGGGCCTGGCGTGGAGCCGGCAGGCAGCGCCCACCTGCCCGATCGGCCGAGGTGAGGGATTTGCCTTGTCTCTGCAGACCCTGCCCAGGCACTAGGAGAAAACGTGATGGAGGGCCCCGTCCCAGCACAAAGCAGGCCGATGGCTGATAGGACCCGCTGCGTGTACGTGCGTGCACGTCCCCGGGGGCTGCAGCCACGCTGCACGTGCCTCTGTGGGCATGCAGCTTTCATGGTGGCACGAGCTGTCACAGCTCTGTGCACAAATTTCCCTCGCTGGGCAGAGGGCCGGGTGGCATGAGGGCCCGCTGAAGCTAACACTCTACCCCTGGAAGGTTCTGGGAGTGCCAGTTTTCTCAGAGTGTGGTCCTCCCAGCTCCCGCTTCCAAATTCCCTGGACCCTGGTTAAAAGGCAGCTTGTGGGAGCAGGGCCCGAGCGTCTGCATTTCAGCAAGCGGCCCTGGGTCACTCTGAACTTGGCAGGGTCTGAAATGTTCCCGCCTCTTCTGCCCTCCGGTGCCCGTCATCCCCGCGGCGTCGCCGTTGACCGCATCGGGTGGGAGTGACACATGGTCTCGGGGATGCCGGAGCCCTGCCCCGGCTGCGTGCTTTGACTGGGGGGTCCCGCGATGTCCCCAAAGCCCGGGGGTGGAGGGGGGAGCTCTGTCGTCTCCTGGCACCGGTGAGGAAACTGAGTCCGGGAGAGGCGGAGCGCAGGCTGGAAAGGAGCAGGTCCAAACGGCAAGTGCAGCCCCTGCAGGAGCCACGCAGGAAACAACTCCAGCGGCTGGCGTGCAGCAGGTCCACGGGACACACGGGGGCTGGGCTGGGGCAGCAGAGCCCCGGGAGGCCTTCTCTGGGGTCTAACAAGTGCATTCTGGCACCCTCCCCTTTAGCACCCCCTCACCTCAGGCGGAATGCGGATCCGCGGGCCAGGGGTGAGGGGCGGAGCCAAGTGACCCCGAGCCCCTCCCCCTCCCTCGTCTTCCCTGAGCTGCCCTTGCGGCTTCTGCGGCGCCCCCGGGACAGTGCTCTGTCCTCCTGCGAAAACCCCGGTGCGCTTCGCTGCCAGACCAGCGCGTCTGATCTCTGAAATGGAGATGCCAGAGCCTAGCCCCCCGCCTGACCACCTTCCAGAACAGTCTCTCGGGGTTAGCAGGGCAGCATCCCCGTGGAGCAAGGGCTGGGCCTGCAACCAGGTCCCTGAGCCGTCCTGCACTCGGCGTCCCTTCCTGGTGGCACGTTGCCACCAGGGCGCTGCCTTCCCGACCTCGGCCCTGCCGCCGAGCCAGGTTCCAGGCAGCCTGGGCCGGCCCCTCTCTGGGTCCCTGGTTGGCTGGGGACTGGCCCCATCGGTCCTGGACGTGCACCCTGAGCCTGTGCCAGGGCTCCCATGTCACAATGGAACGTTTCCTTGAGTGCTGCCAGGCCAGGGAGCAGGGGTGGGGTGAGGTGGAGGCCAGCAGCTTGGCACGCCCGTGGCCGGACCACACAGGGTGGAGCTCAACGGGCCAGACTTTCCTGGATCCCTCTGGCACGCAGGCAGGTTGTGTAACAGTGTGGAAAGAAGCCCACCCCCCTGGCCCCCGACACGCACCTGCCGGCCCCCACGGTCTGGGGTGGACGGGGCGCGGACGGGCAGGATGAGGTCGGGAGGGGATTGCAGGCGATCCCTTTGGACCTTCCCCCAACCAAGAAAGGGATCCACACGAGCCTCCCTGGACAGGCCAGGGGTTGGGGGCCCCAGGAGGGTGTGCTAGGGTGAACCTCCACTTTCCATCCTGAAGTTCACGTCCACTTGGAACCTCAGAGCGTGGCCTCTTCCGGAAATAGGGTCTTTGCAGGTGTAATCAGTTAAGATGAAGTCAGCCTGGATTTAGGCTGGGCCCTAATCCCATCTGACTGATGTACCTATAAGAAGAGAAGAGACACGTAAGGAGGGGGCCGTGCGAAGACAGAGGCAGAGACTGGTGGGATGCGGCCACAAGCCAAGGAGTGCCAAGGATCTCTGCAGCCGCCAGAAGCTGAGACAGACAAGGAGGGATTCTCCTTTAGAGCCTCCAGATGCAGCCCAGCCCGGGGGACACCTGCATTTCAGACTTCTGGCCTCCAGAGCCGTGAGAGAATCCATTTCTGCTGTTTTAAGCACACACACACCCCCCGCCAGTTTGTGGTACTTCGCCCCAACAGTCAAGGAAACTAGACAGAGGGGCTGTGATCGATCCAAGACACCCAGTCAGGAGTGCCGTGGCTTTTACGTTACATCAAACCAAACCCTTTGCAATTTGGTTAGGTTTTCGCAAGACCCGCGGGTCAGACGGGGAGGAGGGAGAAATGTGGTCTCCGCCTTCAGACGTCGGTGTGGCTGCAAATAGCCCCCAAGGGGCCAGGGCAGAGGGGCCGGAACAGGGCAGGCGAGAGGTGACTCTGGATCCTGGCTGGGCCTTTCCCGGCTCTGGGAGGGCACAGGGGGCTTGGCCCCTCCGGGTGTCAGGTTCCACACCTGTAAAACGGGGCCATAATGACAGAGGCTGACAGTAAAGTGTTCCGCACGAGGCCACCGCTCCATAAATGTCATTATTTTTGCTATTTTCAAACAAGGAAGTGTTTGTAAAGCACTTAAGCCAGGATCTGGCCAAGAGTCATCACGTGCTGAGTAGCACCGTCCTTATTACTGCCCTCAATGCTGGCGCTATGACCAGGTGTCGAATGCAGCTCTCTGTTCTCTCACCACTTGAGCCAAATCCACACCTCCGGGACCGGTAGGGACCACCTGTGCAGGTCTTGTAGGGGCGTGGCCCGAAGCTGGTTCTGCAGCCTCAGCCCCTGAGCTGCATTCCAGTTCCCTGTTGCTGAGATTCGGTTGTGCAAAACAAGGGTCATTTAATTCTAGCTCACGGCTCCGTGGGTCAGGGATGCAGACGGGTCCCTGCCAGTGGCCTCACTGAGGTCACTCAGTGCAACTCCGCCGACGGGTGGTCTGGGCCGGAAGGTCCAAGATGGTGGCGCTCGCGTCTGGCTCCTTGGCCGAGATGGCTGCCAGGCTGGGCCCCACGGCAGGGCTGGTGGCCAGAGCACCTAGGCCTGGCCCGGCCCGCATGACAGACTCAGGAAGTCGGACTTCTGCTGGGAGGGCGAGGACGCATTCATTAATTCATTTGCTCATTCAATCATTCAATAGGTTTTGATTGTGCACCTACCCTTTGCCAGGCCCTGTACGGGGGGCTGGGATACATCAGTGACTGATGCAAAGTCCTGTCCGCACGGTGCTTTCATTCGATGAGTGAAACAGATCCAAACGAGATTGATGACATAGATGGTTAATTAGAGGGTGGCAAGCACTGCAGAAGAAGCAAGGAAGAGAAACTGAAACGTAGTGCGGAGTGGCTGTCGAACGGTTTAGATTCGACGTCTTGAAGGTGGCTTTTGGGGAGAGAAGACAGAGCCGACCCCCGCCAGGGTTGGCAGGATGGAGCCCCTGCGTGGGACAGGAAGATGGCAGAGCAGCAGGTGGGGAGGGAAGAAGGGGCCCCAGGGGGCATGTCAGGCTCGGAAGCCTGCGTGTCGGAGCCCCCAATGGAGATGCAGCTGAGGGGGGCTGCTTATGGGCCTTGGGGGTCCAGGAGGGGGACCCAGGATGGAGATACGGTTCAAGACAGACTGCATAGCCCTGAGCCCGAGTGAGGCCACCGTGGGAGAGAGGGCACCAAGGCGAGAGCCCAGGGCACGCCGGCCCTGAGAGGACAGGAGGGGACGGGGAGGGCACCCAGAAGCAACCCAGTGGGGTTGTCTCACTCCCACCCACTCTCTCCTGTGGCCTCCAGGGCTGGACCGGATCTGCCCCCGCCAGCTCCGAGCTCCTAAGCTCCCCGTGGCCTCTCCCATCACGCTGCTCCCGCCACACCGGCTCTGGGCAGCCCTGTCCACCTGCCAGGCCCACGCCTGCCTCAGGGCCTTTGCTCCTGCTGTGCCCTCTGCCTGCAATGCTGGGTCACGCCTGGACCCCCCACACACTCCGGGGAGAGGGGGAGGCAGGGCACCCCCGGAAGCCAGGTGGGAAAGTACATCGAGGACGAGGGCGAAATCAGCCCTGAGAAGAGCTGATGGGGGCTTCCCTGGCAGGTGTGGGCCCAAGGAGTCATCTCAGATACACGTGGGGGGAACAAAGGAGGGAGCTGCTGACTTACCCCTCCCCGGTGCGTCTGGGGGACACTTCAGGCCCAGGCTGAGGACAGGGAGGTGTTTCAGACAGGGCCAAGGTCTGCAGTTCCCACCGTAGACCCGCCTGGACTCCTTACCTGAGCATTGTGGGAGGAGCCAGCATCACCTGAGATGAGCCAGAGAGTTCATCAGCTTGGGAAGAGCGGGTTCCAGGGGCTGAACGTGTGCTTGTGTGCAAGTGTGTGCCTGCAAGTGTGTGCTCGCGAGTGTATGTGTATACGTGCGTGCGTATGTGCATACGTGTGTGCGTGTGTACAGTGTCGGGGGTGATGAGAGAATAGAGGTGTTTCTCACCTGCCTCTGACCTGTTCGGCTTTTCCATAAGCCGTGACAGCCTCAGAGGAGGCAGTTGGATTCCGACCAAAACAGTGGCATGGCGGGGCCCAGGGGGGAGGGAGCTTCCTGGCCAATGGGCGTTAGAGGTGAGCCTCGGACGGCAGCTGGGCTTTGCAGAGATGGGGAGGTGCAAGCCGGCAGCCCGCGGGGGTCAGGGCACAGGGCGCGGGCTGGGGGCAGAGGCCGGGCCGCGCTCTTAGCCTCGGGTGTGAGGCTGAAGCGGTGGATGGAGTTAGATCTTGGGTGCTGGCCGGGAGGCGGGAACTCTCGCGGGTCTCCTGGGGTGATGGGGGGGCGAGAAGGGCACGGGCTCCCTTCCCTGGCTCTCAGGCTTCAGAGGGCATTGCTGCCCGCTAGGCACGAGGGTCTGCCCCTCTGCCTGCAGAGCTGCCGGGGTGACGGGGTTCAGCACCTGCCCGAACCCCGCGGGCCTGCTCCGTGCGAGGGCGATAATTACGGCTGCTGCAGGCGGCTTCCTCACCAGCCTTCAAGTCACTTAAAAATAACTTTGCACAGAATGAGTCATGTGAGCTGCCTCGCCGAGAAGCGGGCTGGTCTGACGGTGTCCCTGCACCCCGAGGCTGGTGGGGTCTCCACGAACGGAGCGCACCACGGCCCGATGCAGGCGCTCCGGAGCCGGCGCCAGGACCCTGCTTCTGTCCACACCCTGCCCTTCTCCCAGGACTGGAGGGGGATGCGAGCGGCCCCCGCTGCCCACACAGGACACCTCCCACGGCCAGCCGATCTGCAGCATCCCCGGGTTTCATCCTGCAGCCGGGTGGGATCGCTGTCTCCGTTTTGCAGGCGAGGTTAACTCGTGATTCAGAGCCAGGGGCAGGGGATTCAAGTCTGATTCCAGAGCAGGACGCTTGGTGACAAAGTCAGCGGGGTCTGCGGGGCAAAGTTACCCACGTGACGGACACTAAGTACCCCATTCCACCCACCTGACATCAAAGCGACACGCCGCAACGCTCCGTGCTGGGGTCTGACTGTGTCTCCCCAGAATTCATTTGTTGAAATCCTACCCACCGGAGACGGTGTTAGGAGGGGGCCTTTGGGTCATGAGGGTGGTGTCCCTGTGAATGGGATTCGTGCTCTTATAAAAGAGGCCCCAGGCATGTAAATCAGTGAAGTCAGAACACGCTCCCTCTCACCATACACAACAATAAACTCAAAATGGCTTGAAGACTTAAATATAAGACATGACACTGTAAAACTCCTGGAAGGGAACCTAGCCAAAGCATTCTCCGACACAAGTTCCACCAAGGTTTTCTTAGGTCAGTCTCCCGCAAGGCAAAAGAAATAAAAGCAAAATATAAACCAATGGGACCTAATCAAGCTTATATAAGGTTTTGCACAGCAAAGGAAACCGTAAACAAAACGAAAAGACGACCTGTGGACTGGGAGAACATATTTGCAAATGATGTAACCAACAAGGGCTTAATTGCCAATATATATAAATAGCTCATGCAGCTCAGTATCAAAAAACAAACAACCTGATCAAAAAATGGACAGAAGACCTGAATAGACGTTTCTTCAAAGAAGACATACGGGCGGCCAACAGACACATGAAAAGATGCTCAACATCGCTAATTATTAGAGAAATGCAAATCAAAACGACGATGAGGTATCACCTCACACAGATCAGAATGGCCATCATTAAAAAAGTCTACAGGGACTTCCCTGGCGGTCCAGTGGTTAGGACTTCACCTTCCAATGCAGAGGTTGTGGGTTCGGTCCCCGCTTGGGGAGCTAAGATCCCACATGCCTTGTGGCCAAAAAAACAAAACATAAAACAGAAGCAATGTTGTAACCAATTCAATAAAGACTTTAAAAATGGTCCACATCAAAAAAATCTGTTTAAAAAAAAGTCTACAAATAATGAATGATGGGGGCTTCCCTGGTGGCACAGTGGTTGAGAGTCCGCCTGCCGATGCAGGGGACACGGGTTCGTGCCCCGGTCCGGGAAGATCCCACGTGCCACGGAGCGGCTGGGCCCGTGAGCCATGGCCGCTGAGCCTGCGCGTCCGGAGCCTGTGCTCCGCAACGGGAGAGGCCACAACAGTGAGAGGCCCACATACCACACACACACACACACACACAAATTGCTGGAGAGGGTATGGAGAAAAGGGCACCTTCCTACACTATTGGTGGGAAGGTAAAGTGGTGCAGCCAGTGTGGAAAACAGCATGGAGGTTCCTTAAAAAACGAAAAATAATGTTATCATATGATACAGCAATCCCACTCCTGGGTATAAATCTGGAAAAGATGAAAAGTCTAATCTGAAAAGATAAACGTGCCCCAATGTTCACTGCAGCACTACTTAACAATAGCCAAGACATGGAAGCAACCCGAATGTCCAACACCAGATGAGTGGATAAAGACGTGGTATATATACACAGTGGAATATTACTCGGTCACTAAAAAGAATGAAATATGCCATTTGCAGCAGCATGGATGGACCTAGAGTTGATCGTGCTAAATGAAGTAAGTCAGACAAAGACATATTATATGATATCACTTATGTACAGACTCTAAAAAATAAATGATACAAATGAACTGATTTACAAAACAGAAATAGACTCACAGATTTAGAGACCAAATTTATGGTTACCGGGGGGAAGGGTGGTGGGGAGGGATAGACTGGGACTTTGGGATTAACAGATCCACACTACTGTATATAAAATAGATAAACAACAAGGACCTACTGTATAGCATAGGGAATTCTACCCAATATCTTGTAATAACCTATAACGGAAAAGAATCTGAAAGACTATGTATATATATATATATATATATCTGAATCACGTTGCTGTACACCTGAAACCAACACAACATTGTAAATCAACCCTACCTCAATTAAAATAAAATAAAACAGAAGAGGCCCTAGGGGGCTCCCAGGCCCCTTCCACCAGGACCCAGGGAGCCACAGCCACCAGCAGCCTGCCACCAGGAGGTGGCCCTCAGCAGAACCGGACCACGCTGGCGCCCTCCTCTTGGACGTCCAGCCTACAGAACCGTAAGCAAGAAACGCCTGTTGCTGCTAAGGCCCCCAGTCGGTGGTGCTTTGTCACAGCAGCCTGGATGGACTTAGACAGCGGTTGATCCCAAGTGCAGTGATAGCAAAGGAAGTGCCAGCTCCGCAGCCTTCGAGGGAAGAAATCGGCAAAATCTATTTTCATACCTTAGAATTTTCTATTCCTTTTAACCCAGAACTTCCACACGTAGGGTTTCACCGAGGAAGCGATCCCGGGCGGACGTCAACTTAGGCACAGGCTCGCTTTCTCACTAAAGCCCCTTCTGGGCCAGAGTGAGAGGCCGGAAGCCACCTGACTGTGTCCAACAGCACAGATTAGCTAGAGGACCTGCGGCACTTGGGGTAGGATGAATACGGTCCCCCAAAATGCCCACGTCCCGGTGCTCAGATTCTGTGTACATGTTACTTTACACGGCTAAGAAAGACTTCGCAGATGTGATGGAGGTGAGGACCTGGAGAAGGGGGGATAGTTCTGGATTACCCAGGCGCGCCCCGTGTCACCGCTAGGACCCAGGGCCCTTGTAAGAGGGAGGGAGGAGGCCGAGAGGGAGAAGATACTCTTTGACCACGTGGTATTGCTGGCTTTGAAGACAGAGGAGGGCCCACAAGCCAGGGAAGGCGGGCACCCTCTAGAAGGCGGAAGGGGCAGGAAACGGATTCTCCCCTAGAGGGGAGAGAGAGAAGGAGCCGGAAGACACCAGCCCTGCTGATCCTTGATTTCAGGACTCCCGGCCTCCAGGCTGTAAGAGATTACGCTTGTGTTGCTTTAAGCCTCTAGGTGTGCAGTGATTTATTACAACGGCCACGGGAAGCTCGGACGAGGTGCACGTGTGGTGGGTACGGGCCGTACAGGCGTGGCCCAGGCCAGGGTCACTGGAAGCGGAAGAGGAGGGGTGCAGACCAGGGCACACGGTGACTTCGTTTCTGGTTGTTCGTTCGGTATCAGCCGAGCGTTACTTCAAGAGGGACGGAGCGGGCGGGAGGGGAGGCAGGGAATAGACACTGAGCAAGACCCTGATGTCTGGTGGCCAGGGTGCTGGCAGGGACACCTGAGGGCAGCCCCTGCCAGGCGCGGAGCCTGCAGGGGTGAGAGTACACGTTGGAGAAGGGGGAGTGGGCAGCATGGGAGAGGCTGCAGCAGCTTCCCGAGGGACCAAGGACCAAGGGGACACGGGATAGCCAGGCCCCTAGAGGTCACGTCCAGGCGGAGGGCAGCAGGCTTCAGGGCAAATCAGCTCTGCCTTTTTACTTAATTGCTTCACTCTGCTTTGTCCTGTAGCCCCTGAAAGACCAGGGGGCTCTGCACAGCGGCCGGGGCCCTGACTTGCCGCCTCCCTGGCTGGACACAGATCCAGGCTCGCAGGAGTCACAGGAAGAAGAGTGGCTTTGTGGCGTGGGTTTGGGGGAGAGATGATGAAATGGGGCAGAAGGCCCCATCCAGCACCCCGAAGCCCAGCCCGTTGGCTGTGTCCTACCTTCACCCTCCTCAGAGAGCCTGGGCCACCGCGCGGGACTCCACCGGGTCCCCACCGCGGCCTGCCAGCCGGCCCTGCCGGGGTCAGGCCCGCAGACCTCGGCCGCGCCCGCCTGCCCCCGAGATGGGATCGGAGCCTTTGTAAGAAGAGATGCCGGAGCTTTCGCCCTCATTCACTCTCTCCCTTCCTGAGGGCGCGCACCGCGTGTCACACGAGCACACGGCGAGACGGCAGCTGCCTACAAGCCAGGAGGGGGCCAGAACCCAACCATTCTCGCCTCTCTGGGCCTCCGTTTCCCTGCCTGTGATGGGGCTGGGCTGGATTGGGTACACCTTGATTTTGAACTTCCAGCATCTCGGAGCGAGGGAGATAAATACATGTTGTTTGTACGCCTTCTCTCCTCCGCAGCCGCACGTAGCCGAGGGCTACCCCTCGTCCCTCAGCGCGCCAGGACGCTCTGTCCCACCACCCAAGAACCTTCGAATCTTGTCAAACAGACCTCACGTGGCCTAAGCGAGTCCAAGGACGGCCATCAGCTGGGTGGGCCAAGCAGGGCTTACGGGCTGGGGTCTGAGACGGCCCTGGGGCATCCGTGGGCGCGGGTCTGGAGCTGGGGCAGCGGCCCACGTGGACACGCGCACCCGGGAGTCCTTGACCACAGGTATTAAAGCTCTGAGGCCGGGAGTGCAGACAGCTCGAAGGAGGGCTGTGATCCGGGGTGAGGACCGAGGAGGAAGCAGCAGGGAGACACTGGAGAAGCAGCTGGAGGGAGAGGGGAGAGCCAGGGAGCTGGGGGTGGGGGGCCGCAGCGAGGGGTCCTGGGAACCAAGGGGGGTGAGGAGCTGCATCCTCGGACGCCGAGAAGTCAGGTGCTCGGTGGACAGAGAGCTGACCTGGCTCCTTGCCCAGAGCGGTTTAGGGGTGAGGAGGACACGCGGGCGACCCCGGCCCCTGCACGTGTCGGCGAACTGGGTGTTTTCCCAACAAGCGTGTCCTTTCGGCCTCGGCATCACGTCACATTCTAATGATAATTATTATCACAACGTTAACGAACACGCTCTAGGCACCGTCCGCGGGGCCCCGACATCTCCGCGGGCTGAATATCCTCTGATGAGCATTGAGCATCTCCCCGCGCTGGGGTGAGCACGTAGCGGTGGCCGGGAAGCCCACGTGGGGCTTTGGGCTCCGGCCTGGCCGCATGCCGTGTGCTCAGCGGCCAAAGGGAGCCGTGAAGCTCAGGGGACCTGCCCGTGTGAGACCGCAGCGCACACCCCGCCCCGGGGATCCCTGGCGTTCAGGGCAGGGCCCACTCCTCACAGCCCACCAAGGCCGAGCCCAGGGCAGGCAGAACCATCACGGTGGATTGTGTGTTCCAGAGACAGAGCCAGATGCAGCGGGGCACGGGTTTCCGTTTCGAATACCTCTGGTGGCTCTGAGAAGATCTCCCCGTTTCCACTAAAAACGCCGGTGCCCAGGACGCATCATTACCCCGTCCCGCGCTACGCAGCCTGACTTCCCACTTGCTCTGTGTGTGAGCTTTTCCCATGGCTCTTCTGACAAATCGCCTCCTATAGGTAGTGGATTGAAACAGCACAGATTTAATCTCTCACAGTTCTGGGCGTCCGAAGTCTGAAATCCAGGCGTCTGGGGCTCCGGGCAAGCATCCATTTCTTGGCCTCTTCCAGCCTCTGGAGGCCGCCTGCGTTCCCGGGCTGCCGGCCAGCGGCTCCCCGGCCTCTCGCCTCCCCGCCTCTGGCACGTGTCCACCCTCCCACGTCCCTCTCACCCACCCGGAGAGTCCCTGTCTCAAGGCCCTTAATCACATCTGCAGAGTCTTGCCCTGTAAGGCGACATGTTCGCAGGTTTTAGGAGCTAGGACCTGGGCGTCTGTGGGACCGTTATGCAGCCCACTTCACTCCGTGGCCAGGACCCATGCGTCTGAAGGGCCGCCGTCCTGCCAGCTGCCCACCTGCAAGTTCCGGATCCATGAAAACACGAGAGCTGCCCGCCAGGCCTCAGCTCTCCCAGCCTTCAAGTGGGACTGACCGAAGCAGTGTGACGTTTCGGGCCTCTGCCCTCAGACCCTCTGATCTGCCTTTGCTGGCCCCGGACGTGCTCTGACTCCAGGGATGCCTTGTGCCTTCCCTTCCTTCCAAGCTGCTTGTGAGACCCCTGCCCACTTCCACGAAGTTTCCGGAGCCTCCCGGCAGGGAGAGCAAGAATGCGCCAGCCAGGGATGACAGACAGCACTCCCCGCGTGCAGGTCGCTACGCCCCCCGCCCTCGCGCGCAGTGAGGCACGCGCCTCCCCCACTGTACCCCATTTCAAGCTGGGGAAGCAGAGGCTGAGAGAGGCGGAGTCCCAGGCCCCTATTATTCCTTAGCTGCACCAGCTTCTGCCCCAGGGCCTTTTCACCTCCCAGGTAGGAGGTGGCAAAACTCAGGCAAACCCAGGCTCACCGATTGCGGCGTCTGAGCTCTTAACCCCTTCACTCCATCCTGGCTTGTCTACATGGGCTCGTCTCCCACGCACCCAGCTGCCCTTGGCCAGGCTCCTGGGTGTATGCATTCCATCCACCCTGAATTGCCCCTCCAGCCTGGACCTCACCCAGAAACACCAGGCCTGCATATCTGGCTATCTCCCCTTGGTGGTCTAAGAAGCATCACTTAAAATAGCCAAACCTTTCCATTCCCAACTCAAACCTGACCCAACCTGCCTCCTCTGAGCCGGTGTCGTCTCTGTTCTTCTACGTCTTGAAGCCATCCTTGATTCCTCTCTCTCTCACCCCACTTTCAAGCTGCAGGTAAATCCAACTGGCTCTGCCTTCAATACGTATCTAGGGTCGACCGTCTCCGCTTCCCCCAGCCAGGTCCAAGCCACCTCCATCATGCCCCCATGGTCTCCTCACCTGTGCCCTGGTCAGCTCTTCTCCATGCTGCACCACGGGGAGACTGAAAGCAGAAACGTGCCACTCCTCTGCTCAGAACCTCCCGGCGAGCTCCCATCCCACACAGAGCCAGGTCCAAAGTCCCTACCACGGCCCCGAGGTCCCGCAGGACGTGACCCTACTCCTTCCTCTCCTCCCCTGTTCACGCCTGCTATTTCTTGACCTCACAGCTTCTGCCCCAGGGCCTTTGCACCTGCTCTTCCCTCTGTCTGGACCTCTCCTGTGATGTCACCATAGCTCACCATCACTTCCTTTAAGTCTCTGCTCGAGTGACCCTCCACAGGGAAGGGACTGCCCCTGACCCCACTTTGCCCGGCGCTGGTCACTCCCTTAGCACACAGCTCTTCCTGGCACACGCTTTGCAGGCTCATGGTCGGCCTCTCTTCCATTCCTCTCTCCAGCTGGAAAGGAAGCTCCAGGGTGCAGGTACATGGCCCTTTGTTTCCTGCTGTACAGGACGTACAGACATAGTACCTGCTCAAAACACATCTGTGGCACGAACACTCCCTTCCATCCTTCTCTTGAATGCTTCCCGAGGGTCTTGCTAGAGACTCATGAACTTAGTTGCAATCCATTTCACGTTTGAAATTTGCGTCAAGGATAAATCTCCAGGGTTACAAGAAGATCAGTAAAATTCATTCTCAAGGACCCAGATTAAATTTAAATAGAAAAGCACTATTTATCCAACCCAGGAAAACATTTATATAAACACGCTTATATAATGCATGAAAGCGTCCAGAAAAGCCACGTGTGGGGTCACATTCATATTTCTCACACGGAGAGCCGCATATGCTAAAACCGCTTAAATCCGCTCTGAACCTCCTCTCAAAGCTCTGAGGTTAAACCGACATGCTTTTGCCTTTAAAAACGTGCCCTTTCTTTGTCTTCCTAAGTGGCTGGAGGTGTTGCAATTCCAAAATGAAGCCGTCACAGGAGGTGGTGAGCCTAGATCTTTAGATGAACATCCTTCTTTCATTTCTCTCAAACTTGTGAAGACTTGGGCTCCACGGGGCTGGGGACACGGGGTCCCCAGAGGTCAGGCCATTTAGTCGGGGAGTCTCTGTGCCGCAAGCACGCGGCTGCGCTGCTTCCACGGGGAGAGGTTCTGTCCCTGGCGGCAGCGCTCAGCGCTCAGCATCTTCCATGGGAGCTTCTGTTCTCGAAATAGCATGTGACTGACAGTTTCTTCCTCCAGGATGAAAAATAGTTAAATGAATGAGACATTCTCAGAAAACCCACATTTGAGTTGGGGAGTGGTGATTCAAACCCTGGAAGAGAAAGTAGTTTGATTGTTAAACGATGAAATCTGTATATTCTTTCTTTTTCTCTGGTATTTTTAAGATGGGTGACAGAAAATCAGTGACTTTTTTAAAAAACTGAAATCCTTTTAAAAATATACATCACTCAGGGGCTTCCCTGGTGGCGCGGTGGTTAAGAATCCGCCTGCCAATGCAGGGGACACGGGTTCGAGCCCTGGTCCGGGAAGATCCCACGTGCCGCGGAGCAACCAAGCCTGTGCGCCACAACTACTGAGCCTGCGCTCTAGGGCCCGCGAGCCACAACTACTGAGCCTGTGTGCCACAACTACTGAGCCCGCGCGCCTAGAGCCCGTGCTCTGCAGCAAGAGAGGCCCCCGCAATGAGAAGCCCACGCACCGCAGTAAAGAGCAGCCCCCTCTCGCCGCAACTAGAGAAAGCCCGCGCGCAGCAACGAAGACCCAACGCAGCCAAAAATAAATAAATTAATTAATTTTCAAAAATGTACATCACCCTGTGTGACAAATTGCTTTGTCTCTGGTTGCGTCAGGTTTTATTTGGGGGTGGTTTTTGGAAGCGTAAATTCTGTGTCGTCCTACTCACTCTTTAGTGCCTCCCTGCCTGCAGAGGGAGCTCTTCTGCCCTGGATCATCCAGGGACCCGCTTACCCTGGGCTCCTGGAACCCTCTGTTTGTGACTTCTATGTGAGGGGTCAGCTGTTCTCCTGGTGCTCCCGGGAAAAGTGTGGCAACTGCCTTGGAGTCTGCTTGGTTAAAAAGGATCCAGAGGGGCTTCCCCGGTGGCGCAGTGGTTGAGAGTCCGCCTGCCGATGCAGGGGACACGGGTTCGAGCCCCGGTCTGGGAAGATCCCACATGCCGTGGAGCGGCTGGGCCCGTGAGCCACAACTGCTGAGCCTGCGCGTCTGGAGCCTGTGCTCCGCAACAAGAGAGGCCGCGATAGTGAGAGGCTCGCGCACCGCGATGAAGAGTGGCCCCCGCTTGGCGCAGCTAGAGAAAGCCCTCGCACAGAAGCAAAGACCCGACACAGCAAAAATAAATAAATTAATTTTAACAAAAACAGTTATGGCTGCCTCATGAAAGTTATTAGGTAGCATCAAGTTTTTAAAAAATGGATCCAGAGGGTATAAATGACACAAAGTTCATTTAAGCAGGTGATAGGGTGGGGTTGATTAGAAAGAAAGTTTAATCTTCGGTTATAATAATAGGACCAGAGTGTCTGGAGCAAAGGAGGTGATCGTTCTGTTGCATCTTGGGTTTCGCTCATGCATTCCTGGCAGTGTTGTAGTTGGTTGTGGGTCCCTTTGGGTAATCTGGGCCTTGGCAGCTGGAGCAGGCTGGAAAGGGGACCTGAGGCTGGGTCCCTGGAGGAAGGCATCCCGGAAGCAGGGCTGTCTCACCAGGGCTCTGGGGACCTGGCCACTGGCTGTGATTTCTGAAGGGCTGTCAGGGCCACAGCGATTGGTTTTGTGTGGCCCCAAAGGCAGAGCCAGGACCACTTGGGGGTACTTTGGTTATCTACTGCTGCGTACCAACCACCCCAAAAATCATTGGCTTAAAACGCCAATTTAGGGACTTCCCTGGTGGCACCGTGGTTAAGAATCCGCCTGCCAATGCTGGGGACACGAGTTCGAGCCCTGGTCCAGGAAGATCCCATGTGCTGCGGAGCAACTAAGCCCTTGAGCCACAGCTACTGAGCCTGAGCTCTAGAGCCCGCGAGCCACAACTACTGAGCCCGCGTGCCACAACTACTGAGCCCGCGCGCCTAGAGCCTGTGCTCCGCAACGGGAAGCCACCAAAGTGAGAAGCCCGCGCACTGCAACGAAGAGTAGCCCCTGGCCCACCACAACCAGAGAAAGCCCGCGCGCAGCAACGGAGACACAGCGCAGCCAAAAGTAAATAAATAAATTTATTTTTAAAACACTCAGAACACCGATTTATCCCTCTCTCCCAGTGCTCTGTAGGCTGAGTGGGGTCGGCTTCGAGGTTCTCCCTCGCGGTCCTGTGGGAGGTTGGCTGGGCGGCGGTGTCTGAAGCCACGGCTGCTCTGGACGCCCAGGTTAGCCCCTTGAGTGGCTGGCAGCTGGTGCCGGGGCTGCTGACCACAGAGCCTCCACGTGGCCTCTCCGCGTGGCTGGGGCCTCCCTCGGATGGCGCCTGGGTTCTGAGACATCGGGTGGGAGGTGCACGGCTTCTTATGACCCGGCTTGGGGGGGGGGGTCCCAGGAAGTCACCACCACCTCATACCACCGGGCGGGCTCGATTGGAAGGGAGGGGTACGCCGCGATGGTCCAGCGGCGTGCGCGAGCCAACGCCAGCTTTCGCAACGACGTTCGCCAAGGGGAACCCCGGAGGAATCCGCCCCCAGGCCCCAGGCCCAGCTGCCAACTGGGCCCGCCTGTGGGTCACACAACAAAACTCCGGACCAGCGGCCTCAACAGCAAAAACGGTGGGGCCCAGCGTGAGTGAAAGTACAGGCCCTTCTCTCAAAACGCAGGAAGATGGGGGCCCTCGAGGACATCACGCGAAGCGGAACGTGGGAAGTCAGACGGAGAAAGACAAACGCTGTAGGATTTCACTCACACGTGGAAGCTACAATAATAGACAATCAAATCAAGGAAAACAAAATACAGGAACAAACCCCACCAAACAAAGACCCAAACACATAGATCGAGAACAGAGTAGTGGCTGCCAGAGGGGAGGGCTCAGAGGAGGGTGAAATGGGCACAGGGGTCAGCTATACACATGGTGATGGATGGAAGCTACTCTTGGTGGTGAGCACCCCGTCGTGTATACAGAAGTAGAAATATAATGCTGGACACATGAACATAGAACGTGAGAAAGCAGTGTTACTTCAATGAAAAGAGAAATAGGCAGGAAAAAACCCGTCTCCTTTCCCCGACCCTCTCTTGACCTGTCTAGGTGTTTCCTACCGGCTGCTCAACACGAGCCCTGGGGCAGGGGCCTCTGAGGGGTGCGTGTGGAGCCCAGAGCCCCACCCCAATACTGGGGACAGCCAGGCCCTGCCCAGGGGTGGGATGGGAGACAGGACCCCCGTGAACGGGCCCCACGCATCCTCTAGGTGCCAGGGGACTTCAGTCACAAAACCACAGTACTCTGTCGCGGCGTGTATGGGAAGAGAATCTAAAGAAGAGTGGATATACGTCAACGTATATCAGAGTCGCTTTGCTGTACACAACGTTGTAAGTCCACTGTACCCCAGTAAACATTATATATTAGAAAAAGATAAGACTGTTAGGACCGCAGAGCGTGGAGCCCCAAGCGTGGGCCCCACGGAGCTCGGGGACCGCACCGTCGCCCGGGGCTTCCCCCCGGGGCGTCCAAAGCCGAGAAGCCGGAGGACTTAACTCTGCACCCACCAGTCCTGGGTGTCGGCCGCCTGGTGGGTGGGCTGGGGGGCGGCCTGCGGGCCCTCCCGGGCACTGCGCAGACCAAGCAGGCCTCAGCAGCCCGAGGGCCACCCTCCAACCAGGACACAGGGCAGCTGATTCTCGAGAGGGACAGCGGGCCCGAAACCGACAAGCGGCTCCGGACCCCGGGGTGTGGGCGGAGCTGCGGCGCAGCAGCCGAGGGGAGGAGCCACGGAGCGGGCACAAGGGCTAGGCTGCATCTCGGCCGCAGGGACCCTGCGCGGCTCCGGAGAAGCCCCAGTCCGTGCACGAGGAGGGCTGCGGCGGAGGGGAGGCGCGATTCTTCCATTCCTGCCCGTGGGCGGCTGTGTTGTAGAAGTAAGTGCTGGAAAGCCTCCCTGGCTGCTCGGTTTGCCCGCCTCTCTCTCGGGCTGTGCAGTCGGCAACCTTCCCCTGCCAGAGCCCGGTTTCACTGTGCAACACAGAGCAGCCCCGGGGGGGCCTCCCAGGAGCTCCCCGACTCCACCGCACACGCACACCCCGCGCCCAGTCAGCACGCGGGGATGGGGGGGGACCCCAGAAGACGGCGGCTCCGCGAATGTGCCGCCAACCTAGCCCCCCAACCCTCCCCGGATCCCCAAGGCCTGGGCTGCGGGGGGGGTGCACAGCTGGGCGCCCCCTCCCTGCTGTGGGGTGTCCGGTGAGCCTCATTCTCCACCGCTTTGCTCCGGATGGAGCCGGACACGGCGCCGCGGGGACAAAGCTTGCCTTACACGCAGCCCTGCAGCTGCCCCGAGAATTTCGTGCCACCCTGAAAGCAGCCCCTGCATACATGCCCACTCCCGCCTCTCTCCTAACAGGGCCGCCGGGTAAAAAGGGACTCCCAGTTCAATGTTAATTTCAGATAAACAAGGAAGACATTTTTAATGTCTAATACTGCATGGAGTATACTTAAGATTTAGCCATTGTTCATTTGAAATTGGAATTTGACCGGGTGTCCTGTATCTTCATCTGGTAAATCTGGCGTATTCCATTGTCCTGCTGGAAACTCAGGGCATCGGCCAGGCTCAATCTCTGGCTCCCAGGGCGCCAGTACTGAGCAGGGTCTCCATCTGGTGGGCGGCAGGGAGGTAGCGTTGTCCCGGACCCCCTTCTCTTGTTTGGACTAAATTCAAAGGCTGAGCGCAGGTTTGGGGGTGACAAAAGTCTGAGGGTTGCATGCTGGGTTGGCCGTTTTTGCTGTGGGTCTTTGGGCAGGTGACTCAACCTCTCTGGGCCCCAGTTTCCTCATCTCTAAAAAGGAGCACAGTTGGCGTGAGCAGTGACGCAAGGGTTGTTGGTGGAACCCAGCACTTGGCACTTGACACACCTGAGGTCCCCACAGGTGGCCCTTCCCACCCTGGTCTCGGCTTTTCCTTGTCCCTCCGAAAATCCAGCATGATGATGTGAGCTATCTGTGGGACCCCTCTAAGGATGAAATAAAGGCATGTGGGTAATTACTAAGTCACAGTTTTGAATCGTCACCTGCAGAAAAAGAATGACATTTATTATGCATCGTTCATGCCCGGTTCCAGGTGGCAAAAGCATCTTCCACTCCTGATCATTTTTTTTTAATTGGTTCCTCTTCTGGCGACTCATTCCTGATTTTTCCCTCTGAGAGTAACTCCCTGCTTCTCCTGTCTCTGCTGTTCCCACCTGCACCCTCTCAGCCCCCGATGGGCTGGGTCTTCCCAGCCCAGGGGCGGTTCTCCCCCAGGAGGAACCCCCTCAGCTCCTGAGCCTGCGGCTCAGCTAGACGGCTCTGCAAGGATGCTTCCCGTCCCTTCTGTGGAAACACCCCCCCCACCCCGCTGCTGTGTCCCTCGTTGGCGGGAGAAGATGGTGGGACTGGGGAGGAGGTGAGAAAGAAGGTGCCTGTGGTCTCACCGCCCCAGCGCGGCTTTTAGAAACATCACTTTCTAGTCTTTGCTGTGTGCCATATGCATTTCTATGAGTTTCCCCTCTTATCGACTCAAATTCCATTTTTCTGATTGGTCCTCTCAGGTGCTTCTCCATGGTTACTGACACCCCGATTCCTCTGCGTGGCAGCCCTGTCACTTCCTAAGCTTCCCTGCTGGAGCCGAGGGGACCAGGAGCTCCTGCGGGTGACGGCCAGGCTCTGCTCTCAGCAGAGGCAGCATGGCCCGAACGAAGGAATGAATAAGCGAGTGATCTACAGCCATTCTCTCATTCCTGGGATAAGCCCCGCTCGATCATGGTGTATATGATCCTTTTAATGTGCTGCTGGAATCCGTTTGCTAGTATTTTGTTGAGGATTTTTGCGTCTATGTTCATCAGTGACGTTGGCCTGTAGTTTTCTTTCTTTGTGACGTCTTTGTCTGCTTTTGGTATCAGGGTGATGGTGGCCTCGTAGAATGAGTTTGGGAGTGTTCCTCCCTCTGCTATCTTTTGGAAGAGTTTGAAAAGGATGGGTGTTGGCTCTTCTCTAAATGTTTGATAGAATTCGCCTGTGAAGCCATCTGGTCCTGGGCTTTTGTTTGTTGGAAGATTTTTAATCACAGTTTCCATTTCAGTGCTTGTGATTGGTCTGTTTATATTTTCTATTCCTTCCTGGTTCAGTCTCGGCAGGTTGTGCTTTTCTAAGGTTTTGTCCATTTGTTCCAGGTTGTCCATTTTATTGGCATAAAGTTGCTTGTAGTGATCTCTCATGATCCTTTGTATTTCTGCAGTGTCAGTTGTTACTTCTCCTTTTTCATTTCTAATTCTATTGATTTGAGTCTTCTCCCTTTTTTTCTTGATGAGTCTGGCTAACAGTTTATCAATTTTGTTTATCTTCTCAAAGAACCAGCTTTTAACTTTATTGATCTTTACTCTTGTTTCCTTCATTTCTTTTTCATTTATTTCTGATCTGATCTTTATGATTTCTTTCCTTCTGCTAACTTTGGAGGTTTTTTGTTCTTCTTTCTCTAACTGCTTTAGGTGTAAGGTTAGGTTGTTTGAGATGTTTCTTGTTTCTTGAGGCAAGATTGTATTGCTATAAACTTCCCTCTTAGAACTGCTTTTGCTGCATCCCATAGGTTTTGGGTTGTCGTGTTTTCATTTTCATTTGTTTCTAGGTTTTAAAAAATTTCCTCTTTGATTTCTTCAATGATCTCTTGGTTATTAAGTAGTGTATTATTTAGGCTCCATGTGTTTGTATTTTTTACAGACTTTTTCCTGTAATTGATATCTAGTCTCATAGCATTGTGGTTGGAAAAGATACCTGATACAATTTCAATTTTCTTAAATTTGCCAAGGCTTGATTTGTGGCCCAAGATATCATCTATCTTGGAGAATGTTCCATGAGCACTTGAGAAGAAAGTGTATTCTGTTGTTTTCGGATGGAATGTCCTATAAATATCAATTAAGTCCATCTTTTTTAATGTATCAGTTAAAGCTTGTGCTTCCTTATTTTTTCATTTTGGATGATCTGTCTGTTGGTGAAAGGATTCTTCAATGTATGCAAATCAATCAATGTGAAAAACCATACTAACAAATTGAAGGAGAAAAACCATGTAATCATCTCAAAAGATGCAGAAAAAGCTTTCAACAAAATTCAACACGCATTTAGGATAATAAACCCTCCAGAAAATAGGCATAGAGGGAACTTACCTCAACATAATAAAGGCCATATATGACAAACCCACAATCGACATCGTTCTCAATGGTGAAAAACTGAAACCATTTCCACTAAGATCAGGAACAAGACAAGGTTGTCCACTCCCACCACTCTTATTCAACAGAGTTTTGGAAGTTCTAGCCACAGCAATCATAGAGAAAAGGAAATAAAAGGAATCCAAATCGGAAAAGAAGAAGTAAAGCTGTCACTGTTTGCAGATGACATGATACTATACATAGAGAATCCTAAAGATGTTACCAGAAAACTACTAGAGCTAATCAATGAATTTGGTAAAGTTGCAGGATACAAAATTAATGCACAGAAATCTCTTGCATTCCTATACACTAATGATGAAAAATCTGAAAGAGAAATTAAGGAAACACTCCCACTTACCATGGCAACAAAAATAATAAAATACCTAGGAATAAACCTACCTAAGGAGACAGAAGAACTGTATGCAGTAAACTATAAGACACTGATGAAAGAAATTAAAGATGATACAAACAGATGGAGAGATATACCATGTTCTTGAATTGGAAGAATCAACATTGTGAAAATGACTATACTACCCAAAGCAATCTACAGATTCAATGAAATCCCTATCAAACTACCAATGGCATTTTTCACAGAACTAGAACTAAAAATTTCACAATTTGTATGGAAACACAAAAGACCCCGAATAGCCAAAGCAATCTTGAGAACGAAAAACGGAACTGGAGGAATCAGGCTCCCAGACTTCAGACTATACCACAAAGCTACAGTAATCAAGACAGTATGGTACTGGCACAAAAAACAGAAATATGGATCAATGGAACAGGATAGAAAGCCCAGAGATACACCCATGCACATATGGTCACCTTATCTTTGATAAAGGAGGCAAGAATATACAATGGAGAAAAGACAGCCTCTTCAATAAGTGGTGCTGGGAAAACTGGACTGCTACATGTAAAAGAATGAAATTAGAACACTCCCTAACACGATACACAAAAATAAACTCCAAATGGATTAAAGACCTAAATGTAAGGCCAGACACTATAAAACTCTTAGAGGAAAACATAGGAAGAACACTCTATGACATAAATCACAGCAAGATCCTTTTTGACCCACCTCCTAGAGAAATGGAAATAAAAACAAAAATAAACAAATGGGACCTAATGAAACTTAAAAGTTTTTGCACAGCAAAGGAAACCATAAACAAGATGAAAAGACAACCCTCAGAATGGGAGAAAATATTTGCAAATGACAAAGGATTAATCTCCAAAATTTATAAGCAGCTCATGCAGCTCAATATCAAAAAAGCAAACAACCCAATCCAAAAATGGGCAGAAGACCTAAATCCACATTTCTCCAAAGAAGATATACAGATTGCCAACAAACACATGAAAGAATGCTCAACATCACTAATCATTAGAGAAATGCAAATCAAACCTACAATGAGGTATCACCTCACACCAGTCAGAATGGGCATCCATCAAACAATCTACAAACGACAAATGCTGGAGAGGGTGTGGAGAAAAGGGAACCCTCTTGCACTGTTGGTGGGAATGTCAATTGATACAGCCACTATGGAGAACAGTATGGAGGTTCCTGAAAAAACTACAGATAGAACTACCATACGACCCAGCAATCCCACTACTGGGCATATACCCTGAGAAAACCAAAATTCAAAAAGAGTCATGTACCACAATGTTTATTGCAGCTCTATTTACAATAGCCAGGACATGGAAGCAACCTAAGTGTCCACCGACAGATGAATGGATAAAGAAGATGTGGCACATATATACAATGGACTATTACTCAGCCATAAAAAGAAACGAAACTGAGTTATTTGTAGTGAGGTAGATGGACGTAGAGTCTGTCATACAGAGTGAAGTACATCAGAAAGAGAAAAACAAATACCGTATGCTAACACATATATATGGAATCAAAAAAAAAATGGTCACGAAGAACCTACGGGCAGGACAGGAATAAAGATGCAGACGTAGAGGATGGACTTGAGGACACGAGGAGGGGGAAGGGTAAGCTGGGACGAAGTGAGAGAGTGGCACGTACATATATACACTCCCAAATGTAAGATAGCTAGTGGGAAGCAGCTGCGTAGCACAGGGAGATCAGCTCGATGCTTTGTGACCACCTAGAGGGGTGGGATAGGGAGGGTGGGAGGGAGATGCAAGAGGGAGGGGCTATGGGGATATATGTATATGTACACTGATTCACTTTGTTATAAAGCAGAAACCAACACACCATTGTAAAGCATTTATACTCCAAAAAAGATGTTTAAAAGAAATAAATAAAAATAAAGCCATTCTCTCCACAGAGCCCGTGTTGCCAACACAACAGAAAGGGGAGAGACCGCGGGCACGTTGAAAAGTGGCCGTTCCCACCGATCCTGCACCTCATTCCTCTGTCCTCGCAGCTGAACCTGAGCCTGGCAGTTAAGCAGGCACTTTCTCCGGTGCCCCAAACTTCATCCCCTGTAACAACGGGAGACACCTGAGGGCTGCCAGGGACGCCCTCTGCTCCCGGCTTCCGGCCGAGCCCTCGGCAAACAGTAGGTGCTTGGCAGATGGCAACCTTGATGGGGATACGCAAAGGCCCCCCACCCTTCACGTTCCTGCCCTGTGTGGTTTCCAACATCTTTTCTCAGATGCTTGTTGCTGTCGCCAGCCCTGTGGGGAACGCTCTGAAGCTTGGTCTGTGGAGAAGTCAGGGAGGTAAAGCCACTTGTCCCCAGATTCGATTATTTTAGGCTCTGCTCACAAAGTAAAGCTAATCATATTAATAGAGTCACTGCACATCTGCATAATTCCGGCTGGCACGCAATGCCCTTGCACTGTGCATGTGGGGGGGGGGGGCTCTGTGGACGGAGCAGGGCAGGCCCCGTGGGAGCATAGCGGCTGGGGGCGGGCTATCTGGGAGGCCCCTCGGGCACGGAGCTCGTCCTGCTGCTGCCCGATGGCCTTGGCCAAACCTCCTCCTTCCTGGGCCTCAGTTTCCTCTCTTTCCAAACGGAGTCATAGAACATACCTTGCTGGAACTTTCTCATGGAAGCTGGGAGAGTGTGACCAGGCCTGGGGCTCCAGGCTTGCAGTGGAGTCCTGCTCTTCCCCTTCTCTTTCTTTTCCCCATCCATTCAAGTCCCTGTTCTCCCTGGAGAACCCCTCTCGGCCTCTCTTGGCTCAAGGAGGGTTTCCAGAGAGATAGAGGGGTCTCCATCCAAGAAGAGGGTCCCAATGACCCTCGGGAGACTCTCGTACTTGAGATGAGAAAGTCATCCCCGGGGCAGCCTGCGTCTGAGTCAGTGAGTGGTCCCAATGGGGACAGGTCAGAGAAGAGAGAAAAGTCATGGAGGGCTTCCTGAGGGAGGCGGCCTCTCAGCTTGAAATGGGAAAGAACAGGGCAGGCACACCATCACAGTCCAAGAGTCTCACATGGAGTTCAGATGGTCTCCAAAACTTCAGCTGGCACATTTAAAGTGTCTTTGCCAAGACTAACTGCCCAGGGACCTTTACGTGTTTCTGTGAAGAAACCATCCTTCCTCCAAGGGTCCCATCTGGCAGCTCAGTCCACAGAGGTCTGCCCCATGGGGTCTCCCAGACCCATACGTACAACCCAAGTCTAGTGTTCCTGTTGGGGAAAATTCATATGGGGGATAATTGTCTGGTGACCGCCAGATTTGGACCAGCCTGGAGCCCAGTGGCTCATGTAAACAAAATGGATTTGTTTAGAGATGAGAGATGCTGGACAGCCCGAGCCCCTGGCATCGACCTGGCCTGAACTGGGTATTAAATGGATGCATAATTTATCATCTGCCCCGGACGGAGGCTGCTGCCCGCGAGCCGCCAGCATGCAGGCAGGATGGGAGTCCGGAATCAGAGAGCATCTTTAAGCCAGGAGCCTGAAATCCAATTTCCACTCTGTCCTGGGGACTAAAAGCTTTCTGTAAACAGCCGCACCAAATTCACAGATCCAATTATCTACTTGCCAAGAGCAAGGGAAGAAGCCAGACTTTGCGTGTCCACGGCCTCAGGCTCTGGGAAGCAGAAGCTGGACCACCCCCCGCAGGTAGGAACCAGCCCTGCACGGCCCCCTGCAGCCGCCTGGCCTGGCGAGCATCTGGCAGGTCCAAACCCCAAGCCATCCTGTCTTCCAGACACATGCCCACCCGGTGCCCAAGGTGCCCCCCAAGCCGTACCTTGGCACTCCTGGTTGCCCTCAATCTTCCCTGCCTTCTTTAAAGACAAAGGCTCAAGTCTCCAGCCCTGGAACTCCCTGCCACTCCCTCAAGCACCCCCTTCCGCCCTCCTCCCCCCACCTCTGTCTCCTCCTCCCTCTGTCCTTCCTTGGCTCAGAATTTGAGGCTCCCTCCCACCCCCGAGGGCTCGCCCACACCCCCAGCCCCTGAGTCCGGTGTTCTCAGACACCACTCCCTCCCTGCCTGGCTTCCAGGACCCCTCTCTCCCTCCCTCCAAGGTTGCTGCAGCCCCTGCCTGGCCCTGAACTTGGGGAGGGTTCAGCGGGGCTCTCGCCCGGCTCCTCCTCCCGTGGCATTTCTCCCCTTTCAAAGTCCGTGTTAACTGAGAGCTGCAACCACTGTTCTGTACAGACCCTTCTGAGCTCCTCTAACGCCGGCCCCTCCCCCAGTGTCCTGTCATCCTCGGACAGCCCCCCCGAGCTGACTAAAGGACCCCCCCACGAGGCAGTGCCAGAAAGCCCACCTTTCCCGAACTCATTCCACGGAGCACAGTCCTGGGCGAAGTTAATCAATGTGACGCACGTATGCGCGTGCACATGTGCACACGCATACACACACGTTTATTCACACATTCGTGATCACAGATTGAGGAAGTAGTCTCCTGGAAATTCAAAGGTGCGTTAGCATATTAAAGGCCCCAAGAAGCCTGGCAATGAAAATCAACAATTTAATTTGGCTTAACTCAAAATTTTCCAAATTACTGAACGCAGATACATTTTTCATGGCACGTCTGTTAACATCCTCAAGAAGAGTATTCTATGCTGCTCCACAGTTTGGAAAGTTATTGTGGGGATGGCTCTCTGGACTGAGGTGACCCAAACTGAGGCTGAGCTCTTGACAGAAAAGAGACATTTTCTTGCTCTTATTTCTTGCTAAGAGCGTTTGCTTCACGCGGGGAACCACCCTAAGTGCTTTACATATAAGAAGTCGTTTCATCTTCACGCTCACCCCCGGAGGTGGGTCTGTTATTATCCCATTTGACAGTTGGGAAAGCTGAGGCCAGACTGCTTATGTAACTGTGAAGCCTCGTGTCTCAGGCAGCAAAGGCCGAGTCAAGCTGCAATGACAAACAGTCCCCCGCTCCCGGTGGCCCGGAGCAGTAAAAGTCTATCTCTTGCTCTGGCTGCACCTCTGTCCCCTCTGTTGCACCTCTCAGGCTGCTGGGCAGACACACGGGGGGTGTTGCTGAGGGAAAGAGAGATATTCAAGCTTCTGCTCCAAGTGGGATGCGTCAAATGCACCCACCTTTCACGGGCCACAGGCAGCTGTGCTGCACTCCGGAGTGGGAGGGACAAGCGGAGAGCGGGTGTTTGAACAATCGTAGCCACGTGGCGATGTGAGCATGGCCTCCTGGCTCCAACATGCTACGTGGCTCTTGGGTGGAGGATGCTGCTCTTCCCCAGAGTTGGAGGACCCTGGTGAGTAACCCTTGCCCCTTTGTCTTGGGGAGGGCGCCAGCCTTGGCCATGCCGTTCCCTCTGTGGGGCTTGGCCACGTGTTCCGTTTACACACCTCCCCCTCTTAGAATGCACCCCTGGGCTTCCCCTGTGGCGCAGTGGTTGGGAGTCCGCCTGCCGATGCGGGGGACGCGGGTTCGTGCCCCGGTCCGGGAGGATCCCACGTGCCGCGGGGCGGCTGGGCCCGTGAGCCGTGGCCGCTGAGCCTGCGCGTCCGGAGCCTGTGCTCCGCAACGGGAGAGGCCGCGACAGTGAGAGGCCTGCGTACCGCAAAAAAAAAAAAAAAAAGCACCCCTGCCACCTGCTGAATCACAAGCCCCCTTTCCAGTCAGTGTCAACCTTGCCCTCAGGCCACTGCTGGGCCCTGACTGTCCCCTGGCCCCGTCCCCACTTTCGCTGTCCCCGCCCAGCAGGCCTTCCACACAGCAGTCAGGAATCCTACACTGCATCTCCAAGTCCAGGGCCGCGACCATGGCCTCGCAAGGCCAGAGGAGTTTGCCCACGGGTTCGATGCGCCCCTGTGAATTGCGAAGTCAGTCATTACTGGGCACCTGCCCGCCCAGAGCTTTCTTTGAAAAACTTACAAACCTAGTTGAAGTGATTCTCAAATATCCAGAAATGATCGATCGATTTAACAGAGACCCTGGAGTGAGATGCGGTTCATCTGAGGCAAGTCGGGGGCTCTGGGGAGCGAAGGAAGGCTGCCTGCCTGGAGCCAGAGCTGGAAGTCACGGCCAGCTGCAGGAGGCGGGCACCCCTGGTTGGTGCCAGACTCCTTGGAGGGCACTGGGCACCAAGACGTACCAATAGGGCCTCTGTCCAGCAGGGGTGTAGGGCAGACACAGTGGAGACGGAGCAGTAAGGGTCCAGGGTCCTGCTGTCTTCCGGGGACTGGACGGTTGAGGTGGTGGCAGGTGGAAGGACCCACTTGAGCTGCACAGTGAAGCATGACTGAGGTCACAGGGTGAGGGACAGCGCTCCAGGTGGAGGGAGCAGCAAGCGCAAAGGCACTGAGGCACGGGATGCTGGCAGTGCTCTAGTAATACTCTAGAGAACTGGGATGTCACCAGGAACCAGGGCTGCCCTCACTCCTCACAGCCACACCCATAATGCCCAACTCAGTCTTGCTCAGCACATAGCGCCTAAGCCCCCACTTCCTACCCCTGCCCTCGGCAGACATCACTAGTCGATTACCATCACGTTCCCCCACAGACCCCAGATGCAGCCTCAGATTCCTTGGCGTGGAATTGGGAACCTACTGAACAACCCGGCCTAATTCCTCTTCCATCACAGTGGCCTGTGACATTACTGTTATTATTTTTAATCTTTTGGCCACACTGCACGGCATGTGCAATCTTAGTTTCCCGACCAGGGATCAAACGTGCGCCCCCTGCATTGGAAGCGTGGACTCAACCACTGGACCGCCAGGGAAGTCCCTGTGACGTTATTTTTAAACAGGTTGTACTGCCATGAAAAGTCAGGGACAAAGGGAACGGTTTTCTCTGGGTCTTCTCACCCCGCAGAGGTGGCGCTGGCCCAGCTGGTCTCAGGAGAGGGGCTGATCTGACACCGCTTCTCTGTAAACCAAAGAAACAAAGAATTCATCCATATACAGGGAAAGGAGAGGGGTGAGGAGGGCGGGAGGCGAGAATGGAGAGCACCACGGGGTGCCTGTGGACGCAGATGCCAGACGCTCTGGGAAAAATCCAAAAAGTTGGGAGAGCGCACGCGTTCGCGGACAGAGGGCAGTTGGCCCTACTGCGCTGGGAAGTTAGCGAGATCCGCCTCGAGGTCGGTCCCCGTTTTGCCGATGCAAGGGCTCTGCAGTTGGTTGGCAGAGGACGGAAGGGTTAGTTTTGCTCGTTTTGAGAAAAGAGACACTTAAAATGCTGCCTGCATCTTACCTCTGGATACATAACCTGAGGAAACGCTTCATTTATGTGAACGTATCAAAACGCATGTCTGCACCCACATGCACGCCCACCGGGACACGTGCACATGCAGTGAGAGGCCTGCACGCCTGCACACGTTCTCCAGCACACGCGTGCACGTGCATTCAGGCCTCATCTGAGCTGCAACCCACAGCTACCAGCCTGTATGTCCTCTAACAGTCTCATCTCCTGTTGAAATTGGAGAGACGGGATGTCCGAGAAAGAGCCGCGCCCCCCAAGCCACCATCGAGGCCTGACCCGGGCTGGATGAAGGCAGGATCGGCTGCTCTTCAGAAAGGCTTGTTCTGAGACCTTGAGGTCAAGAGGGGCCGGCGGCTCGGCTGCGGTGGACAGCTCAGCCGCCCTGCTGCCCCCTCACACCTATTTTGGGGGCACTTCTCCTTTCATCCTAGTTAATTGGTGCACGTGTGCGGGGTCCCCTCCGTGCACAGGCAGCTCCTGTCGAGGGCGATGGGAAGCCCCGGGGTCTGGGAGGCCTCCCCCGGTGACCCATCTGCGCCAGCCTCAGTGTCCACACGGGTCAACGGTGCCGGCCTCACAGGCTCGTGTGCTCACGGACGTACGGAACCTCCAGGTCCCTGTCTGGCTGAGCCCCGAGATGCGGTGCCTGTGCTGCCCTGCCTGCCGCAGGGACCCGGCTGCCCGCCGTGCCTGGGGTTCCCACAGGCGCGCGCGCCGCGCCCCCCTTCCTCGCATTAACCTTGCACACCTGGCGGCCACCTCCTCCCTGCCGTGCCAGACGAGTCTGCCCGCGCCCCACTGACCAGCCTCCCCTCCGCGAGACCCCTCCACGCTGCTCCCAGACCCACGACCAGCCCGGCGGCAAAGCCCTGCGCCGTCCCCTGGCGTCGCTGTTACAACCGGGGACTGGACACGAGGGCCGTGAGGGGAAGGGGACACACCGCGTGCTGGGGCCGCAGCTGCTGGGGGTGGGGGGAGCCAAGAGCTCCGTCTAGGGTCTATCCCGTCCGGGGGGGGGCCGGCTTGACACCCAGGAGGGGTGCCCAGAAGGCGGGGGCGGGGAGAGGGCGGGGAGGGGGCGGGGCCCCGCTGTAGGGGGCGGGGCCCGGGTGTAGGGAAGCTCTCGGAGGGGCGGGACCCACCACGGGAGAGCCAGCGCTGGGGGCAGGGGCTGCGCCAAACACCACTGGGGAGGGCAGGAGCCCAGCCTGCGAGGGGCGAGGGGTGAGGGGTCAGTGCTGCGCTGTCTCCGCCTCCTCCCTGCTCCCGGGACAGACCCAGCCCGTCCGGCGCAGCACGTCCACCACGGCCGTGTCCGCCACGGAGGCTGCAGGGTGCTGACCGGCCCGTCCTCTGGGACTCCCCAGACGTCCTTCCCGGGAGACCCAGCAGCCTGCAGACTAATGCTTTCCAGAAGACGTTCACACATTTTGCAAAGCTCAGGCCAAACGCCACCGTTTCTAGGAAGGCTCAGCAGACCCCCCTGACCAATCTCCGGCCCCCCGGGCCTCCACGGTGGCCGTGCGGTCCAGGGCTACACCCCGCAGGCCTAGAGATGGGTGGTTTCGCCCCCAGCGGGGCTGCCCGCCACCAGCCCTGGCACCTGTCGGTGTGTGTGCTTCCCGCGGCCTCCGAGAGCTCCCCGGCGCGGGGGGACCCCGGTGGCCCCCTGTCCCCAGCGTGGCCGGAAGCACGTAGGAGGCACTGAGTCCCCAAGCCGGGCCCCGGGCACGTCCACGGCGCACGGTGACCCGAGTGCCAGCAGGGGAGCCGAGCAAGAAGCAGAGTGGAGTTTTGGGCATCAGGCCCCGGCCCCTCCCAGCGCCTGGGCCTGGGGGGCCCCGCCGCCGCCCACCGACCTTCGGGGCAGGGAGGGGGCTGAGGATCCGCCAAAGCCCAAGCACAGCCCCCAGGGAGCGGCCGTCTACACAGGCTGCTCAGATCCGCCCTCAGCGGGCCTGGGCCTCGGAAGCCCGAGTGGGTCTCCCCTCCACCCCTTGCCCCTGCCGAAGCCTGGAGTGGGGCCCTGTGCACGGGGGGCTTCCCAGCGCTCCCAGACTTGGCCCCCGGCCCCGAGGCCGAGCCCAGAGCAAACTTTGAAGTTGTGCTAGAAATCTCCGAGGTCAGCTGTTCTCATGTTTCCAGAATTTATTGATTCTGTCTGGGCCGGAAAGCCAACCAAAAGGCTTTTATTGCTCACTTCTGAGCTACATCGGGGGAGCTGGGAGCGCGGGGCAGCCCCCCCGGGCCCATCCCAGGGGCTGCGGACCGACGTGGGGCCAGCGCTGCCCCAGACTCTCCCTCCTCCTCCCAACACGCTGTCCCGTGAGGCCTGGGTCCCCACGTGCCCGCTCCCCGCTGTGTCCGCGAGCCGAAGACACACCCCCCCCACCCCCCGCTTTACCCAGCGGCGGTGTGCACGCTCTCTGCCCCGCTCCTGCCTGGGCGAGCGCACAGCAAGCCAGACGGACCCCGGCCGCCTCTCCACGCTCCCTTGGGCCGCATCTCCCTGCAGTGAGGGGGGCTCAGGACACCCCGGGCCCCCCGGGGAAGACGTAGAAATGAGGGAAGGGGGCCGAGGGAGGGCAGGCAGGGAGCTCAGCCGGAGGCCAGCACATCTCTAACCACAGGCCCCGAAGTGTCCCTCAGGCACTCGTTCATTCGCTCACTCGCTCATTCTTTCACATGTTTACCGTTTACTCCTTGGTCTATCCCCGGCCACACGGAACTCCCATCCGCCTCCGGCCCTGGGCCGGCCCTGGACACCCTGAGACCCATCTGACCAGGGCAGCCCTCTTCGAGCCTCTGGTCCATCAGGCCGCTTCCTCGGGCCCCGTCCTTCCGAAGGCCGGGCAGGGAGGGGCCGAGCTGCTGCGCCAGAGCCATATATGCTCCTCGTGTTTGCTTAATGGGGCTTTTCGCATCAGACCCAGGGCTGGGTGGTCCCGACGGGGCGCGGGACGTGCACGCTCGGCGGGCCCAGCGCCCTGTGCTGCCGTGGACGTGCGTGGTGTTGAAGGAGGTTCCCAGCCCCGGGTCTGTGTCCCAGCTGGAGCAGGACCTGCCTCCTAATTCCCCCTCTTCTGTAAAGTGGGACTTTGGTCCTGCTCTCTGCAGGGCTCCCCCCGGGTCCCTGAGATCCTGATTCCTTTGAGCCACCGCATCTGAAGCACTGATCCCAATCTGGGTGTCGTGCCGGTGGCTCCAGAGCCAGCCTGCCCGGCGCGTGGCCCCTGTCCGCAGTCTTCACTCAAGCCACCCATCAGCTGCTCCCTCCCCTCCCTCAGCGATTCCCTCAGTCCCACACATGGAATGCCCCCTCCCATGTGCTTCTCGGAGGACCAGAAGTGACCCAGCACTCCTGAGACATAACCAGAATCGACACGTGGGCCGTGGAATGGAGCCCACGGCGGGCAAGTCAGAGCCCAGCAGCCCGGGCCCCTGAGTGGGTGCTGTTGTCTCGCTGCCGCGGGCCAGACCCCTCCCCGAAAGCAGTTGCCTTGAGCTCATGTGTCCCAGCCCTGGCGCAGGGCCTGGCACGTCACGGGAGCTCAGCAAACGCTTGCTGGATCCGTGAAGAGGAGGAGGGGAGCCCGGCGTCTTGAACCAACCCTCGCTGTTTCCTCTCCTTTCGTCTCAGCGGTGGGCCGCGCCAGGACGGAGCGAGCATCTGCCATCAGAGGTGTGCAAGAGCACCTGGAAACCTTCTGGCGGGGACGCGGCAAGAACCGCTGTGACCTATGGATCAGCGCAGATTTTGGCTTCTTGGAACTCCCCTCCTTGGCTCAAACCACCACCAACAAAATCTTAGCCTTGCTTAGAATAGTCAGAATCACAAAGACAGAAGCTGTCATGTGGTTGCCGGCGATGGCGGGTGGGGGAGTCAGAGTTGGAGGGGGGCAGAGCTTCAGTTTTACAAGATGAAAAGAGTTCTGGGGACGGATGGCGGCGGTGGCCACCCAACGATGGGAATGCACTTAATGCCACTGAACTATCGCTTAAAAAGGACGAGGACAGGACTTCCCCGGCGGTCCAGTGGTTAAGACCTCGCCCTCCAGTGCAGGGGGCGTGGGTTCGATCCCTGGTCCGGGAGCTAAGATCCCACACGCCTCGTGGCCAAAAAAAAAACAAAAAAACAAAAACAAAACCCAGAAGCAATATTGTAACACATTCAATAAAGACTTTAAAAATGGTCCATGTCAAAAAAAAACTTAAAAAAAAAAAGATGAAGACGGTAAATTTTATGTTATGTGTATTTTACCACAATTAACAAAAATAGTTGAAAAAGTGCTCTGCTGGGCGCGCAGGGTTCCAGGGAACGTGGATTCTGGGCGCGGGGGGCAGCAGGGCATCGACTCTGGCGCCTTCTCAGCGTTGAAATGAAAGCTGTTCATTAGGGACGGACGCGAGCCGCTGGGCAGCGGTTACGGCCCCACCAGGACGCCGCTGCTCGGAGCCGGGCGTCCCCCGGGGACCTGGGGTTAGCAGCCCAGAGGGGGCTCATTCAGGGTGCTCTGGATTTTCCCAGACTGGGGACTGAGGACTGGGGACAGCGTGGGCCTCCGACAGGCTTTGTGGCTGGGAGCCCAGCCTCCAGCAGCTTCAGTCCCGTCCCAGGGCCACGCAAAGCCTCGGCCCCTGTGCGGAGAGAGGTTAGAGTGGCGAGCTGAGGCGCGGACCCAGCCCCGGGGAGGCGTCGCTCCAGGAGGGGCCTCGGGGGGCGTCTTGGGCGGAGGACAGACCTGCCACCAGGGACCCACCGGTGAGGTCTAAGGAAGGACTTTCCCCAGGTAAAGATGCAAAGTGGACCAGAGGCTGGCTTACCTCTCATCACATCAGAGACAGCTCAATACTTCCAGGGGCACAGATGCCCGCCCTTGAGGGGTGCATCAGCTGGAGGAGCTGGAAGAGAGCTCTCTGCAGGACAAGGACATCTAAGGCCCAGCCAGTGGCCAGCCTGCTGCCGCCCAGAGGCCAGAGGGGCTTCAGGGAGAAAGTGGCAAAGCAGGGGCCCCCGTGGGGCTGCCTTACATCCGCACACTGCCCTTTGCCCTCCCGGCCAGAACACCTGACTGTTTTGGGTAGAATTATCTCCGTCCCCACCTTGGGTCCAGGTGGCCAAGGGGAGCTGACCCCCTTCCGGGCTTCTGGACTAGGCATGGGACCCGATCCAGAACCCACCGTCCTGGGGCTGCTGAGCTGGGAGGACATCCCGTCACCCAGGGGGTCTCTCAGGAGAAGGCAGGCAAGCAGAGAGGGGGATGGGAAGGCACAGACCTGGTGACATCCACACCTGACGCGGTACACCCCTCCGCCTGGGCTGCCTCCTCTTAAGCAGATGCCCAGCGCAGGCCCAGAGCACCGGAAGTACGTGCCCCCGGAAGGAACTGTGTCACCAGCTCCTCTTCCCTGTGCCTGAGACACCCCACTGCTGAGGCCCCAACTCTGAGCCGCGGGTGGCGTGCGACTCAGGGATGCGGATCTGGGGGACAGAAATCCCTGCGGCATCCGCCCGGGGGCCCCCAAAACCAGTAGCTCCTCCGGGAGCTGGGAGACTGAGGGAGCCGGGGGAAGCGGCGTCTCCTGCCTCTCGAGCGGATCATCCGGAGCGCCAGGGATCCTGGAGCACCTTACACAGGAGCACGGGCCCTGGGACTCGGGGTTCCAACCCCAGCTTCACAGTCGAGCAGCCCTGGGTGGGCCCCTCATTTGCTCAAGTCCCAGCCTCCCTGGCACCCGGGGGAGTTGTTGGTCTCTGTGCCACTGGCGGGTGGTAGGTGCTGAAGAAACACTGTAGCCGGAGAGCTTCATTCGGAGAGGTGAAGGAAGGTACCAACGTCACACGGCGGGGAGGTGACAGCCAGGACTTGAGCCCCATCCCTGAGGACAGGCCATCCCATGCTCCGGGCTCCTGGCATCTGCCTGCAGCCCAGCTTGGTGGGGACCCGGCAAGAGTCTAGCCCTTACAGATGGTGGCAGCCGCCAGGGGTCACGTGCAGCAACGCTGCCCTGGTTCTCCAGGAGCAGAAAGGGCGCCATCTTCTAGCCAGCTCTCCCGGCCTCGCCGGTTGCTGATGGGAGATGAGCCTGACTCCCGCTGGAGGCTTGAGGACAAGCTGGTAGTTTTCCAGCGTTATAACAAATGATGAACGTCGCAGGGGGCCAGGTAGGGCTGAAGGATCCCTCCTCCTCGGCTCCGAGCAACCTGGCTTGGGGCAGCTTTCGAGAACGCTCGCTCGGGAGCCTTCCTCTTCCACCATCTACAAGCCCCGGGCGCCGGCCGGCCAGCCACCTCCACTAAGTGCTTATTGAGCCTCTGAGAGCTAATACCCTGGCCCTGGCCGAGGCACTTGTAAGTTTCCAAAGACTAGTTGGTGGAAGTGCCACTCTCGCTGCTGGGTCCACGCCGGTCTCTCCTTTTACAGATGGAGAACCCACCTTGGGGAAATTAGCCGGTACTCAAGGGGCGTCTGGGAACTCGCCGTGTTTTCTGCTCAATCGTGTTACGACCTAAAACTGCTCTAGAATATAAAGTCTATTTTAAAAGTCGTGTGGGGCTTCCCTGGTGGCGCAGTGGTTGAGAGTCCGCCTGCCGATGCGGGGGACGCGGGTTCGTGCCCCGGTCCGGGAAGATCCCACGTGCCGCGGAGCGGCTGGGCCCGTGAGCCGTGGCCGCTGAGCCTGCGTGTCCGGAGCCTGTGCTCCGCAACGGGAGAGGCCACAGCAGCGAGAGGCCCGCGTACCGCAAAAAAAAAAAAAAAGTCGTGTGCATGGAACCCTAGCGTCTGCCTTCCTTCTCTTACATCAGGCGGTAGAGAGCCACCTGGTTTTGCACACGTCCGGAGCTTGTCCCTTTGTACTGCTGAGTAGTTTTCCACTGCCTGGATGCATCACAGTTGATTTACCCACTTGCAAGCGGGTGGATTTTTGAGTGGCTTCCAGTTTGGGGCGCGTATGAATAAAGCTGTTATAAACATGTTCTTTAACTGCCTGGGGGCCACAGAGGTGGTGGGCTGCAGAGCACAGCTCCTCACACAACGAGCCTCCGCGGCTCGGTGGCCATTCCCCGAGGCCGCCGGTTTCCTACCAACCCAGGAACGTGAACATGGGATCTCCCGGCCCTGCCTCGATCCGGTTGCGAGTCCCTGGGGGGTTGCCTGAAGTGTCCCAAGGACCCCACCCGTTCAGGGTTGGGGCGCAGACTGAGAGAGCAGCCGCCCTGGGAGCCTGACCTCCCCTGAGGGCAGACCAAGCCCCGGGCACTCTTCCTGTGCTTTCTGGGACCCCCATGGGACGGGGGTAAACAGTCCTTGGGCTACAGGAGGGGAAAGCAAGGCAGGAGAGCAAGGGAACTTGCCCACGTCACATGCCACGTGTGCGGTCCGGAAATGGACTCAGGAGCTGTGTCCCCTCGAATTCATCTGTTGAAGCCCCGAGCCCCCAGAACCTCAGAATGTGACTGTATTTGGAGAGAAGGCCTTTACAGAGCTAATGAAGGTAAAATGAGGGCTTTCGGGCGAGCCCTGATGCAATTTGACCGGTGCCCTTATAAGAAGAGGCGATTAGGACACAAAGGAATGACCACATGAGGACACAGGGAGAAGACGGCCGTATACACGCCAAGTAGAGAGGCCTCAGGAGGAGTCCGTGATGCGGACACCTTGATCCCAGACTCCCAGCCTCCAGGACTGCGAGGAAATACATTTCTGCTGTTTCAGCCCCCTTCTGGGGTGCCGAGTTATGGCAGCCCCAGGACATTGATACAGGCCCAGCCCCAGAGCACATGTCCCAGCTGTTCCATCTACAGGTAAGACTGTGTCCCAAACAGACATGCCGGGAGGAGGCCGGTCACCCTCAGCTGGTCCCCCAGCCCCGCCGCTCTCCCTAGTGTCAGGTCACCGGCACACCGCACAGCACAGTTTGTCATGTTATATTTGCTTGAGTGGTTCTGTGGACACTGACTGTCCTCCCAAAGACTGCAAGCTCCATGGCGGCAGGGGGGTATCTTTATCCTGCTAACCTCGTTCCAGGTGGGCTGTGGGCTCTCAGCAGATTTTCTTTTTAATAAATTTATTTATTTTTGGCTGCGTTGGGTCTTCTTTGCTGCGCGCGGGCTTTCTCTAGTTGTGGTGAGCCGGAGCTACTCCTCGTTGCAATACGCAGGCTTCTCATTGCGGTGGCTTCTCTTGTTGCGGAGCACGGGCTCTAGGCATGCGGGCTTCAGCAGTTGTGGCACACGGGCTCAGCAGTTGTGGCTCGCAGGCTCTAGAGCACAGGCTCAGGAGTTGTGGCGCACGGGCTTAGTTGCTCCGCGGCATGTGGGATCTTCCCGGACCAGGGCTCGAACCCGTGTCCCCTGCATTGGCAGGCGGACTCTTAACCACTGCACCACCAGGGAAGTCCCTCAGCAGACGTTTTTTTAAAGAAATGATGATCAGTGTGCGTTGTTTTTGCCATAACGACAATCATCGTCACAGGAGTGCTTTGAGTTCTTATAGGATCTCATTGGCGTTTCCCCCACATGCCCATGTGCAGCTGGGGTCGCATAAATGCTTCCTGAATGAGTGAAATGGGCGGCTGGATGGACCAACAGATGAATGAATGAATGAATGAATGAATGAATGAATGAATGCCCCTCCAGCCCCAGTGACCTCAGCCACAGCCCCAGAGGCTGAGTGACTGCAGGTGCCTCACAGATCTGGGTCATCTGAGACCAAGGCCTGCTGGAATTAGCGCCAGATCTGGATTTTCTGCCACCTTCAGAGAAAAGCCCTGTTATGCTCCTGCCGTGTGACCAGCATGTCCCACTGGGCCTGAGCTTGGAGGGCCCCAAAGGGCCCAGCTGGGGGGTCGATGCTCTGCGGTCGCCGTCTTGAACGTCTCCCCCTTCTCCACAACTGCCTTTGACGTGGCATGTGTGTGAGGTCCACTGGGATGATGGGGGCCCCGTGCCCGTGTGTGCCCCCCTCCCTCCGTCTCCCCAGGATGGGTTCCCTGTGCCCACTCCCCTCTCTTACCCTGTCACCCTCCACCCATGGAGGGGCTCTGGGTGAGGGCACTGGAAGGGCAGTGGCTGCTGGGTGTCCTGCAGCATCTCAGGGCAGGCAGGGAGAGGTCACCCTGTCCCGGCTGGCAAAGGTGCCTTGGTGAGGACCCCTGCCCGCCCCCATAAGGGTACTGAGAATACCAAGCTTCGAGGTCACAACTCTTTAAGGGGTGGCCTCCCCATCCCCCAGCCGGGACCCCACATTGGCTTCTTACGCCGAGCCCACAAATTATGTAATCGGCCCTGTCTCCGGTAAATCCATCTCTGACGCCCAGGGGAACCCACCTGTGACCCCCCAGATGACCCCAGCTCAGGGCTTCCTCAGGCCTCCCGGCCGCCTGTCCACCCCGGCTGCTCAGCTGCCTGGCGTCGAGCCCACTGACAGGCAAGCCAGTTCCTCGAGCCCCGGTCTCCCGGAGGCTGTGCTCCCTGGTGGCTTAGTGGGGGGTGGCCCAGTGAGCTGTCTTCCTACCTCCCACGCCTGCTCTGGCCACAGCATGGGCACAAAAACAGGTTTAAAGACAACAAGGGAGGGCTCCCCTGGTGGCGCAGTGGTTGAAAGTCCGCCTGCCGATGCAGGGGACGCGGGTTCGTGCCCCGGTCCGGGTGGATCCCACGTGCCACGGAGCGGCTGGGCCCGTGAGCCGTGGCCGCTGAGCCTGCGTGTCCGGAGCCTGTGCTCCGCAACGGGAGAGGCCACAACAGTGAGAGGCCCGCGTACTACAAAAAAAAAAAAAAAAAACAACAAGGGAGAGGAGGAAAGACATATATGCAAGGTTGGCTGGAGTTCTTCTGGCCCCCAGATATCCTTGGAATTTTATCCTAAGGTCTAGTGTTGAAAGTTCAGGGCAGCAGTTTCCCCCTTCATGAAATGGAAAACTCGAAAAAGTCAGGGCAGCGCTTATACGGACTGGATTGTCCCGGCAAAGTAGTGAGCTCTCCAACAGTGGAGGTAAGTAAGAGGGAGGGAATGATCAACCCCAGGGTGAGGAGACCATCTGGGGGCAGGGAGGTGGGACCTATGGGTTTCCTGCATCCTAAAGCCTGTGCTGTTCCACCCATGTCTTCCTGCTGTGGCCTCATGGCCCCAAACACAGAGGGGACAGGGTGATGTCAGGCAGGCTGTGCCTCCAGGCCCCCGCTGTCCTCCCCTCTGTGGCTTTGTGATCACTTAGGGAGCCAACAGGGGGAGCTGGGAGGAGGACGACCCCATGGCCTGGACTCTGCCCCTGAGTGGACGAGTGGCCTCAGACCAGTGCCTGATCCTCTCCGAGCCTCAGTTTCCCCATCAGTAAAATGAGTCTAGGTGGTCTCTGAGTGCTTTGGTCTCCAATTGCCCACAAGCCCTGGAGGAGCCCAGCGGCCCGGCCTGAACACCCCCTTCTGTCCTGCGACGGGGCCAGAGCCCCTGCCATCCAAGGACCCCTCCCCGCCGCTGAGGGGCTGGTCCCACCACTGGAGAGGAGGGCCCGTGAACCTGCCACCCCCGCCCCGTGCCCAGGGCTTCGGAAGCCACTCACCTCCTCCGACGGCCAGCCCCCAGAACCCAGTGGGAAAAGCCTGTGAGGCTCAAGCCGGGCCAGGTCTGCCCAAGGGAAATGCCCGGCCGAGCAGCTCTCGACTCCTGACGTGGTTCGGTTGTCACCGGGGTCTCCAGGTCCTCGCCGGCTCTCCACAGAACGGGGAGAGTGGCTTGTGCCCACTTTCCAGAGGAGGAAGCTGAGGCTCCGGGATCACACAGCTCAGTCGGGTCCCAAGCCCACCTGGGGCCTCAGGAAGCCTGACATCACACTGCAGGCCCAGCCTTAGCCACCCAGGGACACCTACCCCGCGCCACGCACGGGACCAGACTCCAGGCGTGTTTGCAGTTACCCAGGGCTGTGATGGGCAAATCCCACGCCGGCTGCAAGCACCCAGGCTCAGGGCTTCTGGGCCCTGTCGATTACAGAGCAACGCCCAAAGTGAGAGAATCACTCCGTTGTTTCGCTGCTACTTGAATCCTTGCGGAAAGGAACAATAACAATCCAATTGTGAATAACAGTTTCATTTGAACCAATTAAAAGAGGACTGATTTTGCTTTCAATTCGATCTGCGACGGCGGCACACACTCTAGGAAACGAGTAACTGAATTCTTTTTCACCACAAACATTTTGGCATTTTATATCCTGGGTGGGGTGATCTTGAAAAGCGGGTTCATTATTCAGAATCGTTTCTAAGCCGACAGAATAAAAACAAAGCCAGCCCCTTATTCACATCAAGAAGGGATAGGGATGTGGTGGTTTTTATGTAGCAGCTGAGGTTTCAGAGGGCGGATTACATCAAAAATAAGGAAGCGACGCCAGAGATGTGTAATTCCTGGGCCCTGTCAGATCTTATTGGTGTAACGTTTAACCTAAGGCTTGTTCCCAGTGGAAAAGGGTGGAAAAATAGCTCAAAGGCCGATTCTGTGCACAGAACACCCAAGACTTGGTTTTCTCTTCTGTGAAATGAGGCTAATTAACATCTACTTGGAGGGCATGGGGGGGGGGGGCTTGAACAAGGTGGGGGGAGTAACGCGAACAGCCCAGCATCTGGCTTCGAGGCAGCGTCTCATCACGGCATACCCTCTGCGGAGCTCAGTTTTCTTGTCTGTAAAATGGGACCATCCACGCCCACCTGGCAGAATCCCGAGAAGCAAATACTCAGAGCCCCGGCCCAAAGCTGGCAAAGCAGAAGGCACATAGCAAACACTGGCTGCCAGGCTCACAATCATTCTCTGTAACGACTCCCCTCTCTGGGCCCCTCTGTAAAATGGGGAGGGGGCTACTGAACTGGGACACCCCTTGGGTAACTTCTACCCAGAGCTCTCTGAGGAGCACAGCCCCACCCCCAAAGGCTGCATGAAGATTCTTCAGTTTTCAAAGCTGCTGCACAGTCAGTTAAGAGCTAATTAAATGGGGGGGGGACCCGCCCACCAATATTTGAACAGACGCTGCAGCAGCCGGGCCTGCAATGCAGCGGAAGGTCCCCCACAGCCCCAGGGCCCAGCCCGCGAGCCGCGGCCCGAGCTGCCTCCAGTTCTCCTGCCTTTGCCGCTCGAAATTTCTCCCCAACGGCCTGAGAGCCGATGCAGGGTGTCCACTTCAGCGCCCCCTGCACGGCCTGCGAGACAGTGTCCTGGCATGGTGGACATGCCCTGGGCGGCTCTCCGCTTCGGTGTCCAGGGATGATCCTTTGGGGTTTCGTCGTGGGAGAGGAAGGACAGCCCTGCCTCCCCGAGGGAGACCTGCGTGGCCGTTCCCCTGGCCAGAATGACACCCTGTCTCCACGTTCAGAGTCTCTCTGCCCCCATCCCCCCCCCAACCCATGCTGGGCTCCCTGCGCTAAGGGGAGGGGCCGTGCCCAGCCAGGCTTGAGGACCTGCAGCTGGGGAGGGTCGGGGGGGGCTGGAGGAAGTTCCCAAAGGTTTTTTGGGGATGATGCCTGATCTGAGTCTCGCGGGGCCTATGAGAGGAGCTCGGGAAAAGGGGAAAGGCACTCCTGGCAGAAGCAGAGAATCAACAAAGCGGGGGGCCTGGGATGGGTGAGCGCCAGCCTGGGAGCCGGTAGAGCATGGGCTTGACCGGATGGGGGACTTGTACCAGGTCGGACCCCAGGCAGGCCCCTCCCCCGGGACTGCGCTGCTGCTCAGCTCTCTCAGCTCTGAGCCAGGGCCGGGCCCAGGGAGGCGCAGGCTGGGGGGTGGTGAGATGAATAGGAAGCGGCCTTGTCTGGTGCAGCTGGCGATGGAGGCTGGATCCAGGGGGCCGGGAAATGGCCATTCGCCCACCCCAACGGCGACTATGGCGTGAATGCCCCCCTGGGGTTCTGCGTGGCCCCCAAAGCCCCCACCCTTACGGGCAGACACCCCCAAGCACAGTGGCCTGCAGGATGGCACCCGGCACGGGCAGTCTTACAGGTGGTCTTCGGAGGCCGGCCCACTGGTCCCCGCTTCTCCTAGCAACCTGGCAGCAGACGGCAGGGGTGCATCCCGTTTCCTTCCTCTCTGTCACTGCCAGGCAGCTCAGCGCACATTTTGTGCTCAGCCAGGAGAGCAGATGCCCTTAAACGGGGCTTTCTGGGCCAGCGCTCCCTCTCCGCCCTACATGGCAATCCCTTATCTTGACATAACGATCCCATTGTGCATGGGGCTTTTACTGGGAGCAGCCATAAATCCTTCTGGCAGGAAGAAATGCATTTGGTCCCCAGGGCTTCCCTTTGGCTCGCGGTTGACCGTTGACTGTGCCCCCTGGGCAGATTCCAGAGGCTCGGTGCCCCTCCTGGAGGTCGTGGACCCTCTCACACGTGCGCCCCCGCCCGGCCAGGCGAGGATGTGCACCCTATTTACAGGTGGTGGGCGACGGGGTGGGGGTCATGCAGAGGGCAGACCCCTCCCCCTCCCCCCCAGCCCAGCTGCATTTGATGATCTCAACAGTCCAGCTGGTCAAATGGGAGGCCGACCTTCTGCTTAGCATGCGGGGCGGGGCACACGCTGAGGTCCCCCGGCCGAGCTGGGGGGCTCGGGGTCCCCGCTGAGGGTCTCGCAATTCTCCTCTACTCCCCGGCTCCAATGAGCTGGGCTTCTACGAACGCAGAACTCGTACCCTCCTAGCCTGGCAGGGCGCAGGGCATCTTCAGCCCGGCTGCCTTCTGCCTCCCCCTTGCGTGAGGAGGGTTGCAGGGGGGGGGGAGGGCTGGGGGCTGCAGGGGACGGGAGGCCGGGGTTCGGCTCAGCAAAGCACCGTCAGACTCAAGATGGGCCTGCAGGCGCCGAGTGTTTTGATGCGAGGCTGCGCTGGAATATCTGGGCCCTGCCGACGGATGCGATGCAAAAATATAGCCGGCTGCCAGCACAGCCAGGAAGGACCGCTTGCTCGCCAGCAAGTGCCTCGGCAACGAGTTTTCTCCCCTCCCTCAGCCTCCACCCCCAGAGCTGGGGGCAGGATTCAAAGACTGGAGCTGCTCTTCTAAAGTGTTAACAATTCTGCCTGCTTCGACTGTTGTGGTTTTTTTTTTTTTTTTTTGAATTCCATACTGAGCTGTAACAGAATATTTGGATTATTCTTTTCCCCCTTTTCTACAAACTCAGCAACTGAATTTTAAAAATACAGGAATTAATTCATAAGAATGTGTATCTACACATATCTGTGGAAACTACATCAGAGGTGGGCTCCGGCCAGCCGCGGGCAGCGCTGATCCCCTGCTTGGGCCCCTGCCCTCCTTAATCTCGTCGTGGGTGTTTTTTTATTTTGCCGGAAACCTCCCGAGAGCCAAGGGGAAGCCCGAGGCAGGAAGGCGGCTGTGTACAATGCTTCTCCATCAGCGGGGTCCAGAGATCGCCGGTGCTCACAGGACTGGAGCCGGGGTGCTTGGGGCAGAGCTGTCCTGACCCGGGCGTTTCCGGCTTCGTGGCTGGCTCTGTCCCTTCACGCCTGTGCGTCACAGGTGGTCAGCTCTGGGCCTCCGTTTCCTCAGCCACAGACGGGCACCGTGGAGTAGACACGAAGACGCGCCTAAGAGAGGAGAGCCCCACGCGAGTGACGTTACGCAGTGGACGGACCCGCTGGACGAGGATGTGTGGAGGTCCGGGCCCCTCCTCTGCGCCCCAGAGAAACCCCCCTGCACGACGGCTCCCGGACCGCGCTGGGAGCAGTCAGCGCCCCCGCTTCGTCGTCGATGGAGCCAGAGACTCAGAGCAAGGCGACTGGCCCGTTTCCCTGCGGCAGGCGGGGTGAGAAGCCAGGTTCTGTCTCTGTTTATCCAGCTGAAAAGAAAGTCTCTCCAGGCAGCAATTATGATGAAGTGGTGAACATCTGTCGGCTGAATGGGGGTGTTAAGCACCGGGCGTCCGCAGGCCCAGCCACGGCCCTGGGAGGTGCAATTCTCGGGATTAGGAAAAGGCAAAGGAGGTTTGCTGACATCCTTCCGTGGGCCGTGTTCCAGGCTACGTGATCCTGCTGGAGTCCCGGGGTTCATCCCCCAAGAGCCGGGGGGAGGGTACGGCATCAGCCCATTGCACCAGGGAGGCAATACCAGTGTCGGCCAGGCTCTCCCTGAAGGGGAGTTCCCCCTCTTTGCTCCCCCCACCCCCCACTCAGCTGGCAAGTTGGACTACAGGCCAGGCAGGGCCTGAGGTTTCAGCCCCTGCCCCACTTCACCGGAAGGGCGCTGAGGCCCCGAGAAGGCAGGGCTTTATCTGCGCGAGCTCAGTAATCCTTCGACAGAGCCAGGCCTACGACGCGACGCGGACACCATGTTCAGGTCGCTTCCCATTGGTGGGAGGACAGGGATGTTCCCATCGGCCTTGGCCGGCCGTTTCCTCCACCGCTTCCCCCACCATTGCCCGAGTCTGGGAGAGCTGTTCCCAGTTGGGGTGTCCTGAGGCCCCCTAACTTGGGGCGATAAGGCCAGTCAGCTGCAGGGGAGGACTTCTCCAAGGGACAGTCCTGACAGGTCAGACCAGGAGAGGGGCCTGCTGATTCAGGGCACGGGGCTTGAACTGCAGGACCCAGGGCTGACCTCTCCTCGAGAGAGAGAGACCCACGGCCACCCCAGGCCAAAGACAGGTGGGCGGTGATCCAGGAGAGAGCTGGGCTGGCAGACAGGGGTTACCTACAGGAAAGCCAAGAGGGGCACAGAGAGGGGCAGGAGGGTTGGACGGTCACAGCAGGATCCCTGGCATGAGCCCCTCCAGTCCACTGAGCTTGTGCATGTGTGTGTGTGTCTCAGGGCTCCTGTCCCTACCCCTCCCCCCAGCTACCCCAGGAGCTTCTGGGCTCTGTGACGAGGGCTGGAAGAGCCAGGGAGGGACCCTCTCTGATGCTTGACTCTCCCTCCTTCTCTCCTCAAGCCTTGGTGCGGGGTGAGCACGGACTCCCTGGGGGTGGTGAGAGCTGAGCAAGGGGGCAAGGCTGCGCTGCACTGGGGGAAGCCTAGGCTCAGATCGGGGGGGGGGGGAGGGCATTATGAAGGGAGGACAGCCCTCCAGCATCTAAATTTGGAGTTAATTTAGAGCCTTTTGATTTCCTTGGTCTCTCGGCCAGTTACAGCACAAGAATTCTGAGCGTATATTTTGTAAGTCTGTAAAACAGTCACCCTTAAGCAAAGAGCCCCCTCCTTCTCATGCAAGAGGGGAGGATGGAATCTGGCGACCTGGAGTGCCCTCCTTGTCACCTTTGGTGGGAGGTCGGGCAGGGTGAGGGTCTGAAGGACTGACTATTGCACCCACCACTTAGATTACAAAGGTTTATTTAGAAAAGAGTTTGGTTGTTTTGGCTGTCAGTCATTTTTGGCAAACATTTAAATACTTTCAGTAACCAAAGATGGTCGGTGCCCTCCTTCCTCCCCCAGAAAAGCCACCCGGCGAGGTCCCGGGAAGTCAGCCCTTGCTCAAAGGTGGATGAGGTGGTGGCCTGTGGTGGGGGCAGGGCAGGCTCCTTCCTCACCAACTTGGGAGGATGCGTGTGCTACCTCACAGGCACACCTCGGCGCGGCCCCCGGACTTGGACCCGGGCCTGCAGCCCCAGAAGCAGCCCCTTGCTGAGATGGGAAGGCAGAGGGGTCTCCCCTCTCTCCTTCCCCCTCCCTGGGGGCCCTGCAGTCTCTCAGCCCTCCCTCCGGCCGTGCAGCACCCTCCCCTGCGCCCTGAAGGCCTATCCATCCCTGGGTCCCTGGGAGAGTTGCTCCCACTTTCTCCTGGGAGGCTACGCCTGCCCGCCCCCTCCGCTGGGAGCTGTCCAGGGTCTCTGCGCCGCCGGGTAGGGTGCTCGGGTCACTGCCTGAAGCCCTTTCTCCTCCGTCGGAAGAGGATGTGCTTGAAAGAGCGCCGGAAGTCCTGATTGAAGACGGTGTAGATGACCGGGTTGAGCGAGCTGTTGCAGTAGCCGATCCAGAAGAAGAACTTGAAGAGCGGGCCGGGCACCTGGCAGGCCTCGCGGCAGATGCCGTACAGGCTGTAGCTGAAGAAGAAGGGGAACCAGCAGAGCACAAACACGCCCATGACCACCGCCAGCACGAAGGTGAAGCGCTTCTCGCGCGCCTGGGCCACCTTGCGGCGGCACACGCTGCTGCGCGCCCGGCGCCGGCGCGACAGGAAGAACTCGACGGAGCGCGAGCTGGCGCGCGACAGGCGCCAGCTGGGGCCCGGGGACCTCGCGGCGGCCATCGCGCCCGGCTCGGCCGTCCCCGTCCCGGGCCCCGACCCCTCGCCGTCCGCGGCCCCCTCGCCGCTCGCGCGCCGCCGCCCGCCCCGCCGCAGCGCGCCTCGGCGCCGCCGCCTCTCGGCCGCCACGCTGCTGTCCTCCGGCTCCACATCGGCGCGCGGGCGGCGCGGGGTCGCGCAGTGCCCGTTCTCGCCCGCGCCGAGCCCGTTCTCCGTGGTCGGGGACGCGCCGTCGGGGCCCGCGGGCTCGCGCTTCTCGCTAAGCGTGCGCGTGCGCAGCTTGGCCACCCGGTAGATGCGCGCGTAGACCAGGCCCATGATGAGGCAAGGCGCGAAGAAGGAGCCGATGCAGGAGGACAAGATGTACCAGGTCTCGTCATTGAGGCCACACTGCGGGTAGACGGCGCCGTCGGGCTGGCGGTAGAGCGAGACGAGCGGCGGGAAGGAGATGACGGCCGAGATGAGCCACACGGCCACGATGGTGGCCTTGACCCGGCGCGGCGTGCGCTTCAGGTTGTACTCGACAGCCTGCGTCACGGACCAGTAGCGGTCCAGGCTGATGGCGCACAGGTGCACAATGGACGAGGTGCAGAAGAGCACGTCGAGCGCCAGGTACACGCCGCACCACACCTGCCCGAAGTACCAGTAGGCCATGAGCTCGTTGGCCAGCGAGAAGGGCATGACCAGCGTGGCCACCAAGATGTCAGCCGAGGCCAGCGACACCAGGAAGAGGTTCTGCGGCGCACGCAGCGCGCGGCTGGTCAGCACAGCGATCACCACCAGCACGTTGCCCACCACGGTGAAGACGATGAGGAAGCCCACCACAGCCGCTAGCCCCGCCACGGCGCCCGCCGAGTACTGGCCCGGGGGCGGCCCCCAGGCAGCCCCCGAGGCGTTGGCGGCACCGCCGCTGCCCCCCTCGCCGGCGCCGCTCACGTTGGGGCCCGCCGCCGCCGCCGCCGCCAGCGCAGCCGCCAGCGCCGGGGACGCCATGGTCCTACCGCAAGCTACGCGGTCCCGCCTGGAGCCGGGGCGCAGCCGCGGCAGCTCGGGCGCCCCCCAGCCCGGGTCGGCGCCCGCATCGCCGCCTGCTCCTCGGGCGCGCCCGCCGGGGACCGCGGCACCCCGCAGCCGGCCCTCGGCCGTGGCGGCTCAGCGGGCGAGCGGCGCGCCTGAGAGCGTGGCTGCCGGGCTCCCCGCCGCTGCCGCACGCGTAAGTGCAGAGCAGGAGACGCCCGGAGAGAGCGGCGACGCGGCGGCGGCGGGTGGGGTGGGGAGGGGACAGGTCCCGGGGTATTCCCGCGGCCCCGCCCTTGGCCCCGCTCACGGGGAGCGCCCCGGCCGCGAGCCCACGGCGACCCGCCCGAGCGGGCGTGCCCGGGCGGCCCGGCGGCCCCAGCGCGCGGCCGGGGCGCAGGCTGCAGACAGCGGCAGCGGCGGCCCGGGCGCTCCGCCTCCCATCCGGCAGGCTAGGGCTCGGCACGCCGGGGCGCGGGCCGCCGCTCCTTGGGGCCCCCGCGCCCGCGCGCCTCCTCCGGCTCCAACTTTACTTTCCCGGGCAGGGCGCCGGCGCCGCCGTGCGTCCTCCTCCTGCTCCTCCTCCCGCTGCTCCCGGCGCGGGCGCCCCCCGCGGTCCGCGCTCGGCCGTGCGGGCGCCGCCTCGCCTGCCTCGGCTCGCCGGAGCTGCGCCGCCGCCGCCGCCGCCGCCGCCGCCGCCGTGCGCTCGGCGCGAGTGTCGCCGCTCGGGCTCGGCTTCCAACTTGGGTAGAGTTGCGCAGCGGGGCGGGGCGGGGCGCGGACGGGCGGGGGCGGCCTGGCGGGCAGGCCAGCGCCGCCGGCCCGTGGGGAGCGGGCCCGGGAGCCGGAGCCCGCGGCCGCTTCGGCGAACCTACCCGCGCGGCGCCGGGGAGGAGCCCGGGGCGGTGGCGTGGGGCGCGCGTGCTCGGCGAGGGCGCCCCCTCCAGGGCCGTCCGCAGCCTGCGGGACTGGACCGAGTGCCAGCTGGCCTGCCTGGGCGGTGAGTTCCAGAAGCCTGCTCTTTCTAAGACGGGAGCCTCCTCACCTCCCCTGGACACACGAACACGCGGGCGCGCACACTCGCGTGCCGGACGGGCGGCTCGGGTTCCGCGGCCTGATGGGAGAGCCAGCCACTCACAGCCTGGCGGAGGACGCGTCGCTGCTTGGGTGCGCAGCGGGGCTGCCGAGGGCGGGTCCGGCTCTGGCTCTCATCTCTGGTGGGTGCTCCGGTGCAGAACCACCACCCCACCCCCGGCCTCAGTTCCAAGCGCTGCTGGAGCGTGAATCATGACGGCAGTGCCTGTGGAAGCCCTGGGCAGGCTCCCAGGCTCTGCACCCATGTTGACAATTATTGAAGTTTAATTCTTATGCTCTGTGGCCCTGCTCTTAAAGGCTGGGGGATGTTCCTCATCACCGCCTCTGACAAACGCCCCAAACTGAATTGCCGGATGAGGGGCGGTTTGGCGTGGGAGCCTCATTCCTGCTTAGGGGCAATCTATTGGGGTAACCCCCCTTTACCCCCGTCCCACGTCCCAGTGCATTCGTTCCGCAGACGTGCACTGTTGCTCCCAGCCGTGCCAGGTGCTGGTCCCCGCCTCCAGACACCCTGAGGTCTGTGGGACACAGACCCTGGGGAGGAGGTTGTAGTTCCCAGGCCTGGCATTTCTCACTAAGACCAGCCAGAGGACCTGTCCTCCCAGCAAAGCAGAACCGTACCCAGGCTGGCCCGCAGCTCTCCCTGCAGCCTCGGGGCAGGGTTGGGGTGGGGGGGCGGGGACTGTGGTGGTGGGATGCCTCTGGGTACTAAGAGGGTGTCTCAGGGAGGGATTGGAGCCACACACCCCCAGAGATGCTTAGAAATGTGCGTGGCTTGGGGGCCGCTTCTGTCTTCTCTGAGCTCTGGAAGGGCTCAGAGGCCTTACCAGGAGAGCGTGCTCTCTTAGCAGAGATGCCCACGTGGGGCTCTGACATCCTTGTTAACAACGCTACACCAAGGAGGAGGCCAGGACCAGACTGGAAAGCAAACACTCCAGATGGCAGACCTGCCCGACAAGGGCCAATCCTTGGCATTTATGCCATTTTGGGAGCAAAGCCATGACCGCGTGTAACCCAGGGAAGGTAGAAGCACCATACTTGTGAAAGGTCCTCTGGTCCTGGAGGCTAAAAGGTGCCACCAGGCAGGGTACTTAGGGGTGCATTTTGCAGGGAAGACCCCTACACACCTGACCCTCCATCGCTGGCGCGCACTGGCCCTGTCTGTGTCAGGCCCTCTGCCTTGAGCGCTCACCGTCTGGGGTGGATGGCGCCACACACTGAGATGGGTGCAGTAAATGCCGTCAGTGCCCTGGGGCTCCTCTTCCAGCCTGGGAGCGGGGTTATCCAGGAAGGCTTCCTGGAGGAGGTGACCTCTGGGCTGTGTTTGGAGAGCGTGAGAGGAGTTATTAGGAAGTGAGAGGCCCCTGTTGGTTGTGCTCCCCGGGGTGGGGGTGGGGGTGGGCTTTGTCCTGGTGGGCACGTCCAAACAAGGGACATGGCCGTGGTCAGATGTAGGTTTTGGAGACATCTGTCCTTCTCCCGGCAGCTGGACAGCCATGTGGGCCTCCTCCTGACCTTGGGGGTGTTCTTAATTTTCGAAAAGCACTTTGGGGGAAGCATCCAAGGGTCCTGATGCCTCACAAGTTCACGAGCCAGGCCAGTCGAGCATGAGGGATTTGAAGGAAAAGGACCCAGAGCTCCAGGGGGCCCGAAGCAGACAAAATGTCCCACTGCTCAGACAGTGACTCTGGCCAGGCCAGGCCGGGGACATTTGGAGTGCCTGGCCAGCCAAGTGACCCAGGCCCCTGGGGATGCCTGCCCCAGCTGGCCTCGCCTCGGAGGAAGCAGAAAGAAGCACCTCTCCCGTGGGTTCAGGGCCCAGAGCCGAGGGGCGGCAGAGGGCTGGGCCCCTGAGGAGTCCTTGGGTGGAGAGCCCTTGCCTGGGCTTCAGGGCAGCGCCACGTGCAGGCCTGCTCGCTTGCCCCAGAGGCCCCAGGGACCAAGCTGTTCACAGAGGAGCTGGAGAGGCCTCTTACCACGACACTGGAGATGAGGCTTGACAAACTGCTCCCAACTGCCCTGGAACAGACAAAACAGCACGTGCCCGGGAAGTCTGCCCGTGATGAGGAGTCGCTGCCGGCCAGGCAGGCCTGGGCTTGGCGGGACCAGGAGGCGTGATGGGAGGGCACTGAGGGGAGTCAGGCTGCACTGGTAGGGGATGGGATCGTTGGGGAGGGGGGTGTGTGGGGGCCATCTCAGAAGGAAATCATAGGGAAGTGGAGCATCCTAGGGCTCCCAGGGTGTACCCGCCTTCATCCCACCCGTGACCCACAGCCTTGGGACACTGGGTCCTGGGCCCACCGCTGAGAGGAGGGATTCGGATGCACACCTGCTGGGTGTGGTGCCCTGTGCTCCACGAGTGGCCCCAGCTCAGGCAGAAAGGGGCTCGTCTCCTTGAAGCACCTCCCTGTGTGCACAGTTACGCGTGCACACACGCACGCACACGTAGCCACACATGCATGCAGACATACCCACGCACGCCTATGCTCACAGCCTCACACACACTCGCAGCCAGGAATACGTACGAGAGGCACAGCCACGTGCGTGACAGTGCGTTAACACGAGTATCCACGTGTGCACACAATGCACGCACTCACGTGTACGTGCACCTGGAAGCAGCACGCGTGCACACCCATCCACACGTGCACACGCGTCACACACACTGTGCTCGTGCACGTGTCCAGGCACACGCATATCCACACACACAGAATCACATACACGTGCTACGTGCGTGCATGCGTGAGCTTGTGTGCACACCTCACGTGTGCATATACAAGCACCCGGCGCGCAGGCGTGCATGTCCACACGTGCACGCACGTTTGCGGCACACACCCACCCACGTGCCAGCACACGTGCGCACACCCACGCGTGCACACGTGCCTGTGGCCTCGCTCACCCTCTCAGGCTGCAGGGAGGGTGTGTTTCTGCTACCCCAGTGCGAGCAGCTCTTTCCCAGATTTCAGGCTGGGTTCTGCTTCGCCTCGGCCTCTGCTCCCTCCAGGCTGGGAGCCCATTTGTCACTGCCCGCCACGGACTCCGGGCCAGGCACGTGACGTTCTCTAGGCTGGCAGCCCTGCCCTGGCCATCCCTAGGTCTCTCCTCTTCCTTGAAAACATGCGGCATGAGATTCCTCGCTGGGAGGCCTCCCTGCTCGCCCAGCCTGGGGTAGAGCCCCCTCCACTGGCCTCCTGTGTGCCCCTCGGGGGCGAGCCATCCTCAGGCCACGCCTCCGCTGTGGGCTTTTGCGGACAGGCCACATCTCTGTCCCACAGGCCGGTGCGGGCACCAGCTCACGGCTCACGGTAGGAGCTCAATCAAAGCGTGGGGGAGGGATGGGTGGTACGAAGGGCCTGGTGTCCCCCATCCTCCCCAGCCACACTGGGAGCCTGCGGTGGAGCCGGCACAGCACAGCGGTACCTCGCCCAGAGCCAGACCCGGCATTCCCCCGCCAGGCCCTTTCTGCATCCGTTGCGTGGAGGTTCTGGACTTTAGCTCCCACTTATCCCCTTACCTTCTGTCAGGAAGCCTGAGAACCTCCTGCCTCCAGGGGCCTCAGTTTTCCCATCCATAATGTGGGGAGATTGACTGGATGGTTCTAAGGTTAGTGCCAGCTCCGCCCCCACTTGGCTTCGAGCTCCTGGGGCTGGCGATGCGTCTGCCTGCTGTCTTTGCCCTCGGTGGGTACCTGCGGGGAAGGGGAAGAGCCCTTCCGCTCAGCTAGCTGGTGCGGAACAGAGGAGAACTGGCGCCCAGTCTCGGACCCAGGGACTTGTTTTCTCCTCAACTGGGCTGAGGATATTTTTTGCCCCACTTTATTTGAAATTTCAGTTTTAAAGCTGGGGCCGGGAAAAAATGCAGCTTGCTTCTCTCCCTGTGCCTCCCCGAAGGATTCCAGAACCGCTTGGTCTTGTCAGAAAATGACTGGGATCCGCCCGTGGAGCCTGGCTCTCTGTGTACTAACTCCACTGCAACGTTGATCACCCTGATGGACTTGGCACTGCTGAGTTCTTCCCGAGCTGGAGGAGCTCTGGGGAAAGAATTGCTTTGGGGACCGTCTCTGACTTGCAATGGGCGTGATGGATTGAAGCAGCGGGTCAGCCTGTCTTTCTGAGCACCAGCTGCGTACCTCGCTCAGCCAGGGCCTGTTGGGGTTCAAGCTTACACCCCCCACCCCCATCACCCGTCCTGGCTGCCACGTAGCCTCCTCAGGGCTCCCCTCTGCCGGCCGCTCCAAGCCGGACCCGTCCTCCCTCCGGGGCCTTGCTGCTGCCCAGATGCCTAAGCCTGGCATTCGAGGCCTTCCTAAGCCTGGCCTCGACCCTGGACCCTGGGCTGAGACCAATCAGGTGTCGCTACGTGACCTTCCCTGTCCGAGCCCGTGAATGGGGATGACGGAGCCCCTCCCGTACGGCAGATGTGCAGGTTCTCCGGCCTGCTGTGCGCAGAGCTTGCAACCCTGTGTGCCCAGGCATCGTCCCACCTCTGGGCCTGGAACACCTGCTCCTGCCTGTACCTGTCACCCACCTGAGCAGGTGGGAGACACGGCTCCACGCCCCTCGGCACCGGGCACCTCCTAGGAATGCGCCACAGGGTTCCACGGTCTGCGGCAGCCACGGGAGCCCTTAGCGTCTCCCGAAGTCACTTCCCCGGGAAGCGTCACGATGCAGCTCCTCCTCCGGCCACCCTCCTGCCCCTCGGGCCCTGCCCATCAGCAGCGCTCGTGGGAGCCGCCCGTGGGCCGTGTCCGGTCCTGAGCCGTCCGTGGGAGGTGGGCCCACCTCACGCTCCTGGCGCCCCTTCAGGCCGTGTGCCGCGTGGCATCCCATTCTGCAGATGAGGCCGTGGAGGCCCAGGTTGCTCGAGACCACGTGTGGGAAGGAGCCCGGGGCAGCGTGGTCCCCATCCAGCTGTCACCACACCGCCTGCCATCCTCTCGCCTTTGCCTCCCGTCTCCCCAGCCTCTGGCCTCAGTCACTGGGGGGCCTTGGAAGGGCTCTTGGGAGTGAGCGTTCAACAGAGGCCCAAAGGGGGAGCGTTGGAGGGCCTGATGGCCCCGTCCACCCTTCTGGAGGACCTTCCCTGCCCTCCTGGACCCAGAATTCTAGGCCTGCCCTCCGTCGCTTTTCCAAGCTTCAGGGTTCTCCCAGTAGCGTGAAGAGTCCACGTCCATCCGGCGGGCGTCTACCGGGCACCTGCCCTGTGCCAGGTGTGGGCAGCGCCCGTTGTCTGTGGAGAGTACGGCAGCCCTCAGGCCCAGCCGAAGGCACGAGGCGCAGGCCCCCGACCTCCAGGGAGGTGCCGGGACACCAAGAAACACCTGGTGGGGGCTAAGGGGGTCTGCCGAGGGGTTCAGGCAGGACTTTCTGGAAGGAGCAGGAGCTCAGCTCAGACCGCAGGGTGAGGAGGCAGTCACCCCCTCCTCGGCCCTGAGGTGTGCGGGCGGCCCCCGGGCCTGTGGATTGGGAGGGCATCTCTTCCCTGACTAAACCCCTAAGCGGCTGACTTTAAGTTACAGCCGATTTTCCTGGCTGGGCCTGACCTGAGCAGGCAGAGCCTTTCCAAGGGGGTGAAGCATCAGAGGTGCTCTCCCGCTGGCCACAGAGATGAGGCAATGATGAGAGAGGCAGCCCCAGGGCGAGGACGTGAATATGGCCTTTAGGGGCCCAAGTGGTCCCTGGCAAACACCGAGAAAACGCACCTCAACCTCGGGGAACTGAATTCTCCCGACAGCTGTGTGAGCCTGGAGGGGGTCCCTGGGCCTCAGCTGAGAACATGGCCTTAGCTGACACCTTAATTTCAGCTTCCAGACCGTGAGCAGGAGAGTCAGCTAGCCTACACCAGGACTCCTGGCCCGTGGAAACTGAGATGATAAATGTGTTGTTTTAAGCTGGTAGATTTGTGGTACTTTGTTTCGCAGCCCAGATAACTAATACGCCTGCATACCTAGTTTGTTCTGGTGGAGGAAAAGTGATGTGCCCAGGAAAGGGGGATCCCCCCCCCCTTCCCAGTTCTCTGGGGGAAAACGGTGATGCCACTAAGCCTGTTTTGACAGACCCATTTCCATTTCCCCTGTGGCTGGAGGGGAGAGGTCACATGACCCAGTCTCAGCCAATAAGAGCTCCCTGATGACAAGTGAGAAATATACAAGAAGACTCACTCCCTTCCTTCCTGTTCGGTCATGCAGGTGTGAGGATGTGATGTCCGGAGCTGCAGCAGCTCTCTTGGGACCAGGAGGAGCTGATGATGAAGATGACAAGTCACAGTAGGAAAGAGTCTGTGTCCCTAATGTTGTTGTTCTTGAGCCTCCAAATGAACCCACCATGGAGCCAGCCTTTGGCCGGATTTCCTGCCAAGGGAGATACTAAGTGGCCTCACTGTTTAAGGCCCCTGGGAGGAGGATTCTATAACTTGCAGCTGAACGCATCCTAGCTGACTTGCTGTCCACAGCCCTATCCTGCCTCCTTTGAGAATCACCGTGTAAGTCTGCAGTAGGTAAAATAACACACCCAAAGACATCCACGCCCTAATCTCCTCCGGGACCTGTGGCTAAGTGACCTTACATGGCCGAAGGCATTTTGTTGATGAGATTAAGCTAAGGACTTTGAGATGGGGGATTATCCTAGGTTATCTGAGTGAACCCTACACGTAATCACATAATCACGAGGGTCCTTCTAAGTGAAAGAGAGAGGCAAGGGGGTCAAAGTTAGAGGACAGGTGATAACAGAAGCAGAGAGCCGAGTGAGGTGAGAAGGGGCCACAAGCTCAGGGATGCGGGTGCCTCTAGAAGCTGGAAGAGACAAGGAAAAAGATTCTCCCCAGGGTCTCCAAAGGGAACCAGCCCTGCCAGGCCATTTTACCCTTGTGGACTCCAGAACTGTAAGATAATAAATTTGTTATAAGCTCTTAAGTTTGTGATCATTTGTTACAGCAACGATGGGAAATGAATACAGACCCCGTGGGTGTTTGGGGATGAATGAATGAATGAGTGAAGGAATGCAGTAGATACAATGGAACTTCGTAAATTATCAAGTTAAACACAAGGGATTGCCATCACCACAGCCCTGTCTCAACCATCGAGTCCTCACGCGATGTTACAAGTCCCCTGCCCTTCCTGAGCCTGAGTTGCCCCGCCTGTGAGTTGAGGGACAGGACTCAGTGGTCTCACTGGACCCTCGCAGGCACCCTGAATCTCGGAGAGCCCTTTTGGAGCCGGGGAGTCCAATAGAAGGAGATCAAAATGCCAGCCCTGCCAAAGCCAAGTTGGAAGGCGGGGGCTGGTCTGTGGGCACATGGGCTGGTCCAGGAGTCTCAGGGCATCTTGGGAGGCGGGTCTGTGTCTCCTGCAGGCCGGCAGGTGCCACCAGGAGAGGAGAGGAGAGGAGAGCCAGGCTGAGCTGGGGACCTCAGGGCTCCTAGGCGAGCTTGGAGGTGCAACTTAAACCTGCTTGGCCTGCAACCTCTAAGCAGCTGGGGGGCTTTGGGCAAATGGCTTCCCCTCTCTGAGCCTCCTAATAACATCTGAAGAATTAAGTGGGATTCTCTATGTCGGGTGCCTAGAAAGATAACACCTTCGCCTGTCAGCCTGGGGTACCTGGCTTGTGGGAGGGAAGGAGGCCTCGGAGGAGGGCTGATGTTAGATTTTTCTTTATATATCTCTGTATTGTTTAACTTGTTCTGAGAGCTGAGTTACTTCTGCAAATAAAAAAAAAATCTAACAAAAGAGAACGAAGATCTTCCCGTTGCTGGCGCTTAGCGAGCTCTCGGTACATTATAATGGATATAATCATCATGGTGATCACTCTTATCTTGTACCTCCGCTGAATGAGTCCGCTGTGCGATGTCCCTTCAGGCCCGCCCCCAGCCTCTCCTTGCATACCCCGACAACGGGGAACTCACTACTGATCAGCCCAGTTCATCCTAGGGTAGCTCTGATTATTTTCAACGTTGAGCACTTGGCCCCGTGCCCCTCCATGCTGGCCTTGGGGATGCAGGGAAATCAGCCTCGTGCCTGCTGTCGAGGGAGGCGCTTGGTCACTGGAGGGGCTGAGCGGTGAGGGAGGCTCCCCGAAGAGGGGGCATCTGCACCTGCCCTTGACAGGAGAGGGGAGGCTTCCTCCAACAAGCAAATCGCTTCCGGGCGGCTCTCCCCACGGCCCCACCTCAGCCAGGATGCTCCCAGCACCCAGCATGACCCCGGAGTTGGCACTGGGTCTCCTGCAGCGGCCAGGCCACCACCAGGTCCCCCCCATCCGGGGCTCTCTTCTCTGGAGGCCTCCAAGGAGATGTCAGGATATTCAGCAGATTTAAAGCCTCACATTTTATCTTACTCTCCACGGGACCTCTAAGAGTTGGGCGCCATCAACACCCCCACTTTGCAGAGAGATGAGAAAACGGAGGCTTCTGGGGGCAGGCGTGGCAGCCCAGGTCCCCAAGGAGCGTCCTGGAGGACTGGGGCTCGGCCTCAGGCCCCCACCCCATCCGGCCTCACTGCCCACAGTGGGCGCCTCCGTGGTGACCACCCACTCCAATAGAGACCCCCCCCCGGGGTCTGGCTCCATTGGGGGGCTTCTCTCCCCAAAGCAGTCTTTCTGGGGACCCCCAGTGAACCACTTCTGTGCCACTGCTGGGGGCTGCTGTCTCCCTGCCGCCTGTTTAGGACCGGCACCCCGGGGCTAATCAACCCTTCATCCCTGCACCTGGAACGGTGATGAATGAATGAATGAATGGGACTTCCGTAGACCCCTGTGCAGGGAAGGCTCTTTTTTTTGTTCCTGCTTCATGGTTGAGACGCTCCAGGCCCAGAGACCGCGAGCCTCACTCCTCAATTAAAGCCACGTCCTTTCCCCTCTGCTCTGCTGCTTCCCGTTTGCCGAGCACCAAATACACGCAGGGTTCAGAGGGGGAGAGAAAATGACACAAATCCTGTCCCTAACGGTAAGCAGAGGTGACGGGAGCCGGGGGGGGGCTGCCCGCTGTCCCGCGTGGGGGGGAAGCACAGGCTGGGCTGCCCAGGAGCGTCCGGGTACCGCGTCCAGCCTCCCTGTGTTCACTGCGGGGCTGCCTTCACCATCCTGAGGCCTGACACCTCCTACCGCAGTGCCCCCTCTTAGAATCTGGGGAACATGCCTGGTGGGAGAGATTAGACAAATGAAAGCAATCTCATGCCAACGATATGTGAATCTGACATTGGATTACATGCCCCAGAGCTGGAGGGAGTTCAGAGAGTTTTTCCTTTTGTTTGGCTTTGATTTTTCTCGGATAGGAAAACGTAGAAGAGCCCTTGACATGTTTGGGAAAATAAGCTAAGAAATGCTCACATCCACCCTGACCCTGTGAAGCTGCTCCAGCCTCCTGTGTTGACCCTGTTTCCCAAGTATTTCTAGAAGGAGGGCGCGGGCCCAGCAATCTTTATCACTGCCCGGAGTACTGGAATGTTTGTGCGGGAGCCTGGATTGCGGGCTCAAACTCAGCGAGATCAGCTATGTTTTCTTCTCAAGTTTTTCCTTCCCAGAAGGGCTCTGATTGAAAGCAGAAATTTGTCACGGGAGGGAACGGAACCGGCCTGGGATTTAAGATTGTGAGTCAGTCAGGGTACAGGTGCTGCTGCTCTAACAAGGTGACCCCAAAACACAGTGCCTTGAACAAGAGAGGGGTCGGTTTCTCTCCACACAGAGGTCTGGGCAGGGCCAGCAGGAAGCCTGATGGGGTCCAGGATCCTGGCGCCTTACACCTTTCCTCGGCCATCCCAGGCGGGCAGCTCCCACCTCGAGGTCTCAGTTGGCTACTCTAGCTCCGGCCATTGCCATCACATCCATGGTTTGCTCAGTGGGGTGGGAGGGCACATGGTCTGCCGATCACAAGGCATCCTCAGCTGGATTTTGCACGTAGCCCTTAGGCTGACATCCCATGGTTTAGAACGTGGTCACATGGCCTTACCTACAGCAAGGGAGGCTGGGAAATGTAGTCTTTAACAGGGCAGCCATGAGCCAAGATGAACGTAGGGTTTTCCAGCCTGGACATCACTGACATTTGGGGCTGGGTACTTCTTTGTCATGGGGGCCATCCTGTGAATTGCAGGATGTTTAGCAGGATCCCTGGCCTCTACCCACCAATGACAGTAGCGTCCCCCAGTTGCAACAACCAAAAATGTCCTCAGACATTGTCAGATATCCCCAGGGGCAAAATCACTCCTGGGCGAGATCAAGGGTTCCAGTCTCCAGTGTTCACACAGCATGCAGGCAGGAGGAGGGCTGGGTTGGGCTGGGGAGAGCCCCATCAGGAGGAAGGAAGCCAAGGAACGCCTGGAGGCCCCAGAAGCTGGAAGAGGCTGGAAGGACCTTCCCCTAAAGCCTCCAGAGGGAGGCAGCCCTGCCAGCAAACTTGATCTGACCTCCAGTCTCCAGAGCTGCGAGATTAAATTTCTCTTGCTTTGAGCTACCCAGCTTGTGCTACTTCGTGCAGCAGCTGCGGGGACCTAATACAGTGGGCCAACACCTGTCTGCGTCTCTGGGCTGGAAGGCTTCCTGGAGCCCCCTGCCCACGCCCTCAGCCTGATGGGCTGGTCTGTGGGTCTGACGTCAGCGTGCCATTTGACCCCAGCTGCACCAAGTGGATGCAAAGCCGTCAGACCCTTGCACCTGGGGTCACTGAGACAGCGAGACAGGCCAGACAGACGAGTCCGGTCGCAAGCCACCTCAGTCCAAGCCTGCCACCCCCCAGAACCTGGCCGGGAGCAGGACTGGTGTTGAGAACATATAGTCGGAGGTCCCTCCTGCTTTGCTGCAGCCTGTGTGCAGTGCTGCTGGGTCCTCTCAGACCCTCAGTCTCCTCATCTAGCAAAAGGGGAGAATCCGTTTTCCCGGGGATAGGACAAGGCCTGCCCGCATGGGTGCTGCTGAGCGGGTGTTCGCATCAAGTGGCCGTTGATGCCGTGCCGGTTCACTCGGGGGACTGGAGGATACCAATATGCAGGGACCACGGTGTGTGTGGCCCCATCTGGGACCAGGGGACACAGAAAACCATGAAGGACCTGAGGGCGCTCGGAAAAGTGCAAAGCTCTGCAGTAATGAGGAGCTTTCCTCTGCTTTGGAGGTGGTTGCGCTGGGGTCAGGGCTAGGGTTAGGGTTGGAATCATGGCTGGAGCTAAGATTTAGTTAGGGTTTAAAGTGAGTATAAAGTTAAGCCTTGACATTGGAGTTGAGCTGGGATTTGGTCGGGGTTAAGTTTATAAATAGAATTTGTGTTGGGGTGGGTTAGGGTTAATTTTGAGGTTAGATGCAGCATTTAAGATGCGGTTTGGATCAAGAGTAGGATTCGGTTCAGGTCGGGGTCAGGGATGGCTTTCCTCTGCTTTGAAGGTGGTTGGGCTGAGGTGGTTAAGGTTAAGGCGGGCGTGGTGGGATTTGAACCCAGGCCCATCGCTGTGGCCTCCCCGGCTCACAGAGACCAGTCCGTGTCTCTCCACAGCTCCCTCGGTCCGACCACCAAGCACCCGGGTCTTACCTTGATCGAACGCTCTGTAACCTTTGGTGTCTCGCTACACCCTGCGGCTCAGTTTACCCTTCTGAAGGAGTGCCTAAGCTCTGATTTCCTCAAGGCCCGCCCAGCTCGAAAAATTCTAATTAGGCAGGATCCTCTCCAGGCTCGAATTGTGAGCTATTGTTATGCAGGAACACAGGAGGACAAAGATACTTTTAAAAATGGAGCAGAACAAAAGATGAAGTAGATAGCGTCGGGCTCTGGTATTATACCTAGAGAAATTATTTAAAACCCAAATACTTTTTACTGCAGTGTTCACGGGAATTGCCCTGGGAAACCGTGTGTGACTTTCACAAAAGGTTTGTATCGACAGGACACGTTATCGTTCAATTTCGAGGAAAGAGGAGTAATTAGATGCCTCATTCCAAATATTGTTTCAATTACAGCAGAAAAAAACATACGAATCCCGGAGGAAGCCAATACCTCCTTTTCATTCCTGAGAAGGCACCCTGCCTGAGGTAGAACAGCCGCACAATAAAGGAAGCCTGGCGTGTGGCCCTGGGGGTTTGGCGGCTCCAGCCCTTCCATTTGCAGGAGATAAGGAAATCAGGTGCATTTTGGACATTTAAAGCATTATCACTTGGTGTGGTTGCAAGGCAGGCTGGTGTCCAGGAGGGGGCGACATTCAAGGCCCCGCCCCTCCGGACCTGTCCCAGCATTTGAAGCTTTGCGGGGACAGAAGGAGAATTAGTGGATATCAAGCCTTAGACTGGGATGTCATCCTCAGCCCCCAGTGATGGCCTGGCCATCGATTCTCACCCTACCCTCCATCAACCGTCCATGGGAGCTGCCCTGAGCCCAGACCACATTTGCAGCCTGGCCTCCAGCCTCCCCGCTGCCCCACAGGGAGCCTTCCAGATGGAACTCTGAGCACACCCTCCCTGCTGCCTCGAGGGCAAGAGGAAGTCCGAGCTGGTACCCAGAACTCACCTGGCAGTGTGGTTGGGCCCTGGCGCCTCCATCATCCGTCCTGGCCTCACACACTTTGCTCCAGGAAAGCCAACTGCTCTGCTCTTCCCCGAAGGCCCCCGTGCTTCCCCACCTCCACACCTTCATGAGTGGGACCCCCCCCGCCCCCCGCCCAGAGAAATCTTCCCAATGTGGCCTTCACAGCTCTCTCTTCCTCATCCATCAAAATTAGCTCAGCCACCTCCTCCAGGAAGCCCTCCTGGGGTTCCTCAGGACACCCAAGGGCTTCCAAGGTCCCATCATGAGAGCTCGTTATCTCACTCTCCTGGGTGCCCCTTCGTACACTCAGGGCTCCTGGGGGCAGGAACCCGGGCGCTTCACCTGCAGCATCCCGGGTCCGTTACAGGGTGGAATCCTTCAGAACGACTCTTGCGTGGATGCGTGAGTGAGCGAGCTAGTGAGGAACACAGGAAAAGCCCACCCTCGGGTGTGTCTCCAGAGCCGGCCCTCCCAGCCCAGGCTGGGTGCCGACCCACCATCGCTGACCGTCCCTCTGCACAATCGCCCTCTCCCTGTGACCCCCCACCCACCCCCGAGTGTGCTGTCTGCTGGCTGACCCACGCTGGCCTGGGCTAGGAAAGCCCATTCAGCTAAATCCACCCCTAACATGTATGATGTGGCCGATAGGGCCTTCCAGGCTTCCTGGAGACACAAGGGCACCGGCTCTCACGCCCGTGGGGCTTGCCCTTGACCTGTGAACTTGAGTCTCTGATGCCTGTCTTGCAGGCTCCTGTGAGGATTAGACAAGGTCCACGAGGTAGACCCCCGGCCGCCTGAATGTCCTGCTCGGATTCAGAGGCTGCACCAACCTCTCTCCATTGTCGCTTTAGTTTCACATAAATTCTGCTGCGGAAGCTTCCCCGGTGGACGACGCTTTCCGGATGACTTGCCTGCCCACCGGCCATCCTGGCTTGAGCCCCGCGCTGTTTGAGTGAAAACAGTAAACGCACTGGAACGTGTATGAGGAAGCCAGCGCTGCCAGGGGCCGGCCTGCGGGGAGAGGTCAAGGACTGGGGTACCGTCTCCCCGCATCTGCCCTTGCCGACTCAGTGGCGCCTGCCCGGCCCGCTAGCTGCACGCAGACCTCACCGGCAGCCGAGCTAGGCTCCTGGCCAGTGCAACCCACCTGCTCCAGACAGACAAAGAGACCCACTTGGCCCAGGGGCTGTCCACGCTGGCAGGACCCTCGATCTCCCACCCCTCGTTCCCTGAGGGGCAAATGGAGGTCCAGGGCCGTCCTGGGTCAAGGGTGAGAAGGTCTGTGGGCACCTCAGCACAAAATTCTTTCTTCTCTCCCTTCCACTCCGCAGACGTACACCCTTCCCAGCTGGTGTCTGATGGGCTCGGGCCGAGGGCAAGTAGTCAGATGAGGTCTGGAGGGTGGGGGCGTGGCTCAGGTCTGCCCCCTGGGCAGAGGCGGGCAGGCTCTCAGGTTGGTTTGGACCGGACATGTCCTTGGCCGCATCTTCCTGGTGATGCCAGCGGCGGCCAGCACCTGGGCTTTCCTGCCTCCCCGACACGGACCATAAAATTCACGCTGCTTGTTCTGGTGTCAGCTGGGAGACAGACGGAGAGAATCCAAGACTAGCCGGCATGAGAAGCCAGGCTGGGCCGAGGACACAGGTCAGAGCAGGACTGGACGGTGTGGGCCGATGACCCCTCAGACACCGCCCGGAGGCCTGGAGGGGGCAGGTCCTACCCATCCCCCCAAACACCGCGGCTCTGGGGGCGGCTGGGCCGGCGGCAGCAGGAGGCCTGGGTTCTGGGCCCCCCGCTCCCAGCATGTGACTCATGGTGGAAAGAAACCGCAGGGGGAAGGGAGGCAGGACGGCACAGGTGCTGGGTCCCAGTGACTCAGGGCGCTGGGGTCGGGCTCAACGGGAACATCACCAAGGCGACGTATGGTGGGGACCGATTTCTCTGTGTTTCATCTCCGCTCCAGGACTCGCAGACTCCCCCCTCCCCTCTCGGATGTTTCTAGACAGAAGTCGGCAGGGACCGCCCCGTGGGAGGGATGCTTCCATCAGAGCTGGGGTTCGTGCAGGCCTTGCAAACCAGTGCCCTCGTCTAATTAAGCCATTAGGAGCGGGTCTCCATGGAAACCACTGTACTTGGGTACTCGACGCAGATGAATATTTATTCAATTGGCAGGGTGGGGGGTGCTAGGGAGACCTTGGCTTCCTGCCTTGACCAGCCTGGGGGCTCCTGGGGGACTGAGTCACTTTGGGGAGGACACACCTAGGCCTGGACCTTTCACCCACACGATCTGATCGCCGTCACCCCCGTTGTACGGGACCAGCGAAGGTTCAGGGCAGTGGGGCCTCCTCCACAAGCCCAGAGGCTGAACATGAACCCCAGACGATCCGGCTGGGCGAGCAGCTCTTCCCATGGGAGGCAGGGAAACCCCCTCCCACAGCCCGGACTCGACGGCCGAGCGGCCTTGGGCAGAGTCGAGTGACCCGCCCATGGCCTGTGGGTCCTCCTTCACTGGACCCATTCACAGTACCTGGCTTGGTCTGTCCAGGCAGCTGCGACAAAATCCCACAGACCCTGTGGCTTATGAACCACAGACATTTATTGCTTACAGTTCCGGGGGCTGGAAGCCCGGGACCAGGTGTCAGCATATGAGGTCACGTCCTGGTGAGGACCCTCTTCCCGGGCCGTAGCCGGCGTCAAGTGAGGGGACTTCGTGGGCCTCCTCTGCGAGGACACTAATCCCACCCACCATTAGTGAATTAGAGCACCTCCCAGGCCCCGCCACAAATCCCATCACGCTGGGGGCTAGGATTTCAACCTGTGAATTCTGGGGGACAAGCGTTAAGACCATGGCCGGACCTGCCCAAGCTGCTGGTGGCGGGGGGCAACGCGGCGGAACACGTCCAGGGCCTGGCACAGCCTGGCACACGGAAGGAGTTCTGCCGGTGCTGGATGAGGACCCGGGGGAGCCCGGCTGCAGCCCCGTGACACGCTCCTCCCAGCGGCACATGAAGGCCAGGGGCACGTGTCACCCCATCCGCACTTTCCGGACTTTATGCCCGCGTGCAGTTCTGCATCTGTGGCTGCATTTTTGAACGGGATGTCCAGTGGGATCCCAGCTGGGGGTCAGGGGGCCGGGACGGGTCGTCGGAAATTTCTCTGAAAATTCCATCTTTTACCAGAGTGCGAGGCCCCCTGGAGGCCTGAGCTGTGCCCAGTGCCAGGCTGTGCTCCCAGGGGATCTCGCTGCTTGCCAGGTGCTGTTCAGATGCTTCTGGAGTGTGCGTGCGTGTGTGCGTGTGTGTGTGTGTGTGCGTGCGTGTGTGCATGTATTTCGGTGGGTGTACTGTACACGGGTGTGTGCACACCTGTGACCCCCGAGGGCTGGCTCTCAGTCGCCCGCCCTGGTGAGGGAGCTGCTCTCCTTCATAGGAAGCAGGTCGTCTACCAGTGGTTTGGCTTCTGGTTCCCCCCGGGTACACCTTGTGTGACAGGCGAGGGGTGCCCCGTTTCCAGCTGTGCCCCGTTTCCAGCGACCAAGGGCTCTCTGCACTGGACCTGGGTCCGAGGTTACATTTTGCAAGAGGAAAATACATTCGTTTTAACTGTTGCTACTTACCACCTGGCGAGCGGTATTTGGTGCATAAAATCCTCCAGAACTGGGGGTCTCTTGTGGGAAAAGCCATCTTTGGCGGTAGAAGGTGCAAGGTCCTGGGCACGTTCCCTTCATTTATTTGAAGGCGGTCTTGGTGGCCCTCCGAGCAGAATTTGGGGTCACAGGGCAGAGTCTGGGTCCTGGCTCTGCTGCTCCACCGCCCAAAGCCCCGACGTCCTCACTGCACGGGGGTGTGCGGACGCCCCCAGCGCATTGCAGGCGCACCTCATTTCATACCAAGGCCCGAGCAGGGGGCCCTCCCCTGTGCACGTGCGTGGTTTGCATCTCTCTGGGTGCCCGGGGAGCTATGCCCACAGCACCAGAGGCGGGTGGCTCCTAGCTAGACCGCAGCCTTCTTCCTGGCCGGGTCCCCACACGGTAGCAGCTGCCATGAGCCTCCGTGAAGGGCTGGCCGCTCAGCTTGGAAACAGAATCACTTGTGTCTCATTGGTCACTCGCCTCCTCCTCTTTCACCACCGGCGTTGTTGCTTTTGGGACAAGAGCAAATCGCCGGGACAGACACGTAGTTAGAGAGATGGGTGGGAGCACTCCTGTGTGTACAGCTGGGAAGAGGAACGGGACAGGCCAGGGCTCTCCCCAAAGCAGGCCCCCGAGGCCATGCAGACTGGACCACGTATCGGGGCTCAGATGGCCCCCCTCTCATGCTGAGAGACCCAGGTTCAAATCCCGACTCTTCCCTGTGCTAAAAGGCTCTCCCCGCTCAGTGTCATGGTGGGCTAAGTAGGAATAAAAATAACGACCTCTAAGGACGGCTGTGTGGACATCTGTTTTTGCTTTTTGTTTGTTTTGTTTTTGCACTACGCGGGCCTCTCACCGTCGTGGCCTCTCCCGCTGCGGAGCACAGGCTCCGGACGCGCAGGCGCAGCGGCCACGGCTCACGGGCCCAGCCGCTCCGTGGCACGTGGGATCCTCCCGGACCGGGGCGCGAACCCGCGTCCCCTGCATCGGCAGGCGGACTCTCAACCACTGCGCCACCACGGAAGCCCAGGACATCTGTTTTGTGGGGTTTTTTTTAACTAAGAAACCCAGGTCTGGAACAGGATGACCCTTCTGTTCTGGGTCCCTCCCTTTGGCACCCAGGGACTTGTGTTTCAAGATGCAGGCTGCATACACCCCCGCCACCTCCGGCTGCAAATCTCACAGATAACGGCAAAGCGGTATTAGCCAGGCGAACGCATTCCACGCTGGCAGCAAGGACCAGGTGCTCTGAGAGGGGAAGGTGACAGGATTGGGTTGGAGAAGGAGCCCCAGCACACAGCACTTCTGGGGGTTTTGCCACAAAGGACCGAGGAAGTCCTTGTCCCGCCGGGTGTGGGAAGCCAGGAGCCAGGTGCTTCAGCCACCCACACAGTGCCTCGTGGGACATTCCAGGAAGAGTCAGGCACCCCGACCGGCTGTCCCCCCTCCTCCTCGCCGGGGCCACGCAGCGGTGAGAGCAGGTCTCGCTTCCAGGTGGGCTGAATGAGTCCGGAGCCTGAGGCCAAGAGGGGCTCGGCGGAGAGACAGGGAACACGCGCGTTCAGAAGCCCAGCCTCTGCCCAGGAGCCCCGGACAGCAGGACGTCAGGTCTGTCCCTCAGTCTCACCAAAACTCTGAGACGCGCAGCCGCGGTTCCGGCTCTCAGCCCTCCGCGGAGCAGGCAGTGAAGACGGAGCTAGACTTCACCGTGGGAACTCGAACGGCAAAGGCAGAGGGCAGCAGGGCCAAGAATCAGGAGGCTTTGGAAGGAAGGCGAGGCCATGGCCAGACGCTGTCGGAGGGGCGAGAGAAGGCACTGCAGCCGTGAAACGAACACAGGCTGTGATATGTACGGGTGTCACTGAATCACCGAGCTGTACACTTAAAACTAACGCAACATTGTGAATCAGCTGTACTTCGATTTTTAAAAAAAAAACTCCATCAATGTTTAGCAGAAGAGCTGAAGGATGAGGTGGGATAGGGGACACACTGGACACGCACGCCCACCGGTTCGGGTCCATCTTTTTTGGCATAAGGAGGACGCAGAAGAATTCAGGACCAGGGAAGAGTTTTCTCTCCAAAACGTCGGGTCCGCTCTCTCTAATGAGACACCGATGACTTTGTATCCTTGCTCCCGTTTTGATCCGGTCACCAGATCTCACCGTCACCATCTCTCTGGCGTGCCTGGCCTTTCTCCACCTCCTCCGCGGCGCGCAAGCCCTGCGCGATCACACGCTCCCTCCCACCTGCCTCCCGTCTTTGTCCTTTGCCTCTCTCGTTGCCCAGCCACACCGATGGCTTTGGCGATCCTGGGCCCCCTCGTCTGCGCGGAGGGACCCCACTTCCTATAAGACTGTGTCAGCTTGCCGCGGCCGTCGAAGCAAAACCCCAAAGCCTGGGAAGAGGGCAGAGTTCTGGAGATGACGCGAAACAAGGGGGCCCACACACTTTAAAATGGCTTAAATGGTCCATTTGATGTTATGTGTATTTTTCCGCAATTAAAAATAAAAAAGAAAGTACAAGGGAAAGGCCCTCTGCGTCTCAGGCGGGAAGCGGCACGGACGCCCTCTCTGACAGCCGGCCTCCACCGGGGCTGCCAGGGGTCCTGGGCCCTGGGGGGTGGCCCCCCGCAGCTGGGCCCTGCTGAGCTGGCAGACAGGTGTGCGGGGCCCCAGCTGGCCGACTGCACCTTCTCAGCGGAGAAATCTGGTAATAGGAGAAGGAAGCGGCACCCGGCCGCTCGCAGGAGAGGAATGCAGGGTGTGTAGCCCTCCTGCTCCCGGGCTGTGCTCCGAGCTCCAGCCCAGGCAACCAGGGCGCTGGTCAGGCTCCAGCTGGGGGGAGCAGGGGCACCCTGTCGCCGCCTTTCCCACAACTCTGCTCTGAACCACCAGCTTTCTCTGGGAAGCCTGCTAACGCGGAGACCCCAGTCCCCAGTCCTGAGATCCAAGGATGGCACCCGGGAATCCGCATGTCATCGCAAGTGGGCCGAGGGGCCCCAGCTGGAGAAACCGCTTTAGAATTCCCAAGGCGCACAGGTGTGTGATTCCACTTCATCGTTACCACAGCCCAGCAAAATAAATGTTCCGAACTCTCCCTTTTCAAAATTGTTCTACAACAACTTTTCTGAAGCGTAATCCATATAACACAGATCTTAGCTATTGTAAGTGGATCTCAGAACTGCTGTGAAGATCATACAGGGTCAGGTAAGTGCTTTATAAACTGGTAAGTGCTGTACTCACAGAGGGGTTTATTATTATAGTAGATTATTACTGTCTTTACTAGATACGCTGTGCTATTATTATGACGGAGCGTTCTGGCATCGTCTATCTGAAGGGTTCCTAGAAGGGCCTGTTGGCTGGGAGCGTGGCTGGCTGCAAACAGCAGAGATTTACACGTAAGCAGTATCTAGGCACCTCCCTTAGATACTGGTAGAGAGCAGTTTGCAGCTTTTTTAAACATTTCATTTGGAAATAACCTCAAACTGCAGAAAAGTTACGAGAATAAAAGTAGCACAGAACACCACCTACCATTGACCTGGATTCCATTATTGCTGATGTGCTATCCATTTATTTCATCTGTTGTTTCCTCCTCCTCCCGCTCCTCCCTTTCTCTCCCCCCCCTTCTCTCTCCCCCTGAGAATGTGTGATTTTTCTCTAACTGTTTGAGACCTAGAGCTGCAGGCATCACAGCCCTTGACCCTTCGAGAGCAGATGTTCTCTTGTATAACATCAGTGAAATTATCAACACTGCTCTGATACCTTTCTCTAATCTGCCACTCAAATTCCCAGTTTGCCAACTGACCCAATGAAGTCCTCTCTCGCCCTCTCTCCCTAGCCCAGGATCACTCGAGGATCAGGAATTGCATTTATCTGTCTGTCGCTTTAGTTCCCTTTCATCTGGTGCATTTCCATAATCTTTCTTTGCCTTTTATGTCACTGACATTTTTGAAGACTCCAGGTTTGTTTTTTTGGGTTTTTTTTTTTTTTGCGGTACACGGGCCTCTGACCATTGTGGCCTCTCCCTTTGCAGAGCACAGGCTCCGGACGCGCAGGCTCAGCGGCCACGGCTCACGGGCCCAGCCGCTCCGCGGCACGTGGGATCTTCCCGGACCGGGGCTCGAACCCGTGTCCCTTGCATCGGCAGGCAGACTCTCAACCGCTGCGCCCCCAGGAAAGCCCTCCAGGTTTGTTTTAAATAGAACGGTGCTCCTCGGGGTTGTCTGATGTTTCCTCGTGATTAGATTCTCGCCGCGGTACCACACCGATGATGGCTCTTCCCAGATTCCTAAACTAGATCCCGTTCACCTGACTCTCACCGGTGGTGTTTTGATGAGCTGGTCAGGGAACTGTCTGATTTACCTGCTGTATAAATACTCTTTATCTCCTTGCAACTAATACACAGTCTGGCAAGGAGACGCTTTAAGACCGTGGAAGTAATCTGCTTCTCATCAAAACCTCCCCCTAGATTAAGCATCCATTAATGACTTGTTCATCCAATCTTAGATGGGCAAATGTCGATTTCCCGACCCAGCACTTCCTGCACACTTAAGAGTTGGCATCCAGCGTCCTAGGAAAGCGACAGCTCTTCTGTCTCGTCTATCTGTCATCCATCCAGCTATCTACCTGTCTGTCCGTCTATATCATCTATCTATCATGTATGGATGTAGGTATGTGGGTTTGTAGGTATGTACGTGTGGATGGATGGATCTATCTCGCCATCTACCTATTTATCCATCGATGTATCATGTATGTAGGTAGGTACGTAGGTATCTATCTATTATCAGTATGAACATCTGTAATTCATTGGGGTCCTTCATTATTTTGAGGCTCAAATCACTCCAAACTCTGGCCAACTGAGCACCCCATCTAGCCAGCCCCTGGGTCTCTGTGACATCCCACCTTTTTTCTTTTTTTTAGCACCTCCTTACTTTCTTGCAGAACAAGAGGTTCCAGGCTCATTGTGTGCTTTTCCTGCCCCAGCCCTAAAATCAGGCATTTCTCCGAGAAGCCTGCTTCCTTTCAGTGGAAGATGTCTTACAAACCAAGGTCTGGGTGCCAGGGGTCACGCATACAGACTCTCAGACCTGTCAAAAGACAGACATAGGGGCTGTGTGCACAGGTGCATGCGTGTACATACACGGCAGACAAGTAGGCACGCACGCACGTGCAAATGCACTCCACGGGCACCGTTAGAGATGCTGAGTTCACGCTGATAACCTGGACCACGCCCTCCCCATTCCACGGTTGTGTCTCTTCTTCTGACGGCGGTATCCCTGGGGAATGTGCCCTCAGCATCCCCAGAGCTGGCCCGTCCCCTTCTCTGCAGCCGCAGAAAAGGCTCTTCTGATTAGCTCCTGCTTTTCCCTGCCCCACCCCGAGACCCACCCAAGACGCAGGGCGTCTAGACCAGCACTGTTCGAAAGTCACCTGGATTTGTTTTCATTTCCTTTTTACTTTTCAGCGTGCCTCTGTTCTTTACGTGAAATGCAATGGAGTTTGGTTTTTACCCGTTTGCTTTCAATTGCATCCTCCCCTTTCTCCTCCTCGTTGACTGGCTTGAGTTGAGTGTGTTAAACACGAACCTGCTTCCAAAGGCAAACTGCACAGTTAAGGTGTCGTCAGAAGAGGGGCCCCCGACCCCCTTCCCTGGCAGGGGACAAACCTCATCGTTGCCTTGTTTATTTGCCCTGAGTGTCTTCTTGTAAAGACAGGGAGTCTGCATACATTTATCCTGTTCCCTTTCTTTATGACACACAAGGAAGCCCACTTTTGTGCAGTTTTGCACTTAGACATTTTTCACTTAATAATACATCCTAGGGCTTCCCTGGTGGCGCAGTGGTTGAGAATCCGCCTGCTGATGCAGGGGACACGGGTTCGTGCCCCGGTCCGGGAAGATCCCACGTGCCGCGGAGCCGCTGGGCCCGTGAGCCACGGCTGCTGCGCCTGTGCGTCCGGAGCCTGTGCTCCGCAACGGGAGAGGCCACAGCAGTGAGGCCCGCATACCACAAAAAAAAAAATAATAATAATAATAATAATAATAATACATCCTAGAAATCACTCCAAGGTGCTTGGAGGAGACCGCTTTCACTGGTGTCCGAGCCCGGCCCGCTATGAGTGTGTGACGCTTGGTCCCCGGTCTCCCCCCTTGCGCCTGTAGCTTTCCCTGTTTTGCAGTGACAATAATGCGGTAATGAATACCTCGGCCTCTGTATTTTGTGTTGTCAGAAGCATATCTTCAGGGTGAATTCCTCGAAGTGGGGTTGCCGGGTCAAAGAGTAAAAAGCACACGTGGATTTGTGAGATGTCGTCCACCCACAAAGGGGACCCCAGCTTGCATTGTCTCCAGCAGTGTCTCAGCCTGCCTGTTTGCCAGCAGCTTCACCAGCAGGGCGTGTTGTCAGACTTCTGTGTTCTTGCCGACCGGCTGGATGAGAAATGGCACCTCGGCCTGCCTTCAGTCTGTGTCTCTCTCAGATGGAGAAGTTGAATATGCCTTTTCGTGTTTCCAAGGGCCAGTTTTTTACCCCTTTGGGGGGAACTGTTTTTCTCGTAGTTTGCTCTTTTTTCTGCATCATTTGTGTGCTTCTGTCTCTCAACTTTTAAAAGCTCTTTGTATACTAGAGCCATTCGCCTTTTATCTATGACGTTCCAGATGTTTTCTCCTGGTTTGTCTTTTAATTTGCTTATGTTTTTCACGCAAAAGTGGTGTTTCTGGCAGGCAAATTTATCACTCGTTTCTTTCTTGGAGCTGGGCTTTCACTCACGGCTAGAAAGCCTTTCTCTACACTTTGCCTACAGAAGGATTCATCCGTGTTTGCTTCTGGTATTTGTATATCGAAGCTTCGTACATCTAGAGCTCTGATCGCGTGAGTTTATTTTTCTGCCTGGTGTGAGAAATGGATCTAATGTTACCTTTTTCCGAACAGGGACCTGCTTGGCCTGGCGCCATTTTACCTGTCGGATCATGATCGCTGTGGGGAACGGAGAGACATCCTTCATCTCATGCCAGACCCCCTGCCTCCGTGGCTCCGTGGCTCGAGGGTCTGCGCCTGTGTCCTCACCGCACTGTCTTCGGGAGAGCTCTGCCCAGCGTGTCGTAACGCCCGCCCCCCAGTCCCTCCTCTTCGCCTCTCTCTTAGCCATTCTTGCCTGTTCATTTTCCCAGACGAATGTTAATATCAACCCTAGCTTCGTGAAAAAAACGCTCCTTGGAATTTTTATTAGGGGTCCATTAAACGTATGCCCTAAATTCGGGAGAACTGGGCTTCCCTGGTGGCGCAGTGGTTGAGAGTCCGCCTGCCGATGCAGGGGACGCGGGTTCGTGCCCCGGTCCGGGAGGATCCCACGTGCCGTGGAGCGGCTGGGCCCGTGAGCCGTGGCCGCTGAGCCTGCGCGTCCGGAGCCTGTGCTCCGCAACGGGAGAGGCCACAACAGTCAGAGGCCCGCGTACCACACACACAAAAATTAAAAAAAATTTAAAAAAAAAAAGGTTTAAATTCGGGAGAACTGACCTCTTGATGAGGTTGGAACATCCTAACCTTCCTATGTGGGCTCTTCTTCGTGTCTCACAGGAGCGTCTTATGGCTCCCTTTCGCATGGGCCGTGCACGTTTCTTGCTGAGCTGACAGCTGCGGCCCAAGGAACACGGCTGCAGCTGCGAGCTGCGAGCTCCCCGCCCGGGCCCCGCTGCCCCCTCCGCCCCTGCCCTCTGACTGGTGTGGCCGCTTCAAGAGGCCCCTGGCCTGCAGCTTGTCTTTGGCTTTGGCCAGTAGGAAGCCCACGGAGAGAACAGGATGGGATGAGGGTTGATGGGATTGCGGTTTCCTCCCTGGCTCCCTGCCTGCCAGGCCGGGGAGCCAAGGCTGCAGCTTTCCCGGGGCAGCCCTGTCTCTCAGCCACAGCCCTCCCTCTGGGGTCCGGCCACACTCCTTCCGGGGCTCTTCAGGCCTGGGCGAAACTGGCGATCGCCAGCCCCGGGGGCCTCACTGTCTACGGCTAGTTTCCTTTGACCCCGCCCTCCCCATCACCCGCTGGCGCGGGCCCCCTACCCTGGCTCTCACCATCCTTTGTGCGGAGGGTCCAGCTGGAGCCCCCCCCTGGGGTCCCCTTACCCCCTTCTTCCTTCACTTCTTTGCCTGCCTACGCCCAGCCTGGCCCCAGACACGGGGAAAGTGCAGATGACCAGCCTCAGTCCATCCTCAGGACCCGACGTGCTGAGAGCCCCTCTCAAGCCCGTGGTCAGCTCCACCCTCGTGCCCCTGGACGCTTGGGTAGCCCCCCTGCCCTCCGCCCACCGACGCGGGCCCGTACAACCTCAGGCTGTGTTTGGCCTCGGGGTTCGTAGCCGAGAGGTCCTGGTGGGTACGCACCGGGGGACACCCCTCCCTGGGCGGAGCACACCTCATCCCCACCTTTCACGAGAGCCCCTTGCACTCCGGCTGTGATGATACAGGTCTTCGGGTCCCTGTCTGCGGTGGGTGCCAAGCAGAGCCTGGCACACGACGGATAAGTGACGGCCGTGGTCTCCCCGTGGTCCCTCACCCCCACTCGTAGGTCTGCACCGTGGGAACTGCAGCCCTGCCCACGAGAGGTCTCGGCTGTGGCCACAGGCCAGGATGGTGGCCACCTCGTGGGGACCTGCTCTGTGGCCGAGCCAGAAACGCCTCATCTCGTCTAATTCCTAAAGCGCCTCAGGATGGGCACAGCCCCCCCCACCCTTGGCCTCAGGCAGGTGAGGACCTCGCCTTACAGGCTCAGCCGGATTTGAACCCGGATCGCTTTGCTCCGGCGGTGTCTGTATCGGTGAGCTTGTCTGCGACATGACATCCACCTGCGAGGCCGCCAACTGGACTGATGTTCTTCTGGACACTGGGTGACGAGACGTGGGAGGCGTCCTGAAGACCCCGCTGGCGCTGGCTAGAGCTGCGTCCGGATCGATGGCCTTTGAACCGCTCCGGTCACTCGCGCGGCCCTGCCGCTTCTGTCCCAGACGCAGCCCTCGGCCCCAGGCTCCTCACTGCTCTTCGTTACTTGGCCACGTCTCTCCAGAGGCAAATGAAATGCTTGAACTGCCAAGTTTCCTCCGCAGAGTTATACCTTTGGACCTTTTAGAAGGAGTAAACGTCTTCCTTTTTTTTAATGTGATTGTCTTTATGTCCTTTAGTGAAGAAGTTGAGGAGGCAGGGCTGTCTGGGGAGGACGCGGCAGCCCTTCTCCCAGGCCTGGGGGCTCAGGACGGGCCCGGCCCGGATCCGGTTCCTGAAGCATCTCTGTGGTCCCCGCTCCTGTGCCGAGCCGGTCCTGAGCACGCCGTATACGTACCCAGAGCCCTGCCCCCTGGCAGGTGGGTGAGGGTTGCAGGTGTCAGGCTGCCCTGGCCCCAGCTTCAGCCTCTCCTTCCCCAGGACGGGGCCCACCGGCCAGCCCTGCTCAGATAAGTCCCCACCCGAGGCGGGGCCCTGCTCCCTTGAGCTCCGTTCCAGACTACTCGGGACGCCCACCCTGCCATAGCCAGGGTTCAAAACCACCTCTGCCCAGACATCCTGCCAAGAGACCCTCCCGGCGGGGGGGGGGGGGGGGGCAGGTATCAGCCAGGAGGGCAGGGGAACACCTACTGCGCGAGTGCACCAGGGAGGTTCTTTGTAAGCCTCCCCACGGGCAGTAACTGTCTCATTCAGCACCCAGTTAATCTCTATTGAGAATTTATTCTAAACCAGGGAATGTCGTGTACATCCATTAACTCATTTGGCCTTCAAACCAACCCTCTGGGGTAGATACTGTGATCATCCCGATTTCACAGGCGAGGAACAGAGGCCCAGAGAGGTTCAGAAACTTGCCTGGAGACACACAGCGAGGAAGTGGCAGAGCCGACCTTGATACCTTTTACCCACAGTCTGCCTCCCGGCTCACAGTCTCCACCCGTGCTGGCTAAACTGGGAATTGCACTCTCATCCCGGGCCGTGTGCCCTTTGGAGGGGACCCAGGCTCCCACAGTGTCCAAGCCTCCCTTTTCCCTTGGCAGGTGTGGCCGCCCCAGCAGGCAGACAGCCCACCCAGCCCTGAGACCGTGGCGACCGACTTCCTGAGCTGGTGAGCAGTCCAGAGTCCGGAAACACACTCTTCTTGATTTTCCGTTTTGCTGCCTCTCTGTCCTCAGCGAGCCCAGGGAGGAGACACGACGGTGCCTCTCTTGTCTTTTTTGCGTCCTGGGGTCAAGGAGCTAAGAAAGGCACACTTTCACTTCTCTGGGCTGAGGGGCTGCCCCAGGGCTGTGGGCTGCTCGGATGCAGCCCTGAGCCCCAACCCACCCCAGCCTTCCCCGACGGCTGCCCTCCTGCGTCCACATCCATGTCCACATCCAGGGAGAGTTCCGGCCTGGGGGCAGGGGCTGGATGGGGGGCAGGGAAGGAGGACGACCGATGGGTCGACTGTGGGCCTGGCACTCGGCAGGCCCAGCGTGAAGCCTGTCTGTGTTGCTCGCTACCGGTCAAGCACCCTCGGTGGAAAGTTGCTCAGCTGTTCCCTGCCTCAGTTTACCCTCCGTAAAATAGCAGTGGGGACCACGTTTATCTCTGAGCCTGGCACGTGCTAGCGTTAGGGCCCCCTCCCCGACCCTGTTCGTTTCCCTTTGTCACTGTTGCCCTTACTGAGGGCCCGGAGGGTGGAGAGAGAGGACGGGGGAGGTTGGGGGTGTCTGGCAGGGGCTGCCCTGGATGTGCCCACCTGGTGCACAGCCCTGCCTCCCAGGCCCCCCGGCAGGACCATCGGCCAGGGCGTGGCTCCTGCAGAGCGCCCAGTCACACAGCCCCGGGACCGACGGCTGGACCTAGAGCAGTCATTCTCCACCAAAGCGTCCTTTCCAGCAAGATGTCCAAGTGTGAGGACGCCAGCCTGCGCTGACACATTGTGGCTGCGACACATCTTAAATAATTTTCACTAATTGTGCTCATGGTCATCTCTTCCTATCATTTCATACATTGCCTTTCATTGTTTTGGGGGCTGACTGTTTAAAAATAAATTGTTACCTAGACTCCTTCTCCAGGCGCCTGCCCACACGCGTGTCGGGTGACGCACCCCGAGGCGGCTGGGCCAGCCTCGCTTCTGTCTGTTTGCCTCGATAGCACCTCAGTGGATGCGGGCGGTTCCAGCAGAAGCCTGAAGCTGCTGCTGCCAACATCATCCCCAAGCCCGAGGAGGAACCCAGCCCGGGCTGGCGAGCTCCGGCAAGCGTCCTCGCAGGAGGTGCTGGTCCCCAGGTCAGGCGTCTCGCGTGCACTCTTTTATTTCATCCTTGCAAGAACCCACAGGAAAGGTTCTTTCCCATAAGGAAAGGGGAACTCAGAAAGGCGCCCGACATGAGAACCTTCGCCGTTTCCTCGCTGCCTCCTCTGTCTCATCGCCGAGCCCCATTCCACCAACCGGGCTCTGCGCCCTCATCTCAGCCCATCCTTGCCAGGAGGGGCCCAGCTTCCTCAGAGTACAAAGGAGGCTGTTTCCTTGGCAACGAGGTCTCTCCACCTCTCTGGGCAGGGCTGGCTTCACTGCCAGAAGCCCCTCCTGAGACCCCCTCTCTCTGTGCACCACTCAGGGTCCCACCCTCGGGGGCCGTGGGTGGAATTTTAAGCTCAAGAGGTATTCTTAAAAAGCACCCATGTGCCTTCCTTGAACCTCCTAAAATAATTGCAATCAAGCAATTACTCCCTTTAAAGGCGTTCGGAGGTGTTGAGATGCAGGCTCCCGTTTCGTGATGAAAGCCAGTCACTTGGTGCTAAGAGCCCAGCTGGGGGCGGCTCGGCCTTCAAGGCCACCCCTTCCACAGGTGCTTTTGCACCCCTGGGTGCACCCAGGGCGCTCCTCCCCTCTTCTCTCGCCTCCGCCCACGCCTCGCAGGCTCGTCAGGGAGCCTGAGGATAAGAGGAACCGCAAAGGGAAGAGAGGTCAGCGCTTCCAGGTCCCAGCAGAGGTGGAGGACTTCACAGAGCAGGCATCTCCCGACGTGGCCGCTTCCCAAAGCCAGGCCTGCCTCCATCCTACGCTGGCCACTCTGGTCAGTGGTCAGCGGGGGCAGGGCCTCTGGTCTCTGTGTCCCCCCTGCCCCCTCCCTCTCCCCTCTTCCTCACTCCTCACGGAGCACGTCCTCTGTGCTGACATCTAGGGTCAGCCGTGCGTCAAGGCAGCACGTAGACAGACAGACAGCCACAACTGCGCCGTGCACGGCTGCGACGGGGTGGGGTGCGGGATCCGAGCGGGGGGCGTGTCACAGTCTTGGGGACCCAGGGAGCCTTTCTAGAGGAGGCAGGTGAACACGGGCAACCGTGTGGCAAGGCCCCTCCCCCAGCGGCCTGGCCAATGGAGCGCGGCGGAGAGGACAGAGCGTGCGTCCTGACCTTGACCCTCAAAGCGCCGGGCCGCCGCGCTCCTGTGCATCAACGCTGGGGAGCTTCTGACCCCACCCCGCTCCCGCCCCGTGCGGAGAGCGTGCTGGGCTGGATGGGGACGCACGCGGCAGAGCCGGCGTGAGCCCACGGCCTGGAGCCCCGGGCCGCGCTCAGCCCGGAGCAGCCAAGCCCCGGCCAAACGCGGGCTCCCGAGCGAGAAGCCAACGCGGTCTGCGGTAAAGCCGCGGAGTCACGTGGTTCATCGGGCAGCGCCGCTGTGACCGGAGCTAACCGCACAAGGTGACAGTGGTTCTGGACCCCTAAATGCAGCGGGGCATGGCCGGGTGGGGAAGGGCGCCCCAGCCAAAGGGAATGATGCAAACAGGGAAGGAGTGTGCTGGGCCCCCCGCGGGCTCCACCCACCCTGCGCGCCCCTCGCACTCCGGAGGCTGCCCCTTGTCCCCGCGAGCCTCCTCAGGGCTGGGCCAGTAAGGGCGGGAGATGCACCGAACGAGAGAGTCCTGCCACCTGCCCCAGCCCCACCCACTGAGCTCTGGGAGCCTCCTCCCTTGGAGGCCATCTCTTACCTAAGGACTTCTCTTTAGGACGCCTGAGCTCCTGTACTCTCCCCACAAGGAGCGTGGGCTGCAGCCCAAACAGACGCGCCTTGATTCTCCACCCCGCACCACGCCCTTTCTCCATCCCATCTCCTCACCTGGCTCTCCACCCAGCCCCGCCCCCTTTCCCCATCCCATCTCCTCACCTGGCTCTCCACCCAGCCCCGCCCCCTTTCCCCATCCCATCTCCTCACCTGGCTCTCCACCCAGCCCCGCCCCCTTTCCCCATCCCATCTCCTCACCTGGCTCTCCACCCAGCCCCGCCCCCTTTCCCCATCCCATCTCCTCACCTGGCTCTCCACCCAGCCCCGCCCCCTTTCCCCATCCCATCTCCTCACCTGGCTCTCCACCCAGCCTGTCACCTCTGGGCCTTCGCCTATCCTATTCCCTCCAGCTGGAAGGACAGACCTCTTTTTGCCCCTCCTCCCCACAGCCCCCTCTGCCTGTGTCACCCCCTGTCCTTCAGAACCTCATTCCCATGCCACCCCCTGTAGGCTGGGTCTCTGACTGGGCAGCAGTGGCCTCGCCCCTCTGGTCAGCAGCCCTCCACCCCCGCCCAAAGGCCGCAAGCTCTTTCTGCCTCGTGACAAAATGAGGCATTGGTCAGGGGCATGGCACTGCAGCCCAGATGCTCAGATGTGCTGTCACCTGCACCGCCAGGGCCCAGGCCAGGCAGGGTGCAGATTCCCACTCGCGCCTCCAGCGAACCAAAGGTGGGCCCCAGGGTCTGTACTCCTTCCGCTGCACACTTGGAGAAGCGCCCCGGGCGACCAGAGGGGCCTCTGTCTGCCTCACCCTTGCACCCCCTCCCACACCCAGCGGGGTCCGCAGAGGCCCGTTTGTCCAATGACACCGGCCCCTCCAGCACCCGAGCCCGGTGCCCAGAGCACACGCCAAGCTGTCAGGCTTACAGATGAAGAAAAATGGGCTGTTTCGCCCTGGAGGGGAAAGGCTCCATTTTGGCTCCATTCCTTGGCTAACTGACTCCACTGTGTCCTGGAGCCCTGCCGGGGACCCAGGAGGACGGGGCGGCGCAGAGCAAACCGGCACAGGTGCACAGGACCTCCTCGTGGGATCTCTCAGACCTCTCCCGCCCGCCTGCTGCCCCGTAACCTGTCAGGCCCACCCCTGCCCCCATCCTGGGATGCTGGGATTCATGCCCGGAGGTGCGCCCTGATGGACCAGGCCGCCTCGGAGGCCTGAGGGCCCCTCCACTCTCGTGCACACCAGAAGGAGACCTCCCCCCGTTTCCGCTCTCCCAGCCCTGCGGGTCCCGGCCCCCAGAAGAGCGACAGCAGCCTGGGGTTCCTCCTCCAGGCCCTCCTCCATCCTGCAGGAGCCTGCAGGCCAAGCTCACTCCCTGTACACTCTCTACCTTGAGCACAGCACCCTGCGCACCTCTGTCAACGTTGCCGCAACCAGAGCCCGGGAGCCCACAGGCCCCGCGCGACTGCCGTGCAGCTGTGCCTCCACCCAAACCGGGACCCGGGGCCCAGCCTCAGGCCGCACCAGCCACGAGGCTGCTCCACGGGGAGCTGGGTTGGGGAGGGGACAGTTACGGCGGCACGTAGGGCCCAAGTTTTCTTCTCCCGGCTTTTAAATGCCTGGAGCAGACACATGTACTTAAATCTGAAGAACGAAAGTCAGTAAACTCCAATTCCTAACAGCATTTGTTACTCGACCATCCTGCTGTTCTCAGCACCGAGGGTGGAAATGTTATGCCTTGCAAGAGAGACCTCTTACTTCTCCCAGGCCTCGAACAGAAAAGCCTGAATCATTCCAAAACAAATTAACTCCAAATTAACCAGCTTATCTCAAAAGCAGCAAAAAGAGGAAAGTAAACGCTAACTTGATTCCTTCCATGGATTTAAACGTTACTTTTAACAATGGAGCGGATACTGATACTCACCGAGGCGTGAAAACCCCGAGGGCTGATCAATTAGCCCTGCCTTCCAAAGCAAGCGTTTACTGACTTGTTAAGGAAAGCACCAATTTCTCAGATAAATAAACCGTTCTTAACTCGGCTGTAAACTGATTTTTTATGTTTACTTAAATTGGACCGCGGCTATTCCAGCACATTCTTATTTTATCTCTTCCAGAGGACAGAATCAAAAATTCTAGCTTACGTATTTGCTTTCCTTGCCCCCGCCTTCAAATTTACTCTGTCGTCGTTCACTGATTCTGAAATCTCTCCCGGGTCTGCTCTGTCCGGGGCACCGTGCTGGGCCCCAGGGGGTGAACGTTAGTGGATAAATCACCTAAGATCTCTCTACACTTACTGACCTGCCTCCAGCCCATAGAAGAGACCAGAGACATCTAAGATACGCCCGAAACCCTTTAACAGTGCTGGAAAGCAGGGATGAGTGCCCTCTGAAGACCCCAAACTGTGCAGCTCGCGTGGTCTGACCTGAGGAAGGCCCAGGGCAGGGCTGGAGGACTGCACTCACCGCTGGCAAAGCCAGGAAGGAGAGGGAACGGCCATCGCGAGGACACAGAGGTTGGAAAGGCCCCGTGAACGCGGGGACAAGCAGGCGCAGGGTGGGGGTGGGTGGCGACGGGAAAGGAAGCACAGCGCAGCTCAGGAAGGCTTGGGCGCCTCATCAGGATGTGGGAGACGCTTCTGGGAGCCGTGGGGGACATCAGCACGGGCTTGGAAGCAGTCAGGGAGCTATTCCAGTGAACGATTTTCATTCTCCGAGATGAAAATGACCATAAAGGCAATCCATGATCGCAGCAAAAATTTCACCTAATACGGAAAAACATAAGAAAATGGAGGGCTTCCCTGGTGGCGCAGTGGTTGGGAGTCCGCCTGCCGATGCAGGGGACGCGGGTTCGTGCCCCGGTCCGGGAAGATCCCACGTGCCGCTGGCTCCAAACAGCTGAGATCTGCTGCCTCACAGTCTGGGGGCTGCGAGTTCAAAACCGCGGTGTCGGCAGGGCTGGTTCCCTCCGAGGCTCTGACTTCCTCGTCTCTCCCAGCTTCTGGGGGCCGCCGGCATCCTGTGTTCCCAGGCTCGTGGCCGCATCGCCCCGATCCCGCCTCCGTGGTAACGTGGCCGCCTCCCTGTGTGTCCCCTCCTCCTCCCGCAGGGACACTGCTCACTGGGTATAGGGCCCACCCTCGTCCAGGGCGGCCGCACGTAAACCGATTACGTCCGCTAACACCCTACTCCACGTCCTGAGGTTCCGGCTGGACATGAATGTGGGGGGACTGTTTAGCCCAGCCCGGGGGGAGACTGTCAGCTGACCGCTTGCTCACAGCTGGGCGGTGAGTCCCCGCTTGCAGGGAGACGTGAGCTCGCCCCGCGTGGGCCCGGTCCACCTCCTCGCCACGTGGACCCACTCCACACACGTGGGGGAGCGGCCCCCAGGGCCCCCGTGGGCTCCTCCTCTCGAGGGGAGCTCAGAGGCTGAGTCGGTGGGGAACGACCTGCAGGACTGTCTGCACTGGGTCTGGGGCCCAGCGGGGGCTCCTCGACAGCTGAAGGGCCGCCTGCCACGGGGTCTCGGACAGCCGGCCTCCTGAGGTCACCCCCGTCCGAGTGCAGTGTCCCTGTTTCCCTTTGCTCCCATCCGTTCAGAGCCTCCAGCTGGCCCTGCCGGGGTCGTACCAGCCCCCACGGTGCCCCCACCTCACCGCTTGCTGTCCAGAGCCAGCAACGAGCACGCAGCACCGGGCAGCCGCGCGCAGACGGTCCCTCCCCTGAGAGGCCAGGGCTGCGGCCGGAGGGCCGGAGGGGCTGTGGCCTCTCGGGCGCTACTATTGTCCGGTTTCCAGGCTCCGGGAGGGAGAGGGATTTCTTCCTGCTTGTGGCCTGGACGGAAAGCGGCGGGGTCCCTGCCGCCGAGCCCCGCAGACCCAGCCCTGCGGCGCTTTCTCCCCCGCACCGTGTCTGTGCGGGTGCGTGTGCCCCCGGGGGCCCCACGTGACGCGCGTGCACGGGTGGGGTGGGAGCTCGCCCCACGCCTTCAGCCCCACGCCAGACGGGCTGGCTCGTATCCCAGATCAGCGAGGAGGGGCCCAAGCCCTCCGAGCAGGGGAGCGACGTGCCCCGAGCTCCATCTCGAGCTCGAGCTCGGGCTGAGGCCCGCTCGCCCACTCACTTAATTCAGAGTTCGCATCTGCTCACCGACCGCAGGGAGCACGGCCCCTTCGCGGCCCTGCCGGGCCTCCAGGTGGGGCAGGGGAGGGGCCGGGACGGAGCTGATCGCCCCGCTGGGCGTGAGGGTCAGTTCCCAAGAGCCAAGAGCCTTCTCGTGGGGCCGAGCCTGGCTCCGGGAAAGCCAACCCACGCCAGGTTAGGTGGCCTTGGGGGCGCCGGCCAGCAGGGGTGTGAGGCTGAACAGCGGTAGCCTGTAGGGGACGTCCCCGTCCCCTGGGCCCTCGGCCACTCTTCTCCCCCTTTGCCCCCGCCACTGCTGACCTGTGACCACGGGACCCGGGGCCGACCCGCCTCACACCCTGGACGCCCCAGAAGCTCCCGCCACGTCCAGTCTCGGGCAAGGGGCCTCAGCACTCGGACCACATCTCCCACGCCTCTGCCGAAGGGGCGGGTGGTACACCTTAGGTTACCCCCCCACAGGGCGATGGTTGACCTTGGTGACAGGAGCGGGGGGGGGGAGCCAGCATCGAAGTCCCCCACCCCCGCCTCCCTGGCTCCTCGCAAGGACCCTGGCAGGTGAGGGGCCTGGTGGACCTGTGTCTGGAGACGCCCCACGTGGCTCCGGCATCTGGCGGGCAGTGACTCTAGGGCAGTGAGGCGTTGCCTGGCGCTGCTCTCTGTCCTCCCCAGTCTCCCTCCCCTCCTCCCACCCTCTTGCTGCCCCGGGACCACCCCTCCTATTTCAACCTTGGGCCCTAATCCCTGCCTCAGGCTCTGCCTTCCAGGGAGCTCAGCTGAGACAGGGAGGTCGGGAAGGGAACAGGCCGTGCAAAGGCTCCGGGCAGGAGGGGCAGGAGCACCCCAGGACTTGGGGGCCTCCAGTGGGGCCAGAGCAGGGCGGGCAGCCAAGACACGGCCTCGTGGGATACGGGCAGGGGCCCGGGCCTGGGGTCGGCCCTCTTAGGTCAAATCCCGCTCTGTCATTTCCAAGCTCCCCGTGGCGGCTGCTTCATCTTCTGAGTGGCAGCCGCTGTGTATACAGCAAGGCCAAGACCCCACCTGTCAGGGCCGCTGCAGGGTGGGAGGGGTGAGTCAGCTTCGAGGGAGGGCTGGCTTCTCCAAACGGCCCCGGACCCTAGATCTGCAGCCAAGACGCCATCAACACTGAGGAAGCGCAGCCCCAAAGACAGAAGGCATGTGCACCGTGTGGCTCACCTCCCGGACCTGCTTCCAGCTCTCTACCCGCATCCCTTGTACAAGTCGGGGCACTTGGACCATCTGCTTCTGATTCGCCAGTGGCCGTGCCCCGACCAAGGCTGCCCTGAGCCTTTTCTCCGTTCTTTCACATTTGCTTCTTGGCTTGTTTTGGTTTACTCAGGAAGCTTTTTTTTTTTAAACCAAGGCTAGTGAACCACGGTGTGGAGTTCAAGTGTGGAGTTCAAGTATGGAGTTCAAGCTTGGGTCAAAATAACCATCTATGGATTCATGGTGGGCTCAGGGCTCAAAGGAGTAATTCCATCTCTGCCGCGATCACACAGGCGTGCATACACATGCACACGCGTGCACACTCAACGGGCACACACACCCTGCAGACACACATGCACATGCACATAGGCGGCTTGAACAGAGATTCCCAGACCCCCTTCCTCCCCACAGGACGCAGGAAGGGGCAAGAGGCTGAGCAGGGGCCCAGGGGACAGAAACTATGACTGAATTGTGACTCCACTGGAGCCAGGCCTGTACCCATGGGTTGCTGGAACCCTGGATGAATCCCTGTGCACCTCAGGCTCCACATCTGTGAAATGGGATCATCCCTGCCTCCCGGGATGTTGGGAGAAGCAGTTGAGAAGGTGAAAGAAAATGCCTTTCCAGGTGCTAAGTGCAGTGCTGCTGAGGTCAAAAAAGAGTGTGTTTCCCCCCCACCCAGTGATGAGAATGCAGCCACCCCATGCTGGGGCCCCGGGGACCAGGAGACAGGCTGTGGATCAGCCATACTCCCAGCACCTGCGTGAAGCCAGCTCAATCGGGAACTGCTGTGTGATCTTGGGGAAGCGCCTGCCCTCTCTGGACCTCAGCATCCCTTCACCTTAGAGCAGCCGCTGCCGTCTTCCAAGAGAGAGCTCAGGGGAGCCGTGCTGGGGCCACCCAGCGCTTCCTCTCTGTGCAGCGAGACAAAGAAACTGGGGACAGGACTGGAGAATGAGGCCCAAAACCAGGGTGACGGCTCTCAATCTGTGCTTATAAGTGCAGTCGTTCATCGTATGTGTCCACCTGATGGGTGGCTGGATGTTTGGTCAAAACGGTTCTGTGTGTGTCTGCGAGGGGGTTCCCGGATGAACTTAGCTTTTAGATCAGTCGACAGAGTAAAGCAGACAGCCCTCCCCAATGTGGGCGGGCCTCGTCCAATCACTTGAAGGTTGTAGAAGTGACTGCATTTACAAAATACCTTGACAGCAACACTTAGATGAGTGTTTGAATCACTGGGGACTGTGGCCTGGCCGAGTTGGCCCCTAAAACTGACCATCACAGTGGGGCAGAGACCACAGCTGGCTCAGGACCAGGAGGCCCAATTCCAGGACAAGCTGTCAGGGTTTGTGCCGCCTGGGGCCTGGTGCTCTTGGCATGGCCTCGGTTTCCTCATCAGTAAGCGGGAGACCCTGTCCCTGGGTGAGTCATCCCAGAGGGTCTGCCCTGTGTGGAGACAGCAGCGGAGAAAAGACCTAGTCCCCACTCTGGGTCAGGGAGGGCCTTCTGGGTTTTGACGTCTGTGTAGGAGTCTGCTGCGCAGCCCAGGTTGGGAGTGTGTGCCAGGTGACCAGGTAGGGGAGGAACACAGGGAATGAGGGAGGGTCACCCCCACATGAGCCTTCCCTCTGTTCGGGGGTATGGGCTGACTCTTGTCCCCTCCCCCTAACGCCCGCCCAGGTTTGGGGGAGGGGAGGGAAGGGCTCCTTCTCAACCGCTAATTTGACCGTGAAATTTCCTCTCGGGGGCTGCCCAAAACTCACAGCACGATTTCCAGCCCTGAACCGTGAAGACCCCAGCCCAAAGCTGGCCAGGAACTGGAACCCCGCCCAGGAAGGAGGGAGGACGTGCCGGTGAGTTAGTCCCGGCTGAGGCCACAGAAACTAGCCAGAGGCCTGCACTCAACATCAGCCCCCTCGTGGTGACCCCAGGAGCCCGTGGTGAGTGGACACGTTCCGGGGTGTCCCCCAAGGCAGCAGCCTCGCTGGTCAGAGCAAGTGCGGAGTGAACTGTGCAATGCTTCTCATCACACGCACGTGTGAAGCGGATGCTCAAAGCCACCACCTCCAACAACTGGGTGAGATACTGGGAAGGAACGGTCCGAAAACACCAACGTCGAGGCCTGGCACTTTGGAGGCGCAAAAGATATCCATCCATCCACTTGCCTATTCATCCACCATCCCCCCCCTCTCTCTAGCCATCTAGCCGTCCATGCAACCATCCAACCACCCATTCATTACTCACCCACCCGCCCACCCAGCCAGCCAGCCATCCACCCACCCACCCACACGTCCATTATCCATCCACCCATCCACCCCTCTCTCCATCCCTTGACTGAACAAGTCTTGAGCTTCTGCTGTGGGCCAGGCCCTGCCCAGGTTCTGGGGAACTGGGAGCAAGCTGGTCCGACAGGTCCCTGCCCCGTGGAGCTGACCTGGGGAGGTGGGAGGGAGCAAACAATGATCTGATAAATCAATTTGCGACCAAGGAGAACAGCAGATGTGGCGAGGACAGCTGTCCCCCTTCGCCTGGCTGGTGTGTCTGGTCCCGTCCTCTTTCTCGCAATCACACACGGTGCCTGGTCCGGACGGGCTCGTGCTTGTGTCGGACCCCGGGGGACGGCCTGGCCCCCTGCAGGGCCCTGAAGCCCGCACAGGGAAACAGCACCCTGCGGGCCAATTAAACCCTTCGAGCTCCACACGACTGCCCTCGTGGGAGGACAGCGATAATCTCCACGGCCAAGTGCTCCGCCGACGTCCATTTTCTCTCTCAAAATGTCAGATGGCTCTGAAGCAGGCTCCCCGTCGGACGCGTGACGGGGCTGCTGGAGAAGCATTTGGGCAGAGCCAACGGCGGAGGCAGGAGCCACCCTCCGGAGGACCCCGACGGGACCCCCAGGGATGCAGAGGAGCGCCACGCAGACAGGGGTGCTGGGAAGATCTGGAAGCTTCCTTGGCCACCCTAGGAGGGCTGCAGCTGAGGAGCCTGCACTTGGGGGGGCCCAGGCCAGGGCAGGCTGGGCAGACCCTGTGTGCGACCCTGGACACGGCCCTCTCCAAACCTCAGGTCCCCGAGGGTAAAATTGGGCATGGGGCCGCTGCCACCGCCCTCTCCGTGAATCAGCTAACAGCACCTCATTCACCCCAATGTCTCAGCTGCCAGCTCTAGCCTGAAGTCCCACCAACAAGGAAGACCGGAACCTTCCCTCGGGCTCCTGCTCACATTTGGCCAGTGAGGGCTCAGCTGGCAGGGGACCCCGTGCCCGCGTGACCTCCCCCCACCCGCCTCAGCGTGGCAGGAAACTGAGACTGCCCCCGGTCCACTCCACTGTGTGCTGACCAAGGAATAAGCAGATCCTGGGGAGAGGAGAGGCTGGTGACCGTGGAAATCTGAGCCTCCACCAGCTTAGACTTCCCAAGGATGGTGCAGGCACTGAGGCAAGGGAGGGGCCGGGCTGAGCCTCAGGGGGCCAGGGCAGGCTCATGGGAGGGGGTCGGGATGACAGGAGCCTCCCAGGAACACAGGAGGTCCCAGAGTCTGGGCGGGCCCCCTCCGTGGCCTGTGCTTCCTGGTGTCACGGCGCTGGTCCTTCAATTGGCTTTCTGTCCCCTGGGTGCCCGCTCTGGACTGGGGATGGGTCTGTTGCTTGTGGGTGCCCCTAAGGCCGGGCACACAGTTGGTCCGTATTGATGAGCAGCGATGGACACAGGACACTCAGAGCTTCCTTGAGAGGCCACCCGCACAGAGGCACCAGCCACGGCGCCTGCGGCATTTGCTCCATTCCTGAGCCAAGGCCACACACAGTGGCCCGGGCAGGGGCATGGCCGGGAACGGGGCTCACCATCTCTGAGCCACGCAGGCTCCTCTGCGGCAGCCATTCCCCGGGAGCAGCTGTGGGCCGGCCAAGACCCTCCCAGAACCACCCTACAATCCAAGGCCTTCAGGCCCTTCCCCATCCTCTGCATCCCTTTCGGAGGTGCCAGACCAGCATCACCATCTGCTGGCCCTCCCTGACCACACCTGCCCTGCCCCTCTGTCTTTCACATGCATCACCCAATAAATCTCTGGCACTTCTAACTCCTCCCCAGAACACCCGAACCAAACCAGCATAGTCTGATGAACAAAGAAATGAATACCTGAAAGGGGCCTTGGCCACCGTTGTCTGACTCAGAGAAAGGACTGCCTTGGCCTGTTTTTCTGCCATCTTCAGATTGCAAGGGGCAGATTTTGGTAGAAGGACGATGAGGCTGGTGATGAGTGAGAAGACACACGGGAGGCCCACTGACAGGCAGGGGAATTCAAGGTGTGAGGCTGCCTATCTCAGCCAGGTCCCTGAGAAAGCAGAGCCTGAGGCAAGTGTTAAGTTGCTGTCACTTCACATGAGAAGCACAGGGTGAGGACGGCGAGGGTCAGGGGGCAGGAAGCAGACAAGGAAAGATGCCACTTGACACTGAGCAGGCAGATGTGCTCGGTCAGCACGGGGTGGCGGTGAGGGGGACACCTCGGGATGGGCTGCACGGAGGAGTCACGTACGGGATCGTCTATGGAGGGGAAGTTGCCCGCCCTCCTCTGTCTCCCAACCATTCCCCACCAGGCCCCAACGCCTGCTCTCTCTGCTTGTAACACCCGACCACACAGGAGGCCAGCCCCTGGGGTCTGCAGGGGGGGGTTGTATCCACATGGATGGTGGGGGTCGCCTGGCACAGGCAGGGTGCCAGCCAAGAGAGAGAAGGAGGCCCTCAAGGGGCTGAGAAGGTGCACAGGACTGTGTCCCCTCACGCTGCCCAAACCCTGCCTCGGGACACCCTGAGGGGAGGGGGAGGCTCAGCCACATGGGAGCCCAGCGTCCTCAGAAAGTGACACCATTTCTCTGATCTGCAAAGTGGGTGCGACAGAGCCCCCTTGTGGGATACGTGATTGTCCTCCTGGCTTCCGTACAAATTACCACAAATTGGGTGGCTTATAGCAACAAAGATGTATTTTCCCACATTTCTGGCCCCGGAAGTCCAAAATCAAGGTGTCGGCACTCCTTCCAGGAGCTGTAGGGGGTTCTCCCGTCTCTCCCAGCCCCGGGGACACATGGTTGAGAACCCCGGGTAAGGGATGGGTGGAGGGGCCGCAAAAGGGACGGAGGAGGAGGAGGGGCAGGGACAGAAGACCCCGCCTCAACAAGGAGGCCTCCCGTACCCCTCGATCCCGGGCCCAGCCCCGTTCAGGAGGAGGGCAGGATGCCTCCAGGAGAAAGGCAAGACAGGTGAGCGCGAGGTCGCCACGAGTTCTGGGTGCCGTGTCCTAGTGCGGAGATAGGGGCGCCACCCGGGCTGGAATCTGTCACAGCCTCCCTCCCACTGACACCCTGGTCCCTGGACCATCCTAGCCCCATCCCAGGTAGGCGGGAGCCCCCATTCGCCCGGCGAGGAAGCTGAGGCCCCGGAAGGCAGGACCTGGAGAGCCTGGGTGCGCTGCCTCGGGAGACGGGTGGACGTGAGGACGAGACCCCGTGACACCCTCCTCGGGATGGGGGGGGTGCGTCTCTGCTCCACACCCCCCGTGCCCGGGGCCTACCGTCTTCCCGGCCGGCCCTTCCCAAGGACGGCTCCAACGGTGACCCGCTTTCTCCCCCAGACAGCCTGGAATCTGCCTCTAGGTATTTTCTGTCCCCTGGCCTGGATCTCTTCCTAACACCAGGTGGTTCAATTTAAGCGTCCTGCTGGGTCAGCAGATTTGCAAACCGCGGGTTTCTTCCAATTTCTTTGAAAACAAAAAGAAGAAAGAAAAGGAAAGAAAATCATCTTCCAAAGCCTTATCTTTCTTCCCGCTCAATCACGGCTGCAGGGCCTGACTACAGCCCAGGGCCCACGGGACAGCAGCTCTGGTGACTCAGCCCCTGGACGGGGCTCAGCTGTCCTGCGTGGGGAGCAGACCCCACCCGGGGTCGTCTGCTGTTTCTCCACTAGGACCCAGCAGCGTCGCCAGAAGCAGCGCAGAGGGGATGTGGCCAGGCTGGTGGGCCAAGAAGTGAATCTCCACCCTCCCCCCACCCCTGACTCAGAGGGTCACCCTGGACAGCAGAGTATGTGCTCACCGATTCAAGGGGTGGAGTCGGCGGCCCGGAGACCTCTCCAAACTAGCTAAGCTCCCACCATCAAACCCCTTCCCCTTCCCCGGGGTTCCAGAGCCCATCAGCAGACAAGGGCGTTGGACTGGCCGTCCTGACACGGTCTTACGGGATCGCCAGATCTGGACCAGAGCATTGCCCTTTTGAGCACCTGCCTTTTCCTCCTGGCCGCGTGGCCCCGACCACTCCCTGGGCTCCTTCGCCCGTCTGTGCCCGGGGTGGAAGGTCGGACCTCGCGGGCCTTTGAGCAAAGAGAAGGATGCAGGAAAAGTCCTTCTGAGCTCGCGGGCGGCACCGTGAGGCTTCCCAGCCCAGCTCGGGGCACACGCTGCGCCCTGGGTGGCGGGCATTTTCCGAGGACCGGATGGGAGCCTCCGACAGCAGCCGGGGGTGATGCTGCTGGTGTGGACCCGGACGCGGCCATTGGGTGGAGCGGTGGGGGTCCCCGGGGATGTGGCCAGGGTGGCTGGGAAACACCAGAGAGAGGGGACCCTGCCTGGAGCCGGGTGCGGGGGAGGGGGCAGGAGAGGCTGAGGAAAGGGGTCGAGAAAGAGCCCTCGGGAGCACAGGAAGTGGATGGGACGGCGGCCCCCGGGGCCACGGCGAGGAGACTTGCTTATCTCTGCATCGAGGTCATCAGTCCAGCGGCATTTCGTCCAGCGGCAACGCGGTGCGGCCGCCACCCCTAGTTCCAGAACGTGCTCATCGCCCCAAAGCGGGTGCGCTCACTCCCGCCCCTCCCCCTGCCCGGCCACCGCCAGTCCACGGTCCGTCTGTCTGCCTGTCCTGGGCGCCCCACACAAACGGAATCGTACGGTGTGTGGCCTTCCGTGCCTGGCCTGTTTCACTGGGCGCCGTGTTTTTGAGGTTCACCCGCGTGGTAGCGTGTGTCAGCACGCTGTTCCTCTTTGGATGGCTCAATCACACACCCCATCGTACGGACGGACCCCACTTTGCTCCTCCATCCATCCCCGGGTGCGTGTGGGGGTCCTGTTACTGCAACGTGAGTGTACAGCTACCTGCGTCAGTTCTGTCGAATCCGTCGGCTGGCGCTGCCTTAACAAACACCGCGGACCAGGCGGCTCGGTAGAACTTTATTTTCTCCCAGTCCTGGAGGCTGGACATCCGAGATCGAGGCGTGGGCAGGTTGGTTTCTCCTGAGGCCTCTCTCCTTGACGTAGAGACGGCATCTTTCCCTCCATGCATGTCTGTGTCCTCATCTCCTTTTAATGCAAGGACACCAGTCAGATCGGATTAGGGCTCCCCCCCTCCCCGTGACCTCATTTTACCTGAATAACCTCTTCAAAGGCCCCCTCTCCAAATGCAGCCACCTTCCGAGGTGCTGGGGGCTGGGTCTTCAACATATGAGCCTTGGGGGAGACCTGTCTTTAGTTCTTTTGCTCCCGGGAAAGTACAGGGCAAGGTCTGGTCTCTGGTCACAACATTTCCATCGGCCGTGAGGGTGGCTGTGGTGAGCCTGGGGGGGGTGGGGTGCGTTCATACGCCCCCCCCGGCCTTCCCCATGCTGCTCCCTGACCCAGGGGGCTCCTTGCCTCGGGCCTCCGACCGGACATGGCCCTTCTCACTGGCCCTCCCCCCTGCAGAGTTACGACAACCCAAAATGCCGGCAGCCACAGCCAAACGTCCCCACGGGGACGGGGAAGGGAAACGCACCCCAGCTCAGGACCCGGTTAAAACACTAAAAACTCTTATTCCAAAGGCACGCGAGCAGGAACAGCGGCCCGGGGTGGGGGCCCCACCAGGCCACCGCAGAGCAGGTCAAGAGGTTTAAGCGCTGCCCTGGGGGCCTCTCCTCTGCGAGCAGAAATAATGACCAGTTAGTGAGCCAGCGGCAAATCTCACCGCCTCCACTAATTCCGAGTCTAGGCAGGAAAATGGGAAAATAACTCCTATTTCCCCCAAAGCGGAGTTCCTTACTTCAGAATTAGACAACACAGAGATGGCGTCGCCGTAAACAGATTCTCACTGACTGCGCCGCCCGTTTCTCTCATCAGCACCGTCAGCAGATGCTCCTGAGAGCTGAAATGGGGGGTTGCGCCGGGTGCTTAACTTGCCCCAAACGCCGATCCAGGCGCACACCGCGCCCCTACGTGCAGGGGGCCAGCGGGTGGAGGAGGGCGGTCGGCCTCGCGGTCCGTGTCGGGCTGCAGAGCCCTGCCTTGGGTCCTGACCAGCCAGGTCTTTCCAGCAAGTTCCTTCACTCCTCTGAGCGTCGGGCTGCTCGTCTGGGACATGCAAATTCTGGTAAGTGGCTGTGGGAATTCGGTGACATTTAGGTACCCAGCCAAATACTAACAGTGGGTCCTTGTGGGTAATTTGATGGGCACAGCGCCGGGTCCAAGCCCCTTTGCATTTATTCATTCATGGGCTCCTTGCCATCCCCGCTTTACAGAAGAGGAAACTGAGGCAGAGAGCGTGACCCACTTCCTGTCCAGCAGCCTCTCTGGCCGTCAGTTGGAAACTGGGGTCTGGAGACATTCATAGAGCTGGGGCGTGGATCTGGGTGGGCTTCCCGAGGGAGGAGATGGAGGAGGGGCCCAAGGCCTGGTGTGAAGGCAGGAGGGAAAGAGGCTCCCATGGTGTTGGGGTGGGGTGGGCTCCCAGGAGGAGCTGACCTCGGGCGGGTGGTCCCGGGAAGCCCAGAGACCCTCAAGAGCTTGTGCAAAGGATGTCCAACCGCCCCATTCGCCCGGGACTGGGGGGGCTCCTGGGACACGGGACTTTCTGGGCTAAAACAGGGACAGTCGTAGGCAAACCAGGACAAGCGGTGCCCTGCAGGTGCCCACGAGCCCCGGAGGTGAGAGGGGGCTGGGGAGGCTGAAGCCGCCCGGCCCTCCTCCCGAGGCTCCGACATCAGGCCTCCTCAGGGAAGCTGTCAGCTTGCCAAGGTTGATTTCCACCCACCGACAGGATGATTACAGGCAAGAGCGAAAAAACTGAAGTTGAAAGAGCCGCAGATGAGAGCAAAATGTAGTCCATTTCCTCCGAGCGCCCCAGTGCGCTTCCAGCGCGAGTGACCCGTTAACTGCTCTGGCCGCTGGCTGCTTTCCTTCGCCTGATCCCAAGGAGGCAAGAGATTCCAGAAGCTTCGATGGATGAGGTACCCTCCGGGGTCCTGCCTGCTGGCCCGGGGCGCCTGGCCCGTCTCCCTGGGGGCTGGCACGGAGGCCTCCTCCCCGGGGTCTCAGCTGATGTTACACTGACAGTGAGGAAGTGGCTGGCACCCCGAGAACTGGGCCGGGTCCCTGACGTCCCCCGAGCCCCCAACCCCTCACGGCTGCAGAAGCACCCCCACCCCGGCGAGCTGAACCCTCCCAGCCCGCCCCTGTCCTGACTGGTGGAGCCAGATGGGGCCTCTGGAGGCCTGTGGGTCCAAGTTCTGTCCAGAATGTTTGGGAAGGCAGCCGGCCACCGGCCACGGTGCTGCCCTCAGATGACCCGGACCCAAGCCGCGGGGGCCCTCGGGGGCGGGACAGCTTTCAGGACGAGCCCCTCCCCGCAGAACCACCGCCTCCCTCTCTCCATCCTGGTCTCCACCCTCTTGTTTTTTCCCCTTTTTAACGGATGGACTTTATAGTTCAGAGGACTTTTAGGTTTACAGAAAACCCCGGCAGAGAAAGGCTAGAGTTCCCATGCACCCCTCCCCCCAACCCCTCCCCCCGCCCGCCCCCGCCTGGCCATGGCGCAGTGCGTTCGCGACCCTTGACGAGCTGCTGTGGTACCTGGTCATCAGCCGCGGCCCGTGGTTCCCAGCAGCTGCCCTCCCTGTGGTTCGAATCCTGTGGTTTTGGCAAATGTCCTATTTTTACCATTGCGGTTTCATACTGAATGGCTTCCCCGCCTTTAGCATCCTCTGTGCCCACCTCTGCAAAGGCATCCGTCCTCCCTCTTTAGGGGGGGCCCTTGCTGCCAAGCACAGGCCGAGGGGGCCCTTGCCCAGGACTCAGGCCCGGGGAGGGATGGATTAGAGGGGCAGGAACAGGGTGACACATTTTGTGAGTGGGGAGACGGAGGTCCACATTGGGGAAGCCTCTCAGAATCACACAGCCAGGGGGTGAGGTTTCCCGCTGGCACAGACATCTCCTGCACCCCAAACACCAAGCACCCTGGGACTTTGTGCAGTAGGGACCCACCAACCCCTGGGAGGCCCCCCATTCACGACCTTGGGACACCCAGGCCAGCCTGTAGAGCCAGCTGTGGCACTAGACACCTCTCTGCCCTTTGGGAGCTGTGTGGCTTTGAGCAGGCTGCTTTCCCTCTCTGGGCCTGCTTCTTCATCTGTAAGTGGGCTTTCTGGCAGTGCCGGGGGTTCTCTAGTGGTGTTACTTGAAAGGAGGTAGAATTGCCTGGTGCCATGTTACTTCCTCCCCCCGAGGGGGGTGGGGTGCCCACCTGGAACTTGGCAGGGAGAGGAGGAGCCTGCATCGCCAAGGCTGCAAACCGCAGAGGCTTTCTGTTTCTATGGCAACCTGGAGCTGCACTCAGCACAGGCTTTGTAGAGGACTGTGGGGGCTCTTGGCAGTCCTGGGGTGAGGGCCGGGCTGCAGGAGGGGAGAGGGCCGGGAGCCAGGGCCGGCTGAGCCCTGATCCACCTGGGCCCCAGGGTCCCTGAAGGACAGGCCCTGGGCCTGGTGCAGCTGGCTCTGTCTGGAGGCTGGGCCTCCCTTGCCATCTGAGGGAGGCGTCGGGGCCGGAGTCTGTGAGGCTGGAAGGGGGGACCCCCCGGCAACGTCAGGGAGCCTTAGCTTACCCAGGCTCTCCCGCCTGCCTGGTCTGATTCCTCCCCCCGAGACTCCTGGGAGGCAAGCATTATCATCCCCCGCCCCCATTTTTCAAGGAGGAATTGGGCTGGATGAGAAGCCAGGTGAGACCCAGCTGGGGGCGGGGAAGCCAGGACCACTGCCCTGAGCGGCTGCCAGGGCCAAGGACACTGCCCTGGAGAGAGCTGGCAGGGCTGGCATCTCCCGAGCCCCCACTTCTCCCGCCCCCGGGGTCAGAGCCGCAGGCATGCAGGGCCAGGCAGACGGCCGGCCGGAGAATTCTGTGGATGCCTGGAAGCTGAACTCAAACCAGTGCAGGGAAGTGACAGAATCAGATTTTGCTCTGAGAAGCAGTGAGCTCCCCATCCGTGGGGGCATCCAAGCAGAGGCCGACCGTGGGGAGGTTCCCACAGCACACGGTGGTGGACTCAGGTAGGCCCCTTCGGGGGTTCATCTAGGGAGGAGCCCTGATGATACTTCTATAGGGATCAACCCTTTGAAAGGGTTTGCTGAAGGAGCCCCAGCCCCGGGTGAACAGGGGGCCACAGACAGGCTCCAAAATGCAGAGTCCCTGATGCCTGCAGCCCCTCCTGAGGAGAAGGGGTTCCTAGCCCCTGTTGGCATGCAAATGTCTCCCCTGACAGAATGCAAACTGGGAAGACAAGGCTGGGGTCTTGCTCACTGGTGCCCCGTCATCAGATCACCTCACCATTACCTCCATCACCGTCATCCCCATCTGCTCCATCGCCGTCATCAGCATCTGCTTCATCACCATCATCACCATCTGCTTCGTCACCGTCATCACCATCTGCTTCGTCACCGTCATCACCATCTGCTTCGTCACCATCATCACCATCTGCTTCGTCACCGTCATCAGCATCTGCTTCGTCACCGTCATCAGCATCTGCTTCGTCACCGTCATCACCATCTGCTTCGTCTACTTCGTCACCGTCATCACCATCTGCTTCGTCACCGTCATCCCCATCTGCTTCGTCACCGTCATCCCCATCTGCTTCGTCACCGTCATCACCATCTGCTTCGTCACCGTCATCAGCATCTGCTTCGTCACCGTCATCACCATCTGCTTCGTCACCGTCATCACCATCTGCTTCGTCACCGTCATCACCATCTGCTTCGTCACCGTCATCACCATCTGCTTCATCACCATCTGCTTCGTCACCGTCATCACCATCTGCTTCGTCACCGTCATCAGCATCTGCTTCGTCACCGTCATCACCATCTGCTTCGTCACCGTCATCAGCATCTGCTTCGTCACCGTCATCAGCATCTGCTTCGTCACCGTCATCACCATCTGCTTCGTCACCGTCATCACCATCTGCTTCGTCTACTTCGTCACCGCCATCACCATCTGCTTCGTCACCGTCATCACCATCTGCTTCATCACCATCTGCTTCGTCACCGTCATCACCATCTGCTTCGTCACCGTCATCAGCATCTGCTTCGTCACCGTCATCACCATCTGCTTCGTCACCGTCATCACCATCTGCTTCGTCACCGTCATCACCATCTGCTTCATCACCGTCATCACCATCTGCTTCGTCACCGTCATCACCATCTGCTTCGTCACCGTCATCACCATCTGCTTCGTCACCGTCATCAGCATCTGCTTCGTCACCATCATCACCATCTGCTTCGTCACCGTCATCACCATCTGCTTCATCACCGTCATCACCATCTGCTTCGTCACCGTCATCACCATCTGCTTCGTCACCGTCATCACCATCTGCTTCGTCACCGTCATCAGCATCTGCTTCGTCACCATCATCAGCATCTGCTTCGTCACCGTCATCACCATCTGCTTCATCACCGTCATCACCATCTGCTTCGTCACCGTCATCACCATCTGCTTCGTCACCGTCATCACCATCTGCTTCATCACCATCTGCTTCATCACCGTCATCACCATCTGCTTCGTCACCGTCATCACCATCTGCTTCGTCACCGTCATCACCATCTGCTTCATCACCATCTGCTTCGTCACCGTCATCACCATCTGCTTCGTCACCGTCATCAGCATCTGCTTCGTCACCGTCATCACCATCTGCTTCGTCACCGTCATCAGCATCTGCTCCGTCACCGTCATCACCATCTGCTTCGTCACCGTCATCACCATCTGCTTCGTCACCGTCATCAGCATCTGCTTCGTCACCATCATCACCATCTGCTTCGTCACCGTCATCAGCATCTGCTTCGTCACCGTCATCCCCATCTGCTTCGTCACCGTCATCACCATCTGCTTTGTCACCGTCATCAGCATCTACTTATCACTGTCTTCCTCGTGTTCTGTCATCATTGCCATCGTCTTTTTCACTGCCATCTTCGCCCTTATGGTTGGCCCTCCATATCCACAGGTTCCACATCCATGGATTCAACCAGCCACAGATCAAAAAATATTTTTTTAAAAATCCCAGAAAGTTCTCAAAAAGCAAAACTTGAATTTGCCAAGCACTGGCAACTATTTACAAAACATTTACATTGTATCGGGTATCGTAAGTCTTCCAGAGATGATTTAAAGTATATGGGAGGATGTGCTGGGTTACATGCAAATGCCACGGCATTTTGCATAAGGAACTTAAGCATCCAGGGATTTGGGTATCGGCAGGGGTCCTGCAACCATCCCCATGGATGCTGTGGGGGAGCCGTATCTGCAGCACGGTTGCAAGCACTTTCCAAACATGGCTCTTTCATCCTCCTAACAGAGATGGGCGCCTTCAGCCTCATTTCACAGAAGGGAAAACGGAGGTGCTGGGGGAGATCCAGACATGCACTAGCTTGTAGCTGTCATTGCATCTGGGAGGGAGATACAGGCTGGCCGACTCCAGGCCTGTCGCAAACCCCCGAACGCCCCTGCCAGGCCCTGGAAGGGGGCACCTGCTGCACGCAGTGCGGGCTGCTCTCTGAAGCCTCCTGTTGGGTCGCAGCCCCCTGGACTCAAGCCCAGTGCCACTTGGCTGTCCCCAGGCTTCTAGCCTTTCTCCCTCCGTGCCTGGGGCAGCCCCTTCCCCTGCCTCCCTGCAGGGCGAAGAGCTCACCAGATCGTGTTTGCTGAGCTCCCAGCTCCTCGTCTGGCCTGAATCTCCCTCCTTGATTAAGGAGCCCCGGTCCCCTGGCCTACTCAACATCCTCCTGGCATGATGGCGGACTTTGGATTGGTTTTTACCAAAATCATTTATAATTTCAAACATCGAAAGAGGCCTCTGTTTCTCCAGCCTCTGAGGCAGTGGTTTGAATCCACTGTGACACGCTGAGATTAGCCGCAGGGCTGGGTGTCATCGCCCCGGGGGCAGTGCAGCCCCCTGCCAGGACTGCGGGCCTCCCCGGGGGCAGGGGCTGCATTTAGTGTCTGGCAGGGGCCCGCCCATGCAGTGGGAGGGACAGGGCTCCAGAAAGGCCTGTTTGTCAAAGATGTATATGAACAGATGGGTGGAGGAGTGGCTTGATGTGTCCAAATAAAATTATTTTATGGTTATACAAATATTCTATGCTCAGGGTGGGAATTCTGGAAAATATAGAAAAATTAAAAGTTAAAAAAAACTCAGCAAGCCCCCATGCTCCCCACAGAAAACCACCTTGAACCTTTTGGAGTCATTTCTCCTGTACAGGCTTCTATTTTATGTCTAGGTTTGTATATTATCCTCTGTGCTTAACATTTTCTAGTTTATGAAATATTCATCGAAAGCATGATTTTTTTTTTAAACATCTTTACTGGAGTAGAATTGCTTTACAATGATGTGTTAGTTTCCGCTAGTTTCCGTTAGTATCACAAAGTGAATCAGCTATATGTATACATATATCCCCATATCCCCTCCCTCTTGCGTCTCCCTCCCTCCCACCCTCCCTATCCCACCCCTCTAGGGGGTCACAGAGCACCGAGCTGGTCTCCCTGTGCTATGCGGCTGCTTCCCACTAGCTATCGGTTTTACATTTGGTAGTGTGTATACGTCCGTGCCACTGTCTCACTTCATCTTTCCGCTGAGCCCCTGAGGCTCCATCCCTGGAGGTGAGCTCCCTGTGGTACCTGGCGCGCGGGGATGGAGCCGGGGACCTCTCTGAGCAGGAAACCGCGCACAGTGGACAGGCCCCCAGGAGGTGCTCAGCGGACAGAGCCACCGTCCACGCACGGCCTCCCGGGGCTCATGGGCTGGCAGGGCAGACGGGCAGGGACGAGGACAGGGAGATGTCACGGGGAGCGGGGTCGACTTAGCGCGAGGCCAGGTGAGGCCCCGAGAGGGCCAGGTCGGCTGCCCGAGGTGGGGGTCAGGCCGAGGGACAGCCTCCAAGGAGAGGGGCCCCTCCGTGAGGTCTGGAGGAGCAGAGCCTTCTTGTCAGGGGGGGCAGCGGGGAGACGGGCATTCCAGGTTCGGGGCTCTGTCTGGGGCCTGCGGTAGAGGACGTGCAAGGGACAGAACACGTGCTACCTGGCTGTGTGGCTGGGCTTCGGTGGGGGGGCCCTGGGGAGCCCTGGAGGAGGCGTTGAGCAGGGGTGTAACTGGTCAGGAGAGCGTCCGGGGACACCTGCCCAGGTGTGCCTTCGGCTGCAGGGTCGGGGCAGTGCGGACCCTCCCACCTAAGAGTGACCGACGGAGTAGGTGGAACGTCAAGTCTGAGTCAAGAAAACAAGACTTCGTGGCCGTTAAGACTCTTCCTGAGGCTTCCGTCCTCATCACTATTGTCATCATTTCCAGACTGACGCATCCTAACAAAGGCGTACTACAACCGTGCCTTTCAAAGTGTTCACACAGACGGTCTCTCTTGGTTCCGGGACCATCTTCCCCCCCTGCATGAGCTGGTCTCTTGTTCCAAATTAAACGTCCGTGGGAGTCGAGCCGAGATGGACCCTCGTTCGAGGGCCCAGGGCTGCACTCACCCACGTGAGGGGTGAGACCGGGGCAGCGTTTATTTACAGGGTTTCCACTTCAAGGCCCAGGTGTGAGCTGCAGACTAGCGGCCCCCTCCCCATCCTGGCTGCCACCTCGCCCCCCCGGGAGGCCATGCACTCAACTCCACCGGCTCCTTCCCCGCTGCGTCGTTGGTCAACTTCGCGCCACACGGCAGTTTTTTCTCGCTTCCATCTCAGAACAGGTTGGGGCGAATGGAGAGAAGTAAGGTGCTCTGATCAAAGAGCCCGGGGGCCCCGGCCTGGCCAGCGGCCGCGTGGTCCTTCCTCACCAGAAGGGAGGCTCAGCCCCTGCAGCCCACCTGGCGTCCGACTCTGGACACGGTCAGCTGCCCACGTCCCCCGGCCGCACCCGCAGCCAGGGCCCCCTCAGCGGCACCTGCCTCCCCACGCTGGCCTGTGCTGCCGAGTGAGGGGACAGCCCAGAGCCCAGGAGGACCCGCTGACCGGCCGGAACCCTGCGCTGACCGGCCAGCCGCCCCTTCCCACCGTCGGGAGGTCACCTGCGGGTCCCCCAGCGCGCCTTGCTTTTTCCTCCCACAAGCCGCGGTCACACACATCAACCTGCAAGCGGCTTTGGTCTCAAGGCCCTGTCTGCACCTCCCCGCAGGAGGCCTGGACAGAAGCTTCTCGCCGGGGAGTCCCGAGGCCTTCCGTTCTGGCCCTCATCTGCCCCGCACGCCCTGGAGCTCGGGGCTTTGTGTGGGCGGCGCCAACCCTGGGGCTCTTGAGTCAGACATGTTTTCGTTTATTCTACCGCAGACTCAGGCAAACGAGGACCAGAGGACAAATCCGGCCGATGCCCTGGTCTCTCAGTAAAGCCGCAGGGCTCCCGGCAGCCGTCCAGCCCGCGGTGTCCTTCCCGCAGGGCATAGATGAGAAAACCAAAGCCGACGCCCTGCCTGTGCAGAAAGGTTTGCTGACCTCTGTTCTGTACATCTGCACGTCTCCGGCGCGCCCCCCAGCCCGGTGTGTGCCGAGCCCCGGCGCAGGCTGTGCACTCAGAGGGCTCCTGTGGTCCATGGACGGACGGATGACGGATGTCGGACGGATGAGCTGGGGGGAGGGGTAGATGGGCGGACACGGGTGGGGGTGAGAGCGCACCCACCCGGACGCCTGCTGGTCCTGAGACCTGAGACTGTCTCAAGCCTGTAACCTCCTCTGCCGTCTCAGTTCTGCCCCCATCAGCGATGCCATTGTCGCCAATCACAAATTTTCTTCTTTTCCCCCCAAATGTTCAGGAGTAGCCCGCGCCCACTGGGGGTCTGCCAAACCGGTTTCATCCGCGCCCGAAGCCAGTCTGCAGGAGGAGGCGTGGCGGCTGCTTTTACCACCCTCCATCCCCCCAGCGGATGTGTTGGGCCGACAGCAGATTTCTGTCCTTTCCCTCCACCTGGGCTTGGATTCCCGGGTAATACCTCGTGCTTACGGGGAAGCGGGACTTCTAAATGATGATACGGACATCAGATTTCTGGGTGCTGGCTGTGCGGCGAGCCGCGAGGGCCCCGGCATCTCAACGAGGCACGTCCGCCTGCATCTCCAAGGGGCTCTCTGTCCGAGGAGGAACGGACCGCCAGAAAGTGTCCTCCTGGGCAGAACCTGGGGGTCCCCAGGGCCGGGGCTGGGCCTCCGCTCCCTCCCAAAATCTGCCTCCACCAGGGGCAAACCGCAGAGGGTGTCCCCCCCTCCAGGACCTCAGTCCGCCACGCCCCGCCAGGCATCGCTGAGCAACCCTCCGGACGGGCCAGGGAGTGACCCCGGAGGGGTGGGACCTGCCCCTGCCCCGGGAGCTGCTGTCCACTGAGCAGCCTTGCCCAGAGAAGAGGGAGGTACCTGCTGGGGGTTGGAGTTAGGGTTCGTTGACGGGTGGCCTGGTGTGACCCCGCCCCCGGTCCGGCCAGCTCCCCGTCTGCTTGGGCTTGAGGGAAGGAGACTCGCCAAGGCCGTGGGCGGACGCTACAGCTCCAGGAGACAGAGGCGTTTCCACGGCGGGGGCTCCCCTCTGCCCCCATCCCTTCCTGAGATGCACCTTGAGTGCCTTTGGGTGATTCCACAGCAAGCAGCACGCACGCCACAGGGGCCTCTGGTGGGCTACACAACACCCCAGAGACGCCACGTCCGGATCCCTGGAAGCTGTCACCTCACGTGGCCGAGGGGACGTGATGGAGTGAAGGGTCCCGAGATGGGAGGTCACCCTGGCTTCGCCGGGGACGGGGTGGGGAAGGGGGCCGTGATCACGGGGTCCTGGCAGAGGGGGGCAGGAGGGGGGAGTCAGAGAGCAGAGCGAAGGGCCTGGAAGAGGGGGGAAGGGGCCTCGCCGGGGGCCTCCAGGAGGAACCAGTCCTGCCCGCACCCGGCCGCCGCCGGTGACGCTGATTCTGGACTCCTGGCCCCAGACTGTAAGGGCGTAAATCTGAGTTGTTTGAAGCCACTGAGTTTGTGGTCACTTGTTTCAGCAGCAATTAGAAACAAACAGACGGGGACTTCCCTGGTGGCGCAGTGGTTAAGAATCCACCTGCCAGGGCAGGGAACACGGGTTCGAGCCCTGGTCCGGGAAGATCCCACATGCCACGGAGCAACTAAGCCCCTGAGCCACAACTACTGAGCCTGCGCTCTGGAGCCCGCGAGCCACGGCCACTGAGCCCACGTGCCTAGAGCCCGTGCTCCGCAACCAGAGAAGCCACCGCAATGAGAAGCCCGCGCACCGCAACGAAGAGTAGCCCCCGCTCAACGCAACTAGAGAAAGCCCACGCGCAGCAACGAAGACCCAATGCGGCCAAATAAATAAATAAATATTTTTTTAAAAAAAGAAAGAAACTAACAGAAGAGTCCATGGAAGAGATAAAAAGGAGGGAGGGAGGGAGAGAGGGAGGGGCGGGGCTGGCCAGTGCCCACGGACCTCCCTTCCTTCCCCAGTCGACCCACGGGCACTTCCACGCTGCCCTCTCGCTACAGGGGAAAGGTCCTCGGTGTTCCAAGGTGAGGGCAGCTTGCGTGGGAGGGGGCTCGCTCCCCGCTTTCCGGCCTCCGTGCTGGCCTTGGCCGCTGGAGGCTGCTGTGGTCCTCAGCAAGAGCACCTCCCCTCTGCCCGGTCAAGGCTCAGCGGGTGGTTGCGCTGCTGGCGGGCACAGGGGCTCGTGCCCACGAGCCCTGCTCGCTGCCTCAGGCTGAGTCAGAGCTCTTGGACACGGTGGAGCCGGGCCCACTGGCACCTCGTGCTCCCCGCCCTGAAAGGGGGTCATCACCTCCCATCCCGGGAAGCTCCCAGGGGCGTTGGATCGCACGAGAAGACAGACCCCGGCTCCTGAGAGGAACGCGGCCCGCGGGAACCACAGGGGCTGTGAACTTGGACTCCACCCGATCCCCACCGGCAGACCACCCTCGGCGCTCACTCTGTGACTCCGTCCGTCCGTCCGTCCTGTGGGCCCTGCAGCGCCCCCAGGTCCCCAGCCCTCGTGGGCCCGAGCGACAGGAGGGTGCCGGGCTGTTCCACACTTTCCTCCCTCAGCTGCTCTGCCCATGACAGGTCTGGGGTTCATCTGGGATGGAAGTGGGTTATAGTCCAGAAGAGCAAACGCCCCAACGCCTGGATACGCGAGCCTCAAAGAAATCAGAGTGGGAACGAGGGCAGAAAATGAAAGAGAAACATGCAGGAAAAGGGCACCATACATGGAGAGAACGCGACTTAACCATCGAGAAATTTCCAAAACCTGAAATGCCCACAGTGACAAGAATGTGCCTTCTTTACGAGCCGATGCTGGGCTCTGCGGCATCAGCTGTGGCTACCGGGCCGAGCTGCGCGTAAGAAAGGTGCGATGGTCCTCCCAGAGAAGTCCCTGCGTGTGTGCGACTCTACGCGTGTGTACACACGCACACAGCTCAGTCGTGCAGCATTTACGCGCGTGTAGGCACGCACACACACACACAGACGCACACGCGCACACACAGCAAGGCTGGACGCCCAGCCTGGCCCTGATTTCCTAACAAATGCAGAAAGGGAAGATGGACAAGGGTCCCCTGGCTGCAGGCCGGGGGTCCAGGCTGGAGGGGAGGGAGCGGCTGAGGGGAAGGACGGGACTGAGGGCCAGAGGGCCAAGGGCTGGAGGAGAGGCGGGTACCGGAGGGGCCGCGGACAGCGTGGGAGGAACAGGAGGTTCCTGGGTCCCTCCCTGGGTCAGGGAGGCTGCGACGGGTGCAGGAATGGGTATAGGCCCTGGAGCGGCTGGTGTGGCGGACAGCAGGGCGCTGGGGGTCGAGGCAGGCACCCTGAACTTGAGGTGGGACTGAGCAAGATGGAGCGTGTGCTAGGACATAGGACAGGGGGAGGGCGGTGCTGGGATGGGGGGTGAGGACCCGCGGAGACCCGGGAGTGTGTGTGTGTGTGCACGTGTGCGTGTGCTTACACACGTGTGTTTGTGTGCAAGTGTGAGCTTTTGCACGTGTGTGTGTCCGGGCATATGCGCACGTGCACGTGGGCGGTTCATGGGCAAAGCGCCCCAGGGTCGTAGGGGTTATAATTTTCCATCTGCAGGGCTGGCGGCCTGGGGTGCAGGGCCTGACTCAGGCCTCCTCGGAGCCCAGCAGCTCATCACCAGTTGGGAATTTGTGACGCACGGCCCCTCACGCAGTGCCAGCGTGTGCATACTTGGTGGCGAAACTGAATCAAGACTATGTTATTTTTAACAATTTTGGAAAAACACTTGGAGAAGCCCAAGGCGAATCACACACCGACGACCAAGATCCCTGGTTGAGGGGCAGTGCCGTCCCCCCTCGGGGCCTCAGTTCTCGGCAACACAGAGGAGGGTGACTTTGACTCAAGGATTCGTTCCTGGTGTCTCCTTTCAGGAAGCAAAGTGAACTTACTGAAGTGTTCAGAGCTTCGTTTGTCACCAGCCTGGGCGTCTTGTGTTTTAAACACACCGAAGAGAGCGCGTCAACGGTGAAGGCGCAGCGAGCGGAGGAGGGAGGCCCGTCCGCTCAGATCCCGCCGCCTGGGTTTGGAGCTGGCTTGCTGCCTCCTGGGGGGTGTGCTGCCCCCCCGGGGCCTCACCTTGCTAATCTGTAAGATGGGGCAGCAGTGGTAACATCCTCCCGGGGCCGTGGACCGTCTCGAGGGAGGCCGTGGGCGAGGGCTGAGCACGGCGCTCAGCTCAAGGCCTGCGTATGGGTGCCGGACCCTCAGCTGCTCCCCGTGCACGTGTGTACCCCCGCCCACGCCCAGACCTCACGCCCTGCAGCAGGAGAGAGAAGGGGTCAGCCTTCTGGCCGTTCCGTCCTCTCCTCTTCAAGTGAGCTCGACTGAAGTGTTTCTGTGAACAACGCAGCAGCCCAGGCTATTCCAAACTGGCCACTCCATGGGCTGGGCCTTGGGGATGTGCAGGTCTTAGTGCCTTTGGCCTGTTTCTTCTTTCTTCTGGGCGATGGGGAGCGGGGGTGTAGACTGGTGGCTCAGTGGGTTTGTATGAATGGATAAAGAACATGGGGCGTGTGTATACACAGTGGAATATTACTCAGCCATAAAAAAGAATGAAATCTTGCCCTTTGTGACGACATGGATGGACTTGGAGGGTATCACACTAAGCGAAGTAAGTCAGACACAGAAGGACAAATAGCATATGATCTCACTTATATGTGGAACCTAAAAACACCCCCAAAGCCAAGCTCATAGATCCAGAGAACAGATTGGTGGTCGCTAGAGCAGAGGGAAGGAGGGAAGAAATGAGTGAAGGGGGTCGAAATGTGAAAGGACAATTCCAGTTTAATTTTTAAAGAAATAGTCAAAGGCTATACTAAACTATACCACAAAATCGATAGTGGTGGGGGCTTCCCTGGTGGCGCAGTGGTTGAGAGTCCGCCTGCCGATGCAGGAGACGCGGGTTCGTGCCCTGGTCTGGGAAGATCCCACATGCCGCGGAGCAACTAAGCCCGTGAGCCATGGCCGCTGAGCCTGCGCGTCCGGAGCCTGTGCTCCGCAACAGGAGAGGCCACAGCAGTGAGAGGCCCGCATACCACAAAAAAAAAAAAAAAAAAAAAAAAAAAAAAAAAAAAAAAAAAAAAAAAAAATCGATAGTGGTTATTCCTACATGAAGAAATTCTACAACATTTTACCTTTCTTTCTTTCTTCCTCCCTCCCTCCTTCCTTCCTTCCTTTTATCCTTCCTTCCCTCTTTCTTTCTCTCTCTTTCATTCTGTCTTTCTTTCTTATAATTTTCTGTACATCCCAAATTTTCAAGAGTACGTATGTATCTTACAGTGGAAGCGTACGTCTCTCATGAGAATTCAGAGGTGTGCACAGACCGTGGGGTAGACAGAGGGGTGACCCCCGTCCCCTTAGCTGCTGCTTCACTGCCTCTCCCGGGGGTGTCGGCCGATAACTCCCAGCCGCTCCGGTCCCCAGAGCCTTGCCTTCGCACAAAAGGGGGGCTGCTGCACCAGGAGGCCGCCCTCCCGGCCACGAGCAGGCCTCAGCCATGACTGAGCCCACACCCAGCTCCCTGAGGGATCGGGCTGCAGCGACCCGGCCGAGACCCCTTTCTAACTCACCTGCTTCCCCTCCCCTTGTCCTGAGATCACCCCCGATAAATCACACTACAGGAGGACGGCCGCAGCCACGGTTGGCCACGAGAAGCAGGAAATAAAGAGGCCAGCATCCAGCGCACGGGGGTGGGTGGCGCTCACCAAACACAAGTGCCTGCGGCGTCCTGAGGCTCCAGGCCAGCCAAGTGCACGGCAGAGAGCCGGCCCAGCACCGACGTCGGTGTGGGACGTGTTCCACAAAGGCCGCAGCACGCGCGGTGTCCAAAGCCCCCGCACCCCAAGCCCGGCTGGCCCGGAGCCAGGGGTGATGACCCCTCCGCAGAGCCTCGGCTCTCCAGCCCCAGCTCCCGTGCGACCAGGGGGACAAGTCGCTCCTCACAAGCTCGACCCAGGCCCAAGGGAGAGCACGGGGTGGGGGGCACAGGCCGCCGCCCCAGCCGTGCCCAGGACCATCTGCTGTGTCATCCACTGTGACGACCGAGGCCCAGGGACCCCCCCGGAGAGCGAGAAGCTGTCCCGGTTGTGTCAAAGCCACTTTCTGGAAAGCCCCCTCCCCGTGTTCATAGCGGGGAGTCAGGCCATGATGTGGGTTTGTCAGAATTAGGTCTCTTCAGGGAAGCAGAGAAGCCCCTCCGGGCAGGGCAGGGGTCCGTGGATGGGCCCGACCCCCGCACACAGCCCCTGGGGACCGGCGATGGGGGGCCGCGTGGGCGTCGCGACGCCTAGGCCACCCACGTGCAATCTGTACAGTGCCTGGAAGTAGTCTTGAGTTTTACAAACATTTTAAGCCCATCATTTTCAACGACTGTAAAATTCATAAAAGAGCTGAAAGTTCTAGTAAAAAGAGACCCAAAATGGCTACAGGAATGAAAGGGCATGGTTTTTAAAATAGAAACGGGTGAGATAAATGACAAATGTGGCGCGTTTGTTGGGGTGAATCATTTGACGGCAGCAGTGATTCCCAGGACGGGGGAGTCGGGCCTCGTGGGAGGGGCTGCTGTCCTCAGGAGGCTGGGGAGCCCCCCGGACGGGCGTCTGGGTGCTGGAGGCCCGTGCCGGCTCCCGACCCCAAATCGGGAGGAAGCTGGGGTTTCGCCGCAGCTCAGAGGCCAGGCAGGGCCACGGGGCTGCCAGGAATCTTCCTGGGCCTCCCCGGGCCCCCGGCCGACCAGATTCACAGCCTGGACGTGAGACCTCATCCAAGCCCCGGTGCACACCTCGTTCACTCATTCATTCACTCACCCTCTGCGCCAGGCACCGTTCTGGCCTCTGGGACCCCCCGGGGAGCGACCCCCTCGGGAAACGTGGGTCCTGAGTTCTGGGACCCACCCTCACTCCTTCTGGGGAGAAATGCTCCAGGCTCACAACCCCAGGACCTAACTAACCTCCTGGTCAGTGGAGGCGCCTCAGAAGCTTCTGGATGATTCCAGGGCTTCAGGAAAATCTGCTCTCCAGACCTCGAGACTTAGCCTCAGAAGGAGGGGTCCCTCAGCACCACCAAGGGGAAGGTCTTGGGGAGCTCTGAGCCCCCTCCCCTATCCCTCAGGGAGGCTCCCAGCAGCCCCTGCTCCCCAGCTTGGGCTGGGGCCCTCCTGAGGGTGAGAGAGGACGACAGGAACAGAGGCACAGACGAGGGCACATCTGGCCAATCCCGCAGGGCACAGGTGACCCACCAGCTGTACCCAGGCCCCAGCGCCGTGCCCTCCACACACTGCCCGACAGAAGCCAGGCGCTGCCTGGCCGTCCCCGGACGAGCATCGTGGGGCCGCTGTAACCAGGTCCCACGAACGGGGGACCGAAAGCAAGAGAAATGTGTTCTCTCACAGCTCTGGAGGCTGGAAGTCCAAAATCAAGGAGCTGCCGGGGCCGGGCTCCCTCTGGAGGCTCCCGGGAAGGGTCCGTCCCTCCTCCTCCCCCACCTGAGGCTCCTGGGCTTCGAGGCCTCATCACCCCAACCTCTGCCTCCGTCTCCACAAGGCCTCCTCCCCGGGGTCTCTGCACCGCCTTTTCTATCTTTCTTTTTTTCTTTTAAATTTATTTATTTATTTATCTTTGGCTGTGCTGGGTCTCCGTTTCTGCGCGAGGGCTTTCTCCAGTTGCGGTGAGCCGGGGGCCACTCTTCATCGCGGTGATGAAGACAAGGCAGACGCTAGGGTTCCATGCACACGACTTTTTTTTTTGCGGTACGCGGGCCTCTCACTGTCGCGGCCCCTCCCGCTGCGGAGCGCAGGCTCCGGACGCGCAGGCGTGGCGGCCACGGCTCACGGGCCCAGCCGCTCCGCGGCACGTGGGATCCTCCCGGACCGGGGCGCGAACCCGCGTCCCCCGCGTCGGCAGGCGGACTCTCAACGGCTGCGCCACCAGGGAAGCCCTACTTTTCTATCTTATAAGGACCCCTGTCATTTGGATGTAGGGCCCATCCAAGGTGATCTCATCTCAAGACCCTTAACTTAATCACGTCTGCAAAAACCCTTTTTTCAGATAAGGTCACGTTCACAGGCTCTGGGGTGTGGCCCTGAATGTATCTTTTGGGAGTCCCCATTCGACTGTGACCTTCCCAGCCCCTAGGCCTTCTCCCCTGATTCCAGACTTAGCTAGATCCCACAAAGCCAGTTCTTTGGAAAAAAACTCTCTTTATATACATATTAATATGTATTAATCTCTTTACATACATGTATACACACACACACATACATACGGTTCTTTTCACCGGAGAACCCTGACAGATACACATAACCTAGAAAATAAGCAAGTAAACAGTGGGTACTTAACTCCGAGGAGAAGAAAACTTAGGACAGAATGGAGCTAAGCACTGCACTGCAGACAGCTAACGCCGACGAGTCTCCCTGTGCCGGGTGATTCTCAGCACTTTATGTGTACAAAACATTCCTCCTCACAATAACCCTGCATGGTAAGCACAGCCGTCACTCACACACTCTCCAGATGGGGAAACGGAGGCACAGAGAGGCTTAGTAACTTGCCCCCGGCCACACAGCTGCCAGTGGCAGAGGCAGGGCTCAAACCCAGGCAGGCTGGCCTCGGGGCCCCAATCCCGACCGCAGTCAGGAGAGGTGACCCCCAATCGTGACGTGACAGCTTAAAAGGATGAGGAGGAGAAGTACGTCTGGGAAAGCTACAGCCTCAACCGTCGCAACAGGTGTCAAGGGTAATGAGCTCCAGAGCCCAGAAGACTGGAGAGCGAGCACATTATTCGTGTGAACACTCAAAGAAGCGCGTGCAGACCCGCGGAAGTGGTCGTTCTGGGGACACGTGTGGCCCAGGTGGGCGGGAGGGGGTCGGCCTTTCGGGGGTTTTTACCTTTCTGACTACGTGCAGGTTTTTCTGCAACAAAAGCAGAATTACTGGGAACGGGGTCCCTGCCTGTCACCACCTCCCAGGGCAGGTGCTGCGGGGCAGGGGAGGCCGTGACCGCTGGGCTGTGACCCTGGGGTGGGTGGCCAGCCCCCGCGTCCCTGGAGAAGCCACTCGGGAAGAACAGGTAAGTCTCGGTCCCCGGGGCTGTCTCGAGCCGCCCGCCGTCCCCTCCTGTCTGCGCTCTCGGGGCTCTTGTCATTCTTCTTCCTTCACGCGGTGTTCCCTTCGCCAGCGGCACGAGAGCCACCCTGGCAGCTTCAAAAGCTGCCCCACGGCCACGTGATTTGGCCTCCGTTTCCGTCTCCGCCTCCTGCGTCTTCTCCCCACGTCCTCTCCCTGGATCTGGGTGTGCCAGGCGGCCCCTCACCCGCAGCCCTCTGCTCCCAAACCTCAGCCTCCTGCACCACCCCCAGACCCATGCCCCCCTGGACCTCCGGCCCCCAAAACTCTGAGCCTCGTCGTATGGGCCTGGTCCCTTCTGCCCACGCGATCCACCACAGCCCGGTGTCCTCCTAGATCAGCCCTCCCACTTTTTCCCTACTCCTGCCCGGGCACTGCAACGCAGAAACGGCTCTGAGCTTCCCCCCGCCCCGCCTGTCCCCCCGCCCTGCGCCCCCCTTGTCCTCCTCCTGGGGCTTTCTCTTCACCCACACCACATACCTGCTCTAGAACCTCACTGGGCCCCCCACGACCTGCCACGCCCTCTTCAAGTCCCCCGGGATGGAGCCCCATTGGCCACCGAAGCCTTCACCCTTTGCAGCAGGCGGGCAATGTACTCACAGCACCCTGAAAGCAGCCCTAGTTTTCCTACCTGGGACCTGTCCACTCGCCCCCCGCCGACTCCCGTGTGCCGTCAATGTTAGACCAAAGCCACCCCTCCCGGCAGCTTCGCTGGGAGCCCCACATCTCCTCAGCTCACCCCACGGCCCCCCCGTCAGGAAGCAGCACCGTCGCAGCTTCACAGGCCTGGTCGGAATCCATGCTCCCCGCCTGTGTACCAACCGCCGAGCCACCGCGCTATCTGAGACTCAGTGTCCTGGTCTTTAAAATCAGGAAAAGAATTCACAGCGCCACGGGGGGCTGTGAAAAGTCAGTGAAACACGTGTACTCCACACTCGCGGGGGCCGAGGTGAGGCAGAGCTAATGAAACGACGTTTCCCCCACCTGAAACTTGGCACCAAGCGTGGACGTCCCAGCCGGGTGCAAACGCCTGGGGGCGGAGAGTATCCGCCCTTAGGTCTCAGCCCCGCCTGACCCCCACAAACACAGGAAACCTGGTAAGTGAACAGGGGCAAGGGCTCCTTCCTGTTCAATTTTCTAGAAGAGAATACGCACCCCGGTTTCATTTCTTCCTTAGCGGTTTGGTAGAATCCACCAGTGGAGGCCTCGGGCCTGGAGTTTGCTTTACGGAAAGGTTTTAACCATGAATTCAATTTCTTCAACGCGGGTGCAGCTACTCAGATGCTGTTTCTTCTGGGCTGAGCTTTGGAAGTTTGTGTCTTTCAAGGAACTTGTCCATTTCATCCAAGTCCTCCAGTTACTGGCCTAAAGTTCTTGTTAATAGTCCCTTGTTAATAGTCTTTGTTAAATGTCGTAGAATTTGTGACGAAATCACCTCTCTCCATTCTGATGTTGGTAATATGCATCTTTTTTCTTTTTTGCTGGCCCTGTGGGGTTGGTTTTTCCCTGCTGGGTGGGGACCCACAGGGCCGGCCTCAGAGTTTGGCCTTGGATGAATCCCAGGGTCTCCCAGGGCCTGGGTGGCTGGTGGCAGGGGACAGCCCGCTCCCTCCCGGAGGCCTCTGACTGCCCTCCTGGCACCAGGAGGGAAAGTGTCTGTGGGTAGGGTTATGTAACCCCAGGGTCCTGAGTTTATTTTAGTCCCGAGAGAACCTAGGGGCAGGACAGGAATAAAGACACAGACGTAGAGAATGGACTTGAGGACACGGGGAGCGGGAAGGGTAAGCTGGGACGAAGTGAGAGAGTGGCACGGATGTATACACACTTCTGTGTATACACACTTCTGTGTCTTGTGTTGTGTCCATGCCAGGCTGCATCTCGGGGCGAGACCCTCACAGACGGTCGGGCTCAGGTGCCCGTGGCACGCTCCTCTCCGATGCCGCCCAGGGGGCAACTTTATGAGCAGCTCCCAAAATCCCCTGAGAAAAGAGGGAGAGTCGTGGCCCCAGCTGCTTTGTCTTTAGACGGATGTGATGCTGAGCTGGACCGGGATGAAAATCAGGTCAAGAGGCTGGGAGTTGCTGACCCGAGCGAGACCGCTATTGTGTTTTCCTTACCATCACACTTACGGGGCCCAAGCTTGCTTTTCTTTCATCATAGCTCAGGGCAACCCAATCCCAAACGGGATTCTAAATAATCTCCTCTCTGGACCTGCAGAAACGCGACACCATGGCCGTAATAAAATCTTCGGGGCAAGAAGAAATGGCTGACTTGATGGCAACCTTGACGCTGGAGAAACGCAAACCAGTGGTACAAAGGAAGAGCTTGAGAGACGTTCGTAAATGCAAGTGAAAAGAAGAAAAACACAAAAGCGAGAAGCCAGGGAGAACGGTGGTCTCACAGAGGCTGACCCCCAATACTAGGAGATCCAAAAGGAGGCAGGGAAGGAAGGGGCCGAAGCATCCAGAAACTGAGATCGCAGGGGAAAGTAAAACAGCGGAGAGAGCAGTACCAAAGGATATTGTGGTAAAACGATCCATTTTCAGGAAAATCAAGGCATCTGAAAAGCTCCCAAGAGGAAAAGCCAACAGATGGTCTTGCAAGTAGCTACAAGCTAGTTGTGCTCCTGTTTCCCACCAAAACGAAGGACCCCAGAGGACCACAGAGTCACCAACATCAGCCTGTGTGTGTAGGACGCGTCAGGACCTGAGATGGTCTGGGCGTTTGTCGAAAGCCCCAGAAAGATGGCCCCCAAACGTGATTCTTCAGAGACCCACGCGATCCGTTTTAAATAAAACGACAAGGGGGTGTCATGCTAGAAAACATGTGTGTGAGATATGAGAGTCAGATAAAAACAAGAGAATAAAAGCACTAACCCCTGTGGAGAAGGGTGCTGCTGACACGAATTTAAAATAAAGTTATCACAATGCCAACTAAACAGAATGCATTTAAAACCTCAGGGCGATTTAAACGTTACAGCAGGAAGAGTGAGGTTTCCAGGCTCTGAGGACTTAGATGCCCTGAGAGAAGGGGTGAAAAGGAAGATGAAAGCCGTTCTCTGTCTCCCGTAAAAGCGAGTCAGAAGTTACTGTTCAGATTTTGATTATTTAGAGAAACCCAAGTTTAGGGCTCTTAGTTTAAAAAGGAAAGTTAAGTGGTAGAATCAGAAACACCATGTCTGCCTTCTAAACCATTATAGAAGATTAAAAAAGGAGAAAAGATGTGAACAAAAAAAGACCAAATAGAAACCGTAACCTATAAGGGAAAAGAAGCTGAAAAAGAATGTATATATATGCAACTGAATCACTGTGCTGTATGCTTGAAACTATCACAACAGTGTAAATCAACTACACTTCAATTTTTCAGAAAAGAAGAAGAAAAAAAAACAATAACCCAGCAAGGAAAGAGGGAAGAAGGAAAGGATAAAAACTGCATCAAAACTCATTCCAAACCTATCAGGATTTCTGATCGTTTTTTTTAAAAAACACTCCAACGTCCTACTACTTATGAGAGACATCATAAAACAAAATAACACAGGAGGGTATTAAATGAAAAGATGAGGAAGGGTACAGACTGAAGTAAAAATACAGAAAGCTGCAGCAGGAGCTTTAATATTGAATTTACAGCAAAAAATACTCGATGTGAACATTAGGGGTCGTATTATGTTGTTCAAATATGTGAATAAAGATGGAGGATAATAAGAAACATCTGTGAGCTGACCAAGACAAGAAAACACCAAAAAAAAAAAAAAAGAAAAAATTATCATCAATGCAGGGAGACGGGATTAGGTCTGTTTTACGGGCCAGAAGAGAAGAAACAAGCCTGGCAGGGCGGAGACAGAGCAAGCAGACGGGTGAGGCAGGTGCCCTGCAGCGGACGCCTCGGGCGCTGTGGGATGTGCACGCGTATTCCCTTCGACACGACATAATTTCAATCAATATGTAAAATGCAAAATTTATACAGCTCTTGTTTTCTTATCATAGTGTGATGAAACTACAAATGACAAAAGTTTAAGTAAAAAAGTCAGCCACTTAGAAATGTAAACGTTTTGGAGCCAGAAGGATATGAAATAATGTATTGTTTGTCATAAAATAAATATAAGGGTGCTCAAGATCCAAATATACGAGATAGAGCCAAAACTGTCGTCAAGCTTAAATCCACAGCTGCAACAACTAATGCAATTTTTAAAAGTAAAGAGTAAAGAAATGTGCTTGGTGTTCAACTTGGGAGTTTGAAAAATACTCCTGGTTTGAAAGGATGTTTGGCCAGCGGCCCTTGACAGACGCCTCAAGCGCCCGCTGGAGGGACGGCCGTCCACAGACAAAGCCGCCCTCACAGCTCTGCCAGATCCTGCAGGTGGACGAGTGACCCACAGGGAGGAAACTGGGCCGAGACACATCCCTGGACGCCCCCTCACATGCACCTGCCCCCAAGACAGGGGACCCTGTGCCTGGACCCCGGGCCAGACACCAGCATCCCTCTGCAGTGCCACACACCGTCTTTTGGGCTGACAGTCACACTACCCCTTCCAGGCCACCTCACCCCATCACCATCTTTTACTGTGGCCTAAGAACCTGGTACCCAGCTGTGATAGGCTGAATTGTGTCCCCCCAAATCCATATGTTGATGCCCTAGCCACCCCAACCCCGGGCCTTGGAATGTGACTCTACTCGGGGAGAGGGCTTTCAAAGAGGTGGAGTAAAACGAGGTCATTAGGGTGGGTCCTAACCCAATATGATTGGTGTCCCTATGAGAAGAGATTAGGACACAGACATGCACAGACACACACAGGGAGACAACAGCCATCTACGAGGCAAGGAGAGAGGCCCCAGAAGAAACCAACCTGTCCACACCTTGATCTCACATTCCCAGCCTCCAAGACGGTGAGAAGATACATTTCTGCTGCAGAAATGTATCTTCTCCCAGTCTGCAGTACTTTGTTACACAGCTTGAGCTGACTAGTACAACAGCCAAGAAAGCGACAGCAGACATCCCCAGAGACAAAGGACAACCTCCCATGTACCCATCTTGAAAACTTTGTTTGAAGATGAACCCAGCCAATTAAGACACGGATGGAAATAATGTTCAAAACATCAGGAGGGCGCTTCCCTGGTGGCGCGGTGGTTGAGAGTCCGCCTGCCCATGCAGGGGATGCAGGTTCGTGTCCTGGTCCGGGAAGATCCCACGTGCCGCGGAGCGGCTGGGCCCGTGAGCCATGGCCGCTGAGCCTGTGCGTCCGGAGCCTGTGCTCCGCAACGGGCAGAGGCCACAACAGTGAGAGGCCCACATACCACAAAAAAAAAAAAAAAAAAATCAGGAGGAAGATGGTGGAATGAAAAGAAGAAACAGCTAGAAGGGGGGCCACAGGACAAGGCCCTGCACCTGTGCAGGCAGTGGGGCAGCAGGAGGCCAAGCGGAGGTGGCAGGGGCTTTCCAGACATCAGAAGCCCCCAGAACTACCCCCAGCTCCCTTGAGAAGTAAGGAGCAAGGGAGGAGTGAGGAGGAGGCAGGAGGGGAGCTTACATGCCTCCCTGGGCAGTGAGCTCACTCCTTGACTGATCTAGGGGACAGAGCTGACATGGGCGACACCCCTCTTCCTGCTCCTCCCTCCCACCCCCCAGCCTCCTGTCTCACACACACACACACGCACACACATGCATGCGCACACACACATGTGCGCACACATACACACGCGCACGCGCACACACGCACGCGCCGGGCAGCGCAGGTGAGCAGCACACAGACCTCTCAGCCCCCTCTGCCCAGGGCCGCCCCGCAGAGCTGGGGAAACAGGGCCCGCGGCCTGCGGCGGGCAGGGAGGGGGAGCGGGCCATTGGCAGACGATGGCTTGGGCGGGGGGCCACCCTGGCGTCTGCACAGATGGAGGAGGCTCCCCTGTGTCCGGCGCGGTCACGTGGCCTCTGCCACGGCCTCCCCACCGCTGAGCATCTCGCCATCTGTGCACACACTTAGCTGCCAGCTCTGCCACTCTGGCTATGCTGGGCCTGCCCCGTCCCTGCCCCTCTGGCCTGCCTGCCCCCAGCAGCCACCTTCTCCGGTGAGGGTTCGACCCCATCACGGCGCTGTCTACAGCCCTCCGTGGCTACCACTGCCCTTGGGACCAAGCCTGGGCCTGATGCTGCCGGCCCGGAAAGTCTCTTCTGCTGGGCCTGGTTCCGCCCTCCCTGCCCCAGACCCTCATTCCCCCGTGGCCCAGCTCTGGAGAACCCCACAGCTGCCCCCTTTCCCCTGGACGTGCCACCTGCTGTCTGGGACCTTCCCCCGAGGCCTTGGAGAAGAAAAACTCCATCTGTGACACAGATCAGCTCCCCTTCCCCTCACCAGTCATGCCACCTCGGTTCCCTCTGGATAACGCATTTTACAGGCGAAGGTGGTCTGTGGGCAGAGACCGCAGGGGCGAGGGAGTGAGCCGCGTGGACGCGGGGAGCCGTGCCCTGGGCAGCACGTGCAAAGGCCCTGAGGCAGGAGCCTCCTGGGGAGGCGGAAAGAGGAGCAGAGCAGAGAGGTCCTGAGGCTGGGTGGGCTGAGAGTGGCGAGGGGATGATGGGCTGTCGAGCGGGGTCGGTGCAGGAAGCACAAGAAGTGGCCCGCAGGTGCCCGGCCCGGAACAGTCATTGCTGTCCCGTGTGGACCTCCCTCCCGCCAGCCACTGTCCTGTGCACACGTTCGTGCCAACACAGTGTTTAACCCTCACGGCGATCCCCTCGTTATGCCATCTTGCAGATCAGTAAGCAGACAGAGAGGGGAAGTGACCTACCCAGGGCCACAGAGCAGGTAAAGAGCCACACGTGTGCCCCACCGCCACCCAGGCTTGTTTCCGGTGGACAGGGACTCTCCCTCCCTGACCACCACGCCGCCCAAGGCAAGGCCCCATCTGGCCTCGGTCATGGGGTGACAGCACAGGCCTCAGCCGCAGCAACCCTCCCAGGAAGCAGCTAAATGGAGGAGATGCTTGCCCCCAAGTCCCTCCGCTGCCTGACCTGAAGCATCAACCCATTCATTCATTCACTCAATCATTCACACTTTCATTCACTCATTTACTCAACAAATCCCACCAAGTCCCACCTACTCCTCAAGCCCGAGCTGAGGACGCTGAAGAGCACAGCCCCTCCCCAGCTGGAGAACAAGAACAAGAACCACGGGGCGGGACGTACAGCGATGGCTGAGCGTGGGCGCTCTCTCCCGGGCGTCGTGGGGACGGCCACTCTCTCCCCGCTTTTAGGGCCACCCTGTCCTCTCCCGTTAGGATTCTCAGGGACACAGGAGACCCTGAGGTCTCCTGCCAGGCCTGCCACCCCACCCGCCCTGTGTCCCGGGCTGGGAAGGGAAGATGTCACCTGCCAGTGGCCTAGAGGGACGGCACACAGCCGGCCTACCCGTGCAGGCTGGTCCAGAGGCTCTGCTGGCCACGGAGCCTCGAGACGCCGGCAGATGGCAGTGGGGCGAGGACCGCCTGAGCCTGCCAGGCCCTCTGGCAGATGGAGGCCAGCAGGGTTTCTCAGGCCAGACCTCAGGCAGGGGACTTGGGGTCTGGGGTCCCAAGAATCAGGGCAGATCGGGCGTGGGGCCTGGAGAGACATGTCCTGGCCTCGGCCCAGCTGCGCGGAGAAGAGCAGTCGAGAGGGACTGGAGGCGTGAGACTGCTGCCAGACACCAGACACGGCAGACGCTTAAGTGAGAGGGCGTCCCTCCCCTGCCAAGGGGCTGCTCCGGGCTGAGTTGTGTCCCCCAGAGTCACATGCTGAAGCATTAACCTCCAGGTCTCCAGCATGCGTCCGTGTCTGGAGATACGGTCTGCAAGGATGTGATCAGAGCGGCCCTAACCCAATATGACCCGTGTCCTCATGAGAAGAGCAGGTTGGGACACAGACGCACAGAGGAGGAAACGGCGGGAGAAGGCGGCCGTCTACACGCCCAGGAGAGAGGCTTCAGGAGGAACCAGCGCTGCCCGCACCCTGACCTTGGACATCCAGCCCCCAGGACCTAGAGAAATAAATGTCTGTTTTTTAAGCCACCCCGTCCGCGGTACTTGGCCATGGCGGCCACAGTAGACTAACAGGTGCTCCCAGAGAGGGCAGCACGTGCCAGAGTTTGGTCCTGCCTGGCCCCATCGCCCCCCAGGCATCGCTGGGAGTGGTTGCCATAGTTACTGACGCCCCGGCCAAGGCCAGCACTCCATCATTGGGCTCCGGAGCCTCGTAACGATGGGTGAAGTCTCTGCGGTTCCCGCACGGTCACTGAGGCTCAGGGCGGCCTGCAGTGAGGGGTCGGGAAGCCAAGAGCCCCTGGACTCCTGCGCACCACCAACCCCGCCTGGGGGGACGGGTAAGCATTCAGCAAGGATGACGGAGAGCAGGAGGTCCAGGACCTACCACTTCACCCTGGGGAGCCCGGACCCTGGACTCTGGCTGGCCCGGGGAGCCCTCCACCCAAAGCTCAATACGCCCAGGAAGCCAGCCCTGCGGTGCCCTCCCAGCCCCCAGCCTCACAGAAGGATAGGGTACCCGGAGAGCCCTGCTAGGGATGGCGGCCAATGACCAGCGAAGCTCAGGGGCTCCCCGCAGAGCTCGGGGAGCTCTGAAACCGGAATTCGCCAGTTCATCTGCCTCCTGGGAGGGATGAGGAGGGTGTCTGGGTCGGAGCCTGGGCTACCCCCGCAGATTGACTTAGGGACCCAACTTGCCGCTGGTCTTGGGGCACGGCTGGAGCCTCCCCTGTGCTACGGCTTGGCCTCCAGTTTGTTTTCACTGCTCTTGTTTTGTTAGAGAGAAGGCCGGGCCCAGAAAGATTGCAGCATGCGTGCCTGGGGACACACCTCCTAAGGGATTGAGCAGAATTTGAACCCGGGGGTTCTAGGCTTGTGAAACCCCCTCAGGCGGGTCCCCCACACACACCCCACTGGCTCCTTCTCCAATGTGTTCCCTCTACTTGGAATGCCCTTCAAAGTTCAATGCAGACAGGTCACCTCCTCCAGGAAGACTTCCCTGACTCCCCCCACGCCACCCAGCCAGCTTACGTAGATGCCCTTTCTCCAATGTAGACAAGCTGTCGTTAGCTCGTTCGACACATTCTGGGCAGAACTACGTCCCTATCTGCATCTTCTCTCCATCCCTGGTGCACAGCTAGGTGCCAGCCCCGCTAGACCCACCCCAGTCTGAACAATTGCCATCCTCTGGGCAGCTAAGAGTAAAGCTTCGGTACCTTCAGCTAAGCTCTTTTCATTAGCTCCGTGTTTGTTTTGGTTGTTTTTGCCCTTTTAAAGTAGAAATAGTTTGTTTTTAACCTATTGATGCCGTTGCTTTCTTTTAAAGAAGGTGCAGAAAAATGCCTGTTTCTTTGCTCGGCCCAGCATGTCTGTGAGCAGCCGTTCTCCTCAGACGCGCCTGAGCCTCTGTCTGGGCCCCGGCACCCGTGGCTCCCCTGGATTCTCAGAGGGGAGGCGCCCTGGCTCGAGAGGGAAGGGAACGTGGTGATTCACCTCGGGGACAAACCAAAGACGCAGCGGCATATGCCCCCTCCCCACTGGGAACAAGGCATCTCTGGGCCGCAGGGAGGCAAGGCTAGAACGCGAGCATCAGTGCTTCCTGCCTCCCCCGGGAGCCCGCTGGCCTCCCTCCTGGCTGGGCGCTGGAGCCTGAGGATGCAGCACGTCCCTGCCCTCGACAAGCTCCAAGAGCAGAGACGGAGACAGAATCAGAGGCGTGAGGGCTGCGGCCGAGGAAGGGAAAGGGACTGGGGCCACAAAGAGGGGTCCAGAAGGCTTCCTGGAGGAGGTGGCTCCCCAGCTGAGCCCTGAAGGACAGGCAGGAGTTCAGCAGTTGAACAGGCGCGGAAGGGAGGCGGCGGGAGCTCGCCAGGCCCCGGAGGCACAGGAGACGGCCCTGGCCAATAACGTGCGCCCGGCGGGGCGGCGGTAAGGGCCCTCCAGGCTCGTCCACCCACTTATTCACGTCTCCCTTCTTCTGCCAGCGGCGTCCCGCCTCCGGGATGGTGTCCTGTCCTCTGGCCAGGCCTCCTCCTTCAGTTTTTACTCACCTTCCTGCTTCCCCACGTTCCAGCCAAGGAGAAAGAAGACCGTCAGGCCAGGCGGCCCCAGCCTCTGCCAAGAGGGAATGAGGCACGTGGGCATGTGCCCGGGTCCCCCATTTTTACACGCGGGCTTGGGAGAGCTGTGCCCACGCAGCCCCGCGCGAGAGCACGCACTCCTGCACACGTGCCCACACAGGGCGCTCACACACTCACAGGCAGGCGCCTACCCGTGCACGCGCGCACACACCGAGGCCCCCTGATGCCCCCATCACAGGCTGGTGGAAAGTGGCAGAGGAGTCCCTGTCACCGGTTGCGTCTCCTCCGCGGTTTCCATGGCAACCTCCCTCGCGGACACCCTGGGTTTGGTCCAGCTCGGCGAGAAGCACGGCTCTTCCCGCCCTCCGCAGCCTTTCAGAGGAGCCGTCTCTGGTGCCGGATGGCTCGGCACTCGGTGATTGGCTTCTGCCCTCGTGGCGGGAGGTGGCGGCAAACTGCCAGGACCGCACCTGCCCTGACCTTGAGATGCTGCTTGGCCCCCCGGAAGCTGCGACCTCGCTGAACCTCCGCTTCTCTGGGCCAGTGGAGGAGAAACGACCGTCTGAGGGCTGGGCGTGCTGACTGGCCCGGCACACGTAGCTGTGCCTCCTGGTGGCCGGCCCTTGACTCGCTCTGGGGGTCTGGGCTGGGGGCCCCAGAAAGGGGGCTGCTCTGTCTGTCGACCTGGCCGGCATGCCAGGGCAGAGCTGGCAGAGGGCCCATCTCTCTGCCTTGCAGTCCCCTCAGGAAGGGCACAGATGTGGCCCTTCCGGTCACAGCTCTGTGGTCCCACGAGGCAGAAAGCCACGTGGGCGGCACCGGCCACCCAGGGTCCCTGGGGCCAGGAGCTCTGTGAACGGCAGTCATTTTCTCAGCCAAGGGTGGCCTGGGTGCCCCCTCCAGCTGGACCCACGGGCCACTCTCCACTCAGCAGCAGGTGAGCTTTCAGGGCCCCCGCCTCCCTCCCTAATCCCCTGCCCCAGCGACACAAGCTCCCTCGGGGCCTCTGCACCTGCCCCCTGCTTGTTCTGCCTTCTCCCGCCAGCACACATGTGGCTCGGTCCCGGCATCCCCGCTGACAGGGGGCCAGGAGCGACCGGCGTGACCCCAAAGCCCCAGCACGCCGCATCGCGAGCCAAGACCCAGGCCTGTCCCTCCATCGAATGGCCAGACCCAGAACCGTGGGATGGGGGCATGGCCTCTGTCCCTGGGTGGGGACCGGCACGGCCTGCCCGCCCCCCAGCCTCCCTCGCTCTCTGGGAGAGGCCACGCAGCATCTTACCGGCCTTGTCTTCTGTCGTGATAAAGGACAGACCGCTGCCCCCCCGCCGGGGGTCCCACAGGCTGACAGCGGCTGCCGTCCCCACTGTCCCAGAGCCGCGCGCACGGACTCCCGGCTGCCCCTCACTGCCCAGCCCCCGAGCCCACAGCCTCCCTCCTCCACACTCCTGTCACAGGTCCGCCTGCGCCAGGCACCCCTGGGCATTCTCCAGGCACGGCAGCGGTCACCAGGCACGGTGGCCCCACGTGGCCCACGTCCCATATGCCCATACAGGCTGATCCAGGGACCAGGCGGCCTTCCCTTCCCTGTATGCACACGTACGATCCGTAGGGGCCGCGGGTTTGATCCCTGGTCGGGGAACTAAGATCCCTCAAGGCACACGGTGCAGCAAAAAAAAAGAAAAGAAAAGAAATTGAAATGTGCCAGAGGAAACTATACAATTGCCCCAGGGATTTGTGACCAGATTCCTTTATCATCTAAGAGCAGGAAAAGCCTTTCTAATCAGGACTCAAAGCCAGAAGCAATGAAGGGAGATACTGGTGATCCCGAGATACAGACTGTACAGTGTGCGTGTGAAACACTGAGCCCACCAACAAGGTCAAACACATGGAAGAAATACGACAATTCATGTCGGGGTCAAAGGGCTGATCCCCCTACTATATAAAGAGCTCTTGATATGACGGGGACGGGGGGGAAGGACCAAATCTGATGAAAAAAACGAGGGGAGGACAGAAGACGTGAGCAGACAGGTCACAGAAGGAGAGACGCAGAAATGCAGAGGTTCCTCAGTCACAGGAAAATGGGCTGAACCTCACTTATCATGAGAGAGATGCAAATAGACCACCAGAGATCCGCCCCCTTTCCAAGCGGAGCTGACGGAGCTCTGGGCAGGTGGATGCAGAGTCAAGTACCCTCATCCGCCGCTGGAGGGAAATTCAGCGAGAAAGGGCCGTTTCCCTTTAGACCCAGGAATCTCCAATCGCTCCGGAAGACACGCTCCCTAGAATGTGGAATACTGCCTACAAAGGGTGCTTGTCAGGGCGGGGTCAACATTGCCACACCACGGGGACCCCGCCAGCGCCCTGGCTTCGGTCAGAAGGGCCAGGCGCTAAGAGCAGGCTTCCCGGCCCCAGAGCAAGGGCTACACAGGATCCATCCCCCCAAAGCTTAAAAACCAGCTTCAGCTTACCCTTCCCCCTCCCCATATCCTCAAGTCCATGCTCTGGTAGGTCTGTGACAAAGCGAGAGACTGGCATGGACATATACACACTACCAAATGTAGAACAGATAGCTAGCGGGAAGCAGCCGCATGGCACAGGGAGATCAGCTCGGTGCTTTGTGACCACCTGGGGGGTGTGGGATAGGGAGGGAGGGAGGGAGGGAGACGCAAGAGGGAGGAGATATGGGAACATATGTATATGTATAGCTGATTCACTTGGTTATAAAGCAGAAACCAACACACCACTGTAAAGCAATTATACTCCAATAAAGATGTTAAACAAACAAACAAACAAACAAATAACAGCTTCATAAGGACCACGCTGGCCCACCAGTAAAATAACTGCCGGCCGGGGCACAATTCAACAGTCCAGACACAACCATGTTGATCATTTTAAAACGTATATTGTAAACCTTGGGGAAACCTCTAAAAAGTTTTTTAAAGAGGTATAAGTAAGTCAACAGAAGAGATTAATTGAATCATTTTTAAATGATCTATCGAAACAGAGATGGCAGGAAAAGAAGGGGGGAGATACAAAAAGCAACTGTAGTAAACGTCCTCACGTATGTGCTTCTGAAGAATAACGGTAGAAGAACACAGCTCACTTACGGAAAATAAAAGAAAACCCTCCCTTGAAGGACTCCTACGTACCTTCCCGTTTACAGAAAAGACCAGCGCACAAGGACACCTCGCACAATACCGGGAGAATGGACAAAGGCAGGACGGCGGGGCCGCCCACACCTGATCCAGCCCTTCAGAATGAACGTCATGAAAAACGTGTCAAGGAATTACAGTTCTAACCCAAAACTTTAAATCCAGAAAGAACTTCGTCTGGATTAAAAGATACCAAAGAGGCAGACAGGTGACGCAGTGTATAAAACCTGGCTGGGTCTTGGTTCAAACTCACAGCTACAAAACAAGTTTGAGGGACATTTTGGCCACTTTCAGTCTGGACAGGATGTTAGCTGGTATTTGAGAACGAATTGCTAATTTTCTTAGGTATGACAGTGGCATTATGGTTCTGTATTTAGGGTTAAGTGTCACTGTGTCTGCAACTTATATCGAAATGTTCAGAAAAAAAAAGAGGGAAGGAGAGAAAGGACACACATGACAAGATGCTGATGGCAGCTGAGCCTGTGGGTGGGAGAGATACATGTGCTCACCTTCCATATCATTCTTCCATCATGAGAGCGTTCGTAAGCCAGAAAAAATCCCGCAGTTACGCGCAGATCAGGTTTCCAGGAGGTGCGGCCACCTGGCGCACAGGCACGTGCCCAGAAGTGAGTAAGAAGAGCTGCTCAGCGGCCACCATGGCCAGCACCAGGCACACCAGGATGCGTGTGTAAGTTGACTGGTCCAGCCCTGGCATCCAACCCACACTCACCCCGCCCCCACCCCCTGTCCATCTGCTCTGATTTCCATCTGGGGATCCACATGGCTTTCGGGAAGCTGACCCCACCCTAATCTGAGTGCTGTATCCTCCAACCTCAGAGGTTGGTTCAAGAATGCTCAGGGGATCTAAGTCAGTCCAGTCAACTCACAGTGGGTGTGGATAAAGAGCCATAGCCTCAGGACCTGCTGCCAAACAACTTGAGAACAGATAGGGAGGCAGCCCTGGGAAAAACCAACCCTGCGGAAGCAGCACTCAGAGGCTAAGGACCGGGTCCTTGGTGACGCCCTGGAGCTGCTGGAGCACACCTCACCTGAAGCTGCCACTACCGCTGGGTTGGTCTGTTGCAGAAGCTGATAGATTCACTTAGGTTGCATTTCTGTTGCTCGCAACCTAGAGCATCCTTTAATGCTACACAGTTCGATAGGGGAGTCCTTCAGGCCCTCGATTACAGTCTTAAATCAGTAGACAATTCTGTACCTTGTTTCCCAGAACTCAGGAGTGTAGACCCTAAAATTTAGGAGAGGGAAGGGTAGCTGCAGGCAGGCATGTCAAAAACATGGAGCAGTGAGAGCTGACAGCACACCAGCAGATGGGCTCATCACGAAAGAGGAAGCCCACATGCTCACCCTCGTGCATAAGCAGGGAAATGCATATTAAAGCCACAGTGAGATAGAGCTTCACACCCACCAGGCTGGCAAAAGTTCAAAACCAGGGTGAAATCGAGGGCTGTCAAGGATGTGAATGCGTAGAACGTTCACACACCACTGGTAAGAGTGCGGGGCTTCCCTGGTGGCGCAGTGGTTGCGAGTCCGCCTGCCGATGCGGGGGACGCGGGTTCGAGCCCCGATCCGGGAGGATCCCACGTGCCGCGGAGCAACTAAGCCCGTGCGCCACAACTACCGAGCCCACGCGGTACAACTACTGAAGCCCGAGCACCTACAGCCCGTGCTCCGCAACAAGAGAAGCCACCACAACGAAGACCCAACGCAGCCAAAAATAAATAAATAAATAAATTTTTTTTTAAAAAAACAGGGCTTCCCTGGTGGCGCAGTGGTTGAGAATCTGCCTGCCGATGCAGGGGACACGGGTTCGAGCCCCAATCCGGGAGGATCCCACGTGCCGCGGAGCAACTAAGCCCGGGTGCCACAACTACGGAAGCCCTCGGTCCCTAGAGCCCGTGCTCCACAACAAAAGAAGCCACCACAACGAGAAGCCCGCGCACCGCAACAAAGACCCAACGCAGCCAAAAATAAATAAATAAATAAATTTTTTTTTAAAAAAAAAAAAAACAGGGGCTTCCCTGGTGGCACAGCGGTTGGGAGTCCGCCTGCCAATGCATGGGGCACGGGTTCGAGCCCCGGTCCGGGAAGATCCCACATGCCGCGGAGCAACTAAGCCCTTGAGCCACAACTACTGAGCCTGCGCGTCTGGAGCCTGTGCTCCGCAACGGGAGAGGCCGCGACAGCGAGAGGCCCGCGCACCGCGATGAAGAGTGGCCCCCGCTCGCCGCAACTGGAGAAAAGCCTTTGCACAGAAACGAAGACCCAACACAGCCAAAAATAGAAATAAATAAATAAATAAAAATTTTAAAAAATAAAGAAACATTAATGGAGAGAGAAAACAGGTACGTTTAAAAATCAAACATGTACATGAATTAAAGGTCCCCAAAATGTTGTGAAGATATCAGTTTCCCCCAAAACGACTTGTAGAGTCAACACAATGCCAATCACAATCTCGTGTGTGTGTGTGTGTATGTGTGTGTGTGTGTGTGCATACGTGTGTGTATAGAACTTGACAATCTGATTCTAAAATTTCCATGGAATTACAAACCACCAAGATTAGCCAAGATACTCTTGAAGGATAACAAGGTAGGAGGGCCTGCCCGCCCAGCCAGACCCCAAGATTTCCTTTAAAGCTACAATAAAGGCACCGGTGAGGAACCAGTGGGCAGCACGTACGCTAGGGAAGCGTGTCCTCCCGTGTTTGCCGGAGAAGCCGGAGATCAGTGGACAAAGGGCAGACCTTTCCTTACTACCAGTTTGGAGACCTGATTATCCCAAGAGGAAAAAAGGTGAATGAGACTCCTGTTTCACACTGTCCACAAAAACCAATGCCGGGACAAAGATACGTAATAAATTAAAAGCAATACCAGGTGGATTAAAGACCAAAATACGAACGATACATCCACAGATCTTTTGGAAAAGCATAAAGGAGAAAATCTGATGATTTCAGATTAGGGAGACATTTCTTAAGCAGGACACAAAGGGCACAAATTATAAAGAGAAGGACGAATTAATTGGGCGACATTAAAATTTAGACCTACGGGCTTCCCTGGTGGCGCAGTGGTTGAGAGTCCGCCTGCCGATGCAGGGGACACAGGTTCGTGCCCCGGTCTGGGAGGATCCCACGTGCCACGGAGCGGCTGGGCCCGTGAGCTATGGCCGCTGAGCCTGTGCGTCCGGAGCCTGTGCTCCGCAACGGGAGAGGCCACAACAGTGAGAGGCCCGTGTACCGCAAAACAAACAAACAACAAAAAAAAACCAAACAAACAAAATTTAGACCTTCTTTCTGTTCCCCAGTCACCACACAGAAAATGAAAAAATAAGCCACACCGGGAGAAGATGTTTGCAGCACAGACGACCAGCAAAGACTCATTAGGAAATATAGAGAGAACTCTTAACTATTCTCTAAGGAAAAGACCAAAAAAAAAAATTTTTTTTTAATGGACTAAAGACTTGAACGGGTGCTTCAGAAAGAAAGAAATTCAAATGGCAAAGGAACACAAGCAAAGATGCAGCCCTGGGGAATTCCTAAGGAAATGCAAATTAAACCACAGGGAATCCTCTCTGACCTTCCCTCCGTTGTCAAATCGGACAGAACCAAGGGTTGGTGGAACGCAGAGTGAGAGGGTCCTGCCCTCGGCTGCAGCCCCTCGGCCACCAGCCTGCGGGTCCAGGGAAGGCGTGCAAACCGTGGACAAAGCAGGTCCCTTCTTTCAGTAAATGAGTGCTTATGACCCGGGCGCCAGAATATGGTGCTTTCAGTGCCCGAAGCGACATCGCGTTACATGTGGCGCAGGGGCCCACAGGACACACAGATCGAAAAGAGGGAAGGACAGCCCGGCACAAGCCGGGTTGAAGCGAGTCACTAAAGGATTCCCGTCACGTGGCCCCATTTATCACGGATTCAAACACAGAGGAACAGCCAAACGGTACGGGTCTGGGGAGGCGCACGTGGTGGCGAAAGTGTAGCGGAAAAAGCCAGAACCAGCTGTCACAGAAGTGGGGTCCGGGGCTCCAAAGAGGAAGGGGGCTCCACGGGGGTGGGCACCACTGTCCTTGTGAGTCTGTCATGCACTGAATGGTAATAAAGCAGAATCCACGTGCACGGCGACTCCGCTCTCCGCCAGGGGCCTGGGACGGACTGGACGGCCTCCGACCTGACCATCCAGGGGCGCGGGGGCAGGTGGATCAGTAGGGCAACCCGGTGCCCAGAGGCACCTTAGCGGCACCTCAGCCAACCTGGAGTCACGCCCGCAGTGCAGCGCCCAGTCAGCCAGAGAGGCCCTGGCCAGACACCTGTCCGGACAGGAAGGGACCCTGCCGGTCTCCGGTCAGGCCCCCCTCTGGCACCTTGTCTTAAGGGGAACGAGGGAGAAGGACGCAGGCAGGGCATCCCTCCTCCTCCAAGGCGTGGCCGTAGCTCTGGTCCCAGGCGTGGGAGAGACCCCGCTTTGATGCACCTTTTGTCCTCGAGTTCCCTTCCCAGCCAGGCACCCGGGAGAGGGTGGGGACAGCACCGTCTGCTGGAGGCCTCCCCTGGCAGGCTTGACCCCATGGAACAAGGGGTCAACATGTGGCCACCCCATCATCGCCTGGTGAGCAGCAGAGGCTCCTCCGAGGTCACACCGAGGTCCCCTCTCCAAGGTCACGCCGAGTTCACCTCGGGAAGGTGTGAGCCAGAACTGAAACCCAGAAGTGACCACCTCCAAGTGCTGTGGGGCCCCCCCCCGGCGCCGCGGGGACACATACACACTCACACGCCCATTCTCACACTCACACACCCCAGCCCGCTGACTCACAGAGGACTCACTCCCGGGCACAGCCGGTTGGGTCAGAGCACAAGGCCAGCAGGACACCGTCCTTGGTCAGGCGGGTTAGACCGCAACCTGAGAACCGGGGCCCGGGCTCCGTCATCGGCCCGGATGGCCCAGGGGCTTTGGGGACCCAGAGACTCGGATAGGAGGAAGCAAGAGAGCTGGAGAATGTAGCCACTGCCTGCCCCCCTCCCCGCTTCCCCTCCGCTCGCCCCCTCCCCGCCCCTCCCCGCCGTACCGACCGCCCGGTCTCCACAGCTCCAGCCTAAGCCCCGTCGTCGCGCCCGGACAGGGGGACCTGTCCTCCCCGGAGCACAGGCGGACAGCCCGTGAGCATCAGAGCACATGGCTGCCTCGCCCAACACCCTGTAAGGCAGGCGTGCGGGAACCCCGACACCACCACGCACCTAAATAAGACGGTGGGAAGAGAAAAGGACAGATGGGGGATACGTGTGAACCATAGCTGAAGTGGGTCCTTGACCAGTATACACACGAATATGCACATAAGTTCCCCGCCTGAGGAACTGCAGCCAGAGACATGGTCCCGGCACCAGCCCACCTCCGCGGAGGGCATGGGGGCTGCAGAGGCCGGAGTGAGCCCCCCTTCTCCTTTCCCGTGTCCCCCCAGTTACCCTCCGGGCCACCTGGAGAAGCGGCCTCCTTCAGCGTCCTGGCTGGACCCCAGAGGCCTGTAGGGTCGGAGCGGCCGGGTTTGAGTCGCCTGTGCAGGAGGGGGAGGGGGTCCTGAGTCCAGCACCGGCTCTGCGCCCTTTGGTCCTGTGACCCCTCACGGCCTCGGCCTCCCCGGGAGGTGGCAGAGAGGGCCTAGAAAATCTGCTGGATGAAGGAGTGAGGGAATGATTAACCCCCCGGCCCCCTCCCCGTCCCTTTGTCCCATTGTCTCCGGCTCCCGCCCGGCAGCACTCACGTCGGCTCCTCTAGTCCTCCTTACACAGGCAAAAGGGCCACTGACCCCTCAACGTCTCACCTCCCCTTTGCAGCCAAATGTCCAAGTCCAGGAATCCTTGCCGCCTCGGGTGCCTGGTGACCCTCCCTCCCTGGAAACCCCTTCTCCCTGTCACCCACCCAGCGACACTGCCCTCCTCACACCCCCAGGGAACCTCGGGCTGCAGGACTTTCTGTCCTTCCATCCCTTCTCTCTCTCTCTCTCCTGAAAACCCCCCTCCCGTGGACCCCACCCACACACAGGCTGGAGCCTGGCATACAGGAGGAGCTCAAGCAGTGCCTGCTCCCTTCAGCCAGTGCATTTGCTCTGCACACACCCACAAAGCACCCACCAGGGGCAGGCTCTAAGGACCCAGGGGCCACCCCGGGACCGTGGTCCTAAGCAGGAGGGCGGCAGCAGGGCCAGGTGCCTCCAGGCACGGGACCTCCTGCGGGTCCCGAGGACGGTGGCAGACCGGGCCAGCTGGAGCTCCTGAGGCTGCAGATCCCGCTGGGATCTGGTAGGGGCGGGCCGGACGGAGGATTTCAGGCAAACACGGCGCAGACAGCATTTAAGGTGCTGCCAGGGGTCACAGGGCCCTCGGAACCCAAGCGGCCGGGCCAGACATGTTGGGGAAGATGCTGATTTCCCGGGACGGGCCACAGCCGTCACTGTGTCACCAGACAGAGCAGACAGACCCACGTCCCAGACGTGAGGGCCCGGCCGCTTCCGCACAGCTCCAGGGGAGGGCCGTGCTGGCTGGCGTGCGTTCCCAGGCCAGCTCACCACCCCTGGGCGGCCCCTGCAGTCCAGGCCTGGCCGTGGGGTGCCAGGCAGGGTGTCACCCTGGAGGGCGCTGCCCCAGGGGGGGCTGTGAGGAAGCTCGGCGGGCTTCCCTTTGATGCCACGGGACTGTCCCCCACGGAGAGCTGTCTCCTGTTCTTTCACAGTCCCCAAGTTCTTGCCCTGAGCTCTAACGACGGTGGCAATTGTCCGTTTGTCTGCGTCTGTCCCCCCACAGACCACCCAGCCCGTAAGCGCACACGCGCACGTAGGGCAGGCAGTATCCAGGAGGGCGCCCTGCAACGGTCCCAGCAGGGGCAGCCGGGACCGAGGGCCGGCCGGGAGCCCCAAGCACACGGAGCCCAGAAGCCCTCACTGGGAGCCCACAGTGAGCCCCTCTCGTAAACTCCACTGACAACATCCACAGAAGGCGGAGCTGGGGTTCGAATCGGGGCCACCGACGCCAGGACCCGCACACCTACCTCTGCACCCGTGATCCCAGACATCGCGGGGACAGTGAAGCGAAAATGCCAGAGGGAGGGCGGGGCCAGGGCTTCCCAATGCTGAGATGCCACGCGAGTTCTGTGGGTCCAGAAGCAGCCTCCCTTTAGCTGTAGGTATTTATCTCGTGTCTGCCACCTACTAGGTCCTTTAGTAAATGTTTATGGGGTGAATGGACGGCTGACTGGGTAGATGAATGAATGGGTGGATGGATGGAGAGAAGGGTGGGTGGACGGACAGGTGGACGGATGGGTGGATGGGTAGTTGAAGAAGTGAATGAGCCGGTGGGAGAACTGGAGGACAGCTGCACAGGAGGAAGGGTAAGCGAGTAGCTGGCTGCAGGGGAGGGTGTGTGGTGTGCATGTGAGATTGTCTTTATGTCCTCCAGCTGGCTTTCTATACTTAGGAAAGATTATTCAGAAATCTGGGGGTTTTTTTCATTAAGTTTTCATTTATTAATGTTACAAAACCAGAAACCTAGATTTTTTTCCCCTTAAATGATTAATTTGATCTACAAATCTTATCATACTTTTAAGCCTAACAAATTTCAAAATTCTTTTTAAAGGTTCTTTGATTAACATGATGTCCCACTTTCAAACTTACTTAACAAAAAAACACCTTCAGAAATTCCATTACATTCACAAACTTGATGTACTGTATTTTATCTGATAAACCTTCCCACCATGTTAAGTAATTCCTGTAAACCTAAAAAGATAACTTCCTAACATGATTGTTTTGTTTTGGGGGGTTTTTTTTGGCCACACCATGCAGCACACAGGATCTTAGTTCCCCGACTAGGGAGCCCTGCAGCGGAAACCCGGAGTCTTGACCACTGAACGGCCAGGGCAGTGCCCCTAATATGATGAATCTCAGAGTCTGTTACATGTTCCAACACGGTGTAGTACGCACTTTATGGGATCTCAACCTAAAATCCTAAGTCGAAATCAAGTAATTAAGTGTATATTTTAAATTTGAATCGAAAGGTTGACTTGTTCTTCTGATTTGCCCAAACTCTCTTAAACAAATGCTTACAATATCGAAGACACTCAGATTCCTTCACATAAGAATATCAATGCTGTGGATTTGACGCCATTAAATATTTCTGTACTTAATCCTAAATATGCTTTGGGGTTTTCAAATGTGCTTATTCACTAAGCAAACAACCAAGAAATCTGGGGCCATTATCTTGCTAATCTGAGGGTGCAAAATACTAGGCCCTCACATCTCTTGGTTGTTTCACCGCATTGATGGTGTTTCCATCCACGGGGCTCCCAGAGACCTGTTTCTGTTTTCTTATGAGAACTTCAGAACTTAGAGTTTGGTCTTCAACCCTTGAGCCCATACAGCCCCCTCCCGGCCCTCTCACACACATCTGCAAACCCCACCCCGGAGGCTCTACTGGGTTTTGCATTTATCAAACCCTCCACGATGGGCACGGTGTCCCCGGTAAGAGCACACCTTCCAGGTGCTAAGGTGATGCCAGCTGGATGCCGCAAATCTCAGAGCACTTGAGCTGGAGTCTGTGGACAAGCCTTCCAAGATCCCGCCACCCCTGTGTGGCGTTCGGATGGACCGTGACCTGGTGAACAGACGGGTTGGTGAGTGGACATGAGAGCAGGTGTGAAAGCGGGTGGATAGAAGTTTTATGCGTGTGCAGGTGAGCGGGCAGTAGGGCGGGCGGGTGGGTAGGAGGGTGACGCATGGGCGAGTGGACGGGTGGCGGGGAGATGGGTATGGATGGAGGAGAGGCAGCTAGGTGTGGGGACTGATAGGGAGTTGTTTGCGCAGGTGGGTGCGTGGGGTGTTAAGGGGCTGCTGGGTAGATTGAGGAACGCGTGGGTGAATGAGGCAGTGGGTAGGCGGACGGACGGGTGGGTCTATGAATACGGGGAAATATGGGAGGAAACGCTCAGTGGGTTTGTGAGTGCGTAGGAGGATGAGTGGGTGATGGCCAGGTGAGTGGGTGAGCAGACAGAAGAAGACGGATGGGTGGGTGGGCGGCGAATGGTGAAGGAGGAGACGCGTGCGTTGCTAGTTTAGAAGCCCGGCCGGGAATTCCCTGGCTGCCCAGTCGTTAGGACTTGGCGCTGTCACCGCCGCTCCTCTCCCATCTGCTCCGCGAGGGTCTTGGGGCAGACAGACGTAATGAGTTGTGCCCTCTCGGTCCTCCAGCCCAGGCCTGGCTGCCTGGGGGTCACACCCCAGGACACGGCCCTTGCTACTGGGGCCAGGGTCAGCGGGCCGTCCTCTGGGGACCAGCTCCAACCGGAAGGGAACTCCGCTCACTGGTGGTTGCTATGGGAACCCCTTGGCTGCTTGTTTTCCTCCTCCTCGACTGATTAAGGAAAGAGACTCATAAAGTGACGGGACGTCACCGGGCCTCGCCTCTGGCCAGCTCTGACTTGCCCCCTGACATCTCCCAAGGGCCAGCTAACCTCTTCTGCCGCAAAGAGACTGATGGGGCTCCCTCGAGGCTGTCTGGCCTGCACAGGGTCCGGCCGTAGGAGAGTTGGGGACCCAGGGGACATTAAAGGGAGCCAGATAATGATAATAACCAGGCAAGAGGGCAGACATTTCTGTGGGACCAGAGAGCGTGGGGGGCTGGGGGGGGACATGCCAGCGGGGGGTAAGGCTGCAAGGAAAACAGACACCCAGTGGAGTGGGTGGCCACTGGGAGCCCCCCTGCCCCATGAGATGGTGAGCTCCCCGTCCCTGGAAGGGTGCAAGTTGAGCTCACTGGACCACCTGGCAGGAAGGTTGGAGAGCCCAGGGAATAGCGAGGTCTATAAATTCTCACCCAGCTCTGAATTGCTGTGAGTCTGATGCTCTCACAGGATTCTGGATCTTTCTGGTGGGGAATCGGAGAGTTAGGCAGCCACTGTCTTGTCAAGGGGTAAGGCCTCTTCGGCTGCAGTGGTCAGGGGGGGCAACCTGGAGGAGGCGCCAGTCAAGCAAAGAGCTGGGGGGAAAGCATCGTAGTCAGAGGGAACAGCATTCGCAAAGGCCTCGGGGCTACAGGGTTGGTACGTTTGAGGAAGGGCCACTGGGGCGCAGAGAGCACGAGGGGCCCAAGAGGAACTGGCAGGGCCCTGAGCTCAGGGCCCATTCTGAGCACAGGGTTGGGGGGTCCCGGGCAGCCCCCAGGGCAATGACAGCTCCTTCTCACTGCCTGGTCTCGCTGCTGCCTTCCCTGAGCCCCAGGGGTGAGATGGGGTCCCCTCCCCCAGGTCTCTGCCCCTTGCTCTCTGGCCATGAGTTTGGGTAGGGGGCAGCTGAGCAGCTGGCGGCCCCCCTTGGAGATCTGACGGCCCCAGAGGTGGGCTCTGGCCGCCCCCCTCCACAGGCACGGCTGAGCAGGGCTCTGCTGGTGGCCGGTGGGTGAGCAGAGCTCTGGTGATGTGGGAGGGGCTTCTCATCAAAGCCAAATCCTCCACCCAGATTTCTCAGCCGCCGTCCCCGTCTGTGCTCGCCCCCGTGACTACACCTCAACGAGGGGACGGCTGAGTGTGCATCTTCGGGGCCCCCAAGACCCCAAAAGGCAGTGTGTGCAACCCGAAGCAGAGTCCCAGAGGCACAGAAGCCCCCGCCCAGCGTCTGGGGTGCAGCCCTCACGGCCGAGCCCCTCCCCGGCTCCCAGTGGCCGGGCGCCCACGTTGTAGGAGACGCGAGGCCTCTGACGGCACGGCCCGACGGGGCCACAGGGCCCGGCCTGCCCAAGGGGCCAGTCAGGGAGCAGACAGCTTGGGGCAACCCTGGGGTGGGGGGGTGGGGGGCTCCTCGGTGACCTCAGGGCCTCAGGACCAGGGCCAGGGCGGTCACTGGATGCTGGGCCCACGAGTCAGCCCCTCGGCACCCGGAGCAGGGCAGACGGGCCCGCATGCCACCCGCGTGCCTCTGCCGCCCTGGGACAGACGCCCGCTGACCCTGCAGCCCGACCAGGGAGCTGTGGGCGGCGCCTGCCCCGGCCTTGCTGGAGGGACCCGAAGACCTGGGAGGCGGCCCGAGGCATGGCTGTGCCCCCCTCTGCCCCTTCGACTGTAAATCAGGAATTAGTCGCAGGAGCTGCTGCTGAGACGGAGGAGTTTGTCCACAGGACTGGAGCCTGGTCTGGACCCCAGGACGGGAGGCCTCTCGCCCCGGCTGGCCAGGCGGGAGGTCAGGCGAGAGCACGAGTCGGCATCGTGCCTCCCGGGAAGCCAGAGGCTCGGCTACAGGCCAGGAGGCCTAGTGTGAGGCCCGCCCCGGTGCCACGGCCAGGACGGCGCAGGGCTGAGACCAGAAGCCGGGCCCCCCCGCCGAGGCCTCACACCCAGCCTCCGTCGCGCGGCCCCCACCTGCGGCCCGTCCCCGCCGTGCCCCAGCCGACGGGCGGAGCTCACTCCTGCTGTGGTGAGGGGCTAGGGCAGGGCTGCTGAACGACCCAGTGGGGGTGCGAACAGAGGGCCCGAAGGGGAGCGAGGCCACGGCCACCCCCGCCCTTGGGGGCCCAGCCCAGCGACGGCCTGTCTGAGTCTGCTTCCCCCAGACGTAGACGCAGCTGGACACACAGCCTTGACCTGGAAGGGCGTCCGGGCCACCTGCCCCAGTGCCCTGGTTTTACTGATGCGGAAACTGAGTCCCGGAGCCACTCACTCACTCTTGGAGCTTCCAGCGACCCAGGCTCCCTCCAGGGTCCCTCCCTCCAGAGCCCCTCTCCCGTCTGGGGTCCTAGCCCCCCGCCCAAGCAGTCGATCCGATCGACACCCCCGGTGCTGGCCGCCGTGCTCGCACGGGGCCACTGGTCTTCTGGAGCGGGCGGCATTGAACCAGGGGTGTGTCTGGTGGTGACAGGACGGTGCTTTGGAGCAGGTGTGACCGCCGCCCCCCCAGACCAGGCTGACCCCCCGCCCCAGGGTAGAGAAGTCCTGGATGGTCCCTCCCAACCCCCATTTCCTCCCACCCTGGCGGCTGAGAAACAAGAGGATGGGGCAGGGGGTGTCCCTGGCTGCACATCTTAACACCCCCCTCCACTGCTGGGCGGGGACCGGGGGCTGGGACCACGCGTGGTCAGGGCCCACCGAGGCCCCTCAAGACAAGGGGTCCCCCGGGCCCGGAGATCTCGGGCTCACACCGCTCCGTGCTTCCTGGTGGCCGTCCTCCCCAGGCACCACCCGTGTCACTCCTGCCACCGTCTCACTCTGAGACACCTCCCGGACCACTCTCTCCGCGGAGACGACCTCCTCCTCCTCCTGCCCCCTCTCCCGCCTTCCCCCTCCCTCCTCCTCCTCCTCCCCCCCCCCTCCGCCCCGCCCCGCCCTTGCCAAACCCCCCACTCGCCCCTCTGGTTTGGGAAGAACAGCCCCTGCCCCGGGGCCCGGTCAGCATGGAAGGAGTGACTCTGTCCCCAGAGGGGTGGCTTCCCAGGCCCTCCCGTGCCCTGCGCGTTCGGAAGGCCAGCACAGCCACACACGGCCCTGCCCCGCGCCGGCCGGCTGGTTCTCAACCAGACTGCGCCGAGGGGTCCCCGGGGACATCTCGGGTGGCACCGCCCGTCCTCACGTCCTGCCGTGGCACGAACAGCCCCTTGCCCCCCGCGGCGTGCTCCGACACGGACCGGCTGGGCACCCGGGACGGCCAGGGCAGGGTGTGAGCGGGAAGGCCAATGCCGTCCTCAGAGGGCCACCGGGGACACGCGAGGCTTCAGGTGAAGGGGCAGCGGGCAGCCGTGGGGGGACAGCGCCTCACCCGGGCTCAGGAACGCAGGCCAGGCCCAGCCCGGCCACCCTGGGGAAGCCGCCACGCCCCTCTGAGCCCAGCGCTCCCCCGAGATCAAGCCCCGCGCCTCTTCTTCCGGGGAGCCTTGGGCTGGTCAGCCAGGCCGTGCACGTGGGAGAGCTTTGTGAGCTGTAACGCGCCATCGCCTGCGAGGCGGGGCCCCTCATCAAGGAGTCAGACTCCCGGTGATGCAGTACACCCGCCCTCCAGACAGGCAGACGTGTGGCTCCCCGTCCAGTAAGCCCTGCGTTCCCGTGATTTTCACGATAAACTCTGAGACGTCGTTTCACAGAAGTACAGAGGAGACCCGAGTGGCTGATGCTGACGATGCCTGGCAGGGAGGGCCCTGCACCGGCGGCTGTGGCGGACCCGCGGGCGGCACCCACCACGAGTGGACAGAGCAGGGGCGCGGGGACCGGCTCCCAGCCCTGGATCCCCACTTGCCCTTCTTCCAGAACATTAGTGAGCATCTCGTTCCCTGCACTGGATCCGTCTCTGCTGGAGATTCCTAGAGCTGTTGCCACGTCCTGCTCTGAGCCCAGACCAACACCGCAGCTGCCCGGAGAGCGGAGGCTTCCGTACCGTCCCCGCCACCTGCCCAGCTCCCGCGGGCCGGGAGGAGATTCTCCACGAGGCCGGCATCTCTGCACGGCCTCCAGCACAGGCCACCTCAAGAATGTTTGCACGAGAGACAGACTTGCAAGCTAGAGAGCATGGGCATAGCATAGAGACCCCAGGAGCTCTTTCATGAAAGCGAAAGCTCCCCCTCCTCTGGGAGGAGGCCTGCTAACCCTCTAGGGAGAAGAGATAACATCCCCCTTACAGGCCAGCTGAGCAGGATTGCTGGCAGCTCCTCCACACCATCAAGGGTTTCCTAATTCGGGGCTCCTAGGGTGCGACACAGTCCCGCCACCTTTGGCCCCCATGGGACGTGGGGGCAGGAGGGCTGATTTGAGCCTTCTGTGCCTTGTTCCCTAACTGGTCAAATTTAGGGCAGTGCGGCAGGCAGATGTGACCACTGCCCGGCCACTTGACCCCCCAGCCTCTCTCGGGCACCTACAACCACCAAGGGCCCCCCACTCCAGCCAGGGCCTCACAGGTCCTGCCTCCTGGACCTTCTCCCATATCACACCCACACTTGGCCTTAACAGCCCAGCTCCTCTGTCCCTGCCTCAGGGCCTTTGCATGTGCTTATCCTTCTGCCTTCCCCAGGGCATCGCATGACTAGCTCATTCTCACCATTCAAGGAGTCTCAGCCTCAGTCTGCACCCACCCCCCGGCCCCACCCCCTGCCTCACAGAGGCCTGTACTGGCCACTTTCCAAAAATGGCCATTCTCTCTCCCCGCCCCCGTCACTCTGGCACTTTCGCTCTTGCCTGCATTCACTCATTCACCAGATTGAGCCCTACTTCGCGCAGGCACTGGCTGGGCTCGGGTCGCAGCTGCGAGCAGGCACACGAAGCCCCTGCAGCCCTGGAGCTTACGTTCTAACAGGGAGACAGAAAAGGAAACAATACACAAATGTAGGCTCAGTGCTGTGTGCTAAGTGGCGGGAAGGAAGGGGCAGTAGGGGATTTGAGCGGGGGACGCGTTGCCCTCTTCGGTTATCCCATGGCCTTTCTCCTTTTCATGTCACAGGAGTCCTGGGGTTAAACGTGCAGGGACTTTATGGGGGGAAACGCCCAGGAGAGGTGATGGGGAGGTCGGGGGGAGGCTTCGGAGGCAACGCGGTGGCCTCACTCCGGGGGGAGGAAGAGCGGAGCAGCCCGGGAAGGTTCCGAAGACTGACGGGGAGTCCTCGAGTCGAGCCGGCCGTCGGAAGGGTCCGGGCGCCCCAGGGCTGGGCCTGCCTCAGTGTCCCTGCTGCACTGGGAGCTGTGGTGGGACGCGTGACGGCGGCATGAACGTGGCAAAATGCGTTTCGGCCGGACCCCGGGTCGGTTACACTGCCTGTAGCTGGAACCCACGAGGTGTGTCCACGACCTGCCTGTGTTTGCACGTAGATCGTCTCCACACCAAAATAAACCCTTCTGAGCACGGGCGCCCTCCCCGTGCCTGGCGCCCAGCCCAGAGCTGGCACGCAGATACTTAAGCGATGAGAGAACGGGGTTCTTAAGTAGCACACGTGACCCCCGCCCTTCACCCTGTGCGCACCCCCTGCAGCCCAGCTCTGCTCCCCCGTCAGGAAACAGAGCCGCGTTCTCTGCCCCACGGAGGTGAGGCCACGTGGCCCTGTTGATCAAAGGGCATCGGCAAATGTGATGCCAGCAGAGGCTTGAAAAGCGCTAGGGCCTGGGGGTCGTGCTCTCACACCTCCGCGTGCCAGGGGACCCGCGGCCCAGCACCAGACGTGGAGGGAGGCCACGTACCGGACGCAGCTCCACCCGCGCCACCAGCTGACCGCAGAGCCCAGCCAAGCCAGCTGGGGGCAAAGAAGCTGCTCAATGGGTCAGGGAATCTTGAGCTGGGTGAGGTCACTGGTGTTTTAAGCCACTGAGTTTTGAGGGGTTTTACGCAACCAAAGCTCCCCGGCACAGTCTCTTCTTCCTCGGGGTCTCTATTTGCCCTGGAGGGTGAGCTTAAACGCAAGACCCTGGTCCACCGGGAGAGGTGGACACTGCACCCCTCCCCACCTCCCAGGCAGAGTGCTGGGCTCCAAGCTCCTTCATCAAGTGCTAAGTTCAGTGGGTCGATTCTGCTTGGGAGAATGAATTCCACATTGTAGCAATAAATACCCTGCCATCTGTCACCTAGATTTCTGAACTGGAAAACAGATGGTGCAGTAATTCTCACTGCCCCACTTCTCAATGAAGGCGCTGAGGAGAAACCACCCAGACCGTGGGAACGGCAGGTGGAGACAGAATATCGTGCTGCCCAGCCATGCTGGCCGTGTGGCTCCCGAGGAGGACTCAGTGGGGGTGGGGTGATGGGTGTGGATGTCCCCGCCTGCCCAACGCTAACGTGGCTCCCCCATCCCCACCCCATCACACAGGGCCCACCTCTGACCCCTTCCCGCCTCAACCCTGACCCTCTTCCCTGTGCACGTCCTGGCCCCTCGGGGAACCCCTAAGACAGTCATTATCCCTCCCAGGTCACACTGTAAACTGGAATGTAAAGGCCCCTGGCAGGAGAGGACGGAAGGGAGAAACAGCTGCGCAACGCGCTGAATTGTCCTGAGAACCAAGGAGATTTCCCCGAGGAAAAGCTGCTCCAAAGGGGCCAGCAGCCCTGGAGCAGTGTCCCCTCCCCTGGCTCAGCACCAGATCCTGGGCCTAGAGCTGGGGGAGGGGTTTCCCAGCACCTTAATTTTTGAACATGTAAACATTTACAACCTAGAAAAAAGTTGCAAATCTCACTACTGGGCACATACCCAGAGAAAACCATAATTCCGAAAGACACATGCACCCCAATGTTCGCTGCAGAGCTATTTACAATAGCCAGGTCAGGGAAACAACCTAAATGCCTATCAACAGAAAAATGGATAAAGGAGATGTGGCACATATACAGAACGGAATATTATTCAGCCATAAAAAGGAACGATATTGGGTGATTTATAGAGACGTGGACGGACCTAGAGAGTGAAGTAAGTCAGAAAGAGAAAAACGAATATCGTATATTTACGCATATATGTGGAATCTAGAAAAATGGTACAGATGAACTGGTTTGCAAGACACAGATGTAGAGAACAAACGTATGGACACCAAGGGGGGAAAGCGGAGGGGGGAGGGGTCGGGGGATGAATTGGGAGATTGGGATTGACATGGATACACTAATTTATATAAAATAGATAACTAATAAGAACCTGCTGTATAAAAAATATAAAATAAGATAAAATTCAAAAACAAGAAAAGAAAACTTGTGGCAGAGATTGAAATTCAGTAAGCAACTAGACGTGTCTTGTTATTATAAATTTGGGTAATTAAATTTTAATACTTCTCCCCCCCAAAAAAGAAAAAAAGTTGCAAGAATAGTACAGTGAATACCCGTACACTCACTTAATTCCTTCCCCGGTAATGTTGTCTAATACATAAGCAATACTCAAAATTACCCCAATGTCTTTTCTAGCCGTATATTTTGATCTGGGATCCGACGACGAACACCCGTGGTGTTTGGGTGCTGGGGCTCGTGTCTGATTTTTCCTTTAATGACCCTGACAGCCTTGAAGGAGTCAGGCTGGTCTCTGTAGAATGTGCCACCATCTGGACTGGCCACGGTCAGATTCAGCTGGGGCACCACCAACCCTCTAAGGGATGCTGTGTCCCTCTCGGCACAGCACATGGGGACACGTGACGTCCATCTGTCCCTTTTCAGGGGGTGCTAAGTTGGACCACTTGGGTAAGGGGCACCCCCTGACACCTCCACCCTAAAGTTCCCGTTTTCCCTTGTGATTTAGTGAATCAACTGTCAGGTGTTCCTTTGCGTGTGAATTTCCTGTTCCCCAACGGCCTTTAACTCCAGCACCTGAATGAGTTTCCTCTTGCTGCTGAAACAAATTACCCCAAGCTCAGGGGCTCTGAGCGACATGAAATTATTCTCTTACAGAGTCTGTAGATCCGGAGTCTGAAGGAGCCTCACTAGAGGCTAAAGTCAAGGTGTTTCCTTCTTCTTCTTTTTTTTTTTTGCCTCCCTGCACAGCTTTGCAGGATCTTAGTTCCCCAACCAGGGATTGAACCCAGGCCCTGACAGTGAAAGCCCGAGTCCTAACCACTGTCCTTCCCTTTTTAAGCTTCTAGAGGTGCCTGGCTCACGCGTGGCCCTCGCTCCGCCTTCAACCTCTGTCTCCATCACCACGTCACCTTTTCTTCTGACTGATCCCCTGCCCCCTCTTCTAAGGACACTTGTGATGGCGTTTTGATAACCCAGAATAATTCCACATGTTAAAGTCCTTCATTTAACCACCTCTGCAAAGTTCCTTTTACCATATAAGGCAACATTCACAGGTTCTGGGGGTGCAGGCAGCTTTGGGGATTGGGGACATATTTGGGGCCATTTTCAACTGACCAGAGCATCCCTTGACTACCCTCACCTAAAAGAATAAATATTGCACGGGGGTTGCAAAAATGGGGATTTTTCTAAACCTGTAGTCTCTGCAACATTGATTAGCTGGCATTGTTCTGTGTAGAAATCCTTCCTTGTCTTTGGTATCTCTGTGGACTCATGGATGCTTTGATGTTTGATGTTCATCATAATATTGCCCAAATTTGGCCACTGGGAGCCCCGGCAGCCTGGCCCTCACGTCCTTTGACCTGCCCCCATTGGCCTCTGAGGGCTTCCGTACTCTCTGGCTGACGCGATGCCCCAGGCTCACCTTGGCCCACATCTGCAGTTAGTCTCTTGCGACACCCTCAGCCCCATCAGTAGGATGGCTTCAGAAGCCATTGGCGTGTTGCTTGCTATTGGGGTATCATTGCTTTTAGCTCCTTTCCGTGCTCAGAGCTAGGAAACGGATTTTTTTAAATTTTTGATCATGAATTATTCTGCGACTTTCAGTTCAAGCACAAGCCCCAGGGCTCTTTCTTCATCACCTTCCCCCACTCTCTTTTCTTCTTTTTTTTTAAAAATAAATTTATTTATTTTATTATTTTATTTATGTGTTGTTTCTGGCTGCGTTTGGGTCTTCGTTGCTACGCGCGGGCTTTTCTCTGGTTGTGGCGAGTCAGGGCCACTCCTCGCTGCGGTGTGCGGGCCTCTCACCTCGGTGGCCTCTCCCGCTGCAGAGCACGGGCTCCAGGCACGTGGGCCCCAGCAGCCGCGGCGCGCGGGCTCAGCAGCTGTGGCGCACGGGCTCTAGGCGCACAGGCTTCAGTAGTTGTGGCACGCGGGCTCAGTAGTTGTGGAGCACGAGCTTAGTTCCTCCGCGGCACGTGGGATCTTCCCGGACCAGGGATCAAACCTGTGTCCCCTGCCCCTGCAGGCGGGCTCTCAACCACTGCGCCACCAGGGAAGCCCCTCTCTTTTCTTCTTCCCTTACCTCCTACTGCCCACAGAGAGGACCCTGGCTCCCAGGAATACCTCTCTTATGTGATCAACCTTCCATACACACACACACAATATTTTCAAAATTATTACACAGGTACTGCTACTCCCTGCAACAACAAACCTATAAAGGGAAGCTCAAGATTTCATCACAATTAGAAAACCATGTGCACTGCATCTGGGTTTTCCTTCCTTTCTTCACGCAAAATCAAACTCTTTCCCTCCTTCTCTTTTCCAGTAGATTGATAGAGAGATGACAGATAGACACTTAGGTTGTTTCCAGCACTTGGCTGTGATGCATAAGGCTACGATGCATCACCATACACGTACGTTGCCTCCCATTTGCAGACAAGTAGCCACCACGGAGAAATTCCCAGAAATGGCGAGGCTGGGTCAAAGGGTAAACGTCTATGTAATTTTCTTAAGCGTCCACGTTCCGCTCCGCTCCTGGGGTGTACGGCCTCCCTCCCCCAACCTCGTGTGACAGCAGCTGGTTCCTAGGCTCCTCAACAGCATTGGGCCACTTTTGAATCACTGCCTATCTGATGTGAGAGACATTGTACCTGAGTGCAGCTTTTATATGCTTTTTTTTTTAAATTTATGTCTGCATTGGGTCTTCATTGTTGCGTGCAGGCTTTCTCTAGTTGCGGCGAGTGGGGGCTACTCCTCGCTGCGGTGCGCGGGCTTCTCATGGCGGTGGCTTCTCTTGTTGCGGAGCACGGGCTCTAGGCGCACGGGCTTCAGTAGTTGCAGCACACAGGCTCAGTAGCTGTGGCTCGTGGGCTCTAGAGCGCAGGCTCAGTAGCTGTTGTGCACGGACTTAGTTGCTCCACGGCATGTGGGATCTTCTCGGACCAGGGCTTGAACCCGTGTCCCCTGCATTGGCAGGTGGATTCTCAACCTCTGCGCCACCAGGGAAGTCCCTTTATATGCATTTAGTATAAGCATCTTTTCATGTGTTTAAGAGCCACTGGTTTATCTTTTTCTTTGAACTGACTGTCCATGTCTTTTACCCACTTTTCTATGGAATCTTTGGTTTTGTATTCAGTTGGTTTTAATGGGTCCCAGAAAAGGAACAGGAGGCAAAGGGGCGTGGGGCTCAGAAATGCCCACCAAGAAGGGTGACACCTCCACAGAAGGACTAGGGGAGACCCTCCCCAGAGAGGGAGGTGGTAGCACATGTCCCCTCTGCTAAGGAGGAGCAGGGGGAGGGCTCCAGCCTCAAGCCCAGCTCAGGCCACAACTCACACCTGCTGGGTGACCAGAAGGACCCCAACCCAGGCATTCAGTTTGAAACCGTTTTGGCCACACAAGCTCTGGCAGAAGCAAAGGCGAGTTCTCTCCAGAGAAAAGCATTTTTAAAAACTCAGACCTTGAAGGAGTCCCACAAAGAGAGGCCCAAGGTTCAGGGCTTGCCACAAAAAGCTACCGAACACACAAGCAAACAGCTACCCTGAGTGGGTCAGCCAAAACAACAGACTGCAGAATCAGACCCACAGAGACAGAAGATTTGGAATGATCGGGTAGGATTATGTAGAGTTTTTTCAATGTCTGTTCAATGTGTTTAAAAGAATAAAGCATATTAAAAGGGTGATGAAAAAGAGACCGGGACTTCCCTGGTGGTCCAGTGGTTAAGACTCCAAGCTTCCACTGCAGGGGGCATGGGTTCAATCTCTGGTTAGGGAACTAGACTCTGCATGCTGTTCAGCGTGGCCAAAAAAAAAAAAGAAGAAGAAGAAAAAGAAAGAGAGGTTATCAAAATTGCCAAGGCAGATTTTAAAAGAGAGTAGATGTTAAAATGAGATCCAAATTAGAAACCCAGGTGGGTTAAATAGAAGAAGAAACCCAGCTGAAGAGAGAATTCAAGAACTGGAAGATGGATCTGAAGACGTCACCCAGAATGCAGCACAGATGGGGAAACAGGAGAAGCTAAGAGACCCGGAAGGAACTCATCCAACAGGATCTAATTAAAGTTTGGACGGGGCTGGTCTTCAGCCAGGGCCCCAGCAGCACAGCCTGCGCTGAGCAGGGGTCAGGCACGCACCTGCTCCCAGGGGACCCTGGTCAGGGAGTGGGGAGACAGGACAGCAAAGCCACACAAGGGTGGGATTCTGGGCAGTGCCGGCCTCACTCGGATCCCACGGGGGTCTCTGGGGCATGAAATCCACCTCTGAGTTTGTCCTGCCTCAAGACAAGGGGGCCAGCTCTCACACCCGCCACCGTTGCCCCTGGTAACTTGGACTCCAAGGGAGCCCCAGGTGCCCCTGCAGCTGGCGGAGGAGCTCACGGGAGGTGAGAGGGGGGCTCAGGGGGCCCGAGCAGGGGGCCCACATTGCGGGGTAGGCGATAATCAGTGATTATTAAGCTGAGATTTCCCCAGAATATTTTAAAGACATGGCTTCTGAGGAAGAAAGATCAGTGAGGATACATAAAGATAAACCCTCACCTAGAAACATCAGAGTGAGACTGCAGGCTCTCAAAGACAAAGGGAAGATTTTTTTTAAAAAAAACAGCCGGAAAACAGAAGTCAGATTGCCCACCTGGACCGACAGACTCTCCATCGACTTCACATCCGCCAACGGAAGCCAGAGACGTTGGAATCACAGCTTCAGGATGCCTGGAATCCTAGACCCAGGGAAGCAAACTTTCCTTCCAAACCCCAGGACTGAGAGAGTTAAAGGTCAGCAGACCCTCAAGAAAGGAACGTGGGGGGCTTCCCTGGTGGCGCAGTGGTTGAGAGTCCGCCTGCCAATGCAGGGGACGCGGGTTCGTGCCCCGGTCCGGGAGGATCCCACGTGCCGCGGAGCGGCTGGGCCCGTGAGCCATGGCCGCTGAGCCTGCGCGTCCGGAGCCTGTGCTTCGCAACGGGAGAGGCCACAACAGTGAGAGGCCCGCATATCACAAAAAAAGAAAGAAAAAAAAAAAAAAGAAAGGAGCGTGTACTCCCAGCAGCAGGAGACCTGCCCTCGGCCGGCAGCAACTCCGTGCAGGAGGCAGCACTGGGTGTCCAGCCAGAGGCCCTGGCCTCGCCCCACCGGCCCGACTCCCTCCGAGGCCTCAGCGAGCCCAGGTCAGAGCCAGGCGGCCAGGGGCCTGTGGGCTGCTGGTCGCTGCGTCCCTGCCCAGAGGTCAGGGGGGGAGTAGAGGGGGCGGTAGGCCCGCCCGGCCCCTGCCTCGAGGCTCTCTTGGTCCTGGGGAGGGGACAGGGCGGTGGCACAGGCCAAGGGAACAGAAGAGGGGCCGCGCGGGGAGTGACAGGTCCCCATTCGTGTCTGCCCCGCCCCTAGGCCCCTCTCCCCACCAGCAGGGAAACAGAATGGGAGCTGCAAAACCACGTGCGAAAGAGGGGAACGGCTGGGGTCCTCAGGCACCGCCAGCCTCGAGCGTCACTGGGAGCCACGGACACGAGGCCCCAGGGCCACCAACGCACCTGCCCCCGCGGCCCCAGCCTCTTATTCAAAGGGAAACAGTCCAACAGGCGCGGTCAGGAGGAGCTTGAAGTCAAGCAACTAAACGTGTGAGTCCTGGACACGATCCCGGGCAGGGAAAGGACGTTCGGGAAAAACAAAGGAAATCGGAACAAAATGCGGACTTCTGTTCGTAATCCCGCACCCACATTGCTTCATGGTGTGACAAACGTACCGTCTTCATGTACGATATCGGTAATAGGGGAAACTGGGTGCAGAGGCTGTGGGAACTCGGCACCGTCTCCCCAATTTTTATGTCAATCTGAAGCTCTTCTAAAAAACAAAGTTTCTTTTTCTTGAGTGTACATTAAAATAATTATTGTCAAAAGGAGACCACTCCGCAAACCGTCTCCTTCTGGATTACCGGGAATAAAATCTACACCGTGACCGGCCTCAGCCGGCCTCTGCCGCCACGGGTCCCCGCGGTGCTGTGACCCTGCTCTTGCAAAGGTGGGACTCACCACCACTGCGGGGACACCCGTGGGTCCAACCTCGGCACCACGCGTCTGCTGGCAGCTGCACGCGGCAGGGAGAGGGCCCCCGCCTCCTGCCCACTGCAAAACCGCAGCCGGTACCTCTGAACCCCAGCTGCAAGGGCATCTGGGAGATGCCGGCAAGGCCACTGGCAGGAAGAAGGAGGGTGGCCTGGGTGCAGAGTGGCCGGGCCCTCGCCCAGCTACCTGGGACCCCAGGCACCGCCCCAAGAGAGAAGCCGCTCGCTTCCCTAAGACACCTGCTGCAGCGGCCGGATCAGCCCAGCTCTCCCACGCCAGTGAGGACCTCTGGACTGTGACAGAGGTCGGGGCGGGGGAGAATAAAAGAAACTGGCAAAGATCATCCGGGGACTTAAAGCTTTTGGACTTTGGCTTGTGGAGCTGCCGCAGACCCCTCCCAGCTCGGCGGACAGAAGGGTGGATGCAGGGGGGTCGGCCAGTAGAGGGTGAATTGTCAGCTTTGGTACAAAGGGGCCTTGGGGTCAGCTTCCTCAGCCCTGGGGGGAACCCAAACTGCCCCCAACACTGGGAGTGGCCTCGTGAAGGGGAGACAGGGCTGTCCCACCCTCCTGGGGCAGCTTCCCCCTCCCAGCGGACCACAGGCGTGGTGGCAAAGCCCTCGGCCAGGGGACAAAGTGTGGGAAGGTGGGCGCGCTTCTCCCCAACCCCTGAGGCTCTTTCCCCAGGGAGAACGCCCATGGCTCCAACTCCTGCCTCTCTCTCACCTGTCTTCACCGACCCCCATGCAGGGAGGAGGCTGGCAAACTGGGAGGAGAGGGGGGTCCCCTGGGCATGCTCAGCTCACTGCCCCACCCCCACCCCCATGCCTGCAGGGGCTGTGCTGTGCAGGCTGGGGGCGCCCCCTGGGCTCTCTGGGCCCGGCAGTGGGTCTCACGCTGGGGGTCGGGAGGGAGGCCCAGCTGGCCTTCACACTGAGGTGTGTCCTCTGACCAGCCCGTCGGGAAGAAAGGGCAGACCCGCACGGTGGCCTCGTGGGGTCCCGGCTCTGCACACAAATGCTGGAAATGATAGTTTACAGCTGTGTTGGTATGAAGATGAATGTAATCCAAGTTGGGTTAGGCTTTCTTCCAGTTTTAAAAGAAGTTCAGGGACTTCCCTGGTGGTCCAGTGGTTGTTAAGACTTCCCCTTCCGATGCAGGGGGTGTGGGTTCGATTCCTGGTCTGGGAGCTAAGATCCCCACGGGTCTCGGGGCCAAGGACTCGGGGCCAATAACTGAAACATAAAGCAAAAGCAATAGTGTAACAAATTCAATAAAGACTTTGTTTTTAACTCTTTAAAAACTAAGAAAAATGAAAGGAGTTCAAACATTTTTCGTGGCCCCTAAAAGTCTCAAGGGCCCTGGCCCTGAGCCCGTTGTGCCCGTTGGAGAAGACGGCCCTGGTGAAGAAGGTTTGGGGGCCCGGCTACTGCCTTCGTGCCTCATTTCTCCACGGGTTCAGGACTCAGAATGGAAGAGTCGGCTATTTCTTGGTCCCCTTGGGAGACCCTGACAGCTCTCTACGCCATCTCTCTGTTTTATATCTTTCACAGCACTTCTCACCATCTGAAACCAGCCAACGAAGTGTCTGCCTGCCCCATCAGGAAGCCCAGTCCAGAGCAGGGCGGTGGCTGACCCCCAGCACCTCGGCACTGCAGGTGTTCTGTCAACAGCTGTTGGGTGGGCAGGTGATGGATGGGTAGATGGGTGGATGGATGGGTAGGACAGGAGGGAGTGGAAGGAAGAGAGGAGGGAAGATGGCTAGATGGGAGGGTGGGTACAGGGACGGGAGATGGATAGAGGGGCAGATGGATGAATGATAAATGGATGGGATGGGGGATGGGGGATGGGGGATGGGGGTGGGGGATGGGTGGATGGGGGATGGTGGATGGTGGATGGGGATGGGGGATGGGTGGATGGGGGATGGGGGATGGGGGTGGGGATGGGGGATGGGGGTGGGGGATGGGTGGATGGGGGATGGGGGATGGGGGGATGGGGGATGGGTGGATGGGGGATGGGGGATGGGGGATGGGTGGATGGGTGGATGGGGGATGGGGGTGGGGGATGGGTGGTTGGGGGATGGGGGTGGGGGATGGGCGGTTGGGGGATGGGTGGATGGGGGATGGGGGTGGGGGTGGGGGGTGGGAGATGGGTGGATGGGGATGGAGATGGGGGATGGGGATGGGGGTGTAGGTGGGGGATGCGTGGTTGGGGGATGGGTGGATGGGAATGGGAGATGGGTGGATGGGGGATGGGGGATGGGGGGTGGGGATGGGGGATGGGGGTGGGTGGATGGGGGATGGGTGGATGGATGGAAAAATGGATGTAGATGGGGGTGGATAAAAGAAAAGAAGGGAAGGAAGGGAGACGTCTAGATGGTAGATGGATAGATAGGTGGATGAGTGGGAGGACAGATGTACTGATTTTTGATTTAATAAGTAAGTGGATGGTGAATGGATGGGTGGATGGATGGGTGGATGGGTGGATGGATGTTTGAGTGGATGGGTGAGTGGATGGGTGGGTGAGTAGATGGGTGGATCACAGAGCAGCCTCAGCGCCATGCTTCGCAGAAAGCTCTATCAGTCCCTGCATCACCAGCACTGGGCCGGGCACAGAGGGAGGGGGCTGGGTAGTATTGGGGAGCCAGCCAAGGCAGAGTCAGAGGGGCTGAGATGACCCCCAGGCCTACCCCCCAGACCAGGCCCCTCCCTCAAGTCCACTGTCTCCACCTCCAGCCACGCTGATGGCTAAGACCCCAGCCCGGGCCCTGGGGCTGCTTCCAGGCTCCTCCTGCGCCGCCTTCACAGGTTCTCTCTCCTGCTGGCTTTCATCTGCGACCGTGAAGACCAAAGCACAGTTCACAGCGATACTGAACAGAGTCTCGCTTCTGTGCAGCCACTTACAGAGCTGCCTGTTGAGCTGCTCCCCTGGGAAGCTGGCGGGGCCCTCGTGCCGCCGCCACCCGCCCGCAGGACAGTCCTCCTCCATCTGCCCTCAGCCCCTCACTCGTGCCCCTCGCCAAACTCTCAGGCTGTGCAGGGGCCCAGCCGCTGTGCACCCGGCCTCCTCCTGGAGCCCTGCTCGGGGTCTGGCACAAGGTGAGCGTTCAACCCGCTTGAACGAGTGGATTATCTGAGAAACTGGGGACTTGGCACAGTGACAAATTCCTGGTGCAGAGCTGCGGTCCAGGAGGATCTGGGAAGAAGCAGGCTCCCCAGGGCAGGACCGGTCCGCACACACCCACAGCCGCCCTGGTGTGTGCAGGACACACAGGCAGGGCGAGTCTCCTTCCCTTCAGGGTGACAATGCAGATAGAGTGACAGCGGCGACGGAGCAGGTGCCCCTAAACGCGCACTCCCCCTCCCAGGTGAGGCCACAAAGTGACACTGCAGTTATCTTACCTCCAGTAACCCTCCCTCCCCGCAACGTTCCAGAAGTAGCAAGAGCCCGCGGAGCTACGGGAACCCGTGTGGCTCTGCTCTCACGCACGTTGCCCCTATGAAGCCCCGCAGGCTGCCTGCGTCAGAGTCATGCGTCACAAGTCACTCTGATGCAGGGGAACGCAGACTCTGCTGGCAAGGAGGAGGGGCACGTTTGGAATCTGCACCCACCTGTCTTCCGTGAAGTTGTCCTTGGGTGAGTGCCCTCTCTGCATTCGGGGCTTACCTGCTACTTCCATCTGTGTGACCCGGAGCAAGTGCCTTGACCTCTCTGGGCCTCCATTTGTCCCTCTGTAGGAGAGCGGTTAAGGTTATGCTGAATATCAGCAATAATACAAATCCATTATGGTTTGGCTTGGCTGCACATAAGCAATCCCAACAAAAGAGGCATAAACAAGATAGAGGTTTATTTCTTTCCTAAGTAAAAAAGTCTGAAGGTGACCAACCCAGGGAGGCGTGGCGGCTCCTCAGTGCCCTCAAGGACCCAGACTCTTGCCATCTGCTTCTCACCATTCCCAAAGCCACCTCATGGTCCAAGATGGCTGCTGGAGCTCCAGCCATCAAGACCATGGGACAGGAGGAAGAAAGCTGTGAAAGTACAGGGCAGGAAAGGGCCCCTCCCAGGAGTCAGTTCCTTTTTTAAGCAGCCTTCCTGGAAGCCTCACAGAGAACTTCCTCTTTTCTTTCATTGGCCCAAACACAGTCAGTTGGCCTCACTTAGCTGCCAGCAAGGGAGTTTGGGAGATGCAGCCTTTTATTCTGACCAGCTCTGTGGCCAGCTGAAACTCGGGGTCTCTTCCCACAGAGGACAGGGCGCAGGAATGTCTGGGAGCACGTGGTTCCTGCACAAGGCAGACCCGTAACAACCGGAGCCACCGCTTTTGCCGATGTTGTCAGCAATCCCAGAGACCACCTACAACGCGGCCTCCCCTGAAGTCACCTGCGCCACGTCACACCCCCTCCACCAGCGTCCATCCCAGGCGGGTCCTCGCTGCAGCCCGGAGGGGACCAGGGTGCCAGGGGACAAAACCACATCCAGAGAGGGAACTGCAGGGCCGGGCTGACAGAGTTCACCCAGAGGGAGAAAGTCCTGATCGCTGCCCGGGATGCCTCTGCTCCTTTCTTCCCCCCCCCCCCCCCCGCCGTTTCTTCCTGCTCCCCTTTTGTCTCTCACCCCCTTGCTGTGGACTGAATGTTGTGCGCCCCCAAATTCATACGCTGGAACCCTAACCCTCAGTGTGATGGTTTGTGGGGAGTGGGGCCCCATTAAGGGGTTAGTGTCTGTATCGAATCGGGAACAGAGGGGAGACCTGTCGCTCCCGCCCTGCCGAGTAAACCCCGGGGAGGCTGTGAGGACGGACCAGGAAGGGGCCTCCTCCCCAGGACCCACCCTGACCCCAGTGTCTCCACCAGCAGACTATGAGGACTGAACGTTTGTTGTTTAAGGCCCGTCTGCTGTGTTCTCTTTCCGGCGGCCTTGGCCTGCCCAGCAGGGACACACACTCGCTCGCTAAGGAGGCCCTGGGGCAGGGGGCTGATGGCGTGGTGGGGGGGGTGGGAGCCTGTGGCCCCCCGGGGTGGGACAGACTCCCCACCAAGGACCACGGCTCTCTCAGACAAGCCTGAACGAGATTCCCTCCTCACATCGGCCCTTTGGGGCCCCAAAGTGGGGGCAGGCTCAGAGCTAGGGAGCTGAGCTGGGGATCTCTCTCCTGTGGGTTCTGCACGGGGGCCTGGATCCCGCTCACGTGTGACCTGCGCATCCACTGAAAGAGCCCCCATATTCTCATATAGTGGTCTTTTCATTTGATTATTCAGAGACACCTGGAGTGTCTAGATAAACATTTTTTTCAACATTTTATCCTAAAAATCCTCCAACATGCAGAAGGATAGAAGTTGTTCAGTCAATGCCCATATACCTCCACCCAGGCAGTCACTGCTTTTGTTTGTTTGTTTGGAGCACGCAGGATCGTAGCTCCCCAATCAGGTTTGGAACTCACGCCCCCTACAGTGGAAGTGCGGAGTCTTAACCACTGGGCTGCCAGGCAAGTCCCAGTCACTGCTTTTTAAACTCACCTTCTCCCCTCTGCGTCCATTTACCCGCCTCTCTATCTGTCCATCGACCCTCTTGATTTCCTGCCGCATTTCCGAGGACGTTGCAGACATCAGGACCCTTCGCTCCTAAACAATTCTGCATGCGTATCATTAACTAGAGTTCAACACTTACAGGTTTTTTTTTTTTTTTTTTTTTTTTTTTTTTTTGTGGTACGCGGGCCTCTCACTGTGTGGCCTCTCCCGTTGCGGAGCACAGGCTCCGGACGTGCAGGCCCAGCGGCCATGGCTCACGGGCTTAGTTGCTCCGCGGCATGTGGGATCTTCCCGGACCAGGGCACGAACCCGTGTCTCCTGCATCGGCAGGCGGATTCTCAACCACTGCGCCACCAGGGAAGCCCAACACTTACAGTTTTAAGTAGAGTCTCCAGAGATATTAGTGTCCCAGGGCTGCCATGACAAAGTACCACAGACTGGTGGCTTCAACAACAAAAGTTTATCGTCTCAGTTCTGGAGACCAGAAGTGCAAGGTCAGGGTGTCAGCAGGGCCGGTTCCTTCTGAGGCTGTGAGGGGGCCTCTGTTCCAGGCCACTCCCCTGGCTGCTGGTTTGCTGGCAATCTTTGGTGTTCCTTGGCTTGTAGATGCTTCACCTCAGCTCATCTCTACCTTCATCTTCACACGGCCTCTCTGTGTAGTCTTGTCTGCGTCCAAGTGCCCCGTTCGTATGAGGGCACCAGTCATATTGGGTTAGGGGCCCACCCTGCTCCAGTATGACATCATCTTAACTAATTACCGCTGCAGTGACGCCTTTTCCAGATAAGGTCACATTCTGAGGTGCTGGGGGCTTCACATATGAATCTGGGGGGGACACGATCCAACCCATATGCCAGTGAGGTGCACAAATGTCAGTGTGTCACTCAGAGAGTTTGACAAATGCAAACCCCATCAAGCTACAAAGCAAGACCATCACCCAGACGCTTCCCCCTGTCCTTCGCGTCCAAGCCTCCCTGCCATGCCCTGCTGAGGCAGCCCCGTCCTGACCCTTCTCACCGCAGATCGTGTAGGCGGTTCTAGAACTTCAGACCAATAAAGGCGGGCTGAACTGTCTGGTCCGGGTGCAGGGCCTCTATCACTCAGGCCCTGGCAAAACCAGCAGCTGCAACCAGGGATCAGGAGTTCGAGGAAGAGCCCGTCCAGGTGCCGACGGGAACGCACTGTGCTGATGTCAGGAACCGCGGCCCCGCACCCTTGCAAGAAGCCTCTACGTGTCCAGGGAAATTCATCCCATGCAAAGATGAGGAACAAGAAACGAGCAACCTCTCCACTTTCAAGGCCCACTGTCTCCCTGTAGAAGAAGACTCTCACCCGACAAAAGTCACAACCAGCAAAACCCGTCATCTCATAATCCAACACGAAGGAAGACGGTGACCCAGGGAAGGGGGGGCGGGCAAGGGAGTCTGAGACGGTCACTGACATAATCCAGGAAAGAAATGGAAGAAAAAGACAAAACCGTTGCAGAAATGAAGCGAGGAAGTTACACGGGAGATGAGGAGATAGATGGAAAGCACAGTAAGGGACATAAAAAAGGGGAAAAGTGAGCAAATGAGAAGAAACCGGAGAGAGATTCAACAGGACTAGAGAGAAAATGGCAACTAGAAAAGACAAAAGAGCTCAAACATAGGCACAATCGAAGTCCTCAAGGTGACCACCGAATCTGTACGAGATCAGAACACATATTTAAACCATCACTCAAGAGAGCTTTCTTGGAATAAAGGAAGATGTGCGTCTGGGTATCAAAGTACGTGCCATGTACTTGGGTAGGCTGACCATGGAATGGTGACTAGCACGACATAGGCTGGTCCATAACCGGGCTTGAAAAGCAGAGAAAAAAAATCTGGGCAGCCAGACAGAAAGAAACAAGCGTCTTATCAAGGAAAGAGAACCATGGAAGTTCATCAGATTCTCCACGGGAACATCAAATGCCAGAAGACATAGAACAACATCTACAAGATGCCGGTGGTTTGATGTGTGCCACGCCCCCGCCAAAATATACGCTGAAGCCCTGAGCCGCTGTACCTGTGAATGTGACCTTCTGTGGAAATAGGGTCTTTGAGGGTGTGATCGAGTTAAGATGAGGTCAGACTTCATTAGGGTGGGCCCTGGTACAAGATGACTGATGTCCTCAGAAGAAGGAAGAAAAAAAAGATGCAGACACACGGGGAGGAGGCCATGTGATGGGGAACCCAGAGTCTGAGTATTGCGGTCACAAGCTAAGGGTCTCCAAGCATCGTCAGCAACCCCAGAAGCCAGGAGAAAGGCTGGAGCACGCGAGGCTTCCTGGAGGAACTCACGAGCACGCGTTCTGCCCGCAAAGCACGACGGAGGGAATTGGGGCAGTGGCGGAGCAGAGCACCTTAAACGCGACTAACCGAAGACATTTTAAAAACTGTCAAAAATGGGAATGAGACTAGCCCGAGAAGCTGACCGCAAACGTGGCATGGTCCAACCGCGCAGCGAGAATAAACCAACACACCGAGAGGAGGTGAGGGGGAACCGCAGCAGGCTCCGGGGCTCTGCTTTGTCCAAGCTGGAGGGCACAGGACAGCAGAGCTGACGGTTTGCCGCATTCAGCAGCACAGAGGTGAAGACACACGCACAGAGAATTCCTGACCAGGTGGGGAGTGAAGGAGGATGGAGGGGGGTTGGGTGACACAAGCTGGAACTCCTCCGCGCCGCGTCCCCCAGCACAGCTCGCGGACAGAGGCGCCCAGGAGTTTCCCATGAGGCGCAGTGACCACGCAGCGACCCAGCAGGACAAGCCCAGCTGTGGACGTCGGTCCTGAAGCTGCAAGTTCAGATCCCGCGTGAACCCTTCTTTTCAGGCCCGAGACGTACCCCCGTTTTAATCCTGGGCTCTGCCCCATCCTGTCTCCTGTATAACATCCCAGACACGTGGCCGTGGGGAAGGGAACACATGGGAACCAAAGGGACTGGAGCCTTACCCGTACAGAACCCCGAACCCTCCCGCACCCCCAGGACCCCCAGCATGGAAGGACCCCCCACGGAGCTCAGGACCCTCTGCCCCAAACGGGTCAGGGCCAAGGGTCATTATGCCCGGGGTCTGGCTTTCACGGGCGAGGGGATGGTAAGCCCCTCGCCCTCTCCTTCCTCCCCTGGGTCCGGCAGCGAGCAGGACGGAGCAGGACCTAGGGGCCTCGGGTAGCAATGGGGGGTTTCATGCTCTGAGACCGCAGTGGGGCTCCCGGCGTGGGTGAGCAGCTGGGCCCACCTCCCTCCCAGGGCAGAGGGGGACATGCACTTACCAGGCTGCTGAGGAGGAGATGCTGGGCCAGGGAAGGGGCGGGCCCAGCCTGGAGGCTCCCCCAGGGACTGGGATGGTTCCCAGGCCTGTTGCCATAGCTGCCGCTTGGAAACCCCTGGCAACAGGGCTCTGGCGTCCTCCAAGACACCAGGAGAGGGGCTGTGATCAGAGGCTGCTGCGGAGGGGAGATTCTGGGCGGAGGCTTCCTTACCGCCTTGTGGTTTGAGACCCACCCAGACGCCTTTGCTGAGCTTCCCTGTGCGGGAGGCTGCGGGCGGGGGGGCGGGCGTCCCCAGGTCTCAGGGTGAGCGCCGCTGACAGCACACCCAGCTCTGGGGAAAGGCTGGGGCGCGGCGTTTGCACAGATGCCCACCATTGGTGACCTCAAGCTGCAAGGCAACCCCACACCTCATCGGCTCTCTCTGTAGAATCAGCCGTGAATCTCAGCCCGAGACTTTCACGGAAGAAGTTGGAAGGAAAGAATACCCACGACAGTGTGTGTCCCTGTCGCACGTGCCCACCTTGTCCGGCCCCTGACACCACGTGTCAGGTGCGGCCGCCCAGCCCCTCCGCTCAGGAGAAGCAGGGGCTCCCTCCCCAGGGAGAGAGTGCGGCCGGTGGGCACAGGACACCACTGTCCCCAACCCAACCTGTCCGGACCACTCCCCTCTGGCCCTGGACCCTGCCCGCCCTCCTGGGCCAGTTCTGACTCACGGGTCCCTGGAAGGGCACAGACTGGCGGAGGCTGGGTCCCCACCCTCCCCTAGGGGTCCCTGCGCTGGCCACGGCCCCGCCCCACCTGGGAGCTGCGCGTTCCTGTCTCCAGGCCCTCCCTGCCCTGGAGGGACCCTGGCTGGGCCCACAGGCAGGCCCAGACACACACCCACCACCCTCCCCCTCGGGACCCCATGCACCGTTCTCACTAGCACACTCTCCCCTGTGCGGAGGACAGGAATAGAGCCCAGCCCCCTTCACAGATGAGCAAACTGAGGTTCAGAGAGGTTAGGTCAGGACCCAGGTTGCACAGCCGGGTTGCAGAGGAGCCGCCCTTCCCCCTTCTCACAAACACCCAGCCCTTAGCCCAAGGAGTGCCCAGTCCAGCCAAGCCCAGGGGGGCCGTCAGGCCTGGGGGCAGCCAGGCCGGAGATCAGAGCCCTGGCTCATATCTCAGCCCTGCCTCTGGCTCACTGGCCATGGCAGGCGGCCAGGGGCCCGGGGGCACCTTTCTGAGCTGCAGCTCCTCTATCCACACAAGGGGTATCCACACTCGAGTGTGCTGAGCCCAGGAGACGCGCGGGGCGCTGGGTGAGCCCGGATGCACCCCGAATCCTGCTCCCCGCCCCCACACACACAGCGGCAGCTCAGTTATACCACCCCTCGAAGATGCAAAGAAGCCCGCGAGACCTCAATAAGGTAATTTTTTTCCCAGATAGTCTCAGGGATCCCACTGTTGGAATCTCACCAGGCAAGCTCAGAAGGCCTCCAGGATCCAGAATTACAGCCTCCAGATAAGTTCAGGTGGGCCCCGGGTCTGGAGGTACAGGTCCTGTGGTAGGAGGTGGCAGGAGGTGGGGGGCTCTCGAGTTCCAAACACTGGGCGGGGGGCGGGGGTTCTGGGCTTTGTTCCTATCCCGGCCTCATTGTCTTTATCTGCAAAATGGGGAGAAAGGACCTTTCCCTCTTAATTCTTGGAAACCCCGGGAGGACAAAATAAGAACATGATTTGGGAAGGTCGAATTTCTCTGCACACGAAAAGTAGTCTTTGGCGGGGACTTCCCTGGCGGTCCAGTGGTTAAGACTCCGCGATCCCAGTGCAGGGGTCCGGGGTTCGATCCCTGGTCAGGGAACTCGATCCCACATGCCGCAACTAAGAGTTCGCATGCCACAACTAAGGGGCTGGCAAGCCGCAACTAAGACCCAGTGCAACCTAATAAATAAATATTTTTTAAAAAGAAAAGTATACTTTGGCAAAGTATCTGGGATTCGAATCCAGAACTGTGGCTTTGGCTCGGCTGCCAGGGGGGACACAACCTTCCAGGACCCCGTCCTTGTATGAAATGGGAACGAGGATCCTTGTCCTGCTACGGCACTGCCACCTGCCCCCACCAGCCGCCACCACCTCCTGACTGCTTCTCCGACGGCCAGACCGCACCCAGCCATAGCCAGCAGCTCTGCTCGGTACCGGGGTCCCCCGCCCCCCACCCCGCACTGGGTCTGTGAGGCGGGGCTGCCCTCAGCAGCATCCCTGTCCTCTACTCCCTAGAGGCTGGTAGCAATGCCTCCACCCATTTGTGACAAGCAGCTTCCACCCAGGCCTTGCCAACTGTCCCTGGGGGCAAAAGGCCCCCAGTTGAGAACCGGCGAATAGGAGCCCAGACTGTCCTTTTTACCAGCTCTGACTCCTTCCCCAGACTGGGACGGCTCGGGCCCAGCCCTCGCCCTGCTCAGGCCTTTATAAACCAAGCCCACATCCAGCGTGGGGGGGCCCACATTTGGGGAGGAAGGAAGGAGGGAGGGATGTGAGCATGAACGACTCACTTTGGGGTGACTTCATGGTGATGGGGAGGGAGTTCCCGTTTGTCGAGGTCCTCCGGGAGCCAGGTGCTGCGCCCAGGCGCTGCAGGCGGCCACCTTCAGGCAGGATTCTGGGAGATTCTGTCGGCCCCCCGGCGGGATGGCCCAAGACTTCAGGAGCGCCACAATACCGGTAACCCCCGGACCTCCTCGGGCCCCCCCTCCACCCCGGCCCAGCGGACAGGAGGTTGGGAGCAAGTTGGATCCAGCTTTTGTGGGGCCTGAAGTTCACACAGTTTGGGGCTCTCTTTACAGAAAAGAATACAAACTTACAGATACAAAATTCGGTATGAAAGGGAACATTTATTTAGAGTGGGAAAAAACTGAAGACAAGTTTAAATTCCGACAAAACGTACAAAATCTGGAAAAACAACAACACATTTTTATTCATTAGCTGCCTGATCCATCTCCATAATACTTTTCCTGGCACATTTTGGCCGCATCCTTTGCAGGCATCTCGGCGTATGACAATGAGGCGTCACGTTTGCGAGAAGGAATCGAAATATAGTTGCCTTTCTTCCAGCAAGGCCGATTGAAAATCGTTTTGCCTTATTCAGAGTTAGGAGGCGTAGAATGCGGCCCCCGCCCACCCATGCACTGTTTGCAGGACAGCTTAGTTTCTTGTGCCCTAAACAACAGTTCTGGTCAATTCCATTTCCTAAGATTCCCGTTTTTAAAAAGGAAACAAGGCATGGCGCACGTCTATTGTTGCATACCGCGTACGATAGACCACATTTCCGTTCTGACGAGGGGTCGGTGAGCATTGCATCCTCCGTACAGGGGTGTGCGTCTGAGCACGACGAGCGGGGCCCACAGCTGGCTCCGGTCTGTACCCCTCGCGTCGTGGCCCCTCCACCACCCGCGTACTTGCAGCGCTGGACACTCAGGAAGCGTTCACATCCCACATAGCCCTTTCCCTGCACCTTCCCGTCACCCCACCAAAGGGATGTTTTGTGCCCGGGTCTTAAGTTATACAAGAGACTGAGTGATGACACACAGAGGTAAGGACCCTGAAACAAAAATTCGATGTTACTCATAGACGCCTAGAAATGAGAGGGCGGGCACACCCAGCAGGGACCCAGGAGGAGCAGGGGAAAGGCCTGGACCACAGCCTTAACTGGGGTTCTCGCAGGAAAGGCAAGGCAGGGCAGGGGAGCCGCTTGGGACTGGTTAGTTTAAAAAATTCCAGCAGGCTCTGGGGCACAGGGGCTGTTCCTAGTCGTCTGGTACCTGGCCCTGGGGACCTGGGTGATGAGGGCAGGGGAATGCTTGCTTGGTGAGTGAGAGATAAGGAAGGAGGTGGTGCTGAGAATGGGCTCCAGGTCGCAGGAGAGATGCGAACAACTTTATCTGTTAAGTCTGTCCTGATGGCTCATGGCTGCCAAGCAGATAAACACAGATGCTAGGAAAACACCAATCGAGGGAGGAGCTGGGACCTCCCTGGTGGCGCCGTGGTTAAGAATCCGCCTGCCGACGCAGGGGACACGGTTTGAGCCCTGGTCCGGGGAGATCCCACGTGCCGCGGAGCAACTAAGCCCGTGCGCCACAACTACTGAGCCTGCGCTCTAGGGCCCGCGAGCTACAACTACGGAGCCCGTGTGCCACAACTACTGAAGTCCGCGCGCCTAGAGCCCGTGCTCCGCAACAAGAGAAGCCTCCGCAATGAGAAGCCCGCGCACCACAACCAAGAGTAGCCCCCGTTCGCTGCAACCAGAGAAAGCCTGCGCGCAGCAACGAAGACCAAAAATAAATAAATAAAATTTTTTTTAAGAAAGGGAGGACCTGGCAGGGGGCCGACAGTGGGAGGATGGTGAGCTGGGGGTGCTATTCCTCTGGCTCCCCCCACTTCCCTTGAATAAACTGGGCTCCTCTTCCCAAACCCACAGGTACTCTCTCAGGCACCCGAAGACAGTTCACACATTTAACACGTTAAAGACACAATGCAGGTGAGCATCTCAACGGATGCAGAAGAATTCGATAAAATTCTGTTTCTGTTCTTAAGAAAGCATGTTAGCTGCTTCAGAGAAGGGAACCCTGTTAATCTGATAAAGGCTGTCTACCTAAAACCTCGAGTTAATGGGGGAATGTTGAAAGCCGTCCCGTTGAGATCAGCAAGGAGACAAAGGTTCCCGTTGGTACTGCAACTCAATGTCAGCCTGGATGCGGTGGGCCGCCCGGCGAGTCAGGTCAAGTTTGAAAAGAAAGAAACAAAACTGTCTTTATTCACAGGCGACGCGGTCGCATGTGCAAGAGAATCTGAAAAATCTTCAGAGAAATTAGGAAAATGAATAGAGAGTTCAGCAAAGCTGTTGGACCCAAAATCTATGTGCCATATTCAACTTCACTTCTGTACACTAGCAACTACGTTGGAAAAATAAAATTTCATAATTAGACATTATTTATGACAGCATCAAAAATATCTAAAGTCGGGCTTCCCTGGTGGCGCAGTGGTTGAGAGTCCACCTGCCGATGCAGGCGACACGGGTTCGTGCCCCGGTCCGGGAAGATCCCCCGCTGGGCCTGCGCGTCTGGAGCCTGCGCTCCGCAACGGGAGAGGCCACAGCAGTGAGAAGCCCGCGTACCGCAAAAAAAAAAAAAAAAAAAAGCAAGGGACTGATGACAAGTAAACATAGGAGAGCGATTACCTTACCGCTAAGGAGGAGAAAGTCTGGGGAGGGAGGGGGCCCTGGGCTCACTCGCGCTGGGTGGCTTAACCTGGCCGGAGCCAGCATCGTACCTGCCTGGGCAGGAAGGGCTCCAGGGCACGTCACCAAGGCGCTTTAGAAATGACTTTCGCGGGACTTCCCTGGCGCTTCCGCGCTTCCCCTGCAGGGGCCACGGGTTCCATCCCTGGCGGGGAGCTAAGCTCCCACATGCCACACAGTGCCTCCTGGGAGGCAGGAAGCAAGTCGTGAGCGGAAAACACGCTCTCCGGACGCCTGGTCTAGGACCCATGCCTAGGGAGGCCGGGTCACTCAGCGATGGGACAGCTCATTGTCAGCGCCGCCTGGCGACCACTCGGCAGAGTACTGCACCCACCTGCCTTAGAAGGGGCGCCCTCACACCTCCCAAAGGCAGAGACTCGAGTCGTCTGTTTGCCACTGTGTCCCCGGCCCCCAAAACAGCCCTTGACCCACAGTGAGGGCTCGGCAGTACTTGCTTAGCGGACGAATGAACCTCTGGCTTTTATGACAAATACCACAGCAGTTGACCTTAGGGGTCAGAGGGCAGGATGAGAGGAAGGAGAATCATCGTGTCCTGGGCCAGATCAGCCGACACGAGTTCGAATCCCGGCTCTGCCACTTTCTAGCTGTCTGACCTTGGACAAGTGACCTCACCACTCCAAACCGTGATTTTCCCCTCTGTAAATGGGGGTGTTTACGGGACACATCCTAGCACAAAGCCAGGCACCCACGCAACACTCGTTAGGCATAGAGGTCCTCACTGCCTCTCTTGAGAGCAGGAGGCCCAGCTGTGCTGTTCCCCTCAGGTGGCCGCTGCAGCCCCAGAAGCGTGTGACCTTCTCGAGTCACTCACCTGTCACTCCTGCCATCAGAAAAGGTGTCCTCCCCGCACCCCGCCGCCCCAAGTGCAACCACCCATTGAGATGGGGCCCTGGGAACTGGGCCGCTTAGGGAAGCGCTCAGATGGCGGTGGCGGGGGGTGGGGGTGGGGGCAGTGCCAGGGTCACGAAGCACAAGCCTCGAGGCAGAGTCCTGGCCACGGCGAGGGGCTGGGCCCAGAGCCAATTTAACTGCACCTCAGCGGGCGTCGCAAAGTTGGATTCGCACAAAAAGTACCCGAGTGCACGTCTCTTTGGGGGAGGCTGGAGCGCGGAGGAGGATGAACTCTTACAAAAACGTCAACTTTTTAAAATGCTTTTCCTTGCCAAGTTTCAGCCTGGTGGGAGTTTCATGTCGGAACCACTAAGGAGGAGTTGATGACGGATAATAATTGATAGGAGTTGATAATCATCCTCAAGCAGGGGTGCAATGCAGAGCGATGATCCAGGCACCCAGGCGAGGTGCTTCCCGGGGCTGCCAGCACGGGAGACCACAGGGAGAGCAAAGGGCACGGGAGCAGCGGGTGGGAGAAAGCAGGGGAGGGGTCCCCTCGTCCCCACCACAGTGCACACCTGGCTGCGCGAGGCTTCAGGCCAGCCCCCAGCCCCCTGGGACCAGGATGCCAGAGTCTGCAGGAACACTGGGGGCGGGGGCGGCTTCCCTGGTGGCGCAGCGGTTAGGAATCCGCCTGCCGATGCAGGGGACACGGGTTCGAGCCCTGGTCCGGGAAGATCCCACATGCTGCGGAGCAACTAAGCCCACGAGCCACAACTACTGAAGCCCCCGTGCCCTAGAGCCGGGGGGGGGCCGCAACCACTGAGCCCATGCACTGCAAGTACGATGAGAAGCCCGTGCACCACAACGAAGAGTAGCCCCCGCCCTCCACAACTAGAGAAAGCCCGCGCGCAGCAACAAAGACCCAACACAGCCCCAAAATAAAAATAAATTAAAAATTAAGAAATTTGAAAAAAGAAACACTGGGGGGCAGATGGGAGTGGGGAGCTGTCTGGAGCCTGGCAAGAGTTTTGAGGTGCCTTCTCTCCCCCAACCCTCAGCCCCAGCCCCCTTCATCAGCCAGCAGATCCTGAGGGCTGATGTCTCCCCCAGGACTGTTCTGGATCTGAAGTGGGTACGAGATCTTCACCATCTATTCCTTTGCCCTCATCCCCAAGGGCTCTGTGACACCTTGCTTTGAAGAAAAGGCAGCGTATTCTAGGACCAGTCTGGGAACAAAGGAAGAATTCATAATGCCTACCTCCATCCTTCCATCCTTCCATCCACCCACCCATCCACCCATCCATCTATCCATCCATCCACCCATCCACCCATCCACCCATCCACCCATCCACCCATCCATCCTTCCATCCATCCATCCACCCATCCATCCAGCCAGCCAGCCATCCACCCATCCATCCTTCCATCCACCCATCCATCCACACATCCATCCATCCATCCACCCATCCATCCATCCATCCATCCACCCATCCATCCACCCACCCATCCACCCACCCATCCACCCATCCATCCACCCATCCATCCACCCATCCATCCTTCCATCTATCCATCCACCCATCCATCCACCCATCCATCCACCCATCCATCCATCCATCCTTCCATCCATCCATCCATCCTTCCATCCATCCATCCTTCCATCCAGCCTTCCATCCATCTATCCATCCATCCATCCACCCATCCATCCACCCATCCATCCATCCATCCATCCATCCTTCCATCCATCCTTCCATCCATCCATCCATCCATCCACCCATCCATCCACCCATCCATCCATCCATCCATCCATCCTTCCATCCATCCTTCCATCCATCCATCCATCCACCCACCCATCCATCCACCCATCCATCCATCCACCCACCCATCCATCCATCCATCCATCCTTCCATCCCTCAATCCGCTTACACATCCATCCATCCATCTATTCATACGTCCATCATCTATCCATCTATCCATCCATTCCACACACCTTCACTGAGCGCCAAGAATATATATATATATGTATATAAAACTAAAACACTTTGCTGTACACCTGAAACTAACACAACGTTATAAATCAACTATATTTCAATCTTTTAAAAAGTAACTAAATATCAATTCCTGGGACTTCCCTGGCTGTCCAATGGTTAAGACTCCACACTTCCACTGTAGGGGGCACAGGTTCGATCCTGGGTCAAACTAAGATCTAAGATCCCACAAGCCGGCGCCCTCATCGACCCTCCACTTGGAATTGCTCTCCTGTTACCTAAAAACTGGGTTTGCCTCTTAGTGGGTGTCAAGCCAAAACACACAATCAAGTCAAGAAGTAGGAGGATTTATTACTTGCAGTAAGTAAGGAGAACATCGAGGCTACTTCCCAAAGCAGTGTCGCCCTGAACAGCAAAATTGGGGAAGCTTTAAGCTAAGGGAACATGCATATTCATGAGGGGGCTTGCGCAGGAGGAATTTAGCATAGAACTGGGGCAAGAGTCATCCTAGGTTGACAGTCCAGGTCTTAGTTGATTGAAGCCAGCAAAAGACCAGTATCGTCCATTCTCTGGCTCCGGTCAGTCTGGTGGCCAATTGTCCGAGGAGGTTCGGACCCTGTAAAACAGCTCGAAAATATGTATCATAATAATCTTTACCTTCAAAACAGAACTGGGAGTCTTTATGACTGATTTAGTGTCTCCGATACGCTTAAATTATTTTCCTGGCCTGGTAATAGCTGTTTGCTCTTACATTCTTTTGTTTCCTTAAAATCATTAACTCCTGAGACCTGTTCTTCCGCAAAGGGAAGCATTGTGGCCAGGCTTAGATTACAACATGGCCTACACCTAAAGTGGCTTCTCTTATGTCAGGAAGCTATGCCTGGTTCTCTTTCTTTGGGGTCTCCCTTGTCCCCCATCTGCAAGCACTTCCTCCCAGGCACAGTCTAGCCTCCTTACCAGATGGATTCACCCTGTCCCTTCTCAACCATCAAAGCACCTAGGGGGTGCCTCTACCCGACCCTATAAGCTACTTGAGGGCAGCAATCTGCTTCTCACTCTTTCCCTGTTTCCTGCTCTTCCCCCAGGGCACTGACCGGCTCACTGGCCCCATCAAATTGGCTGCGTTCAATTTTGTTCGATTTACGAAATAACAGCAGGTGGGAAGAAAGGAAACAGGTACACAAGTATCTCTACTATAGAACAAGTGCATGGAAGATAAGCGGGATGCAGTTCAAAGACAAGTGTTGGAGTGCCAGCGCTCCCTGGGTCATGAGGAAAGCTTGGGGGGAGGGACGGGAGCGAGAAGGCCCAGGACCCCTGGGGCTCCCTGGGCCTCCGCTGTTTTCCTCTGACAAGTGAAGGAGCGGGCTGGGTGGGTCTAGGGTTCCTGACAGAGACACTGACGCTGGAGTGCCCATCTTCCAGAGACCATAATGACAAGGAAGGCTCAAGACCAAGGCAGATGACACAGAAACAATCTAAGGTGCAGCAGACACGCTCCCGATTTCTGAACTGTTTACTCTTTCTACGGAGTCGAAGGGAAAGGGCGCTCCGGTCAATCCGGGCTGCGGGGTCGGGGCTCTTTTCTCCACCAAGTCCGCAACAACCCCGCAATCCCAGCTAGAGCAGCCCCTAGCCGCAATCGGCGGCTCCCGTCGTCAAGAGGCTGCGGTGTGGTTGCCCAGGAAACGCCCCCGTGCCTCCGCAGGGCTCCCCGGGCCTTGTAGTCCGCCGGCCGCCTCTCTTGGACCGGCCACGCGGGGAGAGACTACAACTCCCAGGAGGCAGCGCGGCGGGTCCTGGGGGCGGGGCGGGACCTGGTGGGCGGGTCCGGGCTAGGGCCTTTTCCCTCCCGCAGCTTCCCGGGGTCTCCGCGTCTGGAGGAGGAAGATGGCGTCGCGGAGGGCTCGAACCTGGCTGCGCGAGCTCCGGACGTCGCCGCTGCTACTGCTGCTGCTGCTGTTCCTCGGGCCGTGGCCGGCGGCGGGCCACGGCGGCAAGTACTCGCGGGAGAAGAATGAGCCCGAGCCTTCCTCGAAGCGCGAGCCCGGGGGGGAGTTCCGCATGGAGAAGCTGAACCAGCTGTGGGAGAAGGCCCAACGGGTGAGCGGCGGCCGAGCCCCTCTACCTCGGGGGTCCGCGGGGCTGGGGCTTTCTCTAGTTTCGGGAGTCCCTGGGGCAGGGGCTTCTTTTAATCGTGGGATCGGCGGAGCCCGGGCCGGGGTCTCTTCTAATCCTGGGGTCCCCGGGGGCCGGGGCCTTGAGCCTTTGACAGCCTCACACCCGCCCGCAGATGTAGGTGTGGGTACCCCTTGCCTTGCGCCTTCGGGAAGAGGGACCCTGGCCTGGTGATGACAAGCGAAGACCTGGGAGGCCTCGGTGCCTGGGCAGAAGGGCTGCCCCGCCAGTTTGAACTGGCAGCTTTGCAGCAGAAGCCGAGATCCCTCCCTGCAGGCAGACCCGGGTCTCCTGCCTTGCACGTTTTTGCCTTTTCTCCTACACTGTATTTCTCTGTGTGGAGAAACAAGAAAAACAGGTCAGCTGAGCATGAAGGCAAGCCCAAGGGCAGCAGAAATCCTAGAAGCAAAAAGCCAGTTCTTGTGAAATCGGGTGAGGGGATACGGTGAGGTGAGAGGAGAACACCGGCCTCATTTTAGAGAAGAAAGTAACAAAGCCCAGAGGGCAAAGGGCGCCTCCAAGGTCACTCCGCCTGGGGGTAGAATTGGAACTACAGCTTGCTGCTCGGGGTGTGACCTGGACCTGCGGCCTCCTCGTTAACATAACGGCCCCTCCTTTGTTAGGTGGGGTTTGTTTTTAGTGAAATGGGTATTTACAAGCTTCCCCCAGCCCTCTGGGCCTCAGCGTCTTCATTAGATCCAGTCTTCCAGTTTTAAGCATTCCTGAGTCCTTGAGAAGGAAAGTACAAGTAAGGACTAAGTTTTGGAAGAGAGGAGAAACCGGCGGGAAGGAAAGGCGGGGGGCAGGGGTAAAGGCTGGGGAAGGGATGTGGCAGGGAGACTGCAGGGCAGACAGAGGTGGGTGGATGCCCCCAGGCCCAGCACTGTTCCAGACCAGTGGCCCTGAGGATTCTGCGGGGGGCCCAGCTGTCAGGGCCCGCCGTGTGTGTGCAGCCTGCCCGGTGAGAGAGGGCACTCCAGGCTGGAGAAGCAGGGGGGCTTCCTGGAGGAAGGGGATCTTGCATCCAAGAACCTGCCCTGAGCCCTTCTGCTTGCAGGGCTGTCCGGGTCAGCCCCGCCTCGTCCGTCCAGTTGCTTTGCATCTCCCAGCCTGGGCAGCCTCTTCACACCTCCTGGCCGTCACCTGCCGTCAAGCTGCACCCGCCTGAACCCGCCACCCGCCCCATGCTCAGTCCACTGCTGACCTGGGCCGGCAGCCTCAGGTCACATCTGTCCGAGAGGGTCTGACTCGGTTCTCTAGGACCCCTAACCCTGCCCCAGCCTTGGACGGACGGGCCTTGGACTGGATGACCTTTCCGGGCCCCTTGGCCCTGAATTCTACAATTGCACGTACAAGTCTTTTCTGCTGAACGAAATGTGCAGACCTTCCAGGGTGGGGTCCGTGCCTGGTGGCATTTTCCGGGTCCCTCCTCACATCTGACGCCTCGCGTGGGGAGGCAGACCCACGGCAACAAGCTGGCCTGTCCCGGGCCCTCTAGGCTGAGAAGCTTCAAGGGCAGTAGCGGAGCTGGTCTCGGGTGGCGAGCTCTGCGGTCCTCAAGCGGTGCCGGGCCGGGGTGGGCGCTCTCGCTGCTCAGAGCCGGTGCCCAGGGCGGTGTGGGGCGCCTGGCATACCTGTGCCAAGGTTCTCAGCCTTGGATAATTTGCTCTCTGAAAACATCAAGTGTTTCTTTGTTTTCTGAACATGAAACGATCTCATAGCATGTCACGCCTAGCATGTCCCCAGGGTGACGGAGAGGGGTCTGATGAAGGCGCCCGCCTCGCCCTCTCTTTCCAGCCCACCTTCTACGGGGGTGGGGGCCAAGCCCCGCCTTGGTCCACAGATGCCATGGTAGGGGGCCTCCCCACCCTGAGACCAGAGCAGGGAACTACTGGTGTTGCTTCATCACAGCCCAGCATCTCCAGTCTTGACTTGCTGTGAAATTGTGCAGTTCCTTTTGATCCAAGCACTTTAGAAGAGCTGTGGGCCAGACGGCAGGCACAGGGTTACTTCCAGAGCCTCATGGGTCTTGTGACCTCCCCCGGGGTGTTGCAAGGCTCCTGAGCAGGGAGGGGCCGGAGCCGTCCTTGGAGCTTTGGGGGGTGGGTGAAGCCGTGGGAAGTCGTCCCGAGGGGTGCCCCTGTGGAGATGTCTGGTTGGCGTCTCCCTCCCAGGGTTGCTGCGCGCGTGTGTGTGTGAATTACGTCTTAACCCCTCTGACCCTGTGTGCGGCCTTGTCCTCTGCACCCAGACACCACATCCTCTGCTCCAGGGAGGACTCAGGGAGGGCAGGCCGAGCGACAGGAGTCACCTGTACGCCAGGCACGCCTGTCCCTGCGGCAGCTCAGAGGCAGGCAGGGCTGTGCTCTGTCCTCGGGGCTCCTTCGCGGACTTAGGGGGCACTGTCAGCAAGAGGGTGCTCAGGTCAGTGCACAGCTGTGGCTGCAGGCTGAGGCTTGCGTGGACGCTGGTTCCCACAGACTTGTTTTGGTTTTTTTGTGGGTTTTTTTGGTTTGGTTTTTTACCGTTTTTTGAGGTATGGTCGACCTCCAAAAAGCTGTACGTACTTAACGCATTTGGGTATTTAATGCGTTTGGAGGTACGTGTACGTCCCTGAAACCATCACCACCGTCTGTGCCATAAACACACCCATCACCTCCCAGAGGATCCTCCCGCCCTCTAGTTTGTTAGTGTGTGTGTGTGTGTGTGTGTGTGTGTGTGTGTGTGTGTGTGATAAGAACTTAAGGTAGATCTACCCTCTTAGCGAATTTTTAAATAATACGTATGCGGTGTAAATAGTGGAGAGTTGCGCTGTGCAGGGAGCCTCGGGACCTGCATAACTGACTTTGTGCCCTTTGACCCGCACCTTCCATCCCCTCTTGGCTGTTGTGACTAGTGCTGCAGTGAGTGTGGGACCACAGATCTTTCTTCAAGGTCCTGATTTCAGTTCCTTCAGATAAATACCCAGAAGTGGGACTGCTGGATCCCGGACCGGGGCACGAACCCGCGTCCCCCGCATCGGCGGGCGGACTCTCAACCGCTGCGCCACCAGGGACGCCCTCGTCTTCATTTTTGCGGAACCTCCATACCGTTCTCCACAGTGACTGCGCCAATTTGCATTCCTACCAGCAGTGCACGAGGGTTCCCTGTTCTTCTCATCCTCACCAGCAGCTGTTGTTTTCTGTTCGTTTCCCATAGTAACCATCCTAATGGGTGTGGGGGGTGCCTCATTGGGGCTGGACCTGCGTTTCCCGATGACTCGTGTCGTGGAGCATCTCTCCATGGACCTGGTGGCCATTTGTATGTTGTGTTTGGAGCAGTATCTATTCAAGGTCTCCACCTGTTTTTTAAGAAATCAGGTCATTACTTCTATTCAACGTAGTAGTGGAAGATCTAGTCAGAACAGCTAAGGAAGAAGAAAGAAAGAAAAGTCATCCAAATCAGAAAGGAAGAGGTAAAAGTATCTGTTTGCAGATGATGTGATCTTATATGCAGAAAACCCTAAAGGCTTCACGAAGTAACTTAGATCTGGTTTACAAAGTCACCGCGGTTACAGGATACGGAATCAACATACAAGCCTCGGTTGCATTTCTGTACACCAACGTCAAACGCTCTGAAAAGGAAATTAACGAAACAGTCCCCTTTACGGTAGCAGCAGAAAGGATAAAGTACCCAGTGACATTTCGCCATGTGTCCTGGGCCAGTTCTTAACCTCCCTGGGCCTCAGTTTACCCGAGCAGCCTGCAGGGTGATTGTGGAAGTTGCAGAGGCAGAGGAGAAGGTGCCGGGCCCGTGAGGCCCGTGGCTGAGAGCAGCTCCCCGGAGGGCGCTGTGCTCCCCCGAGCCTTGGGCCGCCCTCGGGCGGGACGTCCAGGGGTGTCCAGGATGCAGGCCCAGCGGCGACCGCCGCTGACGGGCGGCTTCCTCCTGCCCATCTGCTTGTCTCATGGTTGTAGGTGATTTACTCCGCTTTAATAGTTGACAGAGCCTGCTTTGCATTGGTTGTCTGTTAACCGGTTCTTTTCACGTGAGCCATTAACATTTAACTTCAAGTCTAGGAGGTCAGAAGGGTCCGGCGAGTGGCCGTTTTTGCCTGGGCTCCGCGCCTGCCGTTGGGGGCAGCCCGGAGCCCGCGGGCCTCCACGTTTCAGAGGACCGCTGGCACCAGATCACAGCTCGCCCTTGTGAGACGCAGAGCCCCGGACGCTGCTGGGCACCAGTCTGCAGCTCGGGGCTCCGGCCCGGACGTTGGCGCCTGGGGAGGTGGACAGCCAGGAAAGTGCAGGGGTCGGGTCCCAGCACCCTCGCCCACTGGCCTGTCGTCTGCGGGGGGCGCCTGCCTGGGGTGGCACAGCCATCCGGGAGCTGAGGCGCCCAAGGGCTACCTGGGGGGGGGCCGCACTCGCATCCTCCCCAGGGCCCCGGCTGGGAGGGTGAGGCGTCCTGTGACAGGAGCCCCGGGGCCACCGGCACCCGCACACTCAGGCCGCCGGTGGTGGGCGGCTCCCTGGGGACCTGGGATCTGGCGAGGCTGGAGAGCGGCCTCGGGGTGTAAGGGCCGGTGGTCTTCACGTTGCGGGCAGAGGTCCCTTTGAGGTTCTGTGCGGGAGCGCATGCAGGATTTTGGCTGCCGGGCGCCCTGGCTCCATCTCTCCGTCTCTGGCGTCTGCTCTCCGAGGTCAGTGTCTCCCAGGCTGTCGCTGGTCATGGTTCAGCTGGGGTCACGTGTCCTCTCCCCCCCCCCCCCCGCAGCTTGATCTTCCTCCTCTGAAGCTGTCCGAGCTCCACGCTGATCTGAAGATACAAGAACGGGACGAGTTCAAGTGGAAGAAACTGAAGGCTGAAGGCCTGGATGAAGACGGAGAGAAAGAGGCAAAGCTTGCCCGCAGTCTCAACGGTATGTCTCTTCTCGGTCCGAGGGCAGCGGTCGCCCAGGCTCGGGCCCCAGCTTCTTACTCTGACTTGGTCTGTGGGCAAGACGAGAGTCGGGGCTGTCCTGTGCGAGGGAGGGCCCGGGCGAGGACGTCTGGCCGCGTTGGCGCACAAGCGACCAGGGCCGCGTGGCCCAGGGAGGCGGCTGTGCTGGCCAGATGCCCACGGTCGCCGGGACGAGGAAGCGGGGGTGGGTGTTCCCGGGGCCTGGCCGTGAGAAGGGCACGGCCCCCGCCAGTCCGAGCCTCGTGGCCCCTGTGGCCCGCCCTGCATCTGGGGCTCCCGGTGCGTCCAGCTGGCCCGGGGCTGGGCGATGGAGGAGCACGGGGGGCAGGGAGAGGCGGCCGGCGGTCAGCTCCCGCCCCACGATGCCCGCGCCGCAGGCTGGGCACCGGCAACACACACCCTTCCCGGCTCAGCCTCAACGCTTCCAGGGGGCTGAGCTGCTGGGCCGGCTGAGTTCAGAGGTACAGGCAGGGTAGACAGCGAAGTGAAGCCCCGGGAGGCGAGGTCAGCCGGAGCGGGGCGCTTCCCGGGCTGGCTCAGCTGAGGGTGGGCCCCGGGGCCCCCGTGGGGACCACTTGTGTCCAGCGCTGGTCAGAGGAGGTGCTGGGGGTCAGGGGTCAGGTGGGCCACTGCACGGATGAGGACCTCAGGGCCGGAGCACAGGGGAAGGGGAAGCCTGGGTCCAGAGAGGCCCGGGTGAGGCCTGGAGGGGACAGGGGGGACTGTCTGCAGATGGGAGGCAGGGCTTCTGCTCCTTCAGAGCGGGGAGGGGGGGACAGGCCCACTCCCAGCTCAGGAGGTGGGCGTGGGGCCGGAGGAGATGCTGGGAGGGGCGGCTTCGGGGTCCACGAGGCACCCGCCGCGTCGTGTTGCTGGCCGTGGTGCTGAGACGCAGGCCCCCGTCTGGCGCAGAGGCTATGGGCGGTGCTGTGTCCTGGGCGCTACTGACAGGCGACACCTGGTCGCTGTCCCACGGTGACCGGCCAGCAGCAGGCTGGAGCCAGTTAAATTTTCACCGGAAGCTGCCGACGCTGAGGTTTCTCCTTGTAGAAAATCTTTTCTGCAAAGGAAAATATGACTCGGGCCGTGGCAGAGCTTCCCCTGGCCACCGCCCCGTCCATTCAGTGGACCGTCGTCCTGTCCCGCCCTCGCTGGAGTTCGCCCCAGGACAGAACAGGCTGCAGGTTTTGGTTCTGCAAACCTGTGAAGCTGGTCCTAAAGGCAGTCCCGGGGATGCTGAGCCCGTCCTGCCGCACCGCGCTCTCCGCTGCGGGTCACGGAACGGAGGGATCGGCTGCAGGCGTGCGGCGGGAGCCCCGAGGCCGCCAGCGCGTGCTGGGGGCGTGGCTGGGGCAGGGTCCCCGGGGTTGCGCGCGCTCCTTCCGCTGGGCCCTGAGTGGGCAGGAGAGCTGGGCTGGCGGAGGGAGGGGCGGCCCCCAGACCACGACCTCGACCCCCTCCCGCGCTCTCCTAGTCATCCTGACCAAGTACGGTCTGGACGGGAGGAAGGACGCCCGGGCCGTGAGCAGCAACTTCATCAACCATGGCCCCACCGACCACAGCCTGGAGGACCCCCGGCTGGAGAAGCTGTGGCACAAGGTACCCTCGGCGCTGCCGTCCGCCTCGGAGGCGTCGGGCCCTGGCTTTCGGTTTCCTGCCCTGAGTCCCCTAGCGGAGGGCGGTAAAGGCCGAGACCTGGGCCTGAGTACTGCCCCCAGGAGCGAGGGTCCCGCCTGGCCTGCGGGAGTGGTCCGCAGGGGCACCCGTGTGTAACCAGCCCCAGGTGGGCATGGCTGGCAGGGTGCACCCCGAGGCGTGGGCAGGTGGGCACGGCCTATGGGGGACCCCGAGGTGTGGACAGGGGAGCACAGCCCGCGGGGGTGTTCACTGGAGGTGGCTTTCCTTCCAGGCGAAGACCTCTGGGAAGTTCTCCAGTGAAGAACTGGACAAGCTGTGGCGGGAGCTCCAGCACCACGAGGAGAAGGTCCAGGAGTACAACGTCCTGCTGGAGACCCTAAGCAGGACCGAAGGTGCTCCCCGCGGGCAGCCCTGGCTCCAGAGTGTTCCGGAACGGAGCTGCTGGCGGGTTGGGGGCAGTGCCATGTCAGGAGCCCGTCGGGGTGCCCTCGCACGTCTCTGAGCGCGGGTTCAGATGCACCCATTCTGCGGTGGCACGGGCCACGTCTCCTGTCACTGCCGGTGTGACTTCAGGGGGACTTGGGGGGTGCTCGGGACCTGCCCTGAGAGTCGGCAGGGCTGGGCCCTCACGGCCTCCCGCCTCCGGCTCCCGCAGAAATCCACAGAAATGTCATCGGCCCCGTGGACGTGAGCGCCAAGGAGGACGCGCTGCAGGCGAGCCACGCCGAGCTGAAGGACAAGCTGCGGGACATCGGCCAGGGCCTTGACCGCCTGCGGAGAGTCAGCCACCAGGGCTACGGCGACCAGGCCGGTGAGCCCTGCGCCCCGCTGCCCGAGGCCCGGGTGACGGCAGCAGAGCCCCTCCGGCCCCTCCGCTCCCAGGGCCACACCTGGGCTGCTCTCGCTCTCCTGGGAGGTGCACGCACCTTTATTTCTAGCCTCACGGCGCCCTTTGAGCCTCACGGTGGCCTGCCGCCCCGCGCATTGGGATGGCTCGCTGCTGAGGGGCCGAGGCCGGCGCTCCTCGCTGGGGGCCGCCCCCTGGAGGGTGGCCCGGGCCTCTGCGTGCGTCCCCGGCGGGAGCCCGCCGCTCAAGCCTGGTGCGGACTTGCAAGAAGCTGGCCAGGTGCTCTTTGTTCCGTCTTCTGTCACCCATCTGTTCCTTCTCCGGCCTGTTCCCTGAGCAGCGGCCACGTGGCGTGTGCTGCTGTCGCCGTGGGGGTGCAGCGGGGACGCGAGGTGGGCTCCCTGCTCCTCTGCATATGGCCCGGGTGCCCCGGGGCACGACTCTACCCTGCTGGGCTCGGCCCCTGCTGTGGCGAGGGGACCAGGCCACCGTGTGGACCCGCCATGGAGCAGGGACCCCAAGGGCCTGGCGTGCAGAGGAGCGGAGCAACTGATTCTGTGCCTCGGCCCCTCCGCTCCCGGGGCTGCGTCCAGCCGGCCCCTGCTGCTGGCCCGCCGAGTCCTTCCAGCAGCGCCGCGGGGCCCTGGGCAGCAGGAAGGGTCCGCCGGTGGGGAGGTGGGACAGCTGGTGAGATGACCGCCGGGCGGGCCGCCGTGGCCGCTTGCTCCCAGCCGCCTCCAGCCGTGGGAGGGAGGTGGGTGACCAGCCCGCACCCGCGCCACGTGCTCTCGGGCGTGGTGGCTGAAGTCACGGGGTCCCTTCCATTTGGTTTACATCGCTTCACAGCTACAGGGACAGGCGGCTCCTGGGCCTCAGCCTGGAACTGTGGGTAGGGGGACCCGCAGTCTGAACCTCCCCCCACCAGAGCGCCGCTCCTGCTTGCACCCCGGGCAGCAGCGGCCTGACCAGGGGCTGGTGAGGGCGTCGCCGAGGCCCCGCTCAGCGGGTCCCGGAACCGCAGACTGAGCGTGTGCGGAGGGAGCGCTCGGTCTGCTTCCAGAGGACGCTTGCACGCGGGCACCGCGCACCGGGCGGGTGGCCTGTGTGGCCCCGGGCTGCCGCCGCACAGGCCACCGAGCCTGCCTTTGCTCCTTTGCAGGGTTCGAGGAGCCTCGGGTACTGGACCTGTGGGACATGGCCCAGTCAGCCAACTTCACCGAGAAGGAGCTGGAGGCCTTTCGGGTAGGGACGGCCTCGCAGCCACGGGGTTCGGCGGCGTCTCTCCCAGTGGACTTTCTGATGATGTGGGGAGGGTCCTCTTCTTTAGTCCTAGCAGATCAGTGTTTGCACGGGAACATTCTCTCTCCTTGCCCTCTGTGTCCCTCCGCTGGCCCAGTCGGCGGCCCGTGTGGGAGAAAGCTGGCCTCCAGTGAACAGACAGTTGGCTTCAGGGCATCTGCTCAGTTTTGGGTGCATTGGGCGTGAGGCTGGGGCTTGTGGGTCGAGCGGATTGAGAGGGATTTGGAGGAGGAGCCAGTAGGGCCCTGCAGGGCCACGGTGCTGGGCCCGCAGGGAAGAAGGGTCTTCGGGTCACCTGGGCATTGCCTCCAGGTGGGTTCTGCTGTGGCAAAGCTGCCACAGGTCAGGGGGTCAGGGCTCAAGGAAGGGCACAGGCCCGTGGGCGTGAAACTTCCGTCTCCTTGGACAGGAGCGCAGGGAGAGGGGAGCCTGCCCGGGGCCTGGGGAGTCAGATCATCGACATGTTCAGGAGGCGTCTTAACGTGGGCCTGGAGGCATCCCTGGGGGGGCGCTGGGGGAGTGTAGGGATCGGGCCTGGAGGCCCACCTGCGCTGGGGTGCGGGGAGCCTGGAGGCCTGGGGGGTGGAGAGGACGGAGGACAGTGCAGGGCTCAAGCGCCACACGTCAGGCTGGATATGGGGTCGGGGCCAGAGGGGACCAGCTACGTGGCAGGTGCCATTTACCTAGAGGGTGAGGGGTCAGTGGGAGTGGGGAGGGAGCACATAGGGTTGTGCCCCTTGGCCCCTGCAGGCCGTCAGGTTCTGGTGGTCGCTTCAGAGAGAAGGGCTGCTCACCTGTTGTCCATGTGCGCTGCTTCATGATCGCACAGCAGCCGGGAGGGCAGAGCCTGCCGCTCCGCTCGGCCCCCGGAGCTGCCCTGGGCGGGCTGCACGGGGCATGGGCGCAGGGTGTGTGGCCTTCAGAGCGGGGGAACCCCGGCCCCGACAAGCCTGCAGCCACCTGCCCTGGGTGTTCTCCTGAAGCAGCCGTGGAGTTCCACCCGGGACCCGAGGGTGGTAGAAAGAGCATGTTGGGGTAATTCAGTTGTTTAAACATTATTCTAGGAAGAGCTTAAGCACTTTGAAGCCAAAATTGAAAAGCATAACCACTACCAGAAGCAGCTGGAAATTTCTCATCAAAAACTGAAACACGTGGAGAGCTTTGGGGACCAGGAGCACGTCAGCCGGAACAAGGAACGGTACGCCATGTTGGAGGAGAAGACCAAGGAGCTGGGCTACAAGGTGGGTGTGCGGCCGCCAGCCAGGCCTCCGCGGGAACAGGCACGTGACGGTTCCGTCGGTGCCAGCGTGCCGGCCTCCGGGCCCCTGGGCCTCGGCTCCCCCTCTGCAGAGGGGAGGGCGTCGTCTCGCCCTCGCGGAGCTTGGTGGGAGCAGCCACGGAGCTGCCCGCCAGGAGGCTGCGCAGCCCTGAAGGGGGTCAGCTGCAGGGCGCGGGGGCGACAGGGACTGTCCAGGCCTTTCCACCCCCGCCTGCCTCTGGGTGTGTTTAGGGCCGGACTCTGAACCAGGTGAGCAGTGGAGAGGTGCACACGCGCGAGGCGGGCGGGCAGGCGGGCGGGCGGGCGGCCAGGGCTGGAGCCAGGCTCTTCCGGCCGCACCACTGGCATACCCTGGCCCCCAAGATCTGTGACCCGTCGCTGGTCCTGAAGGTCCTGCGCTCCTGCGAGCTGCCACGCGGCTTTGGAGGCTCCTGAGTTGGACATGGGAGCCAGCGGTTTCCCACACGTGCGGCCTGGGGCGCGAGGAGACCATACTTGGCTCCGGAGCAACGGCGGGGATCCTGTGCGGGGCACTCCTCACGTGCGGCCCAGTGTGGCTTGCAGACACCCTGAATGGGTCGCTGGCTCCGTCACGCGGTGGCGTGTGAACCCCAGACAACGCTCAGGTGTGCAGGACATCGAGACTGAAGCAGCAGCAGCACCGCTGCCCGCCCTCCCCTGGTCATTCGTGGTGAACCCACAAATCCAGGCGCTTTCCAGGCACTAAGACATAAGGATCCGTCTGCAGCAGAGCCTCTGGTTCAGGTTAAGTGAGAAAAGGAGGGGCGGGCGGTGTGGACCCTCCACAGAGCCAGCAGCACGATCATGGTATGCCGCCACAAACGCCCAAGAAATTGAAGACGGAGGAGCTGGGCCCTGGAGGGAGCCTCCTCTGTGCCTTTTGCGCAGGGATGTGTTATCCAAAAATAAACGAAACTTAAAAAGTGAAAGAAGGGCTTCCCTGGTGGCGCAGTGGTTGGGAGTCCGCCTGCCGATGCAGGGGACACAGGTTCGTGCCCCGGTCCGGGAAGATCCCACGTGCCGCGGAGCGGCTGGGCCCGTGAGCCGTGGCCGCTGAGCCTGCGCGTCCGGAGCCTGTGCTCCGCAATGACGGGAGAGGCCACAACAGTGAGAGGGCCGCATACCCCCCCTTCCCCTGCAAAAAAAAAGAAGACCAAAGTACCAAGAAGGAAGGGAGCACGTGGGTTCTTTCCTGTGTTTGGCCGAGCCGAGCAGGGGGAAGCCAGGCACCCCTCGTGGGGCGTCCACCTGCAGGTGACACCGTGACAGACTGTGCAGCGGGGATGAAGCGGAATCCGGGGCTGCTGGAGGAGCTCCCCAGGTCCCCGCCCGGCCCGGGCTCCTGCACGGAAGGCCGGCAGCCCCAGCCTGCGGGGCTGTGTGTGAACTAGGAACAGAAAGAGCAGAGCCCAGGCCCTCGGACCCCCGCGGCGGCACCCGCCATCACGTGACGAGGACAGGCTGGCAGGAGCCACAGACGAGCCGGGGTCTTCGTGTGCTGCTCTTGAAACGACGCGCCATAGGCAGCCCGCCACGACAGACGGGCCCCCCGCGGCCCACGGGGTCACCCCAGAGCATGCAGCTCTGGTGACCGGAGGGGACCGTGGTGCTGGGCCCTGTAGGATATCTCCTACCTGAGCCCCGTACGTGTGCTGCCGGCAGGACCCTCGCCTCGGACCTAGAGGCCTGCAGACTGAAAGTGAGCGGGTGGAAGAAAGTATTCCACACAAATGGAAATCAAAGCCGGGACAGCAGTGCTCAGACCAGACAAGATAGTCTTGAAAACAAAGACTGTTACAGGAGACAAAGGTAGACGTTACATAACGGGATCAATTCAAGAAGACGACCTAACAGTTGTTTAAACGTAAATGCACCCAACGTAGGAGCAGCTAAACACGTAAAGCAAATGTGAACAGACATAAAGGGAGAAATGGACAGTAACAGTAATAGTGGGGGACTTTACCACGCCCTTTACATCAGTGGACAGATCACCCAGCCAAGATCAGTAAGGAAACACAGGCCGTAAGCGGCGCCTTAGACCAGATGGACGCTATAGATATTTATGGAGCATTCCATGCAAAAGCAGAATACACATCCTTCTCAAGTGCACCCAGAACATTCTCCAGGACAGATCACATGCTGGGCCACAGAACAAGCCTCAGTAAATATAAGAAAATCATATCAAGCATCTTTTCCAACACAAGAGATTGAGACTAGAAATAAACTACAAGAAAAAAAAACTCCAAAAAACACAAACACATAGAGGCTAAACAATCAGTGGGTCGCTGAAGAAATGAAGAAAGAAATTTAAAAATACCTGAAGACCGGCAAAAAGACAACTTTCCCAAACCTGGAGGACACGGCAAAAAAAAGGGAAGTGTATTGCAATGCAGATCTTCCTCAGGAAGTAAGGATCTCAATAAACAACCCAACCTTACAGTTGAATCAGAAAAAGAACAGACAAAACCCAAAGTTAGCGTAAGTAAAGGAATCAGGAGGATCAGAACAGAAAGAAAGACTAAAAATTAATAACAACAAAAAAAACCTAATCCAGAAATGGGCAGAAGACGTAAATAGACATTTCTCCAAAGAAGATATACAGATAGCCAACAAACACATGAAAGGATGCTCAACATCACTAATCATTAGAGAAATGCAAATCAAAACTACAATGAGATATCATCTCACACCGGTCAGAATGGCCATCATCAAAAACTCTAGAAACAATAAATGCTGGAGAGGGTGTGGAGAAAAGGGAACCCTCTTGCACTGCTGGTGGGAATGTAAATTGATACAGCCACTATGGAGAACAGTATGGAGGTTCCTGAAAAAAATACACAGAACTACCATACGACCCAGCAATCCCACTACTGGGCATATACCCTGAGAAAACCATAATTCAAAAAGAGTCATGTACCAAAATGTTCATTGCAGCTCTATTTACGATAGCCAGGACATGGAAGCAACCTAAGTGTCCATAGATAGATGAATGGGTAAAGAAGATGTGGCACATATATACAATGGAATATTACTCAGCCATAAAAGGAAACGAAATTGAGTTATTTGTAGTGACGTGGATGGACCTGGAGTCTGTCATACAGAGTGAAGTAAGTCAGAAGGAGAAAAACAAATACCGTATGCTAACACATATATGTGGAATCTAAGAAAAAAAATGTCATGAAGAGCCTAGGGGTAGGACGGGAATAAAACACAGAGCTACTAGAGCATGGACTTGAGGACATGGGGAGGGGGAAGGGTAAGCTGTGACGAAGTGAGAGAGTGGCAGGGACATATATACACTACCAAACGTAAATTAGATAGCTAGTGGGAAGCAGCCGCATAGCACAGGGAGATCAGCTCGGTGCTTTGTGACCACCTAGAGGGGTGGGATGGGGAGGGAGACGCAAGAGGGAAGAGATATGGGAACATATGTGTATGTATAACTGATTCACTTTGTTGTAAAGCAGAAACTAACACACCACTGTAAAGCAGTTATACTCCAATAAAGATGTTAAAATAGAAAAGATCAATGAAGAGTTAAGAGCTGGTTCTTTGGAAAGATAAAGAAAACTGATAAACCTTTATCCAGACTCATCAAGAAGCAAACGAGAATGCGCCCAAATGGGCCCAAATCGGTGAAAGGAGGATGGGGGTGGAGAGCGGAAGCAGCGCTGTTCCTCCTCTTCTAGCTGTTGCTGATGTTCCTTGGGGGCTGTTTGTGGTTAGCGAGCTGCCTTTATGGTTTGTTTACGATCAGCTCCAGATGGGTGGGTACTTGGACAGCAGGATCACCGAGCTGTGTATCTCGGGTCATGAGCAGATCTGCTAACGGGTTCACCTGTGCTGTTCCTGCAGGTAAAGAAGCATCTGCAGGACCTGTCCAGCCGCATCTCCAGGGCTCGCCACAACGAGCTCTGAGGCTCCGGAGCCGGGCCGGCGGCACGGAGGCGGCGCCAACTGCCTGGGGCTCCTGCAGATGGGCCTGGGTCCTCAGGGGTGGCTTGTCACCAGCAGAACCTCAGGGAAGGCGCGAGGGGGACTGGCCCCGAGGGGCCTGGGCCGGGAGGCGGAGCTCCAGGATCCCGCCCCGCCCACCCCCAGCTGGCGGCCCTCAACACAGCCAGCCGTCTCCTCTGGTGAGAATGCAATTCCCAGCTGCCTGTGGAGTGGTGGTCCCCCGTGCTACAAGGTCACAGTCTGCATCCAAATCTTAAAAATCTGCCACTGGAAATACTAGGTACAGAAGTCCTTACAACTGTATTGCAGTATTTAATTAAACCTTGAGGTCATTGAGGCATCACTGGGTCCCATCTCACTGTGTCTGCCGGGCCAGGGGACTTCAGTCTCCGGTGAGGTGAGCGGCTCCAGGCCGCTGTGCGGGCTCCAAGGCCCCTCTTCCACCCCTCCCCCACCCCAGCCTCTGTGGCGCGAGGTGGAGGAGGGGCTGGTGGGCTTGGCCGGGCCCTCCCTGGTCTGGCGCTGAAGTCGTGGGGTAGAGGCGGCAGGGCAGAGGGGACGGCGCCCTGGCCTCTGACCTGAGCTCCTGGCCCTGCAGGTCAGGGTTGGGAAGAGCCTGACAGCCCGTGGGGCTCCACGTCCAGCGAGAGGGGCCAGCTCAGGGTCGGGACCACAGCACGCGTGGTTCCAAGAGGATCCACCGGGTGCTGTGTTCCCATCTTGGCCACGTCTGATCTCAGCTTTAGCACTGGGAGCTGCCAAGTGCAGATACCCGTTAGCTGTTCTTAACAAGAAAAGCCAAGGGTAACACGCCAGGCCTGTCAGGGCACCATGAACACGAGTGGGGAGGTGGCCCCGTGACAGGCAGCTTGGGTGCAGCCTCGTTCCTCTGTGGGTCGCTTGGCCTGGTACCAGGCCTGTCCAGCACAGGAGGTGACCCCACCCTGGGCCTTTATGTCATGTCTGCCACCGGCCGTTGTGTCCCTCAGCCCTAGCCAGGCTTCGGGCAGGGCTGGAGCAGCTGCATCGAGACACCTGTCGGGCCCAAGGGAGGACTCGGTCCCGGGCTTCCAGGCTGCTCCTGGGAGCTCAGAGCTCTCAGCCACGCGCTCGGGCACTGGGTCCCCCGTGCACACGCACGGCCCAGCCAGGCTCACGCTGGGGGGCGGTGCAAAGTTGGCCCAGGACGTGGAGGCGAACGGGGTGACCCTCAACTCAGTTTACCCTCGGAGGAGCCGACAGCCTAGAGGCGACTCCTGGCTTCAGACGTGTGCAAGGGAAACGGGGGGGCCGTTACTGTGGTCTGTCGTCACTGGCCCTGGAGGAGATGGGCGAGGCGGAAGCCCCCCGATTCGTGGGCAGTGGCTGCGCTGTTCGATTGTAGCCTCTGAACGATCACTTCGAAGTCAAGGGGTGTTCGTGTGAAGGCACAGACATGCCTGTGGCTCGGTGAGCTCTCCCACAAGTGCTGGGGCCCCACCCCGGCCCAAGAAGTGCAGGGCCCCGGGCTCCCCAGGCCCCCCTTCCCCAGCGCTCCTCTTTCCTAGAGCCATAACCACTTGTGCGTGCTACCAAATCTGTATGTTGGAACCTAGCCCCCACGGTGATGGACCAGGAGGTGGGACCTTGGGGAGGTGATTAGGTCATGAGATTGGGGTCCTCGTGAACAGGACCAGTGCCCTTATAAGAGAGACCCCAGAACTCCCTCACCCCCTTCCACTGTGAGGACACAGTGAGAACCAGGAAGCTGGCCGTACCAGACGCCACAGCATGATCCTGGACTTCTGAGCTCCAGAACAAAGTGAACGTATGCTATGCTGTTTAAACCCCCAGTCTATGGTTTTCTGTTACAGTGGTCCAGGTGGACTAAGAAACCACTCTCTTTTAGTAAGGTTGGAGTTCCCGGTTCAAACTTCATAAACATGTAGTTATAGAGTGTGTGTGTGTGTGTGTGTGTGTGTGTGTGTGTGTGTGTGTGTGTGTGTGTGTGTGTGTGTGTGTGTGTGTGTGTGTTTTGTCTGGCTTCCAGTAGATGTGCTGGTGAGATTCAACAATGTCTAGCAGAAATTTGTTCCTTTTCGTTGCTACTTGATGGGCAGTTATTTCTAATGCGTTCTTTCAAGATAAGGTGTCCTCAACATAATAAAGCCCACAGCTAGCATCATACTCAGCAGTGAAAAGCTGAAAGCTTTTGCTCTAAAATCAGGAACAAGACAAGGATACCCACTCTCACCACTTGTATTCAACATAGTATTGGCAGTCCTAGCCACAGAATTTGGCAAGAAAAAGAAATGAAAGGCATCCAAATTGGAAAGGAAGAAGTAAAACTCACTTCTTGCACATGACATGAAATTATACATAGAAAAAACTAAAGACTACATCCAAAAACTGTTAGAACTGATAAAGGCATTCAGTGAAGTTGCAGGGTACAAAATTAATATACAGAAATCTGTTGTGTTTCTATATACAGTGAAAGTGAACTACCAGAAAGAGAAATGAAGAAAACAGTCCCATTTATAATTGCATCAAAGAGAATAAAATAACTAGGAGTAAGTTTAACCAAGGAGGTGAAAGTCCTGGACACTGAAAACTGTAAGACATTGATGAAAGAAACTGAGGAAGACACAAATAAATGGAAAGATATTCCATGCTCATGGATTGGAAGAATTAATATTGTTTAAATGCCCATACTACCCAAAGCAATCAATCTATAGATTCAGTGCAATTCTCTAAAAATTCCAATGACGTTTTTCACAGAAACAGAACAAACAATCCTAAACTCTTTATGGAACCACAAAAGACCCCCAAATTGCCAAGTCAGTCTTGAGAGAGAAAGACAAAGCTGGAGGCTTCATGCTCTCTGATTTCAAACTATATTACAAACCGATAGTAATCAAAACAATATGGTGGGCTTCCCTGGTGGCGCAGTGGTTGAGAGTCCTCCTGCCGATGCAGGGGACACAGGTTCGCGTCCCAGTCCAGAAGGATCCCACATGACGCGGAGCGGCTGGGTCTGTGAGCCATGGCCGCTGGGCCTGCGCGTCCGGAGCCTGTGCTCCGCAACGGGAGAGGCCACAACAGTGAGAGGCCCGCATACCGCAAAAAAAAACAAACAACAAAAAAAACACAATATGGTATTGGCATAAAACAGACACATAGATGAATGGAACAGAATAGACCAGAAATAAACCCACACGTATGTGGTCAGTTAATTTACAACAGAGGAGCCAAGAATATACCATGGGGAAAGGACAGTCTCTTCAATAAATGGTGTTGGGAAAACTGGACCACTATCTTACACCATGTACAAAAATTAACTTAAAATGAATTTTAAAACATAAGACTTGAAACCATAAAACTCGTAAAAGAAAACAGTAAGCTCCCTGACACTGGCGATGATTTTTTGGATCTGACACCAAAAGCAAAAATAAATAAGTGGAACTACATCAAACTAAAAAGCTTCTGCACAGCAAAGGAAACCATCAACAAAATGAAAAGGCAACCTACGGAATGGGAGAAAATATTTGTGAACCACATATCTGATAAGGGGTTAATATCCAAAATATATAAAGAACTCATATAACTCAGTAGCAAAAAACCAAACAATCCAAACAATTACAAGTGGGCAGAGGACCTGAATAGACATTTTCCTAATAAAGACATACAAATGGGCCACAGATACATGAAAAGGTGCTCAACATCACTAATCATTAAGTTTTGTTTTTTGGTTTTTGTTGGTTTTCCTATTTTGGGTCATGCCTCGAGACATGCCGGATCTTAGTTCCCTGACCAGGGAGTGAACCCGCGCCCCCTGCAGTGGAAGCGCAGAGTCCTAACCACTGGACCCCCAGGGAAGTCCATCATCACTAATCATTAGGGAAATGCAAATCAAGACCACAGAGAGACATCACATATTAGAATGACTATTATCTAAAAGACGACAGATAACGAATGTTGACCAGGATGTGGAGAAAGAGAACCCTTGTGCACTGTTGGTGGGAATGTAAATGGGTGCAGCCTCTGTGGAAAATGGTAGAGATTCCTCAAAAAATTAAAAATAGAACTACCATATGATCCAGCAGTTCCACTTCTGGGTATTTATCTGAAGGAAATGAAAACACTAACTCAAGAAGATATCTGCACCCCTGTGTTCATCCCAGCATTATTTACAATTGCCAAGATACAGAAGCAACTGAAGCACCCATCGATGGATGAATGGATAGAAGATGTGGTACATACATACAATGGAATGTTCCTCAGCCATTAAAAAAACGGAACCCTGCCATTTGTGACAACATGGATGTACCTAGAGGGCATTGTGCTAAGCGACATAAGACGAAAGACGAATATATGACCTCACATGTATGTGGAATCTTAAAAAAAAAACAAAACCTGAACTGATACAGAGAACCAGATGTGTGGTTGCCAGAGGCGGAAGGTAGGGAGCGGATGATGCGATGAAGGGGGTCAAAAGGCACAAACTTCCGATTATAAACTAAGTCACAGGATGTAACGTACAACACGGCAGCTCTAGCTGACAAGACTGGCGTGTGTATTGACAGCTGGTGGAAAGTTGGTCTTCAGGGTTCGTCACATTCCGTAACTCTGTGAGGTGGTGGGTGTTAACTAGACTTACCGCGGCGATCATTTCACAATGTAGACAAATATAGAATCGTTACGCTGCACACCTAAAACTAATATAATTTGTCGATTAAACCTCAATAAACAATAATAAGGTGTTCTGCCTGACACTGATATTGCAGAATTAGGACGCTAAACCCAGCACAGCACTGGAGCCCCCGCCCCCCGCCTCCGGGGCACCTCTCTGCCGGACCTGTGTCCAGCGCCCTGCACCGTCTCCTTTAGGCCAGCTCAGGCCTGAGGAGGCTCCAGCCTGGGGACCTGAGAGCACAGGGCATGACATGAGGGGAGTGGGAAGGGTAGTGATGCGGGCGTCACCGCAGGGGTGCTGGGCCAGGGATGCCCCTTCCCTCTCAGCAAAGGTGGGGAGCCCTTCCCAGGCTTGAGTTGGGGTCCAGGGTCCCTGAGACCTCCTTCCAGACCACACAGTGGCCCATGGGCCTCACCCCTGGTGGCTGCACCAGCTTTGCCGAGGTGACCCCGGTAGTAGTGCTGGCTAGCCGTCCCTCACGGCCCTGGAGGAAGGGCAGGCAGTTGTCTGCCCCCCACTTGGCCCTGCGTGGCCACCCTAGCTGGCTTAGCCCTAGCACCCCTGAGCCTCGCTGGCCGGAGGGCGGCCGCCAGACGTCAGGCCAAACCCCTGCGCTTGGCATTCGTGCTCCGTGGCCCCCTCCACAGACTCCCGGCTCCCTGCCTGCCCCTCTCGTGCTGCCCTTGGCCGGGCCTGGCCGGCCCCGCGGGGAACTGCTCTGTTTCCCATGACCACGCGGCTCCAGGTGGATGCCGCCCAGGAGAGCCCTCGGCCACCCGCGGGGCCGGAGCGGGGCGTGGAGACCCTTCCCGGATGCCCCACATGCCCATGGCCCTGTGTTAGCTTCACGAAAACTCAGCAGGCTCATCTTATTTGGAAAATAGGAGACCCCAGAAGCCAGCCACTCAAGGTCACTGGTAAGGCCCGGGACCTCTAGTTGCCTGTCCCCGAGCTGGTGCGTGCAGCCCGCCCAGGGCATGGAGGTCGGCCCCCCTCCCACCCGAGGGAACCCTGACACAGCTGAAGCCCCGGACTGGGGTGCACTGGCCACGCTTTGCCCCCACTTGCACCTTAAAAGGGAAGCCTGCTAGCCTGGAGTCCCATGCAGGGCGTGTGAAAACCAGACCTGTTTGTTGAGCAGCCCCGGGGCCTTTGCATCCCACTAGGCACTTCGCCGCCACAGGCTCGGCACGGGAGGGGGCCTGAAGTTCTAGCCCCACCAGCCCGAGGGACGCGCCGCCAGGAGGAGGAGGGGCGGGGTGCAGCCGCTTGGGCTCCCCACGGGCAGGCTAACCACGGCTCGCTGGATCCCGGCTGGGATCATGGCAGGAGGCAGGGAGGGATGGGTCTGTGTGGGCCCTGGTCGGGATCCAGGCAGAGCAGGGCCCCATCTCATCTCCGACACCAGGGTGGGACGGCCCGGCTTGGCGAGGAGGACCGGAAGCCCGCCGCCAACTCCAGGAACTTCCCAGCATCCAGACTCCCATTGGCCAGTGGAGCGGGGACACGCCCACCGGCCCGCTGAGCCCCGGAAATGCCCTACGACCCACCAAGGCCACAGGGAGAGCCCCACCCAGCCAGCAGGGGTCCCTCCGTGTGTCCAGAGGCACGTGGCACGAGCCCTCACCCTCAGGAAAGAACTGGCCGGGTCGACAGTGGAACACGAGTGATTTTAAACCATTTACACAACTAACTAAATGGGTCCCAAGAAGCGGGCAGTCAGCCGAGCGCGCGAGGGCCACGCCATCCAGACGCAGGGCAGCGGTGACCCAGAGGGGACAGCGGGGGCCCTGCAGAGGGCGACACGTGGTGGGGCCTGGCCGGCTCCCCCATGGTTGGGGACATGCGTTTGGCTGGGACACATCGTCGTCACCGGGCCGCCGCCTCCAGGGAAGGCGAGGGCAGGTCGCATCCCAGGACCGGAGACTGCTCGCCAGACGCCGCCTCAGGTCCACCTGGAGCCGCCCGACACCTGTCCAGGTGGCCCCTGCCGCCGGCCTGGGGACCAAAGCAGGTGTCAGAGGAGCGGCCAGGAGCCGTCCACCCGCCCCCGCCCCGGGCCCGGGCAGCGCGCCCACCCTCGGCTCGGAGCCTGACCGCGGGGACGCAGCAGAGGTGCCGCGGGGCCGCTCCCTCGAGCCGACGGGTCGCGCCGCAGTCCGGCCGCCTCACCGCGGGGTCCCCTTCCGCCTCCGCTCCAGCGCCGGCAGCCGCTCCTCCCGGGCCTGCGCGTGCCGGGCGCCCGCCCTGTGCGCCGCCTCTGTGGCCACGATGTCGATCTGCGCGTAGCGGGAGGCGCCGGCCCCTGCGAGCAGCCCCAGGTGAGCCGGCGGGGCGCACCCAGCCCGCGCACCGGCCGGGGCCTGAGCGCCGGCTCCGGGGCTGGGAGTGGTGCCCGCGAGCCCCTGGCCCAGGGCCGATGCGCCCGGGGCTCAAGGCCCCCGGGACCCACCTCGGATGCCCGCGCCGGCCTCCTGGAGCTGCAGGCCCAGGTAGTGCAGCTGCCCTGGGGGGGAGGGGCTGGCGGGGACGTTCACATATGTGGGCGCCTCACTGCACGGCCTCTCGGGTCCTGCGGGGAGAGGGGCTGTGAGTCCCCAGGCGGTGGCCGAGGCTGAGCTGAGCCCCTAGACTGTTCGGGAAAGAGTTCCCCGCTCTGCCCACCCCCCTCACGCGTCCCTCCCTGACCAGGGTGCCCTTCCCCCCACAGCGGGCTGACCAGGGATGCCCCCGATGGCCCGCTGGACACACGTCTATCTTCAGCCCCTGGCCGCCCACCCTCAAACATCCCTCCAGGCCACTTCCTCCTTGGCTCCCGGGTGCCCCGCCCTGTCCACGCCCCGCCCCTCCCCCTCGGCTGTCCTCCCGGCTCACCCCGTCTGCTTCCGGGACCCTCTTCGGACCCGTGAGTCCCCACAGAGCATGGTTCCCTGAGCGCAGGCCCACACTTCCATCCACTGTGACACCTCCTCCAGGGTGGCCCCAGGCACTTCAAGTCCCCTCCCCCATCCAAGAAACTGCCCCCCGCTTCCCCCATTTCCTAGAAGTCGATGGTTTCACTCAGCAAATGCCAACGGGGCTCCGGGCAGGTGCGACAGGAGCAGGGCTGGGGCCCCAGAGTGCCTGCATGCATACCGATCCACCTTTCCCCACCTGCCCAAGAGCGCTGCCTGCTGGGCCCTGGTGTCCCACAGGGAAGGACCCCGGCTGCAGGAGACCGGGGTCAAGACCCTGCCTGGCCGTTCACCGGCAGCCGAACCACGTGGGGTGGGGGGCCAGAGCCATACCAGAGGGCAAGAGCCCAGTTCCTCCCGCCTCCCCGAGGGCCCTGACTCGCGGTACAGCCAGGCCTGGGGACTCGCACAGATGCACCTGGCCAGCTCCCTGCCCCAAGGGATTCCGGGAGGGAGGGCTCAGCAGGGGGGTGGGACCAGGTGGGGGGTTGAAGCTCCCACAGGACAGCCTGTCTCTGGCCACCTGCCCGCAGGTCCGGGGGGGCTGAGCCCGGGAGGGTCCTGGCTCTGCCGGCACCGGGCACTAGAGAGCCAACCAGCCTAAGGGGCCGCAGTGGGCAGACCCTACCCCACTCGCTGCCATGTCCTGGCACAGGGCACCACCTTCTGGAGGCCCGCACCTGCACAGAAGCCTGTCACCTCATCCCTTTACCGCCCCAGCAAGGCCAGAGGGGGTCCTACTTGCTCAGTGGGGAGACTGAGGCCAGAGAGACCCTGTATTCCCAAGTCAGCCAGCCTGGTGGGAACGGCCAAAGCTGGAGGTGGGGACGGCAGCCAGAGCGGGCTGTACCCGGGGCTGACCTGCGGCGACAGGGAGGGAAGGAGGAAGGCTTCTGCTGGACACAGACCCTCTCCCGTGTAACCTGAGATGACACGCAGAGGTGCCCAGGGAGGCACCTAGACCGGGGGTCCAGGGGAAATCTGGGCAGGCTGCCTGGAGAAGGGGGCACATGCTGAGGGGTGAAGCTGAGGAGCGAGGGGCGGGAAGGCCTGGTTGAAGCTGGGAGAGCCCATCAGGGGCTGAGACGGGGCTGAGAGGAGTTTAGGAAGGGGGCCCGGCCCCCTGAAAGCTGAAAGGAGGGCTGTGGCTTGACCTGAGGTCACGTGGACAAGCTCCCCACGACTCAGCAGCTAGTTTTAGGGCTAGATCTGCATTTTCCATAGTGGAAGCAGGAGAGGCGGGTGGAGGGTTCTGGGCAGCCCAGCATATCCAGGGTCACACCAGGCAGCACAGGAAGGCTGCTCCGTCCCGCCCCTGTCTGACCCTGCATGCCCGTGGCCTTGCCCTTTCCCTCCTGCGCCCTCCACTCTGCACGGGCCTGGGCCTTGCTTGGCCCACAGGGTCTAGCCCCAAACGGGCACCATGCGCCTCTGAAGAGGAAATAAAAAGGTCCCGCCCCAGGCTGGAGGTGGCCTCTACTCCACCGAGAAAATGAGGCGCAGAGCAGACCCCAACCTCCAGCCACGCCACCCGAGGCCAACCTCCCCCGACTTGCAGCCTCTCCTGGATTCCCAGGCCCTCCCCTGCGTCAGAGCCAGCATCTGCCCAGCTGTCACCTCTGAACGGGGCTTCTCCAAGGGGACCCCGCGTGTCCCCTGGCTCCCTGCCTGGGCTTCCTCCCACCAAGGCCACCAAAGCCCCTGCCCATTCTTGGGTCCCCGGAGCGTCATCACCTCTATTCTCGGTCACCTGGAGGACAAGGCTCCCCTTAAAGACTGCGGCTCCAGGCCGGTGCTGACCCTGCCCGCGCGGACCGCGCAGCGTCCCGGGCAGGCTGGCTGCGCTCGGCCACCAGGTCCTCCGCTCGCTGCCTGGCCCCATCCCACCTGAGCCAGGGCTCGCCCGGCTGCACACTGCCCCCTGATATCCGCTGCCACCCCCTCCCCACTGTCGCCCCCCGCTGTCTTATCTGGCACAGACTTTCTGGCTGGGCTGTGACCGCGGCCACCGTGACCCCACGTCCCTTGTCCCGAGGCTGTGCCAAAGCCAAGGCCTACCTGAGTGCATCACCGGGAGCCCAGGGGCTGAGGCAGCAGCTCCCTAGACCGAGGAGAACACAGGTCAGTCTGTCCACCCAGCTCCCGCTCACCCAGCACCCAGCCCAAGAGCCAGGGTGCCGCCCGAAGGGCCACCCGCCGGGGAGACCAGCCCGGGGCCCAACTCCTCTCCACGGGTCCCTGCCCACCGTGACACCCACAAACCCATTTGGGATGAGGCGCCGGCAGCTCGGGCCTCCCGGCCAAACCTGGCCCGGCTGCTCTTGTCAGGGTTAGTGGCCGTGCGTCACACGCGGCCAGCTGAGCGGCAGGGTCTGTAGCCACGAGAAGACGCACGAGGGCTGTCACGTCAGCCCTGGCCCCGGGCGCTGCCGGCCTGCTCTAAGCAGGGCACCCCGCTTAAGCCACTCCTGGGGGCCCCGTGAGATGCGTCAAGGCGCCCAGACCGCAGGGTGGCCACTCGGAGGTGCCCGACTGCAGGTGCAGAAAGGCCCCGAGGAGGAAGGGGGTCGGGGGGGCTGCAGAGCTGCGGGCGGCGTCTGCCGGCAGATTGGGACGGAGGAGCGGTCGCCCGCTGCTGGCACATTCACTGCTGCCCGAGCCTCCGCCTCCCACACCCAGTAGGAGATGGGCCAGCCAGGGCCAGGGGCACCTCACGGGAAACGGTCCAGCATCCCCGGCGCTTCTGAGGAGGGCAGCCCGGCAGTGGGGTCTCATGGGGGGGCTGCGGGCTGGAATAGGCGTGCAGAAGCCTGACCCGCTCTCTGGGAGGTCAAAGGTGCTGCCCCAACTCAGGACACAGCACCTCGACCCTGGGCCCGGCCAGGCTGCCGGGCACCTGGGCTGGCCTAACCCATCACCTTGTGGAAAGGCGCCCGGGCAGGCCTGGGGACTTGGGGAGGGCGTGTCTGACCTCCAACACCTGGGACAAGGGCCGAGCGCCCTCAGGAGCCCCCATCACTGACTGCTCAGAGCCCCAGCCACAGACGGCACCTGCTCCGCCGGCGGCGAGCCCTGCAGACACAGCCTCAGACCCAAAGGATGGAACCATGTGCTGCGGGAGATGAGCAAACGCGGCGCCTCCTGTCCCCTCCCCCTGGGCGCCAGGGAAGACAGGCGCACTCTCTTGGGGGCTAGGCCCTCCTCCCGAGCCGCCCCATCGCCTCCCCAAAGGGCCGTGGTGGTCCGTGGCCACTCCCATGGAGGGCCCCTCCCTCCTCTGGGCCCAGGCCCCTGGCCACGCCCCCCCCCCCCCCAGCCCAGAGCCTGTCCCCCGCTCCGGAAACTTGCTCCGACCGCGCCCGAGCCCTCACCTGGGCAGCCCACGGTCCACCCCTCCCGCCTCGCCCCCCAGACGGCTCTTCCCTGAAGTCCCAGCCATCGACCTCGGTCCAGGAGACCAGAGTTCACGGCCAGGGCGGCCGCACGGGCCAGGGGCAGCCCAAACGCGCAGCTCCAGCCCTCCCTGGCTTCCCTTGGCCGCGGGGCCTCCACCCGCTCCGGCGGAGGAGGGAGGGCCGTCTGCGGGCAGGGCCCGTGGGAGCGCAGCGGGGCTAGGCCTGCAAGATGCGGGCTCCGGCCGGGGCGGCCGCCCAGGCCTCCAGGGCCGCTCCCCAGAGCCCGCGGTGCCAGCACCTCCCGGCCGCTTTCCTCTGCAAGCAGGCTGGTGGGTCCCTCTGGGGAGGCGACGGTAGCAGTGGGTCGAGCCCCGCTGACAGGCAGCCACTGAGCACGCGCACATACAACGTCTCACCGGGCCCCGCGGGGCCCAGGCAGGCAGGACTGTTGTCCTACCTACGGAGGAGGCTCAGACAGGGGTAGTGAGTTGCTTGGGGCCACCCAGCCGGCGGGCAGCGCCCCAGCTTGCCTTTCCCTCCACTGCGGTGTTGCGGGAACCTGGCCAGAACCCCGATCCTCAGCGTCCGCGGGGACCCGGGCCCCCCGGCTCTGTAACGGGGTGGTGAACAGGCTGAAGTGGGTGTGACGGGGTAGGACGTGGCTTCCCAGGATGTGCAGGGGGACCCTGATGGGGTCCCTGGAGCCCTGCTGCCCACGTAGGGGAGACCAGGGGTGGGGAGGGTGCTCCAGGCTCAGAGCCGGGACCCTCACTGGCCCAGGAGGTCGGGCCTGTGTCCGCCTGTGTCCACCCTCACTGGACACAGGGAGCCACCTGCCTGAGCCGAAGGGACCACTGCGGACGGCCTCGTGGTCTCCAGTGAACGTGTGCACACGCATCACCCAGGCCACACGCGCGCGCGGGCACACGCATACACCCGGCACCCAGGCACAGAGCACGCCACACGTGTAACGCGCGCACACAGGACTGCACGCGCCACACGCAAGTCCGTGCAAATGCACGCACTGCACGCCACGACACGCATGCACGTTACACGTCACGCGCGTGTGCACGTCTCGCGCACAGTACACACGCATGCAAACGAAAGCACTCGCGTGCACACATCACACGCTGGCGCACACGCCACACGTACGTGCACACGTGCACGAGGCCTGTGTGCTGTCTGGGGCTGCTCTCCTTGTTCACGCCTCCAGCGTGTTCAGGCCGAAGGCTGGACAGGCAGGCGAGGCCTCTCCCTGCTCTGTGACCCTCGGGCCAAGGGAGGCTGAGCCCCTGGGTTTCAGAGACAGTTAAAGGCCCCACAGGGAGGGCCAGGGTGGGAGGTGGACAGAGCTGGCCACGTGGAAAAGGACAAGACGGTAAGAAAAAACGGTTTTATTTCCAGTCTAAGAACGTATTACAGACAGTGTCAGGTTTCAGAAACGTGAAGGGCGACAATCGGCTTCAGCCAACGGTGAAGGTACAAAGCGGAACGGCTACAGGCGAGCTGTGTGCGGACGCAGCCGGCTGGAGCCCAGATCGGACGGACACGGGCCTCGCCTTCCACGGGGCGACGGGGAGCGTAGCGCGAACGGACAGAGCAGGCCACGCAGCCAAAATCCATGCAGGCGAGCGCGACGCCCGGAGGCAACCCACCGGCGGTGCCTGGGGCCCCCGAATGCGGACGGACAGCCCGAGCCCCGCATCCTCTGGTCCTGACCACCAGCCCGTGGCTCAGCCAGGAGGGCGGAGGGGGGCGCCCGCCCCTCCCCGTGGAGCGCGCAGCTTCAGGAAGCGGCGGCTGTGAGTGAGCCGTCGGGGTCCCGGGGTCCCAAGAGCCCGACCCCCAGCAGCCCCCGGGGCCTCCTGAGCCTCAGCGTCCCCCCGCAAAGGACAGGCCACCTGTGCACGCAAGCAGGCGAAGCCCCTCGGACGCACAACGCGACGCGCAGGGACGTTAGTCTCAGGCTCCTGTCTGACTTGGGCACCTGGTCCTTGGGCTCTGCTGCCCCCGACCCGGCCCCCCACCAGCCTCCCACCTTCCAGAACGCACTTCCAGCTGCGTCCGTGGCCCTCCCTGCAGGCTGGACCCCCAGGCCCCCAGGCCGCCCCACCGAGCCCAGTCCCAGCTGCCCCACGGCACAAGGGCAGCCCCACGAGGGCACCACCCACCCCGCAGCCGCCGCCCTCAGGGAGGGGCATTTACCTTCAGTCCTCCGCAGACGGGACACGCAGAAAAGAGAGCCAGAGGGGGCCCCGCGTGGGGGGCGCCCGCTTCCCAGGGCTCACCCGGCCCCGACGCGGCCTCTGTCGCCTGCCCCCGCCGTCGCTCGCCCAGCCAGCCGGAGGGACACCCCGCCGACGGCCGGCCGCCCGAGTCCCCGGCGGCCCCATCGCTGGCACTGCCCTGTGTGGCGGGGGGCTGGTCCCGGGCCGCCGGGCGCAGGCTGCGGGGCGTGTCGTAGTGGGGCCGCGGCGCAGTGGGCACCTGGTACTCGGCCGCCCCGGGGGCGCAGGCACACAGGCTGGGCTCGGGCGCCCCGCCTCCCGGCAGGCTGAGCAGGGAGCCCAGCTCGTCGGCCCCGCGCCACACGTCCAGGCTGCTGCCTGCGAAGGACGAGAAGCTGCCCGAGTAGGAGGAGTGGCTGCCCGTGGCGATGCCGCTGTCCGAGGAGCTCTGGCGGCCGACCTCCTGCAGCTGCCGTGGCCGCAGCGGCCTGGGGGGTGGCCTCGAGGCACCCGCCGCGGCCTCCCCGGGGGCCTGGGCGGCCGCCAGCCCAAGACCCTCCGACGACACGCCCGCCGAGGACTGGGACGGCTCTGGCCACGGCGCGAGCCGGCTGCTGGCGCTGGCGTCCGAGTGGCTGGCCTCTGACGACGAGCTGGACAGGCTGCGGTCGTCCCCTGAGCGGAGAGTCGGGGGCTGAGACTCCTGTGGGGCTCAGGCTGCCCGGGGCGGGCTGGGGCGCCTCGGTGGGAGCCGAGGTCTAGCCCCCCCCCCACGCCCCCGCCCTGCTGAGGGCCTGTGCTCTCTGGTCTCCAGTCGCCACCCTGGGACGGCTGACCCACACCCTGCCTGGATCTCCACGCCCAGCGTCACCCAGGACGGCCCCTTCGCCCACGCCAGTCCCCTCCCTGCCGTCCCCCTGGGAACCAGACGTGAGCCCTCCTCCGGGAAGGTGGTGGCCCGTGCACGCCTGAGCCCCCGGCTCTAGGGGCCTGGACGGAGAGGCCGCCGTCCCCACTCCGCAGCCGTGGGACCGGCGACGATCCCACAGGACAGAGGCCCGCAGAGCTGCCCCGCCTCTGGCCCAGGAGACCCCGGTGCAGCCCCCCACCCACCACCCCCGGGAGCTACAGCGTGCCCTCGAGGGGCTGCCGGCCCTTTCCGTCCGTCCGCCCGCCCGCAGACCGCAGCGGCTGAGGGGCCTCGCTCCCGGCAGCCAGCACCGCTGAGCCTTCCGTGTGGGCACAGACGGTGAAGTCACGGCCTCGCCAGGCCACACCCAGGCGGCTGGGAAGGAATTCAAACCCGGCCCGCCAGCCGGCACCCACGGTGGCGCCACGCTCTCGGGCAGCATCCAGGCCGGAGCTTAGTGAGCGAGGCATCACGAGTGAGAGAACGAAGGGACACGCAGAGGGAGGGCCAGGAATGCACGAACGGGAGCCGGGAGCTTGCCTTAAAGGGGCAGCCCCGGCCCCAGGGCCGCTGGCCCTCCCTCACGGCCCAGGCCGCGGCCTTACCTGCGCTGCCCGGCCAGCCGGAGTGGGAAAGGAGGCTGAGCCGCTTCTCCAGCTGCAGGGCTTCCAGGGCCTCCTGGGCCACTCGCTCCTCCACGGCGGGGCCCCCGGGGCTCAGGTCTGCAACAGAGAGGACAGTCAGTGAGGAGGAGGCCCCAGCCCTGTCCCCACGGCCCACCCACTGCTCGGGACATACAGTTACCCCGGCACCGCCAGGGCCGTGTGGACCCCGGTCCAGTGGCAACCCCACGACAGAGCCCCTGGGAGCCCCAGCCCCTCCCCGCGCCAGCACCCCGGCTGCCAGACACCAAGCTCGGGGTACCCAAACCGCCCCCGTCCAGGTGCCCGGCCATCATCCTGCGTCCCGGGACCAAGGACAGCCACCCCCGACCACCAGCAGATGTCCCGTGCCCCAAAGCGGACACTCCCTGCAGTGGCTCAGGACACTCACTCCCTCCTGCTGCTGGTGAGGCAGCAGGACGCCGGCACTGGACGAACCCACAGCGCCGCCACTTGCCCTCCCCGAACCTCACAGCCTTGACTGCAGAACGTGGGAGCAGAGGCAGCGCACGCCACGTGCCAGGGCACCAAGATGGCAGCACACAGGACGTGCCTGGGCAGGGTGGGCCCCGAACCCTAGCTTCTCCCCCTCCCCCGCCCCACCGTATGCGAGGCAGGTCCCGCCTCTGGGCCTTGGTGTCCAAGTGGGTCTGGCCGAGGAGCGGTCAGCTTGAGAAGACACCCCCACATCTCAGAGCGTTAAGGCTGCTGACCCAGCGGAGGCCGCATCTCAAGAGTCCCCGAAGATCACAGGCTTTCAACACGACACCGGCCAGGCTCAGCGAGCAGGGGCCCACCAGCCCGTCCACACCCCAACCGTCCACACCTGCCCCATCCACGCCCCGGCCCCCTTCTGACCCCGGCCACCCACACCACTACCTGCGGCTGCAATGCGGGAAGCCGCCAGCAGAGGCCGCTGCCGTACCACCCAGCAGAGCTCGGGCGGCGGGGCTCTGGTCACAGGAACTGCCTCCTTCCTCCCCAGCCCCGCCCCCACCCGGCCCCCGGGCCCACTTCGGGGCTTGCGGGGCTGAGGGGCGCACGCTGGGAGAAAGGGGACCTGGCACGTCGCCAGCCCCTGTCTCCCTAGGAGGTCCACCTGCCCCCGGCATGGCTCTGGTGTCCATGCGAGGGGGCCACGGATGTGAGCTCACTGACCACCTGCTGCCCGGCCACAGGCCTTGGTCTCCCACCTGGACACGGGGACAGGCGCTGCCTCACTGGGGCGAGGGCAGCATCGGTGACCCTGGGTACCGCCCACCCGGAGGGCCCCGGCCAAAGGAAGCTGGGATGACGAGGACCGGCCTTTGTCCCTCCCGTGGGCTTGGGCCTCCCCGTCCTCCCCGACGGGAGGGCACACCTCACCCTGTGGGAGGAAGTGCCCAGGTGGCGTGGCCCTCCGCGGTCCGGCGCCACCCCCGGTCCAGGACTCTTGAAGAGCAGTGTCCCAGCCACAGCCAGGGAAGTGGGAGAGAAGCCCAGGCGAGCTCACGCAGCCCTGGCACCTACCAGCCCGATGCGCTGAGACCCCAGCTCACAAAGCCACTTCCAGCCCGAACTCCGGCTCCCACGGGGCCGGTCCTGACCCCGGCGACCTCGGGCTCGGGCCCAGCCCAGGGCTGGGAGACGGGCCGGCTCGGAAGGTTTTCGGGGTCCCGGGCTCGGGCCTCTTGCCGGTCCACGCGGTGCAGCTGCAGTAATTGTCCCAACCGGAAGCCTAGGCCCCTGGGTGTCCCAGCAGCTCAGACCCCGTGGAGGAGGGGCCGTGCCGGTGCGAGCGCCGCCGGGAGCCCGAGATCGAGCAGCCCACCTGACCCTCCCGCCAGGCCAGGCTCCCCAGCTCCGGCACCCACCTGGGAGAACAGGCCGCAGCCCAAAGGGGCCCTTGGTCGGGGAGATGCCGCGGACGATGCAGTCGAAGAGGAAACTGATCTGCTCTCCCTCGGCCGAGGACAGGAAGAAGACCCCGGCCCCTGCAGAGGGAGGACAGACCCTGGCGTCAGCCTGGCCAGAGCCCGGGCCGGCGGGGCCCCTGCGGGGTGGGCTCAGGGCCGCTGGGCGGGGACTGCCCACGGAAGCCTGAGCCCACCCGTGAGACCTCCCGCCGAGCCCTGCGGTGACGTCCCCACGGCACTGTGGTCCCCACGGCACTGTGGTGACGTGAGCCATCCGGGCGGCTCCGGCCCCACGCCGGCCCTCCCAGGCCTGAGGGCACCATCCCGGCCCGAGTCCGGGCACCAGCAAGGTGGGAGAGGACGTCCCGCCCACCGGTCCCGGGCTGTCAGCCATCCCTCGTCTCCCGGGCTGGTGTGGGGGGCTGGGGCGACTTCTGGAGGATGGCGGTCACGGAGGAGGCCGAGGAGGGCGTCCCGGCCGCGTGGAGAGCCCAGCAGCCCCTCCTCCCTCCGGCCCGCGCTCCTCCGAGGGGTGGGCGGCGGGTGCACATCCAGGAGGGCGGCTGCGAGACCCGGTTTGCTCACCGGGGCTGTGGTGAGGGGAAGCTGGCAGATCGCAGGCGGTGGCACGTGCCCTGCAGACCAGGCAGCCTGGCCCAGCGCAAAGCCCCTCCCCTCTTCCCGGGCTCGTTTTCTGGGTGCGGGGGCACCGGAGCCCCTGGTGCGCAGTTGCGTTGCGAGGCTGAGATCCAGCCTCAGGGCTCCCACCCACAGGGGTGATAAAAGACACGTTTACGTACTGAGAGACGGGAAGGTCATCGTGGCTTATACACGAGCTCACCTGAATCTGACGCTGGCTAAAAGAGCCTGTTTGTGGTCCATCAAATTGTACACCTGCTTTACTTATTAGACAAAACGGCACGTCGGCCAGCAGTAAAGACTGTCCATGTTAAACGTAAAGATTAAATAAACGCCCCTCCTCCCGCGGCACCGGGGCTGCCCCTCCTTCAACGGTAAGCCTCCCTCCCAGGTGCCAAGGCCACACTGACTCGCGGTGTACGTGCTGGTCTGTGTTTTTATTTTTGTTATTTTTTGAAACCTTGAAGAGATGTCACCCTGACTTCTTTGATGTTCTTTGTTCGGACAAGATATAAAACTGTGCTGAAAACCCCGCTTTTCTGGAGTCACCTGGGAAGCAGGTTTCCGGGCTAGTCCTCAGTTTGGCCCAAATAAAACTCTTTTCTATTCTTATTATTGATGGTTTATTGATTATTTTCGTTGACAGAGGGGAGGCCCGGCTGGGATCCCAGCCCGGGGGGCTCGGGCGGAGGGGGCACGTGGGCCTGCAAGACGCCAGGGCGCAGAGCGGCCGCGGGGCCCTGCGCTGGGCCGGCGCGCCGCCAGCGTGAGTGAAGTCCCGCGGCCGAGTGAATGGGGACGCCGGGTGGCGGGGGCTGGACGCCCGGCGTGGTGTCACCACGCAGGAATCCCTGGGTGCCTCGCCCTCCTCCTCCTCCGAGAAAGGCCCGCTCCCTCTGGAAGGAGGGTGCCCGGGGGAGGCGGGGAGGCGGCCCGCTACACCTGTCCCGGTCGCGCTCCCGGCACCGAATCCCAGGGACCCAGGCCAGCCCCACACGTGGTGAGGCCGCCGTGCCCCTGGGTGGCCACCGGGGCCCAAATCGGTGACGCGCCTGCCCGAGAGGTGAGGAAGCGGACGCCCAGAGAGGGACCACGTCCTGGCACCACGGAGCGTCTGAGCCGACGCAGAGCCAGGCCCACCCTGGGGGCCCCAGGGGCACCCACGAGGCTCGCCGCCCAGAGGGGCTGGGTTGGGGGGTGGCCCCTCGCAACCTAGAACTCGAGCCCGGGACCTTGGCCGACGGCGGGCGGGCGTGGAGGAGGCCCCGTCCCGGCCACCCCCGCTCCCCGGGGCCAGGCCTCTAATCCGGAGCTTACGGTCAGCTGGCAGAGGCCTCGGCACAGTCAGTCCCCCGACTATAAAAAACCACGTTACGGGGGGAGCGGAGCCGGTGGCATTCCACGGGCGTCTGTGAGCTCCCGAGCCTGGGCCGGCCGCCACCCGGCTCCGCGGCGGCTCCAGGGGCTCCTGTGGGGGCACGTGCGTCTCTGAGGGCCCGCCTGAGCCTCACAACCGAGGGACAAGGCCTCCCGGACCCAGCGGCGACCTCTTGCCGGGCCGTGGCTCCCCTCCCCACCCCAGGCTCTGGCGGCAACAAGCTCCCTAAGTGTGCCCGGCCCGCCCGACACACCTCCCCGGGGCGGCCGTCCCCCTCCACGTCCCCCTCAGCCACCCGTAACACCCCTTCGCCTGTTGAGACTCTGCTCGGGTAACATGGCCTTTCCTGACCGCTGACCCCTGACGGTTCACCCGGTGATGCTTTCAGGGGACACCTCCTCTGGGGCAGACCCCGCGATGCTTTACCTCCCGGGTCTGATGCTGTCCCGGCTGCCAGGCCCAGCACCTTGAGGCAGGACCACTTCTGGGTCATCCGCAGTCCCCTGTGTCTAACCCAGGGCCAGGAGCCCAGGAGACCCCCACGCTCAGTGTGGATGGAAAGGGGGGTGTGGAGGCAGCCAGGCGCCCTCCCTCCCCAGGGAAGGGCTCTCCGCACTTCTTGTTTGCTTGTCTGTTTCGGGGGAAGGGAGGGGAGGGGAGGCAAGCTAGGGCCTGGACCCGTTTTGCCACATTGTACCAGTGTGGTCACTGCCACGACGCTCCCCGTGCCTCCTCTCATCCACGTCCGTGAAGCCTCCACCCCGAGGCGGGGCCACTCCCCTCTCTGGGCGTCTGCGCCACAGGAAGTAACCGAGGGACGCTCCTTAGGGTTTGGGGCCGAGGCCTTAGGGGCTGGAGACCCCCACGTTTGACCTCTTGGAACCAGCCACCCTGTGAGAAACCCGGCTGTCCTGCTGGAGGGCGAGGCCCTGGAGGAGAACTGAGGCGTCCCGGCCAACAGCCAAGCACCAGGGCCCCAGGCCGTGCCTGAGGCCACCCACCAAACGCCACTGCCCGAGTGACCCCAGTGCACGCTGCGGATCCTCAGGGGCGCAGCAAAACTCGCCCGCGTTATAAGTAACCCCAGTGGAAAAGCATCGTGTTCAACTCAAAGAGTCCCCAGCCGTGAGAAAGAGAAGCCTTCCTTCAAACGTTCAATGAGCCCAGTTACATCCCGGCCGATTCCCATCTGAAGTTAGTCCTTAATCTCCAGCGTCCAGACCTTTGTCACTGGACCCTATTAAGAGCTCAGTCCCCAGCTCCTCAGAGAACAAGCATTCCACCCTTTGCTGACAAAGACCCCACGGTGACGTCCGGTCGAGGACAGAGTCTGAAGGCGCTGGAGGACTTTCCTGCGGAGAAGGTTCTAGAAAGCTCAAGTCCAGACAGCACTGATTAACAGTCAGAAACTTGGCACAGCTAACTGAGCCCCTTGGGATATTATTTTGCACAGAGTTTCCTAATAGAGTAAAACATCTAGTGAGCAATGTTTCCTTTGTCTCTGCCCTTATTTGGGGAGAAAGAAGTAAAGTTCAGTGAAATAAGTTCATTCGAAATAAAGTTTTCAGTTTCACCTGATCATTTCACACCCACTAGGAGGTCTACTATTTAAACAACAAAGAAAAAGAAAACTAAAACGAAACCGAACACAAGTGCTGGTGAGGACATCAAGAAACTGGGCCCTTCGTACACTGCTGGTGGGAAGGTAAAATGGGGCAGTCGCGGGGAAACCAGTGTGGCAGATCCTCAAAAATTAAACAGAGAACCACCATCTGGTCCAGCAATTCTACTCCTGGGCACACACCCAACAGAACGAGAAGTAAGGTCTTGATGAGATATTCGCACACCCACGCTCACAGCACCATCGTTCCCAATAGCCAAAATGCGGAAGCAACCCAAGTGTCCATCGACAGATGGACGGAGAAACAAAATGTGCCACATCCATACGGTGGGATCTGATTCAGCCTTAGAAAGGAAGGGAATTCTGACACCTGCCACAACGCGGATGCACCCCGAGGACACTGCGCTGAGTGAGACAAGCCGGTCACGAAAGGACAAATCCTGCAAGATACGGGTTATATGAGGTCTCGAGAGTCCTCAGACTCAGAGACAGAAAGTAGAAAAAAGGGTGCAGGGCCGGGCGGGGAGAGAGTGGTTCATGGGGCAAGGGTTCGGGAAGAAGCAGGTTCCGGGATGGTGGTGGCGAGGAGGACAGAGCCACGTGCCCACTGCCGCTGAACTACATGCTAAAAGTGGTTGAAATAGCACATCTCGTGTTATGTGTATTTTGCCACCGTAAAACAAAAACAAACAAGACAAAAAGAATAAACAACTCCTCCGGGAAGCAGGCTCTGTCCCATCCTCGAGCGGGCCGTCTCCCCACCCTCTTCGGCCCAGCCCCGCCCCACCCGGGCAGGAGGCAGCCGCACGGTGCAGGCGCCTCCCATCCTCACGGCCGCTGCTAAATGCCAGCCGCCCGCCCCGACAACACCGCCCGCACGCAGCGGGCATCTCCCATTCGGAGACGTGGGATGAGGCTCGCGTGCCGTCACGTCCAGACGGTCCCAAGAGGCCACCCTGCAGGTCCCCAAGGACCGGAGGACACGGGGTCTGCTTTTCTGCCTAGGAGGAAACAGACTGAAGCAAAACACCCCAAAAAGGAATCCCCGAGTCTGATGAGAGCTGAAAAGTGTCTGGTCCTGCCCCACTGAACCCCAGGGGCCAGGCAGGCGCTGGGCTGGCTGGCAGCACAGTGTGGGGTCAGGTCCCCCCCAGGGCCAGACCTCGGCTCCACCACGCTCAGAGGGACAGGCCAGGGCAACTCATGGACAGCTCCGTGCCTCAGTTTCCCTGTCTGTGAAATGCGGATGAGCACACACCACATAGGGTTGGTGTGAGGACCTAGAACCCCACGAAGTATGGGGCCCTGCAAGGGGGTCTCTTGGGGTGACTCTCACCCCAGTCCCATCTCTCCCTGGCCCTGTGCAATCGAGGCCTCCCTGGACACCCAGACTGACACCTCCCTGGACACGCAGAGCGCCCAGAACCATCCCCGTGTGCAAATGCCATAGCGGACTGCAAAAGGGTGACAGATTCCGGACCCAACTCCCACCCCCAGAGCAGAGACTTCAGGGCAGAGGGTGACAGGGGTCCCAGACCCCAAGGGGAGACTCAACCTTCAAGTACAAAACTGAAGGGTTTATACTTTATAAACCTTGACGGGGCCTATGCACGGGCTGCAACCCAGCCTGGGACGCCTGCCCCACACCCATGGGCAAAGCACTGGACCGCTCAGCCCAGGCCCACCCTGCTGGGACCCTCGCCTCGCCCCGTCCTCCTCCCCGCCCACCCCAGGCTGGCCGCCCTCCCTCCCCCCCTCACTCACTGCCTTAACATTCCTGAACCCACAGGCCCTGCCCACCCACCCAGCTGCTGCCCACAGCAGGACCCTGCCTCAGCGGATCCACATCTCGCGCCCACTCACGGCCCCTGCCTCCATCCCATCTGCACCCTGGGGCCACGGCTATAGCCCTCAACACAGATCTGTGGGTGGCACTGTCCTGCTCTAGCACCTTTGATGGCTCCCTGCTACCCAGGGAACACAGCGCAAGCTCTGGTCCAGATTCCTCCTCTTACCTCACCTCTGCCACCCCGCACACATCGTTCCCGTCACCCAGCCGCGCTTAACATACCGCTGGAGCACCTTTTCTCTGCCCCCCAGCCCTCCCTACCTTCGGCGGCTGGGCCAACTCTTATTCACCCTGCAGAGGCCCCACTCAGGTTCACCTCCAGAGCGCCTCCCCGACGCTCCCTGGCTGGGGTCTGTGGCCCTCCCCGGCTCCCCTTGTGCCCCCGAGGATTCTAAACGCCGTGTGTCCTCCCACATAGGCCGAGTCTTTCCAGCCGTGTGCTGCCAGCTCCAACCCCTCACCTAATGCAGGCCCCAGAGAAGCCCCTGAATGCATTCCCTCCTCCCCAAGATTCCTGGGCTTCAAGACCAGGGCTCCAGCGGTTCCAGCGAGACCAGCATTTGGATCACAAGGGCCCCCAAGAGGCACTTAAGGGCTTCTCAGAGCTGGACAGGCGTAGCAAGACGGTCTCTCCCTAGTTCAGAGCTTCATCCTTTACTCACACAGAAAAATCATTTTTAAATGCTCACTGCACCCCAAGGGGCTGACAGGATGGTCTGGACCCCGAGGAGCTAGGGAGAAGGAGGGAGGGAGAGGCCTGCACTGACTCAGGGGCCAGCCTTGGACGCCCGCCCTCCCCCACCCACTGAATTCCTCAGCATCCGAGGACCCCGACCCTGTCCACATCCGGCTCATATGGATGTGGAAATGCCCTTGAAGTGCCCTTGACAGGACCTGCCAATGGAAAGGACGGGGACTTCCTCTGGGGCCCCTCATCCGAGAAATTCCATTCACGCTTGGGCCCTGTTCAAATGCCCCCTGGCCCTCTCCAAAGCCCTCCCTGGGCTCCAGACCCCGGACAGACCCCACTCTCCCAGGCCCGCCATTTTCCCGGCCTGCTGAGCCCGTTGGTGGGGAAGGGCCCCCAAACCTCTGCGCCACCCTCACCAGCATGCCCTGCCCCTGCCCTGCAGCCCTAAACATACACAGTGGGCCGTGACCACCCCGGAGAGAGAGAGAATCGGGCCATGCCGGGGGACCTCAAGCTCCCGGCCACCAAGCCCAACCCCCATCCGAATCATCCGGACAGGCTGTCGTCCACGTGGAGGCCACAGAGAGAACACGCCCACCCACGCGGTCCCCAGAGCCACACGGAGCCCCCCGCACACCTGCCCGACCCCTCCCCTCCACACTCTCCAGTCACCGAGGTCTCAGGGTGGGTCAGGGGGTCAGGGTCGAGTTACTGCTCTCTGGAGGGGTCTGAGGGGCTGGGGGCCTGGGGGGTGTGGCCCGGGGGGCCCCGGGGTCCAGGCTGGGACCTGCCCCAGGGGAGAAGATATTGATTCCTTACATCCGAAACCCTCCAGGGCCTTCCGGGGACTCTAACCCACTCCCTTACCGGGGCCCACGGACTCACCGAGATCGGAATGCTGGCACCTTCACAGTTCAGGTGACCCCTGTCATGGGTTGAACGGGGGCCCCAAAGGATAGGTTCACTTCCTGGAGCCTAGGACTGTGGCCTTGTTTGCAGAAGCATCTCTGCAGGCGTGCTCAAGTGAAGGCTCTCAGACCATGCCGGAGTACGGGGTGGCCTTACATCCAACGACTGGTGGCCTACAGAGACGCCCCGTGATGCCGGAGCGGAGACGGGAGCGACGTGGCCACAAGTCCGGGGACACCTGCCCCCCCCCCGCCAGGAGCCGGAATAGGCAGGGGAGACCCTCCCCTGGAGCCCCTGAGGGAGCCCGGCCCCTCCCCAGCTTTGACTCTGAACGAAACGGTGAAGGAACAAATTTGTGTTGTTCTAAGGTCCCAGTTTGCGGTCATTTGCTACGTGGCCCCAGGACCCTAACTCACACCCCTTCCTGGACCTGAACTAGCCGCCCTCCTCCCAGGATGGCCCGGGTCCTGAGCGGCCTGGTGCTCTGACCACACGCACAGGGGTGCACCGTCCCTTCCCACCCAGCCCTGCATCGAGTCCCGTAACAGCCTAAAAACTGGCTTAAACCAGCAGAGCAGCGGCAAAAGCTCGTCCCTGGAAGAGAACGGAGCCCAGTGAGACCTGCCGGGGGCAGAGGGTCGGGGCAGGCTGGCCTAGCCACCCACCACCGTGTTCAGCCACCGCTGACCGGGTGGGTTTGGCCAGGGGCCTCCGGACAGCCCGGAGGGGAGATGAGGATACCCAAGAGGGACCCTCTCTCGGTCCAGGGTCCCTCAGTGGAAGGGAGAACGTCCGGCCTGCAGCCTGCAGGTCAAGGCAGACCCTCTGGGCCAGCCCGGGTTTGTGGACGGAGCTGACTCGAGGCCTCGGGCAGAAGCACCAGGGCGGCCCTGTCACAGTTCACCCTGGGGACCCAGGGAAGGCACGGCGGCTCGAGGTTCGGCTTCTGCCCTCGCAGGAAGCACTGCTCCGATGCCTGGAATTGTTGACGATCGCAGAAGGAACCCACCCACACCAAGAGTCGGAATTTTCAACCCTGAGGCCTCGGGGAAAAATATCCAGAGGGCTCTGTTACATTATGTCCGGGCAAATAAAACCGTCTCCAAGGAACCGGTCCTCCTGGCCTGCCCCCGCTCGAGGGCACATGCCAGCACCAACCCCAGGTCTGAACCCCAGTCCTCAAAGCAGCCACAAGCCATCCCGTCTGAGCCTCAGCGCGCAGGGATTCCACAGTTCCAGCCAGGACGCTGGTCTCTCCCCCCGACCCTGCCCGGGGTGCCCCAGCAGCTCCAGGGCCCCACATGGAGGAGATCTCGGGAGGGAAGGGCCGCCACGTGCCAAGCAAGCTGTGACCTGCGGCTTCCGGCCAGCCAGCCAAGGGAGGGAGATAAAGCTGGGCCCGGGTCCCCTGCACCACCCGCTGCTGTCACCTCTGATGTACCAAAGACGAGGTGGCCCAGGGCTTGCCCAGCAGAAGGGACTCTGGCCAATGTCCCGTGCGCCCTTCCACGACAGCCCAGGCAGGCAGGCCGACAGCTGTGCTCACCCCCCACTCCTGCTCAAAAACTCCAGCTGGGAAACGCACAGGCCCAGCCGCGGTCAAGGCCCTCCGGGCGCTGTCTGCGGCCACCCCACCAGCTCCAGGGCCACTGCGCCAAACTGCCCGCCCCAGAGGTCCACCCATGCCTCTGCTACATCACCCCTCGCCCGTCTCTCTCTGCCTCTCCAAGCTTTTAACCTCCCCCAAGCCCAGGACCAGGGGGCATCATACAGTTCAGCGGCTACAGACATCTTGCTGCCTCGAGCAGGAACTTGGCCCTCGCCTGCTTGTTCACCTGTTTGCTAAGCGCCTTTGAAGCTCACATCTTGTCCCCTCAAAGGCAGGGCCCTGTGGGCTGCCGGGCTGGGCCGGATCAGCCCGGCCCACCTCACACACCCCTTGCGGAATGAGGGCGCCAGACGCCCAGCACGCAGGACAACCGTGTCCTCTGTCCAGAGAAACCCAGGCGTGACCGCGGCCCCAGAGCCAGGTGGACCCCCAGCCCGGCCACACCGAGTGTGCCAGACCCTGCGGCAGGCCCTGGCCATCTTCGTCCTCTCACGAGGCTGCGGGTGGTAGAGAGGGGGGCGGTTGATGCCCCTTCACGGGGGTGGGGAGGTGGAGAGAGGTCGCCCCCGGCTTAGAGCCTCCATCCACCCTGCACACGAGGGAGGGGCCGATGATCCCCGACCAGGGTCCCAGGCTGAACGGAGGTGAGTCTGCGGCCCACAGCCCAGCACACTGACCGTGGCCCTCGAGGCCACCCAGCTGGTCAGCAGGAGGCACTCGGCCGGCCGCGAGCCCGGGGAGGCCACGCAGATAGGCTTGGCCCCTCTGGAGAGGAGGGAAGGGGCTTCTCGCTCCCCGCGGTGACAGCAGGTCCACAGCGGCCCCCAACTCGGAGAACGGCAGGCTGGGGGCACTGGAACATCCCCCACTCCCAGCACGCCCCTCCCGGCCAGGAGGCCAGCTCGCTGGAGCTCGGACACCACCTCGGCCCTCGGGACCCCTGCCTTGCCGCTGGGCCCTCGCATTCGGCCCCCTCCTGTGACGTCGGCCTGGGAGGGCCCAGGGAGCTGGCGGGTCCACTACGGAGTTTCTCAGCACATCCTCAATAAACGCATCTATTCTTCTTCTTCCCCTTTTTTCTTTTTTTAAAGCCAACCTGAGCTGCTCTGATACTCTGTGACCTGGGACGTAGGCCCATGAGCTGCCTCCGGGTGGCCCCTGCACGGGCTTCCTGCGGGAGGGGCCCTCCTCTCAGCCTCCAAGCACCCACCCTCCAACAGCGAGCACAGAGACAGCTGAGGGTCTGGGCTCGACGTTAAAGGACGTAACCCTGCCATGTCCCCGAGAGGCCAGCTGCAAGCAGGAGGCTCGGCTCTGAACCACGGTCGGGCTGGGAAGCCGGGAGGTCTGGGGCTGCCCGCGGCCCTGGGTCCCCACGGCCCACATACTTACAGTACCCACACCTGGTCCCTCCTTCAAAGATGAACCCGCTGGGCACGGCCCCATAGCGCCGGAGGTCCGACAGCTTCCACTGCCCCGTGACGGCCGGAGGGACGTCCCTGGCCACGACGAGGATGTCGTTGCAGAGGTGCAGAGTGGCGGGTCCGCTCTCCAGCTTGGTGCCTGGAGCCACGGTCACGTGGAACCTGTGCACTGAGGGCGGGGCGAGAGGGCGTCGCTGGGGCAGAGGCTGGGGAGGGGGGCGGGGCGCAGCATCCCAGGGTCAGCTCAGAGGGCACGTCTGCCCCGCCCCGCCTCCCAGCGCAGCGTCCAGCTCCGAGGTGGCTACACTCACCTCTCCCATCCTCAGGGGGCCCCCTCCCCATCCTAACTTGGCCCCGGCGAGCTCCAGTAAAAGCTCACATGCGACTCCTGGTAGGTCCGCGGCCTCAGGACTCCTGTTCACAGCGCGTCCTCTGAGAACCCCCGCCGAGGGTAGCTGCTGTGGTCCCATTTCAAAGATGGGGAAATGGAGGCCCAGGAGGCCCCGCCCCCTGTTGGTCCACGGAGAGTCTAAGGGCTGCCTCACAGCCCAGCCCGACCGCAGGGACGCTCGGGAAACTGTGGCCCCCCCTTCCCTCTCCAGTTCGGGGTTCTCCCTGGTGCCGGGCAGGACAACCTGCTCCCCAAGGTCTCATCCACTACCTCGGCTCAGCGCTTTGCCCCTGAAGCGATGCTCTTCTCTCCCCAGATGGCTCCCGCCTCAGAAGAGGGTGCACCCCGGAGAAGCCGGATCCAGGAGTGGACGGCGGCCTACCCGCCCAGGACCCACCGGCCTCATCTCCAACCCAGAGGGGGCCCGTCCCAGCCCCACCTCCTCCTCCCTGAGCCCCACCCAAGCCCCTGCAGTGGGGCGTCGAGGGGCTCCTGGGCAAGGAAGCCCTGAGGGCCTGCCGTGCCGGCCCAAGGAGGCCAGCAACCCCATCGGTGTCCTGGTGACTTCTGTCACGGTGCCGAGACAGGGCTCCACAGCCTCTGTGCAAGGGCCCTGCCTGCCCTGTAGCAGAAAAGGAGCCGTGCCCTGAGCCAGGCTGAGCGGGCGGGCACCCCCAACCGCAGAACTTTCTGGAAAGGCGCGGCTCTTCCCTTCTGCCACTGCATCCCCTCACTGAGCCGGTCCACACGTCCCCAGACTAGGGGACTGCTGTGGGAGCGCGTGGAGGTGGGAGGGGCCGCAGCCCCCTAGCAGGGCTGGGCAGGGGTAAGGTGAGCACGGCCCTTACCTGGGCACAAAACAGCGGCCAAGATCACGGACATTTTAATGATTATTTAAACAACAAAAATTAATGCAAAAAGCCCACAGTGAGCGAAACAGCAAATGTGTGAATCGAGACCAGGCTGGCTGTGGCGCTGGGGCAGCTGAGGACAGGAATGTCTGAGGGTGGCTTGGAGCCCAGCTTCACTCTAAATTCTGACACTTTGTTCGTCACGGGCTTTTGGCTTTAATTTTGAATCTTTAAAATACTGTATTAAAATATCACGGGTTTCGAGATATATTAAGACGTGGGGGTTAGAATATACACACTATTATATAGAGAATGAGTAAACAACAAGGACCTACTGCATAGCACAGACAACTATATTCATTATCTGTAATAAATTCTAATGGAAAAGAATATACGTCTATGTGTGTAACTGAACCACTTTGCTAGACACCTGAAACTAACGCAACGTTGTAAATTAACTCTACTTCAATTTTTAAATATGTGTTTAAAAATATCATGGGTCCTGACGGCTCAGCTCACACAGCCGGGTAGGCAGCGGGGCTGAGAGGTGGGCTGGGTCCTCCCCATCTCCCCAGAGCACTGCCCGCACCCCGCTACTCCCCTCGAGGGACACGCGGGGGAAGGCGCTCCCGCCACCGCACCCCTCCCCCTGCCCCGGCTCCGGGCTCAGGCAGCCCCGTGAGAAGCAAAGGGCGGCACTTTGCGCACCACTCTGCTGAGCCAGTCGCCCGCCGGGGCCAAAAGCTCTAGTTCACGAGAACAGGTCAAGTTAGGGAGCTCAAGAGGGGCCAGCCCCCCCGCCCCCCGCCCCAATTGCGGCCGAGCGGAGGTCGCTCAGCAAGCACCGGGCTCCGGGGCCCGGAGTCGCGTCCTGGCCTCTGCAGCCCATCGGTGAGGCCCGTGGGGTGCTTCAGGACAGAGGCTGGGCCCTCGGAGCCCTGCACCGGCGTCACTCACCCTCACCCAGCGCGTGGCGGATCCGGGCGTCCCAGGCGCACATGGCCTCCCGGCTGTCGAAGCCCAGCATGACGGCCTGCGACAGGCAGACGATGGCCAGCGTGTGGGCCAGGCCCTCGTAGGGCAGGCCGGGCTCCAGGCCGCAGATGTCCTCCAGCGCGAGGCTGCTGCGCTCCCGCAGCCCTCTGGCTCGCTCTGACCTGTCCTTGTAGGCCAGCATCAGCAGGCAGTCTGCGGAGGGCGCGGGGGGCCGTCAGGCAGGCGGGCCCCGTGCAGCTACCGCCCCGTCCCCAGCATCCCCTCGCCCCAGGCACGGCCCCGGGCAACTCCCCGGCCACCCTGCGCCTCCACCTCCTCCTGGGCAAGAGGGTGACCCCGCCCACACAGCCCTGGGCCACACGGCGGAAGTGGGCTCAGAACACCCCCTGGCTGGCCCGCCCACACGACCCTGGGCCGCACGACGGAAGTGGGCTCAGAACACCCCCTGTCTGGCCCGCACGGCGGAAGTGGGCTCAGAACACCCCCTGTCTGGCCCGCCCACGCGCCCCTGGGCCGCACGGCGGAAGTGGGGTCAGAACACCCCCTGTCTGGCCCGCACGGCGGAAGTGGGATTAGAACACCCCCTGGCTGGCCCGCCCACGCGCCCCTGGGCCGCACGGCGGAAGTGGGCTCAGAACACCCCCTGGCTGGCCCGCACGGCGGAAGTGGGCTCAGAACACCCCCTGGCTGGCCCGCCCACACGGCCCTGGGCCGCACGGCGGAAGTGGGCTCAGAACACCCCCTGTCTGGCCCGCACGGCGGAAGTGGGCTCAGAACACCCCCTGGCTGGCCCGCCCACGAGCCCCTGGGCCGCACGGCGGAAGTGGGCTCAGAACACCCCCTGGCCGGCCCGCCCACACGCCCCTGGGCCGCACGGCGGAAGTGGGGTCAGAACACCCCCCTGGCTGGCCCGCCCACACGACCCCGGCCCCCAGCCAAGGCCTCCAGCCTGCCCCAGACCCTGGGGCCACGGGGGCCACACTCAGGCTGCTGGCGGGACAGCACGCACGGAGCCCGCCCCGGGGACTCGGGCCTCCCGCCTCGGCCCCGCCAGGCTCGCTTCCTGCCACAGCCAGACCCGCTTCACCCCCTGGATTTCTCCGTTTCCAGGGTGTGACCGGACTCCAGCGCTGGGGAGGGACAGGAGGGCCACTGGGCTTGGGTCTCTCTGCCAGACCCGACACGAGCCGCCCCCGAGAGCCTGCAGGGGACGCGCCGGAGTCTGTCCCAAGTTCCCATTTCCCTCAACACCCTAATCGCTGTGCCGGTGCCCCCGCCGCTCCCGGCCGCCTGGGCGGCCCTGGCGAAGCGCCCCAGATCAGCGGGCGAGCGACCCTCCTCAGCGCACCCACCGCGGCCTCTGATGAAGGTGAGGAGTCCAGGGCCTAATGTGAACAGCCGAACACTGAGGTGTCAGACCGCCCTGAGCCCCGCACGGACGCCTGACCATCAAGCCCCCTTGTCCGGGCAGCAGGGGACGGAGGGGCAGGCGCGGGATGGAGCCATGAACTGCTTCCCCCGCCCGACCCCCGAACCCTGGAAAAGCAGCCCCACAGGCCCAAGTGACAACCAGACCCCGACGAGCTGGACTCAGACGGAGAACAAGGGTGCTGCTTCCTGCCTGTCTGCCATCAGACCACAGTCACGGCCCCTTCTTATGAAGGCAGAGGGTGGACAGTCTGTCCCGGCCACCCACCTGTGCCATCGGGCGTGAAAGCAGCCCCAGGCAGTACACAGACCAGCCTGGGTGACTGGGCTCCGACACGCCTGAATTTACCAAATCCGGGGATTGTGATGGGGGAGCTCCGCTTCCTATCTGAGACCCTGTTTGTAGCGTTTGAAATGCTTATGTCAGAAAAAAGCCAGGATAGTCTCATTTTGAGGGAAACAAACAAAACCCCAGAACCCACAAAAACCCATCTGCCCACCCGAGGGTTCCAGCGTGTTCTCTCCCGAGCATGGCTCCCTTGGGAAACTCGTGGCCCGGCCCGGAGAGAGATGAGTCACACACATGGCACAAAGGGCATGTGTTGTTAGGGAAGCGTTCCCCCGTGTGTCACCAGAGGCCTAAAAGGTAAAAGCCCGGGGAGGCGGTGAGCACAGAAAGACTCCCGGTAAAAATGTGTGTGGGCAAAGGGAAGCCACCGAGGCAGCTAGGGAAGGGACGGCGGGCGTGAGGACAGCCCTGCCAGCCACACGGGCAGCTCCGCCCCCAGACACGTGCACCACATCCTGCCACTCCTCTCCCCAGGGAAGGCCTGCACCTCCCGGGGCTCTTCTAGGTGGCTGTCTGTCCCCTGTCATTTCCTGTCTCCCCACTGGCCACCCTGGAAGGTGAGCTCTTGAAGGCAGGCCCTCTTCTGCTGGAGCAGTGACAGCCCCGTCACCTGGCACAGATGAGGGTGAGGACCTTCTGTCACAGGAAAGACCATTCGCTTTAGTTGTGGCCTTAACAGCAAGGCAGGGCCAGACTGTCACCCCTTTGTTCCACGAGTTATGTTCCCAGTGATATAGCGGAGAGCAAGGTCCATAACCCTTCCTGTGAAGAGTCAGCCAGTAACTGTTTTCGGCTACGTGGACCACGCAGTCTGTGTCACAACTACTGAACTGCGAAAGCAGCCACAGACCACACATAAGTGAATGGCTGTGTTCCAGTAAAACTTTATAACAGAAACAAGCAGCGGGCCGGGTTCGGCTCAGGGCCCTGGCTTGCCGACTCGTGGTCCAGAGCCTAGTTTGCTACGAGCCCCTGTGTCGCCCCATACCTCACGCCCCTCAGACGCCTCCTGCTGCCAAGCAGGTCTTGCCACCCTGGACGCCTGCACTTGCAAGGCTCGTTTGGGGACCTACATGCAAGAGCCAACATGTGTCCCCGAGACCCTTTTCCCTGGGCCGGTCCAATCTTTCTGGATCCTGGCTCTATCTGAAATGCAGCTCACATCCTACGCCTTACAGAGATCTGAGAATCAATGCGTACCCTCGCCCACCTACAGTGGGGTGAATGGGGGCCCCCAAAAGACATGTCCACGTCCCGATACCCCCCAATCTGCAAACATGACCTTATTTGGAAAAAGGGTCTTTGCAGATGTGAACAAGGTAAGGATCTCAAAATGACTCACCAAGGATTATCTGCGTGGCCCTAAATCTAAAGACGAGTGTCTTGGGGCTTCCCTGGTGGCGCAGCGGTTAAGAATCCGCCTGCCAATGCAGGGGACCCGGGTTTGAGCCCTGGTCCGGGAGGATCCCACATGCCGCGGAGCACCTGAGCCCGTGCGCCACAACTACTGAGCCTGCACTCTAGAGCCCACGTGCCACAACTGCTGAGCCTGTGCGCCACAGCTACTGAGCCTGCACTCTAGAGCCCACGACTCACAACTACTGAGCCTGTGCGCCACAACTACTGAGCCTGCGCTCTAGAGACCGCAAGTCACAACTACTGAGCCTGTGTGCCACAACTGCTGCAGCCCGCGTGCCTAGAGCCCATGCACCACAACTGCTGAGCCTGTGCGCCACAGCTACTGAGCCCGTGTGCCACAACTACTGAAGCCCGCGTGCCTAGAGCCCGTGCTCCGCAACAACAGAAGCCACCACAACGAGAAGCCCGCGCACCGCAACGAAGAGTAGCCTCCGCTCGCCGCAACTAGAGAGAAGCTCGCGCGCAGCAACGAAGACCCAACGCAGCCAAAAATAAATAAATAAATTTATTTTAAAAACCAGAGACGAGTGTCTTTATAGGAGACAGAAAAGGAAACACGGACGCACAGAGGAGAGGCCACGAGAAGACAGGTCGCAAAGTGATGCGCCCACAAGCCCGGGAGGCCTGGAGTCGCCCGGAGCCGGAGGAGGCGGGAAGCGTGCTCCCCAGCACCTGCAGCAGGAGAACGCTGCTGGATTTTGGACTTCCAGCCTCCAGGACTGTGAGAGAGCCCATTTCTGCTGTTTCAAGCCCCCCAGTTTGTGGCAATTCATTACTGCAGCCCCAGGAAGCTAACACACCCTCGGCGTCACTGAGTTCATTTTACACATGGACAGAACACGGTGAGGGTCACGGCCGTGTGACAGCTCCCACCTCCCGCCTGGTGGAAGCGGCCCAGAGGCACAGCCAGGTTGCGGCTGGAGCAGCTGCCGTCCAGCCCCTCAGCCGGCACCCTCCAGCCCCCCGCAGTGGGCTCCATTAGCTGAGGCGGAACACCGCTCCTGGGAGGGGCGTGGGTGGGGCCCTTTGATGGGCAGCGGCTTCACCCCCTCTCCCTGCGCATCGCTTCGGGCCATGAATTGATCCTATTTTTAAAACCTATTCTGTGAGGAGCGCTGTTCAGTACCAGCCACCGGAGAAACAGAAATTCTCGGGTCTGGGCCTGAGACAAAGCAGGTGGTGCCCGGGACAGAGAGCGCCAGTGCCCCCAGGGGGCAGCGACGCCACCAGCCCTTCCTGCGGACGCGCCGCACCAAGGGGCACGGGAGCCCGCGCCGGCTGGCCGGCTCCGCAGGGGCCCCTCTCCGGGAGCACCCACGCTGCGCCCCTCGCAAGCAGCCCGGCGAGGCGGTCCACTCGGCGAGCTCTCCCGGCCGGCTGCCAAGGGAGCATCACCGGCCTTCCCACCCCGCGCTCCGGGCCACCCGCTCCCGTGGCCGCTCTCTCTCCACGCCGGGCCGCGAGGGCCTGAGGACCCCGCTCACAGCAGCACCCATCCAGCTGAAGTGCGCAGCTGCAGGGGCACAGCCAGAGGCCCGCGCACAAACACACGCTCCTGTGCACGGGGACAGCCAGCCACACGCTCTATCACGTGTGCGTGCGCGCTCACACACGCGTACCTGCACGCTTGCACATACACACGCACGCACTCTACCACTGCGCACGGGCGCCACGGTGGGGACCAGCTGGCCCGGTTCATGCCCCGCATCCGTGCTTGGGAACCCGTCCCTCGGCTCTTAGAGCCTCTATTTTCCATCTGAGAAACGGACGCCACCCGCCCTGCAGAGTCGAGGCAGCAGCACAGCCCCAGCCTGGCACGCAGAGGCCCTCGGAGCGCGCCACACGCCAGCAAGCACGGAGCGGGGTGAGCAGGGACCTCGGCCTGGGGCTGGGACATCCCCATCCCCACGAAACCCAGGGGAGCATACCCGCCTCGGCGCTCAGCCCACCCCGGCCCTCTTCTGCCTGTAGTGGGCCCTCTTCACCAAAAGGGCCACTGAAAGACCCCCAGTGGGGCCCCTCGGAGCCCACCCTGCCCCCTTTTCCATCCCTCAGCGGGGCGCCCCCCCCCAGAGCCCTCAGCCCAGTTCTTTCTGCTCACAAGCAGCCCAGGGGCACAGGGGACACAGCCCGGCTTCTGCGGAGCTGAAACCCAAGAGGGGAGACAGTCAAATGCTGAAAAAGGTCGATACAGAAGAGAACTCTGGGCTTCCCTGGTGGCGCAGCGGTTGAGAGTCCGCCTGCCGATGCGGGGGACGCGGGTTCGTGCCCCGGTCCGGGAGGATCCCACGTGCCGCGGAGCGGCTGGGCCCGTGAGCCGTGGCCGCTGAGCCTGCGCGTCCGGAGCCTGTGCTCCGCAACGGGAGAGGCCACAACAGTGAGAGGCCCGCGTACCACAAAAAAAAAAAAAAAAACACAAAAAACAAACAAACAAAAAAAAAAAACAAGAAGAGAACTCTGAGGAAGGGCTGTTCAGGGGCCCGGCATGTGGTGGCGGGGGCAGACGTGACGGTGGGGGCAGACGTGACGGCGGGGGCAGACGTGACGGCGGGGGCAGACGTGATGGCGGGGGCAGACGGCACTTGGGGGTGGGTGGCATTTGATGTCAGCGGCTGTCGTGGGGCCTGAGCACGGGGGTCAGAGACTCTCCCAAAGGGACAACGGACTCCCAAGGGATATAAGGCGCCAGGCCGGCAGCACCTCGGGGAACAGCATTGTGCTAGAGGGAACAGCCAGTGTAGCAGCCCGGAGGCAGGGACCCAACGGGCAGAGCTGGCACGAAGGGAGGGGAAGAGTGTCCGAGGTGTAGGCGGGCTCCAGCCAGGTGGGCCTGCTGAGCCAGGCCAAGGCCGCGTCCCAGCACACCAGGGGCCCCGAGAGCCGTGAGCAAAGAGGGCCCAGCCTGGCTGCCTGTGGCAAAGGGACACAGGGTGACAGCAAAGCTCCAGGCCCCTGCAGCCGTCCAGGCCAGAGGAGCTGCTGGCCTAGGCCGAGCAGAGGAAGGGGGCCCAAAGCCAGGCTCTGCGGTAACCACGGTGACAGCGGGAGGGGCCTTCCCTCTGCGGAGGCAGCGCTAACTCATGGGACCTCTTGGTGGGTGGATGATGGGGTGAGGGAAAGGAAGAGGAGGGTGATGCTGGATTGGGGAGGGGGGCACCTGGGGAGGTGGCGCGGGGCCGGGGCAGGGAGCGGGGTTGGGGTTCTGTCCCGGACACGTGAGCCTGAGAGGCCCATCAGACGCCAGGCGGCGTGCACGCAGGCAGCTGGACACACGCGTCTGAAGATGTAAAAATAACCGTGGAGTCAGTCATGGGCACTCAGAGGCGTTTACAGCCCGGGGCCGAGAGCTTGGAGGGCGGGTGTCCAGGAAGAGGCAAAGCTCTGGGCCTTGTTGGGGACGGGGGAGCTGGGAGAGGAGACGGAGGTTGACGCCCACCCACGGGGCCCAGCCGGAGGAGCGGCTGTCGGCTTTAGCCCTCGGAGGTCACGGTGACCTTGAGCGGTGCCTTCAGCGGAGCAGCTGGGCAGCGGCCTGGGGGCAGCCGAGCACCGGGGATGGGGCTCAGGCCGAAGCCCAGAGGGACCCCCTCTGACCCACAGGTCCAGGCCTGTTCCCGATCCAATTCGGGGGGAAGCGCGTTCACCGTGTACGCAGGGCGCAAGGGGGCTTCACGGGCTCCCGCAGGCAGGCTACCCCGACCTTGCCGGCAGCAGCGGAAGCAGGCGGTGCCCCAGGCCCAGTGCACGCCGCCACCCGCCCACCCTCCGCAGGGACCAGCTAGGACTCGTCCAGGGCACACAGCTGGTCCGAGCAGAGGCGAGACCTGAGCCCAGGTGCTGATTCCCTGTCCGGAACCGGGGCTGCAGGAAGCCCTGGCCCCCTTGTCGAGGTCTCCACAGGGACGAATGGCTGGCCACCACCCACACCCTGTCCTTGAGTGCCTGCCCAGCCCAGGACTGAGGAGTCACGCCCATTCCTGGGGGACACGGCCAATCCGAGCCCAGAAGGTGGGACCGGAGAGGGACCCTCCCCACCATCACCACCTGGGACCCCCAACCTCTCGGAACGCGCCCACCTCAGTTAGCAGAGCTGCCACCGCATAGGAGAGGCACGGGCACAGGCCGGTGGGACGGCTCAGGCGGCTTAAGGGACAGGTGTCCCGAGGCCCCGGTTCCCGGGCACGTCTGCAGGGCCCAGATGTTGCCGAGAGAGGCTGGGCTCACAGCACCTCACCTGGCAGCTCCCAGCCCCTGCCAGGCTGCCTGTGAGGAGTGATGCTGAGTCAGGGACCCTGCCCTCCAGGAGCTCAGCGCCTGCACTGAGGGCAGGGATAGGAAGGGGCTATTGAACTGATACCTCCCCTTCAGTGGCAGGAGCAGGTGCTGACCTCCAGCCGGCCAAGGGGCAGGAGGCAGCACCCAGTCATGTGGGGGCCAGACCCCTTGGCTCAGCAAGTCTCGGCCCCTGTGCCTATAACGACCCCCCAAAGGCCCTGCCAGCTCCCGGAGTCAGGGTCCCTCCCGGTGGCTTTTCTGGGCTCAATGCCGCCCCAGCAGCTTGCACAGGAATTGGGGAAGCAGGGCCCCCGGGGCAGAGGGCCGGGGAGCCGCCCGGGCTGCTCGGGACCCCTCCGGGTGCCTCACCCCTGGCTGGGCTGCCCCGGCCACAGGGCAGCCACGCGAGAGACACCGCTCCCACCACCCTAAGCCTCAAGCCGGGGAGGAAGAGAGAGGCTGCCCAGGGTCGCCAGGGGTGGACCCAGACCACCCTCCTCTCAAGGGAAAGGATCCGGGCGTGAATTCTCTGGCCAGGACAGAGGTCGAGACCTGAAGGAGCACAATGCCACTGAAGTATTACTGCCTTTTATAAAGATTGTTACTTCGTCAACAAGACGTTTTCCCTTTCTTCACTTTGAGTGAGGACGCGGGGCGGGGGGAGGGGGAGGCTGGGGCGAAGTGAGAGTGGCGCGGACGTTTACACACTACCATTGAATGTGAAGTAGCGAGCTGCAGCCGTGCTCTGTGACCGCCTAGAGGGGTGGGACGGGGAGGGAGGGAGGGGCTATGGGGATACACGCATAGGTATAGCTGACTCGCTTTGCTATACAACAGAAACTAACCCGGTATCGTGAAGCAGTTATACTCCAATAAAGATCTATCAAAAAAAAATCAGAGCTTTTCCTTCCTTCCACTAACTAAACTTCATTGTAAGAAGAGTAAGTGGTCCTGGTTAAGAAAAGCGAAAACAGGAGAAAAGACCCGAAGCGGAGAGGGGCCCTCCTACCCCCAGCCCGCCTGCAGGCCCTCATTCCCTGCTCGGCTCTCCCTGTGGGCCCTCCTGGGAAGGAAATCCTTTCCAAAAACAAGAGTCCTGGGTTTTCGTGAGGAGAAGACAGGGCGGCCCCTCCTCTCTCCTTCCCAGGCTCCCCCTCGGCTGCAGCCAGGGTCTGGGGAGTCCCCAAGTACGAGGACCTGCCCCCAACACCCACGGCCACCCGAGGGAGCTGGTCTTCAGGTTAAGGGGGCCAGGCGGCTGCACCCCTCCCAGTCAGGCCCCCCGACGCACTAGAGAGGGGCCAGCTCATCGGCTAAGGGCCGGGGAGGGGAAGAGCGAGGAGGGTCCAGAGCCTCTGCCCCGTCGGGGAACCGCGGCCACCGGCAGCGGCCAGGAGGCAGGGCTGGCGAGAGCCGGGCAGTGGGCCGGCGGGGGCAGCTCGGCAGCTCCGCCTCAGGCCAAGCACCGTAAGAGGACGGCCGCGGCCCTCGTGCAGCGTGAGGATAAAGGGGACGCTGCTGAGACAAGCGGCAGGGACGGCGGGGGCTCTGAGCCCCCGGGGACCAGGACGTGAGACGCAGGGCTCAGAGTGGACAGCAGCTGAGAGGGGCCGCGTGTATCTGCCCGGGCGCCTTCCCCCTCTTCTCCGCGACCTCCCCTCCAGTCCCGCCCCGGCGCCCACGGCTCTCTACCGCTGGGCTGCACGTGCCAAGCCCCAGGAAAGGCCCGACGACCACAAGCCCACTTACAGACTCAGAGTCTACGGCGTTGAGGACCCACTGCAAACGCCCCTGCAGCGCACGAGGGCCCCCTCCACAGGTGTCCTCCAGGGCCGGCCAGAGCTCACCTCGCAACTAGCGCTCTCGGATAGTGGCATAAAATCCACCACCAGGGGCTGCAAATCACTACCCCCCCCCCCGGCCCCGCCACCAAGAGGGACAAGGCCCACCCCGGGACTGCTCTTCGGTGGGCCACCTGTCCCAGAGGATCGGCACGGCATTTGCGCCGCCTCTGCCGCCCTCAGCTGGCCGGCGCCTCCATTCCCTGCTGGCTGGGCCCCCCCTCTCCCCAGCTCTGACCCTCCCCCACCCCTACCAGGCGTCCCTGAGCTCCCCAAGACTAGGACCCCACAGCCACAGACGCCAGAAGCTGGGCATGAAAGACTGATGGCTTGAATGAAGGGTGCACGGAGCCCAGGCCCCCTTGGAGGGGAAGCTGAGGCCCGGGCAGGAGGTGAGTGTGTCGCGGCCAAAAGCAGACCCTTCCATCGCAACCACGAGGCTCCCAGAGCCGGCTCAGCAGAAGGGACGGAGGAGGGGGCCCGGGAAGGGGACAGGGAGGGCGCCCTCCACACCCTGCCTGGGAAATGGCAGACACCCCAGGCGTCCCGGAAGACGCTCGGGCAGCCCGGCACGTGTGAGGCAGCGTGCGCTCACACCCCCAGCATCCCACACAGACCCCCGGGTGCCTGGGCCGGCTCCAAGGCACCTGTCTCCGGAAACAGCTGCAGCTGCACAGCTCGGAGCCTCCGGCCGCTGAGCCGGAGATGCCCGGCTCCGGGGCTCCCAGCTGGCTCCTCCCGGCTGGGGTGCCGGCTCCGCTCAGGGGGCCGGGAGGGGGCCGTGCTCTCCTCCCGGGACGGAGCCCACACACAAGGTAGATTTCACGCTTTCTCCGTTCATAGCTGGCGGCCCAGCCTCGGCTCCACCTGGGGTGGGTGGAAGGGCCGCCTGGGGTCAGCGCTGCCCGGAACTCCCATCCGCGTTTTTGCATTCAAAGCCACGACTCAATCCCCAACCGGGGCAGAACTTTCTGGGATATGGGGGAGGGGGCCAGAACAGGCTCCCGCCCTTTCGCCCCTCGGGCCTCCCCCGGCTCCCGCAGGCCCCTCCGGGCCTCAATCCGCCCTTCTGCCAAGGGGGTCCCGCCCCGGGCCTGGCGTCTGCGAGGACGGCTCCCAGGCCCGGCGCGGTGGCGGGAGGGTCCCGCGTCCGGCGTCCGCGGCGGCGCAGGCCGAGGCGAGGCCGGGGCGCTCTCCGGTTACAGCCCTCGGCCCCGGCGCCGCCGGCTATTTCGGGCGAGCTGGCCGCGCTCCGGGCCGGCCGGGCGCAGCAGGCCGCCGCCGCCGCCCGCCCCGCGCCCCGCGCCCGCTCACCTGCCACCGGCGACGGCTTGCGCAGCACCAGCCACCTAGTCTTCCACTGCGGGGACAGAGGGAGCGTGAGCGGCCGCCCGCGCCCCGCGCCCGCCCCGCGCCCGCCGCGCGCCCCGACCTTCTTGCCGTCCCGCAGCTTGACCTGGCCCTCCACCAGCGCCGCCTCGGTCATCTTCTGTCATGGTTCCCGCGCGCCCGCCGCGCCTCTCCCCGCCGCCCCGCGGCCGCCCGGCCCAGGGTCACTTTCAAAATAGCTCCGGGAGGGCCCTGCGCCGGCCGGCGGGGCGGGCGGGCGGGGCGGCGCGCGGGCGGGGCCGAGGTGCGCGCCCAGCCGGCCCTGCCCCGCCCGCGCCCCGCCCCGACGCTGCGCCCGCGGCACCTGAGGCCACCTGAGCGCGCTCCGGAGCCCGGCACCCCGCGGGGCTCGGCCGCCGGCGCTCCGGCACGGCTCACCCCGGCGGCGCGGGGAGCGGGCTCCCCTCCAGAAGCGAAGGAGACGCCCGACGGGAAGGGGGCGTCCGCGCGTCCAAGCGCCTGGCCCAATTTTAAAGTGCGCCTCAACCGAGCTGGCTTCGCCCTCTGGCACCTGTCCCTCCCACCACCCCGAGCTGTCACCAGACACCGCTGACCACAGAATGACCGTGGGTCGACCCTGGCCAAGACACTGCCCCGCCCCCCAGCCCTCCAGCCCCCTCTCTGCTCCCCCCAGACCCCCCCTCCACTCCCCAGACAGGGTGATGGAGGGGGGTTCATTCACGTACCCTGGCAGCAGGAATCCCAGGGCAGGTTGCTGCCCAGTAGTGAGCGGGACCTCAATGCCGCGGTCTCCATGTCTGTTCCCCCTTCCCCCCGGGGCTGAGAGCTATCCCTCCGGGCAAGAAGGGCACAGAGGTTCTCTGCTGCTCTAGAAAGGCCCCCTGAGAGCCCCCTTTGCAGCAGGGCAGCTCTGACCTTCTGGATTTCCCCTCCTCCACCCTGTAGCTCCAGTCCAGCTGCCCGGATTCTTTGGGAACCCAGGTGGTTGGGGGACCTGGCAGGTCTACATCTCAGACTTCAGCCCCCATCTCTAAGACAACCGCTGACATTCATGCCTTCAGGAGCATCCAACAACGTAAGAGGCCCGTTGCAGAGATGGAGCAGCACCCTAGAAAAGCGGGGAGAAGCAAGGTACCCTACTCGAGGCCCCACCCTAAGGGAGCTGACGTTCGGCCGCCGGAGGAGAGGATAGGGCTCAGCGGTGTCCTGTTACCCTGCAGTCCGCGTGGGCGGGAACCAGTGTGTGCACCTTCACCCCATCCGGGTCTCGCGCCTCGCGAGGAGGAACTAACGCGCAGAGCCGCGGGCGCCTCCAGGACTGACCCACGTTGGCTGAGCCCCAAGCACGGCACAGGATCCGTGGGGGCAGGCAGAGCCCTGGGCTTGAGTCCCAGCTCAGCAGCCACCGTGCTGGGCACCGAGGGGGCCACGTCCTTCCTCTCTGGGCACCCGCTCCCGCTCCTCTCTGCCCGTGGGGAGCTGAGAAGGCAGGTCCCCGGTGGGCGCCAGCTTGATTCAGATGCCCTGGGGATGTCTTGCCAGGGTGTAATGCAGAGCAGCGTCACACCCGGCCCAGGAAGCAGCTCTGTGTCTCCTGTGTCCCCTCCTCCGGCACCACCTCCAGCGGCCCCTGTGCAGCCGCCAGCCGCCTTCTGCAGAGCAGTTGCCCGATGACAGAGCCCCATTCATGCTCCCCACACATCTCAGGCCCCCGGGGGCTGGCCCGGGACAGCCGGCGTGGGGCCGGGAGGCGCTGGGGGCTGTGGCCACCAACACATCCGCCACCCCAGGCGCCTGGCACTCGGTCTTCCCTGCAGGGAGGGTCAGTGCCCTGCTGCATTCCCGAGCGCTGGACCCGACCCAGGCTCCCGCCACGCCTGGCAGCTGCACCTGCTCCCACGCCGGCCCGAGAAAATGCGGGCCGCCGTGGGGACAGACGGCTCCCCCCGCCCCTCGCCGGCTACTTAGAGGTGAGATGATCTTCCTGCCCGGCTCCCACTCCCAGACCCTGGGTGGGCTCCTGGCCCCTCTCTCCTAAGTTCCTGCTGTGGACCGAATGTGTGTGTCCCCACCCCCCAAATTCATGTTGGAGCCCAACCCCCAAGGGGATGGTATGAAGAGGGAGGTGATGAGGTCACAAGGGTGGGGTCCCCAGGACTGGATTACTGTCCTTGTAAGAAGAGGCATGAGGGACAAGTTCTTTCTCCTCACCCCCCACTGAGGACACAGCCAGAAAGCAAACATCTGCACGCCTGCAAGAGGGCTCTCACCCGACCCCAGCCTGGCATCCTGATCTCTGACTTCCGGCCTCCAGACCTGTGAGAAATGAATCTGTTGTTTTAGCCTCGCAGTCTGCAGTGTTTTTGTTATAGACAGTTTCCCCAGCTGTTGCAGCCAGAGATGCTGGTTGCAAGTGGCAGAAGCTGACTCTGGCCACTGAAGCAGGAAGGAATCTGCCGGAAGAATGTCCGGCGTTGAGTAGAACCCAGGGGAGGTGGGGATCCAGCGGGAGCTGCAGGACATAGGGTGCCAGGGGAGCACAGCGACGCTCCTGGGACCGGACGACACTCCCGCCCTGCAGCGCTGCCCTGCCGGACTCCGCAGCCGCCTTCCAAGAAGCCCCCGACCATGGGTCAGAGCTGTACCACCGGCTGGCCACACAGCCACGGGCACTGCTGCTGGACATCCCCGCCAAGGACGCTGCCACCACCGCCAGACTCCATGGCCCCAGGGCACTGTCACCCCATCAGTGGCTCTGCAGCCGAGGGACCTGCCAGCAACCCTGCACCTGCCACTCACCACTCAAATGAACTTTAACCATCACACGACTTTTCTGGCCTCTTTCCTCCTCCAGCCTGACGTTATCACGATGAGCCCCTAAATGAGATGATGTATGTGAGAGTCTTTCGAGATGATCACGGGTTTCACAAACGCAAGGGAATGATGGGGACCAGGGACAGGCCGCCTTGTCTTGTACCTCCAGGTGCTCAGCGAGGCTGGAGAGAAACACACACCAGCTGATTACGGCAAACACCGCGCCTGCGTCCGCCCGGGCAATAGCCTGCGCCGCTCCTCTCACAATTCCCAGCTCCCCTCACTTAGGTGGGGCCGTATGAAGGGGCTCCGGCCCGCAGTGGGAGGAGGTTGATGACGACCACCTCCCAGCCCTGACGTCTGCCACCCTCCTCGTTCACTGCATGGCGAGACGGAGCGTTACGGACCCAACCGTGTCCCCGCCAATCCATCTGGTGAAGCCCTAACCCCCGATAGGACTGACTGTATTTGGAGATGAGATTTTTTTTTTTTTTTTTTTTTAATATTTGAATACCTATTTATCTATTTACTTGGCGGCACCAGGTCTTAGTTGTGGCACGCGGGATCTTTTAGTTGTGACATGCGGCATCTAGTTGCCTGACCAGGGATCGAAGTGCAGAGTCTTAACCACCGGACCACCAGGGAAGTCCCTGGAGATAGGCTCTTTAAGGAGGTAATTAAGGTTAAATGAGGTCATAAGGGTGGGCCCCGAATCCCACAGGACTGTGGCCTTAAAATACAGGGAGAAACACCAGAGCTCTCTCTCTCTCAGCACACACACACAGGGCAAGGCCACGTGAGGACACAGCAGGACAGTGGCCGTCTGCAAGCCTGGAGGAGAGGCCTCCCCAGAAATCAGCCTTACTGGATCTTGATCTTGAACTTCAGCCTCCAGAACCATGAGAAATTTCTGTTGTGTGAGCCCTGCAGTCTGTGGCCTTCTGTTAAGGCAGCCCTAGCAGACTGGTACAGAGAGTGTGGAAGATTGAATCAATGGCTGCAAATACCCCTCACCTGCACCCACACCCCTTGAAATGTGACCTCCCCACCCCGAGAGGTGGAGCCGGCCTCTCTACCCCGGAATCCGGCTCGCTTTGAGCAGCTCACGTCCACTCTTTCTTTGGAACCCGGCCACCACCATGTGAACGGGCCCAGGCTAGCCTGCCGGATGACAGAAGACGTGTGGCCCGGTCACCCCACGGCCCCAGCCAAGAGCCAGTCAGCCCCCGGGGGCAGAACCGCCTAAGACCCACTGACGACCCAGGTGCGTGGCGGAGCCGGCCCAGGCGGCGAGAAGCACCCCGCCAAGCAAGGCCACGTTACCAACCCAGCCAGCGTCGTGAGCTCAGTACGTGGCTGCTTGTACGTCACTGCGTTTTTAGGTGCCATCTGTGTCCTCGAAGCAGCATTCTGATACACAGTGTCTGGAAGCTCTGCAGAGAAGGGTCCTGGACCCCGCTGAGTCGCCACGGCCCAGGGCACCAGCAAACGTCCACGCTGAGCAGGAGTCCGCACGCAGCAGGCAGGATGAGTCGGGGGGAGGCCTCCACCCACGCGTGCTGTGGTGAGGCTGCAGCACAGCAAAGACAAAGGCACGAAGGCCGCCGGGGCGGGGTTGGGGGAGGCGGAGTTACGTCAAGAGAACGACAGTCGGACTTAAAGCAGATTTCTCGACAGGAGTGACAGCAGACAGCGGAACAGCACGCAAGTGCTGACAGAGAGTAACCACCGAGGAGTGAGGTGAAACGCCGAGCGAACGGCACGAACAGCTTTACGGCAATAGACGTGGAAATGGAGACAGATACGCTCACAAAAGGAAACTTCCTAAAACTAGCTCAAGAAGAAACAGCATTCTCGACAGGTCCCAGGGTGTTAAAAAATGACTCAGTAGTTAAATAACATCCTGTAAAGAAAACACTGGGCTCAGGGAATTTTAGAGGAGATTCTACCGAACTTTCAAAACACAGATCATTCCAGCTTTCTGCAGCCCTCCAGTGGATCAGGAAAGAAGGGACGTTCTTGAACTCATTCTAGGAGATCGGTATAGCCGTTGCAAGAGTATAAGACAGTCATTCCAAGAGTATACGAGAGGAAAATCACAGGCCAATGTCACTCAGAAACGTAAATGTAAGATCCTAAACAAAATTTAAGTCAATCCAGAAAAAGCTTATAACAAGTATGACAGAGTGTGCGCGCCAGGGTCCCAGCAGCTGACACTACAGTAGGACAATTCAAGGAGGGCTTATTCACAAAGGTGTGCTCTTGGAAGAACCACACCCTTGTACCTAAGGGGCACAGTACAGGACTGTGTAGCCTCAGGCCAGGTAGAGAGCCGTGGAACCACCTCTAGACCTGAGGTGGGGGGTTCCCTGAACCATGAAGGGGGCGTCATTTACATCTTGGGAGGACCGTGGCCTTCAGTTAAGGGATCTGAGTGTATCCTTTGCTGGGGTACCGTCACAAAGCACCACAGACTGGGGGCTTAACCAACAGAAATCGTCTCACCATATTCTAGAAGACAGAAGTCCAAGATCAAGAGGTCCGCAGGGCAGGGGCCTTCTGAAGGTTGTGAGAACCTGCCCCAGGCCTCTGTCCTTGCCTTGCTGATGGCTGTCTCCCCGCCGTGTCTCTTCACATCATCTTCCTTCTGTGCATGTCTCTGTGTCCCAATTTCCCCTTCTTAGGTGAACGCGGTCATATTGGATCAGGCCCCACGATAATGAGCCCCTCTCTAAAGATCCTCTTTGCACATCAGGCCACATTCTGAGGTCCTAGGGGTTAGGCCTCCAATATATGAAAACTTGGGGAGGACACAATCCAACCTACAACACTGAGGTGACCCCAGAAGAGGGAACCAGGGAAATCCACACCCCGATCTCCCACTCCCCCCTCCTCTGACCTCCTGCTGGGGCTGCCCCAGAGGGCACAGGAGCCCACGGACACAGCCCATCAGGACCAGCCCATGGGGCACAGGGCAGGGTGGAGAATAAATCTGGAGAAGCCGCCGGAAGGTAGCTGCCTCCCACCCTGACTCAGCTCGGCTCACTGCAGGAATGCAAGGTTGGCTTGACGTTAGACCCTCTCTAAAGGCACGTCACCTCTTTAACAGATCCACACCCACCACCCGCGGGGGAGGAGGTCAGGGAGAGCTCACATCAGGCAGAGGCGTGGTGGGACTGCAGCAACGCGCTTCCTGGAGGCCGAGAACAGGCGGCCAGAGGCCCCAGATTCACGGGTGGGAGCTGCTCCACCCTCCGTGCTCCTGGGGCACCAGCACCAGCCTCTGCTGCCCTGGCTGCGGTCAACGTGGTGGGGCTTCAGCAGCAAGTCCCGGTCCACTTCAGGGCTCTGAGCCCCAGCCCCGGCCTTTGGGGCAATGGGCACGCACGCTGGCGTCCTGCCAGTGCCTGTCTCTCTTGCTCCGGCTTTGCTGGGGGCAGTGCATGTCCCTGGTGACCTGTCTGGTCCTGTCATGACAATCCTGTCCCCTGCCCTCCCGGGCTCCCAAGCCAGCACCCCAGCTGCTCAGAGGAGAAGGGAGCCTCCTCTGCAGCTGGGTGTGGCCATGAGACCCCATTCAGGCAAATCACTCTCGCGTGACCACAGAGAGCGACTGGGAAAGGACCCGACCGGTAAGGCCTCTCAGGGCGCCACAGGCTGGGTGAAGGGGGAGGGGCGGAACGGGAGAGAACGTTCCAGGCAGCAGTGGAAGCAGCGTCAGCAAGGGCCCTGGTCAGTTTCATGAACACAAGGAGGCCCGAGTGGTCAGAGCGCGGTTGGGGGGCAGAAGAGAGGCTGGAGGCAGGTGGAGTCAGACCACACAGAGACTGGGGGTGGGCTCCCAGATGGGGGGGTGACATGCAGGAAGCCCTGGTGTGTCACCCGGGACAGGCGGCGAGATCTGGTCCAGGTGGGGCTGCGGAAGTGACAGCCAAGGGGAGTAGGGACTGTGGGGGAGAAGGACCCCACCCTCTGGGCTGCTCTGGGAAGGGGCCCCATGCCCAGAGCAGGATGGGTGGGGCTGGGGCTGGATGCGCCGAATGCCACCCTCTTCCTGACCCTCCCTGAGACCAGAGGTCCCAGCGCACCAGGGCACCCAGCGCCGGGCACCGCTCTGACCCACCCCCATACACCCAAGCCTCTTTTTCTGACCACAAATGTCATCACATCCCCACCTTGCTGTCCCATCAGGGACACTTGGGACACCCTCAGCACCTCACTACAGCCCACGCCCCACCCCCCCCACAATCCCACCCTCTTTGGCCTCAGCCCCACTTCCTTACTTTGATTCAAAGAAGCCACTACCAGGGGCTTCCCTAGTGGCACAGTGGTTAAGAGTCCACCTGCCGATGCAGGGGACACGGGTTCGAGCCCCGGTCCGGGAAGATCCCACACGCTGCGGAGCAACAAAGCCCGTGCACCGCAACTACTGAGCCTGCGCTCTAGAGCCCGCGAGCCACAACTACTGAGCCCGCGTGCCGCAACTACTGAAGCCCACGTGCCTAGAGCCCGTGCTCCGCAATGAAGAGTAGCCCCTGCTCGCTGCAACCAGAGGAAGCCCACGCACAGCAGCGGAGACCCAACGCAGCCAATAAATACATTAAAAAAACAAATTTATAAAAATAAATAAATAAATAAGCCTCCTGTCTCAGGACCTTTGCATGTGCTGCTTCCTGTGGCGCAGCATCCCAGGCCCTTCGGGCATCTCAGATTCCGCCCCACAGCGTCTCGCCTGGTTTCCTTCAGAGGAAGTCTCCAGTTTTCCCCGCCTAGAAAACGCGGCTGAGGGAGAGCTGCAGTCGGCGGGCTGCCGTCTTGAAGCAAAATGATAGCCAGGGGTTTTCCCAAATAACCTGTCTTAAGTTCTAGCACCCCCTGCCGTGGGACAGCCCAAGGTGCCCGGACCCAAGCCCCACTTGCCTGGGGGAGGGTCTGAGAGGGGTCTGGCTGGGGACAGCTCTTGCTCTGGAGAAGGTCTAGTCTGGATCCCCTGTCCTGACTGCCCAGGCCACGGGGCCAGACCCTCCCTGTGGGGGTCACAGGCTCCTTTTTTCTCCTCTGAGCAGCTGGGGTGCTGGCTTGGGGCCCTCAGCCCTGAAGCCACAGCACCCACAAAGCTGGGTTGTGGGTCACGGCCTGGGGGCGGGGACGGCTGAGCTGGCGGCAGCGGGACAGGCAGCGTGGGCCGGGGTCTTTTTGGAAACATGTTTATTGCCAGCGAGGAGGGAACGGCAGGAGGCACGATGTCCCCAGGGGTGGTCTCAGGAGGGATTCACAGGCCGCCTGGGGGGCCGAATCCGGTCGCTGATCCAGTCCACGTAACTGGCCACGCGGGTGTAGACGCCGGGCTTGTTGGGCTGCCCGCAGCCGTCACCCCAGCTGATGAGGCCGTACAGGTAGGCCACGCCGTTCTTCTCGCAGGCCAGGGGCCCGCCTGAGTCCCCCTGCGCAGAGCGGCCGGTCGGAGCCTGGGGCCCGGCTCAGGAGACTCACGGCTCAGCTCCTTGACAGCCGTGCAACAGTCCACCACCCCCTCCCCCCAGGCTCCCTCGCCCCAACCCGGAACGTGCCTCCAGAGGGGTCACCCCTCCAGGTGGGCTTCCCGAGAGCTTGGGCACAGATGACACGGGTATTCCAAGTAAGGGAGCACGGACAGGGCGTCCGTCACCAGGAGGGGGCTGCCGGGGCTCCCTCGCGTCTCCGCAACCAGCAGGGCCCTCCACCTGGCTCCCCCTCCGCCCACCGGCACGCAGCCCACGCGCACCAGGCGGCCCCACGCTCCAGCAGAGGACATTCCCCGCTGGAAACACCCTCTTTGCCAAACCCCTATTCACCCCCTGGGACAAGTGCCAGCGCCCCTTCCTCCGTGAAGCCACCCTTGACTTCCCCCAGGGCGCTCGCTCTACCACGTGGTCGAGTGCCGAGCCGCCCCCGCTGCTTTGCCACCTGTGAGTTGTGTGACCTGGCAAGAGTGAGCAGACCTCTCTGGGCCTCAGTCTCCCCCCCTATAGAAATGGGGAGTAAAGCAGCTTCTCCAGTTCAGCACTGAGGTGCAGCCCCCCGAGGAGCCCTTGACAAACGGGACGCCGAGATCGGCCGATCGCTTGAGCTCATTTGGGAGAACTCTGGGTGCAAAGGGGTTTGGCCTTTGACGTCACGTGGACAGCCCTGCCCTTGGCTGGACAGCCGGCACGAGCCTGGGCTTTGGGACCCCGCCCCTCCCGGGCCTCAACCCCGCCCCCTGTGAGCAGGGCCCCCACTCCTGGCCCCCGGGCCTCCAGCAACAGTGAGCGCCCATCCTGGGGGTGCCACCGACCGGGAGGGAGGTGGGCCTTCTGCCCGGGCTCCCGGCCGGCCCTGCGGGTCGGCCCCTTTCGGCTCTGAGCTCCCGGGGCGGCCGTCCGGCTCACCTGGCAGGCGTCAGACCTGCAGTCGAAGTAGCCGGCACACAGCATGTTGGGGCTGATGTCTGCCCCGTACACCTCCGGGCTGCTGCACTTCCGGTCGGCGACCAAGGGGACCAGGGCCTCCCGCAGCAAGCTGGAGTAGCCACGCACATCTGACGGCCGACAGGGGGCGCTGAGCCTGCGCGAGGCTGGCGGGGCCGGGCCGCTGCTCCCGGGGGCACGACACGGGTCCCTCGCGCCCACCCCACTCACTCTCGTCCTGGTGGCCCCAGCCCGCAATCTGACACTTGTGCCCAGCGGGGAAGGTGCTGCCGGGCTCAGGCAGGCAAATGGGCTGCACGAACTGGGAGCGGACAGCACAGCGCTCTCCCTTCTTCTCCAGCCGGATCAGGACTGGACGGGAGAGAGGCCGGGGGTCAGCCTGCAGCATGGGGCCCACGACGGGCCCAAGGCGGCTGCTGCGTCACACGGGGTCCAGCCCCGCAGGGCAGAGGGGCTGTGGCCCGGGAGGCCCACGAGGGAGCAGGAGGGCCAGACAGGCTGGCCGGCCAGGCTTCCCTCCAGCAGGCCGCTCGGCCACCCCAGGCACCCTTGCTGCCCTCCCCCTGCCCCTCCCCGCTCTGTCTCTCCTTCGCGCCCCCAACGCCGCCTCCCACCCGTCCTCTGAGTGTCTGGGGACCCTCCCCTGCCTGACACCCACTCCCAGCCTCTCTCCTGGCTCTGGCCCTGGGTGTGCACAGAGCACACAGCACCGGTCCCGAGCCTCACCGAGGTCGTGGTCAGTGGGGTTGAACACTGAGTACAGGGGGTACGGGATGTACTTCTCTATGCCGAACGTCTGCGTCACGGCCGTCGTGCGGTTGAAGAAGTGTTGGCCGAGAACCACAGAGACACTTTCCCTGGGGGGGCTGTGTAGTGGGAGCTGGTGGCAGCATGGCTCTCGGGCCCCTGAGGTCAGCTCGCCCCCTACCCACGGGGACAGAGCATCCGGTAGACGACCCCGGGAGGGTGACGCTGTGCAGGGCCCCCGCGCCCCCCCCCCAGGCCCTGGGAGAGACCTGAGCAGGGGCTGGGGTGGGCCATAGTGCGGTAGGGAGCGGGGAGCTAGGGCCACAGCCCCCGTCCTGGCAGCACCGCCTCTAAGGCAGCGGCTCGAGTGACCCTGGGGGGCCTTGTGCAGGTCCAGGTGGGGTCTGCGTCCGTGCAGAACCCAGCTGTGGGCACCGGTTCTGCCCCACGCCCCTGCTACAGGGGCAGGCCTCCTGTGAAGTCACCGTGGGTCCAGGAGCCTGAGCGGTCCCCTCACCCCCGCACCCGCACACGAAGGCCCTGTCCCACCCACCTCCACCGGCCCTGCTTGGCCCCGGCCAGGGACCAGGGTGCTGGGGTCCAGCCCACAGGGGACGGGCACCTGCATCCAGCTTGGCCCTCCCCAGCCCCTACCTGGAAGTGAGCAGAGGGTGCCTGCTCCCCTCCTCCAGCCTCTTCACCACCCCCATCCCATCCACACTGGGGAGGCCTCAGGGGTCCTGTTTCACAGGTCACTCAGCGGTCAGCACAGGGCAGGACTTATGTCCACTGCCCCCACCCCTACGCTGTAGTCCCTGGGGTGGCTGATGGGGACTCAGCGTCGGACTCTCACGCTGCCAAGCCCCCAGCCCCCGCTCACGTGCCACTCCCTGGGACGCCACTGTCAGGCCCGTTCCCTCCCACTGACCCCCCCCCCCAGAGAGAGCCCCCACTCCCCACGGCAGAGCCTTGTTCCCACCACAGCCGTGAGGAGAGGGGGACGGGCTGGCCTCTCTTGCTCTGAGCTCGCTGCCTCGCACCCGACCCTTCCCCAAGCCGCCAGCCCCAGCCGACCCTCCGCTCCGGGAGCCCGCCGAGTGGGCGGGGCCTCGGGCTCCCTGCGCCGCACGGGGCCACCAGCTCGGTCTGGGCGGGGGGACGAGGCCGGAAGGGGCGGGCCCTGCGAGGCATGGGCCACACCCACCACCCTGGCGCGCACGCGCTGGCCGCCCCGCCCCGCCCCTCCCTGAGCGGGGAGACCTGGAGCTCCCGGGGCGAGGATCAGCCAGGGCTGGGCGGCCACACGGGCAGGGACAAGGACAGGGACAGCACCCCGGGCAGGAATGGGGCGGGTCTCGGCAGTCTCCATGCCCAGCACTGGGCTGAGCGCTGAGTCCCACCTGAGTCAGAGGGGCAACGGGGAACGGAGGGACCAAAGGACGGGGTTTACACGGGTAGGTGGCGGAACGTGGGGACACATGGGTGATGGTTAGGACAGGCGGGTGGGTGCGTAGATGGGTGGCGGGTGGAGAGTGGATGATGGGTGTATGGCCGGGTGGGGGGGCGGAGGCCTAGATAGCGGTGGGTGGAGAGGCGGATGGCTTGAGGGATGGCGCAGGGGTCGTGGACACTGGGGCCAGAGCCGCTCACCTGTTGGAGAAGCAGTGGGCGGCAGACACCACCCAGCAGGTATGGACAAGGCTCCCGGCACAGAAGCTGTTCCCGATGTAGATGGCGGCCAGCCAGGGGTGGGAGCCGGGCAGCGAGGACGAGCCGCCGATGATGCGTGGCCGTAGGAAGCTCCTCTTCTTGTGCCTCTTGCCACAGGTCTGGCGTCCGGCTGGTCCAGCTGCCGCGGGCCCAGGCAGGCTCAGCAGGGCCTCGGTGGGCGGGGGCTGAATTCTGGCAAGGGATTCTGGGAACACAGGTCACCGGCTCACACCCCCTGGGTCCCTTCTGCACACCCCAGGCCAGAGAGGGTCCTGGCTGCATCCATCATCCTCAGGCCCCCCGCGGTTCACGTGCCTCCTGCCCCAGCCTAGGCAGCTCGTCTGAAAGAGGGTCCCCAGTTCTGCCGCTGTGGGCACATGACTTACTCTGAGCCTCAGTTTCCTCATCTGCAGGATGGGGAGAACCATACCCAGTCACAAGGCTTTGTGGGAACCAGGGTGGCCTGGCACACCTGGCAGGTATTCATGTCCTTCCCAGCGGCCCGGGACCCCAGAGCCAACTCGGGATGGTCAGAGAGCCCTGGAGCACGGGGCCAGGGGGCGGGCTGGCCTCTTGGAGCAGCCCACTCCCAGGGTCTGACTCCAGGGTACTCACATTATCCACATGCACCCACACTTCCCTGTCTCTGGGGACCGTCCTGGCACAGTGCAGCCCGGCTGGACCACCCAGAGGACCCGGTGACCAACTCGCCTGCTCTGACCTCTGGTGTCAACCCACTGCATGGCCTTGGACCAGACCTGCTCTGGTGAGCCTCAGTTTCCCCATCTCTCCGATGGGGCCGTGCTCCTCCGGAGAGAGGAGGCCTGGCGTGTGGGTGGGGTGGGCCACGGGGAAACCGCGGTGATCTCAGCGGGGGCGGGGCCAGCGCTGCCCCCACCCTGCTGCTTCCGACCCCGCCGCGAGCTGCGCGCACCGCAGGCTGCCAGGCGGCAGTACTCCCAGGAGAGCGCGCTGTCCTTCACCACGTAGCACCAGGGCCTCTCGTCCTTGTCCGGGTTCCTGGGGTGCGGGGAGAAGCGGGTGGGCACGGCCCCTCAGTGACGGGGGGCGGAGAAGGGAGCTGGGGACCCCTAGCCGGGTGCGGCTCCTGGCATCCTGCCCACCCCCACCCCACAGCCTTTGGCCCCTTGTGCAGGTGCTTCGGGTCCCTGGCCCTGGGCTCCTCTCGCTGCGCAGCCTCCCAAGCCGAGGGGTCAGGGCCCGGGGACAGGCCGTGCCCGCCCAGTGCTGACCGGCAGTAGGCGTGGGGCCCCAGGCCGAGGAGGGCCGCGGCGCCCACAGAGTCTACGTGCAGCTCCTGGTAGAGCAGGTCCGAGTTCCAGGCCAGGCAGCTGAGGCCCGAGGCCGCCGTGCTGGCCACGCCTCGGTACTCGGTGCCACTCCCCACGAAGCAGGGCTGGGCGGGCACTGCGGGCGGGCGGCACGGCGCGCGGTGAGCCCGGGCCCCAGGGCGCGGGGCCACGCGGCTCCGAAGCCGAGCGACTCACCGATGTTGCAGAGCCGCCCGGCGTGGTCTGGGGGGCAGGCGCACACGGTGGTCCCGGTGGCCACGATCAGGTGACAGGTGCCCCCGTTCAAGCAGGGGCTGCTCAGACAAACTGGGGGGAGGGCTCAGAAGCTGGGCCTCGAGGGCCAGGGGCAGGGCCTGGCTCCCACCCGGTGCCCGTCTCTGGGTGGCCCTGGACGAGCCCCTTCCCCGGGTGGGAGGCCCAGCGACACGGCCCGCCCCCGCCCCCGCCCCGTACCTGTGTGGCGGGTGCCCTGGCACCGGACCTGGCCCCCCGCACACTCGCACTGTTCCACTCGGCCCCGGTGCACGCGGGCCCAGCGGTCGCCCACCTCCAGGTACTCGTAGCGGCTCTCGTCAAAGCATTTCTCTGGGGGCGGCGCAGTGAGCCCCTGCTCCCCGCACGTGCGGCAGGCACCCCCCGCCCCTGCCCCGCGGCCCCCACCCTGCTCACCCGTGCCGCAGTCCTTGCCGGTGAAGGCCACGGGGCAGGTGCAGTGGTACGACTCGGGGTCCTGGGTGCTGGAGCACAAGCCCCCGTTGAGGCAGGGGCCAGAGGCACAGGGATCCAGGGCAGCTGGGCACACGCAGCGGGGAGGGGTGTGTCTGAGAGCCCGGCGGGCCTCGTGAGCCCCTCCCCACGCCGTGACTCTCCGTGGTGTGCACGTGCCCTGGGAGCGAGCGCGGGCCTTCCCCCTCCGCACCACATCCTCTGCCCAGCTCTCAGACCCTGGGCAAGTGGGCCTCTGGCCCTGCATCCAGCACCCTGAAAGCCCGACCCCCGTCAGGCAGCGCAGTCCTCTTCTGTGTGCCCTGGGACCCTTGTAAGCGGGGCTGCCAGCGCCACACCCTGCGGACCCCTTCCTTGGGCCCTCTCCACGTCCAGGGCTGTTCCTGTGCAGCCGCAGGGCCCAGCCTGACCACCAGGGGGCGCTTCGACCCTGGCAATGGCCAAAGCAGCTACGTGGCCCCCGGAGAGGGCAGGCCCCCCGCGGGGCAAGGTGTTCCCCGCTCCCCACTCCCGCAGGCCCCGAGGCCCCCTCCTGCACACCAGGCAGGACCCCAGCCCCAGGTCAGCTCTGACACCCCTCAAGCTCAGCGCCCCCCCCCCGGCCCAGCCCCCTCCTAGCTTGCGCTCAGGCTCAGACCCCCGGCACCCACCTGGGCCCTCCCGGGGAGTGGAAGCCTGCACACAGTAGCCCCAGGCCCTGTCTCGGTCATAGTTGTGAGTCGTGGCACACCTGGGGGTGACGCATGCGGTGACGTGGGGTCCCAGGCCAGAGGCCCGCCCACCCTAACCCCGACTCCCGCAGGGACCCACGCTGACCACTCCGGGGCTCTCTCCCATTCACTCTCTCATTCATTCATTCATTCATTCACTACATCTGCTGTGCGCCAGGCTCGGCGTGGAGGACGGGGGGCAGGGAGCGGGAGCATCTCCAGGGTGGACACGGGGCCTGGGGGCTGGGACCCACCACTTCCTGTGGGCACTTCCCTCTGCAGTGCAGGCGTGGACCATGCGGCCGCCATAGCGGAAGGGGAACCTGCAGGGCTGCCCGGCCTCGGTGAGCACCGCTGGAGGAGACACAGGGTCGGGGGGTCCCGCGCCGGTCACCTCCCAACCCCCACCGCATACCCCGCTCCCTAGGTGCTGCTGCGTTCCTCCAGACCCCCCCATCTAGGTGTAGCCTGCCACCTCCTCCAGGAAGCCTTCCTGACCCACCTGTGCCCCCAGGGCTGCTATTGGAGGGGGCGGCCCTGGGCAGGTGGGTAAGCCCTCCACCATGGGGTCCCTCGGCCTTGGGCGCTGTCGCTGTGGCTGGGGTCCTGGGGGTCACCGAGGTCATGGGGATCGCGGGAGTCCCAGGGGTCACTGTGGTGTTACATTCTGGGGGTTCCGTTGGGTTCTAGGAAGAGCCGAGAGGCCTGTGATGGGGTCGGTGTGGGATGGACCCCCCTCACACTCAGGCCCTGCCTCAGTTTCCATATTGGGGCCCTGAGGTCTTGGAGTAGGAACCAGGGAACACTGGCTGTCCCACGGCCTCAGCTGGACCCTGTCCCCTCCCCTCCCACCGAGTCCAAGGAGTCAGGCTGAGCTGGCTCAGGGTCTGCCAGGCTGGCACCACCGCCCTCCAGGCTCAAACCCTTGGGGTCTGTTCTGGGGGTCGGACGAGAGCAACTGCAAAGCCTTCAGAGGCGCCCCCCCCCCGGCCCCCACCTCAAACACGTGGACCCAGCAGAGGCCCAGAGAGGCGAACAGTCTCCATGCCCCAGGGTGGGGGCCAGCAAGCTGGATCCGCAGGCCCCCCGTCCCCCAGGCCAGCCCAGCACGCCCACCTCACCCCCGGAAGGCTGGCTGTCGCCACGCAGGGCCCTTCGCCCACCCCACGCCCTGCCCTGGCCTCAGCCCCAGGACCCCAGGCGGGCACGGAGAGCCCGTGATCACAGTGCAGTGGGGTCGGTGCTCACCCTGCCAGCCTGGGGCTGAGCCCCTCGAGGCACCAGCAGCAGCAGCAGCAGCAGGGACAGCCCAAGAGGGGGGCAGGGGCTGGGGACCCAGGCCCAGCGCCCCATGGCTCCTCCTGGGCTGGCCTGAGCAGCAGCAGGAGGCGGGAGCAGAGCGGCCAGGGCAGGTGGCGGTCAAGGCCTCCTGGAAATGATTAACCCTGGCTGCCTCCGTGCCAAGCCTACACGTCCCCCATGTCTGCTGCCCAGCTCCTGCCCAGCTCGCCCTGCCTGAGCCAGCCGTCCCCTCTGGCCGCAGCCATGCTGGTCCTGGACCTGACAATGTCCTCGAGTCTCAGCTACGACGCCTCCTCCAGGAAGTCTTCCAGGATGACACGGCAGGAAGGGGCCTGGACCCCACGGCCCCAGCTTCCGGTCCCTACCTGGCCACAGGGCTGGCCACTGTCTATTTGTGAGCTATACTAACCAGAGCACCTACAGATGCTGAGCCCTTTTGAGGGCCCAGGCCTGGAGCATGGGATGTGGCCCCCTGGCCAGCAAGAGGCCAGGCACAGAGAGGAGGGTGTGTGCACCGTGGCACACAGTGCCCCCCGGGACAGGGACCTCTGCCGCCCTTCTCTGCAGCACTTCTGCCTGTGCCTCCCAGGACGAGCCTGGGGTGGGGCCTCCGGGGGGAGCGGGGGTGGAGCGGAGGAGGTGGGCGATGCCAGAGCCCTGCCTGCTGTCCTGGCTCCCCTTCCCCACTGCTCCTGGACCCGCTGGGGCACCCCCTCAGGAAGCCCTCTCGCCCCGGGCTTCCCCGTCGTAGCTGGGACCACCCGTGCCATCCCGCCTCTGTCCTGGGCTGCCCTCCTCCCCATCCCAAGCCCTGGCCAGGCACCAGGGCCGCAGAGACCTGGCTTGGGGTCCTGCCCAGGCCTGTGAACGGACACTGGGGTGTCGCCTCCCGGATGCGGCCACCGTTGTCGCCCCAGCTGGCCCCGTGGTTCGTGACTGAAGCTGCAGGCAGAGCTGCCACAGGAACCTCTTCAGCAATTTGAGGGGCCGCGGGGGCGGCGGGGCGGCGGCGGTGGTGGTGGTGGGTGGCCCGGTCCCCGTGAGTCAGCTCGGCTGTCTGCACGGGGCGGAGAGAAGGGCTGGCCTGGGGATGGGCCTGGCACTGCAGCTGTCTCACTGTGCACCCCCAAATCGCACTCTCTCTGGGCCCGTTTTCCCCTCTGTGCAGATGGCGCGAGAGCAGAAACTGAGTGGGCACCCAGCTTGGCACGCGGTGGGTGCCGGCCCCTCTCTTGCACGCGGGCACCCCCAGCTCAGAGCACAGCCCCCCAGGAGCAGCCAGAGCAGCCCCGGCGGCCCAGGGTGCGCTCAGAGCTACGGCCCTCCTGACAGACCTGACATGCATCTCGGAGGAGGGAGGGGTGCCGGGGGCCCCTCAGCTGCTCAGCGCCGGGGTCCCGCCAAGGCACCTGGGCCGATGGCACCGTCTCTACCTGCCCTGCCCACTGGCCTGGCCTGCTACCCCGTCCTCCCGGCTCGCTCAAGCCTCAGGACCTCTGCACGGGCTGACACCCTCTCCCAGGCCTTCTGGGCAGGGCGGTCAGGCTTCCCCTGAGGTGGTCCCTCCACAGACCGGCCCTGCCAGACCACCCCCCTAAATGAGGCCAAGGGCGGGGTGTCGGGTCAGAGTGGCCCGAAGGGTCCCCAGGCCAGGCTCTGCCCCCACTGGCGGCCACCCCGAGAGGAGACCCCGCACCGAGCCGCAGGAGGCGCTGCGACGTGGACAAGACCAGGGCCCTGGATGGGGCAGGACCACGCCCCACTGCCCACAGGCTGGCCCCGCGCCCCGCTAGGCCAGCCTTACTTCCCTGCCCACCTCCGGCCTCGCCCCCGAGAGCCGGTTCTCCGCAGCCCCCCGCCAACACACGCACAGGGCCACGGGAACGATGGCTCCCCCCGAGGGCAGGCTCCGGGCCCCGGGACCAGGCACGAGGCCGACGATCCGGTCCTCAAAGGCGCTTTATTGCGGGAAGGCTGGACGCCGAGCGGAAGCTGGGGCGGGGGCCAGGGAGCCCTGAGCCAACGCTGGCGAGTGTCCGGGGCCAGGACCCTCCCCGCCCTCTGCCGGTTCTGCCCCCAGGCGTGGCCGAGGAAGCCCGTCCGAGGCCCTCGAGGTAGGCTTGGCCGCCCCCTCGGGGCCTCTGCTCTCCACGTGTGTGTCCAGGCAGGCGGCTGGGACGCCGGGTCGGGAGGGAGGGCGGCCGGTGGGGTCGGGTGCGCGGGCGGCAGCCTCAGACGAAGGTGGCGTGGTGTGGGCCGGCCTTGGGCTTGGCGGGTCCCCCCAGGCCGGGGCTCAGGCCGGGGCGGTCTGACATCGGGGTCCCGCCGGCCCGTGACCTCCGGGGACCTGTCCGCACCCCCGGGACGCTGCTGCCCGGCCCAGGTGCCGAGCCAGCCGCACGGTCCACGTCGACGATGGCGCTGCCTGGGAGGCCTCGGCTGCCTCGGGCCCCACCTCCTGCCGTGGGGAGAAGAGAGACGCTGTCACCCGTCTGCCCACCCTGGGCTGGAGACCCCACCCCACCCTCCTGGCACAGACGGTGGCAAGGGGCTCCTGAGACCCCCATGTGCACCCCAGGGACAGGCGACTTCCGACCTGGGAACCCCGGGCCTGGCGCAGGGGGCCCTCGGCAGCAGGGAGGGTCCCAGGCCGAGGGAGCCGCAGGCTGTAGGGGAGCGAGCTGGGGGAGGGGGTCTGGGGGCGCAGGGCCCAGGTTCCGTGCGCTGGGACCGGCGCGGCCCCTCACCTGTCACGGAGACACCCTGCACCCTGCCCTCGCCGGGCGCGGCCAGGACAGTGGGGACGGCCCACCCACTAGGGTGCTGTCCGCCCGGCTGGGGCCCCTCTGGGGAGAGACTCCCAGGCATGGCGGCACCCGAGCCCCTGCAGCTCCCCACCGACGCCCTGGGGGCGTCAGGGGCACCCGCCCCCAGACGACCCCACGCTGCCCCTCGCCAGGGCGGGAGGGGTGCGTGGCTGTACGTGGGTTTGCGTCGCGGGAAGGAGCACACGGTGCCCCTCGGTGGGCGCCGAGATGGAGGAGGAGCTGGGGTGGGGGTGGGGGTGGGGGGGTCCCGGGGCCCCTCAGTGGGATGCAGCCCCCCCTGGGGTGGGGGGTGGCCCAGGAGGGCCACCTGGGGGATGGTCTCGTGAGAAACCTCCCAGCCACCTCCGCTGCGCCTCTCAGACACCCCCACGGCCCGGCCCGCACCCCACTGCGGCTCAGGTTCGGGTCCGGCCCTCCACTCCTCCTCGGGGGGCTGTCCGCAGCCGAGGGGCCGTCAGGGAGGGCTCCAGGGGAGGCTGCTGGGCTGAGGGAGGACCAAGCACTGGGTGTGGGTTGCCCCAGACGGGGCTGGACCCTCGGGGCACTCTGGGTCTCCATCCGCAGAGCTCGCTGCCCGGCGTCTGTGAGGGCTCCGGCTCCCAGTGGGGCAGGGGCCTGAGCCCCGCCGCCAATGCCCCCCAGGGCCCTCGCGACCTGGCCACGCGGTCGTCCACCTGCCCGTCGACCCGGGTCTTACCTCTTCAGCCACACAGAGTCTGAGTCCTTCACGCTCTCCTACCCCATCAGCAACACCCCAGGCCAGGTGCCCCTTCCTCCACCCTACCCTGCCGCCTGCCCGCTTCCAGGCTGCTCAGTGGTCAGCCAGGCCTCTGCCTTCAAGTCCCCACCTAGGCCCCAGGAGTTCCAGGCTGCCTGAAACTGCCTTGGAAGCTTTTAGATCCCGGGCTGGGCAGCCACACCTCCCTGCCAACCACCCCAGCGGGCTGTCACTGCGCTGTCACCCTGGCTGGGCCCGCGGGGGGCCCTGGGGGACAGAGGTGCAGTCCCCAGGAACCAGGGCGCTGCGGGCAGGGCACAGGGCGCTCGGCAGGCGCCCTCAGCCTCGGCTCGCTCCACCGAGCCCCCGCAGGGCTCACCCCGGGGCCAGGCAGAGCCCCAGGCCCCAGTGTGGCCAGGTGTGGGGGGGAGGCTAGCGTGCCTGTGGGGTGCTCTCAGTGAGCCTGGGGTGCAGGGACCCTCAGGTGCCTGGGGTGCAGGGGAGCCCCAGCCCCAGGCTCCCAGTGGACAGGCTGGAGGAGGAGTCCAGGCGCAGGGACACAGGGTCCTGCTCCGCTGACCGCCCCTCCCGGGCCTTGCTGGTGGAGGTGAAGGCTCTGCTCCCTGCGTGGGTCCGAGGCCTACGTGCGGGAGTGGGGACGGCTGTGGGGGTCAGGAGCCTGGCCTCCCCTTGCAGGAGGTGCTCTGTGGCCCCCAGAACCCCCGGGCAGGTCCGAGCCTGCGAGAGGGCCTCGCGTCCTCCCTGATCTGTCTGACGGAGGCGGCAGAGGGGCCTTTCCCGCGCCTCCACGGGCATGGGCCTCACTCGGGGCCTCCCAGGGGCCGCTCAGCCGTGGCTCCCTGCTTGGGTGGAGGGGCGGGAAGCACCGGCGGAAAAAGCTGTCTCCCTGGGGTCCCGAGGGCCCACGTGCGGCCGTCGTGACCAGGAGCTGCCCCAGCCAGCCAGTCTGTCATTTAACAACCCTTCAGCTTGCGCCTGCGGCACCCACCCCTCCCCTGCTTGTCGGCGGCTTCCAGAGCCAGCAGACGATGGGGTGGCGCTGCTCTGCGCCCGGACTGGGGGCCGGGCGGAGAGGCAGGGCTTCGCTCCTCAACCGTTTGGCCACAGCTGGGGCGTTTGTCTGGAGCACTAAGAGGCCCGTGACCACCCCCGCCCCCCCACGCAGGTTGAGGGGCACGGCCCTTTCCTGTCCAGCCCCGTTTGGACCCCCCAGGAGGACAGAGGCCGGCGAGGGGGAGGGGCCTCAGCCTGGGGCCCCTCTGGCAACTGGGCAGCTCGGGTGCACTCAGGATGGGGAGGGACGCCTGCCTCTGTGCGCGGGAAGCTCGTCCGCGGGCCAGGGACGGGCGTGTCACAGGGACGGTGGCTGCGGTCCAGGCCCTTCCTGCCTGCCTGCCCAGACTTGCTCTGCTGAGGAAGTGGCAGCCCCAGGCCTGTGACTCAGTGTCGGGGGCCCAGCCCCGCACGGCAGCCGGGCGTCACGGCCTCCGTGCCGGGGCCTGCCCGGGGCGGCTGCCCTCCCAGCTTCCCGAGGCTCCCCTTGGCTCTCCCGGCGGGGGCAGCGGCGCGGGGGACCCAGCGGGGCTCGGGGGCCGCCGCTTCCGAGGGGAGCCGGGTCTGCCCTGTCCACGAGGGTCGCTCCCCCGGGCCTCTGTCCCACGTCCCTCGGACACGCGCCGCACACCCCGGCCCTCAGGCTGCCCCGCTGACCCCTTGTCTCCCCAGGGACCACGGGCCCTGCCCCCCGGCTGATTCCGACTCTGCCCAGTCAGGCCCTCCCGCAGGGTGCCCTGCCGGAGCCTCGTGACAATCAGGACCCCGAGAGCCCACCTATCAGCCCCTCGCCGGCGGCCAGGTCTGCTCTGGCCCTCAAGGCCCCACATCGGGAGAAGGTGCGGGCCGAGTCAGGACCCTCCCCCTGGGGCCGGTGGGCGCAGGGCTGCACGCACGGGTGGATACAGGGCGGCGGGTGCAGCTGGACCCCTTGGCCATCTCCAGCTCTCCCGGGGTGCTGAATCAAAGCTCCTCGTTCAGCAGATCTGCACGAAGCATCTACGGAATGCCAGGGCTCCCCCTCACGGCAGCACAGGGTAGAAGCGGGGGGACAGTGACCGGGCAGTCACGGGGCCGTACCGAGGGCAGACGGGCGGAGCCTGGGGAGGGGACGCGGGCAGCGGCCGCAGCAGTGCCGGCCCCAGGTCGGGCCGCGGGGGGGCACGCTGCCAGCCGTGGGCAGCCCGTGGCTTCCACTCTGAGAGACCCAGGGGCCGGGCGGAGCAGACCGGCCGCAGGGCACACGGGGCAGACGCACGGAGAAGGGGACCCGAGGAGGATGGACACACGAGGGGAGACCCAGGGCCGTCGGCCTGGGCAGCCGGGAGGACGGAGCTGTCACAACCCGTGCTGGGGTCTGGGGAGGGGTGCTGGGCCAGCTGGGTCAGCCCCGGGAAGCCCGCGGAGGCCTGTGGAGCGGGCCGGGTACGGGCAGGAGCCCCCAGACATCTAGCAGGACTCGGGTCCATTCTAGCCAGGGCGAGGCCGGAGCGCCAGAACGCGCTCCACTGGACGGGCAGTTCTGGAGAGAGCGCTGGCAGAGGGCTGCCTTCGCCGGGGCCCCCGGCACCAACGTGACCCCGAGAAGGCCAGCCAGCCCCCCACGTGCACATCACGGTTTGTGCTGGGGAGGCTGGGCTGTCCTCCTGGAAGGCAGGTGTGTGCAGTGGAGGTGTCCCCCGGCCGCCCAGACAGAAGGGCCAGCGCTCTGCTGGAGAGAGGGGACATCTGAAGGGACAAGTACAGACAGGGCAGTGGCCGGGCAGCGGTGCAGGCTCAAGAGGCTGGGGCCCGGGCTGGGGAGATCCGCACGGCTGTCCCACGAGACCCTGACGCCCCAGGGGATGGGCAGCCGGACCCCCCCCCCCCCCCCCGTTGGCTGCTGTCCCGTGCACAGCCGCCCTTCCCCCACTGTCCCCAGCCCAGGGCTCCCGCCTCACCTGGGGCTGAGCAGGTGTGACACGCCGAGACTGGAGGGGGTGGTGGTGGGGGAGTGGCTGGGACTCACGGCCAAACCAAGGTCACGTGGTCTGGCTGCCTTCACTGCCAAGGTGAACGGTGTGGCCCTTACGTGGGCTCGTGGCCTCTGGTGAAGGCTCCAGCCCCGTTCCCATGGAAACCAAGTTCCTGGGCCACAGCGAGCCCTGGCAAGCGGGAGAGCTCCACGCACCTGCTAGGAAGTGAGCTGAGGGCTCCTGACCCCACTCTGGGAACTGGACGTGCCTCTGGGGACCCGGGACACTGTGGCACGAGGCCCCCAAGTCGGGTGACTTCCGCCCCGTCCAGCGAGCAGCATCTCTTTGCGCTGAGGCCCCGGGGCCCTGGGCCAGGACTGGTGGTGAGGACTCCTAGGGTGGGGCGGGTGGCCCTGCCGGCAGCCACGTTCCTGCAGGAGGGGGACGGGAGAGGCCCGGCCAGGACCCTGACCCAGGCGTCCGACACCAGGCACGGCCAGGCGGCAGTGAGAGGGAAAGCCTGCCCAGTGCCTGGCTGAGGGGCTGCCGTCGGGGTGGCGCTCACCCACTGGACAGAGGGAGGGGTGGCCAGGGAGGGAGTTCCCGGGCCCAGGGCCCGGGAAGGGCACCAGACACCTCCCGGGACAGCAGGCCCCACAAGGTCAAGCCCTGCACCCGGGGTTCCCGTGTCCGGCTGAGTGCTCAGCCCGGGGCCAAGGCGAGGACCCGCCCAGCCCGAGGACACCTGGGCACCGGGGGAGGGGGACTGCTGGGCCGCCCGCCGGCCGGTCAGCCCTGAAGACAGCGCCTCTCTCTCCCTGGGAAGAAGGTGCCCTTTGGGGGCGACTCCCATGCCCTCTCCACGTCTGCCTATGTGGACACGGGGTCTTCGCCTGCTGGGTGGGCGAGCCCCGAGGCCGGCCCCACCCCGCGCAGGGCCGTGAACGCCGACCTCGGAACCTGACGCTCGCGCTGCTGGGACCGAGGACTCACACCGCCACCCGGCCGGTCCCCCCACCCCGCCACGGGACGAGAAATGCCCACCAACGCCCACTAGTGCCCAGAGTTCTGCTGAAAACCAAACAGGTAACAGAGGGGAAGGCGGCCGGGTAGGACCAAATCCACGGCAGGCTGCGCTGGAAGGCTGCATCCCGCAGCGGGGGCTCCGTGCCTGGGCCACGCGGCCGTTCAAAGACCACTGCCCCTCGGCCGCGTCGGGCACTCACAGGCCTCTCCGTACGAGGGAGCCGGGGACCAAGGGCCAGGGTGCAGGCGCAGCACGGCTCTGAGGGGACCCTCCGCACATGGGAACGCGTGGCCGGCAGCCCCCCGCCTGCCCCGGGCCGCACGGCCCAGACGCGGCCCCGGCTCCCCGCCCCAGGGTCCGGCGGCATCAGCACGCCGCGTCTCTCGCCCTGAACGGAGGGGCCGCGGTGGCCACCAGCTAGGAAACAGCTCACAGCAGCTACAATCAGCAGGAGGTCTGGATGAAACCTGCCCTCCGGACCCCGAGGATACAGTTCAGCGCCGGGTCCAGACGCGCGCTGGCCCAAGGGTGTCTGCGGCGCCCTACGCTGGCCGGGGAGCCTCGGGTCCGGTTCCGCGTCGCAAAGGTGGACGCAAGGTTCACAGGACGAGCAGAGGATCCGTCCCACCGAGGGCCTCGCAGGGCGAGCGGGCAACGCACGGGAGGAGGAGTGGAGGCCCTTCCCAGCTCCAGGAGGACGCTGGCCGATCACAGACCCTCACGGCCCCTCCCTGTCCTCCCTGCTCAGGACACCCACGGAGCCAAGCATCCAGGGTCCCCACCTGGGTTCCTACTCACCAGGGACAACCCGTGCGTGGGGGGGGGGGGGCACCAACGGCGGCTCAGGCCGGAAATGCAAGATCTCGCTGCCGGCCACGCTGCCGGGCGAGAGGTGGGAAGGCCGAGCCCCACACTGGGTACGCCACGTGGGCCCAATGCCCCAAGCCCGGAATGGGGAGCTGGAGGAGCCCGGCGGGAGCTCGGGGGAAACGGCCGGACAGCAGGCAGCCGGCGAGCCGGGCTCTGGGTTTACAGGGAGCGAGTCGGAGGGAGGGATCCGGCCCGGCCGGCTCACCGGCCGCCGCCTGGCACCCCGCCCTTCTTCCACCCGGGGGCCCCGAGCCCGGAACTCTCAGGGAGGGGAGACCCGCGGCCCCGAGGGCTCCACCCCAGCCCCTCGCGGTGTCCCCACTTTCACACCCAGCCTCCCGGTGGAGCTTGTCACTGCCGCCCTCACACAGCCGCTCGAGAACATCGGGTGAGTGAACGGTCTCTTTTCAAAAGCCAGTATATTAAAGTAAACCCAATGAATTCCATTAAAATGTGCTACGTTTGCCCTGGTTAAAATATACCTGTAGTTTTCTAAAGAGGAAACATGTTCAAGTGAGAAAGGAAAAGCTCTTTAAACCAGTCCAATGAGGAGATGCAGAGTTTATTTCTCCTGGAAGAGCACAGACTCAAAACACAGGTGAAACTGCACACAGGTGTCTACAGGGAGAGCAGAGGGGAAGTGGGGTCGAAGTGCAGGAGACATGCAAGGAAGGCCGCGGCTTCTCCCGGCTTCACGTCCGAGGGCTGTCTCCGTGGGGAGCCCGGCCCGCAGAGCCAGTCCCCGAGGCGCCAGTACCCCACAGGTACAGAGCCAGAGGCACAGAGCCGCCCTGGGTCCCCACGGAGATGCGGCTGCAGGTCCGACAGGACCCAGTCCCGGGGCAGGACTCGGACCAGAGGGGGCCTCCCGCCATCCCCAGCAGCAGCCACAGCTAGTGTCTGCCCACCACGGAGCCCGCCGGCGAGGACGGCGGCACCAGGGGCTCCACGGGCACATGCCTGCGCGGACAAGGCTCCTCCCTACACCTCGGGGCCGGGGACACAGGCCGCGGCCCTGGTGCGGGGCGGGGGCCCCGTTCCCAGGAGGCCGGGGGCCTCGCTTCACCTGCTAACACTCACGCAGCTAAGGAACAGCTCCACTGCCAGCCCTCCTGCTCACCTTGACACATTGGTGCCTCCGTTTGGAGGATCGCCTGTGACCGCCCAGGCTCAGGGAACCCCACGGGGGTCCCGGCGCCCCCAGCACGCAGGGCCCCCACCTGCTGTCTGACCGACGGGCGGAGGGTGACCCCCCCCCCCCCGCAGGGTCAGCGCAGCCCTCCTGCTCGAAATCACACAGGCTTCACCCACTTGCTCAAGACACTGGTCTTTTCAGCCTTGAGATTAAAATACTCCAACCGCTAGCTATCCAGATTGTAATAAAAGTGACACATACAGTTTGCAGACATTCCCAGGGCCTTGCTTGGTGGCATCACTGCCGGGGACCCAGGGAGAGAGAACGGGGGGCACCGCCGGGCCCAGTGTGGGCGCCTCTCGCGAGCGTCACGCCACAGGGGGACGCCCCTCTGAGCCCCCCCGCGCCCCTCCTGCCACACTCTGACCTCAGCGGCCGCCGGGCCCTTTGAGAGAAGGCAGAGGCCGCCACGACCAACACGGGACCTGAGGAGGCCGGCACGCTGACACCTCCCTAGAGGGGTTAAGGGGCGGAGGGGGGACCTTTCCACCGCTGACGCTTTCTAACTGGGTGGGCAGCACCGGGCAGGCAGCCCCGGGCGGGCGGGCGGCAGGGAGGAGCGCGGTCAGAGGGGGGCAGGGGCGTCACGCCCAGAGGTACCTGGTCTCGGAGGTGCGGCCGAGCCCGGCGGGGTGGGGGGTGGCGGCAGGAACGTGCTGTTAGGGCTGCTGATGTGCCCCTCCCCCGTGAGCGTCAGGTCGGCCACGTGCTCGCCCTCCACGGTCTGGACGCCCCCGGCCTCCACCGCCTGCGCCGGGGGGCTGGGGGGGCTGGGGGTCCCGGGGGCGCAGAGAGGCGGGCTGTCGGCCGAGCCGGGGCTGGTGGCGGGGCTCCCGCGGGGCCGGGGGGCGCTCTCCTCGCCGTGGCCTGTCGCAGGTCTCGTGCAGAAGGCCCTGGGGGCGGCCGAGGGGGAGAGGGCGAGCCCCGGCGGGCTGGGCGGCAGGCGCAGGAACTCGGGCAGCACCAGGTCCTCCTTCCTCAGCAGCCCGCGCTGGTCGTCTGCTCTGCTGCTCTGAGCTTTGGAAATGAGCTCAAAAAACTCTGTGGGAAGAAAACCCAGGTCGACCAAGTGTTCTGGCGTTGACCCTCCGGCACGCACAGCAAGCGTCTGGAAAGCCCTGTCCTGCTGCCCCAGGCCCGCCCCCTTCCTCCTGTTCCCGCCCACACAGCCACAGGCAGGCCGCCAGGCAGGCCGCGGGCCACCCGACAGCTCCGCTCCTCCCTGGACCGGCTCCGGGCCGCCGCGACCCGCGGCCCACGTCTGCGCTCCGCCCGCGTTTGATGCCACCTTCTGCGCAGGAGGGGGGCCACCGACCAGGCACCGCGGCCTGACACAGCCAGGAGCCCCTGGCGCCCGGAGCTGGTGAACCAGCCTAGACCTGTGTGTGGGAGGCCTCTCGGGGGCACCACGCCGGGCCGGAGGGCAGTCCTGATGGGGCCTGTGAGCAGCGCCCAGCCCTCGACCCCTCTCCCCGCCGCGCACCCCACCCCGGGAGCTCCACAGCCCCCCGGGCCACCCCCTCCCGGAACCTCCGCCCCGCCGGGGACGTCCAGCTTCTTCGCTGGCTACCCAGAGCTCTTCTGTTTCTTACCTGGGTGGGTTCTCAGTTGTAACTCGAGTTCACCATCCAAAATCGATGGTGTCTACACTGAGCCTTCTCGAGGCCTAAGTTACACTCTGAGCTTCTGACCAGCAAGGAGCTTAAAAGCTCAAGTCTTAACGGCTCTCAGAAACGCGAGAACTTCCAAGCGGGCACGTGTTTTACTCTGGCACGCGGCCGGACGCCACGGGGAGCTGTGACTAGCCCAGCTGACCTGCCCAGGAAGTGCTCCCCGGGTTACAGCTCAGGGCGCACAACAGCTCCTAGAGCTTCTCTCTGTCACGAGCTTTTGGAAGAAAAGGAAGTCCCCCACGCCTCCTCTCCATCTCTCATGCCATCCTCCTTCTGTCCTGCAGGCCCGGGGGCGGCTCGGGCATCCGGCCACCATGGCCGAACGCACGGCCTTTCCTCAGGGCCCCGACAGCAGAGGCCAGAGAGGCCCGGGCCCTCCCACCGGCCTCCTCCTGGCGAGGACCCTCAGGGACGTGGACCCTGGTCCCGAGCCCCGCTCTGGGCCGGGACCCGGCTGTGAGGGGGGACAGCGGCCTCCTGCTGCAGCCCACGCCGGGGCTCCCTGACTCCTAGGGCCCGGCTCTCAGTCTGAAAACTGGGGCTTTAGGTAGAGTTATACTGACCGCTGCAGACAGACACAGGGGCGAGTGCGCACTGAGACGGGTCACAGCCACCCCAATGTCAGTAACTCAGAGAAGCTTCTAGCGACTGGACTGGAAAGCTGACATTGCATTCACGAAAAACGTGGAAGTTTTAAAAAGTACACATACCCTCTGCTTCGTCCAAATTAATTTTCTGATATTTTTTTTTCCCAATCTTTGCAATAGATTCTTCTCTCTTTGAAAGCCGGGGATCCCTAGCATTCTTTCCATTTTCTCCTTTAATTTTAATAGAATTAGACTTGCCTAGTGTTCTTTCCTCTCCCTGCGTCAGAAGGAAAGTCAAAGTTCCACTCACATTTCAGACACATGACAACACAGTTCATCAGTTATATAAAAAGGGTCTTTGAAACACAGATTGCATTGACTTGGACTTCACATGCGTTGCAGAAACATCAGTCACAATGACAAAGATTGCAAAAAGAATAGCACGTAAGGCACACCCACCCGCCCAGCGATTCCCAGGCTAGCGGGAACAGGCACCACGCACCACAAAGGGACCCTGAGAAGAACCCCCCTCCCCAACCCAGGGTGCAGGCCCAACCAGGCCAGAGAGCCGCCGGGGCCGTCTGCCCCCGAGCTTTGCAGGCAAGGAGCGAGGCGGGGTGAGGAGGGGAATTACCATCGCCGAGTGATTTCTGGAGCTGGCATTTCCAGCTGCGCTCTGTTTGACGGGCACGTTTTTCTCTTTGTCTGTGGATGCTGAAGATAGTGAGATAAGCTTTATAAAACTACAGTGAATTGCAAATCCGTCTCAACGTTGAACATAATCACGTTTATACGTCTTTGAGGTCGGAGCTGTACAGAAGCCAAAGGGATCAGCGTTCAGGCCTGCGCACCCACGTGGGGTCAAGGGACAGAGGACCAGCCTCCCCCGCCCGCCGCGTCTGGGTGGGCTGTGCGTGACGGCGACGGGGAGAAGGCCCGCGGCTGACTGTGTCTCCTGGGGCTCTGTGGTCCCGCGGTGAGTGAAAGCGCCTTGCGGGTACTACTTGGCACGGATGTCTTCAGAAAGTAAGAGAGTCTCAAATTTATTATGTATCTTCAAATACGCCCTTGCCCCAAGTCAGGGCTGCAGGCTGGCCCCCGCTGGCCCTCGGGGTCCACAGGCCGCTTCCCTGGCCCAGGATGGGCTGGCGGAGTCCCAGCCCTCCTGCCTGTGAGCAGCGTCCCAAACACAGCGCACGCACCGACGCCTTCAGACTCACCTGCGCACAGGCGGGCGGGAGGTCCGACCTTATCAGAGCCTGGAGGGAGGTGCTGGGCACCCGTGCCCCGCTCAGGCCGCTCGCCCCCTGACGCCGCTTGCCGTGCAGGAGGAGCGCACACGGCGTTCTCTAGAACCCAGACGGGCCCCCAGGGGACAAGGAGCAGGCACTGGCGCCCGAGGGCAGAGGGGCGACAGCGGCCCGGGTCGCCCTTGGGGACGGAGACGAGTGACCGGTAGCCCATCTCAGAGGTGAGCCGGCCCGGGGAAGGGCACGGGCGGCCCGGACACGGCCACCTCCTTGCCCCGTTCAGCAGGCTCCAGCAGGCTCTCTCCAGGAGGCACGCCTCCGCCGCCCCCACCTGGGAGCGCAGGTCCCCATCCCCAGGGCGGGGCTACGGGGCTGAGGCAGCGTATGGGAAAGGGCCCTGTAGACCGGCGATTCCTTGTGCACCAGGCACAGGGGGCCCCAGCCCCCCACCTCAGCCGCTGCTGGGCTGACACGGGGCAGCGACGCCCCAGGCTCCCAGGTCCCTTGTGCAGAGGGATGGGGAGGCCTCCCAGCGAGAGAGCGCTTTCCAGGGGACGCTGGACCCTCGGAGCGACCGCAGGGCGTTCGCAGGCCTGCCCCCCCTCCTTACGGCAGAGAAGACGTGCAGGGGTCCCGGCGAGAGGCCCTCGTGCTGCTGGTCCCAGGGCTTCCTGCCCACAGACCGACGCCCGCCCACGGCTGCCCTCGGCCACGGCAGGGGGTCGCCGGGCCCCGTGAGACCCTTAACCCAAGTGAGGCCATCTGCAGTGTCACTCTGAGACCACGGGGCAGCAGGGCCGGGAGCTTTCGGGGGGCCGAGCCCAGGGACCCAGGAGGCCGGAAGGACCAGGGCAGCGTCACCCTGCTCACCTTTCCCTCGGGAGGGGTCCTTCTCCTCCAAGATGACCCGCTGTCCGTCCAGACTCGAGATGGGGGCTCCGAGGTCCAGGGGCTCCCTCTCTCCACTCTAGAGGCAGAGATGGTGCAATGAGCGGCTCACCCAGGCTGGAGCTTTCTGGATCAACTGCGTGTGGTCCACCTGCCAGCAGGACCGTCCCGGTCTTGATGGAGTCACACGCCAGGTGACCCCGGGTCCCGTCACCTCGGCAGGGCCAGCCGCAGACACCTGACATGCAATAACCAGGATCCCAAGCGCCAGCGGGCCTGCCCGGAACGCAGGCGCCGGGAGGAGCCCGCGTGACAGGGCTGTCACCCAAGTGATGGCTGCTGGCAACGCTGGGCCGAGCCGAAGGCCCGGGGCTGGAGGAGCGCTTGGTGGGCGCCGGTACCACCTGCGTCCACAAGTTTGGTGCTTTGAGGCGTTCAGTCAAGCTGGCCTAAGCCTCAGCATTACCTCCAACCTGCAGGAGGGGACCTCAAGCCCACCTCACTGGTCCCCAATGCACTAGGAGGCGTGGGAGTGGGGGGGAGATGCCTCCCTGTGGGCAGGAAGCAGGCGCGTCTGAGGCCCGGGATCCTGCCCTTCTCTCCTGGGGAGACTCTCTTGCTGTTCAAGTCCCACATCCTCTGTCGGAAAAAGAATCTGAACTTGCAGAGTCTGGCTCTTAAATTGCTAAGCGACCAAACGCCCAGACAGAGCTCCGGCCGAGTGGGGAACGGACCAAAGCCAGCAGGGTCCTGTGAGGCCCATGACTTCGCGGCCCACGGTTCACTAAGGAGGGTCAGCAGGAGGGTCCCAGGAAAGCCACATCCTCACAGCCCATCCACAGGGCTCCCCGTACCACCCTCCACGCCTCTCCTGGCCCCGAGCCCTGAGGCAGCCGGACCACTTTTCCCGGTCAGGCCGCAGCAGCCCAGTGGGGAAGGAGCCCCGACCACTGGCCGGCCCTTTGGGACTGAAGCCCCCCAGCGACCCCACGAGCACGCTTCCATGACACCCCACTTTACAGGTGGGCAAACAGGCACGGGGACTAAGGATCGCTTAGGATCTCAACAGACCACGAGCAGGGAGGCCACATGGGACCCAGGCCACGTCCTCGGCATATTCTAGACTCCAGGACGGCACCCCCATCCCCCAGTGAGCTGGGCGGAGGGCTTCGGGTTACCCTCGGGAAGTCTGAAAACAGTTTAACTGGTCCTCTTGTTCACATCAAAGTCTTGAACAATTCTGGAGCCCATTTCAGAGAAAATAAAAATCCTAAAAATACTTGAAATCGTAGCTCTGATAAAGTATAATTTCTAAAGAAAGGAGAACACAGGCCAATGGGTCATAAGTCACCGCATTTCAAAGCAAACGTGTGGAGGTGCGGGGCCACCCTCCGGCTACGGGGACGGGGACTCTGCTCTCATCCCTGCTGCGCCTGTTCACGGAGGAACCCGGCGGCCCCGGCTCCGAAACGCCAGAGGGAGCTGCCCGACCCGCGGCCTACGGGAAGCTGGGCAGTGAAGCGGCGGAGGCCCGACAGGCGGGTGCGGACCGGGTCACGCACACCGCGCGCCGCCATCTGATCACATGTGCAAACGGCGCGAGGCTGCAAGGTTTTCGTTTGTTTCTCTCCTTGGCTTCCCCGGGCCCAAACCCCCGAATCTCAAATACCCACCCAAAGCCCAGAGGGCGCGGCCAAGGTACCACCGCAGGGCGGGAAACACGAGGGCGGCGGCGACGTGCTCCCCGGGGCCTGCTGGGCGGAGCAGCTGCGCACAGGCGCGGGGTCGGCCCCACGGCGTCCTCCGCGGACAACGGGGCCCCGTGTCACTCACCAGCCGGGCCACCAGCTCGCTCAGGCGCAGGCCGTACTTGGCCGCCACGGGCCGCAGCACCTCCGTGACTGGCTTGCTGGGCTTGGCCTTGAGTCCCACAGACCGGTTAATCGGCACCAGATCCAGCCTGGCGGGAGGGGAAGAAACAGGAGCGCGTTTGCCACAAACACGTGGCAGCTGCCGTGTGGACGTCCCGTCTCAAGAGCAGAGCAGCGTGGCACCCACGGGTATCACCAAGGCAGCCCCAGGTTCTGTGCGGGGAGAGAGCCCGCGGGGGGCTTCCCGCGGGTCTCGCGAGGCTGAGCCAGGACTGTCACACCCGACAAGGAGCGGCCCCTCCCCACGGGTCGACCCTGCCCCGGGTGCAGCTCCGCCGCGCTCGCCAGCAGGTGGGGAGCGTGACCCTGGCCTCTGGGGTGCCTGGGGCCGCGCGCGGCTGCCCCTCTGAGCTCACAGCGGCGGTGTCGGCGCACCCAGCAGAGCTGAGGCCAGCGGGGCAAGTGGTCAGAAACAGCCTGCAGCTCTGGAAACCTGATGAAAATGGCAACTGCGTTTCACTTACCGAAATAAAGTGCGTTTTTCCAGGCGCAGGTCCCTAGACTCCAAGATGCTGCTGTCCTGGTGCAGCACCAGAGGCTACGGAACACGCGAAAGGAAGAGAGTCGGGCGCCAGTAGGAGCCGGGTGCGCAGCTGCACCGGGCAAAGCGCGGCTTCCAACGCAGCCGCCACAGCCGGAGAGAAGGCCTCAGCTCTCTGACCAGCTGCTGCGAGCCCGCAAAGGGCTCCCCGCAGCGAGACGGAGCTCTCGGGACCCTGCGCTGTCACGCGCACGGTTCAGGTAAACACACACACATTGGCCGGTTCCCCCTTCGGCAGGATCTCCCGCCCACGTGGCAGACGCCCCCAGGGGAGAGGCCCCCGGCCTCGGCAGCCCTGTACCTTGTCCCCGCCCACCAGGAAGAGGTCCACGGCGGCCCCGTTGATGCCGTGCCGCTCGCAGAGCCCGGCCAGGACCTCCTTGATGGAGAGCCCCGGCCTGACGAGCGCCACGCAGGCTGTCCCGTCGGGGAGCTGGATGCTGCAGTGCTTGGCGGCCTTGTCCTTCTCGGGCGCCAGGGTCCTGCAGGCCTCTGGCTGGGGGGCAGGGAGACACGGGGGCGGGCGCAGGTCAGGGCAAGTGTGGGGAGGCCCCGGGGAAGGGCCGTCGTAGCTGGCGCACGCCCGGGGGGCCCAGCAGTGCGGCCGCCCGCGCCCACCCAGCTCCACATGCAAACACGTTCCGAGAAAGGCACAGTGCGCTGCGCACACACGGCCACTAAGTTGTGGGGCTGCTAGTTACCAGAGAGAGCCACCCCCTCTCAACTGCAGGCACCGTCCTTGCAGTCCCAGCCTCCCACCTCTGGGTCTGAACTTTTACAAGGGCCATGCTAACTAGCTTTGCTGCTAGAATAGGATGGGCCTTCCCACTTTTGTTTTCGGGGGTCCGGTCTTGGCCCCCCTGACCTGGAAGCACATGGAGTCACCCTGCAGAGCCCACGGAGGCCATCTGGGGACCAGGAGCTGCCTCGCCCGTCTCTCAGCCTAGGAGCCGGGGACGGACAAGGCAGGCAACCTCTGCTGCTTCTGGTCACCTTTCTGGCTCTTTCTACCCGACCTCGCAGGCCCAAGGCCTTTCCGAGAGGAAAGGACGGACAGACAGCAGGTGGGCCGGGGGGAAGAGGCTGGGAGAGGGGGCGGGACGGCCAGGCCAAGGCTCAGAGGCAGTGGCACAGACCTGAGGGTTTGAGGCCCCTCAGACCCTGGCCGCCAGGTCACGAGGAGCGGGCGCAGGGAGGCCGGGTGTGAGGGGCACGGGGGAGCCTCAGCTCCTTCCTCGCGCCCTGCGGGCAGCCTGCAGCCTGGGGTGCCTTCTGCCCAGAGAACGCCCACCACCTCTGCCCGGCGCGGGGGATATGGCCCAGCCCACCTGTCCCACTGCCAGGCCCTGGGGCGGGGGACACGCCTGCAGGATGGGGAAGTGAGCCTTCCAGAAGAGCAGCACCTACGATGTGATGTCTGCACTGTGGGTGGACTAGGCAAGAGCAGGGAGGCGGCCCCTCCCCACTGCTCGGAGCAGGGCTCCGACATGCTCGGGGCAGGAGCCGGACCAGGGGCCAGCCCGCGGCCACGCTCCCCGTGGCAGACCTCTGGGTCCCTGAGTTACAGCACCGCTTGCTGGCTGCAGACGGCTCCCTGCACGCCTCCTTCTAATGCCCGACTTGCCCTGGTTGTCACTTCCTTACCACTCTGTCCTCCGAGGGTCTGAAAATCTCTTTCTCCCAAATATTACTTCAGAAAACTAGTCTGCAGGTGGTACACTGATTGCAAAGTGGCCCCAAATATGCCCTTCCCGCAGGCTCATGGGCAATGATACTGTTCTTTGTCTCAAGGCGCTGGGTTTTGGGATGGTGTGTCGGGCAGCAATGGCCGGCTGGTGTGCGGTCCGCCCTCACGGCTCTAACTGGTATCGCTGTAACTGAACAAGAAATGGCATTCTACGCTCACTACTGCCTGACCGTCTCAAGTGACCAGGAGGCCGGCAACGACAGGGTTTTCCACAATTGCCGTCAGACCACAGCTAACCAGCTAGCAGGTCAGCCCAATGCCTCCTCCACCTAACTGGAAACCGGGCCAGACAAGCAACTCAGCGGGGCGTGAGGAGGGAGTGTAGGGCCAGGCGGGCCCCGGGCCCCCGGGCCGCAGCAGGGGCCGGCGGGGAAGAGCCCTGTCGGCACAGCCCCCAGCGCACAAGCAGAGACACGGAGGTGTCTGAGCTCACGGGACGCGCAGGCGCCGAGACGAAGAGGAGCGCCGGCCTGCTCCCGTGGGCGCCCAGAGAAACGTGCCCAAGCGGGGGCAAAAGGCCTCAGAAACAAACCCAGAGATCTTCTCAGTGCTCGAGGAGCGCCCTCCCCACCCGCCCAACAGCTCCTTTACGAGGGACACGGCTTTGCGGGCACTCACCAGGTCCAGGCTCCCGGCCGAGGACATGGAGCCCTGCGACTCCCGGCGGCCCAGGCCTCCGTTGGTGTGCAGGGGGTCTGGAGGGGACACAGGGACTCAGAACACCCAACGGCCCCAGCTTCGCGCTTGCTCGCTTAAGGCGGAAATGCAGACACCCTCCCACCCGAGTGTGGTCATGTCCCCCACAGCCCCACACCTCCTTTAGGCTGAACAGACACGCTCGAAGGACGGGAGCCAGGCTCGAGGCCCTTCGGCGGCGCAGCCTCGCCCCAGGCACACGGCCGGAGCCGGGAGCCGCCGCCCAGGCCTGCGCTCTGCTCTGCTGGCGCCCGCGCGGCCCCCCAGCTCCTGCTGCCTCGTCGCAAGGCAAAACGCAAGCGAGGCCAGGGCCTCCCCGCCCTTCATTTCATCTGGAAGTGTGATCTCAGCATGTGGCTTCACGTGCCGGCCGGTCACGGCACCTTTTACCGACGGCTCACGGCCCATCTTCCCGCAGAGTCCTGAACGAGCTGACAATCGCGCCACCCGATGTCCCTGACTGAGCTAACTAATCTAAAGATCGCGAGGACTCTGACCCAGGAAGGGCCTTGAAAAGCACAGGGCCTCGAGCCCCGATCAGGCCACTGTGCCGGGGCCTGGGGTGGGTGGAGCAGGGGCCTGATTACACGGAGGCCCCCAGGTCCCACGGACCCACCTGCCAAAAGCAACGACTGCCAGGCGAGAGAGTCAGGATGCCTGGGGAACGTCCTGGAGTCAGGACTTAGGGCCTTTCCGGGTGGCTCTCTAAGGATGTGCCGGGTACGGTGACCCCGGTCTCCTGGGGTCCCGCTCGGGGACACGGACCTAGAGAGGCAGGCGCCCCCCCATCTCTGGTCCTTGGGGGTCCCTGGCCGCACTGGTGACACCGCTCCCGCCCCCAGCTCCGGATGTCCTTCCTTGTGGAAGAAGAGCTGTAGCAGCCGCCCCAGGCGGGCCCCGGAGCCTCAGGGCACCGGCAGAAGCCCACAGCATCCGTACTCCGCTCTTTGCAAAGCGGGCATAAGAGTTGCCTACGGCCGGCCCTGAGCAGGAGATAAACCCTCTAGAGCGCCTGGCACAGCACAAGCACCACCTCCCTCAGGTGCTCCCTGCCCAAGCTCCCTCGATAAGCTGCCCAACCTAAACTTGGGGCCCAGGTCTGGAGCCTGCAGGTTATTTCCCGGGAAAGAATGCCTTTCCTGACAGTCTGTGGAGAAGAAAAGGCCGCCAAACGCTCCCGCGCGGGCTTCCACACCCAGTGCGCGCCCCGCCCCTCTCTGCCCCGGCCCCCGGCCCAGGCTGCTACCCGGCCCCCCGCCTCCCTTCCGGCACGTCCCGGGCCCGTCCCTGTCCCTCTCACACTGTCTTCTCAGCCACATCCGAGAAAGAAACCAAGGGGGAGAAGATCTAGGATGGCAACCTTTAAAATTTACAACAATAAAATTACAATTTTGAAAGTGCCTGGTACCCAAACTACGGTGTCACATTTTCCTAAAGAAATTACAAAAGCTCGTGTACCTCTCGGCACACAGCAGAAAAGCAAGAGGCTGTCTGGGTGGACAGAGGGCAGGACATCTGCATTTTCTGCTTTTCACTTGCTCAGGCAAGAAGAGGGTGGTACCCGTGGGGCGCTGCCCCAGCCTGGGGGTTGGAATGCACCGTGCCCCCTCTCAGAGGGCCCCAGAGCCCCCCGCTCCCCCAGCCAGGCCGCCCCAAAGGGCCACGTCACAAGCACAGCCCACACTTCCTCATTCGTCCCCGAGCGGGCCTCGCCCCCCTCCCTCCCCTACGTGCGCACGGCAAAGCACGAACCGTTTGCGCGGTCGCCTTGGTCTTTCTTCTTCTGGGACCGCCCGGTGCTCCTGGTCCTTGACCAAGAGAAAAACGCTCCTTTTCGTTTCTTCTCACTGTCCTCGTCCCCCAGCTCTTCATTCAGGGACCGTCCCGATTTCGACTTTCCACTCAACTGCCATCAAGTGGAAAATGTTGTTGAAACAGTGTGAAGTGAATTCAGTGTCACGTGAAACGCACGGGAAAGGGAGCGGGGCAGGCTGCCGAGACAGCTGCTCCGCGGGAGGGTCCAGGCCCCTCAAGGCCAGAGGCGCGGCCCCACCAGCCTCTCCAGAAATGGCAGCTGGAGCCCCCCCGCCCCGACCAGAGCCTCAGACAACACGCATGGGAGGTGCGAGTGCTAGGAGGGCCGTGCGTTCCCTGCGGGTGAGGGGATAAGCCAACAGGGGCGCCTGCTGTCATCTCTGCAGAACAGATTTCATCTGGGGGCCAGTGTGGCCGGGACGGGCACCTTCTTTGGCGTGGACGTGTTTGAGTGGTCGGAGCCGACGCTGTGCTTGGAGGTGGGGCTGCTGGGGACCTGCTGCGCGTCGGGCAGCGGGCGGCCCTCCACCTCCGCCAGGATGCACTCTTGGTACAGTGGAGATTTCAGAAAGCGGGTGTAGCTGTCGAACTTCATCAGGTTGAAGATCTGCCGAGGAAACAGCGCTGTGCAGTGACACACGGAACCGGACACTTGGCCCCCAAGGGGTGGGGCGGCGCCAGGCCGCACGCGCAGCAGGGCCTTTGTGCCCAAAGCCCCTCGCTGCCCCTGGAGTCGTTGCCCAGGCTCCTTTATGTCTGATCACACTCCTCGTAACCCTCCAGCCCTCGGTGGCCGCGCTTACGATCAGCCAGTTCCAACAACCCACGTAAAGCCAGCGTCTGAGTGGCCTCAGGACAGCCAAGGTGCAACCTTGGAGAATCTTTACTTTGTTAAATAAGAATGAAACCAAAGGCAACTGGCAACCTAAAGGAAGTGAGACCTGCCTTGAAAATACCTTCCTCCATTTTCTTAAACCTCACTGATATGACTCAGCAACGGAAGTAACCTCTGCTAAGGCCAGTGGACATGTGCTCTAAAAAAACATGAAGTCCAGTGCACTTTCCATCACAGTGATGTCCCAAAGCTGAGAACAACCCAAGCGTCTATCGATCACTATGTATATCACCGCCCAGGAACGTGTGATGACACACAGATGCGTAAGGGACGCCGTGGTGGGGACGTCCTGCTCCAGGGCCCTGCGGGACCCCGGCTCTGAGGTGGAGCCCAGGGGCCAGGCTGGGGCGGGGCAGGGGTGGGGGTCCCACCGGCACTCTCCTCGCCGTCTGGCGCCTGCGGGGGGTGCTCTCTGGGACCCGAGTCCTCTGCCCGCGCCCCGGGCAGTCACCTGGAGCTGCTGCTCCTTGAACATGTCGGGGTGCGGGGCGCTGAGGATGTCGTCCGCCAGCTGCGCCTGGCTGTCGATGTTTACCGGCGTGGTGGCTTTGCTGCTCAGGAACTTACTGAAGATCTCGCGGGCCCTGTAGGAGAGCTGACGGGACAGCGCGTGAGTGGGACACGCACACCACAAACGTGCTTTCGGACACGGGTCCAGGCAATGGAGACACGTTTCCTTGGGGCCTAATAAACATTTCTTGCTTGGACAATAACTAAAAGTCCCAGCCAGCATGAAACTGTTCAACACATCAGCCCCTCTCCAAATCCTGTCAAAGCGCAACCTGAATGTTCCAAAGACCGGGGCTGCGCTGCTGCTACGGGGGCGTCCGGGTGCGGGCGGCGCGGGTGCCGTCCCATGGTGCGGCCGCGCCGACGTGGGAGGGAGGTCCGGGCAGCCCGCAGCGTGAGAAGCAGAGAGGAGGCCCCCTCCGAGGGAGGGACGCAGGCGGCCTCCGAGCAGGTCACGCCGCGGGTCAGCACGCACCCCAGCGGCGGCTCGCCCGCCCCCACGCGGCCTGCAAGGGGGGCTGTGCGGACAGGCATCCTTAGGGTGCTGCTCTGCCCAGAATTTTCTCTCAACTCCGCTTCCACACACGGGGTGGCAGCACATGTGCTGAAAGTTTTAGGGTCATTTATGCAAAGCTATGTTTAGGCAACATTAAATATCATATATATTAAGAAACGTTCTGAAAAAGAATTTTTTTTAATCGTGTGAAAATATTTTTACACGGACTTCTCGAACTGCACTATGTGGGAACCTGCGCTCAAATCACCCTGCCCTTTAACCACTCCCACTTCCTGGCCTGAAGAGACGTACCTCTTTTTTGTCGTGTGCGGGAACATGATTAAAATATTCACAGGCCTGCCAGAATAAAATGTTTTCTTCACTGAATTCCTTCCTTAGAAAATCCTAAGAAAAACACCATAGATTAACCTTCACACAGTGCTCGGCAAAGGGCGCATCAGCAGTGGCGGCGGGAGCCCCTCCTCTTGTGCTCTGCTTCATTATTCCCACCTTATTCTTATTTTCCTCTTTCACAGAAACCAGGGGTGCCAAGCGCCTCTGCAGAATGTACCCGGGAGCGAACTGAAAAGCCGCCCTCACTGGGACCACTCGGGCCCCCCACTGTTTTCTTAGGAGCTGAGCGTGCCTTCCCAGTAGCTGCCTGGCTAGCAGGCAGCTGCCCCCAAGCGTTCCCGAGAAGCTCGGATGCTCCCGACAGCAGAGAGAGGCTCCCCGCAGCCCCTGGGCCTGAGCGCCCGGGCTAGGAGCAGGAGGAGGAGACGTCTGCCCTGCCCAGCCCTGCCCTGGGGCCCGGCTGGAGGGGGTGCCCGCCGCCCGGCAGACTCACGGAAAAGTAGCGGACTCCGAGCGGGTCCTGCAGAAGCCGCTCGAAGGACACGGCCCAGCTGGCAACCCTCCGCTCGCGCAGGCGCCGGCAGCTCTGCACGCTGGGGAGGCTGGCATTGCTGCTCAGGCTGTGGTTGCTCACGCAGTCCTTCAGGTCGGCGCCGTTCAGCTCTGCGGGGCCAGCACAGACCTCACTCACCTGCGGGCCTGTCCCCCTCCTGCCCACGGGGCCCTCACCATCTGTCTCCTACAGGAGGCGCGTTCAGCCGACACAGTGCGGCGAGCGCCCACACCGTGGCCGCCTCGCTCTGGGCACCCTGGGTACCGGGCCGAGTGGGAACGAGACCGAACCCACCTCCTGAGGCCACGCACGCGCACACCCGACAACGACGCTCATCACAGGTCGCGGCCGCCCTGGCCGCGGGCACGGCAGGGGCTCCGAGTGAGTCCACCTGAGGTCGGGACGGGCCAGGAGCCAGGGCTGGGTGACGGGCGGGCTGAGCAGAGAGAAAGGGGCACTGGTGGGGTTCCCAGGACCCGGAGAAGCACGCACTGTCACTAAGTGCACTGCAGTGCCCAGGCAGGGAGCTGAGGACCAGGGTACACGGAACCATCTGGAAATGCTCTGCTTAGACCCCGACACACAAGACTTCCCCGCGAGAACAGCTCTCGGTTTCGTGTGTATGTGACCGGAAACCCGCTCCTCCATGCACGCTGACACACTCAGAGGCGGGCGCGCGCTCACGCACGCTCACGCACGCTCGCAGGCAGGCACGCGCTCACACTCTCCTCCTCTCTCTCCCTGGGGCTGGGGTCCTGGAAGACCCCACATCTTCACATGTGATTCGTGTCCAGTAACAGGGGCAGCAAAGGACTGAACACCACAGATGCCCGTCCCCCCAACTTAACCTCTCCTCCCAACACGCTTCCCAGTACAGGTTCTACTAGAACCAGACAAACTGAGTGTAAAGGTTCACGTGGACAACGAAACACAAAATGCTGTAAAACTACACAAAACAAAGCACGGAGGCAGGGCCAGCCCCACCCAACGTCACACACGTCGCACACCCGCGTCCTGAACGATGCCGCTGCAGGAGCAGACGTGCCACTGGGACAGCACACAGCCGGGTCACTCAATACATGCTACAGGGTCACCTGTGACCAGCTGCAGAGTGATCCAGTTGGGGGTCTTGCAATACGCCCTAGAATAAACGCCACACGGACCAAAGATTTAAAGGTAAACAGTGAAGTCGGAGAAATACCGGAAGAAAGCACGGGACAGTCCTCTGAGATACCCGAGTGAGGACACCCAGCAGGCTCCCGCCCAGAGCCGTCAGAGACAGACTTGAAGTCTCTGTGTGTGAGAGCAGACGGGTGGGCCCAGAGGCAGTGGGCAGGGTGGGGGGCAACGTGGGTGGAGGGGTCAGAGGGTACAAACGTCCAGACGTAAGAGAGACAGGTCCTGGGGACGGACGGCGTGGCGCGGCGCGTGTAAGCAGCAGCACCGCATCGCGCGTGTGAAAGGAGCCGAGAGAGTAGGTCTTGGAAGTCCTCCTCACAAGAAAGAATTCTGCACCTGTGGCTGGTGAGGGACGTTAGCTAGGCTCACTGCGGCAATCTTGCACAATATATACAAATTTTGAAACATTATGTTGTACACCTGAAACTAACATAATGTTGTATGTCAACTACACCTCAAAAAAATAAAATAAAATCTCTGTATGTAAAAAACACTTTAAGCTAAGGCAAAAGACAAACTATGGGAAATACATGTGCCACGTTACACAGCTGAAGGACTAATTGTACTTAAGAGCACCTACACATCAATAAGAAAAAAGATCAATAAACCAAAGGAAAGTGGAGGAAGAGTATGATCTGTCACTAAGTAGGGGCTCAAGATGCCCCAGCCCTGGGGACCCCCACACGGAGCCAAAGAGAACGTGAACCAGCGTCAGGGGCCAAGCAGAGAAGCTTTCCTGCTACATTTCATGCCGATAAACGGGGTCATCCTCAAAAGATGAAAGTCTATTTTTAAAACACTCGGTAAAGTATGAGCGCCAAAACATTTTCCTCCAGCTTTTTCCCCTTAAGGCAATAATGGTTGAACTGAGAGGTGAGGGATGAACAAAACTTAACCGACCTCAGAAAAGCGGGAAAAGCCTTCCGCAGGGGGACAAGCACGTGCAAAGGCCCTGTGGCAGAAGAAACACGGCTCACAGCCACTGTGGCTGGGCGGCCAAGGAGCAGGAGAGCTGGGAGGCAAGGCCAGCAGGGCCGAGAGGTGGGCACCCAAGCTGTGTGGATTTCACCCTGGAGGACAGCGATAAACAAGGAAATGTCAAGATGGGAGAAAATATTTGCAAACAAGGCAACCAACAAGGGCTTAATCTCCAAAATATATAAGCAGCTCATACAACTCAACAACAGAAAAACAAACAACCCAATCAAAAAACGGGCAGAAGACCTAAACAGACATTTCTCCAAAGAAGAAATACAGATGGCCAAGAGGCACATGAGAAGATGCTCAACACCAGGAGCTGCTAGAGAGATGCACCTCAAAACTACAATTAGGTACCATCTCACACTGGTCAGACCAGAAAGTCTACAAACAGTAAATGCTGCAGAGGGTGTGGAGAAAAGGGAAGCCTCCTACACGGTTGGTAGGAATGTAAGTTGGTGCAGCCACTGTGGAGAACAGTACGGAGGTTCCTTAAAAAACTAAAAATAGAATTACCATATGATCCAGCCATCCCACTCCTGGGCATATATCCAGACAAAACTATAATTTGAAAAGACGCATGCACCCCTATGCTCACAGCAGCACTATTCAGAATAGCCAGGACACGGACACAACCTAAATGTCCACTGACAGATGAATGGATAAAGATGTGGTACATACATACACGCTGGAATACTGCTCAGCCATAAGAAAGAGTGAAATCATGCCACTTGCGGTAACATCAATGGACCTAGAGACGATCATACTGAGCGAAGTAAGCCAGACAGAGAGACAAATATCATATGATATCACTTACATGTGGAATCTAAAGTATGACACAAATGAACTTATCTATAAAACAGAAACAGACTCCCAGACATAGAGAACAGACTTGTGGTTGCCAAGGGGGAGGGGGGTTGGGGGAGGGATGGAGGGGGAGGTCGGGGTCAGCAGATGTGAGCTATTATATAGAGAACGGATAAACAACAAGGTCCTACTGTAGAGCACAGAGAACTGTATTCAGTATTCTAGGATAAGCCATCATGGGAAAGAATATTTTTTAAAAAGAATGTACATATATATATGTGTAACCGAATTGCTTTGCTGTACAGCAGAAATTAACGTGACATTGTAAATCAACTATACTTCAATAAAAAATATTGAAAAAGAAGTCATCACATCTATGCCAAAAATAAAACATTCCGTTAATAGTAATAATAAAAAAGAAAGGACTTTTTGTCTTTCTGGCTGCACGTGGAGAGCGGCCGGCGGAGGTCCGGCGGAGGCTGGGTGGTGAGGGCAGGGCTGGGGGCAAACTGCAGCCAGAGCAGCCGGGCCCATCAAGGCTGTCGCAGCTTTCACTTGTCAGACAAAAGGTGTGTGGATTCCAACGCGCAACAGGCAGAGCGATGTCGACCAGTGCACACTGGACGCGAGGGAGGCGGGGGTGGGGGGGGCAGGCTTCCCAGGCGCCCACCCCCGCCCTGCCCAGCGCTGCAAGTTCGTGGAGGGATTGAGTGAAGGAAAAATGAACGCTGACCGAATACACGTGTTAAGGGAAAGGTGACCCGTATACCAATTCATTTTTATAACATTTAGCCAATATGAATTATTTTTGAAGACTCACAGATCAATAACTGACACCTTAAAAGTCTAATCGATAAAGAAACATTACAATTAAAAAGAGAAAGGACCCCCCTGGCCGCTCGTCGTGGGCTGCGCGGCTCAGCCAGCCAGCGGCAGGCACACCTGAGGGCTGCCTTTCCTGATGCCTTGGCGGGAGCAGGGCGGTTCCTGCCGTGGAGTCTTAGGGGCACTGGTGACCTGCACAGAAAGATGCGCTGGGCCTGAGAAGCGGTGGGGGGGTGGGGGGGGTAGGGGGTGGGGGGGTGGAGGGGTGGGGAGGGCTGGGCTGGGCTCTGCCTGCAGACAGAGCCTCTCCTGGGGAGAGTCATTTCAGCTGGGGACACAGTCCCTGGACCCCAGCTCTCATCTGACCCACAAAGTCAGAAAGTAATCCTGCGCTGGCTCCCCGGGGCCTCCCCAACAGGCTCCTTTTGTTTCTTCTGGCAGACACACCCACACTGCTGCTTCTGGGACCCGAATGCCTGCTCCCTGGGCCTCAACTCAGGCACCAGGAGCTTCGAGAGGGGACAGCAGTGACCCTGCAGGAGCAGCTCCAGGGCCAGGCCACGCTGCCTGAGGCCACGGCCCCGGCCACGTCCCTCCACCTCGGCCAGGTCTCTGGGAATGTGCACACTCCTGAGAGTGGGAAAACCAGAGACCGTGCCTGGCTGCATAAAGCGCGTCAGCACACACTTCTTGTCATCGTGAGGTCCCCTGGTGAATCTTTAGGTGGCAGATTCTTGCAGAAGGACGTGGAGAGCCATGCGGTGGGTGCACAGCCCCTCGGGGATGACGAGATCCTACCACTTCCGTGTATCCGTGACACACGGAGAGTCACCTGGGCCTTGGCAGCCACTGTCAAGCTTGGAATTGCACAATTCACGCCACCTTTAAACTCACCCTGGAATTGCTCTCGACACACAGAAAACAGCGCACATGTGTGGAAGGACGGCCCTTGAACACAAATGAAATTCCTGCGGACGCCAGGATTTCTACCCCAACTCCAAGGCCAGAACAGGTGATGGAAGAAACCCCCCTATGTCTAAGCCACTGCCTGAGTCTCTCTGGGGTGTCAGCTGCTTGGAAGACAACACACTCATCCTCCAGCCAAAGAAGAAGACGTCCATGGAAGACACCCCACATCCCACCTTACAGCTTCACTTTAGACAACGTTTCCTGGTTTCTGCTGTCGCTGTTGGGTTTTTTTTTTTTCCTTTCAATTCACCAGTTTAAGTCAGAGAAATGCTTTCCTGGCGAGAAAGTTTCTGAAGTCTGTTTCAGATCTGCTGAAAACTCGGAAAGCCACCACCTTTACACTGGCTGGACAAACAGGCGGGTTACCGTGTTGCACGTTATAACCCGAAGAATGCCTTACCGTTAACGTTTTACAGATCATTCTGTAACTCAAGGCTTTCACCCACCATTATCTCACCAGAATATCTCATCCAAACCGTAACCTCCAGCACTTCAAATGTTTAAAACACAACTCAAGGTCAGGTAATAGGGCCAACTGCCACCGGCCTCCAAGGGGACGGGCCCCCTCGGCACACATACCTGGAGACCGCGCAGTCTGCCTGCCCCCGCCAACCACGACAGGGCGCAGACCAGAGGGACTTTACCTGGGCCGAGCCGGTAAGAGCCACTGTGATGCCATCTAACCAAATACTTCCAACCATTCACCGCAAACCACCCCTCTGAATCCATACCAGGGTCAGCCAGCACAGCCCCCGGGGCCCCAGGCTCGGGCCCCACACAGAGACATTGTTGCTTAGCTCAGGCTCCCCAAAGAGGTAAATTAGGGCGCTTTCTCCGGAGGCCCCAGTCCACAGGCTGGCAAAGGCGAGTCTCTCCCTTCGAGCGCACGGAGAAGGAACCACCCGTGTACTGAACACAAAGCATCACAGAAGATGCATCCATAATTTAGAGGAGGCCTTTAGCCGGCCGCTGCCGACGAACGTGAATTATTCAGCAGGCAGAGCACAGCTCCAGAAGCTGTTCTCAAGGCACAAATGCTGAGGCTGAAGCCCTGGGGACCTCTGGGAATTTGTTTTCGGTTCAGCTAGCCGTGGCAAAGGAAAAAGAAAATACGTTTTACAATAAAACTCTCAATTCCCCTACTAAACAAATTTTAATCCCATCAACATAAAACTTATCTTTTTAATGAGGTGATCACCCAAACTGCATATTATCAGGAATAAGTATTCACTAAGTAATAAGCAGCTACCCCAAACGGAACCACTTTTAAACCGTAAGGAGCATTTTGAGGTCAAAGCAAAGCATGCATGTGACTGCTCCGTGAAAGCTTTGTTTATAAAAACCGGCAGGGGCTGGATCTGGTTCTCAGGCTGACCCGGCTATAGATTCTTGGATGGACACTGCTGCATAAACAGCTACAACTAGGTGACAGTTCTGTTAAAAAGGTGTTAAATCAATCTCAACATTTTCCAAGAAAACAATTCAGGAAAAGGGTTTAACGATGCAGCAGAGCCCCCAGTGGGTCCCACTTTCCTATCAAGGTCCTTTCTGACCTCACGTTTCTGAAGTGCAGCCATGTGCCGGTGGGTGAGGCAGCAGAGCTCAGGGGGAGGGAGGCAGAGTCAGGCCGGGACGGGGGGCCCCAGTTCCTCTGCGTCAGGCCCCTCATCTGCCCAGGGACTCAGGCAGTGCTCAGAAAGGCAGAGCTACTAGCACAGCTGATAAACTGGGGAGACAGGACTGTGAACGAGGTCCGAAAACACCTCCACTAGACCTAAAGCTGCCCCTTTCTTAGAGCCACACGTGCCATCCTTTAGGGGCAGCTTTTAATTTTGATATAAATTAACCTTGCAGAATATTATGAAAACAGTAAAAGGAGCTCCCATACACCCTTTCCCAGATTCACTGGCCGTCTACATCTTGCTCTACTGGCCGTGTCATCCTCTCTCCTCTCCCCCGCACCCCCTAACTCCCAGTCTCCTTCTCTAAACACACACACCGGTAACTTTTCCCAAACTATTTGAGATTAAGGTGGAGACAGCATACCTCTTCACCCCTGAATACTTCAGTGTGTGGATTCCTGAAGTAAGGGGACATTTTCTTTCACGACCACAGCACAGCCATCAAAACTGGAGAAAGTGACACAGTCCGAGTTCCAGTTTCACCAACGATGTCCTTTCTGGCTACTTCCCCATCCAGGGTCCAATTCAGGATCGCTTAGTGGTCGTGTCTCTTTAAAAGCTCCCGGCCTGGGCTTCCCTGGTGGCGCAGTGGTTGGGAGTCCGCCTGCCGATGCAGGGGGCGCGGGTTCGTGCCCTGGTCCGGGAGGGTCCCACGTGCCGCGGAGCGGCTGGGCCCGTGGGCCGTGGCCACTGGGCCTGTACGTCCGGAGCCTGTGCTCCACGGCGGGAGGGACCACAACAGTGAGAGGCCCGCGTACCGCAAAAAAAAAAAAAAAAAAAAAAAAAAAATAGCTCCCGGCCTGGGGCTTCCCTGGTGGTGCAGTGGTTACGAATCTGCCTGCCAATGCAGGGGACATGGGTTCGAGCCCTGGTCCGGGAAGATCCCACACGCCGCGGAGCAACTAAGCCCGTGCGCCACAACTACTGAGCCTGTGCTCTAGAGCCCGCGAGCCACAACTACTGAGCCCTCGTGCCACAACTACTGAAGCCTGCACGCCTAGAGCCCGTGCTCCGCAACGAGAGAAGCCACCGCAGTGAGAAGCCCGCGCACCGCAACGAAGAGTAGCAGCCACCGCTCGCCGCAGCTAGAGAAAGCCCGCGCGCAGCAACCAAGACCCAACGCGGCCATAAATAAATACGTAGATAGAGAGATAAAGTTATTCTTTAAAAAAGAACTGATAACGCGTACATTGCCAAAAACAAAACCACTAACTAGACTTCAATCTTTGTTTACAGTTCTTTTTGAGATAAAATCCACATACGGTGAAATACACAGTCTTGGGTGCAGGATTCCATGAGTTTTAGCATCACATCATTTACTTTTTAAAGTTTGTACTTGCTCATCAAGTGACCTGGTCCACCCTTCAAACCAGGCCTTGAGAATATCTGCCATATGGCCATTTCAACGGTAAAATTCAGTTCCGGGGGAAAAGCCAGGTGGAGACTCAGGCCCACGATGGTCATTCTGGCTCTGGGTGGCATAATGCGATAGACTGCATGGGCCCGAATATCTTTATGTCTCGGTTTTCTCATTAGGGGAGAAATTAACAATTGCAGGGCTTGGGGCAAGAGCACAAATTAAGATCTTTACACCATGCATCTAAATATTGAAGAAAATATCAAAGAAGCTAACATGCTCTTAAGTCAGATATATTCTATTCTCCTCTCTTCAAACACCCTGGAAGGCTAGGCTTGAACTTCGAATTCTGGAACTTGCCCGAGTTCTGCACTGAAAGGTGGGTGCACAGGGAGGGCTGCCCGGCCCTCCCCCAACCCCCGCCCTACCCGGCTCAGCTGCACGGCCAAGTCTGCCACGTCCTGCCCACGCCGCACAGCACGCTCCCTTCCCCGGCTGCAGCCCTGGCACGTTTTACAAATTTAAAGCAGCAGGCCTTTTTTTTTTTGCCTCAAAGCAATCGCATATGGAATCCCTGTGCGTGGGCTGGGCCACTGGGAAGGAAGGAGACACGGACAAGAACAGGTGGGACAGACCTCGGCCGCACTCTGCTTGACCTGGTGCAGCCTCGGGCAGGCAGCCTAGCTCCTCCTTCATGAAAGATCTGCCGCTATTTACAGAGCCCTTCTGAGAATGCAATGTCTATGGAGCCTGACAGCACCTCCTCAGCACGGAGTCTGCAAACGATTGATCCATCAGCCCATTTTACAAAGGAAGTTGCTGACGTGTGAAGCCCTCCTATGACCAGCCTGAGATGAGCTGGTGAAGGTGCTGAGACAGAGCCCGTGTGCTCCAAGGGACGCTCCCAGTGTCACCGTTAGTGAGCTCCTGGCCAGATGTCACAGCCCTGGAGAGCAGGCAGATGCTCACAGGTCTGTAGGGCAGCGCTCAGTGTACAGTATCCTTCCGTATACTTCCCAGGGCCACAGGAAACGTGGGCCCAAACACCAGAAACCTAAACGCTGAGTCTTTCCTGGAGTCACTACCAGAAGAGCCGGTTTATAACTGTTCTGGCAGAGCAGAGCAGAACAAACTTTCCGTGTCTGAAATGACACAAGTCCTTCTGGAGACTGAAATGCCAAGCAGATGGGGGTGAGATGCTGGGAGAGCTCGCGAGGCCGTGTGAGTGGGTAGAACCGTAGCCAAAAAGGGTCAGCGTGGGAAGTAACGCGACAGGCAAAGGGGACGTGTCGCTTGTCACATGAGAGCTCAGGATTCAAGGCGCAGCGCTAGCAACCGTGATCACACGTGGGCTGCCCACTAGCCGGCATCTGGCCACAGGGGGCCTCCAGGACTCACCAGAAAGGGACGTGGGACACTTCTCAAAGATTAGCCCTAATCAAACTCATGTATTATGCTGATTTGAATGAAAACCACTCACACTATTCATTCACTAATTCCTTAGTGAAATTAGCGTATTTCACCTCGGTGAATAAAATGCATACACCCTGTGGAGACCTCATTTTATCCTGGGGCCAAGAGCCCCACGTGAAGCGCAAACCCTCCAGCTGTGGCCTGACCCTGTCTGGAGACCACGGCTCAGCGCAGAAGCCCAAGGACCCCAAATGGGGGGCTCCACAAGGAAGACTCAAAACTGGCGCTCACCCCTGCCTGCAGCCGAGGCAAAGGAGAGTAAAGGCACAGCTGCAGGCGCCAGGCCTGCACGGAGACCATGCAGGTGGGGGGCCAGGCAACAGGCACCCTCCCCGATGGGACGGGGGCTGGTGGGCTGACCATCAGAGAAGGAAAAGGACCAAGAGGGTAAGACCATCAAGGACGCGTGGGGCAGGCACCGCCCTCATCAGGGATGGCACTGAGAGGCCACTCCTGTCAGGGGAAAAGAGGTAATACCGAGACACGGGAAAGACTTACTTTTATGTCAGGTATAAACTACACTGTTGGCTATGGCATCCATAGCCTGGGATTCTGGAACAGTTAGGATTTCACATAATTTTAATAATGAAGATAATATGTCAGGTGCAAAACTAAACAAAAGTAATACCTGTGTCTTTTATGTGACTCCCAAATAAAGCAATCAAATTCAGAAAGTCATTTGTCCCAGACTGGGCTCCAAAAATCTGGTCACCAGGCTGGCTCCTGTTCCATGAGGGGTCCTCACCCCACCCCCACCTCACCCCCAAAGAAGGCAGGCAGCTCTCCTGCCCCTTCTCCTGCAGGAGGCGGTGCTGAGGGGTGGGGCTCCCAAAGCCCCACCCCTAGTCTGGATGTCGCCAGTGGGTGGCGCTCGAGGCAGAGGTGACCCAAATTGAGGTATAGCACCAACAAACTAAGGGGTCTGCAATCTTCAAAAGCGGCATGAACGTGAAAAACAAGCGAAGAAGGAGGAACTGTTCCACTGAAGGCGATAAAAGAACCATGACAACTAAGAGCCAAATGTAACTCTGAGCTGGATCCTTTTACGATAAAGATGACATTCACTATGAATTGGCAAAATGCACAGAGTGTGAGGATAAGATGGTAGCAACGTATCCATGTTCATTTCCTAATTTTGATGGTTGTATTTTGGTTATGCAGGAAAATGTATTCATTTGTAAGAAATTCACTCTAAAGTATTCCAGATGGTAAGGGTATCATATCAGCAACTTACTTTCAAGTGGTACAGGAAAAGTTCTTTGTCCTACAGCTGCAATGTGTGAAAGTCTGATATAGTTTCAGACTGAAAACAAATCACATGGTGCAAAAAATAAATAAAAATAAAGGTGTGCCCTCTCTCCCCGCGCCTGCCCGGAGGCTCTGCCGAGCCTGACTCTTCTATGGAACAAGCAGAAGGTCAGGGCTCCGCTACACGGGGGGACCCAACCATCCTCCATGCTCTCTCCCTCAAACTGGATGGGCCGTTAAGATGCGTAAGAGGTAAATGGGGCCACGCCCTCCTCATGTCTCAACACACATCTGTTGAAGGTCTACTTCGTGGTTAAGCTCTGTCCTGGGAGCCAGAGTCTCCAGCCCAGCTCTACCTGGCACAGCTGTGGGGGTTCACGGTGTGGGTTCTGGAGTCACACTGTCCTCCCCCTTCTGTAATGCTGCAGTAACAACCGTGTACTAATGCCACAGGGATGCTGTGAGAACTCCACTCCTCACCAAGTCACTTCACCTTTCTTTTTTCTTTTTTTTTTTTTTGCGGTACGCGGGCCTCTCACTGCTGTGGCCTCTCCCGTTGCGGAGCACAGGCTCCGGACTCGCAGGCTCAGCGGCCACGGCTCACGGGCCCGGCCACTCCGCGGCATGCGGGATCCTCCCGGACCGGGGCACGAACCCGTGTCCCCTGCATCGGCAGGCGGACTCTCAACCACTGCACCACCAGGGAAGCCTCACTTCATCTTTCTATAAAGCCACAGTAGTAACTGTATACTGGCATCATAAGAGTATTGTGACAAGTAGTACCAGGCACATAGTAGGCATTCAATAATATTGGTTGGATAAATAGATCACGTGTTCCAAATACAAGCTAATGAGATGGCACAGCTAAAAGGCATATAACTTCAAATTATAAACATCTTGCAGCTTTAATGCATAATTCATAAAATATTTTCTACTTAAAAATTTTAAACATAAAAAATAGAATCCCTTATTGATCATTACCTAAAATTCTAGTCCTATCTCCCCTCCCTAGAGGAAACCCATCTTATTAATTTGGGGTTGATCCAAATGTTTTGTTATGCTTTTACCAACACATATATGTTCCTATCAAAACAATGTATGTTGTTTAGGAAAGCTACTACTTTTCATCTTCCTGAACTCCATTAGCTCTAAGAGTCAGGCCTGGCCATGTGACTGATATGCTGTGGGTTTTCTAGTTAGATGAGAATGTTATTTGTAAATAATGATTATTTCATTTCTTCCTTTACAAGTTTTAAATTTTCTTTTTCTTGCCTTATAGTGTTGGCCAGAATCTCCAATATAATGTTAAATAGTTGCTAAGATATGAAACATCTTTGCCTTATTCCTGGGTCTAATGTTTAACTATTAAGTATAACTTTAAAAAAATGAAATGGGTAGAAGCAGACTCACAGATATAGAAAACAAACTAGTGGTTACCAGTGAGGCGAGGGAAGGGGGGTGCAATATAGGAGTAGGGGATTAAGAGGTACAAACTACTGTGTATAAAATAAGCTACAGGATATAATGTACAACACAGGTAATATAGCCAATGTTTCATAACAACTATAAATGGCATATGACCTTTAAAAACTGTGAACCACTATATTGCACACCTGTAACTTATATAATATTGTACATCAACTATACTTCAATTTTTAAAAAAAAGGAATGGGGACTTAATTTTATTAGATACTCCTTGGCCTCTACTGTGATAATCATACAGTTTTACCCCTTTAATCTATTAATATAACACAATCTGCTTATGTGACCGTGATATTCCTTTATTGAAGTGTAAGCGCCATGAAGGCAGGGACTTCTTTTTGTTCACCAATGTATCCCCAGTGCCTGGAACAGTTTTTAGAAGAAAGTAGGCGTTCTAAAAATAACTGTCAAATGAATAAATGGTGACTTGAGTGGAAAATTCTCTAATGTTAAACTATCCTTGCACTCCTTGAATAAACCTCACTTCATAAGGATACATTTAAAAAGTGAAAACACTGCTGGATTCAATTTGCTAAAATTTTATTTAGGAAGTCTCCATATTTGTTCACTAAGTTAAATTGGCCAATAATTCAATTCTGTGCCATCCTTGTCCAGTTTTGGTATCAAGGTTAGGCTGGCTTGGTATGAGCAGGGTAGGGTAGCTGCCCATCTTCTACACCCTGTGTGGCAGACCATGTTAAGTCCAAAATATTTGCTGCCCCTGCTTGTGGGAGGGTTACCCATGCCCCCCACCTCAGTGTCAGGCTTGGCCTTGTGATGTGAGAGAGCGTAGCACGTAGTGCTTGGGAAGGAAGCCCTGCCCGGCTCTGCCACAAGACTCACGGTGTCCCATAGAGGAACTGCTTCAACAGCGAAAACACGCAAAGTAAGACAAGGCCAAAGTGCAGGGGGCGTTTAATGTAAGTAAAAAAGAAGTTTTGCTTTCTTAGAACCACTGTGATTTTGGAGTTATTATTTGCAACATCATTTATCCCAAGCTGATTGATATACTCACCTATAAATTGGTTTGGGCATGTTGCCTTTTGCGGTGTAGATCTTTGACTTCCAAATCATTTTTGCTTATGTTGATTTATCTAACCAAAGTTTCCTTTTCTTCTTAGGCCAACCATATTTTCCTAAACGTTGTCCAATTGACCTGGTAATCAGATGCATTAGTATAAAGTTATTCACAGAATTTTCTTATAACTTTAGCTCTCTGTTATCTTTGAAGTTATCTTTGTCTTCTTTCTTCTTCATTCTTAATGTTTTTTCCCTCTTTTTCTTGATCATGCTTACTGAAGACTTATTTTTTGTTTTATTAATCAGTTATATACTGTCTGTTTTGTTTTCCATTTTGTTAATTTCTACTTTATGTTTTTCCCTACCTTATTTTGAAAGCTTATTTCCTGTATTTCCCAACTTTTATTTTTTATAATATATACATGTGATACTACAAAGTTTTCTCTGAAAATCACTTTGACTATATCCCACTGGTGTTAATATGTAGCACTATAATTACTGAACAGTTCTAAACTGTACTATAATTTCCATCTTAATTTTCTCCTTGACCCATGGATTATTTAGAAATATAGTTTTCAACTTTCAAATATACAGTTTATTTTGTATTGTCTTTTTGTAATTGACTTCTATTTAATTACACTGCAGACAGTAGATGTGATCTGTAAGCTGTAAATATATTTTTTATTTGCAGCAACTGCATTTCTGGAGTAGAATATTGTCAACATTGGTAAATACTTCATGTATCTTTGGGAAAAAAGTGTACTCTCTATTGGACGTAAAATTTTTTATATATAAAATTTAAGTTGTCTGTTTTATAATTCAAACATTCTGTGATCTTACTCTATTTCTTATCAGCTTGATTTCTTAGTTTCTGAGAAAGGTATATTATAGTCTTCCCCTAAGAATACTTGTCTACTTTTACTGTAGTTCATCTAACTTTGTTTACAAGTGAGAGACTCTATCTTTGGTGCACACTGCCTGCTTTCTTTCTTTTTTTTTTTTTAATTGTTTTTTCACTTGAATTATTTTGTCTGGTGTCAATATTGCCATACCAATTTTCTTTTTCCATAGCATCTACCTAAGAAAATAATTAATTTCATTTAATTTTTTCAATCTTCCTGTGTCCTTTTGTTTTAAAATTGAATTTTAAACAATCTAAATGGAGAGCTTTCTCCTTTGATGCCCTTTCTCTTCCACTGATCTTACAGTCTTCTTCAGGGCCTGTCCTAGGCTCTTTTCTCTACGTAGTTCTTCTAGGCCATTTTATCCACTCCTAGTACCATTTATATTGGAAATGCAATCAAAACAGCAACAGTGATATTGATAATAATAATGGCGGCTATCATTTGCATAGCTTTTCATTATGTGCCACGTACTGTTCTAAATGCATCACAGATATCAGTTCCTGTCATTCTCACGGTAACTCCGTAAGATGGGTCCTGGTACCCATCTTCCAGACAGAGAACTGAGGTGGCCAGCTGGTGGCAGAGTCAGGGTTTAACCCAGCCCATGCTCTGACTCGTTGTGTGTCTTATCACCTCTCACGTCTCCAGCCGTCTTCCAGTTCCCACTTATCTCATAGGTTTGAGACTCCTCTTTTCTGCATGATCTCTAATTACTCAAGCTTGCCAAGGCACTAAATTCCACTGGTGGAGGATTGATGACCCTTAAGCTTATGCTTCTAGGCCCGACCGTTTTTGGCATCCATACTCAGTTACCCAACTGTCTACACCACATCTCCACCTGGAAATTGTGAAGTATCTCAAAAGTCACAGGTCCACAGCAGAGCTCTTGTTATTGCCCTGTTATCTGTTTCTCCCGACCCTGCTCCTTGCCACCCCTGCCGACGCCGTGACCATCCCCCAGTGGAGGTCCCCTCGCCCTGTGCTCTCCTCACAGACACAGAGTCACCCTCTCTCAGGTGTCCACCACCCCGGCTGCTCCTTCTCGGCTTTCTCCTGGCTCTTCCCATCTCCCCAAACTCACAGGAGGGAGGGCCTCTGCTCTCATCTCAGGGCCCGGCTCCGCTGGACTCGCGGGCCCCCGGCTGGACCAGGCCCCGCCGCCCGGCTCCATCTCTCCCACCACCAGCGGCAGCACATCCCGTGACAATCCACCCTCTCCCAGAGGCAAGCACGGCCTGCCCACCAGCCTCCCTCGGATGCTCGGGTCACCTTACACGCAAGTCCCTGCAAAGTCTTGTACGTTACAAGACTTTCCCTCCCTTCTCTGAACAACAGCATCTGTTTGAGGGTGACACGTTGGCCTGAAGCAATCTCGATTAATGCTGGTTTTAGATACTGATAGAGGTCACTCATCTAAAAGAAACAGTTTTTTAAAAGGCAAACAAAGCCAGATTTAGTATTTATTCCTGGGGGAATGATCTGAAGATTTTTAAAGAGCAAGACAGTAAGTGGCTACATAATGAAGATCACAAATGTACAGTCACAAAACAATGAAAAAACCCAACTGCCCTAATATCGATGGCTGTTTGCGGCTTGTGCTACATTTCCAGTGAAGGCGTCATACACAAATTCCAAAAGTGCTGTATCTCCACCAGCTCAGACAGCAAGAAGCAAAGGTGACTCTGGAAAACTGGCAGTGACTCACAAATTAGCTCCAAAATGTATAAGAAAATGCAAAAGGCCTGGAATAAGCAAAACCATCCTGAGACTACACAAGCAGATCTCTGAACGCACGACACAACGACAGTAATGACGACACCAGGTGCTGATCCAGTGACAAAGAGACCAACGGAACAGAAGCTGGAAGCCAGAAACAGACCCACGGATATACGATTCCCTGATAAAGGTGCTGCTTCCTTTCAGTGGGGAGAGGATCTCGCCTTTTCAGTAAATGGAGCTGGATCAACTGGGTCCCAGAGGGGAAGAATGAATCTTGTCCCCTAACTCACATCGTACACAAATAGCAGCTCGATTATCAGAGTTTTCAATGCTAAAGATAAAACGACGATGGCTTTACCTTCATGAGCTTGGGAAGGGCAATGCCTGCTCTAAAAGGATACAAAAAGCATCACAGAAAGGGAAAATGATAAATTGGATGATACAAAGATTAAAAACTTTTGGTCATCAGAAGAGACCACGAAGAGGGCTTCCCTGGTGGTGCAGTGGTTAAGGATCCGCCTGCCAATGCAGGGGACACGGGTTCGAGCCCTGGTCCGGGAAGATCCCACATGCCGCGGAGCAACTAAGCCCGTGCGCCACGACTACTGAGCCTGCGCTCTAGAGCCCGCGAGCCACAACTACTGAGCCCACGTGCCACGACTACTGAAGCCGTGCGCCTAGAGCCCACGCTCTGCAACAAGAAGCCACCGCAATGGGAAGCCCGAGCGCCGCAACGAAGAGCAGCCCCCGCCCGCCGCAACTAGAGAAAGCCCGCGCGCAGCAACGAAGACCCAACGCAGCCAAAAATAAATAATTTTTTTTTAAAAAAAGAGAGATCACGAAGAGAATGAACAGGTAAGCTATGGGGATCTCACCTGAATACATAAATCCAATGTAAGAATCATTTCCAGGATCTATTTTTCAAATTTTCTACATACCAGTAAGGAAAGGTAGATGATCTAGCAGGAAAATGGGCAGAAGTCTGGCATGAGCGCTGAGTTGAAGCGACAGAGATTAGAATTAGGCCAGGCCAGGCTGGAATTTGCAGGTGCCAGGAGGAAAGCTAGTGAAGAAAGAGGTCCAGAAATCTCAAAAGAGACCCCTGGAGTCTGGTGCTGAATTCGAAGCTGTGTGCACACGGGGTGAAACCCATGAGGCCAGGCAAAGCATAGCTGGGAGCTGCAGGATGAATGTTCCCAGAACTCACACAGGGTTGTGAGATTTCTGAGTCCCCACTAGCTCTGGCTGAACGCCTGGCCTTCAGAGGAGACCCCACATGTGTCAGGCTTAAGTAGTGGGGCTAAACTAGCTTACAGTGAAAGCTACTTTAGATTTGCCCTAGGGAAAAAAAAAGCCTAAAAACAAGGCTCAAAGGGGCCACGCCAAGCCCCAAATAGCTTAACTGCCAGTTAAAACAAACTATACTCTTCAAGGGAAGACGACAAAATCCTGCACCCAGTCGAAAATCACTAGACACGTGAAGATGCAGAAATGTGACCCACAACCAGGAGAAAAATTAGGCAGTAGAACAGACCCAGGAGTGACAGCAAGGATAAGTCAGCAGACGGGGATTTGAAGACACTTAAAGATGTTGTAAACACGCTCTAGAGTTTAAAGGAAAGTGTGAATATATGAGGAGAGAAGTGAAGGTTTCTAAAAGATCCAAAAGGAACTTCTAAAGATGAAAAATAAACCTCTGAAATGAATAGTCCACAGGATGGAATTAACAGCATATTAAACAGTGTAGAAGAATAGATCAGTGAACTTAAACACAGAACAAAAGAAACTATGAAACATGACGCACATGGAGAAAAAAAAAAAAAAAAGACTGAAAATGAACAAGTCTCAGTGGCCTGTAGGAAAAACCCAAGTCCCCAGAATAGGAGAGGGGTAAACAATATCTGACACTCAACACGCCCCGAATGGCAGATACACAACAAAACCAACCCAAGACTCATCAAAATTAAGTTGCTGAAAAACCAGCGAGAGAAAAATCTTACAAGCTGAGAAGGCAGGCCCAAAGGCATCTACTTTCTCTTCTTAGTTTTCCTCATCTGCATAAAAGCTGCTTAGGTAGAGCTCTTGCAAAAAGCCACTGAGCCCTCCCCAACCTCAAGGTCGACTTCTAGACCTTTCCCCTAAATTATTTTGGCCAATCAGATTTTCAACCCAATCTATGTAATACTTTTCTCTGAGCAACTTTATACATATTCTCCTGAGCGTGAATCTAATAAAATTTTCAATTTTCAAACCATTTGGCAAGTCCTTAGGTAAAAAGCTTCAAGCATTTAAAACAATATTAATTATTTTAGTAAACTCTTCATTGAAGTGTAAGGGCACAGACCACGAGTGAACACTCGTGTAAGAGCAGCACGCGGGCTCTGGCGGGAGCCGCCTCAGGGGGGCCGCCCCCCACCAGGGCGCACGGCTTACGAGGCCAGCCCTCACGCTGCTCTTCAACCTACGGCTTCCTAAGAGACGCCGGCCCCCCAAGAACCAAACTCATCGATCCCCTTGGAGGGGAAGGGTCCACACCTGCTTCCAGGTAGGGCCTCTGGGGGGCGGATGAGGAACAGGCCCAGCGGGGTCACAAAGGGGACGGACCCCCACAGTGGCTGCAGGGCTTTGGGAGCAAAAGGCCTCAGGCAAATATGCCCAAATGTTAGCGGGCGGCGTGGCTTCTAGGAGGAAGGTATGTGGTCACTGGTTTATTACTTTTGAACTTCTATTTGCTTGAAAAAAGTTTCACAGTATAAATAATTACTAATAAAAACTCTCTCCAAATATCTTGTAGAACTGGAAAGAAATCAGCACACTGGAAAGAATCTTGGCAGAAATGAAGTCTCCATCCTTCCAAAAACTGAAATCCAAGTCTGACTAGTGTTTACAAAATACTTAGTACTTCGTACCCTATAAATACACTATGTAACTCTGGGGATAATTTTTAGGTTCAAAGCAAACCATAAGGAATGTCACAATACATTAAACCAAAATAAAGACTTCTGGTTAAAACAGCCCCTCTCACACAGCAAATTACAAATTAACATTCCATCTCTACTAGTTAGCAAACATTTTTGAAAATGTGCAATTAGGCTGCACTGTTCTTCTGATGAGGAGAATATGACTTCACCAGAATTCTGTACAAATACCCATGACACCACTCTGAAACCTTTACATTTCTCCTTCTCTTTCGTAATTTTACAGGATGCAAATTCATTGCCAAAAATACTAGAGATTATAGTACCTGATATTTTATTTTTAAAGATTTTTTTTGATGTGGACCAATTTTGAAGTCTTTATTGAATTTGTTACAACATTGCTTCTGTCTTATGTTTTGGTTTTTCGGTCACGAGGCATGGGGGATCTCAGCTCCCCGACCAGGGTTCGAACCCACACCCCCTGCACTGGAAGGCGAAGTCTTAACCACTGGACCGCCAGGGAAGACCCAATACCGAGTAATTTAAAGAAGGGTGCAGTTTAACTCCCTCAATTAACAGGCACGTGACCCTCACCACCCGGCAGCTGCTGTAAGAGCCCCGGAAGCGGCCTGACGCGCAGGGCCCATTCCCGCACCGCGACCCCACCAGGCGGGCAGAGAAGGTGCCATCAGGCCTCGAGAAGAGACAAGGCACAGACAGAGAGGGGACGGCGGCCTGTGAGCTTCCCTCCGTGGCCGCGGAGCGCACGGTGTGAGCGGACGGGGGGCGGGCGGCTAGCCGCGGAGCCGCCTGGGGGAGTCAGCTCTTTCCAGAGAATGACCAAATCAGCAGGAGTTTTTCTGTGCCTTGATGCGTTCTGTCACACAGGCTGGTGCTAAAGGAGACACCCTCTGAACCCCAAACACCTGAAGCAGTAAGAGTCACTTCTGGGAACCAAAGCTGACTGTGAACGTAAAGCGCGAGGGCAACAGAGCCGAGAGGCAGACCTGGGTGGAGGGCTGAGGGTTGGACTTAGGCGAGAGGCGGGGAATGAGGACCCCCGGCCGCAGCTGACCCAGACTGTGCTCGCCGTGGCTCCCCGGGTGTCCGGCAGGCTCACAGACCAGGCAGAACCGGGGAGACGTGGCCCCGCAGCCACGCCCACCGAGCGCCGCTCAGCCCCGGCCAGGTGCGCGGTGACTCTTGGGCGAAGGGCCCTGGTGGGCCCTGCAAAGCGGTCTGCTGGGCCTGAGACCGCTCTCCACCCGGCACCTGGAGGAGCGGGTGGAGAGGACTGGAAGCTCTAGTCTGCGACCACCTACTTTCCTCTTTCGTTTCCTACTGAAAGTATTTCAAAACAAGACAAAAGGGCTTCCCTGGTGGCGCAGTGGTTGGGAGTCCGCCTGCCGATGCGGGGGACGCGGGTTCGTGCCCCGGTCCGGGAGGATCCCACGTGCCGCGGAGCGGCTGGGCCCGTGAGCCGTGGCCGCTGAGCCTGCGCGTCCGGAGCCTGTGCTCCACAGCGGGAGAGGCCACAGCGGTGAGAGGCCCGCGTACCGCAAAAAAAAAAAAAAAAAAAAAAAAAAAAAAAAAAAAACGAGACAAAACAAACGGGCACACGGCAGCTCCGCAGCCACAGGCCCTCCCTTGCCCACGTCCAGCGCAGGCAGGGGCGGAGTCGGGGATTGAAAATCAGCCACGAGCTTAGCCAAAGCAACCAAAAAAGGTGGCACAGTCTGATGCCACAAGCTTCAAACAAGAAAAAGAGAAAAGAGAAAGCAGAAAAGAGAAAAAAAAAAAAAACGTTCTGACAGGTTCTGAGTCTGACCCATCCCTGAGTCCCCAGCAGGTGTCTTGGGCAAGGAAGGTGCACCGACAAAATAGGGAAAGTCAAGGGTACACCCTTGTGGGTAGAGCCCAACTAGCACTGAGGGTGTCAGCTCCGGCAGGAAGGACGCGGGAGCTCAGCACTGTGGTCTCTCTGGGCTCCAGAGTGTCAGTGCCAGAAAGCACAGTGATCAGGGCCATGGGGACTGCTGACATCCATAGACGGGACGATGACGTGATGGATGGGCAAATGGGTGGGTGGGTGGATGGACAAGTGGATGGACGGACGGACGGACGGATGGACGGATGGATGGATGGGTAGGTAGATGGATGTGTGGATGAGTGGGCGACGGAGGAAAGAAGGTATAGAATATGCAAAAAGCAAACACAAAGTCTGGTCTGGAAGAAAACACAGCCTAAAAAACTTTAGAAATTCTTCATGTTCTATGAGAGAAAGGGGAGAAAGCGCAGTTGACGAAACAAAATGAGGACAAAATCAATACTATTACAAAATGAATAAAAAGTTTAAAAAAGGCAAGATATGTCTGAGAAATCAAATTAATCACACAGAAAAAAACCTTTTACAACCACATTGCCTTTGAGTATAACTGACTGAGCTTCTCAAAGAAGCAGAAGAGGACACTCTTGGGCTCTTAGAAAAAACCTCCCTAGTGAGTAAGTGAGTAAAGAGGCTGAGGGTCTGAACTGCTTAATGGTGGCCATGTGGTCAGAACTCCTTCCGAAGATCTGCAAAACTATCTGATAAAGGATTAATAAATATAATATAAAAGGAGCTCATACAGCTCAAAAACAATAACCCAAATAACCAGGTTAAAAAATGGGCAAAAGACCTGAGGTGAATATATACTTTGACACAGAAGACATACAAATGGCCAACAGGCACATGAAAAGATGCTCCACATCACTGATCTCAAGGAAATGCAAACCAAAACCACAATGAGATATCGCCTCACACCCATTAGTGGACAGTCGTGTCTATTATCAAAGAGACAAGAGATAAGTGCTGGAGAGGGTGTGGAGAAAGGGAAAGCCTCCTACACTGTTGGTGGGAATGTCAATTGCTGTAGCTGCTGTGGAAAACAGTATGGAGGGTCCTCAAAAAAATTAAAACTAGAACTACCATATGATCCAGAAACTCCATTTCTGGTTATTCATTCAGATGAAATAGGATCTCAAGATAGGATCTCAAAAGATATATGTATCACCATGTTCATTGCAGCATTATTCACAACAGTCAAGATATGGAAACAAGTTAAGTGCCCATGGAGGGATAGATAAGGAAATTATGGGGGGTGTGTGTGTGTGTGTATATATATATGTATATATATTACATATAATGGAATATTATTCAGTCTTTAAAAAAAAGAAGGAAATCCTGCCTTTGCAACACCATAGATGAATCTGGAGGACATGCTAAATGAAATAAGCCAGACACAGAAAGACAAAAACGGTATGATCTCACTTCTATGTGGGATCTAAAATAGTCAAATTCATAAAAGCAGGGAGTAGAATGGTGGTTGCTGCGGGGAGGGGGACACGGGGAGACGTGGGTCAAGGTATGCAAGGTCTCCGCTGGGAGATAAGTACAGCACGGTGACTATAATCGTAGTGTTTTGTGCACTTGACATTTGAGAGGAGAGTCGATCTCAGTGTTCTCACCACACACACAAGGTGCCCACGTGAGGTGACAGATGTGTTACTTAGCTTGATTGTAGTGACCGTGCCACGGTGTGTACGTATGTCAAAATATCACACCATATACCTGAAACACTTACAGTTTTTTAAATCAATTATACCTCAATAAAGCTGGAAAAGTAAAATAAAGTAATTTTTAAAAGGGAAAAAGAAAAAAAGGAAGCCTTGTGTAGGAAGCGGTTACCGATACCAGAAGTGAGTCCGAACGACACGCACGGGCGGGTACCGCGCACGACCTAGGGCGCTGACCTCACCTATGACCGGCTTCTCTTTGGCTGCATCTCACAGCCCAGGTTTATGACGTCGTCCTGGTCACTAAAGGACCACTGGCTCGACACCACATACTCAGCTGCGCGCCACGTTGACTCTAACTCCCAGTGACCCTCACCAGCAGGCACACCTCTCAGCCGCCAGTTACAAAGGACCTAACCAGCCGGCGCAGAGCCTCCACCAGACCCCCGTCCCCCTCTCCCAGGACCGAGCCCCAGGGCTGAGCTGACTCAGGCAAGGCCCAGAGTTAACGGAGCCACAACAGCGGTGCCCCAGGCTGCTGACACCCAGGCTCGGTGGCCAGGGCTCCGCAGCTGCCAGGTGACAAGGAGCCCCACCGCTCGGCCTTCCCTGTCACTTCCTAACCTGCCAGTCCCCTCCCTGACGCCCCGTCGCTTGGCTGACGTTGCACTTCGTTGGAAAGGGGCAGACGGAGAAAAGCAGGGCAGAGAGTGGATATAAAATCAAGGCCGTCTCCATTCAGAAAACCAACAACAATTAAAGAATGCATGTCTTTCATCTCAGATATTATTACTGGTTTCAAAAGGTCCCGGTTTTTATGTTAGAACAATAATCAGAGATGTTACAAAGTACTGCTTATTAATTTATGGCAACGGCGTTTAAGATCTACTTCCAAACGATCTGTCTTTGTTAATCAGAGGTAATACACGGCAGCTTCCGGAGAAAGACTAAAGAGACTGCACACGTGTCCCCGCGGACACTGGGTCCTTGGGCCTCGGATGCAGAAGCACCTCGGAGGGCCTGGCCACACCCCACGAGTCCAGCAGACAGTTCTGCTGCCGTATTTTATAGAATGGGATTCTACTAAGCTTGCTTGCTTGTTTTTTGAGAGGGTTTCACTACGAAGGAAAAACTGTGAAAGCCACCGCCCTAATGGCCTGACGCAGGTCTTAGCCCCGAGGCCCTGGCTGCCGTCGGCCATACTGTAAATGCCCAACAAACACCTCCCGTGCCATCACTGTGCTGAAGCCACCGCGTGAAGGTCACTGTCCAGGGGGTGGAGCGAGCAGACAAGCCAGTGACACCGATAAATAAGTAAAATGACGGGACCTCGTCAGCAGTGTGGGAAGGCGATGAAGCCCGGGCTGACACTCAAGTGAAGGCCGGGGTGGTCCGCGCAGGGCTCCGGGGGGCGCTGCCCCAGGCCGGGGAGACCACGCTGGCAGCGGGCAGCGCTGTGCGAGCCCACCGAGACCCCTTGAGCCCGAGGGGCCACGGGAGACCAGGGGAGGAAGCCTGCCAGCCCGGGAGGCAGAGCTCACCGTGAGGGGCGGAGTTTAGGCGGAGGAAGTGGGAGGGGCCGGGATGCAGTGGGCAGAGACCCGGGGGCCACAGCATGCTTTCGGAGAGCGAGAGCGAGGGTGGAAAGGCTGGGTTGCTGTGTGTATGAAGCAGCCGGAGAGGACGTGCCCCAGACCCCAGACCCCGGACCCCGGGAGCCAGAGCCGCGGCCCCCACGGCCCCAGCCCGACACGGGCCTGCAGATGCAGGCGTTTATTCGAAAGCTCCCTAATGCCCCAACTTCCCAACCTCAAAGGGCGGGTCCAGTATCAGCAGAGACAGCCTGGCCCCTCCAGGGTGGGGGGGCTGGGTGGGAGGGGAAGTCCTGGCGAAGCTGCTTGGTACTACGAAGTGAAAAAGACAGAAAAGAAGAGAGTAACCTTTTATGACAATAAAGCTGCCTTGTGCCAAACCCCAGGCTCGGGGGCTGGAAGGCTCTCTCCCCTCCGCACGGGAAGGCCTTGCGAAGCCACCAGGCTACGGCCACCAGCTCCCCGGCGCTCCGTCCCCACGCTGGGGGATCGGGTGCGACTAAGAGTTCGGATAATTTGCCACAAGGCAGATCATTGCATTTTTAAGCCTCTCTCACGTGCTAGGATGTTCTTCCTTTTCTTGAGGTAGAATCTGCCTCCCTGGACTCACTCCTGGTCCTGGCTGGCCCTCCACAGAGACTGACCTCTAATCCTTCCTTCACAGGGTGGTCTCTGGCTTTGGGCCACTCTCCTGAGAAATCGAAAAGACACACTTCTGGTTGACAAAGATTGCAAAAATAGCATCGTCCAACTTCCTTAAAATAAAGCCACAGAACTAACTATATGGTGAGAACACGCATAATACAAGTATAAAGTGTGAAACAAGGCCAACAGCTGATCTCCCCGACGAGGGCAACTGGACACAAACTATCTCTGCGTGGCGGTTGATTAGTCACCCAAACCAGGCCGGGCGACTAGGTGGAGGCCGCGCAGCTTGTGAAAAGGCTGCTCCCCAAGCCGGTCCTGAGTCACTGCAGGACTCGCTTCCCGGAGAAACAGTTTGTTCCTGGAGCTCCCAGGCCTCCAGGAGCCGGAATCCCCTGCTCCGCACAGGCATGAAACGTCTCTGTGGACACATGTTCTGAGTTTGTGCCTGGATCCTCTCACCAGCCCCCGACCGCGGAGGGGCTAAGGTGACCCCAGGAAGCAGGTGTGAGGAACTGGGGGGTCCAGGGCTGAGGTGGGGAGCAGGAAACCGTGAGCCTGGCTCTGCAGTGAGGCGGACCTCAGAGCCTGGGTCCCAGCCTCTTAACTTGGTGTCTGTGTGACCCTCTTTCTGCCTGGGTGCTTTTAGATGGCAGAATATAATGCACACCTCCTGGAACTAACATGCAAAATAAATGAAATCACTTTTTCTTCTCATTTGCAATCGGAAAAGAAATTGAAGACGGCAAATAATCAAAGCGTGACCAAACTCAGTAGGACACACATAACTGTCTGGTGCAGTCCCTGAAATTGAAGGTGTGCTCAGGAAATAGCGACCTTGCCCCCGCCCCGCTCTGCCGCAGAGGGGACTCACGAGGGCGGGGCCCATCCTGAGTGGCACGGAGCCTGAGGCAGGAAGAGAAGGAGGGACCAGGGGGTGGGGAGCCCCAGCAGGGCAGGGGAGCCACTGCCACCAGCCAGGACACCACTTCCTTAGAAAGGACACAGAGTCTGGGGCTTCCCACACTTGAGAGGTTTAGCTTTTCAAAAATTGTGAAATGAAGTATATACTAAAACTCCCCGGGGTTCCTGCCTCTACCGCTGACAGAAGAAAGCTTCAGAGGTGAATAAAGCTTAATAATTATGATTAAACTGAACATATTAAATAAACTTCTCAAATGTATAAATTTCCTGCAGAGATGAATGCCTTCTACCAGAAAAGATAAATGAGCACACAGGAGGAAGGCTGACATGAACAGAATACTGTAAAAACCACTCACTTTTATCCTGGATTTGGTTACAGGTCCTATTTCCTTTCATTAAGGAAGTTTTTCCCACTCCTAGCTTAAGGTGATTCAATGACATGATTATTGCTGTACATAAGACGGGTACCATAATTCCTTTTATTAAAAAAATAAATCCCCAGATACAAACTTGAGGATCTGTCTGGTCTCAGCTTCAGGTATCTGCAGGTTTCTTGTACTTCCCACGGCTGGCCTGACCCCAGCTGGTGGAGGGTGACGGACGCCACCTTCCAGGCCAAGCTCCCCCACGTACCACCACCCTGTCTAAGGCTCGTGACTGAAGTCTGTAGTTGTTGGACAACAGAAACCCTTGGTTTCTCTTTAACTTACAATAAAGAGGGTAACCTTGAACCCCATGGCTCCCCAGCTCCGGCAGTACTTGGGACCCACAGCCAGCAAATAAATGAAAATAAAGTGCTGATACATTTTGACAAATTATAAAATTCAATCTCAATAGAAAGAACAGAGTAATTAAAAACAAGTGAAAAAAAAAACTGTGAGCATAGGACTTTTATGAGTATTATAAGAAATAAGGAACATTTGGAAGAAACTCTCCAAATCATTTTGACGAGTTTTTAAAACTCACGGAACTAAAATGATAAGGGTTACATCGAGAAATATCTTAAGTGAAGTAGGACATCTCTGGCCGTCTGCTTTTTGGGGAAGTCCCATTAAAAGAATTCCCCTGAACAAAATCATTTAAAGGCAGAAAGAAAGCGTCCTCTTCATCCCACACCTCTCCAATTATCTACTAAACTTTTCCTAAGAAAGGGAAATTTAGCAACTGAGCGTCTCACCCGAATTTCCAGAACTGCTCAAATTCAGCAAGAGCTCCAAAATCTTCACTTGCTTGTTTACAAGCTAGTTCTACAAGGCGGGCAGCAGGTCTCTACTTGCTGGCACAGGAATGCAAGGGGATGGGCGAGGGTGCTGTCACACCGAGCACGTCCCTGCAATAAACTGCTTCCAAAACCCAGGTAGCAGCCACTGGGAGGAATGGAGAGCTGCCCCCAAATTGGCCCCGACTAAACCCTCCCCCCGCCCCAGGGATGCAGAAAGGCCAAGAAAACATCGTTACGAGTGAGCCAACAGCAAATACACTCCACATTTGAAAACTTCGTTAAAAATAATAAAAATATACATCAGAAATTGTGACTTACCACCATCAGACACAGTTGCAGACTGAAAGAAAAGAGAGAGAGACATGAGTTAATTGGGCCTCATGACAGGTCAGGAGATAGCGCGTCCACGCGAGGGGCAAAAGCAGGCTCTGGCCCTCCCCGTTCTGGGAGCGGGTGTCCGGGAGACCAGCCGCCTCACTGGGGCGCGTCCCTGCGCTTCCTGGGCGAGCCGGGGAGCAGGCCGGGCGGAAGCAGCCCATCTCCACTTGGGGACAAATCCCAGCACGTTTCACATCACCGTCTTAGTAACAAGCTCGGTGAGAACAGCGTTACAAACTTCGGTCTGACCAGCCCGGCTGGAGTCCGCGAGGCACACCCACGTCCGGGAGGCAGGCACCCTGCCCACTGTCCGTCCAGGGCCAGGCGCTGCCCTGGACACTTCACAGCCCTGCTCGGCGCCCTCAGGCCGATGCCCGGCCCGCGCAGGGGCGAAACCGCCCCGGCGGTAGCAGAGTGGGGGCCGGCCCACAGCCAGCCCCGACCACCAGGCCCAGCCACCCTGAGCAGACAGGTGGGGACAGGCCAGGACTGGAGGGAGGAGGCCCTGGAGGGAGGTCCCGGAACGACAGGCGGGCTGGGCTCCCGAAGAGCTCCGAGCAATCCTCCGATGGGGACAGCCGAGCGAGACGCCCCTGGGGACCCACCCGCGGGTCACCAGTTCTGAGGCTGCAACCGAGGGAAGGTCAGTCACCTGGGACAGGGAGGGAGAGGGCTCCGGAGAAGGAGTCGGGAAAGGGAAAAGCTGGGCGGAGGCAGGAGAGGGTGTCGGTGCCACAGACAGCAGGGAGCCTTCACCGCGGGAAGGGGAGCAGGTTCAGTGCAGGGCAACCTGCTGCCCTGTTGACATGTCCTGGTCACAGCACAGGCACAGCTCTGAGAGCAGCGGGCAGGCAGGGCCCCAAGGCAGGGACGGGGGCCAGCGGGCCGTTGGTGCGGTGCTGGGCGCCGGAGCGGGCGTGCTGCCCTCTGCGTCTTCGCCCAGCGTGGGGCTGGGCGCAAGGAAACCTCCCAGCCACGCCCTAAGAATAAACCCCCTGCAGAACTCCCAGGCCTTGCACGCCTTCCTCTCTGCAGAGGGAAGGGAGACTGGAGTGCATGGTGTGGGGAGTGAATGGCGAGCCCCTCCCCAAGTCCTGGGCCTCCCCAACAAGCAGAGGTCATGTTTTCAGACCCCTAAGGCCAAAGCCAAACAAGTGAGGACAGAGGTGCCCCAGATTAGCGGCTTCCGGTGGAAGCCCCATCCCCCCGGGGGAGAGAAAGCATGTATTTGTGGGTGAATTTTGAAAAGAGCCACAATGTCAACTGCATCCCCTACTCACTGTTTGGCCCTCCCGTCGCCAGCGCCAGGGCCCCCCAGACCTTGCCTCCTGGGCTTCACGGAAGACAGAGGACCCTCTTGGTCGCAGCCCCTCACCCTGTGGGACTTACACCTACCCTCCTGCCCCCAAGGGTCTGTCCTCTGACAGCGAGAGGAAGAGGCTTCCTGACAGTTTTAGGACGGGGCTCGCTAGCATGTCACACCATCGTGAGTCCTCGGTCAGAAATACTCCGCAACTGTAACCTGGTACCTTATCCGTATATTTTTTCAATAGTACAAACACAGGCTATCGCGGGTCCAGCTTTTAAACCTTCACCTTGCCAGACAGGCAGGCGATGAGCAGGCCCCAGCGAGCCGCCAGGCCTCTCGCGCCAAGGGTCTGGTTTTCAGCAGAGAAGCGCGGGGTGGGCCTCCTTCCCAGGGCGGGCAGGCGCGCTGCGGGGAGCTGTCCTGACCGTGCTCACGGTAAATCACCTGCGATCGCGTTGTAAATTAAATAACATCAAAGGCAAATTACTCCCTTGAGATTATGAGAAGAAAACCTGCAAGGCCATACACAAAAGCAGAAATACTATCAATAATAATTTTGAAAAATAAGTCATAAAATGCAAAATCCACGAATGTGAAGGACGCGGCCCGCTTCATGTTACAATCGTGACTAAAACTAAAGCCTCGGCCTTTAGCAGACCGAACAAAATGCGCTAAAAAATCTCACAAGTATCCCCCAAATGAACTGGACTCAAGATCCCGGAGACAGGAGCGCGCCTGCAGCCAAGGAGGAGGTGGCAGCTGCGTGCGGGCAGCCCACGGGGAGGCGGGGTGGCCTGAGGAGCCACCCGTGGACACGGCGAGCAGGGCGGGCTCAGCACATCTGAAGAGGCTCCAGCTGGGGGGCCGCCAGACTCCAGCGTGGGGGGCCCTCTGGTGCAGTGTGAACAGATCCAGGTAAAGTTCCCCAAACGTGCTTTTAGAGCAGTTTTAGATTTATAGACACGCTGTGAAGCGAGCACAGAAACAAACATGCTTTCTAACATACTGCTGCTCCACAGAAGCAAGGGGAACCCCTGAGGGAGGAGAGAGGGGGAGGGAACGGACAGCAGCCGGCAGACACCAAGGCCGCCAGGCGGGACGCAGGGCTGAGCGGACGCTCCTGGGGCAAAGAGCCCCAACTCCGGCAGCCACAAGCACAAATCCTCCAGGAAGGCCCACAGGAGTTCCAAGAGTGTGAGCCTGCCCAGATGTGAGCTCACAATTCAAAAGTCCCCCCAAACCCAAGGAAACCCCACCACGAGAAAGAACCAGCAGAAATAGCAATGAACAGAATCTCAGACAGTGGAAGGTTCTAATACAGATGTCAAATAACCATGAAATTGTGAAGAAATAAAAGTTGCAATAAAGAAAATAGGAAGTAAGGTGGTAGATATGAAAGATAACCCAACAGAATGATTGACAATGAAAACTACAACTCTTGAAATTAAACACTCAGTAGAGAGGTTAACAGAGATTAGAGGTTGAAGAGAAAATTTGGGGATTGGAAGACAGACCTGAAGGAAATCGCACTGATGGCAGCACAGAGAGGAGGCACAGGAAACAAGCAGCAGAGACTAGGCTGCACTGGGAGGGCGCACAGAGAGGGGGGAGGATGCACAGGCAACGCTGGCCAGCCTGCAGCAGGGCCAGCGAAACCCCCTCAGGAGAGAGAGCTGCTCTGCAGATGGGTACCCACTGCCCACAGGCCGTCCCTCCGGGAACTTCTCCAGGATGCCCACCAGGAAGAGGCATCCTGGGTCCAAGTCTCAGTTGTTCAGCATTTTCCAGGAGGGACTCAAAGTCTACAAGCCACAGCCTCAGATGATGTACTTCCTTCCCTTTCCCCACTTTGGGTAGCTGTGCCAAGAGTGCCTTCCAAGTACTAGGGGTCTGTGGAGCCACAGGCTGGTGGCCCCTGTGTGCGGAGGGTTCTCCCGGAGCGGCCGGATATCCCCGCCCACCCAAGGCCCTAAGCTCTGCACAGAAATCCTTGACGAGAGGCAAGTCCGCGCTGGGACGGCTCCTGACACGAATCGATGCAGAAGAAGGACCACCGGAACTAGGTGCGCAGCCGCCCTGCCTCGCCGCCTCCCACCTTCTCTGTTCACGACTTGTTATCGTTATCCTGGCAACTGGGTCCATCCCAACCAGACGTTAATCTGCAAGTAAAGCTCTATGGAGACGCACTTTAATGTCACCTGGACATAAAACTACTGTCCCCCTCCAAGTTTCCATACTTTTGGAGAAGTCGATGATGACTTCCTGACCAGATTACTTGATTTGCAAATAATGTATGATTATCATTAACCCAATTCTTCCGTTTACTATCTAACATTTATTCTATTTATAAGCACGCACCTGGGAGTGACAGAGCTGGGCCATCACGTGAACCGATATGAGATATCCCCCAAAACGGCCCACCGGATCCCTAGTCAGCATCTGATTCCTCGGCCGTTTTGAGAAGGAGACGGAAGCAGGAGACGGAAGCAGGCTACGGAGCACATCGCAGGGGCTTCATTATCAGAGGAGGTGAGGATGAAAAGAGGTGACACAGCGCAGCACGGGTGACAGGTGCTGTCACGGGCGGGGGCGGGGGAGGGGGCCAGTGACTGGCATAGGGGCCGATGAGACGGTGCAGGCAAGCAACCTGCTGACACAGCCTTGGGGGAAAGGCCGGCAACCCCCAAATCATTTCTGTCGACCTTGGGACTGACACGTCCAATTCTGACCAAATTACCCTTGTTAAGCCTGGCTTGCATTTTTCAAGCACGTCCTGGTTGACGGGGGAAGCATCCAAAATGGCAAAAATTCAGAAACTCCCATAGATAATTCCCAAAGGACACCCCCCACAAAGGGGAAGAAGGACTAATTGCAGCTCAACATGACTTTCAAAGTTAGGCATCCCCAAGTTTCTTGGCATGCTTAGACCACTATAAACATTTTCACAAATTAAAACTTAACTCGCCTAACGTTTGTTCTGATACTCAGTATTAATTTGTATCAACGTGTTTTCATTAGCCTGTACTTCTTGGGTTCTTCCCACGTTCCCATATCGACACGCTGTTCTTATAAAAAGTGCAGCTGCAGAAAACAAGCTGCCAGTTAAAAGGTGCCAGAAAGTGAGCATTTTTCTGTGCTTACAGTTTAAACACATACCAAAACTAAACAGCTCTAAAAAGGTCTATGATATGTCTCCAAGACTGCAGTTTACACTAACGTCAGTACATTTGTTTTTAAAAACTTACAAAGTATTTTAGATATGTAATTTAAGTTCAAACAATCTCCATACCTCAGGTCAGCCTCTTAAACCTGATAGTTCAGTGTTAACTGATTTGGATCTATTCCCAGCAGGAAATGTGTCTGGACCACACATGTGCACGGATATTTTATTTTTAATTAATGTTTTGAACGTTTTAGATAATTTCTATGAAGAGTGCTGTATGATTCTGGTTTATCAAGGCCGATTCTGTCAGTAACATTTGACAATAGCAGTTATGAAAATATATCATTTCCTAATTACGTGATACACAGTAATATACAGATATATATTTTCAATTTTGAGCTACTGACAAAATTTCCTACTTTGAACATAAGAAATATTAAATAACCATCTCTGGTTCTTAAAATAAGAGACCAAAGGCTTGTAACTTGCCCAAACGTTTTGAAAAAAGAGATAATCCCAATGATGAAAAGCCTTAAGAATCTAACAATTCAATTTGCATCTAATTTATATTTATTTGGCCTTTTAAAAGCTTGATCCTCTAAGTTGTTTTTTTTTTAAATATTTATTTACTTGATTTTTATTTGGCTGCACCGGGTCTTAGTTGTGGCATGCGGGATCTTTAGTTGTGGCATGAGAACCCTTAGTTGCGGCATGTGGGATCTGGTTCCCTGACCAGGGATGGAACCCAGACCCCCTGCATTGGGAGCGCGGAGTCTTAGCCAATGGACCACCAGGGAAGTCCCGATCGTCTAAGTTTTAAAGTGACTGCTCGCTGGACGGAGCGCAGAAGAGAGCGGGTGGTGTGGGGCAGGAAGGCCCCAAAGGGCGGGATGGAGGGCCACTCTGCTGGTCCCACCCACACGCCAGTCCGCCCTCTGCTCCGAGAGCCCAGGGGTCTTCACACCAGGCCACGACCCTCTAAGGAGCTATCAAATCAATTCAGTGGATCGTCAGCAGCATTTGTGAAGAAATGAGATAAGATGGGAGAGAATAATGTGAAAGAAAAACACCACGAATGCCCCGGGGTCTCCGCTGTTTTAGAGCCCGGCCTCAGAGCTGCACGTCTGTGTGCACGCGAGCACACACACCCCGTGTGTCCTGATGCGACACACCCATCCCCCGCGAGGGCTGCAGTCCTGGGATGGTGCATGGAGAGCACCTGTGCAAACGTGGGGAAGCCCTGTATGAACAGCTCTGAGAGCAGAGAGGCAACCTCCCCCTCCCCTCGGCCTGGAGCACCCCACCTGGTCCCTAGCGCTCACCTGCAGCCTCACCTGGAGAGCCCACTACCTGGGCTGCAGCTTCACCCACGTCTTCTTCAGAGAAGCCTTCCACAGCCACGATGCCCAGTCCTCCGGTTATATACAGGACACAGGGATGACCTTCCATAGACCTCGAGGGGCCCGAACCAAAGGGGCAGTGCCTGCGCCCCAGGCCCACCCAGGATCCACAGCATTGCACACACACTGTGTACACACACACACCTGGCACTGTTCCTTCCCAGCAGTTTCAGCCAGAGATAGCTGGACACGAGGCTCACGTGCAGCAAGGAAGAGGCAAGTAGCTCTAGGTTCAAACCACGACTTCACAGCAGAGGGTCTCTGCAATCCAGAGACTGTGGTGGCAACAGGACGACAGCACCACAGGTGTGTTCAGTGCTGCCCAGTGACCAGCGGGGTGGCCGGGCACAAGGCGGGCCGGGGCTCACCAGGCAGCTCACGGCGCTTCCTGCGAGGGGTGGGGGCCTGCAGTCGGAGGGCGCAGGGGCCCCGGCTCAGGATGCCATCTGCGTCTCCTCTGTGTGTGTGTGTGTGTGTGTGTGTGTGTGTGTGTCCCAAAGAGCTCTTCAATCTCCAATAAAATCAGAAGAAACCCAAACCCCACAATCACAGCATTTTCCTAAGAATGTAACAGCTAGTATTTCCACTGTGCCCTTGGAGAAGCCTCAGATCATTCATTACAAAAACTTAAAAGCCCAAAGGAACACGGACGAGGTGGCACACAGGCGCCACACTAACGCTAGAGGTTTGGGGTGAGCGAGAGCCCTCTGGCCTCACTGCTGAAATGAAGGCGAAGAGCCCTTCCACACTGGCCCGCGCAGCTGAAGAGAGACCCGCATCCCCACTGTGTAGACAGGGCGGGAAGTCTCAGAGGGTCGGGGACGACGTTCACGTCTGCGTCCCCACAGGACAGCCGGGCCCCTGCAAGTCAAGTTAACGTCAACACTGGCCTCCTGGCACGTCCTGGGCAGGAAGAGGCACTGAGTATAGCCTCAGACGGGCTCGCTCACCGGGAGCTCCTTCTGGATAAACAGTCCACAGAATCCGAAGCCCCCTCTCTTCTGAACCTGGAGCCCAAAGCCAGGACATGTTTGAAACGTTTTCTCATGGAAGCCGAGGTGCAGCCACAGCTTGAAAACCTCTGCTCGGCGGAGCTGGAGCCCCTGCTCCCCAGGCGGGCCAGGGGCAGTGGCGGGGGGCGCTGGGCCCGGGGGTCAGGGAGCGTGGGAAGTGGGGAACGCGCTGGGATGGCTTCCACTCACTCAACCAAACACGCGCTCCTCCAGATGCGGGGTGCCTGCCACACACCTGCAGCCCAGGCGCTTATGCGAGGGGTTGGAGATCAATGCAGAGAGTCAAGTCCCCGCCATCCCGGGGAGGCAGGCATCCCGGAGTGCGTGGAACAGAAGGGGGCCGACGTGGGCCAGAGGGAGCAGGGCCCCCAGGGCCCCGGGCAGGAGGGCCGGCGGGCGAGGAAGTGTAAGGGCAAACAGGCTTGGAGGGTCTCGGAGGGTCGAGCCCAGGGGCCTGCTGCTGACCGCAGGGCTCCGGGGTCAGGGACCCCGGCAGGAGCAGGGCTGGGCCCTTCCCCCAGGCCTCCCGCACATCCTAAGGGACGCGTCTCCAGATCGGCAGAGGTGGGGAGGGGAGGGCAGCCTCGAAGTAGCAGCGAGACCCTGGGACGCAGACAGGCCCTGCTGTTTCAGGAGGAGTGGGGCCCAGCTGCCACGCCTGCCAGATGAGAACCGCACGCTCAGAGACGAGGGGAGAAGCGCTCACTGCGAGGACCCGGGAGAAGGGAGCCGCCTGCGGCCACGCAAGCAAACGGAAAAGGAGGGACGGGACGCAGGGGAAGCCCAGGTCCAGGTGACCAACCTCGTACAGAAGAAAGGGAAGATGATTGTTTCCTTCAAGTATACCAGGAGGCCTTCGTCTTCTACAGATCACAAGAATCAGAGCGTTAAAAAGGGAGAAAAGAATTTGTGCAGCCCACAGATCAAGCGGGGTACAGTGGACGGTCCTGGACAGACCGAAGCCACCGCCCCATGCAGTTCTCGGGTGAAGAGGCCTGGGGCAGAGCAGGCCTGAGCGACTGGGGTGCACCCAGCACGGCGCGATGCCCGCTGGCAAAGACCGCTGCACACGCAGCCCGGTGCCACGCCGGCTCTGGTCAGGACCACCCAGGGAGGCAGGAGCAGCGGAAGCCGACGTCGGGAGAGGCCAGTGAGCGCGGCAGCTCGTCTGAGCTAAAGGAACTCGGTCGGTTGAAGGGCTCCCTGAGGGCCCATCAACTTCCCCTGGAGAGGTTCAGAGAGAGCAGCCAAGCGCCTCCGAAACACCAGCCCACAGAAGGGCACGAGCTCAGCTCTGCCCCTGCCCACGTCGCCCCCAAGCAGGAGAGGGCCAGCCGGGGTCCTGGTGTGTGCTCTGCAGGGAAGGAAGCAGCGGCCCACTCCTGGCCACCCCTGCACCTCCCCCTTTAGGCTCTCACTTCCCCGCTCACGGAGCTGCCTTCCTCAAGGGCTCCCCCCTGGGATGTGCTGCTCAGCATCGCATTCCCTCAGCTGCACTGGACCGCGCCCTCCCCTCAGCGGGCGCCCGCACCCTTGACCGCCGCCGTGACGCCTCGACCGCCATGCAGCCCGCCCGCTGCGGCTGGTCCTGACATCTCCCTGCTCAGCGTCGCCCAGCAAAGACTACTTTACTGTTTTTCACAGGGCAGCCCCTGTTTTCAAATCCCACCCAGAGCCCAGCGCACGCGGGGGTAAAGCCCTTGTTGTAGGCAAGCTCTCTCCCTGGGACTCCAGAGCCCAGCAGCACCTGCCTGGGCAGCAGGAAGGCCCCACGGAGCGGCCACACCCGACTCTCCCAAAGGCTGCCCGAGCGCGACGCGGCAGAGCCGGTGCGCACGCCCGGGACGCACAGCGCTGAGCGCCCTCCCGGAGCAGCCGGGCCACCGGAGCGGACGCCCAGGCAGGTCGCACATCCCTGCCCGGCGGCACTGGGTGCTGCGGACACGGACTGCGGGTCTGGTGCGGTGACAGCAGAGCGGCGACGCGGGGTCGGGCCGGCCGAGGTGGTGCCCACGGCGGAGCCCGGGGCCCCGGACCTCCCCAAGGCGGCGTGGAGCCTGCCGCTGGCTGCGGTGGCGCGGGGTCGCCAAGCTCTCCGGCCCGGCGCTCTGCCTGGCAGGGCTGCCTCGCCGGACGGCCCGTGGCCAGTTCTGTCGCAGCCCTCCTGGGCCGCGGCCCGGCCACAGCGCGGAGCAGCGCCGCAGCCCCCCACCCCAGTGAGCCGGTCAGACACGGCAGGGGCGCTCGGGCGCCGCTCCAGGTCCGCGAGGGGGTCCAGAGAGGGAGCCGCTAAGCTTTCCTCTTCCCACGACCATTTCTCGTGCTTCCTCAGTGAGGTCTTACGAGCCCCTGAGGCTGTAACGGCCCATCGTGGTGTGGTGTAAATATGATGGATCGCGTTGTTTTGGCAAAGGGGCAGATACATTCCAAAGTCTACTTATGCTGGACCTCATTCCTAAAAGCTGGGGAAACCGACAGGTTCAATTGGCCGGGGAGGGCCTTGCGTTCCTGCCGGGTCCGCATCCATCAGCTTCCCAGTGCGCTTCTTACATGGCTACGGGAGATGTCTCCTCTCAAGGCTCGCGGGATCTCCTCTCCAAGATGAAAGGCGCTACGAGAGACACAGCGCCCTTCACAGGTCACGGCTTTCCTTGAGCACATCCACACTGTGGACGGGGCCCTAGTGTTCCCGTGACACACCCATGGTAGAAATGGACGATCTGAGGCTCGGGGGAGGCACCGAGCTGGCAAGGGGAGGGCGGCCTTCCCACACGGGCCCCCGAGCCCTACTGCCCTCCACCCCGAGAGGTCTCTCACTAGGACTGACCTGGAGGCCACGGCGCTTTCTGCCCCCTTTCCCCCCGGCCCGCGGGCAGGGCCGGCCAGGCCCGGAAGACTGCACATGCCCTACCACCTTCCAGCCCATTTCCTATTGCTTAAAATACGACCTTACCAACCAGATTCTGTTATTTGCTGGGTTGAGCATTTGCAAAATTTCAGAATGAATCCAAATCGTTTACGTAGGCAAGTAAAAGGCAGATTTCTAGGGATTTTTTTGTTTTCACTCAAAAAACATTTTCTAAAACTTGCTTCTGTATACCACAGGAACGAAAATGCAGCCTACATATATGTACAAGTTAGTAACTGGTCAACGGGTGCATATATTGGACACAGTGTATCCAAAGTTCCCTCTTCCACCAGGACACGAAATGGAAGGGACAGGAAACGTTAGCACTCCTGCAGAGAGGGCCAGAGGCGGGCATGCAGCAAGCACTCCCGTAAACATCAAAGCCGCCAGCCCACCCTCTCAAGTGAGCTTTATCAGTACAAGGAGTTTTCAAAATACATCGTAAATATTTTTAAAATCCATTAAAATCTGCACTTCCTTCACAGGCATGACTCTTGGCCTGTCCAGCAGACCTACTTCTATTTTCTATTTAAAGGGAATGATGCAGTCATTTTCCTAAACCCAACACCCACACCAGTCACTTCTGAGCGAGTAGTCTCTGCTGCTCTTCTCTACAGAAGGCTCTAACTAGACATCAGGAGAACATTTTAAGATGAAACCACTCTCAGAAAAGAATGAATTTAAACTGGTACCCAGTAACTAGGAACAATCTTTTGTAAATAATTTAAATTTATTTTTGCCTTTACATCAACACAGCACAGCCACGAGAGGAAAGTAAAATTTATTCTTTTTATTTAATCTCAAATCTTTTGAAAACATTTTATAGCAAGTTCAACTCTATAAGCTTCGATACTAATCAATCATTCCATACGACTGCCAGTAAGTAGTTCCCCATGTATATATATGAAGCAGAGAGCCAGCTCGTTACATTTTACAATGCTAGATATATGCAACCAAATCACTTTGCTGTACACCCGAAACTAACACATTGTAAATCCATTTAAAAAAAGAAAACTATTCTTGAATTTTAAACAGGAGAAAATGTTAGCTATAAAACAGTAATTTAAAGAGTAAGAAAAATTGTAATACAGGTATCTGGTCGAAATTGAATATCTCAACAAAATTAATTCACTCATCTTCAAAATCTATTAGAATCACTATGGTAAGGACAAGGAAACACGGATGCTCTCTGTGAGGCTGACTTAGAACGCGGGCAGCATCCCCCCGAAAGGTTGGGGGGGACGCGGTGTGACCGACCCCCAACCCAGCCTCGCTCTGGGTGTTGGTCTGTGGTCCCAGAGCCAGGATTTTACCTCCACCGGACTCACTTCAGGCTCCAGATGTAGACACAAGAACGACATTTTCAAAGTTTACACGTAAAAGCTACCATTCTCTAAACAGGCTGAAAATAAAGCAGTAACCAAGATGCCAAGTTTCCTTAAAACCATTCCGTTTAAGTAACGAGAAACATCTGGAGTAGCTTACCTGCTGACTGTTTAAAACGTGAGTCTCCTTTGGCAACCCTTTTTCCACATTCATCTTAAGACAGGAGAACTTCTGACCCGCACCAGGCACGCAGCTCTAAAACACACCATGCAGCCCCGCCGCACGCCTGTGCACGTCAGAAAGTTTAAAGACATTTCAGATGAAGTTCCATCCCGCTCCCTCTGTAACCCATGGCAACAGGACACACTGCAGGAAGCTGTGGTTTGCCAGGGATTCAGACTCTATCTCAGTTGTCTCGTACAAAGAAAAAAAAAAATCCGTTTACATAAATCACGCTGTGAGATCATTTTAAAAGTATTTCCTCTACCAAATCAGAAGAATAGACCTTCAGCTGATAGGGGTAATTGCTCAGTCAGTACAGCAGCTGCAGAGAATTTGTTTTTTAGCAGCGTGGTGCAGCGCGCCGCCTAATTACAGAGGCTGACGAGTCTATTATGAGCGCCACGGGCACGCGTGTGCAGGGCCAGCCCTGGGAACCTGCCGTGTTCCCAAGACCTGTCTCGGGGCCTCGGCCCCTGCTCCACGATCTGCTGTCTGCCTCCCAACACCTGACGCAACCTGAACGCGAGGGGGCCGTGGCAGGTCTTGGTTTTAAAAGGCAAGAAGGAAAGAAAAAGAAAACTGTTTCCAGAACCTAGGTATCACCGCAGAGCTGCCTGCTAGCTCTCTGGACATTTGGAATAGACTGCTCTCCCCAAGGTGCTTCCCTGTCAAAAGCTCTCCGCAGCAGGTGCCCGGGCTCTCATCTGAGGGGCTCCAGGAATGGCCCTCGCTCCTGGCGTGTTACACCAGGAGGGCCTCGGCACACATCCTGTCCAGGGCTGCGGGCGCAGTGGTGCCCGTGGGCCAGCAGGCGGGGATGATGGCCTGGGGCTGGGGGTCGGGCCGCCAGCGGAACGCACTGAGCCCACCTTGCTCTGTTTCCGTGGGATAAACTCGCACGCGGCCAGCGTGAGTGCCCTGTGCCCGGGCAGAACGCTCAGCGATAACGAGCGGGCAGCTCCCTCAGACGGGCTCTCTCACACAGCAAACGCACGGAAGCAGGAGAGGGCAAGGAGCAGAGGCTGCCACGGGCACCCTCTCGGCCACCACGGAGCACAGGGACAGGCCGATGGCGGACGCTGGGGGCTGTGAGGAGCCAGTGGGGGGGGGAGGGAGTAGGAGGCGACCTCGGGGCCCGGCCGGCGGACAGGGAGGGAGGGCTGTGGGGAGGGGCGGGGAGGGGGCCCGCAGCCCCGCCTCTCCCTGGGTGCAGCTGCCCCCGCCCTGCCCCACCCCAGAAGGGGGGCTCGAGGACATAAGAAGCCACTCCGTCCAGCTCCCGGGGTCCCCGGATGCCCGCCTGGCCTGGAGGGGCTTCGAACCCTTTCCTTGGCAGGGCCCCATCTTTAAGGAAAGGGGGGGTGCCCTTACAAACGAGGCCCTCTGGGCACACAGACGTCACGGCGGGAGGAGCTGTGAGGTACACGCTGCAGGCCTGCAGGGCTGAGACACGGGGCTAGACACAGCAACATCCTTTCCACTGCCCAGCCTCCCCTTCCAGCACGCACACCTGCACCCATCCACCCGCACACACGCGCACACACCCATCCACCTGCACACATGCCTGCATACCCATCCACGTGCACACCTGCACACCTGCACCCATCCACGTGCACACCTGCACACACACACCCATCCACGTGCACACCTGCACACACACACCCATCCACATGCGCACAAGCACATGTCCAGAGAAAACCCGCTGGAGGGTTCTGGATAGACAACCATGGGGTTTTCACAGTGATCAGCTGAGCCCGTGACTCTGTGACCCGATGATTTTCCTCGCTGATTTCCGAGGGGCCTGTACTCATGCACAGGGTTTTGGAGGAGGTGCTGGCCTCCTAGCCAGAGCGGGGGACAGCAGCATCCTAGCCCCAAAGGCCCCCCAGACAGACCCTGGAGATGACCACCAGGGACCAGGAAGGGAAACAGACGCAGGACAGGCCACGCCCACAGGGCAAGCAGAGAGCCTCCTGGGGCCTTGGGAACACCCAGCACCCAGGTGCTGGGCCGCCCAGGTTACCAGGTCGGTGTCAAACTTGTCTTTATTTTAATCATTTCAGACAGAAATACATGTGTCCCTGCAGAAGCAGAACAATTTCACTTTGCGTGTTTTATCACGTTCAGCCCAGAAAGCAGCCCAGGACCATCAGGGTCCACAAGCAGCTGTCCCCTCTGGGTTCTTCTGTCCCTTCAGGCTTTCTCTGTCTCCTCCTTTGCTGTCCGTAAGGCAAGGAGAGGAAGGGGTGGGGTGAGAATCTGGCCACAGACTCCCCGGTACTAGATGGTGTCCCGGGCAGCCCAGAGCCCGGCTCACTTCCTGGGGAGAGAGAGGTTCCCGGAGCTCCTGGCACAAGTGACCAGGACGTTCTGAGCACCAACCGCACCCTCCTTATTCTGCTGGGAGTGTTGACCCGGGGCCAGGGGGCGGCGGCTTCAGACCCGGAGCCAAAAAGCCCAGCACAGCCCCTGACAAACCCAGCAAGCGCTGGTTCGGGCAGGAGAAGAAAAGGCTGGTGGCAGCAGACGGCGTGGAGCTGCCCAGCTTGGCGTTGACAGGACGGTCCCCTCTGTGAGCTGAGGCCAGCCACCCTGTTGGCAACTCCACAAGAGAGCAAACAGCCGGAAAACGGGTGTCTGGGGGGCACCCCGGCCTGGAAGCCCGACGACAGCACCCACGGGCGAGTCCTACAGCTGGAGGAACCCAGAGGCCTCTATTCCCTGGGGCCGCACCTGCCCGGGGTCCGTCCTGAGCTAAAAATGGCATGAGAGTCCCTGTGGGGTGCGCGGACCTGGGTCAGGGCAGCTCAGGGAGTATGCTGGGGAGGGGTTCCGGCCAGAAGGGACAGATGAGAGGGATGGGAGGGCGTCCAGCGGGAACTGGGGACCCTGGCGAGCTGCATCCCAGGGCCGGGGGCCACAGGTGGGGTCTCAGGGCCAAAGAGCTCCTTCTTCGTCCTGGGTTCCTTGCAGAGTCACCTGTCTCCCCAGGAGCCTCTCACCAGTCACCACCCCCCGCCCCACGCCAGTCCCAGAAAAGGGAGGGCACATTCTCCTTAATACCCTGGACCAACCAGGGCTCCCCGAGGCTTCCGCCCAGCCCTGGGCACAGTTGGGCCTGGAGGGGACAGACACGCGCTTTACTCAAGGTTCCAAGTAACCAAGGGAGATGAGTGCCGACAAGCTCAGCGCCAGGCTTGCGTCAGCCTGCCCAGCCCCTCGCCCCGCCACGAGGGCGAGGAGGCCGGCGAGGGCCAGACCACGCCAGCTCGGGGCTCGGGGATGCCCAGCCTTCCCGAGGAAGAGGCTAAGCAGGTGAAAGGCACAGCCAGAGGAGGTGCACAGTGACCACGGTGACCGCCGTGGGGAGACGCTCGGGAAACGCGGCCTCACCTGCCCTCGCAGCTCCTCACCCCGGCCTCCCGCGGCTGCCTCAGCGCCTCAGCTGGGACCCCTGTGGGCAGGGACCCTCGAGTCTCCCCACAGTGCTGCCCTCCATCCCTGATCCAAGGAGAGAAGTCTGACCACTCGCCGTCTACCTGGCCCAAGCCCCCCACTCGCCAACCCCTCCCCTCACCCGGACCACCACGCGGTCCCCCTTCCTGCCCCAACACCCCTGCTGTTCATTCTCGGCTTAGCAGCCAGAGGGACCCTTTCTAAACCCTGAAGCTGCCCTAGCCACCTCCTTCCTGCCCATCCGCAGCACCTGTGCCCACCTCCCGCCCCTTAGGTCCATCCATCCCTGCTGGGAGGCCAGCTCCTCCGGGGCAGGGGATGGTGTCAGTTTTGTCCAGTGCTGTCCACAGAGCCAGAATAACGTCGGCACACAGTAGGCGTTCAAAAAACAGTCACTGAATGAGGAGACACTCAAGGTACTGAGAAAACCTAGTATATGCCCCTGAGTTAATAGGATCTTAAAGAGAATTAAGATAATTTCCTATGTAAATAGTTTAAAGAGTAGACTAGCATGTGAAAAACCAAAATAAGCAAAAACTGGGACTTCACTGGCGGTCCAGTGGTTAAGACTCCGCGCTTCCAGTGCAGGGGGAGCTAAGATCCCACACGCTGCACAGTGTAGCCAAAAGAAAAAACTAAATAAAAATTTTTTAAAAATAAGCAAAAACTTCAAAGTTAAATTCCCCTAGAAATAGCAAAACATCAAAAGTAAGAAATGAGTAAAAAGAGCTTGTTTTGAAATGTCTGAGTAGATTTCACCCTGGAGAACGGGACTTCTGTAAATCTCCCAGAGTGTCCCAGAGGTGAGCCAGAGGTGGGAAGGAGTGAACCAAATCAGACAAGTGGCCAGCCGGCAACTGGGCTCTCAGTCTCAGGTCTGAGGCCCAGCTCGGGGTCCTGCTGCCTTTGCTGTAGGGGGCTCAGTCTCAGGGGCCAGCCCAGCGTAGCTCAGGGAGCTGGTGTAAAGCAGCTCACTCGACCTCAGCCTCAGCATCAGAGGGGCCATGCGAAGCCCCCTACCTCCCAAAGCCCCCCTCCCTCCAGAGCAGAGACGTCTGGACAAGTGGCCAGGGAGGGAACCGCGTGGCCTCAGCGCCCCCTGCTGTCCAGGCCGGGCACTGCCAGTCCTGCCAACAACCCCTGGGCCCTCCCAGGTGAGAGCAGCCAGCACAGGCTGCCCTTGACGGAGGGGGCAGGCAGGCGCGGAGAAACTCCTGCCAACGTCAGCAGTGGCTCGGCCAGCTCCACGCACAACACGGGTCAACGGCCTCCAGTGGGTTGCGGGGAGGGTCACAGGGAAAGCATAGCCATGTCCCCGCTTCTCTCCACGGTTCTGCGCTGGACATGCCACCACGAGCCACGGCCACACAGACGGAACTGTGCAGACGCGTTCTCCGGTGTCCACCTGCTCCCGTGACGCCGGCACACACCACGAGGCAGCGCAGGGCGTTCCAGCGCGAGCCAATCACACCGTGGGCAGGAGAGGTGGCCTCGTTCGGGAGCCTCATGACAACGCTGCCTCGAATCGCTGCCTGACTCCTGGTCCCCACGATGCCGTCTCAGCCACGAGGGACGCTGAGTCTCGGGACGCCTGTGTCTTCAGTGTCCCTAGTAACGGCGGGCACTCCCCCGTGCTGCACCGACATTCACGCCATCCGCCAGTCTTTTCCACTCCAGACCTCCTGGGACGTGGACCTCACTGGCTGCAATTTGCCCCCCTTGAGGCTGCATCTGCCACGTGGATCATCTCTCATCAGAGGCCTGTTTGAATCTCCTGCCTGCTTTGCTCTGGTAGGTGTTGTGAGGAGCCACCGGGGGTCACCGCACTCGTGTCCCCCCCCGCCCCGTCCTTGCCCTCGAGGGAAGGTGCGCTTGCATGAACATAGGTTCCGAGTATTCGCTGAGTCAGTCAGCCTTGGGCTTTATGGTTAGTGCTTTTTGTGTTCAGCTTAAAAAGTCTTTCCCTCCCCAACACCACGGACACGTGCGTCTACTTTATCCCCTTCTAACTCGCGTTTTGCCCTTCCCAGGGAGATCTGCGACCCAGCTGGATTAACCGTGTTTGCACGGTGTGAGGGAGAATCAGGTTCTCGTTCACTCTCTTTTTCCACGTAGACCCCCACTTACCCCAGCACCACTGAAAAGACCACACTCAGCCCTGCTCTGCACACACAGCCCGACGTCCACAGGTGCTAGGTCTGTTTTTTGCTCTCTCTCCTACTCCACTGTCTATCTGTCTATCCATCTATCCATGTGCCGCCACTTCCACAGTTTTACGTTTCTCTAACTTTATAATAAGTTTCAGCAGCTCATAGAGGAAGTCTTCCTACCTTATTGTTCTTCAAGAATATCTTGGCTACACTTGGCCCTTTGCATTTCCACAGAATTTTCAGAATCATCTTAAGTTCCACAAAACAGCTGTTGGGATTTTGGTTAAAATTACATTGAATCTACATGTCATTTTCAAACTGTGTCCACAACTGATTTTTGTATAGTGACCATATACCCAGCAACCTTGCTAAACTTACTCATTAATTTTAAGAATCCATAGATTCTTTTGGGTTTTTCCATGTTACGATCACATCATGGGAGAATAATCACACTGTCATTTTGCTTTGCAAGTTTTCTAACTTCCATTGTTCTACTTTCTTAGTACACTGACTAGGACTTGCAGTTAACATTTAAATGGAAATGGTAACAGCAGACATCTTTCCTCGCTCGATCTCAAAGGGAAAGCTTAAGTCTGACACATGCTGTAGGCTTTTTTATATCCTTATCAGGTTAAGGAGGTTTCCCTTAATCCCTATTTTGTTAAGGTTTGTTTTTTTTTTTAACCATGAACAGATACTGAATTTTACCAAATGCCTTTCCTGCTTCTGTTAAGATGATATATGATTTTTCTACTTTGTTAATGTGGTGAATTACACTGACTGATTTTCAAATGTTAAAAAACACTGTCCTTGGAACAAACATGAACAGCTGGATCCAGGGGACATGATGTAGTTTAGGACCTTCCACCTCTCTCACCAGTGAGCTGCCCCGTAGCCCTCCTTTCCTCCAAGGTGTCTCTCAGGTTTTGGTGCCAAGCTTTTGGAGGCCTCATAAAATGAGTTAGCAAGTAACTACGCCTCTTTACTGATTGTTTTGACAGTTTTCTGTTTCATTAATTTCTGCTTTGACCTTCATCACTGTCCAGCTTCTACTTCCTTTGCGCCTGTTTTACAGCTCTTTTTCTAACCTCTTGAGGTGACTTCCTACTTTCCTTCGTGTCTAACATTCGCTCATAAAGCTACAAATTTTCCTCTAAGCTCAGTTTTAGCTACATCCCACAGGCTTAGATGTATTTTCTTTATCATTCAGAGTATATTCTGATTTCCACAATGATTCTTCTCTGAACTCTAGATCACTCAGCCTCTCACTCTGGACGTGAGTGCGGCATCTCCTCCTTGCCCCTGGTTTCTGCTACACCTGCCTGTGGCCGAGGACAGACTCTGGGTGAAGAGACGTCCATATCTGTTGAGACTTGCTTTACGGCCCAGCACACGGTCAGCTTTCCTACACGTCCCACGGGGAGGAAAGGATGAATTTACCGGGTGCCGCACACGTGAGTCCAGCAGGTCAAGCTGCTCGGATCCTTTACCTCTCACTGAACGTCTCCTGCTCAGCCTGCCAGTGACTGAGAAAGGAGTTACTGTGAGTCCAGATTAGTCCAGTTCTGTTCCTACTTCTGTCAGTTTTTGCTGTGGACATGTTGAGACCGTGTAACTGAGCGCAAACAAAGTCTATAACTGCAGCTCCCTGCTGCCTCGCTGTGACGAGGGCTCCCTGTCTGTCTGTGGGGCGCTCTGCCTGGGAGACCACTCTGCGATCAGCGTGGCCCCGCGACCAGCCTTCTGATTCGTACTGCACAGCGTCTCCTCTTCCGCTCCTCCATTCACGTTTGACGTGTCCCTAGCAAACAGCACAACCAGACTTCGAATGCTGCCCTGACAGTCTCTCCGTTCTAACTGGGATATTGGACCCCTTTACCGTTATCGTAACTGCCAGCACAGTTGGACTGAACCCCCTCACGGAGGCTGCCGACTTGTCCTTCCTGCTCTTCGCCCTTTTGTCTCTCCTTTCCTCCTGTCTCACCTTCTTTCAAATTCAATATTTTTTATTATTCCATTTTTTTCCTTCTATTAATTTAAAATTTAATTATTATTTTATTGTCTTAGGTTACCCTGGAGATTACAACATGCATCCTTACCTTATAAAAATCGAATCTTAATCACACCTTTACCCTCTTCCTAGTGGAGATAAGCACCCAGAAACACCTGACCTCCATTCCCCTCGCCAGTGCTCATCCTGCTGTGCTGTAATTTAATTTCAGGTACTTTCAAACCAAACAAAACACAATTCTTCCTGGTTTACACAGTCACCACTCATTTGGATTGACTGATACATTCACCACTCTATCGCCCCGTTCTGGGCGGTCCTTCCTGGGTCCTCCTCCCTGCCCAGCGTTTAGAGGGCCCTCCGTCTGAGTCTGCTCCAGGAGGCCCAACCTAAGACACGGTGTCCCGAGGGCCCAGGAAGTGGACTCGGAACTGGCCTCGTACAGAGGAGCCAGGCTGGTGGCAGCTGCAGGCAGAGGCCTCCGCAGGGACAATTAAAGGCAGGATGTGAAAGCTGGTGCCTCTGGGGAGGGGGCCAAACAAGGGTGTGAGGCCCAGGAGTGGGGATGGCCCAGCGGCCGCCTAGCACACCTGCCGAAGAGTGTGAGAGAGAGGGAAGGACAGACAGACAGGGAGCTCGACAGGCTTCCCAAAGGCGGGTGTTAACATTATCTGTGCTTCTACGTTTTGAAGTCTTCAGGCAAAAAGGTAGCAAAGATTGAATCCCATGTCTCTAACACACTATTTTGACAAAAGAGGTTCACAGGTGATAGAGAGATCGTGTGCTCTGCAGTCCGTGGTCTAAAGAACACTGTGCCTGCATGTGGCTTCTCATCTATGAAATGGGGACACTCAGAGGGAAAGGGTAGGGGAGGTCCAGCCTGCCCTCAATCAGCCACGCAGATAACAGTAGACCCCTGGGTGTCTGTCATGACGAGAAGTAAGCGGGGACCGCAGGGGCTGGAGCGCTCGTCCTGAAGCAGACCTCGAGCCACCACCAAGCCACACGCACTGGCTCCTGGTCCCCCGGGTCTCAGGCCCCTGCAGAGACCCTTCTCCCAGAACGATGCAGAGACGACACTTGGTCAAACTCCCAAAGGGAGAATGCAGGCTTGGCGGGAAACCCCCTTCTCAGGACCCCAGAGCCCCAAGGTCCTGCGCAGGGGCCTGTTCCGGCCTCAGGGCCCCCCGGGGCTGCCCCACGGCCGCTCCCGCTCCCACCTCCCAGGACCATACGCCCTGCCGCCCCAAAACCCACCCAGGACTCTCTGAAAACCCTCTGGAACCAGTCCCCCTTCTCATCTGGATAATGAGGTGATTTCAAGGCCCTTCCTAGCTCTAACAGCCAAAGATTCCAGCTTAGTATCAGAACACAAATTAACCTACTGTTTTAAGCAAAAAAAAAACAAACCCAAAGTCAGTTTATTCCAGATCATTGTTATTGAGTTTGTAAGAAATTATGGTTAATTTTTAAAACATTACTGAACTCAAACAGATATTTGTATGCTCACAGCAGCATTAGCCACATTAGCCAAGAGGTGGGAGCTACCCAAGTGTCCATCGCCAGACAGATGGATAGACACAATGTGGTCCATCCATACAGTGGAATATTATTCAGCCTTGAAAAGGAAAACTGGCCTTCCCTGGTGGCGCGGCGGTCGAAAGTCCACCTGCCAATGCGGGGGACGCGGGTTTGTGCCCCAGTCCGGGAGGATCCCGCGTGCCGTGGAGCAGCTGGGCCCGTGAGCCATGGCTGCTGAGCCTGCGCTTCCGGAGCCTGCGCTTCACAACGGGAGGGGCCGCGACAGTGAGAGGCCCGCGTACAGCAAAAAAAAAAAAAAAAAAGGAAAAAAGTTCTGACACCTGCTACAACACGGGTGAACTGCAAAGATACTCTACTAAGTGAAAAAAGGCAGACACGAAAGTCAAATTCCTGAAGGCAGAAAGTAGGACAGCGGGTGCCAGGGGCTGAGGGAGGGGAGGGGGAGTGAGTAAGTGAGCGACGAGCACCGAGTTTCAGCTGTAGGAAGTAGGAGCCTTCCGGAGTTGACAGGTGATTTTTGCAAAATGATGTGAATGTACTTATTGCCCCGAACTGGACACTTAAAAATGGTAAATTTTATGCTCTATTTTACTACAATTAAAATATATATCTATTGACACCCTAGACAAAGGCAGAAAAAAGCCACAAAGAAGATATTTTCAAAACCTTTATCTGACAAAGGATCTGTATCCCCAAAACGTAAAGAACTACTACAAAATCTATTTTTAAAATAATAAAATAAACAAAATAAAAATTTAAAAGCGGCAAGAAGGACAGGAATAGGCTGCTAACTCAAACAAGAGAACGCCTGAACAGCCACAGAGCCCGCGGTGGAATATGCTCAGCCTCTCTCACACCCCGTGAGCTGCAAATTAAAATGAGTTGGCATTTTATTGAAACAAGGAAAAATTTTAGTGTGACAGTACCAAGTGTCGGTGGGCAGGGTAGCAAGGCCCCTGGTCCTGCTGGCGACCAGAGCCTGGGTGAGGCTCAGCCGAGACTGTCACAGCAACTGACTCCCCAGAACACGCTCTCCCAGCCCCGGCTGTGCACACGGGCACCTGCATGACACTGTCCGCTGCAGCTCCTCTCAGAGAGGTCTGCTCCCAAGCCCCTATCACGTGGCCGGCAATAGCAGAATGGATAAAAATTTGTGACATGTTCATAATGGAATGCTCCATAACAAGTGAAATAAACTAAAACTACAAGGTAAAACTTGAAAGCATAATACAATGTTATAAAAGTGGCAGAATAAGACATGCAGTACGATTACATCTGTGTAAAATTCTAAAACACACAAAGTGAACCAGTGAAAGGACCACGGCTGCCAAGGTCCAGGGCGAGCAGGGAGGGACGAGCAGGCGGGGCCCCTAGGGTTTGAGGGCAGTGAGACTGCTCTGTGTGACACTAGGATGGTGGCCGCGTGACCCCAATCCACCTGCCCCAACCTTTAGAATGTACAGCACAAGGAGTGGCCTCCATGCACGTTATGCAACCTAAACTAATAATCATGTACCCAGCACAGCAGCACAGCAGCACAGGAACTCTCTGTACTTCCTGCTTAACTTTTCTGTAAACCCCAAACTGCTCTGAGAGTAAAGTCTATTAATTTTTTAAGGATTACAGATCAAAGAAGAGAACCACACAAGAGGATTCTCTCGATATGTGTGGATCAATATCATATCTTTAAAGGGGGTACAGGGCTTCCCTGGTGGTGCAGTGGTTAAGAATCCGCCTGCCAATGCAGGGGACACAGGTCTGAGCCCTGGTCCGGGAAGATCCCACATGCTGCGGAGCAACTAAGCCCATGCACCACAACTACTGAGCCTGCGCTCTAGAGCCCACAAGCCACAGCTACTGAGCCCACACGCCACAACTCCTGAATCCCACGCACCTAGAGCCCATGCTCCGCAACAAGAGAATCCACCACAAGGAGATGCCCGCGCACCATAACGAAGAGCAGCCCCCACTTGCCGCAGCGAGAGAAAGCCCACGTGCAGCAACGAAGAGCCAATGCAGCCAAAAATAAATAAATGAATAAATAAAATTTTTTAAAATAATAAAAAAAAATAAAGTGGGTATGAAACAGAGCAGGACCCTGCGGGGCCTCCCGGGGATGCATCCCCCAGTGCCTCCCCCCACCTCTTGTTTGTAGAAAAGCTTTAGCCTCCTAGGCCCAGCCCAAATTCCAAACAGCAATTTTAACCAGAGAAGTGAGAAAATGCAGAATCAAAAGAAAACAGTCGAGCAAGACAAAACAATAATAGTTTAGCCACTGAACAGTGTCAAGGACCTCTAGTTCCTCCTCAAGGCTCTAGATAACTTCCTGAGCTGCATCCTTGAGCTGTTTTGCAGATACTAAAACCCCCAGCAGGTGGAGGAAGTTATGCAGGCTGCCCCCCAGCAGGTAGACCCCCAACCGGCTGGAAGGTTGATGGCTGAGATTCCTGAAACATCACCCAGTTACCTCACCACCAACCAATCAGAGAACTGTGCACAAGCTGATCACATACCCCATGACCCCCGACCTCACACTGTCTTTAAAAGCCCTTCCCTGAAATCCATTGGGGAGTTTGGGTCTTTTGAGCATGAGCTACCCGTTCTCCTTGTCTGGTGCCTGTACTCTCCTTCCCCACAACCCAGTGTCAGTAGATTAGCTTTTCTGTGCATTGGGCAAACAGACCCAAGTTTGGTTTGGTAACAGGCAATGATAGGCCCCCAGAGGGTGCTTGTGTCTCTTACGGCATCTGGCATGTAACACAGGACGGGACACACCGGGAGGCTTTGTAGACCAAGGAGCAGAGGAAGAGGGTCCGGATGGGGCAGGAGTGGGTGGGGCAGGGGAGGGGCCGGGTGTGCACAGAAGCCCCACTGGAGATTGAGTTTACAGGAGAGGGAGAGGTGATGGAAAATGGGTGGGATTCAAAGGAGATTCAGATGTATCATTTTTTAAAACCTGGATAATGAAAGAAGAAGCCCTAAAATGCAGTTACCTCAAGATCATCGAGGGAGCGGGTGATGCTCAGCCTCCTGGACCTCCCGAACGATCTCCGGGCAGAGGTACGCTGGGCCGGCGGCAGGAGTCCAACGCCCCGCCCGAACTTTGAGCCCTAAAACAAGAAAAAGACGTCGTTACCCTCTTGGGAGGAGACACTAGTTCTGCCTGACACACCGCCTGGAGAGACCGGAGGAGAGGAGGCCTCAAGGTCGTCCAGGTCAACCTCACATTACAAACGAGTCACCACAACCAAGAACGCAATGTTGAAAAAAGGAGTCATCCCAGGGCCCCCGAGCATTTGCCGTGCCACTTCCAACTATGTGTCCAGAGGACAACCCCAGCCTCAAACTCCTCGTCCAAGGGCAACGGAAAAACATGTGCGCATGTCTAGGAAAGCACAAGTGGGCGGAGGAGATCATTCGCAATATAAAGGCTGGTTTTCAGCGAGCTTGTGCTTTCACACAATTTTAGAAGCATTTTAGAAATTAAAGAATCTCTAGACATTCAGCTGGTGTCTGAAGACCAAACCAAGCCAAATGCATGAAATAACCAGCCATTAAAACATCGTACTCTTTCTCTGGGAAATGACCAGAATTAATTCACTGTCGTTACGCCAGACACATCTCCCCAAATGTGGTTCCAGCAAATGTCATCACATTTTAAAAATAAAAAGCATCACAGCTGAAAATCTCTGACTTCCTGGGTACTCAAAATCCTAAGTGACTGGCCGGCTTCGGGCATAAAGGAAGCTACAGGTTTCTAAAGACTGCGAGGCCTCAGGCTCTCTGCTCCCCACCTGCGTAGGGACCCGGGCATCTTGCAGAAAGACAAAACCTTGCAGCACTCCCTTATAAAGCTCTCTGGACTGTTTCTGCACGGCCACCCTCGCAGACACCACCCCCCCGCAGAGCGAGCGGGCGGGAGAGAAACACCCAGAACGAACTAACAGGGAAAGAGAGGGAGGGAGAGAGACAGAGACACAGAGAGCGGCGGAGACAGAGGGAGAAAGGAGCTGACTCAGGGAGAGAAGACGCAGAGACGAGCCAAGGCTCCATCTCAGATGCGTCGTCACCACCAGCAAAGGGCTCCCCGGGCTTAGTAGCGCGTCACCACATGTGCTCAGCAAACCCTAGCATCCCGGCAAGAGCCCAAGAGAGAAGCCGTGTGCACACTGTCCCAGCAAACGCATCCTCCGTCTCCGCGTGTCCACACCAGGCGATGCTGTGCCGCCAGCCTGCCCACCCGCAGTCCCCAGGCCGGTGGCGGAAAACAAGGGTGACACAGAGGGTGCTGGGAGCACAGAGGGCAACACAGACGCCCCACGGGGCTGCCATGGAGCTGGGGCTGAGGGCAGGCGGGGGCCACTGGAGGGAAGATGGCAGTGAGGGTGCCCAGCCACAGCCAGACCCCCATGGGCTCAAGAGCGTCACTCTGAAAGGGACAATGGCCACGGAGCCGTGCAGAGGTGAAGCTGCATCTGGGCTGGGGCTCGGCCGGGATGCCTCTAAGAAATCAAGTTGCACAGACGACCTGCCTGTCCCCACATGGGCCCGGGGGACGGTCATGCTGCCTCTTGAAAGCGGAGGAAAAGCCTGTTTACAGCGCAAGTGTGGCTCGGAGCCCGGCCTCCGGGAACCCCACCCCCGCCCCGAGCTGGGTGAGCCTGTGGCTCCAGGTGTGCTTCCACTCCCGGGGACAGGCGCCCCAGGCCCTCCCCCACGGGGCTGCTCTGGCCTTGTCAAGACCCACACCCTTCTCCGCATCTGTGTCCAAGTGCCCCCGTCTCTGCCCCCACCCCACCCCGGGAGCAGCACCCCGTGCTCACTGCGGGGCCTTGTTAGCAAGTTACTAAATTTGACATATTCTCGAGAAAGATTTGTCTAAGAAATATGCCCCCCAAATATGCCCAAAGCTGAGTCTATGTGTAAAATGTACCTGGAGCTCAGCGATCTCTCTAGAAACCCTCACCCCTGCCCCAGGGCCCCTCCTCGCCGCACGGTGTGCCCCTTCAAGAGCCCCCTTCAGCCCCTTGCTGGGGGGGGGTGTCCCGAGGCTTCCACTCTCAGCAGGAACTGGAACCACAGGTCCCCAGCACCACCCCCTGTGCCATCTCCCCAGCTGCCTGCAAGCCGCTGGAGCAGCAGGGGACTTTGCTCTGTGTGTGCTCCCTTCTGGGACCACCTGCCTGGCCGGGTGGCATCTGCTCAGAGAACACACAAGAGCAAAACTGCGTGGGGACCCGGGTGCCCAGTAACAGGGAGCCCATCACTGGGGACGGGGGTCCACGCGGCCGGAAGGAAAGCAGCCGTCTACGCGTGGCCGTGCACGGGCGCGTTGCAGGACTGGGAACTCAGAGAAGGAAGAACGCCTACAGAGGTGTGAATCGATCCCGTGGTGACACTTCACCGACAGGGAGAAGCTTCAGCTCTTATCTGGCTGCTCCTCAGCGAAAGTCCCCGCCCCCCACCCCGGTGTATGAAGACGGCTCTGCCTCAATAACCTGCTGGAAAATCCCCGCTGATCTGGCGCCCCCTGCTGGCACTACATCACTCACTCTCCCCAGACAGAACTAAACAGTAGCGATCAGGCAAAAATGGCTACAAATCCGCTTTCTTCAAAGTCAACTCCACTTCTTAAATCGCAAACAACTCATCTCAACTGCTTGCAAAGGCGAAGGGCTGAGGGCTGCCCCGGCTCCGCCGCTCTGCCCGCAAGCGCGCCAAACGAGGGCCGGCCGCCGGCATGGACCTCAGCATGAGCCCTTCGCGCTCCTGGACCCTGCTCTGGATGGTCAACTCTGAACAGGAGGGCGGAGGGCCCCCGAGGGAAGCCTTCGAGAGGAGAAAGAGCCAGCAGATGGAGTGAGGGCAGAACCGGGCCGCTGACGCCTGCCCGCCTGCCCACCGCCCAGGGAGAGGTCTCATTTTAGCACAAGCAGTGACCTGAACCAGCCAGTCCAGCCTCCTCAACCTACAGGTGAGAACCCGGCAGCCAGTGAAGGGCCTGCTCGGGCCCACACGGCCAGCAGTGCCCAGACCCAGATCTCGTTGTACCACAGTCAGAACCAGAAACTCCTAACTTAAGGGTGTAAACACTAGACCAGAAGCCCCAGTGGGGCAAGGACTGTGTCCCCCCTCAACAGTGCCTGGCACACAGCAGGTGCTCAGTAAGCCCTTACTGAACAAATTAACCAAGGATGCCATTTAGCTTAAAACAGAGACCAGATCGTCCGAAGACCTGCCCAAGAGAAGCCGAAGAGTAGGATTTCCAGCCGACATACTTACTTCTCCCATCACATCAGTCAGAAAGCAAAACCACAGCAACTGCTCAACAGAGAATTTCCCACAAAGAACTGCTAACCAGGAATCAGAGAACTGAAAGGGCAGAAAGAGACTCCAAGATGCCAGGACGGGAAGCGGCTGCACCCCCTGGGCTGGGACAGTATGGGAAGAGGAGGACTTGTTTAAACTCTGCAGCCAGATGAGGGGCAGGTGGGACCCGGACCTCGGACCTCAGAGAGGGGCACAGGCAACGGCTGGTGTCTGGGGGGGGTGACAAGGCCCCGGGCAAGGCGGGGAAACTGCAAACTGGACTCAGCGGCAGTGGCAGGAGTACCCTCCTCCTCTCGCCTGGCCGCTGGGAGCAGAGCCAGGTGGGGACCCAGCTGGCAAGGGGAAGAGGGCACAGACCCCCATCCCAGAGCCCATCACAGAAGGCGGGCTTGGGGCTGAGGGACAACAGCTGAGTAACAAGCACAACTTGTAAGATCTGGTTCCTACAAAACTCTCCATATCGGGAAGAATTCTAAGCCCAAGATCAAATCAATTTTAAAATCAACAAAATTCCATTTCCAACACAACACTGGACAAACACAAAGTGGTGACTCTGGAATAACATGTGGGAGCTGAAGAAGGGCTCCTGGTCACAGTGAATCACCTTCTCGAGAAAGAAGCCAAGACTGGGTGTCCTGCTCAAGGAAGAAAAGGGTGAATATGTAGGAAAGGACATCCAACTTGAGACAGAAAATTAAGGAATATATTTGTTTACTCAATAAATATCTAAGAGCCAGGCAGTCATCAAGAGTGAAAACCTTAAAAAGACAGAAACAAAGTGTGTGTGCGGCAAAACTTCCAAGCCAATAAAGGAGGTGATGAAGAAAGCAGGAAAACCAACAACAGCCTTGAAAACAAAACAGACAAAGGCAGGAAAGGAGGAGAGAGCCTAGGAAAAAACAGACTTATAGAAAGTACACAGTAACATCATGGAACCAAAACTACACATGCCAGTAATTCCAATAAATATAAATGGACTAAATTTGCCAATTTATTATGGTCTTACTCTTGAATCTCAGAATGTCAAATTGGATCAGGAAAAACATCCAACTACCTGCCACTCATAGTAACAATCCTAGAACGTGGAGAAATGGAAAAGTTTAAATAAAAGGACAGAAAATGCTGACTCAGAGAAAGTTTGTGTATATATGTTAATAACAGACAAAACAGATTTCATCTCTAATAGGGTTTTTAAATAAGAGATTCAATACACCAAAAAGGGAAGAAAGTGAGGACGAAGAGAAGGAAAAGGGGGAGAAAAATGCCACCACTGATTTTATAACTTTATGAGGTTAGAATAAACTTGACACCAAAACCAGACAAAAACAATGAGAGAAGGGAACACTATAAGACAGTCTTACTCATAAACACAGATTCAAAAATTCTACAAAAATACTAGCAAACCAAACCCATTAGTGTATAAAAAGATAAGCACAAGTGAGGCTTATCTCAGGAATGCAAGCATGGTTCAATATTCAAAACTCTATCAGTGTAATATACCATATTAGCATTTTAAAGGAGGAAGCCCATTTGATTGTCTCAATGAACACAAAAAGAACCAAAAAAGAAAGGCCAAAATTCAACACCCATTCATGATGACAAGTATTAACAAATATGAACAGAAGTAATCCTGGCAAGGCAGCTGCACAAAGAAAGCAGTGAATCAACTGTACTTTTATATATCACAAAAGTTAACATTTACAATTTTTAAGTAGGTACCCATTTATAATAGTAATAAAATGTATAAGGTACCTAGGAATAAATCTGGCCAAATAATCTAAGAAAAAATCTAATTAACAACATTTATGAATGTAGCTATAAAACTTTACTGAAAGAAAATAAAGAAAACGTAAATAAATGAAGACAGGTACCATTTTCATGGATAGGAAGACTCAATATCCTACATATGTCAGTTCTCCCTATAAAATAGTCAACAGCATTTTTTTTTGGAGAATTTATTAGCTGATTGTTAAATGTATATGAAAGAGCAAGGCTCAAAAACAAAACAAAAAAAAAAGAGCAAGGCTCAAGCAAAGCCAAGATCAGATAAGGTGATTCGGCCTATCAGATATGAAGACTTACTACAAAGGTACAATTTTGAAGGTAAAGTGCAGCTGGGGTATTGACAGTGGAAGACAGAGAACTGAGACCCACGTATGTGAATGCACGGCACACAGCAGAGGGCACCACTGGGCCTCGTGAGAGCCTGAATTTAGTGCTCCAACAACTGGTTGTCCACATAGAGGAAAAAATTAACTTGCCACTCACCTATATTCCATTCACAAAAATCAACTCCAAAAAATTTTAGGGGAAAAAAAGGAGAAAATCTTTGTGTCCTCAGGGTAGTAGCGAATGTGTTATGTCAAAAGTGCAAGATAAAGGCTGACAAGCTGGACGACATTAAAGTCAAGAACTTCTGTTCATCAAAATGCCACAGCACACGGAACACGGAGAGGGCATTCGTGGAACACTTGTAATCGGCAAAGGTTAATGACCAAAATCTGTAATTCCTACCAATTAGAGAGAAAGACAACCCAACAGAAAAAGGGGCAAAGTTTTCAGTAGGTCCCTCACAAAGAGGAAATCAGATCTTTGTGCTCAAGGGAATGCAAACTAAAGCCGCAACAAGATACCATTTCACAACTAATAGACTGGCAAAAACTGGAGGAGTCTGACGAAGGCAAGCTTCAGCGAGGATGCGGAGTGATCTGAGTTCTTACAGTGGCTGGTGCGGGACTGCCAGGAAAACAGCATGTCTCTGCACGGTACAGCATCCTGAGCAAATTGTACTGGGACTTGGGACCTGTACTAAAAGTTTCCACGTCCTGGGACTCAGCAGTTAAATTATGACCAAACAGATGGTGAGGACTCCAGGTGAGACTGACATTTCAAAGGAATGAGGCCTGGAACACCTCACAGAGAGGCTGATCTTATGTCCCTCCTGGAGACACCCACCTGCACTGCAAAGGGTGAGAGGAGAGACCCAGGATTTTTCCCCTGTCTAGAAAGAGGATTTGCTTAGAGTAACGGTTCCTCTCCCCCTTAAGGAGGGGAAGGGGGAAGCACGTGTATCATCTCCTGGATACCTGTCTGGGGAGTTGAGGGGTGATACCCGATGTGGTTCTTATTGCTCCAGCCCAGGGCAAGGACTGGGCCCGGGGAACCACTGTCGTATTGTACATCAGCAATTAAAGCTGTGTCTGCTCCAGAGACCTGTCTACTATCCATATGAACGGATACAGAGACCAAAAGCTTAACACCCGGCCCTGAAACAAAGCAGCCATTCCATTCTTTGGATAGACCCCGAGAAATGCCTTCATAGACACGACCGGAGACGTGTGCGAGGATGTTCACCAACGCGCCATCAGTCATTTTGTTAATGGCTCCGTTTGTGTGTGGTGGTGGTACACTCACTCGATGGAATGTTACAGAGTTAGAATGGTGAACTGCAGCTGCAGATGGTATCACGGATAGATCTTTGAAATGATATTCAGTGATTTCAAAACAGGTTGCATGAGACTGTGTTATAAAGCCATTTTTATAAGACTGAAGAAACAGCAAAACTAATCAATAAGGGATTCAAGCACCTCAAACACTTCTGATTCTGGCAGTGGCCACGTAGCTCTTAATATTCTCACTTCTCCTGGAAACTATACGAAACCAAAGAACAGTAAGGGGCGGCATTGCTTTGTGTCTCTGATCCTTTGGCCCCGTTTCCCTCACCTCAGTGTCCCCCACTCTCCGCCCTACAGACCACGTCCAGCTCTGGGAAGCCGCGCCCTCCCCATTCCAGGAGAGCCCAAGCGCTTCAGAGCCCGGCTCCCCAGCGCCGCCATCGGCCTGGGTCTCAAGGTCCACACGCAGCAGCGGGCCCCCCAGAGCGCTCAGTGCGCGTGGGCAGCAGGAAGGCCTTGCAAGGAGCCCACAGCGCCCTTCCCAGCCCGGCCCCGCCCCTCTGCGGGTGGTGTTATCTGCCCAGACCCACTGACTCTCTCTCCATTGTTTGCTCCCTCTCCTCTTGCTTGGGCAGAGAGTGATGCAATGTTGCCCAAGGGCATTGTTTACCAGGCGTGAAGATCAAAGCTGCTGTTTTTAGAGGGAATTATATCATGGGGCCCTAACCTGGCCTTTTTAGTATTCTCCAGAATTTTTTTGGAATCTATTTTAAAACTTCCTCTCATTGTACTAGAAAAACTGCACAAGATCTGTCTGTTGAATCCAATACTCTCCTGGCTGGATAGCTGATGAGCCTGTCCTTAGCAATGCCATAGAAATACCACTACAGCTTCAGTACCAAGCCTCACTTTGTTCTCATTAAAAGAATTAAGAAAGTAATTTTCCTTTTTTTCTCCAAAGGCATTATTTTTAGTAAGTAAAATATGTTCAGGTTCCCATAACAAAAAAATCAGAACACCACAAAATAAAATTACAGTGTCCCGGACCCTTCCCAGTTTTCACTTACTAACCTGGGGTAACTACTACTATCTGTTTGGAGTGTTTCCTTTTAATTTTTTCTACACACTTACATATAAACATATGTGTGCTTTACAGTGTCATAGGTTTATTGGGGGGGTATTGAAATACGTTACACAAAAGCGGGATCATAATAATATGCACACGTGACCTGCTTTTGCGCTTCGTCCATCTTGGGGGGCTTTCCACGTGGGTAATACCCTGCCCCACCCCCCCATGGCAGAGCCCAGAGCCACAGTCCCCTGTGACCAGCGATGGACATCTGGGCTGCACAGCTGCCTGTGCGGCCACACTTCCCAGCCCCCCCCGCAGCAGGGTGCAGTCACGTGACGAGGCCTGGACAATAAGAAGCAGCAGAAGAGTTCCTGCAGCTCCTGTTGGGACTCCGCCACTCCCCCCTCCTCCTGCAGGCCCCCCCTCCTGCAGGTTGGAATGTAGACGGAAGCGAAGCTGTCTCCGTCTGCATCTTCATCTTCGGAGCAGAAGGAACCTGGCTCCTGATGAACGGGGAGCCTCCACGCCAGCCCTGGGCAGCCCACCCAAACTCTTAACAAACTCGTAATAAAATGGAAAAGCACCCATTTATAGACATTATTTAACTCTCGTCAACCGTGTCATACACTCAGCTAAGTCTAGGAGTGATGGGCTCCCAGCCCCCAGCCCAATATCTCACGGCTCCCCAGCGAGGAAACAGTTCGGGAGCATTGCCTGGGTCAGCGCGCTAGGAGTTAGAGCACTGGATGTTACTGGGAGGAGGTCAAAATGCTGAGCATTCCCTCTGCAAGCCTCCCACTTGACCAGCGTAATAAAAGAGGCTGAGAGGCGGAGAGGTGTCCACCTGAACGAGCAAGCGTGGGAGAAGTGGGTCTTCTCTTTGGCCGGTTTCCCTCCAGGCTTCCACAGGAGCAAGGGGTCCCGGAAAGCCTAGGGGTCCCGGAAAGCCGAGATCTGGACTGAGCTAGGGTGTAAAGGACCAAGAAGACAGTGACGAAGCCCTGGTAAAGGAGCATCCTGAAAAGACGACTGTCTGGACAGGGAACGGATAGGACCTAGAGACCACCAGGTGCCTGAGTGCAGTGGCATAGCCCCTCTAAGAGCTGGCGTCCTTTGTGCGCACAGAACAGAAAGGCTGTGCGCCAGAGTTTCAAAGGGAACATCTAATACAGAGAGTTGTCGAGTATAACGTGGAAGCGATCATAAACACAGAGACCACTAAAGACCATCCCAGGGCTGCGAGAGAGACAGAGACAGAGAGAGAGAGAGAGAGAGAGAGAGAGAGAGAGAGAGAGGGGGCGCTAAGGGGAGGGCGTCCTGGCGGCGGCCGCTCCCCAGGCCTGGGATCAGGTGTGCTTGCCCCTCACTGCTCACCAGCAACACCCCTCAGGGGCACAGGCGGCCAAGGCTGGCTTAAAAGGAGAAGCTGGCGGGTGGGGGGGGGGGGGTGAGAAGTCCACTAGGGGTGTGAAAGGCTCCAAGGTTTCCCCAGAATCCACAAGGCCATGGAGGGCTGTGCCCACGCCCAGGGCTGCGGCTGCACCGGCAGGAGTGGAGGCCCAAGCAGGGGCCACCAGCTGCCTGGCTGAGCACTGAAGGCTCCACACACAGGCCCCTCGGCAACAACCGACACTGACCAGCTCCAGGCATCTAAGGAAATCTCCGCCCAGTCACTAGCTGACCTCTAAGCGAACCAAGCCGAGACCTCGTGGCCACACACAACAAAGAATACACCGGACAGAATCTGCTCAGAAAAGTCCCTAAACAAACAACAACAAACAGCAAGGGGGGGAGAGCGCATCTCGCTCCTAGGATAGCTGCGCGCTGCGGGCGGTCCTGCTGAGTTTCTAGGTTGCCGAAGATCAGGTGGAGTGTGCAGAGGGCGCCAGATGCTGGGCTGGGCCAGGCAGCCCAGTCTCTCGCCTCTGAGCGCCAAGCCCACACCTCTCTGCCAGCGTCGGACACTGGAGCTGGGCCTTGCAGACGGAGCCCTGCCGGTGCGGGCTCGACTGCGGGTCTGCCAGCAGGGGCTGCACTGGCTCCCGTCGGGCTGTTTTCCAGGCGGCGGAGCAGGCTGTGCCCGCATCCTCCCCTGGGCCATCGCTCTCCGGCAACCTGTCCCCGGGCAGCCCTGGCTGCAGGCCCACGGCCTCCCCCTCTTGGTTCTAAGTCTCCCTCTGGCTGCTGCCCTCACCCCCTGCTGCTTCCTCCTTGGGGTTCCCTTAGTGGTCTCCTGGCAGCGGGCCACCTCTGCTCTGGCTGCTGACTCTTCACTCTAACGTCTCCCTGTTCAAATCGCTGGTGTGTTTGCTGTCTCCTGGCCAGATCCTGACGGACAGAGCCTGATTTTGCACACAGTAAGACACTGAAGCCACTGTCAGCACGGGGAGGAATTTACAGTAACTCCGGACACCGACTACTCGACCTTCCACGACCTCTGGCATCCCCCCCTCCTGCTCCTAACGCCTCTTCCTCTTCGCATTTCCAGCATTTCCTTCCTCCATCCCCTCCTGGCCTGTCCTCTGCTCATCCTGACAAGCCCCCAGCCAGCTCAAGCCAGGCCAGGAGGGGCACCAGGAGACCCGCCTTAGGACCCTGGAAGCTTCTGCCTCTCCAGCAGGCGCTGTGGGATTAGGCCGCACTAATAACGCAGGGGAACCCAGTTAGCAAAGAGCAACGGATACGCTTCCAGAGATTAGAGCTGGAATGCAATACAAGACAATTTATCACTACTCATTTTTAGATAGATCGTGTGTCCCATCACATCAGGAAAGGAACGCCACCTGACTGTGGGCAAGCCGCTCAACGTGTACACACCCTACTCTCCTTGTCAGTAAGACAATGAGCTCATAGGTCAATAAGGAAATGGAGCACAGTACAAACAGGGAACGCCACACTGCTATTTTCCAGCCCTGGACACATCAATCCCATGTCAAGTACTTCATTCTTTTGTTACAATATAAGCAATAACAGCCAATACCTTCCTTTTCACTACATTTTTGTTGAAGGTTAAAGAACATTAAAAAGTAGCCCAAGACCCTCCTAAGTGGAGTCCCCTGATCTCTGACAAAGGGGCAAAGACAATACAAGGGGGCAACGATTGTCTCTTCTACAAATGGTGCTGGAGCAAGAGATATCCACATGCAAAAAAGAGTGAATCTAGATACAGACCTTACACCCTTCAGAAATTAACTCAAAATGGATCATAGACCTGGATGTAAAATAAAAAACCATAAAACTCCTAGAAGATGGCACAGGAGGAAACCCCGATGACCACGGGTTCAGTGATGCCTTTTTGGTACAACATCAAAGGCAGGACCCACCAAAGAAAGAACTGATAAGCTGGACTTCATTAAACTTTAAAACTTCTACTCGGTGAAAAACAATATACAGAGAATGAGAAGACAAGCCACAGAATGGGAGAAAATATTTGCAAAAGACACATCTGATGAAGGATTGTTACTCAAAATAAACAAAGAACTTAGGTGGCGCAGTGGTTAAGAATCCACCTGCCAATGCAGGGGACACGGGTTCAATCCCTGGCCCGGGAAGATCCCACATGCTGCGGAGCAAACTAAGCCCGTGCGTCACGACTACTGAGCCTGCGCTCTAGAACCCACGAGCCGCAACTACTGAGCCCGCATGCCACAACTACTGAAGCCCGCATACCTAGAGCCTGTGCTCTGCAACAAGAGAAGCCATGGCAATGAGAAGCCCGCGCACCGCAACGAAGAGTAGCCCCCGCTCGCCGCAACTAGAGAAAGCCCGTGCTCAACAATGAAGACCCGACACAGCCAAAAGTAAAAACAAATAAATAAATAAATTTATATTTTAAAAAAGGAACTAAAGGCCTATTACTTAAAAAGAAAGAAACTCAACAGTATGGAAACAAACAGTCTGATAAAAATAGGCCAAAGATCTTAACAGACACCTCACCAGAGAAAATATACAGATGACAAGTAAGCGTATGAAAAGATGCTCAGCCTCACGTGTCACCAGGGGAGAAGCAAAGTCAAACACCAGTGAGACGCCACTACCTACGTGCCAGGACGGCAAGCACGCTGAACACTGGCGATGCCACACTGGGGCGAAAATGTGAAGCAAAAGAAACTTTCACCGTGGCCGGTGGGACTGCAAACTGGCGCATCTGTCCTCCACCTTGGAAGCCAGTTTCTTACAAAGCTAAGCATTCTCTCACCACACGAGCCAGCAATCCCACTCCTTGGTACTTACCCAGAGGAGCTGAAAACCTGCGTCCACACCAGAACCTGCATACACAGATGCTGATAACAGTTTTACTCACAGCTGCCGGAACCTGGAAGCCACCGAGGTGTCCTTCGGAAGGTGAATGGATACATAAACTGTGCTACCTCCACATAACGGAACAGTACTCAGTGCTGAAGGGAAATGAGCTCTCAAGCCATGAAAAGACACGGAGGAACCTTCAGTGCATATCACTAAGTGAAAGAAGTCAATCTGAAAAGGCTACAGACTGTATGATTCCAACGATACGACAGCTGGAACAGGCAAAACTACGGAGACAGGGAAAAAAATCAGTGGTTGCCGGTGGGGGGGTGGGCAGGGGAGGGCTCAACAGGCAGAGCACGGAGGACCTTTGGGGCAGTGAAACCACCCCGTCTGGTTCTACAACGGTGAACACACGTCACCCTAAAGTGTTCAAGCCCACAGAATGCGCGCCACCAACAGCGACCCTAACATAAACTGTGGACTCCGGGGTCACCGACTGGGACCAAGGTGCCCTCCGGTGAGGGATGCTGACGGTGGCGAGGCTGCGCGCCTTTGAGGGCAGAGGGAACTCTCTGTGCCTTCCTCTCAATTTCATTATAAACCTAAAACTGCTCTTAAGAACACAGTCTTTAAAACAAAAGAGACGACGAAGCCCAAGGTTTGACTCAGGAACCTGCTTCGTCCTGACTGCTGAGCCGTAGACAAGTCGCTTCGCCCTCGAGGGCCGGTCACCTCGCCTGGAGAGCAGGAGGCACGGCACCCTGTCTCCGGGGCTCCTGAGGTCAGAGCCCCCGTGGGGAGTCTGAGACTTGCCACCAGGTGAACGGGCGCGAGGGTGCAGCGCAGCCCGTCAGACAAACGCCATTTCCTCCCGCCAGTGGGCCGATGCACATGCGCAGTGGCGGTGGGGAAAACCCATTTGTGGGATATGCGTTAAAAGAGGTGGCGAATTCCCAAAATTCTGATAACATTTTAGCCACCTTCCAGGGCCTTCCCTCCCCAAGCCCTCCCCCAACCAACAGGGAAGCCCAGGCCCAAGCTGCCGCCCATACCGCAGGTGGACGGAGACCCCAGCCCGCGCAGTTCCACCGAGGGAAGGAACGGGAGGGAAGGTGCGCGCAAGGGCAGAAGTCCCGCTAGCCCGGCCACTTTAGGAACTCGGTCAACACCTGCGTGACCACAACTGTGCTTACGGAAGCACAGACCCATGCTTAGGTACATCACAGCGTTACATGGTCGCTTAGGGGAGCTACAGCTGTGGGAGGCCTGTCCTCTCCTTCGTCTTTCAGTTTTCTCTGATGTGTTCTACGATGAAAAATAGTGAGACTTGGGAAGGGGACAGATCCTGAACAGAATGCTCAACACACTCCACAGCCCAGACCACAGCGCTCCTCCACTCTTTGGAGGGTTTTCGTGTGGGATTTTCAGCTGCTGGGAACAAAAATGTGAACAAACCCAGAAAAAGTGTTTTAAATCACAAACGTCCTCTGAGAACGGTTCCTTCCAAGCCAGCCAGCCGAGCTGAGGGCCAGCCCTCCTCTCACCCATGGCTGCGGCTGCGTCTCGGCCCTTCCGGCCAGCACAGACGCCAGCACCGCCCCGCCTGCGGGGCCAGCCCTCCTGCTGTGCTGAGTCCCTCCCCCGACTCCGAACAAAGCTCCCGGCCCCGCCCCCGGCTGTTTGACGCTCAAGGCACGAGCCACTGCCTACTTCAGCTGGCGTTTTTCTCGTAGCAGGACTTTCTCAATGAAGGAAACACCAAGGTGAAGCTCCCCGTCCTGAAGCGACCAGTCTCTGTGCTTCCAGAATTTTCTTGCTTCAAAAGGGCGTGAGGCCTCAGCCACTGGGGCCAGAGACGAAGTGGGCTTCAAAGGGGCTGCCGGGACAGGCCCCTCCGGCACCCACCCACGGCAGCAGGAAAGGGTGGGAAGCAGGGAGGAGGGCCTCACCCTGGCCAGGAGGTCACCATCTCTTCCACCACCACCTGTCCCGCCCCGCCCAGAGCCAAGGCAAATCCAGGCAGACACGCCCTGAAGCGGACCCAGGCCACCAGGGCGGCTAGAGGAGGGCAGAACTGGGGACCGGGCGACGAAGGTGCCGCCGTCCATCAGTAGCCGACCGAGCTATGAACCCACGCTCACCCTTCCTGACCCTCCCCTAACAGGCTTACCTTTTTGTCTTCCTTCGTCTTTCTAACATTTCGATGGGGGCCGAAAATGTGCTGCATCCCGAGAGCCTTCCTGGCCCAGTCCCTCTTCTGGGCGCTGGGCGGGGGCTGCGCGGGGCTGCCCTCCACCCGGTAGCGGTCAGCGGGAATCTTGCTCATGGGAGGGGGCAGCGTGCCACAGTTGACGCTGGACCAGCCGTCAGTGGAGTCCGTGTACGACTCCTGGTCGCTGGTGTGCCCGCACTGCCACTCCTGCAGGACGTGGACCGGGAGCCACCGCTGGCCAAAGCCACCACCGGCGCCCGCAGCGCCCCTCTTGGAAGGAGGGACCGAGCACCGCAAGGAGGCCGGGGGGCCCTCCACGTGAGCAGTGGGCCCCAGGTGCTTACCCAGGTCCCGGCACCGGTCAGCCTGCGGAGCGGCCTCAAACGGGGCCCCCTCGGGGTCGTGGCCGAAGGCCCCGTTCCAGGGGCCGCCCCAGGGCTGGGAGCCCCTCGCGACCACACCCTCCCAGGCGCCGCCGCTGGGGCCGTGCCTGCTCGAGCTGGCGCCCAGGTCCACCACGAGCACTCGGCTGCTTCTGTCCTCGTGGGTGAAGTTCCCGATGCCGCTGTCGCTGTTGCTGCTGGTGCTGGTGTTGTGGTGAGCGTCTGCGTCCCCGTCGGCGAAGGCCCGGGCGCGCACGCCCTCAATCAGCTCGCCCATGTCCCGGTACAGCACGGAGATGAACTGCAGCACCGGCAGCGAGGACGCGGGGAACTCCAGGCAGCCGCTGGTGTCAGGGTCGGCCGTGCACTCAAACCCGAAGCGCCGGGCGATGCCCTGGTGGATCTTGTGACTGAACAGGTCCGGGTCCACCATGAACACGTGGCAGGACGTCCGCAAAACGCCCTCCTCCTCCTGCGCCAGGCTCCCGTCATCGGCCGCCTGCATGGTCACCAGCCCGAAAAACCTCCTGTCGTCTGGGCACACGGCGCTGAACGCCAGCCTCTCGGCCGGGTATCGGGCCAGGACAGCGGCCTTGTCCGTGCAGAGCTGCACGCAGTCGTGCATGATCTGCATGGTCACCAGCGAGTGGATCTTCTGCTCGGCCCGCAGGCGCCGCAGGCAGCCCCGGATGGCCTGCACGCTGTCCGATTCCAGGCTGCAGCTGGTGGACGGCAGCTCGATGGAGCCCAAGTAGCCGACAACCATGGCCACGTTCAAAATGCTTGCGTCCACCCCGAAGTCTTCATGAGTCTCCAGCCCAACGCTGAAAACAGAATCATCGTTCACAGCTTTCGGTATCTCCTCCTTAGAAAGCAGGCCGGCATTTGGATTATTTACACTCTCATGGCCAAGGTCAAATCGCCCAGTGGCTGATTCTGAAAGGGATCGTTGTTTCAACTTCAAGGGCTCTGAACTGCTTGCTCGAAGACCAGGGTTTTCAAAGATCATGTTGAAAATCCCTCCAGACTGCATTTCCTCAACGACTCTCTCTGCTCTGTTTATACCTAATGCCTTAGAGTCGAGTTTGGGCTTCAGCCAGCCTTTTCCTTCATAAAATCCAACCTCTTCGTCACTGGAGCAGGACTCCAGGTGGCCGATGCCTTCACCGATCACCATGTGCAGGACACCAGAACATTTCCCAATTAACTTCACCACGTCTTCATGGGACGCTTTCTTCACGTTGATCTCGTTGACAGCAAGTATCTGGTCGCCAGCACGGAGGCCCACAAAATCCGCAGGGCTGCCTCTCATGACACAGCTGAGCACACAGGGCGCCTGCCCGGAAAGCGCGAATCCGTACCCCGCCCTTCCTCTGGCCACCTCCACGCTCCGCATCCGGGGGGGCGCCGTCCCGAGCAGCGGCCGCTCCCCCAGGTCCCCCGCTCTGTACATCTCAAAGTGCTTCCGAGACCAGGGGCATAGCTCACTATGCCAGCGGATCCATGGCTCAGGGAATGCTGGAAGCTACCATATTTCTCCTTGAAATAATGCCCTAAGGAAGAAGGATAAAGAGCTCGTTGTTAAAGATCTCGTATTTATGCTGTTTACTGCTACTACCCAAACATAAAAAGATAATTCACAACAAAGCCATCACAGGAAGAGTCTCTCGTTGCCACACAAATGTCAACGTGAAGGAGACACACTATCTCCGTGCAGCAAATCTTAAAGTCAGCCTAAGAAATCTTCGAAAGCAGAAGGCATGTCCCAGGGGTGGTATCCTTCCCAACTCCGATCTCGCCAAGGCTAATCCCACCCCAGGTTTGAGGAACACAGGACTCCCGCAGAATCTGCTTCCTCCCTGTCTGGATGGGAAGAGGAGAGCCCTTGGACCCTCATCACTCAAGGGTGTGGTCCAAGGACCAGTGCCCGGCTCCCCGGAGCTCCCTGCCATGCACTGAGCCAGGGGCAGAGCCGAGGGTGGAAAGGCAGCTGCATGACCCCTAGTCCAGCCCCGTCTCTGATCACAAGCTCCCTCCACGCAAAGTTCTCCCCTAAGAAGGGGTATCAGCTTGTTTTCCCTCATATCCACCACCCTCGCTCAAGTAATTTATTTTGAACAAAGCACCGTGTGGAGAAAACACATGAGTCTGAAATATTGGGTTGGCCAAAAAAGTTCGTTTGGGTTTTCTCATAAGATGTTACAGAAAAACCCAAAGGAACTTTTTGGCCAACCTGATACTATTAGAGGCTGCCTGACAGCACAGATGAAACAACCAAAAAGAGCAAAGGAATTTAAACTTAACTGTTCCCCGGGGATGACTTCGCAATGGAAAGTATTGGTTGTCATTGATAACAAATCCATGTCGGGATCCCCAAGACCACCCCTGGGCTTCCAGCAGGACACGCAGTGCTCACGTATACTCGGGGCTCTGAACCATCACAGCGAAGGGCTGTGAAGCGGAACCACCGAAGGAAGAGGGCCCGGGGGTGAGGTCCAGAGGAAACAGGCTCCAGCTTCCAGGACCCCGGCCCGTGGAGTCACGCGGGCCGCACTCCACCCCCCAGCGACACGCTGTCCCCAGGGAAGCTCGTCAGAGACTCAGAACCGGGGCTCTCATTGGGCGCCGGCCCCGCAGGCCCCTCTGCCGGGCACACACCGAACTCCAGCCCCGGGGAGGGGGGAAGGGTGTCAGCACAGACACAACAGGGGAGGCCCAGGGAGCCCCCCATCCCGACACCCCGGCTCCCGGACGCCGGCCCAGGGTCAGCCTCGCACACAGGCCTTGCAGAGGGCAGCAGCCACGCCCGCTGGGAGGACTCCTCTCCCCACAAAACCCTTTAAAGATCACTTTGAAAAGCAATATAGTGAGTGATTGTATTGTGAAGATCCAAAACATAATAGAACATGTTTTTTAAAGAGTATATGTTTTTTAAATAATTGTTTTAAAGTTGTCAGGAGAAATTCTCATGTCTTGGGATAAAGTTTCCAGTAACAGAAGCATAACTCAGAGTAACTGATGTATACACACCAAAAAGTGAAAGAACTGGACAAAATGGAAAGTATATTATTCGATGACTCCAGGAGCAGCTGCAAGTGACAAAACACTGACATGCAGGACACATGCTTGAGTAGAATTATTTTATGACAATAAGATTGAAAAGAGCAATTTATTTATAAACTACCATGTTATTCAATATCTAAGTGATGCTAAATTAATCATTTAAATATTAGGACTGGAATTTAACTATTTAATACTCATCATTAAAAATGTGTATATTAGGGCTTCCCTGGTGGCGCAGTGGTTGGGAGTCTGCCTGCCGATGCAGGGGACGTGGGTTCGTGCCCCGGTCCGGGAGGATCCCACGTGCCGCGGAGCGGCTGGGCCCGTGAGCCATGGCCGCTGAGCCTGCGCGTCCGGAGCCTGTGCTCCGCAACGGGAGAGACCACAACAGTGAGAGGCCCGCGTAACACACACACACACACACACACACACACGATAAAAATTGTGTATATTAAAGTCTGCCATGAACTGTGCTTCAGGGTCTTCTCATTGGATCTTCTAAAGGGGTGTGGGCTACACAACACCCCAGAGACGCCAAGTCCTGATCCCTGGAAGCTGTCACCTCACTGGCCGAGGGGACGTGATGGGGTGAAGGGTCCCGAGATGGGAGGTCACCCTGGCTTCGCCGGGGACAGGGGGGGAGGGGGGCCGTGATCACGGGGTCCTGGCAGAGGGGGGCAGGAGGGGGGAGTCAGAGAGCAGAGCGAAGGGCCTGGAAGAGGGGGGAAGGGGCCTCGCCGGGGGCCTCCAGGAGGAACCAGTCCTGCCCGCACCCGGCCACCGCCGGCGACGCTGATTCTGGACTCCTGGCCCCAGACTGTAAGGGCATAAATCTGAGGTGTTTCAAGCCACTGAGTTTGTGGTCACTTGTTTCAGCAGCCACTGGAAAACTTGCAAAAGGGGAATCGCCCTGGTGGGGAGAGGGGGTGCAGTGTACACATGAAACATCCCACCTGAAAAATGCTCACAACAGCGTCTGGCCCCCGACACTGTAGGCTGTCGCCGTGAACTCACTGGGACAGGGTTAGCGAGGCCCTACCGGTTCCTCCAGGAACAGAAAACCCCCGGCTTTCTCTTCCAACCAGTAACAGATGCTGCCTGTATGAAAAAAATAATTTCCCAGTTTTATATGCAGAATTACTCCATGATTCATCTGACCACCATGGAGTCACAACACTGTGTGACACAATATTCAATGACAGTCTTGTAGGGGCTTTACCCAAACATTTCTATTAGACTCTTACTGTCATGTTCTTCTATGGATTAAAAATAGTTTCTAATTCATACTAGTAATATCTTAATACCTAATAATCACATTTTGTAATCCAACCTACAGGTTAATTTTTCCTTAAACTGTACCAATTAATAGTAAAACTGGTGGAACAGACAGTGAAATTCAGAAGAAACCACAGGGCGCTAGTTTCCAACCTCACCGGGCACGTCTGCCACCCAGGCTCCTGCTCTTGCTCCTGCACTCAGAGGCTCTGGCTTCCGAGCTCTGGAACACCCCGACTTGAGGCCGTCTGCTACGGGCTGAAGTTTGTGTCCCCAAATCCATATGTGGAGATGCTAACCCAGTGGGATGATCTGGAGGCGGGAGCTTTGGCAGCGATCAGGTTGGCTGAGGTCATGAGGGTGAAGCCCCCACGATGGGACTAGTGTCCTTGTGGCTCCAGAGGAGACACGGGAGCCCCTGCGCTCTGCTCTCCACCATGTGAGGAACCAGGAAGTGGGTCTCACCAGACTCCAGATCTGCCAGGGCCTTGATTTCGGACTTCCAGCCCCAGAACTAGGAGAAATAAACGCCTGTGGTTTAAGCCCCTCGGTGTAGGGAATTCTTGTTACAGCAGCGGAGCAGATGAAGACATCCTCTAATTAGCCAGCCTCCTTGTTTCGCAGAAAAGGTAACCAGGTCGGAAAGAAGTGCTTCTCCCAAGGGCCACCTCCTAATGGCTCAGTCAGCTAGGACACCAGGGCCTCCCCTCTCTGCACACCCCGCTACCACCGTCAGCCACTCGTCCTTCAAACCAATGAGATCTGGAAATAAACACCAGGTGCCTATCCCTTTCCACGGTTTAGATCTGGCACAAAATGAGTCCTTTCCTGATGAATTTCTCCACTCACAGGCACTGAGTGAGTGCCTACTTGGGCCAGGCAGCGCCCCAGACCAAGAAGCTACACAGAGGGTCCCAGCCCTGCTCCAGCAGCACGCCGTCCCCGGAGAGGGAGGAGCAAGAGGCGGCCAACAGCCATCACTCCGGAGCAGGGTGAGTGCCAGCCCCGGCCCTATGCTCGGGTGCCCAGGAGTCTGTGGCAGGCAGGCCGGGAAAGCCACCCCAGGAAGAGGCTACGGGCACAGCCACAGTTTGGCCTCCACCTCTGCCCGTGCAGATGGGCGATCTGTGGGGACAGCGCTGCGGGTCTCACGGCCGTGCCGCAAAGGCGACAGATTCACGGGGCAACAGGCCGAGCTGAGCACGGGGTCAAAAGACCAAAGCAACAAAGAACAACCACAAAAGGGCGCGGAAACGAGCGGGAGGGAGAGAAACTGAGGACCAGGAGGCAGAAAGCACCCAGCACACGGAGGAGAAGCGGGAAGTCCAGGAATAAGGGCAAGACAGCCCCAGAACGGCGGCAGTGGGGAGGCTGCATGGTCCACGGCGTGCACCGTGCCGCTCTGGGGCCTTTACGCTTACTAACTTGTGTGTGTGAAACGTCGCTATGATGTAGGTACGATTATCATTCTCATTTTGCAGATGAGGAAACGGAGGCACAGAGAAGTTAAGTAACTTGTCTTCAGCTGCACAGCTAATTGGTGTCAGAGGTGGACTTGAACCCGGCTGTTCTGGGCTTTCTCTCTCCCCATGCAGAGGGGCTCGGAGAGGAAGCGGAGGGGCGCGCCCACCAGCAGACCCCTGCTCCTCAAACCCACCCCCAAAGCCAATGTGTCCCAGCAGCTACCTACAACCACCACCCCAGCAGTGCCCACAGCGCCAGGCCCCACCAGACACCACCTCCCCAACACCCTCGGGGACACACACACGCGGAGGACCCAGCACAGCCCCAGCAGACCCACGCCAGGATGCACGCTGGTGGTCCCTGTGTCCCGGCCGCCGCATACCCGCCAGTCCATTCCAGCGCCCGCTCCCGACCCCTGCAAAGCCCTTCTGAGCCCACGGCCACTCCACCTGCAGCAGTGCCCGAACCACCCAGGAGGATGCACGGGGGGACTCCGCTCATCGAGGCCACTTCCGGGCCCCTTACTGCCACCAACAACAATGTCCTTGCCAAGCTTTCATCCTGAAAGGGCCCCTTTTCCACTGCCTGCCACCTGACAACCCCACCGACGTCGGGGAGACTCTTCACCCGTTCATCGGTGTCACCGGGCGCCCGCTGTGTGTGGGACTGGGCCAGACACGGGGCTGCCTCAGGAGGGAACGGTCCCTTCCTGTGAAGACCTCTCCGCAGGGGACCGGCAACTGGAGGCTCCGACGGCAGCAGCTTCCCGAGGGCGTCTGCACAGCTGCTGCTCGGGCCACGTGGCCTGGTGAGCGGCTCCCAAGGGACCCTCCAGGGAGGCAGCCCAGCTGCTGCGCTCTGCGCATGGGGCAGCGCTGTCAGCTCCGTTGTCCCTGTCCCCTCTCCCTGAGGACCCACTTCCTCTCTGAACTCAAAGCCCCTACGTGGGTGATCCCAAGGCCTGACCCCGGAACTCTCTCCTGAGCACGAAACCCGTTTCCTGCGCTCTCAGCCACCTGTCACCTCTCTCTGCGTGTCGACACCCAAACACACCTCTGCTGCAAGCAGCCTTCTCCTCTTCCTTGGCCCCGACGTCCGCCTAAGCCCACCCACCCTTCTAGGCACCAGGCAGTGCCTTGGTCATCCCCACTTGCCCCTCCAGGCCAGACCTCCCACCCCGCCTCACCATCCCCCTGTCCCCGACACCTTCCATCCACCTGGACGTGCCACCCCCAGCCTTCTCCGTCCCTCCTCCTCCTCCTCAATTCAGCGGCTGCTCTCGCGGTCACCCGTGTCCAGCCTGCTCCTCTCCGGCCACACGCTGCCCCCACGCCCCGGAGCCCCCCGTCGCACCAGCCCCCTCAGCCATCTTGCTTCTCCCGCCCGCCTCTGCTCCCTCAACCCCGCCCGCCAGGCATCAGCCCAGGGACGCTCCTGTCCCCCCACTCATGTCCTCCGCCCCCATCCAGGGACACCCCCCCCCCCGCCGCAGGAATGGCCTGGGCTTTCTCCACAGCACGTGCTGTGGGGCCGCCACGACACAGGGCGCCTGGGCCCCTGTCCAAAGCCACGTTCCCAGCCCCGGGGCTCTCAGCACTCCCGTCAACCCCGCAACTCTCTGCAGGTCACTCAGGACCACCCAAACCCACGCAGCCTTCACCTCCCTGCCCTCGGCTCGTGGACTGTTCCCTCCTTTCCAGAGAAGAAAGACACCCCGCAGGCCCTCTGTCCGCAGTGCACACCATCCCCCTCCGTCAGGCCAGCTTCTCCCCCAGGCCCTTGATGCCATCCCCACCACCTCGGGGGGGCTGACACCGCCCACCTGGGTCTGAAAACACCCAAGTCTCTCTAGCCCTAAAAGGAGTAAAACCCCTCAGTTGACTCCTGAAAGCATTGAAAGCATTTCCTCTAAGATCAGGGACAAGACAAGGATGTACGCTCTCGCCACTTTTATTCAACATAGTCTTAGAAGTCCCAACCACAGCAATCAGAGAAAAAAATAAAGAAATAAAAGGAATTCAAACTGGAAAGGAAGAAGTAAAACTGTCACTGTTTGCAGATGATATGATACTATACACAGAAAATCCTAAAGACACCACCAGAAAACTACAAGAGCTCATCAATGAATTCAGTAAAGTTGCAGGATACAAAATTAATTTATAGAAACCAGTTGCATTTCTATACACTAACAATGAACTATCAGAAACAGAAACTAAGGAAACACTCCCATTTACAACTGCATCAAAAGGAATAAAAAACCTAGGAATAAACCGACCTAAGGAGGTTAAAGACCTGTACTCAGAAAACTATAAGACACCAATGAAAGAAATTGAAGACAACACAAACAGATAGAAAGATATACCATATTCATAGACTGGAAGAATTAATATTGTTAAAATGTCCATACTACACAAAGCAATCTACAGATTCAAAGCAATCCTTATTAAAATGCCAAAGGTATTTTTCACAGAAATAAAACAATTTTAAATTTTGTATTGAAACACAAAAGACCCCGAATAGCCAAAATAATCTTGAGAAAGAAGAACAGAGCTGGAGGAATCCCACTCCCTGATGTTAGACTACACTACAAAACTACATTAATCAAAACAGTATGGTACTGGCACAAAAAGAGAGACATAGATCAATGGAACAGAATAGAAAGCCCAGAAATAAACCTACACACTTATGGTCAATTAATCTATGACAAAGGAGGCAAGAACATATTGGGTTGGCCAAAAAGTTCATTTGGATTTTTCCATAAGACGTTATGGAAAAACCCAAACTAACTTTTTGGCCAACCCAATAAGATGTAGAAAAAACAATCTCTTCAATAAGTGGTGCTGGGAAAACTGGACAGCTACATGTAAAAGAATGAAATTAGAACATTCTCTAACACCACATAAAAAAATAAACTCAAAAAGGATTGAAGACCTAAATGTAAGACCAGAAACCATAAAACTCCTATATGAAAACACAGCAGAACACTCGTTGACATAAATCATAGCAATATTTTTTGGATCTGTCTCCTAAAGCAAAGGAAATAAAAGCAAAAATAAACAACTGGGACCTAACTTAACTTAAAAGCTTCTGCACAGCAAAGCAAACCATCAATAAAATGAAAAGATAACCTACTGAATGGGATAAAATATCTGCAAATGATATGACCAATCAGGGGTTATAGCTCATACAACTCAACATAAAAAAATCTGATCAAAAAAATAAGCAGAAGACCTGAATAGACATTTTTCCAAAGAAGACGTGAAAATGGCCAACAGGCACATGAAAAGATGTTCAATATTGCTAATCATCAGGGAAATGCAAATTAAAATCACAATGAGATATCACCTCACACCTGTGAGAATGGCTATTATAAAAGCAAATATACTCCAATAAAAAAAAATTTAATGTAAAAAAAAAGAATGTCTATCATAAAAAAGAACACAAATAACAAATGTTGGGGGCTTCCCTGGAGGCACAGTGGTTAAGAATCCACCTGCCAATGCAGGGGACACGGGTTCGATCCCTGGCTCAGGAAGATGCCACATGCCACAGAGCAACTAAGCGTATGCACCACAACTACTGAGCCTGTGCTCTAGAGCCCGCAAGCCACAACTACTGAGCCTGCGTGCCACAACTGCTGAAGCCTGCATGCCTAGAGCCCGTGCTCTGCAACAAGAGAAGCCATGACAATGAGAAGCCCGCCACTGCAATGAAGAGTAGCCCCCGCTCATCACAACTAGAAAAGCCCATGCAACAGCAAAGAAGACCCAACACGGAGAAAAATTAAAATTTTTTTTAAAAAACAAATGTTGGCGAAGATGTGGAGAAAAGGGAACCCTTGTACACTGTTGATGGGAGTGTAAATTCATGCAGTCACTGTAGAAAACAGTACGGAAGTTGCTCCAAAAACTAAAAATAGAACTACCATATGATATAGCAATCCCACTCCTGGGTATATACCCCCCAAAAAGCAAAAAATTCTAATTCAAAAAGATACATGCACCCCAATGTTCATAGCAGCATCATTTACAATTACCAAGATACAGAAGCAACCTAAGTGTCTATCAATAGATGAATAGATAAGGAAGATGTGGTATATACATACATTGGAATACTACTCAGCCATAAAAAAGAATGAAATTTTGCCATTTGCAACAACATGGATGGACTTGGAGGGTATTATGCTAAGTGAAATAAGTCAGACAGAGAAAGACAAATACTTATCACTTACATGCAGAATATCATTTATATTACAATAAATATCACTTATATGTGGAATCTAAAAAATACAACAAACGAGTGAATATAACAAAAAAGAAAGAGACTTACAGATACAGAGAACAAAATAGTGGTTACTAGTGAGGAGAGGGAAGTGGGGATGGGCAATATAGGGGTAGGAGGTTAAGAGGTACAAACTATTATGTATAAAGTAAACTACAAGGATATATTGTACAACACAGGGAATACAGCCAATATTTTATAATAACTATAAATGGAGTATAACGTTTAAAAATTGTGACTCACTATACTGTACTCCTGTAACATATAATATTGTACACCAGTAACATATAATATTGTACATCAACTATACTTCAATTAAATAAATAAATAAAATATTTGCCCTGCAGAAAAACAAAATAAAGCAAAACAAAAAGATGCAGCCTCAAGCAAAGGTTATCACAAACAGGGCACAACCACGGAAACAGAGTCTGAAAAAACCCACAATAACCCAGGGCTGGAGGACAGTCCAGGGCAGTTTCCACAGAAGGACCAGGAGATGGAGCACCACAGGAAAGCTAAGAGACCAAGAGGATGGATTCAGGGGCTACCAGGGGAAGGAAAACACGTGGATAAATTCAGTGAAAAGCCTCTCTGTTCATCTGTCACTGACTGCATCACCCACCGGGCAGCCAGAAAGGGTCTTCCCAAATGAGTAGGGTGTATTGGGGGTTGGATGACGTAAGTTGTAGCTTATGTGGAAAACACAAAATCCTCTTTGGAGAACTTTGGAGGCAGCTGAAATTGAAGCCAGATTTTAGCATTTGGTGGGATATTTGACCTCATTTGACTTTAAAAAAAGTGGGAAAGGAGAGAAAGAAACTGGAAGAAAGAGCAGAGGGGTCCAATAGCAGCTAAAACAAAGCTAAGATTCCCCCCAGTCCCACCCCCCACGACTCAGGGGACACAGGCCACTGTGCTCAGGTCCCCAAAACAGAGAAAAGCACTGTGGTTTCATTGCCAAGTCTCAAGCCACAAGTTATGCCAAATCTCAGGGAATGGTTTGCAACCAGGCTGCTTCTGTGCAAGAAACTGGTTACCACAGTGCCAGGGGACACAGCTCTGCTGATGGGTGGATGGGTGAAGGCATAGACAGATGGACAGATGGGGAATGGGGAGATGGATGGGAGAATGTAGGGAATGGATGGATGGGGAGAATGGGGAGATGGATGGGGGATGGGAGGACGGATGGAGGGAGGGGTGGATGGGGGATGGATGGATGGATGGATGGATGGGTGGATGGATGGATAGATGGATGGGTGGATGATGGGTGGATGGATGGATGGATGGGTGGATGGATGGATGGGTGGATGATGGGTGGACGGATGGATGGATGGATGGATGGATGGATGGGTGGATGGGTGAATGGATGGATGGATGGATGGATGGATGGATGGGGGATGGATGGATGGATGGGTGGATGGGTGAATGGATGGGTGGATGGATGGATGGATGGATGGGTGGATGGGTGGGTGGATGGGTGGATGGATGGGTGGATGGATGGATGGATGGGTGGATGGGGGATGGATGAATACATAGATGGATGGAGGGATGACAGATGGGGATTGGGGGATGGATGGATGGTGGGTGGATGGACTGACTGAATTCATTCGTGGTGGTCAGTGTTTGCCCAATAACACCTCTCTGCCTCGTTGGTCCAAAAATTAATGGACCACTTCCCAGAGCTACAGAAAGACAAGAACCTTTAAATTCAAAGGGCCCACCAAGTGCTCAGTAGGGTAAGTGAGGAAGTCCCACCAAACCTTCAGAGAGAAAGGTCTCATATGAAGGAAGAGAACCTGCCGGCAGGAGGCTGAGGACAGCAGAGCCCAGCCCTCAAGGTGCTATGGCTCCCGCACACTTGCTGAATAGGCAGCAGGCAGGTGGAGGCCAAGGCTGGGTGTTCAGGGGCGGGCACACCGGCCATGCTCACCAGGCACTTACGTGAGTGAGCTGTACTACTGACGCACCCCCGGCCAGAACTTCAACCTGTGGCAGTTCTAAAAGGTGAGGGTAGCCAGAAAAAGCAGCACGTCCAGTCCGGCCATTTGAGTGTGATGGTCAAGCACACACAGGGAGGCACTGAAACAAGGCACTGAGAGTCCACAGCCACCCCTGCACCAGCCATCAGGAGGGACCGGACACCCCTCAACTGGGAGCAGAGGCCCCATCTGCCTGACTCCGGGGGGGTTCTCTTTATTCACCCATGACACAGCCTCCCACCCAGTGCGGGGGGGCCCCAGGAGGGCTGGGCCCCAGCCCCCACGCACACAGCAGCAGAGGCACAGACTGAACTCGACAACCCGACAGACAGACAGGTGCGCTGCGGGCGCTGCTCCGGAACCACCCTCCACCGCCTGCTGATCGGTGGCCGGAGTCCGGATACACCAGGCCAGGAGCACGGGCCACACTCCCCGCAAAGGACTTCTTGGCCTCTGTTAAAAGAAGGGAGGGCTCTTTTTAAGAGGACCTCTGGTTGGGCAGTACCTTCTGTGTATAGAATTTTACACCCCTCTCCTGAATACCAGAGGCACTAAAATAGCTCTACTGAGAGCTGTCTGTCCACGTCCGCCCCACAAACACGCAGGAAGCCTTTGCTGTGCAGGCAGTGCTGTTCTGGGAAGAGGAACAGAGACAATGGGGTTCGTCCGGGGGGGAGCCTGTCCTGGAGGGGCCATCCTGGGGGGCCCATCCTAGGGGAACCCGTCCTTGGGGGAGCCAACCTGTGGAGCCCATCCTGGGGGAGCCCATCCTGGGGGGAACCCATACTGCGGGCAGCCCGTCCTGGGGAGTCCGCACTGGGGAGCCCACCTTCTGCCTGTGCAAAACAGCTGAGACAGAGCACAGCAGACCATCCCAGTCCGGGCCCTTGGACTGCAGAGCTGGATGCTGGGGGCCCAGCCATATCACTCGTGTGACACCGGTCACATGATGACCTTGCTCCTGTACAATGGAGACCACAGAGCACCTTTCCTGGGGGCAGGCAAACGCCAGGCTCACCCTAACTCTTCCACGGTCTGAGGAGTCACAGGGCCCGGTGGACAACGTAGGACCCCACGCAGTTCCCCAAGGGCTCGAGCCCCTCACCCCTACATCAGCCTCGCCTGCACCCTCCCCTTTGGAACGTCCCTCTCAGACCACCCACTAGCCCAGATGACACGTGGTGTGCATGTGCAGCTGTGCAGGTGTGGGTTCAGGTGTGCAGGTGCAGGTGTGCGGGGGGGTGGGGGGTGCAGGTGCAGCAGGGGGTCTCCGTGCTCACATCCTGTGCCCGCTGGAGCAGGAAGAAGGCTCAGTGAGCACCTGCTGAGCCGATAACTGTCCAGGACATGGCCTCGCTGTCTCTAAGTGTTAGAATTTAACTACTTTAGTCCACAATGTCTAAACTTTCTAAAAAGAATAGATATGACTTTTGCAAGGAGGAAAAAAAAGAAAGTTAACTGAAGAGTGCAATGGGTTTTTCTACACAGGCCACCGTCATCAGGAACTCCTAATTCCCAGCTGTACAAAAATGAAGGCTGCCTTCTCTCTCCAGACCCACATCAATCCTGCCCCACTGCGGGGACAAAACACAGGAGACCTGTGCCCTGCGGCAGGCCCCCACCACCGCTGTGGGGTCTCAGGAGACTCTGCCGGAGCTGGGATGGGAATCAACAAGGGGCTGAGACCTCAGCAAGACCCCCTGCCCTGGTCACACGAAAGCAGGTCCAACTGCAAGGGAAGAAGGTGAGGCTTGCCCCATCACCACATCCATCAACACAGGTCTGGATCAGCGCCAGCTCCGAAGAGGGAAAGGGATCAGAGGGGGCCAGACATTGGAAAACCAGCAAAACCCACTCTGGCACATTTCTCCCCTAAATGAAGCTGGAATCCCACGCTCATTCCCTACGCCCAAACCTCATCAGCCCTGAACCCCTGAACCCAGCCCAACACCTCCAAGGACAGCTGGCAGCCGAACTGCCCATCAGGTGAGACACACAGAGTTCCCAGGCACCCAAGTCCCTGCAAACATCCAACCCAAGAGAAGCAGGGAGCCACGGTGGGCTGGGTCAGGCGGCGAGGTCCACGGGTCACTCTCCGCCCGGGTCACCTGCCTCTCCCAAGTTCACGACCTATACCCCTAGGGATGGTCCTGAGGTTCAAGTGCCAGAGCAGACTGACACATTTCTACTTAAGGAGGGAAACAACCGTCAGAAGTTTTCAGACCACAGGGCCAGAAACTTGTTGAGTATATGGAGTCATATGTTCACAAGCAATGCATACAGAAAGCCAATTAGCCTAACTGAATCTAGGTGACACAGGAGAGTGGAGACACGGACCTGCATTGAGTATGACCTCCAGGGTGGCCCTGTCTTCACCCCACTTGCATTCCTCCTGCACGGCTGCGCTGTCCCCCTGGGCAAGCTCTCCTGCATCCACCTCCTCCTCCCCACACCTGCTCTAAACTCGTCATCACTGTCACCTCCTGCCACCTGACTCCCTTCCGAGCAACCCACCCACAAGAACCGGAATGTCCCCAAACACCAACTCCTCACCTCACCTTCCTCTTCTGTTCAGGGCAGGGCCCTAGTGCATGCGATGCCGCATGAAAGCTGCTGTGTGTGAGGAAAGGTGGAAGAGATGGACAGCGCCCCGTAAAGAGACCTTCTCATTGGGCATCTGGGCCTCTAGGATGCCCACGGGCACCGTCCCTCACCCTGCAGGAGCCCAAGGCAGAGGAGGGCTTATCTCAGAGAGATTTGAGGGACGGCTCCTGCCTGACGGTGTGAACACCAATGAGATTCACAGGAGGCCCACCAAGTTTTCAAGAAAACGCTATCAGTGGAAACACTGCCATTTTGAACTGAAAGAGTCACAGGTAGTACAAAATGAAAAGTGGGCACTGGATCCCCGCAAGTCTACTGGCGGCAAGAAGGCTGAGAGAATGACTCAACTGCAAATGCGTGCTGCCTTCACGGAAAGGGGGAGAGAAGGATCAGGAATGCAGAAGGCAGAGTAAGAGCCACTATCCCCAAATCTTCAGACCCAGTGGAGCAACTTCCAACATTTTCCAGGCTGGATTAAAGAGTTGCTGTGCACCTGTGACTCCTTTACGCCCTTCCCTTTTCCCTTCTCGTTGAGGAGCGTCTACAGTGGTTACCCTCTGTCTGTCCCAACACTGCATTACTGTTCTGCGGGGGGGGCTGATAGCTGGTCTTCAGTTCCGGTCTACAGATGGAGACGAAGGGCACCCCCGGAGCTGTACTCAAGCAACTACAGCCGGGGACCCTCACCCACGCCTGGAACCCGTCCGGACGACGGCCGTCTGGACTCTGAGCTGATGCCATCGTGGAGGGATCTTGGGGGCAGTGTGTTTTGTACGTGCGAGGGACGTGGACCGCTGGGGCAGTGGGCTGGACGCAGACAGGCAGCCTCTGAGATGCCCCAACGACCCTGTCCCCGAGTCGTCCCTCCCTTGGCAGCCCCTCCCTGAGTGCAGGCTCCACCTGGTGCCTCACTTCAAATAAGCTGAATACGGCAAAGGTGATGAGGTGTCGCTTCCAAGACAGGCTACCTGAAGACCGCGTCCCCCCCCTCACTCTGAGGGAAGTCAGCGGCCAGGCTGTGAGCTGCCCTGAGAAGCAGCCCACGTGGCAAAGAACGTCTCTGGCCACCAGCCAGCAAGGTCGTGTGGCCTGCCAACAGTCACGCTGTGACCTTGGAAGTGGATCTTCTGAGGCCACCAATTGCTACGGGAGTGAGCTTACGAGTGGCTCCTCACCCACTGCACCCTGATCACCACCTTGTGTGAGACCTGGAACCGAGGACCCAGCTAAGCCACACCCGGGTTCCTGGCCACAGGAACTGGGAGGCAGAAAACACATGTCGTTTTGGAGGGGGTGATTTGTTCCATGGCAGCAATAACTCATGTATCACGTAATCCAAAAGATGAATGTTATCACTTGATTTGTTACCATTCCTGCTATAAATAAACACAAAACAGCGCTATATTTATTTCTAAGCAGCAATGCATGATTGAGTATTTTTCCCTCAAATCTAATCTGTGATGAGGTGATTAAGGAAATCATGCTGCATAAATCAGAGATAAACTGACCAGGAATGGGAAAAACTGGCTAATAAAAATGACTACTTTGGGGCTTCCCTGGTGGCGCAGTGGTTGAGAGTCCGCCTGCCGATGCAGGGGACGCGGGTTCGAGCCCTGGTCCGGGAAGATCCCACGTGCCGTGGAGCGGCTGGGCCCGTGAGCCGTGGCCGCTGAGCCTGTGCGTCCGGAGCCTGTGCTCCGCAACGGGAGAGGCCGCAGCAGAGAGAGGCCCAAGTACCGCAAAAAAAAAAAAAAAGACTACTTTTGGATGACCACCTAATCAATCAGTCTCACAAGCTAAATTTAACAGTCCCGTTTTACAAATGAAGAAACCGAGGCTCAGGCATCTCGCCTACAACCACGTCCAAAGACAGAGTTAGGATTCAAACTCGGGCTGACCAGTTTCAGTTTGGGCTCTTAACCACACTTTTTACCATTAGCACACGAGCAAATGCCTGTGTAGAAACTGGCCTCCCCTGAAGTATTTCTGCTAACAAAAATTATCCACCTGGTTCTCAAACAGTCTATCTCAATTCCATGGTAGCTTCATCTCCCAAATTTGCACATTAATCTAAGTTTAGGAAGCAGGTCAGCAGCCCCTAAAATTATTAGGATGCATGGTTGTTGAATAATTTATGATAGACTGAACAGAAGAGTACCACATATAAAATGTTCCAGCTCAGCGTTTTGTTATTATGCAGAGTTTTTTGCGTGGGTTTTTTTCAAAATGTCAATTCTTAGGGTTTTAACACTTTAAGCCCAGAGAAAGCAAGAGGCCAGGCTGCAGGGACACGGAGCAGATGCCTGGGTTCTGGCCTCCGGGGGCTCATCCCTTCCTGCTCCCCAGTCAGCCTCAGCGAGAGTCAGGCCATCACGAGGCAGCCACCCCTCGACTAGAGATGGAGATAAAAATTTACTCAACAGCAGAGCAGCTCTTAGAATTAGGAAATACGACAAATACAAGTAATATGGAAAGAGAAGAAAAAGTAAGAAAGAGGAGAAATGAAAGACTGGCAACCTTAAGAACATTTAAACACATCAGGAAAATGTATACAGAATTATTACTCACAGTCTAATAAAATTAAAAGGAAATGGAATTCCGAAAATAATGTGAACTTGAAGACATACAGCTCTGCTGATGTCATACTTACCATGCAAAGAAAGTTTAAAACACTAGCTTTAAACTCATCTAGTTCCAGGGACTTCCCTGGTGGTTCACTAGTTAAGACTCCACATTCCCAATGCAGGGGGCCCAGGTTCAATCCCTGGTCAGGGAACTAGATCCCACATGCTGCAACTAAGAGTTCACATGCCACAACTAAAGATCCCACGTGCCGCAACTAAGACTTGGCACAGTTGAATTTTTTAAAAATACGCAGAAAGGGGAAAAAAATTCTTTTAATAAATAAAAAAAAACTCATCTAGCTCCATCTTCTTTCAAGAGAACACATCACGGGGTGTTCTTTTTACAGCACTGAGCTCTCTCTCAGTGCTGTAACGCCGAGTACAGCTCAGCTGCAGAGGAAGGAGAGGGCTGCCCCCAAGGAAGGGAGACCCACGGACCCCCGCGAGCGCCCGAAGCGCTCAGAACAGAAGGGCCTTGGGAACAGGATACCTGCAGGGCGGCTTGAATATTTTATCTCTGTCCCCGGTGCCCCTGCCTATGCCAGGCCTCAACCAAGCAGCCCCCTCACCAGCACTTCTCCTTTTCTCAAAATGTGGAGAAGAAAGTCTAGATTTAGCAAAAAAGATACGATTTTAAATTACAAAGGTCCATTTTACTGGTGCAAAAATATTACTATATTACATCTTTCTGAGTGATTCTAATCCTTTGTAAAGTTTACATCACAAAAAATCCAAATGATAACCAGTTAAGAGAAACAAATGTGTGAGATCTCTCTCATCTAAAAGAAATAAATAAAAGTGTAAAACACAACGTTGTAAATCGACTATACTTCAATAAAACAATTAATTTTTAAAAATAAAAAAAAAATTTTAAGGCGTAAGACCTCCGACCAGCCGAAGGCAGCATCGTTTCACACCTAGGCTCACACAGGCACCGCGGGCACAGAGCCTGCAGCCCAGAGGACACAAAAGACAGCTGTGTGGTAAGCAGGCACCTGCGTCCATACACACCATCTCCTGAGCACACGTGGGGCCGGATCGCTGGCTGACCAGGGAGGGGCCCTCTGCTGCCACTCCACATCACTCTCCGGTGTTACGGGCACAACGAAGATACTGCGGTAGGTGCATTGGGAAGTAACTTTTAAACTCCCATCACTATAAGAACACTGTCTACACAGGAAGGAATTTAAGAAAGGTCTCAACTAAGGAAAGGAGGAGCTCGGCAGAAGGCAGGCAGCCGGGCATCCAGGTGGGAGACGGCAGCGTGATGGCGGCAAAGACAGGGGCAGGAGACAAGCAGGGGAGAGGCTGGCTGGGCTGCCAGCACCTGCAGCGGCCCCCGCTCACACCTGCCGGCCGCACCTCCACAGCCCACCCTGCTCCAGCCCGGGATCTTCCCCGGCTGCCGCCCAGGGTCCCAGCCCAAACCCCAACGCTCACCTCGGGCAGGTCCACCTTCACCACCCCATGACCTCCCTGCCCGCCCATTCATTCATTCACTCATTCATTCATTCAGTAACTGTCCAGTGGCGTCTACAGCAGCACCAGGTAGACAACTACTATCAGGTGACCAGTGACGGCCCCACCATCCCAGGGCCAGCCACTCTGGGGGAAAAAAACAGCTCAACGGGCCAGTACCATCACACAGGGAAGTTGGAGGGACCCACGGGAGGGCAACCGTAGCCCTGACTCCATTTGTAAAACTGCTCTTCCCTGAACCTACCCTCTCCCCCTCCCTCCCTCCACCAGTGCTTGGCTCAGGTGGCACCCCCGCCAGAACCCCATACTCCCCCAAGCCTCGTCACCCCCCAGCTGCCCGGTAGCCAGTGGAGGACACCCACACTTGGGCCATGCCTGCCGTTTGCTCAGCAGCCCCTCCCCTCCCAGCCCTGGGCAGTGGTCCACACGCCACTGTAGGTGCACAGTCGGGTTTGGGGGAGAAGGGGACAGGAGGCAGGTTTGAGGGGGCAGGGGAAGCGGAACAAGACAGCCATAAGGAGCGGCAGGAACGTCAGCCCAGGGTCCACCTGCCACAAGGTTAGAACACACAAAGGCCGGAAGCCCCAGAAATCCCGATTGCCCAGAAACACCACACCAAGCAGAAGCTCGGGCGGGCCGGGCGCCCTACCACGCTCCCACCCAGCCCCCCGCAGCCAGGGCTGAGCAGAGGGGTCCAAGAGCGGTGACACCCTACCCCTGCCATCAGCGGGCAGACCCTGCCCTCGAGCTCCCGGTTTGCTCTGGGCGCCAGCCTGGCCATACCGATTCCAGAAAGTAGACAGGACAGGCTGCGGCTGTAATGTTTCAGGCTCTATCGCTGATGGAACTGCGGGGCTAGTTTTGATTCCAGAAACAAATTGTACAAATTGAAATATTGAAGGCTAAACCATCTCAATTTTCCATTCCTGTTGCTATTTGACTTTCCCTTTTCAGCTCTGCTTGGTATTTATTTCTGTTTGTGGTTTTTAAACCTGGGCGGGGGGGGGGGCTATAAATAAAGTTGCTGGATGTAGCAAATGAAAACGAAGGCCACTCGGTTAAACCTGAATTTCAGATAAAAGATGAATAACTTTTTAGTATAACTGCGTCCCCAATATCGCACAGCAGTTTTTATCCGGCGAATCTATCTATGAAGGGACAGCCCCCCAGTCCTGAGGCAGCAGCCCCCGGCCGGAACCTGGCTGTCCCGCCACCCTTCCGGCGGCGGCCCAGGACAGGAGGCACAGCCAGACCCTCCGCCCACTTGGCTGCCTGGTCCCCGCCTCCCGGCTCACCCCAAGGCCGCCACCAGCAGAAAACGATTCTCCTCTCCTAGAAATGGATCTTTTCTCAGGCCTCCTACAGAACATCCCGCCATGTACAAATCTGGTCATTCGCTACAGGAGTCAAGAGGAGGAAGCCGCAGGGCGTTGCACTGCTCTTATTGTCTTTTTCAGTGGGGCAGACGGGAACCTTTCTGCGCTCGGCGTCTCTCTCAGTCACTCTCAGGGAGACAGAAATCTGCAAGTGCACAGAGGCCCAGTACCCGCCTCAGCCTGCACACAGGCGGGCGGCGGGCAGAGCCCTCGGAAATCAACGCCGGCCACGTGGCCAGAGCAGGCCGCGTGGCAGGAGGCGCATCCCCTGCCCATGACTCCGCAGAGCTCCTCGCCTCCCAGGTCCAGGCAGGGTGTGTTGGGCCACATGGTGGCCCCAAGGACACCAGGTCCTAATCCCCAGAACCTGGAAATGTGACCTTATTTGGAAAAAGGGTCTCTGCAGATGGGCTTGTGTGAAGGATTCTCAGTTGAGGGGACAGTGCTGGGTTATCCGGGGCCCTAAATGCCATCACAAGTGTCCTATAAGAGGGAGGGAGAGGGAAGCTGGGACACAGGGGAGGCCACGTGAAGGCAGAGGCAGAGACAGGCGCATAGAGAGGTGGGAAGGATCTCCCGACAACGGGGGCCCCCAGGGGGAGCCCAGCTGCGCCCTGCCCACACCCTGATGTGGACATCCGCCTCCAGAACAGCGAGAATAAATCCCCACTGGTGTAAGTCCCCCAGTTGGCAGTGCTTTGTTCCATGGGCCCGGGAAACTCACACAAGGTGCCCAGGAGCCCCCCAGCCCTGGCCCAGCAGCCCCACCCTCGCGGTGAGGAGTGGACTGGCCGTGAAACGCCTAGGTGCACACTCCTGGCCAGGCTCCAGGCCACTAGGGATGGGGGCTCTGGGCAGCGGGCGGTCTGGGCACCTCACGCTGCCCAAATGCCTCCAGGTAAAGTGTGTCCCAGGCCGGGCTCCTCGGGACTGCACTCGAGCCACGGAGCCACAGGCTGGCCCACAGTAGGGACTGGACGTGGATGTGCCCACAGGCGCACGTCCACTCACAGCAGCCAGGCTAGCGGCACCAGGAACATCCTACGGGCCACATGGTCCCCAGCACTTCACACTCATTATTCTAGCTCATCCTCATTGCAGCCTTATCATTAACCCTATTTTACAGACAGAAACTGGCACAGAAAAGCAGTCTGCCGAGGTCGAGCTAGACACCGGGGTGGGGTGAAGAGCAGGCGCCGAACGGAGCCCGCATCGAGGGAACCCACATCAGCAGGACCGCCCCCCCCACCAGAAGTCAGCGGACAAAACCCTCGTCCTCACCCCTCAGTGGCTCACGTCGGACGGATGCAGCGAGGGGTGCACACCGGCCAACACGCCCCCCACACTGCTTTATGTGTCTAAGAAGGCATCCTAGAAGAGCCGCCCAGGACTTCATCTCATCCGGGACTTGGTAAGGAAGAGCTTTCTCCTAGGCTGGAGTGGCTCACTCCCCAATTACTTGATTCTCTAGATGAGAAACAAGTAAACCCCAAAGGTCAACGCCTGGCTACTAACCAAAGTGCCAGGAGGTCCATCAGTGACGTGAAAGCCTCATGCATCCGCCTGTGCTGCTGAATCAAGTTCCAACCAGGTACCAAATATAAAAACCAACTCTCTGAAGAGCTATGAAAGCAGGCAGACACCGGAGGGGAGTCATCCTCTACAAGAAGAGGGTCGCACTCGGTAAGGTGTGTGTTTGTGCACGTCTGGAGCTCAGGTGGAAGCTGCCCTCCTCCAGCTTCTAGTCACAGGATGGAGTCTGGGCATGGCAGGTGGCTGGAAAGTGAGGCAAACATCTCAGTGTCTCCGACAGGAGGTAGCTGGGGAGAGAGGAAGCCCTGAAATCTGCCGGTAAACTCTGCCCAGGCCCTCGGCCAGCCTCTGAGCAGCCTGTGCACAGAGAGCCTCCGAGGAGGAAGCTAGAGTCCAAGCACAGCAGCACACGTGATACGGAGAGGTCAGTGTGAGTCCCGACAAATCAACACTCTTCAGAAAAAAGAACCACTAGTGGATCATCCACAATGTCCAGTACACAATCAAATATTACTAGATGTTCACAGAAACAGGAAGGTGTGACCCACAGTCAAGAGACAAAGAAGCCAGTGGGAACTGTTCCTGAGATAACCGAGGAGTTGAAATTAGCAGATCAGAACTTTAAGGCAGCTAATATAGTGTGTTCAAGGATTTCATGGAAGATACAGTCAGATAAACAGGTGGCCTATCTCAGTAGAGAAATGGAAACTATAGGAAAGAAGCCAGTGGAAACTCTAGAAATAAAAACTACAGTAAATGAAATCTTAAAACTCATCGAATGAAATGGACTTAATTTGGACTGGAGACGGAAGAAAAGGAGATGAGAAAGAGAAAAAAAATGTTAAATTAGAACAGGGCCTACATGCCCTGTGGAACAATAACAAACATCAACCATACAGGTAATAGGAGTACCAGAAGGACAGGAGAACACAAGGGGCAGAAAAAATATCTGAATAAACAAGGACCACATTGTCCCCAAATTTGGTAAAAAATTATAAGCTTATTTATCCAAGAAGCTCAACAAACCCTGAGCAGGATAAATACAAAGAAAACCCTCATAAGCACATCACAGTCCAAGTGCCGGAAGTCAAAGGCAAAGACGCCACGTGACACGTGGGGACAAGGCAGCAATGGCGAGGCTGACATCTACACAACAGCAGCTGGAAGACGAAGCGAACCAGAGTGCTGGGAAGGAGAAACCGGAATTCTACAGCCAGCACAAAGATCCTTTAAAACTGAAGGAAAATGAAGACAGTTCAGATAAACCAAAATTGGGAGAATCTGTCACCAACAGGCAAGAAATGCTAAAGGAGGTGTTTCGAGCTGAAGAGAAAGGATACCAGATGGAAACTCAAATCTACGAGAGGGAATGAAGCACAACAGAAATGGTGAATATGCGGGTAAATGTTTTGAAATATTATTTCCCATCTTTTAATTTCTTTAAAATACATACGACTGGGATTCCCTGGTGGCGCAGTGGTTGAGAGTCCGCCTGCCGATGCAGCGGACGTGGGTTCGTGCCCCGCTCCGGGAAGATCCCACGTGCCGCGGAGCGGCTGGGCTCGTGAGCCGTGGCCGCTGAGCCTGCGCGTCCGGAGCCTGTGCTCCGCAACGGGAGAGGCCGCAACAGTGAGAGGCCCGCGTACCGCAAAAAAAAAAAAAAAAAAAAAGAAAAGAGTGTTCCAAATATTATTTATGCCCCTTCCCCCCCAAAACTGCTTTGGAAAAGTTTGTATTTATTACTTGTTTATTTATTAGCTAATAAAAATTTTCAATTTGGGGGAAATTAAAACACTAACAATGGAAATGGAAAAAACACTCACATTCAAAAGCAGAAAGAATGAAATGGGCTTCATGAGAAGCTAACTTTGAACGTCAGTGTACAAACAGGCTGAGAGTAAAAGGATGGAAAAGCCATAAGGTGCAGACAGTAACATGAGACAGCTGGGGGAGCGCATCAGTGTCAGATAAACGGGCTTCAAAACAAAAGCTCTGTTCATCAGGAAGACAAATCATCCCCAAAGTGTACAAGCCTAATAACAGGGCTTCAGATATATAAAGCAAAACCTGAAAGAACTCAAGGCAGAAATAAACAATCCACAGTCAACGTTGGAGACTTTAACACTTCTCTCAACAATTATTAGAATGACCAGAATCCTTACCCCCCAAAAAATCAGTAATATAGGAGATCTGAACACCATATAGTATTCCTTCTATGTGCCAGGCACAATTTTAGGTGTTTGAATTCGGCCATGAATAATACTGAGGAAAAAAAAGCCTTGTTCTCAAGGGACGTCCCTGGTGGCACAGTGGTTAAGAATCCACCTGCCAAAAAAAAAAAAAAAAAAGAATCCACCTGCCAATGCAGGGGACACAGGTTCGAGCCCTGGTCTGGGAAGATCCCACATGCCATGGAGCAACTAAGCCCGTGCACCACGACTAATGAGCCTGCGCTCTAAAGCCCGTGAACCACAGCTACTGAGCCCGCATGCTGCAACTACTGAAGCCCACGCACCTAGAGCCCGTGCTCTGCAACGAGAAGCCACCGCAATAAAAAGCCCATGCACCACAATGAAGAGTAGCCCCCACTCACCGCAACTAGAGAAAGCCAGCGCACAGCAACAAGGACACAACGTGGCCCAAAATAAATAAATGTATTTTTTTTAAGTCCTTGTTCTCATGAAGGATATAGTCTAGTAAAAAATAGGGGGAAAAAAGAAAGATAAGAAGACAGAATAAAAACTCAAAGTATCCTTAATTATTACCTTCTAAGAGATAAATAGAAAAGGAAAATCGAAATAAAAAGAACTATTGAAAAATAAAAGGGATAACAGAAATAAAACAATTAACAGAAGAGCCAGAAGACAATGCAAAGCAATCTCCCAAGAGCAGAACAAACATCAAAGAGATCAACAAGAAGAGAAGGAAGATCAGGGATTGAAGGTCAGCCCAGGAGTTCCAGCCTCCAAATAAAATGAGTTCCAAAGAGACACAAAACTGAAAGAAAACTAAGCATAACACAAAACGTCAGGCCTAGGCTGAAGGGGGCCACCTGGCCCAGGACAGTGATGAGAATGTACGTCATCAACTGATAGTTCAGAACACGGGGAACAAGAGAAGCTGCTGTGGGGCCAGGTCACACACAGAGGCCTGAAATCACCACAGCATCAGCTTCCACCAGTGCCGGAAACTACACGCAATGAAGCAACATCTTCAAAATTCTAAAATAATACTTTTCAGTAGAATTCTATACCCAGCTAAACTAAAAGTTAACTGAAGAGTGAAACAAAGATACTTTCAGAATCAAGGGCAAAAGAAAAATCTAGCTCATGTTTCTTAGTTATCATGAATATGCACTCAACAGAACAAGGAGTGAGCCCAGACAGACAATAGAGGTCCCGAGTGCGGGGACACGGGGGGCACAGGCATGCAGGTCCCATGGGGACCAGGACAGAGTGGGGCAGAAAGCGGGATACCAGGAGCAAAATCCCCAACAAGGGCCACCACAAGAGGGGTGTGGCAGGGCGCATGCTGGGGTGAGGAGAGAGAGGTTGACAGGGGAGCGACAGGGTTGGGTGAGAAAGGAGTTGTGCTCAGGTACTGTGTGGTTCAGTAACAAACACGTGAGCAGTGGACACCAGTCTAACCAAAAGAAGGTGATGGGATGAAGTTGGGAAATGGAGGGAGAGGAAGCAGTGGTGCACCGGAGGGGAGAGCCAGCCCTCCCTCACACCTTCGAGAGAGATCAAATATACACATTTTAAGACTAGCAGCTTAAATGGGCAGTAAATGCCTGAGAAAATAGGATGTCTGAGATGACTGACCCTTGGAGATGGGGACAAGCAGGACAGGAGAGTGCCTGCTGTCTGATTCTTCACTCAGTAGGCTTAGCTCTTCATCTGGTGTCCTAGAAGGATGGCCACTGTCAAAGGACAAAAATGGTGCAGGATGGTGTATGTAAAAAAAAAAAAAAACCAAGGAAGGAGAGATATCGGGATATCACCTGATTACAGGGTTGGGGACAGTAAGGCCACAGGAAAAGAGAGGAAAGAAAGCAGAAAGGACAAACTAGGCATTTTACTTGCCTGGAGTACATGATCTCGGGGATGAATCTGGTGAACCCCCAAAAACCACAGGTCAACTTGTGTCTGTATTAAAATTGCACGTGCAGGTGGGTTAAGTGTACTTCTGAGGACTGACTACAGCTCTTGTCAGATGGCCAAAGGAGCTGGTAACCACCACCCCCAAAAGTAAAAACGAGTGATCTGCCGGACTTGAACCCCAAGCAAAGCTCATCTTCTCTCCCGGGACAGCGGTGGCCTCTCCTCCAGTGCACAGCAGGGGACACCGCGAGGCCCTTCTGGACGCAGGAGCAGCAGCGCCCAGTCGGGGAAAGGTACGAGACGGCTGCTCCCCAGCACAGGACGGGAGAGAGCACAGCCCTTCCAAAAGCAGTCAGGGTGGTCCGCAACGACATCGGTCCGAGGCCCTGGAACTGTGAATGTCGCCTTATAAGCAACAGGGACTTGGCCGGTGGGATTACATTAAGGAGCCCTTGCTGGGAGAGGGCCCTGGGTTCCATACGCAGGCGCGACCACAGGCGTCCTCACGGGACGGAGGACACAGGACGGAAGCGGGGGCGCCAGGGCAGCACGACATGGGGCCCAGCGCCAAGGCGTGCGGGACAGCCTCCAGAGCTGCGAGGGGTACAGTTCTGCCCTTAAGCCACTAAGCTGGTGGTAATTTGTTACAGCGGTCACGGGAAACGCATACACGTGCTAACTAGAAAGTAAAAGGTTTATGGGAACGCCACCACATTCAAAGAAAATGTAAGATGCCCTGGCTTCGCTGTGTTTTGTGTACTTGCTACACAGCATGTGTTAAGTCTTCACTAACACACTGTTTTCTTCTTCATCCTGACCCTTTTGCTTGGCCCCTTTCAGACAAAGACAAGTGTCAAAAGACAATATAGTCAGACGGCGAACACGCCATCACCTCTGCTGTGGGAGATGCGGGCGGGCGGCACGGGCCACTCCTTCCACTGGGCAGGTGGCCTTGACCGCCCTCACCACCCCGCCTCCCGGCCGGCCGGCCCCTCCACCAGGGCCACACTGGTCCTGGCCTCCCAGCCCGCAGCAACTCCTCTGCCTGGCCGCTGGCCCCTTCCTCTCGGATGCCCTCCTTCTAGAATGAGGGGGAAGGAGGCCTGCCCTTGACCCCGGGGCACAGCAGTGTCCAGGCCCCCTCCTCTCGGCTGCGCAGGCCCACTCAGTGCCTGCCTCTCACCTGCTGACCCTGCGCAGGACAGTGCCACCCGGCAGCCGCCCACAGGTCAGCGCCACACGTCCGTCCAGCCCAGGTCCTCCTCTGCCCATCCCGGCCCACAGGCGGTCACCCCGCGCCTTGGCTGTGGGCGCCTCAGCGACGGGCTGTCCCCACCTGAGGGGCATCCCTCAAGCCCAGGTCCTGCGCCGGCCACCTCATGCCCATTATCGCTAGGCCTCAAGAGCACTGGGTCGGAAGGCGTTCTGTGAAACCTCACGCTGTGACCACTGTGTTTCTACAGTAAAACTTTAAACATATTCTCTCTACTCACCGCCCTCTCCCAACTGCCTCCTCGGGCTCCTGTCTCAGACCTGGGTGCGGGGGGTTCTCTGGGGAGGCGGCGCCTTCCCCGCAGGCCTCACAGTCCCGCCTGCAGGTCCCCCGGCCTCCCAAGTGCCCGTCCCATCACAGCACGTGAAAGTAACGGACACTGACCACGCAGATCCCCTCACAACCCCGAGCAGCCTCACAGGCAGGTCCTGTTACAAACCCAACCCAGCAGCGGGGAAACTGAGGCACAGAGAGGGTGGCCACCTGCCCAAGGGCTCTGTCTACACCCACGACTCTGGCCGCTCTGTCCACACCCACGACTCCGGGCCTCTCTCTGTCCACACCCACGACTCTGGGCCGCTCTGTCCACACCCACGACTCTGGGCCTCCCAGTCTCACCCCCTCCACCCCTGAGCTGCAGCACGGAGCCTGCACCGGGGAGCCGGCACGGCACTGCACTGCGTTGCTGCAGTGGATTTCCAGAGTTGGGGTCTCTGGAGGCGGCCTCTGGCCAAACAATGCGGCCGTCCGTGAGATCGGACAGGAAACTCGGGAGCCGTGAGGACTCGGCCCGGGGCGCGCGGGCTCGGCCGCCGTCCGAGCGAACGTGGTGGGCACTGCAGGCCCGCGGCTCGGCCCGGCCCCGACCCCCGGCCCTCCTGTCCCGCCAAGGGCCGGCCCCGCGGCGGCCCCACAACCCGGCCGGAGTCGGGCCCGGGAACAAAAGGAGGGCGGCGGCGGCCGGGCGGCCCCGACCCTGAGGGGCCGGCCGCCCCCAGCACCCTCCGCTCCGCTGGGCGGGGCGGACCGCGGAGGGCGCGAGCGCGCGCCCAGAGAAGAAAGAAAGCGGAGGCGGGGCGGCCAGCGCCCGGCCCGCAACCTACCGGCCGTTCGCTCTCCGGCCGCTATCCGCTCCGCCCGCGCGCCCAACGGTCGCCTCCGCTGTCTCCCAGGGCCGAGGGGCGGGGCCGAGGGGGGGGGCGCAGAGAGGGGCGGGGTCGATGGGGGGGCGATATCAGCGCGTGGGCGGGGCCTAAGGGGCGGGGCCGTGGACGGGGGCGGTATCTCTAGGGGGCGGGGCCACCTGTGGTGGGACTGGTGAGGGGGCGGGGCCGGGAGGGGAGGGGCTGATGGGGCGGGGTCGAGGGAGGGATGGGACCTCCTGGGGGCGGGGCCGTGGGAGGAGCGGGACCTCCAGGAGGGAGGTGGGGCGGGGTCGTGGCCTCCAAGGTCCTGGGAGGCTCTCAGCATGGGGCCGGAGTTCTTGGTCTATGGAGCTGGGACGGGGAGTCCAGTGGACGGGATGGGGGGCGGCGCTTCCACGGGACAAGGGAAGAAGCAGACGTGGGACGGGTCTTGAGGGGGCGGATCTTGAGGGGAGGGGACCCCCGGACAGGGGCGGGACTTCCGCTACCCGCGAGACGTGGCGGGTCCTGCTCTGGCCGTGGACGTCCTGCGCCGTCGGCCCATGTCCCCTCCCGCACCGGGTTCTCTCCCGCGCCCACCCCCCGCCCCCGGTCCCGGGAGGTGCGTTGAGACTTCTTCCGCGCCCCGCGTCTCGAGGACCCCGCCTCCTCCTCTCGACTGCCTTCCGCGACCTTGATGATCATCAGACCGCATTCCACCAGGAAATCGCTTTATTTTTGCGGAAGGGAGTGCGGTGTCCCCCGCGGATCACAGCCGCCCCCTAGTCCCCCGACAGGGGGCAGAGGCCAGTCAGGCCAGGCAGGTGCCCAGCATGACCCAGGCTGCCCTGGTGGTCCCCAGGGCGCCTGCTCCCCTCCCACCTGTCCAGACACTGGGCCTTGTGCCCGGGCTGACCGTCCAGGGTTGGCTCTCCTCCCCTCCAGCTGTCTCCTTCCTCAGCGGTCACTACTCTGGAAATCCCATTCCCGTTAGCCATAGTGACCGGCTAGAGTATTTTCAGGAAACAGTCTGCTGGGCATTTATTGTACAAGCTAAGTGTGGGAAAAATCAAGCCCAGGACTCCTGACTAGTCAGGCCTTGACTTTCAGTTATGCAGCCGGCACCCAAACCTGGCTGGAGCCTGCTGGGTTGTATATTAAATCATCGTGACAAATACACCAGCCATCACACTTCAAGCCCCTCGGCTGACTGTGAAAAATCAGAAAATCTTAAGTTACGCTTCATATTCCCTTCAGTGCTCCCAAAAGGGCAGCAAAGGACAAATTTCTCACTACCTGACATGTTGTCAGGATGCATCTTCCCCTCATGTTTGCAAATGAAATAGCTCGATAGCATCCGGGGATGTGGACCTGTGTTGGCAGAAGTGTGCTGGCCATCAGAAGGGCTGCCGTGCTCTGCTGAGGGCAGGTAGTGGTGAGCTCTCGGGCATTGGGGCCGATGGTGTCTACAAGAGCACAGCTACGGACTGTGTCCCCCCAAAAGCTTCACATGTTGAAGCCTATTCCCCGATGTGATGGTATTTGGAGGTGATGAGGTCGTAAGAGTGGAGACCCATGAACGTGATTAGTGCCCTTGTAAGAGAGACCCCAGAGAGCTCCCTCACCCGATGGGCCATGTGAGAACACAGACCGAAGACACCTGTCTGTGAACCAAGAAGCAAGTCCTCACCAGACCCTGAATTTGCCCACACCTGGATCTTGGACTGCTAGCCTCCAACATGCAAGAAACAAATTTCTGTTGTTCCTGAGCCACCGGACTGTAGTATTATTGGCGTAGCAGTTAACAGGGCGGACACAGGGCCTTCCATGTGGTCTGAGCCAGCAGAGAGCACTGGATGCCTCTCATCTTGTCGGCTCAGGTCGCTATGACGGATACCATGGACTGGGGGGCTTAGACGGCAAATGTTTATTTCTCACAGTTCTGGAGCCTGGCGTTCTGAGATCAACGTGGGGACAGCTCCCCGGTCTGGTGAGCGCCCTCTTCCTAGTTTGCTTCTCAGACGGCAGAGAGCAGAGAAAGAGGACAAAAGCTCACTCTTGTCTCTTCCTATAAGGGCGCTAATCCCATCACAGGCACTCCACCCTCACGGCCTGATCACTTCCCTAAGGCCTACCTCCTAACACCATCACCTGGAGGGTTAGGGCTTTAACATGTGAACAGTGCGGGACAGTCCAGAGCGGCGCTGCTGCAGCCCCCTCTACCTGCATTGGCCAAGCCGGCCTTGCAGAAGGTCTGGAGTGGGTGAACCATACAGCTCTGCTGCATGGACCCCACATCCAGACTCAGAGGAAGCACCTGCCCTGGGGAGTGGGTCCCCTCCAGCCTCCCAAGGGCCAACAGCTGGGCAATAAGAGAACTGAGAAAGAAGGGTCCCGGGTTTCACCCGGGGTCAGCTTGCTCAAAGTGGGGCTATTCACAGGGCAGCCCAGAGACGACCTGCATCACTGAACAGAAGGCCAGGAGATGCGCCAGCTCTAGGGGCAGTCCCGCATGCCTCCCCCCGTCCCTGCAGGCTCTGTGCTCTAGGGAGCCCTGGCCGAGGCCGGCAGATCCAGTGTAACCCTTCCAGAGGCAGACCATCCGGAAGGGATTTTGGAACTGGATTCCCAGCCTGTGTGAAGACAGCGTGGACCCTGCTGCTGGTGGTGAGAAGCATGACAGCAGGAAGCGATTCCATGGTGACTACTGACACCCTCGTTCATGGTCACTGAGCTGAGACGCAGGCCGAGGCGGGTTGGGACATGTGAAAACTAACAGAGGGAAACCTCATTTAAAATAGCATATTGGGACTTCCCTGGTGGCCCAGCGGTTAAGAATCCGCCTGCTAATGCAGGGGACACAGGTTCGAGCCCTGGTCCGGGAAGATCCCACATGCCGTGGAGCAGCTAAGCCCGTGCGCCACAACTACTGAAGCCCATGCGCCTAGAGCCCGTGCTCCACAACAAGAGAAGCCACCGCAGTGAGAAGCCCGTGCACCACAACGAAGAGTAGCCCCTGCTCGCCGCAACTAGAGAAAGCCTGCACGCAGCAAACGAAGACCCAATGCAGTCGAAAATAAGTAAACAATTTTTTTTAAAAAAATAGAGTTGGGGGGAATTCCCCAGCAGTTCACTGCCGAGGGCATGGGTTCAATCCCTGGTCGGAGAACTAAGATCCCATATGCCCCATGGTGTGGCCAAAAAAAACCAAAAAAAACCACACAAACAACAAAAACAGAAACAAAACAAAATAAAAAATAAAATAGAGTTGGGAAGCCTTGAAGGGGACCTCTCCGGCAGTAGGGAGACTACAGGCCCCATACAGGAAGAGAGTACTTTGCATCTCCAACATGAAGGTCACTACTTTCCCAGCAGGCGGAAGCTTTTCCCTTCACCCAGCAATAGCCCAGCCAATGAGAAGCCTCCACTGCTCAGCCAATGAGAAACCGTCAACACCCTGAACCCAGGCTTTCCCACCTTCCTCCCTTTTACTCTATAAAGTTCCTCTCCTTTGTTTGCTAAACTTGCTCATTGTTTTGCCATAGCTTGCATTGCAATTCCTCCGCTGTTCCTGAACCAACTTGTCTTGCTGGTAAAATAACTGACCGGGTATTTTATTTTCAAGGTTGGCAGAGGTAAGTGACTCTGCCCCGTCGACACCTGCCGCCGGCTGCATTCTCAGTCTATATTACTGACCCCTTTGTCTCCACAAGGAGCCCTATGCGGGGTGATAAAGCGTATGGTCACTTAGCCTAAGAAACGTTCTCTGCGGAGAGCACAGCACATCCAGGGGCTTGGCGGTGGCTGCCTCGCAGGCTGAGGCTGACAGCGGAGGTGCTGCCGTGGCTGGTCCCTCACGTCACAGCTCGGAAAGGTGGTGGGGCCACAGGAGTGGGCAGCCTGGCAGGGCCTGACCCTTGGGTGTCTGCGGTGACGGTGCTCTCGGGGCAAGAAAGATGGGCGGGTCACTGGGTGCCGGTCGTTTTCCACAATTAAAGGAAAGGAGGCCTGGTTATAGCAGAAGGCTGCAGCAGCGGCCCCGACGGAGAGCTGCAGCCCCTCCTCCGCCTCTAGATCTCAGTTCAGGGGCTCAGAGCCCCTCTACAGAAGCACCTGCAAGGCCACTGTGAGTCTGGCCCTGCCCAGGTCACCACTAAGGGGGGGCGGGGCTGGAAGCTGACGCAGCGCCACGCAGCCCCTCCCCGCGCCCGGAGCCATTGCCGGAAGGCCGGCGGGCACACACTGCCAGGCTGCTCTCCCCAGCCTGCGTCTGCTGTACCATCCCTGCTCAGAATCTCCCGGGGGGCCCACCATCTGCAGGAAGAAATCCACTGTCTGAGTCCAAGGCTGGCATTCCAGGCTCCCCTCCACAAGGCCCTTCCTGCCTCGCAAGAAGTCAAGGGGACGGGACCTTGGGCCATACAGCCAGGCGCCCGTGGTGTAGCCGGACACAAGGCCAGATCAGAGCTCCAGCGGTCAAGCAACTGACGTGCGCCAGGGTCCTCTCCGCCCTCCTGAGCCGGTTCTCCTCCCGCCCGCCTGTCCTCGGCCGGCCTGCTGGGAAGCGGCCCCCACACCCATCACCTGTCACACCTGCCTCCACCCCACACACCCCTCCCACGCACCCACCAGACCCGTACACCCACCCGCCACCGTCCCAACGTTCTGTAAAGGGGTCAAGTTCAGGTCTGTCCCACAGCCCCCAAACTACCCCCCTGCACTCTGGAGCTCCTGGACAGGAAGGACCATCGGAAGGGTGGGAGCGCCCACGCATACCAGGCACTTGCTATAGGCCTGGGGACACAATGCCCGGGACAGGAGAGGCTCCAGGAACTGCAGGTGGACCAACCCAGCAGGAGCCATGGCCCCTGGGGGCCGTCCGGCAGAGAGGACTGCAGGGGGCCACTTCAGGAGGGGTTTGGGAACCACATCCAGGACACCGGGAGGCTGTGTCTCCAGAAGAGCCCTCGGGGTGGAGGGACAACGGAAAGGGGCCGTGGTGCTGATGCCGGGGGCCGGGGACAGTGCCCCGGCCGTGGGGAGGGGCAGGGGCCCTGGGCCAAGACCCAAGGGGCAAGGCTGGTGTGGAGCCCAGCGGGTCAGGGCAGCTGGGGGACGCCAGCAAGTTCGACGTGGGGCTGAGCGCCCCCAGCTCGGGTCCTGCTCACACGCTGTCCCCACCTGAAATCCCCAGGGGGCCCCTGGTGAGCCCCTCCCTTGCAGGCAAGCAAGCCGACCAGCCCCGAAGGTGTGCGGAACCCGCCCCGCCCTCGGCGCCCTGTGCTTGGGATTCATTAGGATCAGCGAACAGACGAAATAAATCAAGTGACGCACTATGTTGTTTTTAACCAGAACACATGAAATTAATTAAATAGAGCATACTGTCACTAAATAGAACTTGTATTAATTAGGGACACTGTTACCAAAGAGAGTGCGCGCTAATGAAACAGACCACACTGTCACAGAAACAGAACATGTAATCACCCAGAACACACTAGGGGCCCCCCGAGAAGGATCGCGGCCTGCTGGTGGTCTGGGGGCTGGCGGCCTGGCCTCGGCCAAGTTCACGGAGCAGGAAAGGGAGGCCCCTGCACAGCGCGAACGTCCCCTCCTGGGCAGAGCCCCCACTTTGAAATGTCTCTTCTCCACCAACCGCCTAAACACACTGGAACAGAACCCCGCCTGCTGGAAAAATACCTACGGGGGGTGGGGGGACAATGTATGTCAGGAGACTGTGTCTTCCTCCACGGGAAATCGACAAGAAGTAAATCAGAAACACCCCCTCAAAACAGGAAAACGACGGGGGAGTCGTTTCTGCACGCTGCGCTGTGAGTCCCACAGCGACTCGGAGGCGGCTCGGAGCAGGCAGCGTCCGGAACTCACCTTTAAGACCAGGACTCGGAAAGGACGAGGATGGATCCCTCCGCGTGGTGTGCACGAGCCGAGCGCATGCTCCTGGCGCAGCGAGGCCGCATCCTGGGGGGCCTCCGGGCCTGTGCAGAATCCCCCTGGGCCGGGTGGGCACCGGGTCAGGGTGCCTCTGGGCGCGGGCACCCCGGCTGCTTCCCCGGCCTGGCCTCTCTATTCCGCCGGTCCCGCTTCTGCCCGTTCACAGCCATGGGTGGGGCCCCGGGCTCCCGGAGACGGTGGCAAGCCTTCCGCGGGGTGCGGCGCCGGGCCGGGCCTCCAGCCTTGGGGCGCGCTGCCCTTCGTGCCTCCTGAGCTGCTCTGAGCTTCGGGGGTGCTCGGTACGCGCCGTGGCCCCGCAGGGCCCCCAGAGGAGCTGGAGCGCGGCCACCACGGGGCGCGCGCAGCTGTTCCCGCCGTTCCCCGGGAGGAATGTCGCCAGGCCGGCAGGGTCGCCCCGTCCGTCAGGCGCCCTCCTCCATCTGGGACCCGGACCCCCTCGGACCCACGCCACCGAGCTCAGCTCCGGGGCAGGTGGGGCACGGGCGAGTTCCTCAGGACAGCTTCCTTCTCAGGCTGCAGGGAGCCCCGCGTGAGATCGGGGCGCCAGGACGCTCGCACCAGCCGAGGAACAAGGCCCAGCGGGCCGCGCGCCTGCCTGTAAGGCCGCCCACGTCCACCTCCAGGGACGACCAAGCCCCAGGGTAACCTCTCAGTAAGGACCCGGAGCCTCCCACCCGGCTCCCCACCCCGTGCTGGCGCCCCCCGGACGGGTACTTCCTGCGTTTTCTATGGAGACAACAGGGGTTCTGCGTGGGGAATTTTTTGGCGTCACCTAGTCAGCCGGCCTCATGGAGTGCGTATAATTATCCCAACTGTCGGGTGATGAGACCGAGTAGGAGGGAAAGCCCTCAGCCCCACCACGGGCAGGCCAGAGCCAGGGTCCATCTGCATCCAGGTGACACTGTGACAGCTGTGCTGGATGAGTAAGGGGCGGGGAAGTGCAGAGGGGGAGCTTACAAAGGCAAGACAGCCGGACCGCTTGCCCACCCGAGGGAGCAGAGAAGGGTTTGAGGAGAGATCCTTTGAGGTGTCCTGCTACAGGTCCCACCCAGCATGGGGGAGAGTTGATGCCTCCTCCGCATCCAGGTGTCACTCTGTGTCCTGTGTCCCCTGCAGAGGAGGCACTGGGGACCCGGGAGGCATCCCGGGCCACCAAGCCCATCCCACACCCTGAGTGTGTGTGTACACAAGGATGCCCAGGAGTCCCGTGGACCATGCGTGGTGCCAGCATCACTGTCCTGTCCGCCTGCCACCCCAAGAGGCAGAGGGCCCTCGGCAAGGACAGGGGTGAACCCTGATTCCTCGGGGCCGAGGAAGGAGGGGGTGTCCGGGGGTGTCCCCACCCGTCCACCCGTGGACTCACCCAAGGACCCATGAAAGTACCTGCAGAGAGAGGAATGTCGTACTGGCAGGCCCAGACCCCAGAAGTTCCCTCAGTCCTCTCCCTCTCCCCCAACCTCTCCATTCCACCTGCAGGGACAGAAATGGGGGCAACTAGGGGCTTCCCTGGTGGTCCAGTGGGCAAGACTCCATACTCCCAATGCAGGGGGCCCAGGTTCGATCCCTGGTAAAGGGACGAAATCCCACATGCATGCTGCAACTAAGATTTTGCATGCCGCAACTAAAAGTCCACATGCCACAACTAAGAAGTCTGCATGCCGCAACTAAAGAGCCTGCGTGCCACAACTAAGACCTGGCACAGCCTAAATAAATAAATATTTTTAAATTTTTTTCTTTAAAAAAAAAAAAGAAAAGAAAAAAGAAATGTGGCAACTAGCTGGGGCACAGTGGGACGAGGAGACCAGGGAAGGGGAAATGCTCACCTCGCCCCTTCCCAGGATTCCAGCCCCCAGCTGGCCCAGGGCAGCAGGGTTTGATTTGATTTCAAGTGTGGAACTTTGATTTGTATCTCAGACTTGATATCACTGATTTGGACTGATTCTGAATTGAGACTATATTTGCCACTTAAGTGATAGAAAGCTAGCTGCCTTTTATGTAAGAGTGAGTGGAAAACCCTAATGCCACCAGAAAGTTTTAGGGACCTAGGAAGTTTGCCCCCCTGCACGGGCTGCAATGAGAAAGAGGGAGAAAGTAAAGAAAGTTGCATTTTGGTTCTGTGGTGAGAAATGCTTTTCCCAGCCACCAACTGCAAAGGAAATAAACGTTTCAGACTGCGGGGTGAAGGTCTGACCTTTCCCTTTTATGAGGACCAGCTGTCCCAGTTCACCTGGGCCTTTCCAGGCTTTAGCATCAGAAGTCCTGCGTCCCTGGATCCCCCGCAGCCCTCAGTCCCCCCACCTCTGATGGACGTCACGAAGAACCAGGGAGACACCCAGGCTGGACAAAGGCACTGCCTCTCACACCTAAAGGAATCTGGACTCTGCACGTTTCCCAGTTGGTCCTGTGATGGGATTTCCTGGCTCTTCCGAGAGGCAGTCCCTGGCCTGGGGCTGTGGGATGTCTCTGCTAATATGGCAGCGATAGGGCAAGAACTGAGAAGGAATAGATGATTCCACAAAGCCCTGTCTGCCCCCTGGGCACCCCCAAGAGCAGGAAGTCTCAGAGTTTTCACACAGTTTTCAATCTCACCCCTTTCAGATCCAAGGTGACAGGGTGCATTTCCAGGCCTTCCCTCCCTGAGGAGCAGGGGGCCTGCTGGGGCCCCAGGACAGGCTGTGTCTGCCCAGGAGAGACATGGCCTCCTGGGGAGGCTGCTATGTTTCCTTTGCTTTAGAAAGGAAAGGAACCCACCCAACCACCTGCCCATCAGAGGACCACCCGCCCACCCAGGTTCAGATCCCAGGCCTGCGTGCCTGTCTCAGGTCGCCTGTGCTCCCCTCTGCGTGAGACCGAGGGGAGTGTCTCACCTGAGGCCACAGGGTCCCCGGGCCTCGTCCTCTTGCACCCCAGTTCCTCCAGGGCCCTCTCGGAGCCCCGCTGGTCAGTGCTGCCTTGGACATTCATGTCAGGGTCCTGAGACAGGTGGGACCCTCCAGGTGGGTGATTTGAGTGTCTGCAGCTGTGGCTCATACATAGGCAGGAACCCTAAAGGCTGGTGCTGTGGTCTGAACGTTTGTGTCCTGCAGGTGGATGGTCCTGAGGGTGGGGCCCCCATGAATAGGATTAGTGCCCTTTGAAAAGAGAAACCCCCCCCCAGGGAGTTCCCTCACCCCGGGTGCCACGTGAGCACACAGCAAGAAGACAGCCACAGTCTATGAGCCACGAAGCATCACCAGACCCCGGATCTGCCAGCGCCTTGATCTTAGACATCCAGCCTCCAGAAATGTGAGGAGTAAATGATTGTTGTCTAAGCCCCCAGTCTATAGGAGTTTGTTAAAGCTGCCCGGGACACCAGGACCCAAGGTCAGGGTCCCTGCCAGCCTTCAGCTCTTACACAGCATCCCTAATACTCAGGGCCCCCGAGTCACAGTGCAGATGGGAACCACACACCACTTCTGCCTGAATACTAATAAATACTAATAAATATAACTGAAGCCAGTAAAATGTTCAATAAGATGCTTTCCTTCTGTCCTTCCACATTGACAAAATTCCTATAAAACAACAAAATTGAAAAAAAAGAGCTAAAGCTATGGACTTTTCTCCAATTTTTTTTTTTTTTTGATTATGGTAAAATAGACAAATATAGGGAATTCTCTGGAGGGCCAGTGGTTAGGACTCCATGCTTCCACTGCCAGAGCCCGGGTTTAATCCCTGGTCAGGGAAATAAGACCCCGCAAGCCGCAAGCCATGCAGTACAGCTAAAAAAACCACAAAAAAACAAATATAATATTCACCATCTGAACCATTTCTAGGTGTACAGTTCAGTGGTATTAAGTACATTCACATCGTCGTGCAGCCTTCCCCACCATCCGTCCACAGAACTTTTTCATCTTCCCAAACTGAAACCTGTCCCCATTAGACACTCACTCCCCATCCCCCTGCCCCAGCCCCACCATTTCACTTTCTGTCCCTGTGAATTTGACTCCTCTAGGGACCTCATATTAGTGGAATCATACAGTATTTGTCTTTTCGTGACTGGTTTACTTCACTGAGCATAATGTCTCAAGGTTCATCCATGTTTAGCATGTGTCAGAATCTCCTTCCTCTTCAAGGCTGGATAATATCCTGTTGTATGATGGACCACGTTTTGTTTATCCATCCATCCATCTACCCATTCACGGACACTTGGGCTGCTCCCGCCTTTTGGCTGTTGTGAATGATGCTGCTATGGACATGGGGGTACAAGTATCTATTCCAGTCCCTGCTTTTAATTCTTTTGGGTTTATACTCAGAAGTAGAATTGCCAGGTCAGATGATAATTCTGTTTTTAATTTTTTGAAGAACCGCCACACTGTTTTCCACAGCGGTATTTCACAACCCACAAACACTGCACAAGGATTCCAATTTCTCCACATCCTTACCAACACATATTATTTTCTGGTTTTTTGCTTTTTTGGTTTTTTTTGTGGGTTTTTTTGTGGTACGCGGGCCTCTCACTATTGTGGCCTCTCCCGTTGCGGAGCACAGGCTCCAGACACGCAGGCTCAGCGGCCATGGCTCACGGGCCCAGCCGCTCCGCGGCACGTGGGATCTTCCCGGACCGGGGCACGAACCCGTGTCCCCTGCATCGGCAGGCGGGCTCTCAACCACTGCGCCACCAGGGAAGCCCTGTTTTTTATTTTTTGATGGCCATTCTGATGGGTGTGAGGTAGTATCTCATTGTGGGTTTGATTTGCATTTCTCTGATGGTTACTGATGTTGAGCATCTTTTCATGTACATGTTGGCCACTTGTATATCTTCTAAAGCTATGGTTTTTATATGACCATGCAATATCAAATTATCAAAACTATGTATTGTTGCTTATATCTAGGGACTTTGATGGGTCAACTGTGAATGGATGAGTAATAACAGAAAAAATACACTATTCATGAATGATTAATTAAATGTTATTTATGATAAATATCATAAATGATAGTTATTCCAAAAGTAACTTTTCCTGCCTTCAATACAGCAAAATCTATAATTATGTTGTTATAATTCAGATTTCCACATAATTTGTGTTGTATTTTCAATCTGAAGAAACTTTTCTCTGCTGAGGCAGAAGCAAACATAACTGTGACTAAAATTCATAGAGCAAATATTTATAGTTGGAAAAGAACCAGAGATTTTTATGTATCATGTTCAAATATTATGGGATGGCATACGATATATTATTGTTATCACAGAAATTATTACAAACTAATCTCATCATAGAAATCACTATAACATAGGAAGATTTTCACCATCTCTTAAAACAACATCTAGCTTCACGGAGTATTTCTAAAGTTCTTATTTCAAATTTTCCATGTTGAGATATTATTTTTAAAATACCAAAATATTACTCAATTTATTCAAATCTCTCTTAAATAGAGATCATTTCTTAATCGAAAATGACAGAAGCTAGGGCTTCCCTGGTGGCGCAGTGGTTAAGAATCTGCCTGCCAATGCAGAAGACATGGGTTTGAGCCCTGGTCTGGGAAGATCCCACATGCCACAGAGCAACTAAGCCCGTGTGCCACAACTACTGAGCCTGCGCTCTAGAGCCCACAAGCCACAACTACTGAAGCCTGCTCACCACAACTACTGAAGCCCACCTGCCTAGAGCCTGTGCTCTGCAACAAGAGAAAGCCTGCACACAGCAACGAAGACCCAATGCAGCCAAAAATAAATAAATAAATTTTAAAAATAAATAAATAAAAATAATAAAATAAATTCACTTAAAAAAACAAACTGAAGATAATATCTATGGAATTATTTAAGATTATTTTTATGTGAATCATCTCCTTCACTGTCATGCAAATGTTTTCATTTCCTTCTTCTGGTTTCCTTCCATTTTACTAGAATGCTATTTTTGTTGCTTAGGTCATGTGCAGTTTTTCTCGACGGAGAAAAGCTATTTTCTCTCTAATCAAAAAAAGATTTTTATTTTTTAAACATGAAATAGTCAAGCTTATTTACTTACTTTTTTGGTAAGCATTTTCTAGCATTATCAATAGCCAACCAGTGTGCCAAATGACTGAATAAAGCAAACCTGAAATCAGTTTAATTTTCTTCTGAAGACCACGATTCATCTTTATCTGAGGATATTCTGTTATTTCATTGAACTCTTCTAATGCAGCTTGAATCTTATATAAATTAAATTTAATTGCTTTAATAGCATTTAATTGACGTTCTTTTTGTGCTGCTGAGGGTGATTTTAAGGTCAAATACGACACACATTTCATCAAGATGCTCTATCTTTGGGCAGACACAAAAACCATCAAATACAATCGCTGCCTGATTCCCAAGCACGATGTCACTTTTGGCGCCCTCAGAGTCATGTCTTCCAATAAGGGATTCAAACTCTGTGCCACAGTTGGCACAAAGAGGGCTTCTGGGTTTCTGGCCACGGTTTCGGTTTGTTTACTTTTTCCTTTATACCTCATCCTAGCACCGTTTTCACAATCTTCCCCCAACAATCTTTTAAAGTATTTAAATGAGGGTAAAATTGCTGTATTTGATAGTTGAAAATTTAATGGAATCTTCTTAAATAAACAATTCACAGCTTTGGTGCCCAGTGTCCACCCTGCTGGGGGTCTGCAATGAGGGTCCCTCGTTGCGGTCAGGTCCCATGCCACACGCGCTTACATGTACGGGGCTGTGGACACTCTGTGTTGCAAATGCTCCTCAGCTCTCAGGGAAACTGCGGCAAATACTCTGCTAACTTCTGGGAACCTCTGGAAACGAGCACGAACAGAAATCGGAAGGAAAGCAAGGCAAACGGACATCAGCACTGTTGGGAAACAGCATTTATTATGTGAGATTCTATGGTGTTCACTCCACCTGCGAGGCAGGATTTGACAAGTGTGTTCATTTGTCTTCTGTCTTAACTTAAGCACTCTCAATGTGGAGCATAACGAGGAAAGAAAATGGCGCTTCCTCCACCTCGGGCGTAGAAGGTGGCAAGGGCTTCCACGCCCATGGTAACAAGAAAAATCTAGGGAAAAAAATAATTATACTTTTCTATGGGGTTAGTAGACCAGTAGGTACAAGGAAACTTTTATGAACTGAATTCCTGAGAAAGACAGCTCTTCATCAAGAATAGACTACAGTAACAGATACACACGACTGTACCTAAAATAGATAAATAACAAGGACCTACTGTATAGAACAAAGAACTATATTCAGTATCTTGTAATACCTTATAATGGAAAAGAATCTAAAAAAAAATAAATCTGAATCACTTTGCTGTAGAACTGAAACACTGTAATTCGACGATACTTCAATTAAAAAACAAAAACGATACCAAAACTAATTTATGGTGACGGTTGCATCACTCAGTAAAGTTACTTTAAAAAATCATTAGGGACTTCCTTGGCAGTCGAGAAGTTAGGACTCTGCGCTTTCACTGCCGTGGACCCAGGTTCGATCCCTGGTCAGGGAACTAAGATCCCACAAGCCTCGTGGCACAGCCAAAAAAAAATATCGTTAAACTGTGTAACTTGAAATGGATGAATATTATGACAAGTAAAAATACCTCAATAAAAAATATTTTATAGAATGGATAAACAAGGCCCTACTGTATAGTAGCACAGGGAACTGTATTCAATATCCTATGATAAACCATAATGGAAAAGAATATGAAAAAGAATATATATATATATATATATATATATATACATATTTTATACACACATATATGAAGCTGACTCACTGTGCTGTGCACCAGAAACTGACACAACATTGTACTTCAATAAAATAAGTTAAAAATGTAAAAAAGAAAACAAGAAAAAGAACAGACTGTAGCAGCCACACCCACACCTGGTACAGGAGTCTGGTCAACATAGCAGTAGATGGAGGAGCCGGGATGGAGAGAAACCAGCCGCCTCAGATGACAAATCACCAATCCCACCCAGACTCGAATGTTGTAAGCAGTGAAAGGAGAGGCTTGACAGCAGGTGTGTCCCAGCTACAGAGCCACCTTGACTCTTGGAGGAATCTGAATGATAGGCTCCCCACCCAAACTGAGGAAACAGCTTGCGTTCTGTGGGAAATAGAACAAAATCAAAACACAACATTACATATCAGTCGCCACTGTTCATTTACACACAATGCCTCCAATGGAATAAAAATGTATAAGAAATGTGAAAAAGCAGAAAAACTTGACCAACAATCAAAAGAAAACACAGTCAAAAGATGTAGACCCTGGGCTTCCCTGGTGGCGCAGTGGTTGAGAATCCGCCTGCCGATGCAGGGGACACGGGTTCGTGCCCCGGTCTGGGAAGATCCCACGTGCCGCGGAGCGGCTGGGCCCGTGAGCCATGGCCGCTGAGCCTGAGCGTCCGGAGCCTGTGCTCCACAACGGGAGAGGCCACAACAGTGAGGTCCGCATACCACAAAAAAAAAAAAAAAAAAAAAAAAAGATGTAGACCCTAGATGATCCAGGAATTGAAATGAACAGACACATAATGTTAAAAAAATTATGAATATGTAGGAGAATTTACAGAGAAAGAAATGATAGATAAAGAGATGGGGTATTTTGGAAGACAAATGGAAACTCTAAAATCTCAAAAGAAATTTAATAACTGAAAACTACACTATCACAGTATCTGAAATAAAAAATTATTGGCTAGGCTTCTAGACACTGAAAAAGAAAATTTCAGTAACTTGAAGACAGATCAATATGAATAATCTAAACTAAATCACAAAGAGAGAAAAAAGACTGAGTAAAAGGAAAAGAGTGCTGTGGCCTATGGGATAACATAAAGTGGTGTGACATAAGTGTAACTGGAGTCCCAGAAAGATAAAATGGGGGAAATACATTAGAAGAAATAGCAGCCAAGGTTTTCTCAAATTTGATTAAAAAAAAAAAAATCAATCCATAGATCTCCAAATTCAACAAACTCCAAACAGGATAAATACTAAGAAAACATACCTAGACACAAATTGTTGAAAACAAAAACTAAAATCTTAGAAACACCTAGAGAAAAAAATAATACCTACATTACCAAAATAATAAAAATGAGTGAGTTCTTATCAGAAACAATGGAAGCCCCAAGACAAAAGAGCAACATTTTTAAAAGACTGGGAGGAAAAATTGTCAACTGAGAAGTCTATATCCAGTGAAAATAGCCTTGAGAAATAAAGGCGCAATAAAGGCATTTTCAGGTAAACAAAAGTGAATCCATTGCTAGTAAACACATGCTGCAAGAAATGCCAAATGAAGTTCTTTGGCCGAAGGGAAATGATGCCAGATGGAAACTTGGATCCACATGAAGGAATGAGGAGCACTAGAAATGGTAAATATGTGTGTAAATAGGAAAGACCCATTTCCCTGTTTTTCCTTTCTTTAAAGGACAATTGAACATTTAAAGCAAATATAACAACAATGTTTTATGAGGTTTATGATAAAAGTACATGTAAATTATATGCAACAGTAGCACAAAAGATGGGAAGGAAACGGAATTGTATGTTGAAAGGTCTTTACATGATACGTGAAGTAATATAATACGATTTCAAAGTAGATTAAGGGGGACTTCCCTGGTGGTGTAGTGGTTAAGAATCCGCCTGCCAATGCAGGGGACACAGGTTCAATCCCTGGTCCGGGAAGATCCCACATGCTGTGGAGCAACTAAGCCCGTGCACCACAACTACTGAGCCTGCGCTCTAGAGCCCACGAGCTACAACTACTGAGCCCACATGCCTCAACTACTGAAGCCTGCGCTCCTAGAGCCTGTGCTCTGCAGCAAGAGAAACCATCGCAATGAGAAGCCCGCACATGGCAATGAAGAGTAGCCCCCACTTGCCGCAACTAGAGAAAGCCCATGCACAGCAACGAAGACCCAATGCAGCCAAAAATAAATAAATTTTTTTTAAAATAAATTAATTTTTAAAAAAGATTTTTTTAAAAAGTAGATTAAGGATACATATTGGAATCCCTAGAGCAACCTCTAAAAAAATAATTCAAAGAGCATTGTAGTTAAAAAGCCAATGGAGGAGATAAAATTTTTTAAATTTTAAATCAGTTAATCCAAAAGAAGATAGGAAAGGGAGAAACAAAAGGGCAAAGAACCAATAGGACAAATAGAAAACAATTAGTAAGATTACAAGTAGACTTAAACCTACAATATCACTAATTACATTAAATATAAATGGGCTAAACACTCCAATTAAGAGGCAGGACATGTCAGACTGGATTTTTTTAAAACCTGCTATATTCTAGTTTAACAGAGACACACTTTAAATAGAAAAACACATTTAGATCGAAAGTGAAAGGATAGAAAAAGAAATACCATGGAAAAGATAGCCAGAAGAAAGCTGGAGTGGCTATATCTTCAAATATTTGAAGCAAAATTGTGAGAACTAAGAGGAGACAATAATAATAGACAAATAATTTAATAGATTTATAGCAATATTTTAACATTTTTCTATCATAAATTGATGAAAAATCAAAATAATCAGGAAGTGTATAGAAGACTACACCCGTCAGCTACGGAATACAGATTGTTTTCAAGTGTACATTAAACATTTTCTGAGAGACAACATATGCTGGGCCATAAAATAAATCTTGTTAATTTTAAAGGACTGAAGTCATACAGCATATAGTCTCTGAGAACAGAAATCAATAATGATACCTAGAAAATCACTCAACTTTTGACAATTAGGTAACACACTTCTAAATAATCCAAAGGTCAAAGAAGAAACCACAAGGGAAATTAGAAAAATACATTAAACTGAATTGTAAAAAACTCAGTATATCAAAAATTGTGGTTTCAATTTCAAGTGTTTAAACAGACAAAAAGTGGTTTGAAATTAATGATCTAAGCCTTACATTAAGAGGCAAGAAAATAAAGAGCAAATTAAACCTAAAGTAAATGAAGGAAATGAAGTAAAGGAAGGAAATAATAAAAATAAGAGCAGAAATTAGTGAAATACAGAAGAGCCAAACCACAGGGAAAACAAACAAACAAATAAACAAGAGAGCCAAAAGTTGGTGTTTCGAAAAGATCAATACAATTTATCAAACCTTAGTAAGACAAATGAAAGTTAGAGGGAAACACAAACTACTAATATCAGGAATATCGTTACAGGGCCCACAGATATCTAATGGATAGTAAGAGAATTATATGAACAACTTGATGACAATAAACTTGCCAATAAATTTTTATATAAAAATAGAAAAATTCCTTTAAAAACACAACAAAAATTACACAAGAGGAAGTAGAAAGTCTGACTACCCCTATATCAAAACAGAGAAAGATGGAATACTTTTGAACTCATTTTGTGAGGCCTGCATAACTCTGACACCAAAACTTGACTAGGACATAATGAGAAGAGGAAAAGTACAGACCCATGTCCTCATGAACATAGATATAAAAATCCTCAGCAAAATATCACCATAAATAAAACCATGAACAAGTATGGCTTATCCCAGGAATGCAAGGTTGATTTAACATTTGAAATGCAACCCTTATAATTCACCACATTATCAAAATAAGGGGAAAAAATCTTGCAATTATCTCAATAAATGCAGAAAAAGCACTTGTCAAAATTCAACACACATTTGTGATTAAAAACTCTAAACAAACTAAAAATAGAAGGGAATTTCCTCAATTCAATAACGAGCATCTATGAAAAACCTATAGCTGACATTATACTCATTGGTAAAAGGCTATTTTTCCCCCTTAGCTCAGGAATGAGGCAATGATGCCACTCTCATAACTTCTTTTCAACATTGTGCTAGAGGTCCCAGCCAGAGCAATAAAGCAAGAAACAAAAATAAAAGGCATACCCGTTACAGGACAAGAAGCAAACTGCCTTTATTCACAGAAAACCTAGTTATAAACCTGGAAAGTCCTAAGGAACTTATTTAAAAAGCTATTAGACTAATAAGCAAGTTTGGCAGGGTTGCAAGCTACAGATACAAATGCCAATTGTATTTCTATACACTACCAGCAAATAATTGGAGAATTTACATACTGAGGAATAGATTTAATAAAGTATGCATTAGATTTCTCCAAAGGGAGAGATACATCACATTCAAAAATTGCAAGATTCAATATTGGTTGGTAACATGTCAATTCTCTTCAAGTTGATCTACAGATCAATGCTGTGTCAATTAAAATTCAGCAGGCTTTTCTTGGGGATACAAACTGACAAGCCGACTTAAAATGTATAAGGAAACGCAAAAGATCTGTAGTAAACAAAACAATTTCAGAAAAGAAGTAAAGTTGGAAGATTCACACTATCTGACCTCAAGACGTTCTATAAACTACAGTCAGTAATCACGATGATGTGGACATTTGACCAGCGGAACTGAACAGAGTCTAGAAATTAGACCCACTCGTGTTCAGTGAATTGATTTTTGACAAAGGCACCGGGAAAATTCCATGGGGGGACGTGTGGGGGTAACTGGATAACCATGGAGCAAAACGAACCTTGGTATCTAACCCACATCCTACACAATAATTCACCTGAGTTGGAGCAAAGATCTAAACATCATCACAGCTGCTACAATAGGATGTGGGAAAATAAATTCATGACCTTGGTGAAGATTTCTTAGGCCACAAAAACTCTAGCCATAAAAGAAAAATGTTAGGTCATTTTGATTTTATCAAAAGCAAAACCTCTGCCCACCTAAAGGCACCACCAACTTATACTTTCCACCCCGGTGGCGTCACAGGTCTGGATGGAATCACCCCCACCCCGGCCCCCGACCCGCGCCCACCCACTTCAAACAACTGAAAATGGGACCAAACACGTGAAACGATTGTTTTCGGACACTGGACGGCAATCCTGAGAGGAGAAACACGAGTGGGTGAGCATCGCGGCTCCCAGATCCCTCAGGGGAAGCTCCTCGTGGCCCAGCCTGTGGGCGCCAGGGTGGGGTGGGCTCTGGCGGGGGTGGGGGTGGGCGGGGAGCCGGTGGGCAGACCTGGGCCCGGGATGCATCTTCAGGAGGGAAATACACTGAGCTTGGGGCCCAAAGTCCGGGGTGCAGGCTCTACTCCACAGGACTGGGTGCGCCCATCACCTCCCAGCCTCCAGGGCGGCCCCAGAGCATCGGCCAGCCCGCCCTGCGCCCCCCGCACGGACGCCGGCAGCGGCCCCCTCCGCCCGGTGGTGGAGTGTTACTATCCTTGGCTGTAACCTGAGCAGCTGCCCATTAAAATTCCATTAGTTTCGAAGGTTTGAGCTGCAGTTGATATTTCTAATTATTGTGAAATTAAAATTGTCCCCATAATTTAAGGATAATTGCTGGAGAGGCCAGCTGGCACCCTGGGAAGCCGCGCTGTTCCGGGAGAACTTGGAAGGTCTCTGGAGAGTTCTCTGAACAGGAAAAGACGAAGGCGTTTTGGAAAATGAGGGAGCTGGGGGTCAGGCATGAAGCCGGAATCTCAATTCCAACAGTAAATGGGCTCCTGTGAGCTGAGCTCGTGGCCTGCGGGGGAAGCAGCTGGGGAGAGGCGGGCCCCCAGACCCCCGGCAGCCTGAGCTGTGGGCTTGACAGGAGGAGGGTGGGTGCCACGCATTAACGAGGAATCGGCCGTGGAGGAGTAGTAACACACTGGTGTAATAAGATGAGAAAGTTCCAGAAGCTGGTGGGAAGCTTGGGGGGCGAGGCCTGCGTTGAGGGCATTTTGTGGATGTGAAATGAGACGGCGGCTGGAGCGGGGGGGGGAGGGCAGGGTCTGTGTGCCGGGCCCTCCCCGGGCAGCGAGGCCCCCACGTTGACCGTGGCCTCTGGGCTGAGTAGCAGTCCAGGTCCCCGGGGCCCTGCCCACACCCGCGGCCCTGCCGGCCTCCCTTATCGCGAGCTGGGACCCCGTACACGCGTGGTGTGTGGGGCCTTGGCCCTAGGATGCTGCGCGCCAGCCCGGGCGCCCCTTCTGCTGTGGGGGCCTTGCTCAAGGTGCCGAGAAGGGCCCAGCTCTCACCGGGGTTCTGCACCTATTCCTCCCCATGCCCCCAGCGCTGCCGTCCTGCCTGTGTGTGTCTGCCTGCTAAGGTGGGCCAGGTGGCAGTCCGGCCACACGATCCCCGTGACATGGCACGTGTCACCGGCTTCGCAGCGGCAATGGGTTAGGCCCTCGTGACCCCTCTGCCCCCCAGTCAGCTGCCTCCACTTGGCTGGCACATTGTTCTAGGAGCTGCTGTTGCCAATACCCTTTCCCCTTTCTGGTACTAAATTCTCTGTTAAAAATTGAGTTTGACTGCAAAAAACAGAGGCTGGAGATAACACTGACATGGGATGGAATTTTATTTCTCTGTCACATAAGAGAAGCCAGGCCCACACAGCAGCTTCATGGTGCAGGCAGATGCCAGGGCCCTCAGTCTTTCTGCTCTGTTGGGCTTGTGGCTTTCATCCTCAAGAGGGCCTCATAGTCCTGGAAGGCTGCTGGAGAGCCAGACATCTCCTCCATCTCCCCTGTTGCTGGGCAGGAAGCAGGAGAAAGTGGGGAAAGGGCAAGAAAAACCCACATACCTGCCTATTACTTTCTTCAGGAGGTTTCCTAGAATTTGCACCTAACTTCCTCAGATGCCTTACTTGTCACCCTAAATTGCAAGGGACTTTGGTCAGCTTTAGTTGGAACATTGTTGCCCAGAATAATATAAGCATTTTGTCATTGAGGAAGGAAAGCATGGATACTGATGGGCCTTTAGCAGGCTCTGCCACGAGGGAGGGGAGGGAGGGTCTTCGGTGCATTGTCTGTTACAGGGGAAAACCTGAATCAAACTCGACACCAAACAGCAGAGATTTCAATGAAGGAATTGAGGTCTGTCCTCAGCTCCTCGAGGGCAGGGACACAGTATCACAGCACCTGAACCAGAGCAGGTGCCCCCAAAACACCGTGGAACCAGTTCCCTGAAATGGCTCACGTGGCCAGTTACACTGCACCAGACAAACTGGAACAGCTGAGACAGCTGTGTCTCCCCTGCTGCGTCAATGCCCCGAACCCCCCATGACCACAAGCCACCGCGGCCTTCAGAGCATCCTGGCCTCCCCTTCACTTCCCCCTTCCCAGCCTCACAGAACCTCACCCCTGACCCTGGGACCCTGGGACCCTATGGGGTGAGGAGTTCTGGCCAGCACGGTTCCAATGGAACACTCCAGAAGACAGTGTCAGAAAGCTGCCTGGGGCCCTCAGAGGCAGCACCTGCTGGAGAAGGGTTAATTCTGTCAAATCTTGGCCCTTGAGTCCATGGCTTAACCTGCCGTGTGACCAAATGGCAGGTCCACACGAGGCACTTCAGTTCCAGGCCTGAGGGGAGGTTGGGGAAAAGCACGTGTGCAGCTGTTTGAGTTGCTGGCTGAAAAATACACACACATTTTAATGCAACAACTTTTTACTTGAAAGAAGGACTGACAGAAGCTCCGAGTATTCAGACCTGGCAGACATTTTCTTGAAAACGACAAAGTGAGCCTGTCCCTTCAAGGAAAACGGAGTGTTTGTGACCAGTAATAAAATTCAAGCTTTCATGCAAAGACTGGGATTTTGAAAAACCTTCATCCGCCACCATAAGCTCGCCAACTTACCAAACTAAAGACTTTTCCGCTGAGACTGATGGTGATATTCACAAAAGGGACACATTGATACATGACTGTCACCTCCATTGCTTGGTGATCCGTTATCTTCCAAATGCCCAGTGTGTGATGTCACAGGAACAAGCGTGGATAAGGACTGGTCCAGGCGCAGGACGGACAGATGGATTCCAATAAGACAGAAGTGAAAGTTCATCGATACGATTTCCGATTCCACGTTGCAACCAGCCCGAGAGGGACCACCGTGGCTTGTTGAGTTTGGGTGTCGTCACGAGGAAGAACGTCCGTGACCTGCAGATGTTATTAAACCTTCGTTTCTTTCCCAAACACGTAACCGTGTGAGTCTGGACTTCCCAGAGTCTCTCACATTTTCCAGCCAAGCCGTGGCCACAGTGGACGCTGACCTCTCTGCAGCCAGAGATTGGAGGAAAGGTGACGTGACGCCACTCTGCCTGCTTTGGAAAACATATTTTCCACGTAATTGTTACTTAGGTTACCACTGTAGTGAGGTTTATTGTTATTTTGAAGTAAATATTTCTTAAATCTTAGGTTTAATTTCTAATAAGGTAATCTAACAGGTCTTAATATGGGCAGCTAGAACCCACATAAACGAAAAGCTCTTTGGCATCTTCAATAATTTTGAAGAGGTGTTATTTATGGGGGTCCTGAGGCCCCGGTTGGAGAACTCAGCCCTGGGCTGTGCACGTGTGGGGACGGCCCGGCTGACGAGCTTTACTAGGAAATGCCAGATGGCTCCTCGGAACGGTTGCATCAGTTTATATGGCCACCGGCCGTGCCCGAGTCTTCGTTTCTTGACGTTCTCCCCATCTCACGAGTGTGAAATGCATGTTCGCATTGAATTTCATGTTTCCCCAATGCCTCCTGGAGCTGAGCACGCCTTCCCACTTTTATCGGCCTCAGAGCTTTTGCCCTATTCCTTTTTCATGTGAATTTTAAAATAATGACATCCATTTCAAAACAAAGAAGTGCAGTGTTACTGAGAGCAGAGTTGGGGTTACATTAATAAAATTATATTATAGTTTGGAGTTTCTGGGAGAATGCTAAGTCTCTCCACATGCTCAGATATTGTTTTAAATTTTCTTTTTTTTTGGATAGGTAAGAAGTGGATTTTTTGAGAGAGATACACATTCCATAGACAGAATGCAGTCTGTCTCAAAAGGTGAGAACAGCCTTGGGAGAAACTCACTCCACGGACAGAGTATGGGCCATCTCAGAAGGTGGGAAGCCTGTTTTACATTTTTCTATGAGACTGAATAGTTTTCTTCCTATAATCCTATACCTTTCTGCTTAAATTCACTTGTAGATATTCTGTAGCTTTGAATCCTAACTGGGAATTTTTCCATCCTCATATTTAACGGGTTTAAGGTAGTTTAAAATGCTCTTGGTCTTTTCTATACTTTGGTTTTCTGAGTACATAAAAATATTATCTGAAAATAAAGGTATTTTTAATTTCTTCATTTCGTCTCTTATCCTGCTTATTTTGTTTGTCTTAATGCATCAGCGATAGATGTCAAGGCAGCAAAATAATAATGGTGACAGAGAGCACCTCTGTCTGGTTCTTGATTTTTACCTGTCAGTGTTAACATGTTGTTTTGCTGAACCTTATCAAATATTTTAGCATTTACTGATATCGCCACTTTTCCTTCCTTAACGGGCCAGTGACTGTAGAAGACATTGGAAAGTGGCTAAAGACCCACTGTTTATGAAGGGCGCGACCTGGGCGGCTCTCAGCTGAGTTCCGCTGGACCCTAACCGGCTCTGTCCAGACCGAGGACAGGGCTGAGCTGATTCCACCGAGGACGCGGAGGGGGCGTTAATTACCAACTCTGATGGAGACAGCAGGGAAGAGAAAACAGACCCAACTACCTCTAAATACAAACGCAAAAAAGCAAAGTTACACGTTGTAACTGAGGCCTTGCAGTTGCTGAAATACTAATACTTCATGACCCCGATTCTAGGAACGCAAAGATGTTTAAGGTGAAGACTCAGCTGGGCGTGACCAGCCCGATGGGGTCGGTTGCCCGTCGGCTGAGTGAGCTCTCGTGCTGGTGCCTCGTCTAAGAGCTAGAAATTCGCCAGGGCGGCCCCCAAACACAGGCCTTCAACACGAGGCGCCTCCGGGCTCTGGGCCTCTGCGGTGGACGCGGGAGGCGCCGTGCACACCCCGCAGGGCACACCCAGCAGCTGCGGCTCGTGGGAATACCTGCAAGTTGGCACGGCGGGGCTCCAGCCCCGCTGCAGAGCCGGGTAAACGTTCCCCAGACACACCACCTCTTCAGTCCCAACGTGCAATGGTTTGAGTCCACGGCACGTGCTCTCCGAGGGGCTCCCTCCCGGTGGGCCGTCCTGCCCACCCGGCCCCGCCCTCCACGCTGCACAGGACACCCGGCCCCTCCCTCCAGCAGACGGGCAGCCACACCACCTGGCTCACCAGGGGTGCCCTGACACCAGCAGAGCCCTGGCTGCTGCCTGGCCGCCCTCAAGGGTCACTGGAGGTTCGGATGAGCTGCTGTCACACAGGGAGACTGCAGCAGCCTCCTGCGGGGCCCCGGCTTCCACTCCCCACCCCGCAGCCCCACAGAAACTCCCAGCACTCTGCTGAGCAATAGTCAGATGGGACTTTTCTACCCCGTAAGTCACCTGCCGCTAACCCACCCACCGTGTCTCCTCAGAACCCCATTGTGCAGCAGCAACTTGCTAGTTCAGGGGCGAACCAGACATTCCTTGTAAAACAGAGAGCAACGGAGGGTTCTGGCTCATGAGCCAGCTGCACGGGGGCGGAGCCACGGTGCACCCTGCGAGGGGGTCAAGGCGACAGGATGGGGACTCCCCCGGCGGTGCAGTGGTTAGGACTCCACGCTTCCACCGCAGGGGGCCCGGCTTTGATCCCTGGTCGGGGAACTGAGATCCCGCACGCCTCACGGCGCCCCCCCCCCCGCCCCCGCAAAAAAGGTGACAGGACGAAGCCCTCCACACTCCAGACAGACCGTGATGGGCTACTCTGTGCTTTGGACAACCAGGCCCTCGGACAGGTAGACGTGTATCTCAGCAAGAGTTTTAATGAATCCGGTTCTTCCCATACAGAGAAAAGCGCTACAGCCGTTAACTGAGACGTCTGTTCTTTGTGACTAGCTGTGACCTTTTACTGGGACCTGACTGCCACGTCTCCAACGAAGAGTCACATATAAAGAGGCCTCTTTCTCCCCACTTTTTTGGAAGAGCGTCCTCAGAGCTACGGAGAGGCGGCATCCCAGGCTACGTCCCCAGGGAGGCCCTGAACGAGACGTGGCCCCCAGCTCTCCTGTGGCGCCTTCTTCCAGCCACCAGGCCCGGATGAGACTCAGCAGGGACTCGGGGGTGGCGGGGCTCTGGAAGGGTTTTCCCACCGGCAGATCTTGCAGCACCGACGCTCCCACCCCCGGGCCCTCTCCCTCCCGGGGAGGCAGCTCCTGGACGGCTGCCGGCTACGCGTGCCCGTGCCCAGCCCGGCCCCTGCCCTGCCAGCACTTCCACAAGCTGCTGTTCCCTGGCTTCTCCACTCGCTCGCCTGCCTGGCCCCCGAGTGTCAGCTCCCCGAGGCTGGGCCTCGTCTCAGCCCCGCCGCATCCCTGGGCAGAGACGGTGGAACAGGGCAGGGTGTCCCCAGCGGGCAGGGTCACCGCTGTTATGAGCGCCGTCGGGACGCCCAGCGTCCCGGGGGGACAGATGAAAAGGCCGCCGAAGGCGGTGCGGGGGCCTCTGGGGTCGGCCCGGGTGTCCGAGGCTCTCGGGGCCGACGCAGCAGACCCAGGGAGGGGGACACACCTGCCCCCATGCCGCGTCCACCTGCCTCGTCTTGGAAGGGACCGCCTGCCGCCTCCCTCCAAGGCTGCCCCGTGACCTCCGCTTCCAGGCCGTGATGAAAATGACACGTTTACCGTCGACAGCCGCGCCGAGTACCGTCGACGGTGGCGGTTCTGGAGAGCAGACCCCGGGGGGCTCTTCCCGGGAGCTGCCCTGCAGCGAGCCCGGGGCCCGGCCGCGTGTCCGGGGGGCTTTAATGCCGGACCGAGGCTCTGGGGGCTCCCGGGCCCCTGGGAGGGAAGGCCCGGCCGGGAGCGGCGGCGGGGGGCCAGCGGGCGGCCTAGACCCCGGACTTGGCGATGATCTTCTCGAGCAGGCTCATCATGCGCTCCTGCAGCTGCAGGCCCTGCGCCTGCAGGAGGCTGTGCTGGTCCAGCCCGCGGCGCACCTCGCGGCACGTCTCCTCCAGGGCGCGGCTCAGCCGGCGCTGCTCCTCCAGCATCGTCTCCAGCAGCCGCAGCTTCTTCCTCTGCAAGTGGCCGCCCTGTCCCTTGCGTTTCTTCACGGGCCGCTCGTCCGACCTGCAAGGACAGCGCCGGCGTGTGGACGGCTGGCCACGGAGCCCGGGCCTGCCCGACCCTCCCGGCCGCCACCGGGCACGCGGGGAGCTGGGCCACCGTCCACGCACGTGAGGGCAGGGCCCTCCCACCGTGAAGGTGGGGGGCAGGCTTAAGAGGCGGGGGGACCCTGCCACGAGAGCATCCCCAAACCCGCTGAGCTGGGTGGGCATGCCCTGGGCTCTCTGCTCGGGGGTGGGCCATCCCGGGTCTAACCGGCTCCCACGGGTGGGCAGGGAGCCGCCAAACCCCACCAGGCCCCAAGGGCCTGCCCGTCCCCGAGCCCAGGCCCTCTGCTTCTGTGCAGAAGAATCGTGACCCCGCTGACCTCAGGGGCAGAGAGCAGAGCTCGGCCCCGAGAGGGAGGACAGCGCCACGTCCTGGTCCTGGTGCAACGCCCGGGTCAGCTGTCCGTGTGGGAACTGGGCTCAATCCATGTAAGCAACTGTCCATAAATCTCAGACTTCCCTGCAACTCGGCCTGGCCACCAGCAAAGGCATTTCTGTCTGGGGTCTTTGCTGAGAACGAACCGAGCAGCAGCCCCCCCGACTGGAGGGGCCCCCAGAGGTGCCCTCCTCACCCCACCCTACCCCCATCTGACAGACTTGAGACCGGGCTCAGGGGAGGCAGGGCCACCGCTCAAATCCACACTCTTCCCATTCTCTCCCTCCACTGGCCAACTCCTATTCACCCGTGAAAGCCCAGCCCAAACGTCACCTCCTCTGGCTGCCCGGCCCCCACACCACAGGGGTGTGTCTCCCGCACACCTGCCTGAGGGCATCTGGAGGCAGGGTCAGCGCACTCCCGGCAGGACGCCGTGGACGGCAGAGGGGCCGCGTCCCCCCACTGCAGCCAGGCTCCGAGCGCAGCCTGGAGGCTCAGCCTGGAGGCTCAGCCTGACTCCCCCTCGCCGGTGCTGAGAGACCAGCCGGCCCGGCCAGGCCGGGGAGAAGGGGACCCCAGGGCACGGTCTGCTGGGGGTAGGGGGAGCACGAGAGCCAGAAGCCGAGGGCAGGCGGGAGGGCTCGCCTCTAATCCCAGCCCTCCTTGGAGAAGGTCCTGATTTATCCCCATTTCACAGAGGGAGGCTGAGGCCCAGAGAGATCAAGGACTTTCCACACAGCTAAGCGGGGACAGAGCAGGAGATGCACCCAGTCTGTGGACACGACAGCCCAAGCTTCAGGAACCACCTGCCTTCCTATCTCTGGCCTCCCTGCCCCTGGGGGCTGGTGCACACCGCCTAGGCTTCCACGGCCGGCCCCGGGCCGGCAGAGGATGCCGCCGCCAGGACAGCCCCCACGCGGCCCTCGGCCCCTCTCCGGGGGGCGGGCACCCGGCCCCGCGGGTGTGGAGGCAAGAGAGGGAAGCACACACACTACCTGAACTTAAGGGGCAGTGAGCTGGAGGAGCTGCCGGAGCCATCGTCCTGGGAGCGGCCTTCGTAGGAGCACCGGTTATACGGTAAGTACAGAGGGGCGGACTTAGCAGACGGCGACAGGGACGCCTCGGTCTGGGACGTGGAGGGCCCCGGCTGCTGGCCGTCCGGCAGTTTGCCATCACAGGACTCGGGGACCTTGGCCAGAATCCTATCAATGGCTAGGTAATAGGGCCAGTCGGGCGGGACGGACTCGCTATCTGTCATGCATTTTAATTTCCTGAAACGAGAGACACAAGAGCCAAGGGTGAGAAACAGCTGCTCCGGGGCCTGCCTCGCCCGGCCCTCGGCGGAGGGGCACTCGGGGGCCTCCGGACCTGGGGGAGCCACGCGGCAGCCAGGCCTCCCCAGAAAAATCGGCCAGGCCCCAGGGCCAGGGTGACATGGGACTCAGCAAGAAGTCAGGCTCGGGACCTACACCGCCTTGGATGTTGGAAAGGATGCACGTGCCCCAGGGTGCGTGCCGGGACCTTGGGCTCATTCGTCCTCTCTCTGCTTTTCTGGAATTTCTAAACTCTCTGCAACGAACAAATACTGCTTTTTAATAAGTTAGCCGGCAAGAATCAAATATATGGTATAATACCAACACGGGAATAAAATGTAATATAATGTGTAATGCAAACATAAAATACGGTAATAGAACAAACGTGCTTTTCTAAAGAGGACGCCCTGGGGAGCAAGAAGCTCGGAAGGTAAGAGCACAGGCCTCAGTGTCCAGCACATCTGAGTCTGTCTCTCATCTCCAGCGCTTTGCTGTGTGACCATCAGCAGGTCCATTAACCTCTCTGAGCCTCCATTTTCACATCAGTAAAATGGGGATGATCAAAGTAAGCTCCTCACGTGGCCGTCACTCCCGGGAAGATTTAAGAAGACAACGCCCGGTGCCTGGCAAACAGCAAGCTGTCAGATATCATTCTCCGCTGAAGGTACCAGCAGGACCGGGGCTGGGCCGGACGGGGTCCCTTCCCACGCTGCCTGGCATCCCCCACCCCCACTCGGCCCCAGGCCCAGGGTCTGCACAGCACAGCTCTGCCCACTGTGGGCCTGAGCCCATCCGAGGCCCCGCATCCTGTCCCCCACCCCTGCAGACAGAACCTGAAGGTCCCTGGGCCTTGGCTGTCCCCTGGGAGGTGAGGGACGGGGAGGGGCGGCCACAAGACAGCTGGGCAGCACCGGCCAGGCCAGGAAAGAGGCCACAGGGTCTCCCGGGCCCCCGTGTTCCTGCCCCTCGCCCTTCCCGTGGTGGGAAGGCCGTTGAGCAACAGAGCACCCCAGGGCCAGATGGCCTCTGTCTCCGACAAGGGGCTCCCTGCCAGGGTGTGGCCGCCCGTCACACGGGTCACTGGAGATAACGAGCTGAGCGCCTGAAAGAGTCGCCCCCCGCGGAGGTGTGCGGCTCTGGGCGCTGGGCAGCAGGCAGAGGCGGGCCAGGCAGGACGTGCCCTCGGGCAGCGCCCAGCAAGCAGAGCGTCCTCAGCAGGAAGCAAGGGGCAGGCCACGTGGGGACGAGCAGGCCGCTCCGTCTTCCTGACCACGGACCGCTGTCCATCCCGCGGAGGGCAGCACGGACTTGGGCACGGCGGGTGGTCGATGGTGCCCAGGGCCCAGCCACCACCCGGGCTCCCCGCCAGGCCCTCCGCAGGTGCCCCCCAGCCCTTGCTCTGTCAACTCAAGCCGGCCCACTCCTCGGAGAAATGAGGAAAGGCCCGCCCGGCGCGGGGAGCCCCTGAACGGTGTGCCAACGAAACACCCCCCACGGAACCGGGTCACCCACAGGCTTCCTTAACCAGCATTTTTTTTTTCTTTTTCCCGGTTGCACTGAGCGACTTGCGGCATCCTAGTGCCGCAACCGGGGATCGAACCCGGGCCGCGACAGTGAGAGCGCGGAGTCCTAACCGCCGGACTGCCCGCGCACTCCCCCCACAATCTTAATATATAAAAAGCTGTCTCGGGACTCCCCTGGCGGTTAGGACTCCGCGCTCTCACTGCCGAGGGCCCAGGTTCAATCCCCGGTTGGGGAACTGAGATCCCGCAAGCCCTGCGGTGTGGCCAAAAATAATAAAAATACAAGTAAATAAATAAACAAGGATTGTTAAAAAAAAAAAAAAAAAAAGCTGTCGTGAAAAAATAACTAAAGTCTCTGCTGTGGGAGGCTCTGGGTGGCGGGGGGAGAGAGAAAGAACCAGTCATGCAGCCAAAGCGTTGGCCTGTGAGGGGCTGTGTGGCCTTGGGCAAGTCCCTCTCCTGCTCTGGGCCTCGGTTTCCCCCTCGGTGAACGGGAGCTGACAGATACCGCGGCGTGCAAGTGCTTCCTAAACTGTGAAGTGCTGTCTGCGAGGGGCCCTCTCAGCCACACCCTCATCTCCTGTGGCCTCTGGGGCCCACATCCCTCTTCCAGGAACCGAACACAATCCCTCCCCTGGGACTCTGAAGAAGCTTTCAGGATAAATAATGAATGACCCGGCTAGACACCAGTCAGGGCCCTGGAGCTATGGAGTCAGACAGGAGCCCCGCAAGACAGCCTGCGTCACCTCCGCAGCTCCCTCCTCACGGGCGGCTGGAATCTGACAGACTTCACCTAAGCGGCTCGGATGCCTTTGGACCCCAGCAGCCGCCTGTTTTCCGCCCCGGAGCCTGGCTGGGGGCCAAGCTGGGAGTCAGAAATGCGCCTTCGGATGGGCCAGGCTCAGGGCCTCCAAGGGCCAGAAAAAGTTAAGTGGATGCATCTGAAACAGCCTCTGGTTGCCCCGGGCCCTGGGGAGCCCCTGCACGGCCCCAGGCTCCAGACGGGCCGGGAGCGCCAGGCCAGGAGGGGTGAGGTCTCTCCGTGCTTGTTCGAGGTGGGCGGGGGAGTCAGGGTGAGGGCCTTCTCTCCCACGGGGCGGCTCAAGGTGCCCGAGGCCAACCTGCAGGGCCCCGTCCACACCCAGCTCTGTGCCCCTGCCCACGGCGGCCACTAGGAGGGCCAGAAGGTGGCCTTGGGCTGGGACCACCTGGGTCCCTGCACAGCCCCCTAGACGGCACCTTCCCCCCCCACCCCCGCACACTGACAGGCTCTCGGGGGCTGCCCAGGCCACCCCCAGGGCCCGTGCTCTCGGTGCCACTCTCCCCCTAGAGCCCAGCTTCTGCTTGACCTTCACCTGCCCTGACCCACTCCATACCTCTGACCTTTGCCATCTCTGTGACCCTCTCCTCACCGTGACACCCTGCAGATAGGCCTGGCCTCACACTCCACGGTGCTGGGCACGTGGGGCCATAGGGTTCCGTCCCGGACGCCAGGGCCGCCCCTGCCGGAGCCGCGTGCTCAGCCCTGACCGGGCTCCTCCCACGGCAGCCAGGGCGGGGGGCCTCCTCCCGGGAGCGGACCCTCCGGGGCATTCCGGGCTTCCGCGGGAGCCCTCCACGCACGCCCCCCGGCCCCGAGGCCAGCGCCGCGCTGTGCTCACAGCAGGCTCAGAGGATGCCGAAGATGACAGAGCGGCAGGACAGGCCGGCTCGCGGGCCTGGCGGCTGAGCCTCCTCCGGCCTCGGTTTCCCGCCCACATGGCAGCACCTGCTACCCTGCGGAGCAGAGCCAGGCCTGGGGGGCCGAGTGGGAGTCGCCCGCGGGCCTGGGGGTGGTGCCCTGGCCGAGGCCCGGGGAGCCGGGGTCAGCCCCAGCCCGGCCCTCCTGTGCCTCGGTTCCCCCCTCCCCTCCCCCACGGCTTCTGCAGGTCCCCTCTCGCTTACACAAAGCCAGGACCCCCCCGCCCCCTTCCCGACGCAGCTCTGGGGACGTCCCGGCCGGGGCCGGGTGGGGGGGGGGGCGGTGTCCCTGTGCGGACCGCCTGCCCGGAGAGCCTGGGGCGCCCTGGGGCTCCGTGGTGGCGAGAGCGGTGCCCGCGGGCCTACCTGTACTGGAAGGTCATGTTGGTGATCTTGATCTTGATCTCCTCGCCCAGCCGGCGCTCGCCGGTCATCTCCAGCAGCTTGCTGGCCATCTTCTCGTACACCTTGGCATTGCGCTTGGTCTGCTTCAGCTCGTCGAAGAACTCCTCCCAGACGAGCATGAGGCCGCGCATCTCCGCGTCCGTCCAGTTGCGGGCCCGCCGGTGCTTCTCCGTCTGCGGGGACACGAGGTAGCCGGGCACCTCGGCCGCCGCCATGCCGGGGGCACCTGCGGGGTTAAAGAGCGCGCTCGGGCCGGGCCGCGTGGGGCCTGCGCACCACGGCGGCGGGAGCCCCGCTCCTGGAAGGCAGCTCCTCGCTCAAAATGGGGCCTACATCTGACAGGCAGGAATTTAGTTAAAAGCTTTTAAACGGGAAACGTCATTTTGATGTCACGTTTCCATAGCAACAGGGCAACTGCATAAGCTACAACAACAGAAACCTTTTAACTGAAAGCGCAGGAATCAGGGCTGCCCTGACGGGCCATCAATATTGCAGTGAGCGTGCCAGACCCCAAACTGGCGGCCCAGGCTCCCGGCCCTGCCCCGCGCCTCGGCCCTGTGGCCAGGCTGGCCGGCCCGGGCCCCCGAACGAGGCACCTCCGCTGGGCAGACCGGGCTCTTGAGAGGTGGGGTCCAGGCGCCGCAGCCCCCGCCTCTGCCCCGCCCCGCCTCACACAGGCGGGGACCCAGGGGGGGCCCAGGGTGAGGGACTGGGGTGCAACCGGATGAGGAGACGCGGGCAAACGAAGAGGGAGACCCAGAGGAGGAGAGATGGCAGACAGAGGGGTGGGAGGGGCAGAGACAGACAGACGGGGAGACGGACACAGGAACACACTCTCGGGGACCCACGGAGACACACGTGTGCGCCAATGCCCACCCACCTGCGTGCCCTGCGCACAGCCACCCTCCGGCCGACACGCTCACACTTACGGTACAGACGCCACCACCACCAGGCTGCGCGGGGGCTGGGCTCCAGCCCCGAGCAGACCCGTGGCCCGGCCGCTGTCCGCCCGCTCCCCTCCTCGCAGGCGGGATGCCTGCGGGCCTGGGTGACACGTGGGGTGGGCCGAGGAGCCGGCACAGTGCTTGAGGCCAGAGCGCAGCTGGGAGCGGGTGGTGTGGATCCCTCACACCGTGGGCAGCCCCGCTGCAGCCCTGACCGCCCTGCATCAATCAGCACCATCCACACCCAGACCCGCCGGGTCCACTTGACGGGGCGGGCTGCTCCCGTACCCCAGGACCCCACAGGAAGCAGCCTGGGGAAGGCTTGCTGAATAAAGGAATGAACAAACGAAGGACCGACCTCAAGCAACTCCCCTCCCTTCCCGGCAGCTTGCCTAGACGTCACCTTGAGACTTACTAGCAAACTCTTATTCATTCTTCAAAGCCCTGTTCTGGCATCAGCCCCTCTCTGAAGTCTTCCTATTCAATACCCTTTGGTCCTTCCTCCCTTTTTCCCTCCTGCAAATTGGACCTTCCTTGAGCCAGCCGTTTATTTTCTGCCTCCCAGCTTTGTGACGCTTGCTGAGGTGACAGCAGTTAAGCATTCGAGCATTCTCTGATGGCCGGGCGCTGTTCTAAGTGCCGTATGTCTGGTAGGTACGCCTGTGTCTTCTACTTTGATCCTCACGGCACTCTTGGTGAGGGAGGCTGGCACTGCTGTTATTCCCATTTTCCAGATGAACAGCCTGAGGGACAAAGGTGAGGTCACGCTGTGGTCAAGGAGCCAAGCTGGGCTCTGAACCCAGGCGGGCTGGCTCGGGGCTGGGTTTGATTTGTGGTGTGCGGCGGCCGCACGGCTCCCCGTGGAGGACACCGTCACGCCTCCTCTGCCCACGGTCCTGGGCAAATGCCCCTGCTGCGTCCGGGCTCTCCTGGGAGGCCCCCCAACACTGACCTTGGACAAAGCGACCGCTGGCACTGGCTGGGGTCCCCAGCCACCCACCCTCAGCAGGCCTCTGCCAGTGACTGACTGAGGCTCGGGGGACACGGACACTGACTTCCAGCACCAGCTGGGTGGGGCAGCGTACGATGAAGGAGAGCTCTGCAGAAGGACCGGCCGAGAGAGGCAGCAAGGCCTCCCGGCCCAGAGCACATGCGGGACGGGCGGTGAGAGGTGGGGGGGCTGCATCGGGAAGGGCAGGACAGCCGGGCCCGAGAGCCAGGCTGGGGATGGGCTGCCACCTCGGCAGGGCCTAGGGACTGAGTGCCCACCAGGACTGGCCAGGGGACCAAGCCTTAGCCAGGCAGAGGACCAAAGCGGTGGAGCCTGCGGGGGCTGCAGAGAGAAGGGCCACCTAAGGCGTCGGGACTGAACATTTTGAAGGTAAAAGTCAAGCAGGCGCTTGCCGGCAAGAGCCCTCACACCTGCTGGACGGGCCGCGGCGGCCACGTGGCGCCCCCGCCCCACCCCCAGGCCCGCGGGCCAGCGTGCCCATCCGTGAGCCCGCCTGGCGTCCTCGGGGTTCTGGGGTGGCCTGAACTTGGGGGGAAGGGCTCACAAAGTCCAGGCCGAAAACCTCCACCTTCGACAGAGGGACCTCCTCGGGCCTGACTACGACAGGAGCTTCTTGGTCTGAGCCGTCCCGCGACAGGGAAGCTGAGGCCGGGATGCGAGGCATCCCCGAGTCTCCGCCCAGGTGCCCCCCCCCCACCTGTACCCACGTGCCCAGAGCTCGCCCTCTGACACCTGCGAGGCGGGCTGAAGCCCTAGGCGGAAGGAGGGGAGGTGCTCAGGATGGGGTGGGCTGGCTGGGGCTCCCTTCCCCCCTGCAGTCAGAACTTGGGGTGCAGAAGGGGAGGGCAGCAGGGGTCCCTGGGTCGGGGCCCCGGGCCTGCCATCAGCTCCTGGTGGAGGGCCCGCCCTCTCTGGGGACACAGGGACACCACACAGCACCTCCTAGGAAGACTGACGACTGCTGCACTCCTCCAGCCTGGGTACCTGGCACAGAGCACTCAGTAGTGTTTGTCGAGTGAACGAGTGACCAGAAGTCCCACCTCCTCCAGGAAACCTGCCCCCCGCCCCACCCTAGACAAAGGATTCAACCTACCGAGTGGCCCTAGAGCTGGCTCTCTGTCCCCCAGAGCCTGTGCCCACCCTGACCATCCTCCAAGGTGGCCCTTTCTTCAACCACGACTCCAAGAGCAGAGAAGGGCTGCCTCAGTGCATCCCGGCACCAGGGGCGGGGGGGCCAAGGGAGAGGCAGGCAAAGCCGGCTCAGGGTCTCAGACGCAGCTCCAGCGACTCGGGTTGTGACTCGGCCACCCCCGCGCCCCAGCCCCTCCTCACCCACAGTGGGGCTAAGAGCACAGGAGTCGTCCTCTCTGGACAAGTATCTACCGCCAGACATGCGGCTGGAGGCTGCACCTCCGAGGCCCTGGGGCCCCTACACGCTGCCCCTTCCCCCCGCCCCAAACTCTCGAGAGCGCAGAGGCCCGTGTGCTGGCCTGGCTGGGGCTGGTGAATCGTCACCAGGAAAAGCTGCTGCCCCGGGGCACCCGGGCTGGTCAACCCCAGGACAGCGAGTCCCCGTGCCTCCACAGGGCAGCTGTGGCCTCAGGCATCACTGCCCGTGCCCAGCGTCCCGGCAGCCAGGCGGCTCGGAGGAGGCATCTACACCCCCTGCTAGGCCCGCAGCCACCACGTCCTGGAGAGTCAGGGTAAAAGGCTGGGCTCCAACCCTCTCTTCTCAGGTTTCAGGGGCACCGGAAGCCCTGGAGAGGGGGGGCCCGGGGGACGCTCCCTGAAGCGGAGCCCTCACTTTCGGCGTCCAAGGACAAGGAGGAGCCAGGCAGGAGGGGAAGGCAGGCCCGGCTCCCAGCGGGCCCCACGGGTGGGCCCGGCCTGCCCTCGGCTGGGCAGGGCTGCAAACCTCGGCACAGGCCTCCGCCTCCCCCCGCGGGGGCTCAGGGCAGGAAGGGGCGTCCCTCAGGGGCCTCCAGCACCTCCTGGGAGCAGGCAGTGGTGAGCTGAGCCTGTCTCCGAAGGCAGGGGCTTGGCCGAGGAAGACCCCCCCCCCCACAGCTGGGCAGAGGCAGGGAAGCACAGGGAGTGTGGGAGATGGGTCCAGGCCCGGCGTGGGCAGGGCAGAGCTGAAGGAGGGCAGGTCGGGGGGATGGACTCCCTGGTGCCAGGGGGCAACGACCGTGCCGGCACCACCATCCTTTCCCCGCATGCACGGGAGCCCAGACCCGTCCGCCTCAGCAGGCAGAACCCAGCCCTGACCCGCCGCTCCACTGGGCCAGCCAGCCTCCAAGCACCCCCTGGGCCGGGTGAGTGGGGGCCTGGCCAGCGGTCCGTCCCATCCACGGTGCGGGGTGAGGACGTGGCTGTGACAGGCCCCGGGTTTCCTGCTTGCAAGGCCAGTGGGGATGAGCCGTCCAGATGGAGAAGCCAGGCTGCTGAGGCCCCCAAGCTCGTGGAAACTGCAGGACACCCTCACGGTTTCCCAAGAGCCCTGGTGACCCCACAAAGCAGGCCCACCCTGCACCCACAGGCCCCGGGCCCTGGCAGAATGCCCCGTCCGCTGGCACCTGGGCCCATGGCCAGGCTACCCTGAGGGGCGAGGCTGGGCCGGGCGCCCCCAGACCCAGAAGGGCTCTCAGGTGTCAGGTCAGGAAGCAAAGGCTTCCTCTGAAGACAAGACGGATCTTGCCCTTCTCCGAGGGCACCTGTGCGCGGTGGCTGGAGGGTGAGCCGGGGACATGCCTCGCCTGGACCGGGGAGGGGCGGCTAGAGCTTTGGCAGCTCTGAAGGGCCGGCTGAAGGGGCCCTGGAGGTGTGTCGCAGAGAGGACACACCTGCGGAGGCGACGTGACCTTCCCAAACGCGTAGGGCAGCTCAGGTGGAAAGGAACCCGTGCGGCCCGTCCACGAGGCCAGCAGCGAGACGCTCTCCAAGCAGCTTCCCGCCAACCCTGCCTGAACCTGCGGCGCCTGCACACGTCCCAACACCCTGTCTGCAGGCGTGTGCGGTCATACGGCCACGAGCCCAGCAGGGGCCAGTCCACCCCGTGCTCGGCCGTCTCTCGGGGCACCCACCACGGTCGGGCTCGGGGACGCCCACTTCCCAGAACTGGGGGGACTCCAGCAGACATCGTGAAGCGCCTGCCCGGGGCAGCCCGCGACCCAGGGTCTCTGTGTTTGCAGGTTGCTGGGCGATTACCAGTGCCCCGAGATGACTGGGACGCTCACCACTGGGCTTCCCGGGGGCTGGGAAGGACGGTGCCCACTCAGCTGAGTGGAGGAGACTTCCAGGAGGAGCTGGCACTTCGGGCGGGGAGAACTCACCGGCTCAAATGGACAGGGCAGCATCGCCTCACGCTGTCGCCCAGGGGCACAGGTGCCAATGGCCAACGAGGCGGAAGGGGCAGCTGGACCGTGAGGGGCTCGAAAGTCAGGTTGTGGCCCCCCAGCGAGCCCCCAGAACCTGTGCCAGCCCTGACCGCCCCTCCAGGGTAAGGCTCCGGGCGAAACCCCACGGCCCCTGGGAGATTCCGCTAGAACCGCTGCAGCCTTCGCGGCCCCGTGTGCAGGCAGGAGGCCCGCTGCGAGGTGGCCCAAGGGTCGCCTCCTCAGCCCCGCACGGCTGGCCACCTGGACCGGCCGCCCCCGACCGAGGCGCTGGGCTCGTGCTGGTGTGGCAGCAACGTCTGCCTCCCCGCCGCGGGGTCTAGGCTCTCCACAAGCAAAGCAGGCCTCACCCAGCAAGTTATTGCTTGACTCTCTTCTTTTAATTCGTAAGTACAGTGTTTGTAGCAGTGTAAAAAATTAAAATGTACATCTCACGTCAGACCTCCCTTTCCTCTCGCAGACAGTCACGCCTGGGCCAGGCTCCGGGACGCACCCATCACAGCCCTGCTGGTGCCCAGCGTGGCGGGGACGGCGGGGACAGTGGCGGCGGTGCAGCAGGAGCTCGAACCCCTGCCGATGGCCGTTCCGCCACAGCTCGAGGCAGCAAGTACGGGCAGGCGGCCCCGCCGAGCAGCTCGGAGCCCAACCGCCTTCGGCATGTCCACGACGGCCACAGGCCTCCGGGGCCAGGGGTGACCCTGCAGTGACCGTCTGGGGCCAGCACTCGAGGGAAGTGAAAGCGCCAGGCACGGGGGGGAGCACCCCTTCCGGTTGTCACCACCATCGGAGCTGCCCCTCCCCGCCGAGTGCACGCCCAGGCCCGTGGTCCCCTCCTCGCGGGGGCACCCCGAGCTCCCCAGCGAGCCTCGGTGCCCTTCGGGGCGGCTTCCGCATCCCCGCCTGCTGCTCAGCGGGCAGAATGGCCCCGCGTCTCACCCTGGCCGGGGGCTACAGTTCCGGGCACGGCGCAGAGGGAGAGAAGCCGAAGCGAGGCCACGTGCCAGGAAGAGACGTTATCAAGAGAGAACCGAGTCCACGCCTGCAAACCACAGACAAGTGGCCCACGCCACGCGGCCCCGGAGGAGCCTCCCTGCGACACGGCCGAGCGCAGCTGCGCGAACCCGCGCCGACGGCGGGGGTTCCCCTCGGCTCCACGGACGAGCCGCCCGCGCCCCAGGGCTGGGCAGTGACGCCCGGCCATGAAGCGGGTCCTCGGGGGTCCAGGGCCTCCTCTGATGCCACGCTGTGGGTGTCTGGAGGCGCCTCAGCGTCTTCTTTCCTCCTGAGAGGATGCAGGGCTGCAGGAGTGGGAGAGCCAGCGGTCAAGGGCGCTAGGAGGCTGGAGAGCCCCTGCCTGGCTCAGGGGCCGCCCCCGGAGACACGGCCCCGAGAATGCGCGCGAGGGCGTTGCCCACCGGCCCTACCCTGGTTTCGCTCGAACCTTTCCCGTGTCACCAGCAGGAAAACAAAAACGCCCGCCCAAAACACAGAAAACAAACCTGACGATCAAATCAACGATGCTTTCAACAAAATCTGGGTCGGCAGTAGGACTGGTGCTTGCCGTAGACTTCCAGGAACGTGGTGACGTCGGTCCCTTGTGCGCAGAGCGGACAAGGTGGACCACTTTCTCAGTGGGATTTTAATGGCCCCCAGAGCGGCGACTCCCCAGGGCAGGTCTAAGGAAGGTCGGCTTCTACAGAGAACCGACGGCCATTCTTAGAGCCTCACGTGCCTGTGTCTTAATGCATATGGATGCATACAAACGCATCACACACATACGCATCCACGGGTAAGGTGATCTCACTCATAAACTCATATCCATTTCGGGGGCACACTGGCCAGTCTTTGGGTTGGCACCCAGGGCCAGAGCTGGGCTCAAGCCCCCTCGTTAAGCACTGGCTGTTACAGGTCATGTGGTAACAAGGAGGACCCGCCAAACTCAGCTGAGCCCGGTGCTATGAGTCCTAAGGGGAACGGTTCCCAGTTTTACATTCACAGTGCTATTTCTGACGAGCGTCAACATCTAAGCAGGGACAACGTCAGCCTGCGATGCGTCTATCCGGGAGCTGCTGCAACAGCGTGGGAGCGCAAAGTGAAAAGGGAGAGAGAGCGGTGACCTTCTCGTGTCTTGTTCAGAGTCAGGAGTCCCTCCCCAAGGTCCTACTTGGACCTCTGACCCGTTTCTACTGTTCACGCCCTGGCCGGGCGAGGCCTCCGCCAGGCGCTGGTGGGACAGGCAGGAAAAGCCAAGGGCTGCTCTGAGGAGGGGCTCCCACGGCCTCCCCTGGCCGCACACTGACCCCAGCCAGCCTCAAACCACGGCAGCTCTGGGGGTGGGAGCGGCCCGGGTCTGCGCCCGCAGCTGTGTGCGCCGTGCTGAGACGTCGCACAGACAGACGCGAGGGTAGCTAACCGTGCGCCGAAGGACTCCTCCCTTTGGCAGACTCCGGAAGTCAGCCTCGCGGTCATCTCCACTTGCCAGTGAAACACCCAAAACCTGACCGCACCTGAGCTCGTGACTCAACCGGCCAGCACGACGGCGACCAAATGACTGGCTGCCTCTGGGGACCTGAAGAGCCCCCCGCCTGTAAGCACTCCACCAGCCCCTGGCCAAGGGCACGCGACTGCCCACGCCTCGTGTGCATTTGATGATGTGGCTGCTTTCGGCACAGAAACAGCTGGTCCAGGGGCCGGGGACTGGGGTAGAAGCGGCGGCCCTGGCTGGCCTCATTCCTGCCCTACCACTGGTCCAGCGGGCACAGATCCACACCCTCCTGTGCCGAAAGGAGGCCCCGCGGATGGACTGAAAGGGAGCGGGGGAGGTGCTCGGGCCTTTCTCAAATGGTTGCCAGGACTCCAAGCTTTGCTCTTGACCAAGAGGGGCACAGACAACTTAACGCTGTAACCCTCGGGACTGCCAGGCCAGGCGAGCGTCTGGGCCCCGCTGTGCAGGAGGGACACGGGGGGACTCGGATCCCAGCACCCGTCGGCCGGCCCCTGGGAAGAGCGCAGCCCCGGTCAGGACAGGAGCCGGGGGACGGCAGGGTCGGTCAGGACAGAGGCTGCTCACGGCCAGGCGGGACGGCTTGGCCGGCTACGTGCCCAGGAGCCGCCCGTCACCGGTGGGAGAGCCTTGAGAGCCGTCTGTGCCGCAGAGCTGACTGCCCACGACCAGGACAGCCACGGGGGCACCTTCCCAACTCGTAAGGGCACAGAGGGGGACCCCCCGGTCAGACATCTGCACGCCAACGCCTCCCTCAACTCTAACTAAGCGTGAATGCACAAAAAAGGGCGGCGTGTCGGGGGACTCGGGCTCGGGCGAGAGGGCCGCCAGGGTAAGTCTCGTGGAGGGAGAGGGCGGGGCTCCCGTCGACCTCCTCGGGGGCCGGGGCGTGCAGCAAAGACTGTACACGGGCGTAGAAAGTTACCTTAAAATTAATCTCTTTACTGATATAATTAAACTTTAAATCCTGAGAAGAAAACAGAGACAGGGGAGAACGGCGCGGGCCGTCGTGCTCCCAGCCACCCCGCCCCGCCCAGGCCCGACGCCAGCGCGGCACGTGGGCCCGCGGGAGCCAGCGGGACTCCAGGACCCCGTGCCTCCCTGGGGAGATGGGGGGGTGCTCTGGGAGGCCCGTGGCGTCACCTCCCGCCTGCGGGACAGCAGAGGGGCTAAGGGCCGACCGCGAGAGCCGAGGCAGGAGCAGCTGGGACCCGGTGACAGCGGACGGGCTGCACACGAGGAAGTACACACCGGGCGACGGGCGTTTAACGCTAGCTCTAGCACGAGGGGTCAGCAACGGCTGCTCTCTGCTCCTTGCAAGGACTCAGGCTCAACCCCAAAGGTTCCTGCATACGTTCCCTGCGCGCGGTGAGGCCGAGCCGCGCGGTGCAGCCGGGGCCCCGAGTCCTGGCGCCACCTCGCCCCCGCCCGCGTGGGCGCTCAGCACGTGGCGACCTTGTGGACGTTCCGCAAACAAGCCAGCAGGCGGTGATACGGGTTTCCTGGCACCGCGACCACCTCGAACACAGACTGGAAGGCCCTGCGGTCGAGCTCCTCCTCTATCTGGTGTCTGTAGAAGTCCGCGGCCACCAGGCAGAAGAGGTGCACGTCCACGTGCTCCAGCTTGCCCATCCTGCTCACGACGTGGGGAAGGCTGGCAGGGCGGTTAAGGGCGCAAGGCCGCAAGTGCGGGGGTACCTGCCTCCCGTCCTCCCCGGGAGCCCCTGCCCCGACACAGGCCTGCCAACGGCCCGGGAGCGCCGAGCGCCAAGCCAAGCGGCGGACGGGGTGGAGGCGGCAGCTGCCTCCCACCTTGGCTCCGGGAAGCCAGAGCCCCCCGCGGAGCGCGCTCCTCTGGGCAGCACACACCTGGCCCGGCACCCGTGCACCGAGGGCAGAGCCGCGCCACCCTCCCGGGCCGCTGCCGGCACCGGGACGGCTGGCTGCTCCGAGGCTCTGCGGCCTGTCTCAGGGGTCGGCTGACAGGAGCGGAACGTCCCTCTGGCGGCCGGCACCTTGGGGGTGGGAACTGGATCTTCACTCAAGCTTTTAGCGGAGGGAGTGACACGAGGCACGTGACAAGAATAAAGGAGAAGCAGCGCGAGGGACACTCCCGGCTGCGGGGACCCAGGAGCGGGTGGGAGGAGCTCTTTGCCGGGCCTTGCCCCCCCCCCCCCCCGCCACTCCTCAGAGCAACACCCCGGCCCCGCCCCTCCTGCCCAGCGTGGGGAACACACGGTTTTCGGTTTCCTTGTCCACGGCTTACTCTCTTGGGGCTTAAGGTAAACAACACCTTGACACCTGGGCTTTCTGCAGAGCTTAGGTTTCCAAAACCTTAACGCAAACGTCAACCTGGATGTTGACGGAAGCGCTGCCCCTGGGAGTGCTACGTCCCGCGGGGCCCCAGGACGCAGGGAAGGATACATCGCTGAAACCCACGGGCTGGTGGAAGCGCTGACAAAGAAGCAGGAGAGGCTCCACATGGCCATGGCGACCGGTGTCCTCTGCGTGAAGTTGGAGAGGGACAGCATGACCCAGTCCCGGACCATGGACGACTGTCCTGTGCTGTGCAGGGTCTGGAACACCTGCAAGGGCGGAGAGCCCCGGGGGGCCACCCCGTCAACGCTGGCTTCGCGGGAAGAGCGGTGGCTGGCTTCAAGGGGAGGAACTGGCAAGTCCCCGGGGCCAACGCGTTCAGAGGGTAGCGGGCACCTGGTCTGGGGGCTCCCCTGCGCTGGGCCCTCACCTGGTACACTACAGTGGCCATGAACTGCGGGTACGGCTGCTGGTTGGACAGAAACTCTCCAATGACCTTGTTCATGACGTCCTGGGGCGGGAAGAAGTCGTCTAGAAACTGGGGGAGGATCCGCGCCACCACTCTGGCTTCACAGGGAAACCCCTTCCTGATCCTGCAGGGAGGAGACACGGATCAGAGCCCCGCCCTGCCCAGGGCTCCCTACCCGCGCGGGGGCCCCCAAGCCAAAAAGGGGTCCAGAAGTAAGAAGCAGAAGTGGTTGGGGCAGTGGCATTACGAGGGAATTCAGCCAGCCGTAACAGAACCGCGTCCTCCTTAGGGCCTGTCCTCGCCAGTGTCCACACGCTCCTGGAACCTGTCGGCGTCTCGGCCAGGCCCCCTTCTCTCCCGCCTGTCCCTGGTGCCCTGCTGCCACCTCCCCGCAACACACCCTCGGCGGGCATCTTGGGCAGCGTCCTTCCAGGTGCCCGTGGGAAGGCGGCCAGCAGGCCGCTCACGCTACCGTACCGTTAGCACGCACCGCTGGCCCTCCGCATCTGTGGGTTCCGCACCCGAATTTCAATCCGCGGGTGGCTGGATGAAGGCAGAGCCCGAGGATACAGAGGCGGATTGTGCCTCACTGTTCTATACCAGGGACTTGAGCACCAGCAGAGTCTGGAATCCGTGGGGGTCCCGGAAGCAACCCCCGTGGACCCCGAGAGACCCACCTGCCCGCAGACGCCAGCCGCTGCCCAGCACGGGCGACACTCGCGACGGAAAAGCCGCTTTGTCAAGCCGGCGTCCCCCCCGCGTGTCTGGAGGGCGGTGAGGCCGGCACTGCACTGGCTGAAGGGTTTATCCCACCAGCAGGCGTGGGAACGCAGGCCCCACGTGGGCAGGGCCTGAGCGTGGGCACCTCTGCCCACCGTGGAGGGGCCCGATGAACGCGAGGGAAGAATGACCGTCAACGCTTTCGATGCCCAACCTGAAAACAGCCCACGCGCTCAGCTTCCCACAACCCCTCGCCTGGCCAGAGCAGACGGAGAAAGCTCTGCTAAGTGTGCTCTTGTCTGTGAAACCCCGAATGGCCTCCTGCTCACCGAGCTGACCCGACCCGTCAGGCTGAGTGGTGCGGAGTCGGCTGCCCCAAGGCCACAGACGCAGCACGTCGCCTGGACCGGGAGGCCTGGGGCAAAGCCGGACGAGGCCCCTCACCCTCCCCGCAGGACCGCAAACGGAGCCAGTCCCGGACACGAGGGCACACACATCGGGGGCAGGCTCTCAAAGATGTCTGTCACTTAAGTCTGTACCACGGTCTACCGAAGCCTCCTGAGCCACTGCTAACGTGGCTCCGAGACTCGTCTCACAAGGCAGCAGGTCTGACGGCCAGTCCTGTTACCGAGCAGGGCTGCATACGCCCAGTCTCATCACAGGCCCTCCCGACACCACCACACGGCCGGCACCGCGCCTCGCCTTCAGCGGACACGCCAGCACTGGGGACAGCCTTGGAGCCAGTCGAGTCCAAACCCGGGCGCTGGGGTCCTAGGACTGCCGTCTGGAGCGGAGCCCGAGGGCAGCGCAAACACGCTCGGGCACAGGCAGGAAGCAGGCAGCCCCCAGTGGCGGGCTGAGAGCAGAGCGGCTCCCGGCCTACGCTCCAGGGCAGGGCGGGGCGGGCTCCATTCTTACCTGTCAAAAAGAACAGACACACGCTCCATGGCCACAATCACAGACTCGCTGTCAGGGGCAGCAGGGCTGGGCTCTGAGGTTCTGCCTGGACTGATTTTCTCCTTTCCTGAAACAAAGCCGTTCAGTTCTTTTCATTTGTAAAACTGGACGGGCTCTGTAAACAGGGCCTGGAACTCACGCAGGACTTTACTAAACCCCTGGAGATGATCTGAGACCAGGTGGTGGGAGCCCCCAGCCGCCCAGGGCCCGGGGGTCCGCCTGCAGATCCGCTCCCAGGCGGGATTCCGACACCCGCACGGCTCCGCAACCTTGAGAACCGGAGGGGCCTGCGGTCTGCGTCCTGTGCGTCCGGAGCTCGGCGGCACCGACCCGCCGGGCACAGGAGGCCCCCTGCTCACCTGTGTACATGCAGGTGAGCATCAGGCCCAGGGCCGCCATGGCGCGGTGCGGGCTGTGCACGTTCACTCTGTCCACGCTCAGCTTGACCAGGGACTCCGCATCCAGCCGGGAGAGCTGCTCGGAGAGCAGGAGGCGCTCCAGGCCCCTCAGGACGCAGTGGTACACGATGGATGGGGTGGACTCCTCGCTTCCAGACAGCATCACCCCACACATCTGGGCGGGAAGAAGACCTCCCCGTCAAAGAGCCACACCTGGCCTCCTGTCGCCCATGCCACCCCCCCCAGTGAAAACGACCCAGGGCCCCCGTGCGCGGGTCCACGGGCACGGAGCCCACGCCCGTTCCCGCCCACCTGTATTATGGATGCCGAGAACTCCGGCCCGACGTCCAGGGGGTAGTTCTCCATCAGGTAGAAGGCCGTGGCACACATCACCAGCACGTGCTGCTGGCTGTGGACGTTCACGCAGCTGAGAACGAGACGAGGGCCGAGCTCAGCCACGCGCGGCGGCTGCTCCCACCTGACGGCACGTGGTGTCCTCCCGTCTCAGTGACCTCAGCCACTGTCCCGGGGAGAAGGGGGCCCGCCGGGTTCCCGCGGACCCCTGCCCACGGCGCGGCCGGGGCGTGACATACGCTGCGAAGCGTGCAGCATCCCTTCTCGCGGCCCCCCACCTCCGGTCAGACGGAAGCCGCGGGGGAGGCGGCAGCGGGAGGCGCTGGCCGCGGCCACTCACTGGGCCATGCCTTTGAGGTTGGAGAGGAGGTAGTCGCTAATGACGGGGATGAGCTGCCTGGCGGTGTCGTCCAGGAGGTCGCACTCCAGCACGTAGAGGGCGCCATGCAGGGCTCCGATCTTGCTGGGCAGGTGGCTGCTCCTGAGCGCGCTCTCCAGCAGCCGGCTGACCGGCTCCGCCACCGCCCTGTCCTAGGGCACAGCACCGCGGACGTCAGCCTCACCGTGCCGCGGGGGGCCGCTGTGCAGAACAGAGCCCTCTGCGAGGCCTGCGTGCGGGGCCGGCGTCCGGGAGCCGGGGTGTCGGGATGGGGGGCTCCCTGGGCCTCCCCTGCTGTGTCTGTGCTGACGCCCTTCCCCCCTCCCCGGGGCTGGAGTTCGGTGTGTGCCCGGCAGAGGGGCCTGCGGGGCCTGTGGGCCCGCAATGAGAGCCCCGGTTCTGAGTCTCTGACGAGCTTCCCTGGGGACAGCGTGTCGCTGGGGGGTGGAGTGCGGCCCGCGTGACTCCACGGGACGGGGTCCTGGAAGCTGGTGCCTGTTTCCTGTGGACCTCACCCCCGGGCCCTCCTCCTTCGGTGGTTCTGCTTCACAGCCTTTCACTGTGATGGATCAGAGCCCCGAGTATACGTGAGCCCTGCGTGTCCTCCTGGTGTGGCCTTGGGGACCCGCAACAGTAGCCAATGCTAACTTGTACGAAAGTGGTCTTAGTTTCCCTCAGCAGCCTAAGCAGGGTGGAGAGAGGTAGGAAGCTAAACACTCAGCACCACACTGCACTTCAGACCAGCTTTGCATCAGAGAAGAAGACACCCTCACAAGGCAGAGATGGCGACCGCTGCTTTTCACAGACCACCTTGCTGCCCAGACACAGGCGGCCACCGTGGGCCGAGGGCCTCGTCGCACTCTGCAAAAGCCACAGAGGCTCTGTGGCCCTGCCACCCTCGCCAGGAACTCTGTCCTGTGGCCCTGGTGGCGGTGACACTGCTGAGGACTCCTCCTCCTCCTGCCCGTACCCAAGGCCTCCGAGCACCCCCAGGACCCGCTGGAGGGCACAGCCTTCACCACACTGGGCAACGGGAATGCCGGTGCTGCACAGGGGCCACGGGGCCACAGGGCCACAGGCCACGGGCCACAGGGCCACAGGCCACGGCCTGCGCAGAGACAGCGTCCTGAGGGAAAACCGCGCTGCCCTTCACAGCGGGCCGGGAGTCCGCATCCCCGCGGCCTCCTGCCTGAGCCTCTTCTTGAGAACCACGATCGCTCGTTTCAATTACGGACAACACAACATTTACCTCAGGGATCTAGGCCAGAGCACAAACACAGTTACCATGAAAACAGACCCAGCAGTGGAAGCTCCCGCAAGGACCAAAGGACCCCTTCAAGCCTGACCGCATGGACCTCCCTCTCCACACCCAGAGGGCCGACACTTGGAAGGGCTGTCTGCTCAGCGGAAAGCCAACGGACTTGTGGTTTCTGTTCCCTGGACGGTGACCCCAGGGCCGAAGGCCACCCAGGATGAATGGTACCTGCTCTGGGCCTTGGCTCGGAGGGACAAATTCAATGCGGGAACAGTCGGGAAGGAGGGGATGGTCAAGGCTCCGGTCGTAGACCGCAGCTCACACCCCACGTCTGCCCCGTCCTGTGCGACCTGGAGCAAGTCAGCAACCCCCTGCCTCGGCCTCCTCGGGAGCAGGTGGGATCACGGCGGCCCCACCTCCGCCAGCCTGTACACAGGGTGTGGGGGGCGCGAGGGGGAGCTCCGCAAATGGCAGCGCAGTCAGGACAGACAGCATGGGTGCGGGACGTGGGAGAGGCAGCTGGGTGCCACCTCGCCCCTCGCCGATGGGCCCAAATGCCCGGCTCACGGCGGCCACCCCTGCGTTTGTTCAGGGAACGAGTCTCTATTCTAGCATAGAGCTGCATTCCAGGAGACATCTGAGTGAGGAACAGCAGTGACCGGCTGATGCCACGTGGCCTGGAGTCACGCTATTTGCCTCCAACGGCAGGGCTGGTAATTTAACACGCTCTAAGAAACGGCAGGGCCCGCGGTCAGTACTTCCTGTATCTACACCGCGTGGTGACGTGGCCACAGAAGATGGCGAGTCCCGATCAGCTAGAGGCGCAGCTACGAGGCTCGGGAGAAGGCCCGTGCGGGCCCTGGGCTCAGAACAGAGCACAGGATCCGGCTCCGGGGGTGGGAGCGCAGGGTCACTGAGACACATGGCCCCGGGGGGAGGCTCTGAGGACCGGGAGCAGGGGGGCTGCAGCACACGGGGAAGGAGAGCGGGGCGCTGTGGACCGCGGGCGACCGTCCGGGGACAGGCGCTGGGATAACCCGAGGGGCCAGGGCGCAGGAGCTCCAGCCGAGGCTCGCCCAGCACCGCACACTCCCCAGCGACGCGCGCCGAGGCCCGGCGCTGCCTCCCACTCACCATCCCGAGGACGGCGGCCGCCTTGCAGGTGGCGGGTACCAGGTACTGCTGGAGAATCTCATCTTCCGAAGGGTGCGCCCTCCGCAGCTCTGTCAGCGTCACATACATCGTCTCGAACTGGTTGCGCTCCGTGAACAAGTCTGAGACCACGAGGAGCTGGCGACGGGACATTCGGGCAGGAAGGGGCGAGTTATGCTACGGGAAGTGCGCGAGGCAGGACTTCACAGGAGCCCTGACCGGGAAAAGCGACCAACCAAACCCAGAAACCTGAACTGCACTGTGAACCTGTACCCGCACGCCCTCCTAGTGCCTGTACGCACACACTGCTGCCATGTGGGAACCCGCCCCCAGGCCGCCCCCAGCAAAGCTACCCAAAGCTCCGGAATGGAGAAATGGAACATCATTTCGGAAATTAATGCTTTGGCAATGATTCTTTTTGTCCCCCCGAAACGTTCAGTGTTCACATTACGTCTAAAAACAAACTTTGATTAGGCACGAAGGCCGTTTTTCTTTAGGAGCGTGAGGGAAGGCTGCGGTTGGCCCTTTCTCAGAGGCCCCAGGCGAGCTGAACCAACAAGGCAGCAGGACACTCAGCAAGTCATCTAAAAGAGCACTTCTTAGGTGAGCCTCTCAGGGCCACAAGGTCAAAACTATTTTCCTAAAAATGCTAAGACCCTACTTGCCTTTCTCTCCTGTGCTGTCCCCACTGTACAGTGGTATTTTCTAGAAATTACTTAACATTAACAGACCGAATGCAGAGGAGATACAAGAGTCTTGGCCGCGGCATGCGGCATGTGGGATCTTAGTTCCCTGACTAGGGATCGAACCCTCGTTCCCTGAAATGGAAGCACGGAGGCTTGAACTACTGGACCACCAGGGAGGTCCCCCCAGGGGACTTCTAATGAGCCAGACATTAAAGAGATTTGCAAAAGTGTACAAAAACTAATTTTAAAAATTTATTTTAAAATAGAAATTGTTATCCTTATTATTTTTAAATGGATAACTTTTTAAAATTTAAGATCTTTAGCAGTAAACTTGTTGACTTTTTTGAAAAAATCAATTTGTAACTTACATTACAAATTAAAAATGAGGTTCTTAAAAATCTCACCTTGACCAGATATGAAACAATTTAGAAAACTTTAAAGGTGTATTGAGAAAAACAGACTTGAAAAAAAAAAAAGTTTGTCATTACCTAAAAGAGACATCTTTCGGTAAAAATAATAAAAACCCTGTGCTGCCCAGGAAACAAGACGGTTCCAGTAACTGGGCATCTCTCCTTGCTGGATGGCTAACCTGGGTGACGTAGAGAAGCCAGCACTGAGTAAGTAACTTTTAAACCTTCTCAGATGTGACCTCCGATACTGCAAGCACGGATGGATGTCACCGTCAGACACCAAGGCTCCTTGGGGTCCCCAGCAATCTCAAGGATGCAAAGAAATCCCCCGGCCAACAGCTGGAGAACAACTGCTCCAACTGGTGCTTCTCAAGCACCAATCGGCTGGGTGGTCGGTGGGTTGGTGGTCAGGGGACCGTCTGTCACAAGCCCCCGAGGAGACACCGTGGACAAGGACGGTGGCCCTTCAGACCTTATGGTTCACGGGCCGTCCCCACGACACTCCCACTGGACTGCCGGGTGTCACCGCCGGGGACTGGACCAGCGGTAACCGCTCCTTCACCTGTGTCTACGTGTCCCCGCACGGGCGCCCGAAGACCGGGAACCCCGGGCGGGGGCGGGGAGCAAACTCACCGACCGCACCACCTCGCTGATCAGGATGACGGGGGTCCTCCTGGCTGAACTTGACGGCAGGATCCAGCGACTGTACAACTCGAGCAAAAACTGCGAACAGGAATGGATGTCGACTCCAGCCCGGTGTTTCCTGCAATTTCCCCCCAACAGAGATGAGAGGTTCATTTCCAGAGGCACCCCAGAAAGTCAAGTGACTAATCAGAGCTCTCTGATCGCTTGAACACAGAAGGCAGACGGGAACCTGGAGTTGACTGGAGACGTGGGCGGGGACGACGGTGCGGGGGCCTCGGCCTCCTCCTCCTCCTCGTCGCCCCACTCCTCCTCTCTCAGGGGCGTGATGTTGTTACCCAGCCACACGGAATGGATGGACACCTTCAAGGGGCACAAGACAGGGAGCCGACGCTCAGGGCCGGAGGCAAGGGGCGCTGAGCCGCAGGCACCGCCCGGGCTCCCTGAGGCGGACAGCCCCCAGCACTCAGCAGGGCTGTGCAGGGCGCTCCGCCTCCAGGACTAAAGAGCTGATGAGGTGACGGGCGGGGGCAGCCGAGGCGAAGGAAGAAAAGAGCCTCTAAGGAAGGACACTTTCGCTCCTAAGGGACATCCGGCGAAGCCTCGGCACAAAACCGAGCCTGAACGTGGGATCCCTTTTCAAAACTTGTCCTCTCACTGGCAGTCACTTGAGGACGCCGTTTTTCTGAATTACTTGCTTAACAAGGCTCCCCGCAAACGCAAAAGAATGTCATGCTTATTCTGCAGAGGGTGCGGTGGGGAGGAGCTCGAGAACCCGGGCAGGCCCCCCAGTCCGGACGCGCCCCATGGGGCCTCGCGCTGGATGGGGGCTGGGGACTGACCTGGCCGAGGCTGTAGCTCGTGTCCCCCAGCTCCCGCTCGGGGTTGACCTGCAGCAGGAGCTTGTCGTGGCTGATGAGGGCACCTGCGGAGCACGGGCGCGTGAGTGCCGCCCGCACGGCCGCGAGGGGCTCGGGGGTGTTCTAAACCTTCACAACCCGTTAAGCCGGCAGGGCCAGCGGGGCGATGCTGAATTATCACTTTTTCTCTGTAACAAACCAGCTGCAGACTCTGAACAGGAACCGGTTGTGGGCTGAGGTGTAAAAGCTAAGAGTCAGTAGCCGCGGACGAGGCGACTACCCAGTCGGCAGCCCTCCGGGAGCCCGGACGATCGCTTTGGTGGACGGGCCCTCCTGGGAGCCCGCCTCGGCGCCAGGACTGTCCAGCTGTGCCCCCCGGCCCAGGGCATAGGCTGACACCCACACTCAACCCGTCCTCCCCGCAAGCCCCAGGGACACCCGGCCCTCTCCCCACAGGTACCTGTAGCGGCTGGAGCCAGAGAAGGGATGGGGTCCCACGCCTGGTACGAATGATGGGTGGCGACGTTCTCCCTCTTGGAAACCATCGCCTGAATTTCCTGCTCTACGATTCCTCTGATGCTGCTCAACTTCCTCCCGAACCTAAAGTTCAGGACAGAGGTTACAGAACGCCTGGCTCCTCCGAATCTTACGAGCGAACACCCCCAGGCTTCCCCCAGCTTTGCCTCAAGGAGACAGAGGCACCTCCAAGCCCCGCGCCCACACCCTCTGTGGGCGGTTCCCGTCTGCAGGCCCCGCACAGGTGTTCTGTCGGCTCCTTCAGAAACGGCCCTGAACACCGGATGCCCGAGTCATCAGGCCTCAGCCGCCCAGCCCCTTTGGACCCGCACCCCCCGCACGGGGTTTGTGTCTTTAATCCCGGCAGCAAAGGGAAGGGCGCCCTGGCGCCTCCCTGCTCCCGCCGCGGCCGCCGCCCCCGGAGACACACGGCTTCTCGGCCGACCTGGTGTCGAGAGCCTTCAGGGGCTTGTTCCGGGGCTGCTGCTCCAAGCAGCTCACGGCTGGGTTGCCGGCCACGGGCACGGTCATCGCGCTCAGCACCAGGGAGGTGATGGCCTGCACGGCCAGGACGTGGATCTGGGTCCTCTCCGTGTCCTCCTGGAAGGAGAGCCCACGTCACCAAGTCACAACACAGGCAACCACCGCTGCCCCACCTGCGGGCGGAAGCTGCGGGCCGTGGCCGTCCAGCCACGTGGCCTTGAGGGCGGGGGCCCCCGAGCGCCACACAGGGATGTGCCTTCCCAGCCAGGGTCCTGCTGTGTCTGCGTAAGTTCGCCAGAACCCACACACATCTGTGACTTGAGATGAATCTGATGGGCAAATGGCTGCTCTGGAAAGCAAGGTCTCCCACAGACACAAACCTCCGAATATGAATTACTTTTTAAGAAACTGTCCTTAAATTTCTTCACCGATCTTAGGGGCTCTGCATATGACATGACAACCCGTTAGCTCCACCCCTACGAAAGACAACCTTGATCATTTCTGACATACATACTCTTTGAACTGCCATTTCTGGACGTTCATACCATACCTTCTGTCAGAATTAAAAACGTACCTCATGACTTAATGTTTCAGGCTTTGCTTTATCTGAACATGTTTTTTATTAATATTAAAGTAACATAATATACATTAATACCCCGAGAAGCCTGATAAAATTTTCGCAAAACAGTCAAGAGAAATGAACACAGGTACGTATGTGTGGCCTTTATGACGTGCCTTTCATCATGATGAAATGTTGCTACACACTGTACCCTGGATATTGAGAAACCAAACTGAAAAATATTTTCAGGAAAGGACATGATATTACTGACCCGGAGAGGGCAGTGCACCGTGATAGAGGCACTCTGGCCGCGACCCTGGGGTACCCAGACCTCGGGGAGACTCATTCCCGCTCTGGACACCCATCATGACATGGTCTGGCTACCTTTTAAAACTACGGTCAGGCAAAAGGAAGAGCCTGCTGCCCTGCCTTTCCCCACCGCGAACGCCTCGCGAGCGACTGTAACTGCCTGTGCGCCGGCCAGCAGACACCGGCGCCCGCACGCGGCCTTACTTCGGGTGGGCTCTCCTCTTGCTCCATCACGAGGGGCTGAGTCACCAGGACACCGAGGAGGGTGGCCCACGTTTCCTCAAACTGGGTGCGGCTGGTCCACCCTAGAAACGCAAATGTCACTTTAGGCAGAGGGTCCCCTGCTGGTCAGACTTTTCGACGCCACGTGGCAGCTGGGCCCTCCGGCTCTGGCCCAGGCGCCACATACAGCCGCTCCCTGGACCCCCACGACAGCGCTGCGACGCGGCAACACTGCTGGCCGGGCCCAGTGGTGACGAGACCGAAGCCACACAAGAGGCCAGGGAGACGCAGCCTCTGGAGCCCCGCTGTGTAGACGCAGTGAAGTAAAGGGACATCCGAGCAGGCTACACTCAAATGGGGTCTGAGCCGCTTCCGCCCTGCTCGCCAGAGGGTTGGACAGCCCTCCAGAAATCAGAGTGCCCAGCCCAGACCACAGAACTGCACTTCTGAGGGGGCGAAGGGTGTGCTGTGTGAATCCCACCTCAGTCCAGCTGCTAGAAAAGTTAAAGCGCTGGTCCCACTAACCCCACCCAGAGGAACAGTAGGTCAGAAAAGAACGTAATCTAGCGGGGCGAGGGGGCGGGGTGCTCAAGCCCTCGGGGAAGGCATCTCTGAGGGCCACCCTCAAGCACCATCGTCACAAGCTGCACTCAAATCAAGGTGCTGTTTGACGAACAACTGTTTCGAGGGCTGCGCTCACTTTCCCACCCGTGACCTTGGAGGTGGAGGTGGCCATGTCACTGGATTAGGGCTACAAGTGACAAGAATGGGGGTGTTGAGGACAGGAACACCCAGAGGTTAAAATGACCCGCCCCCCACCACACAAAGCCCGGTGCTGTCCGCCTGAAGCCTACTTCCCCCTCTCTGCCTCTGGCTCCGTCTCGCCCAGGCTGCTGGTTCTGCAGCTGAGAAAAGGGGCGTCAGTGACCGCAGAGGAAGCACTCTGAGGAAACCACTGCTGCCCTTTAGCTTAGGCGCTATACAAAGGCTGAATCTGGCTTAGCATTATCAATCACTAGGACACCCTTCCGGACCTGAAACAAGACTGACACACGAACATTTGGCATTAAACTCACACACGCACAAACTTGGATCAAACTTTTCACGGTGACAGCTTTGCGTACATTACAGAACGTATTCACGATTATGTTACGCCTTAACTCTTCTGTGGAACAAAAGGAGAAGGCGGGTCCCACTACTGCAGCCCTGGCCCCCACAGGGCAGGCATGTGATGCCGTGTAACCGCGCCGGAGGGGGGACCCGGACTACCTAGCGTATTGATGCGGTAGATGAACTCTTTGAAGACTTCCTTTTCCTGGAGGAACTCCACGGGAATCTCGGGGAACACGGTGCCAAAATCCCCTCCTGGTTTGGGTGACCATCCGAGTTTCCACACCTGAGAAGATGAAAGAGACATAGTCTCCCGAGTCAAGTCACGATGGCCGAACCGCGAGGGGGCCGGGAAACACGCTTTCTCTAGGCACAGCTCCCTGGAGGGCCACCTCTTCCTGAGCGCAGACACGGCGGAGGGAGGGCCCTGGGCGCTGGTGCCGCGGGGGCTCCCAGACCTGCCCGGGGCCACCGCGCAGGTGCCCCGACCCTTAGAGGCTGGCAAGAGCACGAGAGGTTCGGCCACACACAGAAATATTTACCGTGAGCAGGCACGACGAGAGCCACGATAGCCGTTTGTAAACCCCGTCAAGTCCGGCTCTGTCGTCGGGTGCTGCCACGCACACCGGAGGGGCCGAGGCCGCCCCGGCAGCAGGAGCCCAGCTCCCAACCAGCCGAGCCGACCCCCTCGGAGGACACAGGCCGCCACCGGCCAGAGCTCGCACTCTGGATCCCCAAAGACGGCCACGTGGGCCTCGAGGAGGCGGCCGGCTGGCCCCCGCAGCCCCAGCGCCCACTGGCCTCTGGAAGACGCCCTCTCAGCCTCTCACCTGCCCCCCGAACCCTCCTGCACGTCCCGCGGGAGGGTCGTGGAGCCGCGTGGGTTCAAGCCCATGCTCGCGGAGTTTCATCTACGGCGTGCGTGGTCTGGGCGGCTCTTCCCACGTCCGGGCCAGCCATTAAAGCCTCCGGACCGTGCCCGCCTGCATCGGCTCCCCGCTCCCACCCAAAGGCGAGCCGTCTCGATACCTGCAGCGACGGTCCAAGCGCGGTGCCCGGGCTGAGAACCACACCTGACTCCCCAGCTCTCCCCACCCCGGGGTGCCGGGTTTCGCCAACGCCCACAACTCCCAGTTTCCACGGCGACCCCAGGACAGCACGTCACTGGGATTTTCCCCAGAAAGAACTCCCACAGCAAAACCCTCTTCACTCTCGGGGTCGGGGCGCACCACGGCCTCGGTGCAGCCGCTGCGGAACCTCACACGCGCAGAGGCTGAGCCCCGCCGGCGGGCACGCACCCTTCCCGGCAACAACAAGCGCCTGCCTCTCGGTCCCGGCCCACATCCCCCTGCCGGCTCCAGCCCGCGGGTGCCAGCCCGTCGCCCCATCTCTCCCTCCGGCAGGTGTGAGGGCGGCAGCGCAGCCTCCCGCAGCCCGCGGCCCGCCCGCCCAGGCCCCGCTGTGACGTGGAGCCGGGTCCCGCCGCCGCCGCCCACCTGAACCGGGTTCCGCAGCTTTAAGAGAGCAGAGGAGCCGCAGCTGTGCCACACCCCCGCGCTGCCCCCGAGGGTGACTAGCTGCCGAAAGGGAAACGCTCACGCCAGGAGGTATGGTTTCTGCTCTCCCATTCGACACGTGAGCCTGAGGACCTCGGAACCACATCCAGCACCGGGGGACAAAGTCCCGTCTCGTCATGTGATGACGCCCCACCCCACCGCGGAGCACGTCCGCTCACAACTGGGCCGCACCGCGCCCGAGGAAAGCAGCCCGGCGCCGTGAACGCAACCAGGGAGGGCTCTGGCCAGCGCCAGTGGGCATCTGGGCGGTTGCGCGCTCTCGGAGCCCCGAGCCCGGGGCCTGCCCGCGCGCCCCCATCCCTCGGGTCTCGTGCGAAGCGGGGACAGACTCACCAAGGGCGGGACGCGCGTGTAGCTGTTGACGAGGGGCAGGCGGGCCAGGCTGACGACGATGTTCCTGAGCACCGGCGTGAGGAACGCCGGGGCGCGGCTGTTCCTCTTGTGGCCCGAGGCCAGCACCAGCGGCAGTGCCTCCACCATCTCGGCCACCATCCCACAGGCTGCAGTGACATACTGAGGGTCTAAACAGGCACCGTGGGTGACAGAGGACCCTTCTGTCAAAACACACCCCAAGCCCACCATCCCTCCCCCTGACCTTCCCACCCTCGCAGACAGTAGGCACAGCCCCACCGCCGGCCGCGCCCGCCGGAAACGTGGCGCCCACGAGGCTCTAGGCGGCCGCTGAAGGCCTACAGATCTCACCTCCTCCACATCCATCTAAACAAGCAGTCCTCTCCACATCTGCCAAGACTGAACAAACACCTGGAACCCGGTCCCAGCCTCCCAGCCACCCTGCACGTGCAGACAGCTGACACCCAGGAGGAGGCTGCAGCCCCTCCCCAGGGCTTTGGCTTTCTCTGGCTCTCCCAGGACGCTGTGCTCGCTCGGCCCTAGGCTGGTGGGAAGAGCCCCACGCTGTAATCCTCGGTTCACCGTTTCCCCAAGATCGGGGGCTCTGGTGGCTGGTGGAGGGGTTCTGATGAGCTGCCGAGGCCTAACTGAGAAGTCCTGAGACAGAATGCTGAGGAAAACCCCGCGTCCTGAGGGTTTAAGAACCACTGGACCTCGAGGGCAGGGGCACATTCTTCCTCACTTTGAGTCCGGCATAGAGTATGTGCCACAAAATTATTTGCCAAGTTGATAAACGTTCAGGGTCGTGGATGGATACTATCCACCGTCCATGAGATTCAAGAGTCTAGGCAAGTTCTTCCTAAAGAGAAGGAACGACTAGTGGACTTAAGGAATCGAGCCCTGAACTAAGAGAAACAAGGGTGACTTGAATGCAATTTCCGGGACCATCTTTCAGAGGTACCATCCTACTGAGATGATAAAGAAAGCGAGCTTCTCCCTCTGGCCAGGGTGGACTTAAGCAGCCTAAGGGGGGCCACGGAGAATGCGCACAATTATATTAACCCAAACTAGATACGCTCCGGCCAGCGGGCCTGCCTGCTCTGACGCAACCACACGAAACCCCAACTATTTTCAGAGGAATGGAAATTCAAATTACAACTAAAATACGGTGACATTCCCTGGGCACTTAGAGCAAGCCTGGCACTGGTCACGGGTTCTTTATGTAGATGAGTTTACTTAATCCTGTGGCAGCCCCATCAGGCACTATTCTTATCCGTACTGCAGAAGCACCGGGTAGTAACTTGCTAAGACCACACAGCCAGAAGGTGGCCGAGCAGGAAGTGAGTGTTTGCACGTTCCTCAGTTATCAGTAAGGAATCATTAAGTCACAAACTCGGGGATGGCAGAACCAGAGTCTTGAGATAGAGGCTCAGGGAAGAGCTTGGCTGTGAACAAAACACCACTGCTTCTAGATGCTGTGCAATTGTAAAACCTTGAGTGGGTAACGAGAAGAAAAATTCCTATCTTAACACCACCGAAAGGAACGCTCTTGTCATTAACTGGGGTTGAGCAAAAGCTGGCAAAAAAAGACACAAAGCATTTATCTACCTGCTATTAAAAAGGCATGTTTCTTAAGCCAACAGAGCATGGATAAGATTTCGATATTCCAAGTAAGAGTGTTCCATAAGAAAGACAGCCAAGAACTGCCAGGTGGGGCATTTGCTTTCCCCACTTTGTGGGACAGGCTGCAGGTTGGCATTCCCACCAGACCCTCTGGGGAAAAAGCCTGGAGGCCCCTAGTGACAAGAAGCTTTCCTCCCAACGTGCCTTGCCACCATTTTCAGAGTAAAATAACTAAATCGGGAGAAAGTACATGAAAAACTAAGGTACATGGCTAAATCTAGGTTTAAATGATTTTGAATAGGTTCAAATGAATGAGATGTGTATTTTTTTCTTTTCTTTTTTTTTCTGTGGGGAGAGGAGGAATTTTCATTTAAAAGTCCACCAAAATACATGGCTGAAACAGACACTCAGGTTACCTAATATTCACATGGTATTTCCACTAACTTTAAGTTTCTTAGTATTTTTATTCATTCATTCGTTACTCAACAAACGTGTTGATCACTTACAGCAGTAAGAACACAGAGAAGGAAAACGGACGCCCTGCCCACGAGGAGCTCGGAGTCTGAGGTAAAGGACACAGAAGCAGCAAGTGCAGGGTGAAAACAGAGGCGGGGGTGGCGGGGAAAGCGAGCGGGGATGGAGGTCGGGAGGCTCCCCGAGCGCCAGGAGCGCGGCGCCCCAGCGGAGTGTGGGGTTCGCAGGGAGCCAGATAGCAGAGGGGCTCCCGCCAGCGGGACGTGCGAGGCAGCCCCTCGAATCATCCCCGAACTCAGGGCCGAGCGCCAGGACGCAGCCCAGTGAAGGCAGGCAGCTTCACACGTCCACCCCGACCGCTTTAAAGGCCTCTTCTGTGAATGAATTTCAAGCCCCCAAAGACACTAGGTGAGACGTACTCTGTGTGTTTGAATCCACTTCGTCCTCCCTGGCGGCCTGTGGGGTGTTCGTCCTTCTTTCTGGACTGAGAAGCTGGTCCCCAGGCTGCACCACAACTACAACCACAACAGAACAAACAGAAGAGTTCCCGTTCCTTTCATTCAGATGTTCACATTCATGCAGCCTCGTGAACATTTCAAAGTGACAGACTATGTCAAATGAGGTCTAGAGTTCCTAGAATCAACTTTAGACCATTTTAGATGCACCAGACTCAGGTATCAATCTCTAGGTTAATCCAAAGTGCACAAGGATTTGGACTTCTACACTCGGATTTCCAAGTCCTTCTCACTGTCTGCTGTTTGCCACCTCTAACCTGGGAGGTCTTTATCAGATGGTTCATGATTCATTACTGCTAAAAGCATCAATGCAACCCCCAAGAAGCCTGGCTTTGATAAGTTAGCCCCTGGATCTTTGTTTTCAAGTTGACTACAAATGCACAGATGAAAACAATTTAAACAATGACTCTTCAAAACACCACTCTATAATGCTTAATTTAAAAATACAAAACTTCAAAACACCCTCTAACATGTAAACTATAATGTCCAGTTTTTAAAATATTCTGGCTAATGACCCTTGTGAAGGACATTGTCCCTTGAAAAGAGTAAGTCACTTTTATTTTTCAATATACTAGTATCACAGTGCAGTACAGAAACAAGCATTTCAACTATAATAGAAAACAAGTAATTTTTTGAATACAATCTTATTAATCTTATGATCATCTAGGACTAAAAGGATGAAACAGTCAACTAGGACCAGAAATCAAAGGGACATAAATTAGAAGTATTTTTTATGAAAGCTAGAATTCCAAAATCTAAACAAAATGACTGCAAAAGCAAACTCAAGTTAAATTCTAGTGTAGACCCCAAGATACTGGAGATTGAGGCAAGGCCCATATTTCATCCACCTCTTCACCCCCAATTCCCAACTTAGCACCTGGCAAACGGGTGGCACAAAATGAACGTTTGTGACTACGTTTGCGGAGCTGATTACTGGTTCACGTGACAAAGGAAAGGAACCGTTGTGGCCATGGACTCACTGGCTTCTAGGATGAACCGCACACAGTGGATGAGGGAGCAGGCGTAGGTCACCATCTCCGGGGAGGAGAGCAGGCTCCAGAGGCCGGGCAGCTGCAGAGCCAGGCAGCAGCAGTCCAGGCCCGCCTGCAGGTCCAAACTCAGCGGGATCTGCTCGTGGATCAAATGCCACGACAGGGCCTGGAGGGGCAGGTGCGTGTTAATGCAGGTTTGACCCACACCTCCTTCCTGCCACAGAGGCTGGCAGGGAAGCCGAGAACCCCCTGCCGTTGAGGAACTGTCCAAAGCTCCCTCCAGAGGGATGGCTCTCGGGCCACCATCCCCAGCTCCCTCCGGTTCAGTCGTGACCCACCTGCTCCTGAAGTAACCCCCCCCTCCGGGAGTGGGCGCAGAACGCCCAACCCGATGTGCTGCCCGCCCCCGCCCCTGCCCTGGCCGCCCAGCCGCGGGCTAGGCTCTCCCTCGGGGCTCCCCCTGCCCAGGGCCTCGCCTCGGCTGCAGTCACGGAGGCTGAACCTCGCGGCCGCGCTGGGCTCCAAATGCTGGAGTGGCTACTTCCCAGCGGGTGAGCCCAGTGAAGTCGCTGAGCCTCTTAAGCCCCGCTTCTCTCATCTGTAAAACGGGAATAACAGCCCATCTCACAGGGCGGCAGTGAGACCTGAATGAGATGACGCCGGGCGTACGGCCCTGCACGCAGCGGGCATGTGATGGCTGGCAGGGGCCACTCTGCACTGTAACCATGCGCTTGTCTGACAGCCTCCCTGCCGCACTGAAGCCTAAAGGGCAGGGTCTCCGCTATCTGGCTCGGCCTGGCTCAAGTCGGTGCTTGTCTGTCGCCTTCTGAACAGCTGTGCGAATGCCCTCTGGACGCCCCACCCCCCTGCTGGGAGGCACTGGGTCAGCCGTGTCCTCTGCCTCCAAGGGTGCAGGCCAAACTCTCTTCTCCAGAAGTCGTACAAAAAGGCAATGCACACACGTATGTACACGTTTTGGGGGTGTTTTTAAGTATTAACACAGAGTGTTCAATTCCCCACAGCTGAAATATCAGGTTTATTGCTCAATTTAAAATATAACAAATTTCTCAGATTATTATTTACTGAGTATCTAAAATTAGGATACATATTACATTTGCATGGCTTCTTTTTCCCTGGAAAAAAATTTTTAAATGGATGGTTTGTACTAAATCAAAAAAGTATCTTAGGGGCTACCCTGGTGGCACAGTGGTTGGGAGTCCACCTGCCAGTGCGGGGGACGCGGGTTCGTGCCCCGGTCCAGGAGGGTCCCACATGCCGTGGAGCGGCTGGGCCCGTGAGCCGTGGCCGCTGGGCCTGCGCTCCGCAGCGGGAGAGGCCACAGTGGTGAGAGGCCCACGTACCGCAAAAAAAAAAAAAAAAGAAAAAAAGTATCTTAGCATCAAGGAAACAAGATTCACATATAAGTGTATGACGACTCCCCAGGCTATGCTCAGGAGACCCTGGGCGGGAGCCCAGGCCCCAGACCTGACTCTTCAGAGTGCCCCCCTCCCCTGCCCTGAGGCAGAGACAAGAAGGGCTGTGTTGTCAACCTCACAAGGCAACCGTGGGGAATGGAGCAATAAGGGGCGTGACGAGCTCAGCAAAGCAGGGGACGGATGTGACACGGGACAGCGGTCACTGCTGGAAGGACAGGCCGCGGGCGCCGGGCTGCACACAGCTCTGCATTTTCGGATGGAGGAGCTTCTTCCCTCTGCACTGAGCGCCAGGCTCCCAAGCTGCCTCTTACCTCGATGGTCATGACCACAAACTTCACGGTGTCCCTCTCCTTCTCAGGAGGAAGGTGCAAGTGGCTGGGCAGTCTGGAGAACACCAGCAGGTACTGGGCCAGGGCCCGGGCCAGAGTGGTCAGGGTCCGATACAGCACGGCATCCCCTGAAACAGAAGGCCTCCATGGGGGCAGGAGCCTTCAGCAGAGGCTCTGACCTTTGAAAGACAGGCAGTCGGGCCCCCCCGCGAGAATCTGACGGGGACTAAAGACACGGCTCCCGGAAGCACAGGGGCACACAAGCCACCACCCCACAAGACCAGGACCCACACTCCCGAGGCTGAGCCTGCGTTCCTCGCAGGCCTGAGCCCAGGCCACGTCAAGGAACGGCCAAGCAGCAAACACACCAAAAGACACGCAGAGCCAGGGCCCCAGTGCAGGTTCTCGGTGGCCTCTGTAAGTGCCTTTGGTGTATCAGATCGACAGTGTTGACTGCATTTTCACTCGGTACAGAGCATGGCACTGGCTCTGCAGCATTTTTTAAAAATAAGGGGATTTTGATTTTAATTACCAAAGAGATCATCCAACTTGCTCCAGTAGGCGGTGGGCTCTGCAGGCAGGAACGGCTGGAAAACGTGGTGGACAGCGGGCAGCTGCTGAACCACACTGGTCACACGGTCTAGAGTTGCCGTGCGAGCTGCTGCAAAAAGGGGGCTCTTCTGGCCCCCACAGATCTCACGCATGCCCAGGCCCAAGCACGGGGCTAGCAGGCTCAGGTTGAACTCCTGAATAGGGGCATTAAAGGTTCAACAATGATGATTACGAGCTTTCAGTCGGGCAAGAGAAACACAGCAGAGGAGAATGCAAACACTTCTGAGATAACAGATTAATTAGTACGCCATCCAAAACATTTGAAAGAATACCTTATTCTACTTCTGTTACAAATAAATGAACATCTCCATTTAACATATGATCAGTGAAGTGTATTTCTGGTCTCTTTCGGGTACTGTAATTTTAAAGAAATATGTTTTTATGTCTTCAGATTTACTTGAAATCAAAAATTTAATATGATGAAATTTTAATTGATGAAGATACAAAATCAAGCTGATGTGCCATCCAAGAAACAGTGAAAGACCAAACATCTCAATGTTTGAAAAAGACAAGTTATGTTCCAAAGCAGCTGAAATAAATCAAAGCAGTCATATAAATGCCACAAGTTTGATTGGAAAAACAGCATTTCATACGATTCTGTTTCAATTTGTACTGTGCTTTGCCAACTTTTTAAAGCCATTTAAGGATCTTTTGGGCCAATCTTAATTTAGTTAATATTCAGAAAAGCACACGTCATTGTCAGCGACCAAAATCGACCCCTAGCTGTTGCAGCTGAGCCTTTCTTTAATGCTGTTAAAAGTCTAATGAGCAAATTTGGAAAATTCAGTTGGTTATTAAGCAAATTCATCACGTATCAGCAAATCAGCTTTCACTGAGCGGCTCTTAAAATGAGTCTGGCAAGCTGGTTTGGGGCCAATCCTCCCGTTCTCCCCAGGTAGCTCTTACTTTCAAACGGAGGGAGGTCAGTGCTTGGGAGCGCGTGGCCGCACCCTGGAGCTCCCTGCGCCCCACCTGCCGGTCCCTGCCACCCCCACGTCCCCGCTTCACTCCCACTTGGCGTATTTCCAGGCAGCACTGTTAACACCTCAAGGTTTATGGGCTGCTGGTCCCAGGGGGGCTGAGAAGGACCCTGCCGAGGCTGTGGCTGGACGACACCATCACGGGGGCTCCACCCCTCCCAGCACTGGGCCAACAGCTGAGGACAGTAACACGGATGCCCTGCCAGGGCTCCTGCGCCAGCTCCGCACAGCAGGCCTGTGTGACACCTAGTGAGGGCGGGGGGCCTCACTGCACACAGTGGGGGAGCGGACCCTGCTCCAGGTAGGGAGGGGCTTACTAACTTCCACAGCACCATGAAAAAGTCAGTTAAATCACGCACCGTGGCACCATCCCAGTACTTTTGTTCATGAGCACGAGACAGGCAATCAGAACTCATTATAACCTAACGGAACCTATTTTCTTTAAATGCACGAAAAGGTGAGTTAAACACAATTCCCCTCCTTTTAGACTCTAACCGTGGCTGAAATAACATCCTGTCCTGTCTGGATTAGGGTCTCTGCTGTTAAGGCACAAAGGTAAGTGGTGCACATTGCAGTTAGGTCACGCGACAATGAAACAAATCAAACACGTGTGAGTAACAAGAGAAAGGGTTCCCAAGGGTCCCGCGGCTCCACTGTACCGAGTTCATCATGAACGCGCTCAAGTCACCCGGAGGGATCCGATTCACCAGCTCTGCCCCTTCCAGCAGTGCCGAGTCTGACCGCGTCCAGCACTGGGATTTAACCAGACGTACGTACCAGTCCTGGGGAGGAGGAAAGGTGGATGCCGGGATGCGACTGGGCCCTCAAGGGGCCTCAACTTGATCGGATACACCTTGTTGCTTCTCCTGCTGACCCTCGTGTCCTGCGGCCCCACACCAAAGGACAAGTGGCCTCCCTGGCCCACGAACACAGCTCTGGTGAAACTGGACGCTGTCGCTGTGCGGGCTGCTCAGCGCCCCACAGGCCTTTTCCATGGGAACTGGGACCAGGGCTGTGTCTTTGGACTTGCTGTTACCTGTCTGGACTCCCTCTCCCCTCGCCTGGTGAACGCTCCACTGGCCCTCAAACTCAGTAAAGTACTGAGGGTAGCAGGCCCACCTCTCTGTCCGCCCCTTGCTGGGCGTCGTGCTGATCATCTGCTACTGGGGGGTCTGCTTTGCTCTTCTCCCCCCAGGGCCAGTGCAGTGGAGGGGCTGAACCAACCATGCCTGAGAACAGCGGCCTGGACTCTGCTATCTACGCCTGGGCTGCTGGATTTTGGACTCCAAGTTCATATTTAAAATGAACTCTCTCCAGGAAAGGAGCATCTGAGGCCCTACCGAGGCCCTACCGAGGCCCCAAATGGCCCCTGGCTCTGAGGTGTGAGCGGTGAGGGTGATGACAAGGTACCAGGTCCCCTGGGGTGGTGGGGTCAATATGCAGCAGGTCAGCAGGCGTAAGGAGAGGGAGACAGGCCAGGTGGGCAGGCCGTGGCCACCCGTCTCCTGATTCTCCATTAATCACCATGACCCTCAGCCCCCTACTCATGACCCGAGCCAGCACTTCCCTTCTCACCCCACGCCCCCTGCTAAAGACCCCGGCTGGACCTCGTGGGTCCTGTCGCCGATGCGGCTGTGCCCACCGCTGGCAAGAAACAGGGCAGGTCGCAAGCCCTCAGGGGCTGTGCTGAGCGCCAGGACGTGCTACCACCTGAGCCACCCGCTGCAGAGGCACTCAGTGCCCCAAGGGGGCCCTGTGTGTCACACCCAGACGTGCCGGACACTTACTTTGTCAGGACTCACTGTCTCCAGTGCCAGGGGCCCGTCCCCGTCCAGCGGGTGGGGCGTGACCAGAGGAGCGGGGCCACGGGACGCCGGTGCAGTGGCGAGACGAAGCCTGTCCAGCAGGGAGTAGAGCCTTTGGTGTCTGGAATCGAATCGCACACGGGTTAGGGCACAGCTGCACGGGAGGGAGCAACGGGGGCTTCTTACAGCAAGGTGACACATTTGAAACTTTCTGTTCAGAGCTATTTCTCATCGACACTCAAGTCATGATGTAAATTCAGGCCCCAGTTTACTGGTAACAACCACAGTTTATGTCCCGTAAGTATTTTTCAGAAATTTCATTTATACTCGAACACTGCAGCAGGCAACGCGTGGCATAACAGCTAACACAGGCACTCTTTATAAACACAAAACAGACCACCTAAGATCCCAGTGCACAAAATCTCCTACTTTATCTCCTCACAATATACAATCGATACCAATTTACATTCATTTCATAAAAGAATCACCTCATCTGGCACAAAATATTTTTGCCCCTCCTCGTCTGCCTGAGTAAGTCTAGGGTCGACATAGGGGTGGTGTCGCCTCTCGCCACCGCTTCGAGAACAACTTCACAGTGCAAATGACAACGTGCGTCCGCCAGCATACTGACACGCTGCCTAAAGCCCCGCGCTGCCCAAGCCCTACCCCTGCTCGCTTAAAGAGACCAGCCACTGCTGCTCTTAAGACTGAAGTCCCAGTACAGTAACCAGATTCCCTCTCACACACGTTCTCCCTGCTGTGGGCGAGAGAAGATAAAGGCTTCTCTTCATTTATTTTGCAGTCATGAAAATACACTCATGTAGCAGACATCAGGATTTCTGGTAAAGGCCTCAAAAAGACTTTGCAAACAAAATTAGGTGATAAACAGCCACAGAGAGACAAAATGTTGACAAGATGTAGAAACAATTCTCGCCAAGAACTAGGTAACGTCTCTCAGCTCTGCCAGGTCTTGGAGAAGATGGCGGAAGAGTGAGACGCGGAGATCACCTTCCTCCTCACAGAGACATCAGAAATACATCTACACGTGGAACTGCTCCTAGAGAACACCACCGAACGCTGGCAGAAGACCTCAGACCTCCCAAAAGGCAAGAAAGTCCCCACGCACCTGGGTAGGGCAAGAGAAAAAAGAAAAAGCAGAGACAAAGAATAGGGACGGGACCTGCACCAGTGGGAGGGAGCCGGGAAGGAGGAAAGGTTCCCACACGCTAGAAGCCCCTTCGCGGGCGGAGACTGCGGGTGGCGGAGGGGGAAGCTCCGGAGCCGCGGAGGACAGCTCGGCCACAGGGGTGCAGAGGGCACAGCGGAGAGATTCCCGCAGAGGATCGGTGCCGACCGGCGCTCACCAGCCCGAGAGGCTTGTCTGCTCACCCGCCGGGGCGGGCGGGGCTGGGAGCTGAGCCTCGGGCTTCAGTCTGATCTCAGGGAAAGGTCTGGAGTTGGCAGAGTGAAAACAGCCTGAAGGGGTTAGTGCGCCACGGCGGGCCGGGAGGGAGTCCGGTTGAAGTCTGGAGCTGCCGAAGAGGCAAGAGACCTTTTCTTCCCTCTTTGCCTCCTGGTGCGCGAGGAGAGGGGTTTAAGCGCGCCGCTTAAAGGAGCTGCAGAAACGGGCGCGGAGCTGCCGAAGAGACAGGAGACTTTTTCTTGACTCTTTGCTTCCTCTTCCGCCTCGGGCTCGCCCCAAATCCGTGCCCCTCCCTCCCCCCGGCCTGTGCCAGAGCCCCCGAATCAGCTGCTCCTTTAACCCCATTCTGTCTGTGCGAAGGGCAGACACCCTCGGACGACCTACGCGCAGAGGCGGGGCCAAGTCCAAAGCTGAACCCCAGGAGCTGTGCGAACAGAGAGGAGAGGGGGCAGAAGCAGCGGATTAAAGCTCCACAATCAACTTGAAGTGCCCTGCATCTGTGGAAAACCTGAATAGACAACGAAATATCCCAAGTTGAGGAGGTGGACTTTGGGAGCAAGATATACTATTATTTCCCCCTTTTTTTCTTTTTGTGAGTGTGTATGTGTGTGCTGCTGTGTGAGATTTTGTCTGTATAGCTTTGCTTTCACCATTTGTCCTAGGGTTAGACCGACCTGGGTTTTTTTTTTTTTTTTTTAATAGAAATTTTTCTTCTTAATAATTGTTTTTTATTTTAATAACTATATTTTATCCTCCTTTATTCCTCCCTTCCTTCCTTCCTTCCTTCCTTCCTTTGTTCCCCCCTTCCTTCCTCCCTTTCTTCCTCTCTTCCTTCCTCCCTTTCTTCCTCTCTTCCTTCATTTCTTCCTTCCTCCCTTCCTTTCTTCCTTCCTTCCTTTCTTCCCTCCCTCCCTCCTTCCTTCCTTCCCTTTCCTTTCTATTTTTTCTCCCTTTTATTTTGAGCCGTGTGGATTAAAGGCTCTTGGCGCTCCAGCCAGGCGTCAGGGCTGTGTCTCTGAGGTGGGAGAACCAACCTCAGGACACTGGTCCACAAGAGAGCTCTCAGCTCCATGTAATATCAAACAGCAAGAATCTCCCAGAGATCTCCATCTCAACACCAAGACCCAGCTTCACTCAAGGACCAGCAACAAACAGTGCTGGACACCCTATGCCCAGCAAATAGCAAGATAGGACTACAGCCCCATCCATTAGCAGAGAGGCTGCCTAAAATCAAAATAAGGCTACCAACATCTACAAACACACCACCAGACGTGGACCTGCCCACCAGAAAGACAAGATCCAGCCTCATCCACCAGAACAGAGGCACTAGTCCCCCCAACCAGGAAACCTACTCAACCCACTGAACCAACCTCAGCCACGGGGGACAGCCACCAAAAACAAAGGCAACTACGAACCTGCAGCCTGCAAAAAGGAGACCCCAAACACAGTAAGATAAGCAAAAATGAGAAGACAGAAAAATACACAGCAAATGAAGGAGCAAGATAAAAACACACCAGACCTAACGAATGAAGAGGAAATAGGCAGTCTACCTGAAAAAAAATTCAGAATAATGATAGTAAAGATGATTCAAAATCTTGGAAATAGAATAGACAAATTGCAAGAAACAGTTAACAAGGACCTAGAAGAAATAAAGAGGAAGCAAGCAACGATGAGCAACACAATAAATGAAATGAAAAATACTCTAGACGGGATCAATAGCAGAATAACTGAGGCAGAAGGACGGATAAGTGACCTGGAAGATAAAATAGTGGAAATAACTACTGCAGAGCAGAAGAAAGAAAAAAGAATGAAAAGAACTGAGGACAGTCTCAGAGACCTCTGGGACAACATTAAACACACCAACATCTGAATTATAGGGGTCCCGGAAGAAGAAGAGAAAATGAAAGGGAATGAGAAAATATTTGAAGAGATTATAGTTGAAAACGTCCCTCATATAGGAAAGGAAGTAGTCAATCAAGTCCAGGAAGCACAGAGAGTCCCATACAGGATAAACCCAAGGATAAACACGCCAAGACACATAATAATCAAACTGTCAAAAATTAAATACAAAGAAAACATATTAAAAGCAGCAAGGGAAAAACAACAAATAACACACAAGGGAATCCCCGTAAGGTTAAAATCTGATCTTTCAGCAGAAACTCTACAAGCCAGAAGGAAGTGGCAGGACATATTTAAAGTGATGAAGGAAAAAAACCTACAACCAAGATTACTCTACCCAGCAAGGATCTCATTCAGATTTGATGGAGAAATTAAAACCCAGACAAGCAAAAGCTGAGAGAGTTCAGCACCACCAAACCAGCTCTACAACAAATGCTAAAGGAACTTCTCTAGGCAAGAAACACAAGAGAAGGAAAAGACCTACAAGAACAAACCCCAAACAATTAAGTAAATGGTAATAGGAACATACATATCGATAATTACCTTAAATGTAAATGGATTAAATGCTCCCACCAAAAGACACAGACTGGCTGAATGGATACAAAATGAAGACCCATATATATGCTGTCTACAAGAGACCCAATTCAGACCTAGGGACACATACAGACTGAAAGTGAGGGGATGGAAAAAGATATTCCATGCAAATGTAAATCAGAAGAAAGCTGGAGTAGCAATTCTCATATCAGACAAAATAAGACTTTAAAATAAAAACTATTACAAGAGACAAAGAAGGACACTACATAATGATCAAGGGATCGATCCATGAAGAAGATATAACAATTGTAAATATTTATGCACCCAAAATAGAAGCACCTCAATACATAAGGCAAATACTAACAGCCATAAAAGGGGAAATCGACAGTAACACAATCATAGTAGGAGACTTTAACACCCCACTTTCACCAATGGACAGATCATCCAAAATGAAAATAAATAAGGAAACACAAGCTTTAAATGATACATTACACAAGATGGACTTAATTGATATTTATAGGACATTCCATCCAAAAACAATAGAATACACATTTTTCTCAAGTGCTCATGGAACATTCTCCAGGATAGATCATATATTGGGTCACAAATCTAGCCTTGGTAAATTTAAGAAAATTGAAATCGTATCAAGTATCTTTTCTGACCACAACGCTATGAGACTAGATATCAATTACAGGAAAAGATCTGTAAAAAATACAAACGCATGGAGGCTAAACAATACACTACTTAATAACGAAGTGATCACTGAAGAAATCAAAGAGGAAATCAAAAAATACTTAGAAACAAATGACAATGGAGACACGACGACCCAAAACCTATGGGATACAGCAAAAGCTGCTCTAAGAGGGAAGTTTATAGCAATACAATCATACCTTAAGAAACAGGAAACATCTCGAATAAACAACCTAACTTTGCACCTAAAGCAATTAGAGAAAGAAGAACAAAAAAACCCCAAATTTAGCAGAAGGAAAGAAATCATAAAGATCAGATCAGAAATAAATGAAAAAGAAATGAAGGAAACAATAGCAAAGATCAATAAAAGTAAAAGCTGGTTCTTTGAGAAGATAAATAAAATTGATAAACCATTAGCCAGACTCATCAAGAAAAAAAGGGAGAAGACTCAAATCAATAGAATTAGAAATGAAAAAGGAGATGTAACAACTGACACTGCAGAAATACAAAGGATCATGAGAGATTACTACAAGCAACTGTATGCCAATAAAATGGACAACCTGGAAGAAATGGACAAATGCTTAGAAATGCACAACCTGCCAAGACTGAACCAGGAAGAAATAGAAAATATGAACAGACCAATCACAAGCACTGAAATGGAAACTGTGATTAAAAATCTTCCAACAAACAAAAGCCCAGGACCAGATGGCTTCACAGGCGAATTCTATCAAACATTTAGAGAAGAGCTAACACCTATCCTTCTCAAACTCTTCCAAAAGATAGCAGAGGGAGGAACACTCCCAAACTCATTCTACGAGGCCACCATCACCCTGATACCAAAACCAGACAAAGACGTCACACAGAAAGAAAACTACAGGCCAACATCACTGATGAACATAGATGCAAAAATCCTCAACAAAATACTAGCAAACAGAATCCAACAGCACATTAGAAGGATCATACACCATGATCAAGTGGGGTTTATTCCAGGAATGCAAGGATTCTTCAATATACGCAAATCAATCAATGTGATACACCATATCAAAAAACTGAAGGAGAAAAACCATATGATTATCTCAATAGATGCAGAGAAAGCTTTTGACAAAATTCAACACCCATTTCTGATAAAAACCCTGCAGAAAGTAGGCATAGAGGGAACTTTCCTCAACATAATAAAGGCCATACATGACAAACCCACAGCCAGCATTGTTCTCAATGGTGAAAAACTGAAACCATTTCCACTAAGATCAGGAATAAGACACGGTTGCCACTTGTCTCACCACTCTTATTCAACATAGTTTTGGAAGTTCTAGCCACAGCAATCAGAGAAAAAAAAGAAATAAAAGGAATCCAAATTGGAAAAGAAGTAAAGCTGTCACTGTTTGCAGATGACATGATACTATACATAGAGAATCCTAAGGATGCTACCAGAAAACTACTAGAGCTAATCAATGAATTTGGTAAAGTAGCAGGATACAAAATTAATGCACAGAAATCTCTGGCATTCTTATACACTAATGATGGAAAATCTGAGAGTGAACATAAGAAAACACTCCCATTTACCAGTGCAGCTCTGCCAGGTCTTATTTAGCAGTTAGATCACAGGCTTTGATTTTTGCTAAGACAGAGCTGATCGATGACTCATCGCAGACGGTGAGCGGAGGCCACAGGAACACCCGCCACCCTCACACAGCCACGGCGCAGTATCGCGGAGGAGCTGACACTGCCAGCTGGTCCTCACTGTGTACATGTTGAGATCCAACTGTGTTAAGTTCGGAAGGCTCTCTCTCAAGGCCCTTCTGCAGTGAACCCACCAATACAGCACACGCCGGCCTCTCGTCCTGTGAGCCTCTGCCCTCACAAACCCGAGTCTTCACACTCAAAAGGCAAGGAGCACCGGGCCCCGGCGTTACCTCTGCGCTAACCCGCTGCTCTGCAGGTGCTCCTGGATCCTGCTTAGCTCTTCTGCCGGCAGCTGGGCCGTGCTGTTCTGAAGCAGACAAGAACACGTCAGTGGGGCTGCAATGCACAAGAGTCAAAGCCACCTGTGCTCAGTTACAGACGATAAAGGGGCATGTCCGGCTCCGCAAAGGCAGACTAGAAGAAGTACAGGGCGCACCCGTATCGGCCGCGCGAGGAGTGGCCAGTCCATCCGTGTAGCGCGCTCCCCTCGGAGGCCACGCGAAGACTATCCCCGTGGAGGAGGAGCCGGCCAAGCGTTCCGCCCGCCCCGCCACGTTCTCAGGAAAAAGCGACACCCGTGTTTTCTCCCAGTACCTGCAAATTTGCAGCCAGAAGCATCTCCACCCGGCGACAAGCAAGGGTGTCGACCATGTGAGCCAGCACACGGAATGGAGTACACAAAAGCTTGTCCACGTACAGCGCCAGCACGGAGCCCGACTGGCTCAGGTGGATCCCTTCCAGGCACTGGAGGGTTTTCTTCAGTGCGGTGGGCTGCGGTTTGAGAGACGGAGAGAAATGACAGCAGAGGGTTTTGCCCGCTGGAAACAGCAGTTTAAAAATGCCAACCCTGGGCTTCCCTGGTGGCGCAGTGGTTGAGAGTCCACCTGCCGATGCAGGGGACACGGGTTCGTGCTCCAGTCCAGGAGGATCCCACGTGCCGCGGAGCGGCTGGGCCCGTGAGCCGTGGCCGCTGCGCCTGCGCGTCCGGAGCCTGTGCTCCGCAACGGGAGAGGCCACATCAGTGAGAGGCCCGCGTACCGCAAAAAAAAAAAAAAAAAAAAAAAAAAAAAAAAAAAAAGCCAACCCTCCGTTTTTAAGGCAGAGAACACTGGCGACAGCCAGCACCAGGGAGACTTACAGTTGAAAGATTTTCACAACGAGACTGAATTGCCTGGATGAAAAGGCCACTGGCCGCGGAATTCCGATGGACGGCACTGATGAAGTCCTGAACGGGAGGCTCGTGGGACAGGCTGATCAGATCCTGGATGTGGTTGACGATGAGCCAGGTTAAGTGCTCTGAATCGTGCAGGTTCTGGCACTGAGGACAAGGCAACAATGAAAGACCATCTTCTAGTAGACAAGGCAGGAGCAGACACTAGCGCCACAGAAAAGGCCAGAAGTGGTAGGAAGGAAAAACCAACTCCGAATCATAATCCTCACTGAAAGTATTTAGTGTTTGAGCACCATAACTGACGAGGTGACAACACACTTTACAGAGCCGGCACCCGCAACTGCGCACCGCAGCTGAGCTGTCCAAAGTCAGGCCCCAGGGAAGTGCGCCCCAGCGGCACAGCTCAGGGACACAGGAGGAGAGGAGCGTGGCCCAGGGACGCGGGGGGTCTGGGGCACCTGAGAGCCTGGCGCCTCCCGAGGGAAGCGGGAACGGCGTGACCGGCCCGAGCTGGGACACGAAAGCAGGTGGCGCTCCCGTCCAGGGCAAGCCCTGCCTCACCCAGGCCTCAGTCCAGCCTCTTGATGGGAATTCTCCAGTCACCCTCACTGCGATTTTGTGACAGGTCAGTGGAAAAAAAGAATTTCCTGTAACTGTCACAGTTTTGATAGAATTCCCGAATCCAAAATATGAATGGTTCCCACAGATCAAATGGTTCTTAAGGGAAGAAATTTCATGTAAGATTTATAAGGAAATAAGAAAAATAGAGTTTTAAATTTTGGGTTGGCCAAAAGTTTGTTCAGTTAATGACTATGTTGTTCAGTAAAGTTCTTGGTGGGACTTCCCTGGTGGTCCAGTAGGGGGGGTTCCCTGACCGCTGGTCGGGGAACTAGATCCCACGTGCTGCAACTAAGAGTTTGCAAGCCACAACTAAGAGCTCACGCGCCACAACCAAAAAATCCTTCATGCCGCAACTGAGACCTGCTGCAGCCTAAATAAATAAATATTTTTTTTTTAAAAAAAGTTATTGGTGAAAATGAAAAATGTTATTTTTACCTAAAGCCGAACAAACTTTTTGGCCAACCTCATACATATGTTGCCTTTTCATTGTAATTCATGACCCTAGGCAGAAATTATAAAATGAGATATATTTTTTGGCATCTGGTTAACGCTTAATACTTTTCCTGTGGGATAATTTGATAGTATTAACTTATAAAATAAATATTTTTCTTACTCTTCTGTGAAAACAGCATTATATAACTGTATCAAATTATTTCTCAAAAGTCGAACAAGATAGAAAAACTATTTCAACATCAAGAATGTAAAGCAAGGGGCTTCCCTGGTGGCGCAGTGGTTAAGAATCCACCTGCCAATGCAGGGAACACGGGTTCAAGCCCTGGCCTGGGAAGATCCCATACGCCGCGGAGCAACTAAGCCCATGAGCCACATCTACTGAGCCTGCGTGCCACAACTACTGAAGCCCGTGTGCCTAGAGCCCACGCTCCGCAACAAGAGAAGCGACCGCAATGAGAAGCCACACTCCACAACGAAGAGTAGCTCCCGCTCGCCCCAACTAGAGAAAGCCCACGCACAGCAATGAAGACCCAATGCAGCCAAAAATAAATAAATTTACAAAAAAAAAAAAAAAATGTAAAACAAAACGTAAGTATTAACAAATTGCTATCATGGCAAACAAGATCTCCGCAAGCAGCTCGGATGAAGGACTCTACTCCTTTTCCGACGCGCTGCTGAATGACAGTGGCCTTCATGGCACCATGTCTGCACCAAAGGAAGGCAGCACTTTCTATCAGCCTGGAAAAGGTGTCAGATCCCAGTGAGAGTGGAACAACGGGTTCTCTCTGAGTAATACGATTACAGATTTTATTTTCTTCTGTTTACTTATTTGGTTTTTGTAAATTTTTTGTATTAAACAAGAGATGTTAGTTTTATGGTCAAAAATTCCACAGAAGTTATTTTTTAAAAGAATGTCATTCAAACAGGAATCTAAAAATGCAGCAATTAACATTCTAACACCTTTTCCACAGATTAAAAAATTTTTTAAATCAGAACCTCATTCAGTCAAACTTGTACCTTCTTTTTATTATTATTGTTACTCCAGGGCATCCCTCAAAACAACAAAGGCGCCCAGCACTGCGAGGGGTGCAGAGCAAGTGACTGCCCACTGAATCTTTTACAGACAAACTTAAACTCCCAGGGCTGGACACCAAGCCTGATTTCCAATTATACTTGGGAGCAGGATTCAACTTTAATCTTAGTCTTTCATTCTGGTGGAGTGACGGACGGTGGAAGTCAGTCTGTGGAAGTATCATCCGCACGAGGTGTTTTCCAGCCCCCAACCCGCCCCTCCTCGCAATTTCAAACTTACGACGTAATCGCAGAAGAGAATGAGAGCTCCTCTTCGTACTATTTCTCTATTGCACATTCCCAGTTTGGAAGCCACATCAGAATCCTCATCCTCTTCAGACATCTGGGGACTAAGTGACTTCGTGCTGGACAGACTGCGTCTTCTAGAAGGAGCAACAGAAGCTCTGACAGCGTTTCTGAGATGACAGCCGGCTTATTTTCAAAACACTGAAGATGACTGTCGTTTAGTCCCAGTTCTAAAGCAGACAGTTACTTTAAACACTGCCACATCAGAATGACGTGTAAGATCTACTCTTAGTGATCTGTTTCTGAGCTATGATAAAGCACATACGGAAAACTAAAATAAACAGAGGATCTAACAGGCAGAACATTTAAATGCTTGACTGAAAGGCAAAATCCACCACGAAGTTGCACATTCAGTCAGCGCTCTTATCTCACGGGCTATGTCTGATGGCACAGCTACTGCTTTTGAAATTCCTGGTTTTAGCTCGCTATGAAAGCCGTCAAGTGACAGAAGAAAACCTTAGCATTTCCATACTTTACTCTTCAATTACCAACGAAAAGTTACAACCCTAAGCATGCCCACAGTGTCTATGCTATTATGGAAAATGGAAACCCTGGTTAAAAGCATTTCTGCAAAATTAATTCCCCACTAGTGAAGGTTATTTCACTTCATCTTTACTTCTTCTCACCTTGTCTTTTTTCTTCCTAAGGAGATGAGAACTACAACCTTTGGGACCCTCTGTACCGGCCACAACTCTTAAAACACAGTAGCTGCCACGCTCACAAACAGCCCTCTGACTTGAGGCTAAGACAATCCCCCCGCCTCGGCGGCCAAGAGCCTACAAGTCTCTGCTAAGGCTTAGTGGAGACGAAGATGACACCAGGACTAGAATATTCTGAAATGTGTCAACTCTTCCTGTTAACGCCTCAGGATTTAGAAGAGAATTGTTTTAAAAATTCTATCACGACAGAACATGGATCAGTGGTTACCGAGGGCAGGGAAGGGGGAGGGGGTGGCTGCACAGGGACAGGAAGGAATTCTCTGAAGTGATGATACTGGTCTAACTCTTGATTGTGGTGGTGGTGACCTGACTATATCGGGTACAAAAGAGTACATTCTACTGTACTGTAAATTATATGTCAATTAAAAACTAACAAACAAAAAACCTTTCCTTTCTCAGTCAGCCCTCCTGCCAGCCCTAACATGACTTACATTCAAGCTGTAATTCTGTGTTTTGCAATAGTACAGCTATAGGGGGAAGAGCCTCTGAAAGAGAAGGGGAGAATTTGCAGTTCAAATATTAGCAGTGGACACAAAGAAGGTCCAATGTCAACCCAAATTTAGTCCCAGTTTGTAGGAGGGCAAGCCCCCAAGACCTCAGGACAGACACTGCCAGCTACTGATAGCAAATGAACTTCCCCCAAAAAAGATGACTGCGTATGCAGGACCCTAACTGTCCACCAAAAGGTAGGACAGGTAGAAAGCAAATCATAAGACTATGATGATTTAATCCCCAAAATAAGAAGCAGACAAGAGCAGACCCCACTGTAGCAACCATGGGTACTTCCAGGAAGTGTGGCCTGGGAGCCCGTGCTCATCTGAGAGCCAGCGCTGAGCTGCATACAGAACCTCTATAACGATTGATAGAGCAGTTCTATATCTGCTGAGTACACAGATAGAAAAGAATGACTTGTACTTTGTATTCCAAACTTCTAGTAAATCATTTTTATTATCTTTTGGAAATAGAGACACTCATCATCAAAAGCAGACAAGGACACCACAAAAAAAGAAAATCACAGGGCAATATCCTTGATGAACACAGATGCAAAAATCCTCAACAAAATATTAGCAAACTGAATTCAACAGTACATTAAAAGGATCATATACCATGATAAGTGGGATTTATTCCACGGATGCAAGCATAGTTCAGCATCCATAAGTCAATCGATAAAATACATCATGTTGACAAAATGAAGAATAAAAAATATATGATCACCTCAATGGATGCAGAAGCATCTGACAAACGTCAACATTTATTTATGATAAAAACTCTCAATAAAATGGGTTCAGAGAGAACGTACCTCAACATAATAAAGGCCATATGTGACAAGCCCACAGCTAACATCATACTCAATGGTGAAGAGCTAAAAGTTCTTCCTTTAAGATCAGGAACACGACAAGGATCCCTACTCTCGCCACTTTTATTCAGCATAGTATTGGAAGTTCTAGCCAAAACAATTAGGCAAGAAAAAGAAATAAAAGGCATTCAAGTCAGAAAGAAGTATAATTTTCACTACTTACAGATGACATGATACTGTACATAGAAAACCCTAAGGAGTCCACTAAAAACCTGTTAGCAGTAATCAATGAATTCAGTAAAATTGCAGGATACAAAATCAATATACAGAAATCTGTTGTATTTCTATACACAAATAACAAACTATCAGAAATTAAGGAAATAATCCCATTTACAATTGCATCAAAATAATAAAATACCTAGTAATAAATTTAACCAAGGAGGTGAAAGAACTATACACTGAAAGACACTGATGAAAGAAGCTAAAGAAGACAAAAATAAATGGAAAGATATTCCATGCTAATGGATTAGAAAAATTAATATTGTTAAAATGTTCACACCACACAAAGCAATCTACAGATTCAATGCAATCCCCATCCAAATTCCAATGGCATTTTTTACAGAACTTGAACAAAAAATTCTAAAATTTACATGGAACCACAAAAGACTGAACAGCCAAAAGCAATCTTGAGAAAGAAGAACAAAACTGGAGGTATCATGCTCCCTGATTTCAAACTACACTACAAAGCCACAGTAATCAAAGCAGTACAGTGTTGACATAAAACCAGACACACAGATCAATGGAACAGAAAATAGAGAGCCTAGAAATAAACCCACACTAATATGACAGTTTCAGCTATAATAGGTGAAAATAATCGAGTTGGGGGAATCATGCATGCACACATGTCTGTTAATGTGTGATAGTGGGCAAGGTATTTAACTTCTCTGGGAAAATAAGTTTCCTTGTCTATAATATACATGCATTTCGAGAGATTTTAATAACTTATCACAGTGGAAAGCCCACAGAACAATATCTGGCACTTAATGCTATATAAGTGCTAGTGACCTATATATAAAAGGTCTTTACCAATACATTATTATTATTTCTATTATCAGGGTAATTAAATCACTAACTCATGTTAGTGCTGGGAACACAATGAGGGCCCTTGTGGGAATTATGATCTAGAGGGAGAGATATTAACCAAATTATCACACAAATAAATGTCAAATTTCAGCCTCAACACATGCCACAAAAAAGAGGCAAAGGTTGGGGTAAGAGCAAATAGTGAGACTTCACCAATCAAAGAGAAGTCAGGAACGCTTCCCTGAGGAAATAATGACTGAGCTGAGAACCCAGAATCAGTGAGTTTCCCATATCTGCTAATTTACGGAGAGAAATCAGGAAAATGTAAGTGGAACTATAAAAAGCTGGCAAAAAATAAGTCAATATCATAAAGCCAATGTCTGTCCCTTAGATCCCATCTGCTCTTGCCAACTCTAGGATAACACTCTCTTCTGTAAGGGGTCAGCCATGCTATTCGTTCTCTCATCTAGAAACTCTCTCATGTCCTCATTTCCCATGTCTCTATTTCCCTCCAGAGCGAACCTCCTCCTGACCACTGTGTAGAGCTGCTCTCTAAATGTCTCTGTCCCATCATCATTTTTCCTTAACTTTTATTTTGAAAACTTTCAAGCTGATATAAAAGCTGAAAGAATAATTCAATTAACAGCGACATACTCTTCACCTAGATTCAACTACTAGTAAGTCACCACCTTTGCGCTCAGGTACGCACACCACACACATGCACGTGCTCCACACATACACACATACCCTACACACACGCGACACTCATGCACTGTACACACATGCAATTTGGGAGGCTGTACCATTTGAGAGTAATCTGCAGGTCAAGAGACTGCACCCCTAAATACCTCAGCAAGTGTGTCCCCTAAGAACTACTCATAACCAAAAGCAACAGGTTATGTAGAGCTCACATTCAAATGCAGCTTGTTGACCCAATAATGTCCTTTCTAGTGGTTTCATCCCCCAGATCCAGACTGTAATCAAGGATTATAAAACTACCTGTTTGTCATGCACTCTTATGTCTTTTCATCCAAGCAAACAGTTCTGTGTCTTCCATGACACTGACTGACACTGCTGGAGAGCCCACGTGAGTCTTCTGTGGAAGGCCCTCCATTCATCAGACTGGGGTCTGCCCCCCCATTTCCTCTTGAACCCACTCCAGGTGGGCCTCTGCCCTCACCGCCCACCATATGTACAAAGGCAGAGGAAGACGAGGAGGAGGAGGAGGAGGAGAGTGGGGGAGAAGCCAAGAAACACTGGCTGAGGGATCCACTTGGGTGGTGGATGCCTTCTCACTTACCGTCCACCCACCCAACATCTGTTAGTATTACCAGCTAACTCAAGTCCTGCCCTTGGTGTCCAGGGAGGCTGCAGTAACACAAGAGCCCAGGACCCTAATTCCTACAGTGCCCAGCCATCCGGTCCAACAGTGGGCTGGAGCATAGGCTTGGTCCTTGGAACAAGCCCCCTGCGTGCTCTGAGGCAAAATCCTCAAGGACCCAGGTTCTCACTGCCCAGAGCGTACTCCATGGATCAGAGCACTGGTACCCCCAGGAGCCTGGTATAAATGCAGAGTCCCAGGCCCTATCAGCCATCTGCTGAATCAGAATCTGATTTGAACAAGCTCCCCAGTTGATTTATATGCACGGTGAAGAAGCTCTGAAGCAGAAGACACTGATTTTCTGTTTCCGACTCTTATAATACTTAAGTCATCATGACAGGCTTAAACTGTTCTCTAAGCATGTCAAATGCTTTCACTGCTCTGTCCTCCCCAACTAACTGTAAGCGCTTGGAGGGCAGGAAGCAGCGACTATTTTTCCTTTGCATTTCCCACAACATACAGCACAGGGCAGAGGTGTCATACTCCTGCTCATGTGGGCCTTTCCACCTGAGAGCAGTGGACCAGCCAACGCGGGACCCACGGCCTCGCTTGGCTGTCTTTCCATGCTGAGCAGAGAGGAGCTGACCTCAACCCTGCAGCCCCTGCAGTCTCCTATTTCCAGAGCTTTCTCTCCTCACCGTCGGCTCTTGAGTCTTCCAGAAACACTGCACTGAGGACTCAGCTGCGGGGCGGGGGCTGGGCGTGGGGGGACGGAAATCAAATCTTTTCTTTCCACCTATGTACAAATGGCTGAGCAAGTGGGTGCCTAGAAACAGAGACTCAGACCTGACAACTTTTTGCAAAAAGAGGGCCACCCACAATCAGATACCTAACAAGTCTTCTTGAATGATAAAAAATAAGGTATTTCCAAGTAGTTTTGAAAGGCTGCTAAATAATTTCTTCATTATCTAAGAATAACCAGAACCACATTTAAATTATAATGAAGTTAAGCCATCGCAACACGTCTGGCTCTGGAACCAATTCAAGGATGAGAACCCAGCAGGAGGGATACAGCATGACAAAAACAGCCTGTAGGACAGAGCAGTGTCAAAGAACTTGTCAAAGACACCACGTGTGAAAAGCAGCAGCTATTGTGAATGCCTGCAGCCGGACCACATTTTCCCTACACTAGAGCGTCCTTCCACGCGGTGGAATCTTTACAAAGCCTCGTGAGGACGGAGCTGGGCCGCTCGGAGCAGGGCGCACGTACTTGGGGGTCTGCTGCAGCTCTGCCCACCAGCGGTGGTCGGTGTGGCTGACGAGCAGCAGGATCTGGCACCAGAGCAGCACCAGGGCCGGGTGGGTGGGGACCATGGAGCGCGCCCACGCGTTCAAGCTCTCCAGGCCGTAGAAGCTGCCGTCCGCACCGTCCGTCAGGAGTCTCGAGGCAGCTGCGGTGATTCTCCGGAATGTCCCTAGAAACAAAGCAAAAAGAAACCCGATCACGGGGAAACACATCGCGGTCCAACACTTCGCGACCACGTGAAGCTCTTACACAAAAAAGACACACACAGGGCTCTTTCCTACAGTGACACGTTCACAGCCTTTGGCACTTAGAAAATTCCAGCTTGACATTCTGCTCCTTAATGGAGCAGCCAAGGAAGCCGGTGCTCCCACTGTCCCGTCCTCCCCGCCGAGTGACCAGGCTCTCCAGGGGCTCCAAGCCGGGAGCCTTGGTGGTGCCGGCCGTGGACGCAGCTCCACCGAGAAGGCGGCAGCCACCACGCAGCCCATCAGGTCACGGCACCCGGGACAGCCCGAGCCGAGCCGCGCGGGAGGGAACGGCAGGCCCCTGAGAGCCGAGGGCCACGTGGCCTCTGCAGCCAGCACGGGGCGAGCAGCGGGGCAAGGCGGCCGCGCAGGCAGCAGACCCGGCCAGGCTCTGCCCCGGTTTCCCGCAGCAGCCTCCTTGGGGCCGGGAAAAGCCCCCACGAGGAGGGAGTGAATCCACGACTTCATTCCATCCCACCTCTGGAGCGACACGAAGCCAGCTGCACACGTCTGTCTCTCCACCCCGCCCCACATGCACCCAGACTGGCCCTCACCCCAGGGACACGGGGACACGTGCCTGCCGTGAAGTGCAGCCTGGGACGCAGCAGGACTGGACAGGACAGGAGGTGGCCGGGGGCTCCCTGTCCCCCCAGCTGAGGGCTCCTGGCCTCACTGCTGGCGAGTCAAAAGCTCATTTCTGCTCTGAATTTCAACACATCCAAACACAAAAGGGCCCTAAAACAGGCAGAAACCTGCAGACCACAGACTTCTCACTCCTCATGACTGGTCGCAGCCACGCCGAGACAAGGGGAGAGCTGGCAAAAGCTCGCCGAACAGAAACACCTGACGAGAAGCTTTCCAGTGCTCGCCTCCCCTCTGGCCGCAGCGGCTGGGTTCTCTCCGGTTGCTGCCGTGTCAGCAGCGCCCACCTCAGGCCCACCCGGCCCTGGCCTGCTCCCTCTCATGCCTCCGTCACTGCACGGGCTCCCTGTGGGTCACGGACATGAGGGGAGAGCCAGGTGCTGCCCCAAAGGAACCCCGCAGCCAGGCCAAGGCTTGCGGGGAACGGCAGACCACAGATGTGGGGTTTTACGGAACAGGGGGCAGGAAACCACGGTCAGGGCTGAGACCCAGGTGACGGAGCGTCGAGGCGGGCTTTGAAATCAGACTGTGGCTCTGCCATGCCTGCTCGGTGACCCTGGCCGTACGTCCCCTGCGGCCTTAGTTTCCTCACTTGTAAAATGGAATTGAGAGAACCAACTGCTCACAGGGCTGCAGTAAGGACCACATCGTAAAACCCAAGTGAAGGGCTCAGTACAGCGCTGGACAGAGCCAACGAGCAGGAAGCGGCTGCTGCTGCCGGAAGGACGTCAGGGAAGTGCCCGGCCTTGGGGGGCAGTGTCCCGAGAGCAGGAGGAAGCCGCTGGTGGGACAGGACAGGAAGCTAGGGGCCCACCGGGGGGCGACAATGACGCTGGGGTTTGAGCGTCTCTAATGACAAATGCCGAACAAGAAGAGGAAGCTGGAGAAGAGCAGCTGTGCCAGGTGACAAGTCCAACCTTAAGTGTAAGTCTGAGGGGCTGGCAGGACACCAAGCACGTGTCTAGAGGGAGGATGGAAACGAGAGACCAAGGCAGCCATGATGGTGGAGTGACAGGACCTAAGGAGGCAGTTACCAGAGTCATCTCTGCAGCAATAACCGAGGCAGGTCACGAAGGAGGCGGTCCCATGGAGGGTGAGGAGGAGGGCGGGAGACAGAGAGACAGAGGGCGGGAGGGGAGACTAGAGAGAGACCAACAACAGTCAATGGATGAAAGACAGTCCCTTCAACAAATGGTGCTGGGAAAACTGGGTCTTCACATGCAAAAGAATGAAACTAGACCCCTAGCTTATACCACTCACAAAAATCAACTTGAAATGGATTAAGGACTTGAATATAAGACCTGAAAACATAGGTATTAAGCTCCCTGACATTGGTCTTGGCAATCATCTTTTGGATATGACACCAAAAGCAAAGGCAACAACAACAACAACAAAAAATAAGTGGGATTACATGAAACTAAAAAGCTTCTGCAGAGCAAAGGAAACCATCAACAAAATGAAAAGGCAACCTACAGAATGGGAGAAAACTTTGCAACCCATACATCTGATAAGGGGTTAATATCCAAAATATATAAGGAACACATAAATTAATAACAAAAATAAATCCAATTAAAACGTGGGCAAAGTGGCGCTTCCCTGGTGGTCCAGTGGTTAAGACTTCGCCTTCCAGTGCAGGGGGTGTGGGTTTGATCCCTGGTCGGGGAGCTGAGATCTCATATGCCTCGTGGCCAAAAAACCAAAACATAAAACAGGAGCAACACTGCAACAAGTTCAATAAAGACTTTGAAAATGGTCGCCATCAGAGGACCAATGTGGTGGGGCGGGGGGACCAGGCCTGGGAGCCCAGCAGGCTCTCCGGGCCCAAGTGGGTGGGGCAAACGCCCTCCGCTCTTTCTCCTCGGGTCCTGGAGCGCCCTCCCGCCTGCCTCCCTCCTATGCCCCCAAGACCAGCGCAGCCCGGAGGGGAACTCTGAGGCCGTAGGACCCCGCCCGAGAGCTGGGCAGACTTCCCCAGCCAACTGGGCAGGGGAAACGCTGGGCGTGCTCCCCCCACCCCCCGATCCGAGCCCCCAAGGGTCCCTCCAGGCGTGGGAACCCCTCGTCCCTCTCAGCCACCCCTCAGGGGTGCCGGTCCTGTCCGGCCTCCACTTCTCTTCCCCCCTCCGTCCCCCCACGTCCTACCGGTTCGCTTGGGGCTTCCTCCCATCTCCTTGGGCCTTGAGGTCCCCCACCAGCATCCAGCAGGTGCCCTAGTTGTGGGGAGACATTGTAGGGAGACGCAAACTCTGCGTCTTCTCACACCCCCATCTTGACTCCGCCCTCTCAAGAAGCTCAGGATTTTATTTTTAGTAATTTCCCAACAGTACATAATCTGCTTACTGTGCCTCCTGTTCATTATGTCTCTCCCCCTAGAAGCAGTGGCAGCCGGGCCTGGCGAGGAGACCACGTACACTTCAGCCTCCAGGGGCCTGCCCGCCGGGGGTCCCCGCTCAGGACCCCGAACCCAGGGGGGCGCTGGGTCCGGGCCAACTGTCATCGGAGCTGCTTGTGATGGTGCTGAGCCGTGTGCCCCAACACATTCTGCTCGGGCACTGCCGCCAGGTGTGCCGGCGCTGGCACCACCTGGACCGCCAAGGCCCCGTGGCTGAGAGTCCTGGCTCAAGGGCACGCCACCCTGTCACCCATCCTCCACACCTACCTGCCCCCGCCGACGACCCCAGGCCCTGTGTCCTGGGCCGCTTCTGCGAGAGCAGACCCATAGGACGCAACCTCCTCCCGAACCCCAATGGCGAAGAAGGCTTCCTGAAATGGACGGTGCCGACTGCAGGAGATGCCTGGGGGGCGGAGGAAAACTGGGAGGTCACTCCCAGGGCCTGTACACAGACCAGCTGCCTGTCTCCCTACAGGTGGTGTCAAAAGAAGCAGGTGTCGGAACTGGAGGCGGAGGGTCTGTGGCCGGAATTCCTGGACAGTGGAAAGACTGAGACTTGTGTCTCTGACTGGTGGGCAGACCAACGATACAGTGACAGTTTATCTGCGCTAACCGTCCAACCTCTGGATGCCAGCGAGGCCGTCCTGCATCGTGACTTCCCTTTGCCTTCCCCGCCCAGCAGTGTAGAAAGAGCTTCTCCTTTGAGGCCGGCCGTGTGTTCTCCAACCTTAAGAAGATCGTCTGCTTTGTGTCTTCTGAACACTTGGTCCAGGACATTGATTTCTGCTCTGAGCACGACGGGGTCTGTCTGTCCCAGGCCAGCGTGATTGTGCAGGTCCATCTGCCCTAGTCAAGGGCTGTCCTTGCAAAACGACCTGACCGTGCCTTCCAGGAGCTGGGCCCATGGCAGGGCCATCTCAATAATCAAGGGCTTGTCGCTCCCAGGCATCCTGGGGTCTCATGAATCCACTCGAAGTTCCTACTGGGCCCTGTCTTCAGGTTCTGGAAGCTACTAGGAGAAAGTTCCTCCATCAAATGTACTGGCTGCTGCTGCTCTAAGGCAGCCCCTGTTCTGCTGAGTGGAGACACAGGGATGAGCACAGGGAAATGCCGGATCGGGAGAGGGCTCCTCCCCCTCCCCCCACAACAGGCCCCTCTGGTTCAGCCCCCGTGCCCTCTGCCCTTGCCTCCTCATGTTTCTGCATCAGAGGCTTTATTGGTCCCGTGCAGGAAGCTCTCTCCTCCCATCTGAACAAGATCTTCATCCCTATGGCTGAGAAAATTCCAGCCCCTAACTTTCTGTGGTTTCAAGACTGGGACCAGGACTCAGAGCTAAAGTTAAACTGGCTCAAAAAATGTTTGGAGACAGAGGGTTCTGTCCACACTCTGAACAACGAAGTGGTCTCCTGAGCCCAACCCTACCCTGAATTGTATGGTGTATAAAATTATTTTGTTATTTTAAAATTCTTTTTTAAACATGGAGAGAATAAGTGAGCACTGTATCTGCCAAAAAAAAACGGTCCACAGGAAAAAAAAAAAAAGTCTTCAAAAACATTTTTAAAAGTGGGCAAAGGATTCGAATAGACATTTTTCCAAAGAAGATATTCACACAGCCCAGAGGTACATGGAAAGGTGCTCAGCATCCTTAATCATTAGGAAACTGCAGGGTAAGACCACAATGACGTATCACTTCACACCTGTTAAAACGGCTATCATCAAAAAGACAAGAAATAACAAGTATTGGTGAGGCTGCGAAAAAAAGGGAACCCTTGTGCACTACGATAGGAATGTAAATTGGTGCAGACACTGTGGAAAACAGTACAGAGGTTCCTTAAAAAATTAAAAATAGAACTACCGGAGGAGGAGTCAAGGTGGAACTGTGGGAAGACGTGGAGTTAGCCTCTCCCCACAACTAGGGCACTTGCCGGCCGCTGGTGGGGGACTCTGACCCCCAAGGAGACAGGGGGAATCCCAGAGTAAACCAGTAGGATGTAGGGGGACCGAGGGGGGAGGAGAAGTGGAGGCCAGACAAGATCGGCACCCCTGAGGCTGGGGATATCAGGAGAGGCAGGTGGGAGGGACTCTCCAGGAAGAGCCGGAGAAGAGTGGAGGGCAATCGCCTGGCCTACTCGGACCAGGGAGCCTGCTGAGCTTCCGAGCCGCTCCCGCAGCCCCCAAAGCCCCATCCAGGCCACATGGGTCCTGGGGGCATAGGAGGGAGGCCGGGGAGATCAGGAGTGGCAGGCGGGAGGGGTCCTCCGGGAGGAGCAGGAAAGGAGCAGTGGGCGATTGCCCTGCTCACTGGGGCCCAGGGAGCCTGCTGAGCTCCCAGGCCAGTCTCCTGCCCCGCAAAGCCCCCTCCAGGTCAGGTGGGTCCTTGGGGGCATAGGAAGGAAGCCGAGGGGAGAACAGGAGAGGCAGGCCCAGGACCAGATGGCTTCACAGGAGAATTCTATCAAACGTTTAGAGGAGACCTAACACGAATCCTTCTCAAACTCTTCCAAAAAATTGCAGAGGGAGAAACACTCCCAAATTCGTTCTACGAAGCCACCATCACCCTGATACCAAAACCAGAAAAAGATATCACAAAAAAAGAAAATTATAGGCCAATATCACTGATGAACACAGATGCAAAAATCCTCAACAAAATACTAGCAAACAGAATCCAACAGCACATTAAAAGGATCATACACCATGATCAAGTGGGATTTATCCCAGGGATACAAGGATTCTTCAATATACGCAAGTCAATCAATGTGATACACCTCATTAACAAATTAAGGAATAAAAACCATAGGATTATCTCAATATATTCAGAAAAAGTTTTTAACAAAATTCAACACCCATTTCTGATAACAACTCTCCAGAAAATGGGCACAGAGGGAACTTTCCTCAACATAATAAAGGCCATACATGACAAACCCACAGCCAGCATCGTTCTCAATGGTGAAAAACTGAAACCACTTCTACTAAGATCAGGAACAAGACAAGGTTGCCACTTGTCTCACCACTCTTATTCAACATAGTTTTGGAAGTTCTAACCACAGCAATGAGAGAAAAAAAAGAAATAAAAGGAATCCAAATCGGAAAAGAAGAAGTAAAGCTGTCACTGTTTGCAGATGACATGATACTATACATAGAAAATCCTAAAACTGCCACCAGAAAACTACTAGAACTAATCAATGAATTTGGTAAGATTTCAGGATACAAAATTAATGCACAGAAATCTCTGGCATTCCTATACACCAACAATGAAAAATCAGAAAGAGAAATTAAGGAAACACTCCCATTTACCATTGCAACAAAAAGAATAAAATACCTAGGAATAAACCTGCCTAAGGAGGTGAAAGACTTGTACTCAGAAAACTATAAAACACTGATGAAAGAAATCAAAAATGACATAAACAGATGGAGAAATATACCATGTTCTTGAATTGGAAGAATCAATATTGTGAAAATGACTATACTACCCAAAGCAATCTACAGATTCAATGCAATCCCTATCAAACTACCAAACTACAGAATTAGAACAAAAAATCTTACAATTAGTATGGAAACATAAAAGACACCAAATAGCCAAAGCAGTCTTGAGAAAGAAAAACAGAGTTGGAGGAATCAGGCTTCCTGACTTCAACCTATACCACAAAGCTACAGTAATCAAGACAGTATGGTACTGGCACAAAAACAGAAATACAGATCCATGGTACAGGATAGAATGCCCAGAGATAAACCCACATATATATGGGCATCTAACTTATGACAAAGGAGGCAAGAACATACAATGGAGAAAAGAGTCTCTTTAATAAGTGGTGCTGGGAAAACTGGACAGCTACATGTAAAAGAATGAAATTAGAACACCACCTAACATCACACACAAAAATAAACTCCAAATGGATTAAAGACTTAAATGTAAGACCAGACACTATAAAACTTTTAGAGGAAAACATAGGAAAAACACTCTGACATAAACCACAGCAAGATCTTTTTTGACCCACCTTCTAGAGTAACAGAAATAAAAACAAAAATAAACAAATGGGACTTAATTAAAAGCTTTTGCACAGCAAAGGAAAACATAAACATAAAAACCAAAAAAACAAAAACAAAAAACCATAAACCATAAAAAAGACAACCCTCAGAATGGGAGAAAATATTTGCAAATGAAACAACAGACAAGGGATTAATCTCCAAGATATACAAACAGCTCATGGAGCTCAAAATCAAAAAAACAATCCAGTTAAAAAACAGGTGGAAGACCTAAATAGACATTTCACCAAGGAAGACATACACATGGCCAAGAGGCACACGAAAAGGTGCTCAACATCATTAATTATTAGAGAAGCGCAAATCAAAACTACAATGAGGTATCACCTTACGCGGGTCAGAATGGCCATTATCAAAAAAACTAGAAACAATAAATGCTGGAAAGGGTGTGGTGAAAAGGGAACCCTCCTACACTATTGGTGGGAATGTAAATTGATACAACCACTATGGAAAGCAGTATGGAGGTTCCTTAAAAAACTCAAAATAGAACTACCATATGACCCAGCAATCCCATTACTAGGCATATACCCTAAGAAAACCATAATTCAAAAAGTGACATGTACCACAATGTTCACTGCAGCACTATTGACAATAGCCAGGACATGGAAGCAACCTAAGTGTCCAGTGACAGACGAATGGATAAAGAAGATGTGGTACATATATTTACAATGGAATATTACTCAGCCATAAAAAGAAACAAAATTGAGTTATTTGTAGTGATATGGACAGACCTAGAGTCTGTCATAAAGAGTGAAGTAAGTCAGAAAGAAAAACAAATACCGTATGCTAACACATATATACGGAATCTAAAAAAAAAAGTGGTACTGATGAACCTAGTTGCAGGGCAGGAATAAAGAGGTAGACATAGAGAATGGACTTGATGACATGCAGTGGGAGGGCAAAGCGGGGCGAAGTGAGAGTGGCAGGGACATATACACACTACCAAATGTAAAACCGATAGCTAGTGGGAAGCAGCCGCATAGCACAGGGAGATCAACTCGGCGCTTTGCGATGACCTAGAGGGGTGGGATAGGGAGGGAGGGAGGGAGACGCAAGAGGGAGGGGATACGGGGACATGTGTATGCATATGGATGATTTGCTTTGTTGTGCAACAGAAATTAACATGGTATTGTAAAGCAATTATACTCCAGTAAAGATCTATTAAAAAAAAAAAACAGAACTACCATATGATCCAGCAATCCCATTTATGGGTATATACCCGAAAGAAACAAAATCACTAACTCAAAAAGATAGCTGCGGGACTTCCCTGGTGGCGCAGTGGTTAAGATCTGCCTGCCAACACAGGGGACACCGGTTCGATCCCTGGTCCGGGAAGATCCCACATGCTGTGTAACAACTAAGCCCGTGCACCACAACTACTGAGCCTGTCCTCTAGAGCCCATGAGCCACAACTACTGAGCGCACGTGCCACAACTACTGAAGCCCGTGCTCCACAAGAAAAGCCACCGCAATGAGAAGCCCACGCACTGCAACAAAGAGTAGACCCCACTCACCACAACTAGAGAAAGCCTGCATGCAGCAACGAAGACCCAACGCAGCCAAAAATAAATAAATAAATGTTCCTTAAAAAAAAAAAAAAAAAAAAAAAAAAAAAAAAAAAAAAAAAAAAGATACCTGCACTCCCATGTTCACTGCAGCATTAATCACAGGAGCCAAGACACGGAAACAACCCAAGTGTCTACTGAAGCATGAGTGGATAAAGAACATGTGACACACACACACACACAGGAATATTATTTAGCCATTAAAAAAAAAAAAAAAAAAAAGAAGAGGGCTTCCCTGGTGGCGCAGAGGTTGAGAGTCCGCCTGCCGATGCAGGGGACGCGGGTTCGTGCCCCGGTCCGGGAGGATCCCACGTGCCGTGGAGCGGCTGGGCCCGTGGGCCATGGCCGCTGAGCCTGCGCGTCCGGAGCCTGTGCTCCGCAACGGGAGAGACCACAGCAGTGAGAGGCCCGCGTACCGCAAAAAAAAAAAAAAAAAAAAAAGAAGAAGAAAATCCTGTCATTTGCAACAGCATGGATGGACCTTGAGGGCATTATGCTAAGTGAAATAAGTCAGAGAAAGATGAATACTGTATGATCTCACTTATATGTGGAATCTAAAAAAACCAAACTCATAGATACAGAGATCAGACTAACAGTTGCCAGAGGTGGGGGGTGGTGGGTGGAGAAATGGGGGAAGGTGGTCAAAAGGTACAACCTGCCAGTTACAAGTGTGGAATTAACCACAGAAACCTCAGCTCAAGTTGGAGTTGGGACAGGCCTGTAGGGGAAGCTCTCATACCTACTGAAGAAGGTTTCTCCTTCCTGCTGGAGAGTAAGTAAGGGATGCCAAGTAGGTGCACATCTCCTCCTGTTTGGGGTGATTGACAAGGCACGAGAACACATGCGATTAAGAGGTTGGAAAGAGAAGACTGAAGGAGAAGTCAAGGGACGAGGGAGTTTCAGCGAAGAGAGGTCTGTCCACGGAATTGGGCTGCAGGGTCCGGGAAGATGAGGGCCTGGGCAAGTCCACAGGTGGCCTTTGCAGAGGCATTTCTGGTAATGAGATCAAGAGGCAAACCACTGAGGGTGGAGAGAAAGAGGGAAAGCAGATCACTAGAAGCAACAACAATAAACTCCTGAAAGATTTCTTTTGAAAGACTGTGTAGTAAACAAGAAGAGGAGGACAATTCAGGAAGCCGCAGAGCAAAGAAAGGGTTTGTTCCGCCTCGTGGGCTGGACCAGCAGCGCAGCTCTAGGTGAGAAGGAGAGACACATACGTCTTGCCGCGTGGAGCGTGCAGCGAAGAGAGCATGAGTGAATGAAGGAGACACTCAAGACACAAACTGGAAGGACCGATCACGGGAGGAGCAAACACAAGAGGGGACGGGGAGCAGGATCGGGGACGAGACGTTAGACGGAGGAGCTGGGCAGACACTGGTGGTAGCCTGGGGCTAGACTCCTGCGGGGGGGGGGGGGGGGGGGGCGCGCGGCGGCACTGCTGACGGTGTGCGACCAGGCTCTAGACACCTCCCCCCGCATCCCACCACCCGGGAGCTCACGCATTACAAGCCTGTGACTCAGTAACTTCAGCTAGAACACGGATGTCACAGCGTGTGCCGGGCCCACAGCAAGTGCTCTGCAAACATGAGCTGCTACACTTACCGTCACCAACCCAAGAAGCAGCAAGACATAGCGGGCAAGAAGAAATTCTTGGGCTTTCACTCTTGGTTTTATCCCACGACCGTTCAGAACCTGAATTCTCTCATCAGCAGAAACGGGGAACTACCTCACAGACTTGTTCTAAGGGTTGCCGGGGACGACCATGTAGAGGGTACCACGCAGCCCTGAGAGAGCACCGTCAGCGCCCCATCCCGGGCCAAGCACGGTTCTGAATCAGTGCCCATTTCATCACTGCAGGAAGGCCACATTCCCTCCCTTCTAGTGACCCCACTTGGACCCAAACAAAAAATACTGGGAAGAGGGCTCTGCCTGCGAGGAAGGAAGGGGGAGGGTCAGGAATGGCTCCGCCGCCCACTGCTGCCCTCGGCCGGGTGAGCACTGGACGGCAGCAGGGGGGGCACACAGTGGGGGCTAGCGGAGGTGGGGGGGGGTACTGGAAAACACGGTGAGCAGTTAGGAAGCCTTACTGTGGCCACAGGCTGGAGGACTCAACCCAGCCCTGCCTGCAACAAAGCAATGGACACCGTCAGCCTCCTGCCATGGCTCCACCTTCCGCTTCTATCTGGTCTGTCTCAGTGGAGAGGACGAGGTGTTAGTTACCCAGAACCTATAAAATGGAGACCAGGTGACTTTCCTGGCTCTTCTGTTTATGCTGGATTGAATGTGAAATAGGCAAACGACTCTGGGATTCATACACCCCACCCCGCAACAACAGGGGTAACAGAAAATGAGAGGTCAAGGCCATTACTCAAGACTAGCTCCTGTTCTAAGAAATAATACCTGAAATGGACAAATTCAAAGATCTCAATTTTCAACGGAGGGGTGAAATTATTGTCATTGTTTAAGCAATGCATAAATAAAAATTACCAACTTTAGATGCTAAAGACACCTTATTTATACAAAAGACAAGATGGTTTACTTTATCTCAAAACCAACTAACACAGTAATTCTGCCGCCTGGTGTCTTTAAAAGCAATGGCATCAAAATACACGAGGAGATAGAAACAGACATTTGTACACACCCACACACCTCTTATTTACAAATACTGGACCAACCGAACACCGTCCAGAGACACGAGTGGCGAAACCCACGTGCCCCGACGCCCAGCCCGGGCTCCGGAGCAGGGCACGGCCTTCTCGGTATTCCACGCCTCGCACGGCTGCTCAAGTTTAACCAGACTTAGATCGAATAAAAGCTCCTCAGTCACAACACCACACGTCCAGTGCCCATCAGCCGCGTGCGGCCGGAGTGCAGACACAGAACATGTGCACACTGCAGGAAGCTGGACTCGACAGCACGGCAACAAACCATGAAAGTATTTCCCGACTTGTGAGCAAAGGAAGAGGAAGTGAGAGCGACAGGTGAGTGAACGGCACGGAAGTCCACTTGGCTGCGCCTACGGCCACAGGATGCACTGCTCTTATCCAAAGAAGGTAGGAAGCCGTCCTTCGATGTGAACGGGTACCATTCTGGTGTCAGACCCAAACCAATCGATGGCCCATATACTAAAAACAACTTGTTCTTCACATGGCTTAACTATTTTCTCAACTTTACACTTATCGCAGTGGGTGGGACATAAATCCAAAGATCCTCAAAAAGAAAATTATTTCAACGATAAGTAAACAAGGTGGCTTGAAGCTGCAAACCATCATCAAAATTAAATTCTGGCCACGCTCCTGTGCCGAGGGCGACAGCAGGTACGTGAAGCAACCGTGAAGGGGTGTCCTTCTCCACCGCTCCCAGGCCGCGCGAGCCCAGGTCCCTGCCCACCTCCTCAGCCCCTCCGACCCCTCACCCCTCTCGGCAGAAACACTCTCTCCGAAGGGCCAGCTCCTTCTCCTTCAGGCCTTAGCTCAGCAGCCCCCTAGGAGAACTTGCCCCTACCGCCCACCCCTGTGCTGGCTGTCACTGCGCTTCTGTTTCCTTCTCAGGAGACGGCGAGACTTGTGGCAACCTATCTGTGTATTGTCTGCTCCGCTAGACTGAGCGCACGGAGGCAGGAATCACGTCAGCTGTACTGACCACGGCACACCCAGGGCCCAGCACAGTGGCGGTGGACTCAGTGCATCTTTGTTGAATGAATAAAGGTTGACAGTGGTAACTATCTTCTGCTCTAATGGTACGTATGTGGGCATGTGTGTGTTTTAATTTGTATCAAAGTAGGAGACACACATGATTTTTAAATCCCATAACAGATGGGGGCTTCCGATTTTACAAGTGCCCTGCCCCATCCCTCTTAAGACTATCTGTTATCATTCTGTTTTCAGTTGTGGTGGTTACCTCCAAACTCGCCTTGGCATATGCTTCCATCACTAGCAGCGGACTGTCAGTTGTTCTGTCCGCTCCCCTTCCCTTACTACTGCAAAGCAACACTTTCTCCCAAAGGAATGCCGTCCAGCCTCTCGCCCAGCCCAGGCTGGCCAGAGCACCCAGGGCTCACGAGCCCCTCACAGGACTCCCGCGGGGGCTGAGACCAGAGGCCATCCTTTCTGCTGCGGGGAAGGAGCCCCACAGAAAACAAAGCCAACACAGTAAAAGAGCCGAGGCGTGGAAATACACGATGCGGCAACAGAATTAAACGCACCAGAGGCAGTCGCACCCAAAGAGAGCACCTACCCCCGCACTTCCAGGACTCAAACCACTTCCAGATTTGCTCCATATTTGGACCATGACTTCCTTGCTGTTTGTTTTTCCTAGAGATTAGAATTGCCTTTCATTTTTCTTGATGAGAAAAGAAGGATATGCCTGTACCCTACAACTAGCAAGACATTCCTTTTGAAAACACTCATTCCTGTCGAAAGACACTGACTCTCCTAAGGCGGGCTGGTTGCTTCCTACGCTTGCTACATGGCTGGGATCTTGTGACTTCGCTCTTCAGTGCACTGTCTTTTTACATCCACAATCGTGTGTAAAGGTAACAAAAACATGTCGACTTTCCAAATCTTTAAAACAGGAGGGAGCGCCCAGGTTTACGGTTCTCATCAGCACAACGTCTCCAAAGGCACAGTGAGCAGAGCAGAGCAGAGCAGAGCAGAGCAGAGCTGACACTGGGCAGCACCTCCTTACACCCTGAGAGTGGGCAGGGCAGGGCAGGGGACACACAGGCGCTCTAATAAGACGAGTGTGATGCACCTACCAGACTTGAAGATGTGGATCAGACACATGAGCAGCGTGCCCAGCTCTTGGCAGTAGAAAGTATGCTGCTGCTCACTCATTTCCACTCTTAGCTGCTTTGTAACTATGTCCTCTAAAAGGATGCCAACCAGCTGTAGCAGAAACCTTCAAAGAAAGGGAGAAGGGTGACAGTGAAGTAAGTGCCTATCGCGGAGCACCTCTGGGAGGCACACACGTGAAAGTAATATACACGGTAGATATGGGTGGGGTAAAAATGAAAGTAAAGTGCTCAACGCCAGCCCTCTGGATTAAGTCACTTTACCTCTGCGTATCACTTCCCTCACTAATGAGGCGGCAGGAATCACGCCACCTTTAAAGGACCGTCAGGAGGGTAAAATAACCTGCAGTGTTTCTTCAAAACTTTATAAACGATAAAGTAGGCTGTATCCTCCACTTTAGCCCCCTGCTTAAATGTAACAGCAGGAGCCACAGGCTGCCTTGCTGAACCTGCGGACAAACGGGCGTTGTGCAGTTTCACTGGATTCATCTCCGCAAACACAATGGCGCCTCAGGCCCTGACGGTCAACCAAGGGCAGCTACGTGGACACTACGGTGCACCCGGCAGGGAGGAGCACGTTCTCAGGAACTGTGCTTGGCGGACACGCTCTACGAGGTGTAAGTCAGCGTGCACCCCGGATCCAGCAAAGGTGGATACACACTTGTCTACACAACAAGCCTCTTCAGTGCCTGACTTGACTTGTGATCGCCGCCCTCAAGGAGTTTCCCAAGAACCGATAAGGGCAGATGTGATCTGACGCCACAAGTACACCCAGGGGAGCACAGTACGAGTGTTCCACCCCGGCGGGGAGGGGGATTTTACTACTGACAGTGTTTAGGGTGGCCAGCACCCGGTGGGAATACACGCAAGACTGACTTTCAGTGGGTTTTCCAATTCTCTGCAGGCAACCACGCCCTTATGGCCTGCACCCACCCACTACCGCCCGCGCAGTCTTAACGAGGGTCTGATTCAGGACGTGACAGAGCCTGCAGACACGCATGACCAAGGGCCACGGGCGAGGCAGGCTGGGCAAAGAAGACACAGCAACACAGACTCCCTAACCCACCTCGCAGAGCTGAAGCGACACTTAGTGACGATCCCAAACACCACACGACGGCCTGAGGACACGGACTAGCGGACGGCTCAGACACAGAGCATACCTGGAAAATGTTTCTTCTGGCAAACTCTTCGTTTGTCTCCCTTCACTGTGTTCTTCCAGTACTGAATTTCTGTCCCCATCTCTTAACCTATTAATTATCGGACAGCAGAGTAAATATGGAGAGAAGGAAAGCTCCTGAATACGAGAAAGAACAATATCTTCAGTTGACTGGGAAATCAGAACCCTCAAAATGGCTAGGATTCCGGATATCCATAGTTGAACAGTGCTCACAGATGCCTAAAGGAAGGAAAATAAGTAAGTTATAGCTAAAGAAAAAAGAGGATTAAGTTTTTCCCGATTGCCAATTTCATTTATGAAAATCACCCTGACTTTATAATTCCACCAGTAAATCTGTCTCATTGGTTCTCAAAGTGGGGTCCCAGACAAGCAGCATCAGTACCATCTGGGAACCTGTTTAAAATGCAAATACTAAGGTTCCACCCTGGCCCCAGCAGAAACCCCCAGGTGCCCCACACAGTGGTGAACCCAAGATGTCATCAGGAGGCGGGATACTCACCAGGGTGTCTGGGGTGACGAACATACTCCGTAAAAGCATGTCCACGGGACGGAGGGAGGAAGGGGCCAAAATCTCAAATAACGTATTTAACACTCCAAGTGCTTCGTGAGAATCAATGTGCATCTGTTGTAATCAAACGTCACAGATGTTTTCCCGTAAGCCAACTGAAATGCCAACGTTTATACCTCACATCAGTTGTCTCAAGGTCGAACGGCCTTGACCTTGCATCGTTCCCACCCCCGCGCTTAAATGCATTTTAACTTCAGTAGTGAACCAAGTAAACACTGTCGTTGTTGTTGTTGTTGTTGTTGTTTGCGGTACGCGGGCCTCTCACCGCCGTGGCCTCTCCCGTTGCGGAGCACAGGCTCCGGACGCGCAGGCGCAGCGGCCACGGCTCACGGGCCCAGCCGCTCCGCGGCACGTGGGATCCTCCCGGACCGGGGCACGAACCCGCGCCCCCTGCATCGGCAGGCGGACTCTCAACCACTGCGCCACCAGGGAAGCCCAAGTAAACGTTTTTTAGAACAACACTGTAACAGCTATATTTTTTCCACGATGGAAATCTTTGCATTTAGTTTTTTATTAAATAAACCATAGATGCTTTCTGTAAAAAATTCAAATATGTAAAAGTATGAAAAATATCAACTGAAACCACACCGCCCTGACACAGTCACCATCAACACTTCAAGAACCAGCCTCTCTCACATCCTTTACACACATGTAATGTACCTAAATGGGTATCATACACACTGTATCTTTTTTCTTTCTTTACTGGCACCCCATCCCTACCCCACTATGTAGTAACAAATGTTAGCAAATTAGTGTATTTCTCGTTAACTTTCTCCACATTCCTATACATGTAGAGAGATTTTTGTTTAAGTTGTTTTGAAAAATCATGTTATAAATGTCTCTGCTTTTTTCCATTAAAAATATAATGGAGAACTCCCAAGGCAACATGTTCTAAAACCTAATATTTTTTTATTTTGTTGGCCTCTCCCTGAGGCATGCAGGACCTTAGTTCCCCACCCAGGGATCGAACCCGGCCCCCCCAGCAATGGAAGGGCAGAGTCTTAACCACTGGACCGGCAGGGAAATCCTCCTAACATTATTTTTAAAGGTTGCAAAATATTCCAAATTAAGTCTCTACCACGGTACATTCAACCACTCCCCTACTGATGATTTTCGTCACTACTAACGAGTGTGTATACACACAGTAACATCTCCACAGAGGGCGATTTTCTCAAGGTGCAGGTCTGATCCCTGCCTCGCGTGGAGCCGCGCCTCTGCGGTGGGAAGATGAGCCTCTTCCCGGGGCCCACCCGCCGGCTACGACCCTCTGGCTATGACCTGTCGTCTACGTGGCCACGGAGACCTGGGTCTGGCGGTGCTCAGGGACCCCACGACGGCACGGCCGCCTGTCCCGCAAGGGCAGCTCCCCTCTGCTCTTGCCCTCGGGGTGGACACCGGCCCTCGTCGCCCCCAGCGACGTGGCCGGCTGCCGCCACGTCTCTCCCTCTCTCCTCCTGCCCTCTCACCAGCGCACGCCGGCTGGGCTCCTGTTCCCTCCGCTCCACCGAAGCTGCTCCCCGGGGACCCGCGTATGGCCAAGTGCGGGTCAGTTCCCAGGGCCCGTCGGCCTGGCCCGTCCGCAGCTCCCAGCGCTCAGTCCCTCCTCCGGGAAACACCTCTTCTCGGTTTTAAGAACAGCACGTCGCCTGCTCCTCCCTGTCTCGTCCATGGGCCCTCGCCTCCCAGGGCTCGGCCTCCTCCCACTGTCCAGCTACCCCGGGCCCCGCAGCGACCTCGTCCACCCTCAGGCCTGCCCTCCAGCTCGCACCCAAAGGCCTCCTCCAGCCGCCCTGGCGCCACCCGGTGTCCCAACCAAACACACCCAAACCAGGCTCTGCCCTCCTCCCGAAACCCGCTCCTTCCACGGTGCCCCCAAAGCCGTCACGCTACAGCCACCTGCCCACCCCTCCTCTCACATCCCTCACCCCACCTAAGCCGTCAGCAAGGCTCACTGGTTGTGCGTCCAAGCTGCGTCCAGCAGACGCCCCTTCTCGCCCCTTCGCTCCCACCCCCGGTCCACACGGGCCCTGAGCCACGAGCGGCTCTCCCTACACCCCACCTGCCTGTTCAACTCTCAAGTTCACCCTGAGCCCCTTCGCACCGAGCCCTCCGAGGGTCCCCCGAGCCCTCCACCCAGAGAGCTCTGCCCCAGGCATCCGCTCAGGTCATCCCTCGCCGCCTTCAGGTCCCGGCGATGTCACCCATTCAATCAACACCGTCGCCCCCTGCCGACACACCCCCCCCTCCCTCCAGCACTCTCATCTGACATTTTATACACGTCGCTAGTTCCCTCCCCTCTGCCGTCCGTCTCCCCACCCCGTTCCAACTAAACGCTCACTCTGAGAGCACCCACTTCCCTAGCTGGGCCGACCCAGGTGAACACACAGGCATCTGCTGACTGTACCCGAAGTGCTTCAGACCCAGCAGCTGGGACGGTCTCCTGGAGGGACCGTCTTCAGCGCGTCCCTGCTGCCCGGTTCCCAGGGTGGTGCAGCACCCGGAGCACAGCGTCCCGCCCTCGGCGCCGGGGGTCGGGGGGTGGGGGCAGAAGTGGTTCAGAAGCCGTGCAACTACTGGGCTGCATCCTACACACACCGCCAGGCCAGTGCCTTCCACTGCGCTGGTGGAAACCACTGACTGCATCGCTTGACTACAGAAATCCTGATTAAACGACGGGTAACTGCCAACGTACTCTATACGTGATAAGGGAAAACACCCCCCTACAGAGCAAACAGAAGACGTCTCACTGAGCAGAGTGAGGGAGGCAGGGTGTAAGCGGGAAAGGACGCAGCCCCGGAGGCCCTTCCCCAAGGGCACCTCGGGACCCAGGGGACGTCTACCTCTGGCCTCGCACTCGCCCGGACGGCACCAGTGACGACCATAAAATGCACCCACCACGATCTGACGGAAAGCCCAGCACGAGCGCCCACCTCTCACGAGCACCTTCGCCCACCCCCACGGCGCCGCAGCGGCCCCACACGCGGGGCGTGGGGGACGAACCTGTTGCCTGGCCAACATCGGGAGGATGATGTCGGCTATCTGCCGAGACAGCCGCCTCCACTTGTCCTCGCTCTCCTTGTGGCACTGCCGCAGGACCAGGATGAGCATCTCCAACACCTGCACAGAGGGAACAGCCAGAAGACACTCGGACCCCAGCCCACGTGCCCCCCAGGAGGGTCGATGCAGCCCCGGCCCCGGGACACGCAGGGGGGCCGCAGCACTGCCACCTCTAGGGCTTTACAAGACCCACAACCAGAGGAAAGGCACGAAAGGGAAGCCAGACTCATCTCAACCTTTGGCAGGACACAAGCACAGCCTTGACTAAACTGTTGTGCAGACACCCCTCTGGCCTTTGTGTGTATTAACGTCTCTGCAAAGGTCACCTTCTACGAGGACACCGTACTGCAGAAGAGTTGGCCTTGGGTGAGCACGGGTTTGTTAGTGATCCCTTCTAAACAGAGACCCCTAAAAGCCTGTTTTGGTGAACACGGTCTCCCTGGCACACGACCACCGTGAAAATGGTGCCAGGAAGGCTTCCAGAATGACAGCAGACACGAGGAGCTCCTGCAAAGCCGAAAATGCTTATCCCCCGCCTGTTCGCAGAAAAGCCTGCGGCCTGATCTATGAACGTGCCGGCCAGGCTGAGCCCATTCCCTGGAAAGCCGCCCGGCCGCCTCCACAGCTGCCTCTCCCTTCGAGAGGCACTCCGGGCAGCACCTGCGCGACAGCGGCCACTCTGCACTCATCCCGACCCTCCTAAGCCAAGACCCGCCCTCTCCGCTCCGTAGGCCAGGCTGGGAGCTCTGGGGACGCCGGGCCGGCTGAGCTGCCCTCCAGGCCTCCCACTAAACTGCACGCTTGCTAAGAGCCGGTTATTGGTTCTCAAGCCTCTTTACGGTAGCCGTGCTTTTTATTGTAATTACGGGATTTAATTAAACACTAAGCATTTAATTAAACATTACCTAGATTAGCCAAAATGAGAATGCACAAAGGAAGTATTTCTATGAGAAAATCTTACGATTTTATAAAGATTCAAACACAAATAGGTAAAAAGAATTACCAAAATAAGTGAGGGCTAGGCAACTGTACCAGCTACAGAAGAGAATTCATTAAAAAGCCAGACTTCTGTTTTCAGACTGCCTCACATACCACCTGAAATTCCTACTCCACCTCAAGGAAAACGAAGCCAGAAATCAGCGCCAAGAAAAAGACTCTGGCCCTCCCTCAACACAGTGGTAAATAAATGCACAAATAAAGTCGTTAGATGATTTCAGGTCGAGATTTTTAAAAATCATTCTCTAGAACGCTACCATTTTGACCGACCCTGTTGACTGGTATTTGATCCTCATTTTGGAAAAGAGGGCCTCCACCACGTTTACCGCCTTGAACGACCTTGTGACCGTCGGCCAGGCCGCACTGCCTTAAAGACAGACCCCACCAAGCCTTGTGTCCCCCTGCGTCTCCCCGCCCGAGAGCCCGGGGCTGGCACAAAGCCACACTCACTGACAGCAGACAGCGGCCACGCGGCATTTCCTCCTGTCCCTGCAGGGACGAGGAAGGGTCAGTGACCGCCCCACACCTCCTCTTACCTGATGGTACTGGATGAGTCTCAGTAACATTGACACCACCACCTCTTTCTGGGTTTCAAGCTCTTTTCCTGCATCAGCTTTATTGGTTCCTCTTAAAACGAAGAGGTCGTGGACTATGGGCTGCAGGGCTGGTATGGCTGTGGGCACAAAAGGGCCCACTAAGAAGGCAGTATATATACGACAGATGCATTCAGAAGACAGCACTAACACCTCCAAATTATTCTCGAGAAATAAAGAAAACCCTGACCCATACTTGGCTTTGTGATAAGAGATAAATTGAGGTTATCAATGAGTGCCGTGAAATTACCTGTATACCGTCCTGGAAGGCCATGGGTCTTCCTCTGACACTTCATAATGTTGTGAAATTTTTAAAAAACAAAAAACCCCCCAAAAACTAGGGTTTCTGTGACATAACATTATTTCTGACACAAAGAGACACAAATGCAAAAGTCAAATTCAAAATAATAAAACCTTCCAACTAACCAAAATAGCAATATTCCATCCTCATGCATAATCTACTTAAAGATTTACCTGAAGAGGGAACAAATGCTTTTTCAATGGAAAACATTTAGTCAAAGGATTAGATTTCTATACTGTTTCCAGCAATTAAAGTCACTCTCTCATTAGACAATGTCGTGTCTTTCTCCAAAAGAGCAAAGTAAATTATTTTGCCTCACACCAGCACTTGAATCAACTAAGAAAGGCCTTTCCTTGAGAAGGATCCGCCCAGTCACGCCACCGAGATCACTGAAAGGCACACTCCCTTACCCTCAGTGACGCGCACACACACGACAAGCTTGCTGAGCTTTCTAGACAACCAGGCTTCCCAGGAGAGAGCGGGGCAGCCTGGCCGCCCACCAGTTTTCTATCCACAGACCCTCTGATCTGGGAAAGCTCAGTCATCCCTCTACTTGCCGTTTGCACTTTCAACTCGATCCGGCGACCCCAAGTCCATACGTGCAGTCACGTACCCCTGGGCTGAGGCGTGGATTCGAGCCCCAGCAAGGCTAGCGTGGAAATGGTGATTGCCGAGCCCCTCCACGCCCCCGGCACCACGGCTCGCTGGTCACCCTACTGCGGAACACGGAAAGGGGACCCCGGGTGCAGCAGCCAGCCGAGGTCTTGGGAGGCACCCCAATCACAGTTCAAAAGCCTTCAGATTGCTGACGATGGAGCCGGAGAGGAGGCGGTAGGAAGAGCAGTTTAAAAAGTGCAAAGGAAGATTCACGGCTCCTTCCTAAACCACACCACCTCATTCCACAGGTGGGAAGGAGGCTGCCTGAGCAGCTGACTGTCGCCTGTGGACCTCACTTAAGCTGCTATGATATAACCAGGCAAAACAGAAGGCCCTGAATCAAGGCCAAACTATATCTTCCAATACCACTGGACGAGAAATCCAATGTCCTTACAGAAGCTGGACTTTAAAATTCTTTGTTTCGCACAGACAGACAAGAGTATTTATGTCAGACGCTATGTGCACCTTAGATTATCTCACCGTCTGTGTTTACCTAAGTGGATCATACACTCCTGAGAGTAAAGAGTGTGCTCTCTCCTTTTTTGAAACATAAACATCTCTAACCAGAGTGCACATGTGCACGCGTGCACACGCACAGCCTACAGAGCACTGGGCAGCCGTCCACACAGGTGGCAGGTGGTGCCAGCGCATCAGGACCACTGGAGACCGCGGTGAAAGGTTGTCCTGTTACCGTGTGTCACAGCTTTCCTCCCACTGGCCATGATGCCGTCACAGAGCTGGATGATTTTAGGAATTCCAATGATCTGTTTTGAATGATAGCGTTCATAAGACAGTAATACCAGGAAAAAAAAGATGTTTGGAATAATTGCCTCTGATTCCCTAGAAACAAAAACATCCATTTAGACGCTTCCTTTTAAAATGAAGAAACATAATCAATATAAACAGCACGAAACTGCTCTTGGTTCAGAGTCGAGGGAGCACGTGTGACAAAACGGGAGAGCACGAGGAGGGGTGAGCGGGCGCTGGGCTAAAGGACCCTCAGCACCCAGTTCAGTCCAGTTGACGTCCTCCAATGTTCCCGGCTCGGGGTGGGGCCAGCACATCCTCTGGGGCACCTGGGCTAAGCGAGGGCCTGGAGAAGGCGCCCAACAGGAGGACAAGTAACCTGCCTCGAATCACATGGTCGAGAACGAGAAACTGGGCCTCCAGACCCAGGGGACTCTCAGAACACTTTCCTCTGCCCTATGTTTCCCTAACTACTTATCAGTTAGTTCAGAAACTGAAGAATTTTAATTTTCTATAATTATACTTATAGGAGGAAGTATTCAAACCTTACAGTCTAGCAAAGAAAAACTGCAATTAATATAAGTACAGTGTATAAGAATTACCTTTATTAAAGACAACTGTATTCAAGAACTGTCTCCTCTAAGATTAGAAAAATTAGTGCTCTATCAAACGAGATTTCATTTAGAAAACTATTATAATTAAATGCTTTGAAATATGAAGTAAAAACTGCCAACACATGTGATTATCAGATGCAGAACTACTTCTCAACACGTCTTGAGATACTTATTCATTAATTTTTAGAAGAAACAAAAATCCACAGTATGTTAATCAGATTTCCATTAAAAATAATGCTTAGCAAAAACGCCTCACAATCCTTTAAGATAAATGCTCATCCTACATGTAGGGAATTCCCTGGCGGTCCAGCGGTTAAGACTCCACGCTTCCACAGCAGGGAGCACGGGTTCAATCCCTGGTCGGGGGAACTGAGATCCCGTAGGCCGTGCGGTGCGGCAAATAACATAACATAAAATTACATGTAATTACGTAGCGAGGACAAGAAATCTAAAATAACAAAACACTATTACCTGAACTGGCCTACTTCAATGTATTCAAACTGCTTCAGCACAAATCCAATAAACACCTACAGGCAGAAAAATAAAATTTTTACATCAATAATTAAAATGTGCAAACTAGGTTATTTTTCTTCAGACTCATTTGTATAAACCTCTAACAAGCTTCCTGACAGTAAATTTATTTGTGTACAAGAACTCAAACGTATTCTACTGTCAGACTAGATAATTTCAAGACACTTCCAGAAATCCCTCTAAACACATTTACTGAACACTGAGGTGAAACCTGTTGGGAAAAACAAATGATAAATTCCAGAAGCCGCCAGGCAGCACCCCAAAGGCACACCAGCAGGCCTCGTTTGCTCCAGTTCACGGCAAGCCGCGTAGCACGGATTTCCTGAAACTGGCTTAGGAATAAAGATGCCCAAGTGAGTCCAACTTCTCCCCCGGCCCCAACATTCAAAGAAGCTGGGCACCGAGGGGCGTGGAGGGGAGGGTGGCCTTGAGGAGCAGAGGCGGGGCCTCACGGCTGGCTTACAGCCAGTTCTGTGTCACGTTCCAAGGGCCCAAATTCACTCTCCAACCTGAAGCGTGGAGCTTATATCCAGTTCCCTCCTCAGCCCCCAGGTGTGACACAGACACACAGCAGACACTCAGTAAATCACTATCTGAACTGGGTTAAATCACTTGCCTGTTCTATTGATAGTTTTCTATCCTTGTCCATAAAAACTGTCAAGGTACTGAACCCTAAGAATTGGGGGGAAAGGGCGCTGAGGGACAGAAACAAATCTGAACAAACGTGGGGCGAGAGCGCCCATGGCAAGAAAACCTAACGCCACCAAGTAAGCGGCAGAAAGTGCTGGGCTCGCGGCGAGGCCCGCGCGTCAGACCACCTGTGCGCGTGCGCAGAGACGAGCACAGCACGGAACTCTCTCTCCACGCTGACCTATCACATGGGGACTTTAGAAAGACACAGGAAAGCAACAAAAAAAATCACTCCGTTTTGGAGAAGGGCTCTGTGTAGAATGGCTAAAGACAGAATTTGATAAAGGCCTGTCTCACCAGCGTACGGCCGAGTGGGGCGCTGTGTTCTTTCTCTGTCCACGGACGGCAGCCCCAGCAGAGACCGACCACCACCTGAGAGAATCAGTTTCCTCCCACGACGAGTCAGAAGGGGGAAACCAAGGAAGGCGGCCCGTGTCCTGATGAGAGTGCAGCCAGCCCGGGCTCTGCTCTCCCCCGGAGCACCAGGCGCTGGGGAAGCCCTGGGAGGCCCCACCTTCCCAGGCTCCCCTCGCAGCCACGGCTGCCCCCCACTTGAGACGAGGGCTTCTCCCCACCCAAGCCCCTGCGTCAGAGCACGGGAACCACCCCGCAGTGAGCGCTGTCCCCAAGGAAGGAAACGGCTCTTTGGATGATTTTCCTCGGAGAACCAGAGCAGAGGGCGGGACAATGAAAATGCTGGGTCAAAACAGAGCCCCGCCCCAAGCCCGCTCTCAGCAGGTGAGCCCCCAACACCACCGGTGGGCAACCAGCGCCCTGAACGTGTCCGCTCGCTTCTCGTGGTGGGTTCCTCAAGGTGCGTGGCCGGTGGGTGGTTAGAGACTGGTCTCTGCTGGGGCTGCCGTCAGTGGACAGAGAAAGAACACAGCTTTCCACTCGACCGTACCCTGGTCAGACAGGCCTTTATCAAAGTCTCTCTTCAGTCATGCCACACAGAGCCCTTCTCCAAAACGGAGTGATTTTTGTCGCTTTCTCCTGTCCTTCTGAAGTCCCCATCTGATACGTAAGCGTCGAGAGAGGATCAGCTCAACGACAGTGCTACACCACAGATACAGTGGTGTCTAGAAGGGAATGGAGAATTGCACTATTTCCTATCTCATAGGAAAGTGGCGCCAAGTCACAGCCCAACAATGACAGTCACATTCTGACGACCTAAAGGCAACTTTCTTTGCAGTGAACTTGGCTGGCATGACGCTTGCTTTAAGAGAATTCGCATCACAAAACGATACAGCTTTCCAGAGTCGTACGTGCCAGAGGAAGGCGTGGCAGGGAGGTCTCCCCCGGGGGACGCAAGCACAGACACTCAGGGCCGGCTCAGACAGCCGCCACGCGGGCACCCAGGGGCCGGGCGGCAGCCACCGACCAAGAGATCACATTCCCTTTCAAATAGGTGAGCTGACTTTAGATGGCTTGAAACTGATCTTCCTTGATACGCTGTTTAAAATAAGACTCTGGATTCTGCAGAAATGTCCCCCCAACAGGAAATCTCAATTACAATGTAAGCTCGAATTAACCCTGGAGTGGGGGAGGGTGAGTGCACGGGAAGAGCCGTTGGCAGATTTGTAAAGGCTGACCCTAGCCTGGAGAGCTTGGGCGAGGCTGCAACGCTTGCTGAGGCCTGTGCACGCCAGGCCTTCTGTGTCAACCAGTGAGTGAGACACATGAGATGCAGCGCTGGTGGGGGGAAAAAAAAAACGGCGCATTTCTTTAAGGTAGACATCAGTGTCTTTTTGAGTTCATTTTTCTTACATTATGAACAGGTACGGCAGACGAAAGATAAAAGCAACAAACCTGATCCGAATCCAGAAGGCAGTAATTAACCCGTAACTGAACCAGCTGTGCCAGCAAATCCAGAACCTGCTTCTGTAACTGCACGGAGGTTGTTGTCGTGTACTGTTTTAAAGCTTTTATAACAAGAGGCTCAAATAAACGAATGTGATTATGAATAGCATTCTAGGAAAAAGAAGAGAAAGCAAGAATCCGTAAGTGAGGCGTCCAGTGCAGCCAGCTTGAAGCCCCCAACCCGGAACGTGCCCAGCGTGCGCCGCCGGCTCCCGGTTACCTTGTCCGCGCGGTTCTTTGCGACGCTGGTGAGGTTTGTCTTCAATTGGGTGGACACTTTCTGAAGTACGTCAAACCACCTGCCGGGCAGGAAGAAAGGTGAGCAAAGAATACCCTTAAATACTCTCCTGTGTATCCAGCTGTACTCCAGATCAAACTAATTCAAATGCACAAGATCAGAGCGTTTTAGAGTCAGAAAGAACTGTAATAGCCACTCCATGTAGTGGCATCAAGCTCTTCTTTTCGTGAAGATAACTAGGTTTACAGCTGACCGACAGCCATCAAACCTCGTCACTGTAGCAGGCTACCCGAGGCAGAGCTTTCCTCTGCTACAGGAAACTCGCCACTCAGCCCCGTGTGCAGTGGGGCCAGAGAGGTGATGGTCATTTGAAAGATTCAGTGATTTAGAAGATAACACTTGATTTCCTTGGGAAAAAAATTTCTTTAGATATTTATATCAATTATACCCTTTTCTTTTTAAGAAACACAATATGAAATGACAGTAATCAGACACTTGCTTGTTTTATTTATACTCCATATTATTAGACAAAGTATTTAAAGAACCTTATTCCTGAGACTTGGAAAAATATTAAGTACATGACCAATCAAAGCCCGAAATGTGGACATTTTCCTAAAATACTCTAGTATTTTACCTGTAGCTATTTTATCACTACATCTATATAAAGAAAAACCAGGAATTCTATTGTTACTACGGAGTAGTAACTCAAATATGCACTAATAATTGATGGTAATTTAAGAAACAACTACTGTAATTCCAGGCACCATCAACAACTATAAATTTGAGTGAAAACAGACTTTTAGCCATAAAGTTACAAAACAGAGAGTAATAATACCTACGCCCTCTACACACTAGCACTACTCAGCCACCTGAGTTACAGGCCCCCAAAGTGCCACCAACACACAGGAACTTACTCTAAAGGGAAATGCCGGCATGCTCCCTGGGGAACAGCGTGTCCCCTCCCTGGCCGGCTGACGAATCAGCAGTGAGCGCGCTTCCCGGGAAGCCCGCTCAGCCCTCCTCTCCCCCAGCCCAGCCCTGCCGGGACACTGAAACGCCCGCAATCCACCTCACCCACGGGACCGCGTGCGTCTCTGGAGGCAAGGCCGCGCCTTCAGCGTCTTTGCGGCAAAGCACATTTTCTAGGGCCCTCTGAGCACGGGGGGCTATCAGAAGGTTACCCTGAGGTGTCGAGGTCCTGCTCTGCCTGCACCATGTTCCTCAGGCTGGCGTCAGCTAAGGCCTGCGTGAACTGGGTGTACGGAGCCATGAAGCAGTAGTGGTACAGGCCCGGCCTCACGCTGGAAGAGCCAAGGCGCTGAGCACGGCCTTGAGACTTGCTGGGGTTGGAAGATAAGCCATCAAACTGGGAGGCCAAGTTCGTCCCAAAGAGAGTCTTCAACAACTAGAGTGGAAGAATTGAAGCCATCAACATCTGAAGTAACACAGAATCTCCCCCACAAATATCAAATCCACCTATATATAACTGGGTATGTTAGCAAAACTACAGATTGCGCAGGACAGCGGAGGGATACTAGGACACCAGGTAAGTGACCAGAGGCCAGCACAGCTTCTGAGATCCTCTGCCCCCGTGGGGGCAAGCCTCCTCCTCCTGGACCATGAGGGAGGAGCACCCCTCTTGGCTGGAGAACAGCGGAGTGAGCAAAGGCGGGACAGGTGGGGCTTCCGGACGCGCCACCAGCACCACCTTCTGAACGACGGGCAGCATTACATCAGTGTGCCGGGGTGAAGGGCTTCAAAGAAACTGCTTTCTGACCTGCTGCACACAAACAGTTGCCATCACTGGTTCTCGACTGAAGCAGGATTTCAGGTACCCCAAGATCTCTTCCACACACTGCAAGGGACAGACAGCAAGACATTAAAGTAAGCACTTCACAGATACTTGTGGTGAATTCTGCACGGAGAGCAGGCCACTGGACGGCGTCCGTTTAAATTGGGCCCAACAGTAAACGTGAGAGGACAGTCAGAAGAAGGCGCTGACGCGCCGCGAGCAGAGGAAGTCCGTAAGGAGCACGGAAATCTAAGCAGCCGTGTGTCAGCCTTCCTTTCACGCATTTATACATTCCTTCTTTCTCTCACTCATCCAGAAACTCTGCGTCAAGGATCTGCTGTGCCCTCAGCATGCAGCCCTGTTGTCAGGGCAGGAGCTCAGAGTCTACAAAGGAGTGAAAGCCCTGCATTTGTGGGGCCCCTGCAGAGGTTCAGCTGAATGTGGCACGTACTACATCAAGTATGATTTACCACAAAAAGCCCTAGACATTCCCCTTTAGAGTAAGGTCCTGTGTCTGACAGCAACCTGCAGAAATGACCAAAATGACTGCCTTCAAATGACTGTTCTCACAAACTGTTTTTACCAGCCTCAGAAATGAGGTCCATGTTATCCAAGGTCCCTGAAGACATGAACCGGTCCAGGCACCAGCATCAGCAGCTCCCCCGTCACCGCCCACCTGGTCCCCAGACACTGCTTCTATCAGACCAACTACATTGAAAAGGCCCCTCACTTCATTTGTTTGGTATATTTCCTGCACTAAAAAGCAACAGATTTCTGTTGATTTCAAATACTCAGGACCATGTATTTTTAAGATTCTGATTTATTCCTATTACACTAGATATCCAAGGCTATACTCTGCAGGGTTGAGTTTGTTCCACGTCACCTTGTTTTCACTAGCTCATAGCAGGCAACTAAGAAGTGCAAACCGGGGGCTTCCCTGGTGGCACAGAGGTTGAGAGTCCACTTGCCAACGCAAGGGACAGGGGTTCGTGCCCCGGTCTGGGAAGATCCCACATGCCGCGGAGCGGCTGGGCCCGTGAGCCGTGGCCACTGAGCCTGCGCGTCCGGAGCCTGTGCTCCGCAACAGGAGAGGCCACAGCAGTGAGAGGCCTGCGTACCGGGGGGGAAAAAAAAAAAGTGCGAACCGGAAGAATTACAACCAGAGCCTTCACATCACAAGTTGCCTAACAAATGCTCCATGTGCAACAGAAACTGAGTTAGGCACTGAAAGTAGGTGAGAAAAGGATGCTGCTGTTAGTGGCCTTCAAGGAAGCAAGTCCCAGGCACGAATATTAACATAGAATATAATGAAGGGAGACTTCCACTCCTGGCCAATATGGAGTAAGAGGGACCAGATTTACCCTACAGTCAAACAACCAAAAAAACCCAATATATGAATATATGAAACCACGGTTCCAAGACAGTGACCAGGAAGCACTGGAGGACAGGGATCCCTGAGAAATGGGAAACCAGCAACTCAGCCCTACGACTGCCTCAGCTCACTGCCCTCAGAGAGCTCCTGGGTGGTGGCACAAGGGCGAGGGACAGAGCAGAGCTCAGGGGACCCCCCAAGTCGAAGAGGAGCTGAGAGTCCAGGGAAGCAGAAACAGTGAGGGTTCCAAAGAAGAGAGAGCTCCCAGAGAGGACTCTGTAGACCAGGGGAGGCCCTGGGAGCCGCTCAACACATGCGTAAGGAAGGGTCAGAGGGCACAGTGCTCCGAACTCACACAGGGCTGGAACGGTGACTGCTCTCCCCAGCTGGGTTTATGGGGCACTGGCTAGAACCAGGGAGGCCTTGCCTCGATGGTAGAAGAATTAGCCCTGGACTAAGCACTGCTCCAACCCACTGAGTTGACATGTGGAAAAAGTACAAGGGACAGTAAGGAGAAACAGAAGACAATGTGTACAATCATTGTACACATAAAGCCAGGTAAGCTTTATGCATATCGAGAAAAAGATGGAGAGAAATGAAAACAAAGGAACTTCACTGTATTCCACTTCTAAGAGACACACGTTTAAGGAGGGCTACTGGTAACTCACTTTGAAATTCATTAGAAACTAAGATGCCCCGGTAGCTGGACAGGTGGATCCAAACACAACAGAGCAAGTGGACAAAACGGTAACTGCAGGATCTGGTCGTGGACACGACGCGGGCACTCACCACGCGACCTCTTAACCCTCCTGCGTGCCTGGACCTGTCCCCGCAACATGAGGGTGGTGCACGGAGGTTACTGGGCCTGGAACCGAAGTCCACGAGCCCCAAGCACAGCTCTGCTGCTTCCTGAGGCACCAGAGGAACAAGCCACACCCCAGAGACTACTCTGACCTTGCCATGTGCGGAGGTCAAATAAAGTAAAGGACTCTGTCAACAGTTTTAAACCCACCAATTTTTTAATTCATCCGGGTCTGAGCTAATTTACAGCAAAAAGAGAAAACAGGATACAAATAGAACTCTGCCCCTGGCGACTTCAGGCTAAGACGAGAATCAGACTCAAGTGCCCCGACTGCAGAACCTTCTCCCCACTTTGTGAATGTGCCGGGATGGTGGGGTTTCGCCCCGGAGGCACTCGGCCCAGGGTACACGTCAAGCGTGCCAGCTACAGCTCAACGAGAAGAAAGGAAACACAAACCTTCCCGATGTCCTGCAGTGTTGCCAACTCTAGAATCTGAGAGAGAACATCCAAGGCAGAGCGCAGAAAAGCCCCAAACTTTTCGGTGTTGCTCTGAAGATCCAAGGTGACCTTGGGAAAGTGGAGGGAGAGAAGGAACACACGATTACTGGCAGCAGACACACACGGTCTGTGTGTCAACGCAACACTCACCATGGGGGGTGGGGGTGGGGGTGGGGGGATGGGGTTCTGTTTGTTTGCTTGTTTTTAGCACTGGGAAATGCCTTGGAAAGGAAATTACTCTTCCGGAGAGCTATATAAACACTAATTTCAAAGGCGTCTTCCAACGTATACTGACGCTACTGAAAGAAATAATTCCCAACCTTCTATCATAATGAGAAAAAGAATGTTTAATGCCCATCATAACCAGTGCCTGATAAGCAGCATGTCAAAAAATATAAAACACATGTCCTCTTCCACCCATTAAGATCCCTGGGGAAATCATTATCAAATTCAGACACAACCTTTCAGTCTGGCTACAACAAAGTATTAAATTCGTCTTAAGAGGTATTAAGTTAAGATCCTAAAGGACCCAACTGAATTAAATTATGTAGCAATTTCCCCCATTTAACAGACTGAGAGAAGGGTCCGGGCCAAAGATATAATAGTAATTAAAAAAAAGGATGACTACGGGTCACATTTATGAAAATACATTCAAGATCTATGTGAAGTATCTTTTAAAATCACTTCTAAAATTCTTTAAATTTCATGTGCTTCTGAGGCACATACAGGAAGTTTCCAACACACAAAAAAGCATCTCACACTCTGGACAGGCAGGCTTAACATCTAAGATATCAGTTCTCCCCAAATTAATCTACATATTTAACACAGTCCCAATGGAAAAACTCTCAACTTTCTTCGGAATTAGATAAGCTTATTCTCATGTCCATATGCAAAAATAAATAAGACTATCCAGGGAAATTCTAAAGTAAAATGGGGTAACTGATCTCCTCAAAACTACATTATGAAGCTACAATAATCAGGAAGTGTGCTTCTAATGGATGAACAGCTGGACAGACTGATATAATAAAGCAGTAAACGGAAATACAGAACTATGAGAATTTAGTACGTGATAAAGGTAGTATTTCAAGCCCATTAGTGCCAGACAATGGACTATTTGGGAAACTGTAGGGGCAACTGGTTAGGCAGCTGGAAAAAAAAGCTGTTGGATGCATACTTCATATCTAACAAATTGCAGGCAGAACAGTCGAAACACACAAAAAGCTGAATGGAAGAAAACAATGAAAGCCCAAAATGAAACCGTGGGAGATGTTCCTGAGTAATCTTGGAATGAGGGGAGTTCCCCGGTGGCCTGCTGCTTAGGATCCTGGGCTTTCACTGCTGTGGCCAGGATTCAACCCCTGGTCAGGGAACTGAGATCCCGCAAGCCACGCGGCGCAGCCAGAAAAATAAATAAATAAATAAAATATCATCATCATCATCATCATCATCATCATCATCATCTCAGAATGAGAAAGTCCTAAGCAAGAAACATACCTGTGCAAGAGAAACAACAGAGCAGACTGCTACCCTTCCAGAAAGCTGCCTGCAAGGTCGGGCCTCGGGGGTGCCTGGGAACGCAGCCAGTAAACAGTTCCCTAGACCGACGTCAGAGCCGCCCTGAGCGCTAAGCGGGGCTCACTGTGCCTGGACTGCCTTAGCAAGCAGTGCGTTGACGCCGGGCCCCTGCTCTCCTCGGCGAGTGTGAGTTTTGGCTTGCGAAGGCAGAGAGAGCCTCTGTGACCAGCACGCGGCTGCACTTCAGTTGAGGGCGGGGGCGGGTGGGGCCCTCCGAGGGGCCCTCAAGGGGGGCAGAGGTCGCTCCGGACTCCGCCAGCACCGTTCCCCGCAGGGGCTGGCTGTGTGTCCTCCCCGCCCCGCCGTGAGGAACCCTCGCTGTGAGTACAACCACACGCTCAGTCCCACAAGACCTCCAAGCCGATCTCTGAACGTAGGCGATCTTGGGATGCCCAGACACGGTATCAATAAATCATAGAGACATCACTTTTCCAATGAAAAATCCAAAACTTTTGTATGATGGAAGCTACCGTAAACAAAGCTGAAAGACCACGTTGGAAAAGCTAATTGTAACTCATATCCCAAAGGCCTAACTTACTTACTTATATGTGGATGTCTATAAGCTACAATCTTAAGAAAAACATCGACAATCCTCTGGAACGTGTGAATGAGTGTATTTTTACAAAAGAAGCAGTACCTTGTAGTTTGCGTGTGTAGCTTTCAGGACATCGTGCAATTTGAGGTAAGAAGGAAGGTGACAGAAACTCCCCAGTGACGAGGACTTGGGTGCTGCAACAGGCCCCGAGGTTTCAGATGGTCGAGAGGCTTTAAACACACCACACAAAATAAACTTTTAGATCAAAAGTAAACACGCGCCAAGCTTAAAAAAGATTGCTAGTAATAATTATTTCTATAGTATTCTAGTAGGATAAAATTCAAATTTTTCCTGACTTTTTGATTAATTAGCAATAACAAGAAATTGACTAACGAACCTAAGTAGACTCTGAGTACTGCCCAAAAGATGACAAAATAAAATAGGAAGAAGGAAACCAAGAAAAGCAGTGGGATGCTGTTATGTGTTTGCTTTGGCCTGGCTGCCTGCCTGTGAGTTAGAGGCACACCTGACGTGACCTTCAGTCAATCTCAAAACCTCTCGGAGCACAAGGCTCCCAGGGACACGACAGGGTTGACCTCTGGTCGACTTAGGCCATGAGCCCTGTAAGCAATCAAGCAGGGGTGACGTGAACACGCTCTGAAAACCGTAAGGGTACACACACTATCATTAAGCTGATATTAAATATTAAAGGCCAAGCACTGTGTAAGGCTGTAAAGATCTGTGATTTGGGTTCCTTAGTTTATTTAATCCATCAGAAAGATGATCGATCACATACTGATAACTTCGCATTTATAAAGTTCTGAAGCTTTTTAGCTGGTAAACCTTCCCCTGGTATCATCATCAATACTTAGAAAATAGTTTCTTTTAAAATGCTTTACTGCTGAACTGAATGAATAAGCATTTTCAGAACTCTGAAAAAAAAAAAAAAAGCTTAACATAGGGAATCCCCTGGTGGTCCAGTGGTTAGGACTTGATGCTCTCACTGCTGGGGCCTAGGTTCAATCCCTGGTCGGGGAACTTAAGATCCCACAAGCCGTGTGGTGCAGCCAAGAAATTAAATAAAGTTTTAAAATTAATAAAATGCTTAAGATAAACACTGTATAAGCAAAATGAACGGGAGAGTCACGTCCGGCGCCGGCCCTGTGAGGTGGCACGTGAACGGACTTGGTGGCAGCACACGCAGACAGGCGTCTGGTCGCCTCTGCTCTGTGCCGACCAAGAGTGGCACGGACCGCATACGTCATAGGCAGAGCCACATGGTCACCCTGGCCCCTTCTATTCCAAGACTTTCCCCTCCAAGTGTCTATCAATCTCTCAGGTTCGCCTCACTCAGGTGATTTTATCCCCACGTTACTTCTCCCTCAGCCCTTCCGCATGTAAAATGTCCATTTCCTATTTCAGAATTCCCCACACACCAGAATCAATGATGTCACCCCACTCTATTCCTAGCCGTCTACACTCCCTCCCTTACTGAAAATCAGTGAGAAGAGGAGAAGGGGGGAGGCACAGCATGGGAAGCACGGGGCGCAGCGGCTTGCTGTGGGCCAGACACCTGCAGACGGCTGGGACCCCACACTGGCAAGCGACACTCAGACAGACGTGCGTAAGAGCAAAATGTGGTCTGTGTACACTGAGTAATATTCAGTACCTGAAACCACACCTGGGGAAACCATTTCTCTGGCTTCATTGCTATGTATTTTATTTCCAAAAACTACCAAGTTGTAGTATTAACCTTGACACGAACGTAAGCTTTAGTCCTAAACCGATGTAATACAGACAGGACCCCCAAGCCCGCCCCCTCCCCCTCCCCCGCCGTGGCCTCACACCTGGACTGGCCTCACCGCCTTTCTTGGGACTCGCGGGGACAGACGCCTGCTCTCCGGGTTCCTTCTCTTTTCCCTTCCGTCGGATCGGACTCAGAGAAGGCGGGTTTGTTAGAGACGGCAAGGCTGCCTAAAACAGAAAACAAACTGTGAAGGAAGTGTAACCAACACAGAACTGAAAACTACGGTATGTGCTTCTACCATTCACCCGTGCAATCCACTTCTCTTCTTTGAATCCATACTTACGGAGCTCAGACTCTGTGTGCGTACCATCCACTTTAGCCCACACAGCAACTGCACATGGTGGGGACTGACCCAGCACTTCCTAACGGGAGCGCCATGAACGCTCAGAGACGGAGGAGCACTCAGGCAGTCAGGCGGGGTCTCAGGAGGCCCCCGGAGCCCAGGCATGCCACCTCCAATAACAAGCAATGGGGCTCCCTCTGGGAGCCAGGGCGTGAAACAGGGTAGGAAGCAACGCTCTGAACTCCGTTTTCAAATGAGGAAATAGGCTCAGCGATGATGAAGTGACTTATTCAAGGTCACAGCTAACCAGCAGCAGAGGTAGGAGGCAACAAACCCGGACCCTCCACAGAGCCCACACTCTGCACACACAGGACAGTACAGAACGCCCCAGCCCCACACGGCAGAAGGCAGTGGCGTGGGCGCCTCAGCTCTGCTGCTCACCCCTCCGCGACCTGAGAGAGGCCACCCTACACCTTGGAGCCTTGTCTGCACAAAGGGCACAGTGGCTGACAGAGAAGGGCTAGAGAGACCGGGAAAGAAGCTGCTGCACCTGGAAAACACGCTTCGTGAAAGGAGCCAGTCACGAAGGACACCGGCTGTGTAGCTGCACTGACGTGAAATGTCCAGAACAGGCAGATCTACAGAAACAGAAAGTAGCTTAGTGGTCGCCTGGAGCTGGAGGGCATGGGAGGGCTGGGGGGTGAGAGCCAAATGGCACAGCGTTCCTTTTTGGGTTCTAAAATGGACTGTAGTGATGGCCCAGTAACTCTGGGTGTACTAAAACAGAGCCATACACTTTAACTGGGTGAGGTGCATGGTATGTGAATTGCACTGTAACTGTACGATATGTTAATAATGTTGTTGCAGCGAGGCCACTGCAGTGGCGCAAATGAGATACTACATCAGCTTGGACCAGAACAGCGGCAGTGAGCATAGAGAAAAGTGTGTATATGTGTGTGCACCTACACGTGCATGCATGTATATATGTAAACGTATATGCACGTATGCACATAACATACAGGGGCTTTCTGCAAGATACTTAGGAGAGAAAACAAAGAATTTGGTGAGCAAGATGAGTTGTGATGACTCCCGTTTTCTAGCTTGAAAAATATGCAGTGAGAGACGGGGAGAAGCGTCAGCTGGGGAGGAGCCCAAGAAGGCCAGATTTAGACCGAATGAGATTTCTATGGATCGCCCAAGTAGAGGTGACCCGTGGCAGCTGGCCACACTGGACTCCGAAGACAGGTCTGGGGTCTCCCCTGCTTAGGTACTGAGGACCTGAGAGTAGACCTGACTGCACTCAGCTGCCTGGTCTCACGCTAGAGCCACGATCTACATGTGGCTACTTAAATTTAGATTTAATGACAATTAAATAAAATCAGAAGTTCAGGTCCTCAGCTGCCCCGGCCACGTTTCACGTGCCCGGCTGCCACATGTGGTTGGCGGCTACCGCCCCGGCTGGTATAGATGGAACGCTCCCCTCCTTACAGAGAGCTGTACTGGGCAGCCCTGGCCCGGAGAACACGGAGAGGGCCCGACCGAGAACGGAGCCCTGGGAAGCGCGAGTGGTGGTGAGAAGACTAAAGTAGGAAAGCGCCCGCGCAGCCGAAAGGGGTCAGAGAGTCCGGAAGCCAACCAGAGAGAACGTCTCAGTACAGGAGAGGCGGTCCTGGGAGATGCAGAGGGGAGGTGAGACGGGGTCTGCGAAGTGCCCACGAGAGTCAAAGGCGGGTCCCGGCAGGGAGGGCTGCTGTGGGGAGCTGGCAGAAACCAGGCCGGCGGGGGTTGAAGAGTGCACGGCCGAAGCAGTGCACTGAGTCCAGGGCCCGGGAGGTTTTGCAAAGAAGGCCAGTGTCAGAGAAGCAGTAGCCTAATTCAGGGGTTAAGCTGGGAGAAAAGACTCGAGAGAAGCTCGTAGCAGCAGGGGGACCAAACTGGCAGCTAGAGGAGAACCTGAGCTGTCAAGGTGGAAGAGACAGGAGACAGAGTGAACCATCCGATCCAATTACAAGTGAACTGATCCATCTTAAATTCACTGTGTGAATAGTTTTCACTGAACTGTGCTTCAAAGAAAAGCAAAACATTTCGGGAGAGACTAACTTCAATGCTGAGCTTTCTGGGCCAATGCTGAAAGCCCAAGAATAAAGCCAGGTATTTCCCTCTCAGAGGTGACAGTAAATGACAGACGATACCAAACGGGCTATAAATTGGATGAGCACATCTAGGTGTTAAATCTAGTGTCACGATAGGAGCAATTTTGTTTATTTAAAGCAAAAGAGGATAAGGAAGGGACAGATGAGGAAACAGAGGCAGGCCTGGAAGCCCACGGAGCCATGTGGACAAGCTGAAAACAGCTGCCCAAGCAAGGAGTTACCTTTATTGCTGGTCCAGGAGCCACGTCATCCAGGACGTGTGCACAGATGTTGACCACCTTCAGCAGGTGGGAGAAGAGCTGCTCCACCATGGGCACCAGGGTCCGGTCACCCAGAGCCGGCCACACCTCTTCCTGCTTGGTGGCCGCAGGGCTGGCCTCTTCTTCGGAGGCCCAGGAACTCCTCAGAGATCTGGGGGCACTGGCTGTGATACGGGCACACACGTTACTTCCCCAGCTCCACAGCATGGGGCCAAGACGTAAGTCCTTCAGACCCGTCTACGTCGAGAGTCTGATGGACACCTCCACCTGGGGGCCCACTGATGCCTCAGGTTCCACAGGAAACCGACATCTCCCCCCGAATCTGTGTCCCCAACCGCTATGGAGGCTGCCCTCACATACCCACCCAGGACGTGACAGTCCCCCTCCTGATCTTTACAACCGAAGCTCAACTGGTGACCCAGATGTGCTGACTCTGCCCCCTCACTCTCCTTTGGTGGGCCTCTTCCCACACAACCCGCAGCCATCATCTTGTTCAGACTCTCTTGATCTTGCCTCGCGTACGGGTTCCCCTAGCTTCTCCTCCAATGCACACTCACGTCAGTCGAGTGAGCTCTCTGAAACATGAGCCAGACTGTCAGCCCCTCTCACGAGGCTCTCCGGCGGCCCCCCACGCACACACTGAGTCCTCACTAAGGGAGACGGGCCCTCGCCAGCCACGCCCTCCGTCCTCACCCTCAGCCTCACCCAGCATCCAACGTGACTTAGCGCTCAAACGCCACACGATCCCGCACGTCTCCACGCCTCCACGTGAGCCGCACCCTGGCTGGTTTCCCTCTCCTGCCAGCCCGTAAATCTCGTTTCCTGTCCTCATCCCCCACGGAGAGTGATTACAGCCGCTCCGTGCGGCCACTGAACTTTTGCTGACGTGTGTCGCTACAAACCTCCATTCAACTTGGGAACGGAGACCACACACCATACTTTCTCACGGCCCCCGTGCCTGGGACGGTACCTGCACACGGTGCCCGCTAAAATGAAATTAGAAACGAGTTTACCTATAGCTAACTGAGGGGCTAGATTGGGAAAGGGCTGCTTTAAAACACTCGGCACAGGATAGCTGCCTGCAGTACACATTTGTGCTTGTCCGTAATGTCTGAAATTCTGACTAAAGGAACAAGCCATCCCTGGCTATGACCTCAATGCTTTTCCTCCATACGCTCACCGCCACCACCCTCCAGAGGAAATCGAAAGTTAAAGACCTAGAATCCCTCTTTGAACTCAGTACCAATACCTGCAAGCAAGTTCCCGGCTAAAATCAAAGCGTCTTGATGGGCTGCGAGATCCAGTGGGAACCAGGCTGACGAAAGCAAGGTCAGGATCATGGTGACCATGCCCACGGTACAGCTCCTCCGAGACTCGTCGGAGGCGCTCAGCGGGGGCACTCTGAAAGCAGACATTTGCGAGACGGAATTACAGAAAACGTTTAAGACAACAGCCTTGCTTTCTCTTATGAACCAAAAGGAGGGCACATCACTGTTCATTTCATGCCAGCTCATAAAGCGATTTTACTACTGTGAACGAGCATCCTTCTTGTAACCACAGTCCCATGAAAGGCATCCGAGAAAGGAGATCAGGTAGCAGATCTGACTAGAAGTACTGGAACTGGTTTACTCTGATAACTTTTAACTCTCTTTCGACCCTGACTTAGCACATTTACCCCAACACCAGAGTTGCTCTGAAGTCAGGTCTAATGCTGAATCTACGACACAGGAAAGCCATCACCCAGGACCAGAGAATGCACCCACTTCAAGCAAAGTTAGTTGGCCGTACGCTGACACACGCAAGAAATCTGCAGATTTCCTTCCAAATGTGACGGTGAGCTACTAAATTTGTCTCAGTTATCAGTATACATAACAAAAGCTTACTCCTTAATGCTGTAGAAGACTCAGAATTATTTCACAGATGCTATGAGGGCCATCTACCGGAAGAAAATCTTTTTTTTTTTTTTTTTTTTTTTTTTTTTTTTTTGTATGCGGGCCTCTCACTGCTGTGGCCTCTCCCGTTGCGGAGCACAGGCTCCAGACGCGCAGGCCTAGCGGCCATGGCTCACGGGCCCAGTCGCTCCGCGGCATGTGGGATCTTCCCGGACCAGGGCACGAACCCGTGTCCCCCGCATCGGCAGGCGGACTCTCAACCACTGCACCACCAGGGAAGCCCCGGAAGAAAATCATTTTTAAATGAGAACTGCTAATATAAATATAATAGTTCCTAAATTACTCTTGTAATTGATTACGATTTTGCACAATAGCTCACATTTGATTTCAAATGAAAAATGTTTCTAAATTTTTAATATAGTGAATAATTTTGGAGAGAATCAAGCCAATTAGAAAAGTCTTTTGCCAGCATATGCAAATTTCCTCAAATTAACCTGCAAGTCATACCCTCAGATCCTCCAAAATGCTTAAGAGTGAGCATCTGACATCCATTAGAATTACAAGTAATTCAGTATTTCCCAAGAGCTCCTTCTCTAGCTTCCCACACAACTAACAGGGCAGAAGCAAATACTCCAATGGGTATTTTTCCAAAAGGTGAAACTGTTAAGGTGAGACTTAAAAAGGAAGAAAGAAAGGGATCCGTATAACTACGTTTGTATCACATAATTGTAGACAGCCATGCGCCGAGGAAAATACATACCCACAATGCCAACCTAAACTCCAAATGCAAACTGGAAAGGCAGTTGAAAGAAGACACAGAGCTTCACAGCATCCAAACTAAAGAAGAAAGGAATGAGAAAATCACACTCAAACACCAAAAAAGCTTATTAAATTGAACTTCCTTTTTCCCTTTGTAAAGAGTATGAACACTGAAAACAAAATTGGGATCTGTATCTAACGACAAGACATCTGTCCTCCCATGATACAAGTTCATACCTTAGAAGATACAGCTGGACAACTGAGATAGAGGTTTAAGGAGGGTCGATTGTATCCCAGTGAGGAGAGGCCAGGAGAGATGCACCTCCTCTGCCTCGAACTTCAATCGTCCTATGCTCCCCGCCCCCACCTGGAATGCCCTTCCTATCCCACCTCACCCCACCCCATCTGCTCCAGCGCTGGAGCTAATTAATGTCCATCTCCCTAACCAGACTGAAAGAACCACAGGGGCAGGGATCCTCTTCGTTTTTACACCCCAAGCCTAGAACAGTGTCTGACATCTGTAGGCCACAATAAATACAAATAATGTTTATAATATTTTGAACAAATCAAGGGAAGAGCAAACTTCAGACAGCCCAAACAGTGTTTAAGTTTGAAAGGCACTTATATACTTATCAAGACAGTCTAATCATAATTGTCTGCGTTTTCACAACATCAAAGCATTCCTTCTGTCACATAAAATAAATGACAAGATTTAACCTGGTAATCAGCAAATTGGCACTACTTTCGTATAACATTCTTTTTTTCTGATTATGGAAGTTAGACTTGTTCATTTTAGAAAATTTGTGAATATCTTAAAAAGCATAATCATTCATAATCCTAAAATTTATTTTGGAAATTTTCTGCCAATCATTTTCTTGAGTATGTAAGAAATGTGTTTAATGTGAACATTATTCTTCATAAGCAAGATCTGTCTGTACACAAGCATACACAGTTTTGTACTGTGCCTTTTTTCACTCATTATAATCCAGATGATCACTCTACAGATTGTTAAAACTCCTCCAAAGCATCATGTTAATAAGTGAATAATAAACATATCACCATCTATACAGAATTTAGTTATAATCAGAATTTAATCAGATTTGGACTCTTGGACATTATGGTTCTTTTATAATTTCAGCATCACAAATAATGATACAGATAATCACATTACACAAAAATCTTTGTGGCATTTCTGATTTTTTTCTGCTTCGTATATATTATACAGTTACTGAGTCAATTATTCTAGAGATATTTTAAACTTCTGATATACTACCAATTCAGATTACGGTAGTTTTTCTTTTCTTTGTTATGTCTTCCTAGACTGGCTGATTGATTGATTGACTGATTTTAATTTTTTGGCCACGACGTGCGGCTTGTGGGATCTTAGTTCCCAGCCAGGGACTGAACCCAGGCCGGCGGCAGTGAAAGCGCCGATTCCTAACCACCAGACCGCTGGGGAGTTCCCTTGGCTGGATTTGTTTACAATGAACATATTTAACGTTCAGAAAAAAAAAAAGTTGTTTCCATTCCCATTGGAATAAACCCAGGTTTTATTCACAGAAGCACAATTTCTTAGTAACCCGCACGTAAGAGCTCTAATACAAGCATCCTACCGTTAAGAATTGACCACACAAACTACTGAAAAGTAACCTCATTAAGACCAACCAAAAGAGTCTTACTGTGAGCGCCCTCGTGGTTGATGTGATTAGCTCATGAGAAACTGCTGCAATGACTCTCGAAAGGTTATTTTCCATAGTGACGTCTGTTATGCTTGGTAGTAGGTTATAGCCTCTATATATTCTAATGAGAAAGAGATGTGGAGACTTATAATCTACCACTGAAGCTTATGACATTTTCAAAATTCAAATGGCACTTAAAATTTTAAGATTAAAGGCTACAAGAGGTTAAAGCAGTCTTGACTTTTAAGTTAAAGAAAGACTGGGAATAAATGTGGTCATTATTCTAGGAAAATGGCTGACATCACCCCTCTCCTCCTCCAATTCCCAACACCACAGCACTGGAGCAATGCTCTCTTCAACACAGCCTTGCCTGCAATCTCTCTACGTGTCCAAAGCTGCCCATTTTTCAAGCTTTAAGGTAAAAGAAATCCTTCATGAATCTACTCCTGATTCTGGACAAAAGAAAGCCCTTTCCCACTACAGCACCGCCACTTTTCCACACCCCATTCATGGCATGCGTCAATTTCAACCCCTCCTTGTAGTTACACACTAATTCTAATTCCCCAACTATATAAATGAAGCCCAGGCAGGATTAGCGTTGATTCACTTTTGTTTCCCTCAGTGTCCTGTCCTCAACAATAAAAAACATAGTCTATGTTAGTCTTCTAGTCTAAAAGACATAGAAAAGAATGGGCTGTGTACAACCATTTGAAATTGTATTTAAAAGACTCCCACACAAAAATGTGAATAATAATAACTGCACGTCACTGAACTGGTGATGACCCTAAATAACACTGACACTCTTTAACCACCTGCTCACCTAAGCATTGATGTCATGACGTAACTATACTCTTCACAGGTAACACAAATACAGTGAGAACTTTAAGGACAAGTTTCTAGAGAAGACACAGCATTAGAGTCCTAGAGAAAAACACAGCTGTCGGTACGTGGCTCGTAACAAACAGCTCATACGATTTACGATGTCACTGCTGTGTGGCTGCAGCAGAGCTTACTTAAAGACAGAGGTGGGTGGTAGACCCTGAAAAAGAGAAGCGCCCCATCACGTGAGGAACGCCTATTCCAAGCGTTTTCTCTAGAAAACACGAGGCTTTAGAGTGAGCCCAGGGCACGCTGTCCTCGGCTGGCGGAGTACCTGGTTATGGTGCTGGCGGAGAAGTGAGATGGAGGCTGTGCCTCGTGCATGAGAGGCTTCAGGTGAACGCTGCTTTGACCTCTCGCCATGGCCACGACTGCGTCAGCCTGTCCTTGGTCACACTTATAAAACAGCTTCGGGACAAGCCTGACATAAAAGCAAGGTTTATTTCCCTTAGAAAGTACCTGAGACCCACCTGTGATCCCCTCCCTCCGGCTACCCACAGACACTTCCCTCCTCAGGGGAATTAAGAGCAGAGGCTCCGATCGCAGGGCCGCTCCCCCACAAACCCGCTCTGAAAAGACCAGGCGCTGGACTCTCTTCCTGTCCGTCATATGGTTACATACATCTCTCTACACATAATTAAATGCTTAGATTTTTAAAACCTTGAAAGTTCTCTTTCTAACCATCTTGATCAGCATCAGCAAGTGCGTGAAGCCACGGTGCGCAGGAAGCCCTGAGCACAGGGCAGAGCTGAGTGCCAGGGGCCGTCCCTTACTCACTTCTGCAGTTCTGTCTGCAAAACCATGCCACACCCCCCCAGGTGCAGAGCTGCAGCTGAGGTCCCTCACAAATCCAAAGTGAACTCAGAGGCAGAACGCAGGGGGCACATGGGCTCCTCCCTGCAATCAAGCAGCACCCAGCACACACCCCGTGTGAGCACTCACACACCCACAGACGGGCCCATAACTTTTAGAAACGGTCAACTGTTTTATCACATTCGTTTGCAAACCCGGTGTCTTTAGTTAAAGTCTCTTTCCTCCATGAAGACCTGGTCACAAGTATAACTTTTTCCTAAGGTTTAATAAATTACTATCATTCACAGAGAATGGTAAAGATCCAAGATCTTTGATCGAGTAAGTTATATAAGTCCAGTTAAATCCACGAAAAGGTACACCTCACAAGGAATCAAAGAAATGCAAATGACCCCACTGAAAACCAAGAGTATCCACCGAAATGTAACTGGTTTTCTTTGAGTGGTCTGATTACAAAGATTTTTATTTCCTTCTTCACATTTTCCCCAAATTTTGTTCAGTAAACATGTACTACCTTTAAAACAAGATAAAGGTTATGCTAATAAGAAATACCAGTGACTGCCTGAACAAGTGACACATATTTAACTTCTTCTGAAACGCTGCTTTGGTGAGAGGCATCAGGCGCACCCATACTCTGGGAGCGGGGGCATAAACGGCTCTGCTTCTGGGGGGTAATTTCACAGTAAGCACCAAAGCCCATGAAAATCCACTTCCAGGTGTCCACCCACGAGAAGTGAAAAGCATGAGTGATAGTGGTCAAAAAGTGAAAATAATAACACCACCTGGTGAACGTATAAATAAAATAGAGTATTATCTATGTAACAGAACACTATTCCACAATGAAAGGGAAAAACACACCACGTAGCATGGAAGAATCTCAAAAACTAAGCAAAAGAAGCCAGACGCCAAAGTCCCATCTATTTATTATGTGATCTCATTTATATAAAACGTGGAGAAAAGGCAAATCTCTAAAGTCAGGAAGTAGATTAGTGGTTGCCTGTGGCCAGGTAGGTATTGGGAATTATTGCAAATGGGCACAAAAGATCTTTTTGAGATGATGGAAATGTTCTAAAATTGGGTTGTGGTGAAGGTTGCACAACTCTGTAAATTTACCAACAATCATTTAATTGTACACTTAAGATGAGTAAATTTTAAGAGATATAAAATTATACCTCAATAAAGCTACTAGGAAAAATAAATCAAAAAGCTTGCTTGGCCTAGTAACTCAATTTCCAGGAATTAATTCTAAGAATTAATTACACATAAACACTTATGTATAACAATAACACTTATGTATAAACACTTATGTATAACAATAGTCACTGAACCATTATTCATTATTTAGATCAATAAAAATTTAATATCCAAATAATATTTATATAAAAATTTATCACAACTACCTAGTGAAAAAGTGACCACTAACTAAAAAAATTTTTAAACAATATTTACAGGCTTTATTTATCTCACACTATATGTCATGCACATATGTCATACACTTCAGTACGGAAATATGAATATATCTGAATAGAGGGTGCTGCCCCAGACAACAATGCCAGTTAAAATTTCTTTTTTAGAAGTGTATTTCCAACAGGAAGATGCTAATAATACATTATGTGGAAATTATCAGATAACAGAACTGCATGTACATTTTGTCCCAATTTTGAAAAAGAAACTTGTACATAGGATATACAGGAAAAAATGTGAACAGTGGTTATCTCCAATGGTAGAACTGAAGGTGATTTTTCCAGTGCTAGTCTCCATGTTTCAAAATTCTGGCCACGAAAGTGCATTACTTTTATAATATGAAGCTAGTACTTTGTTGTTTAAATTTTCATTTTAGACCCTTAAGGTAGTGAAAAATATCTTTTTTGATAGTTTAAGAGTAGCTGACAGTGAGCTCAAAAGATTCAGGAATACTGCCCCACGTCCTCTGACTTTTCCCCTCTCTTCCCATTCTCATATCATTTAGTACTTTAACCAAGCAAGTGAAAAGAGAGAAAATAATTGGTAAGTACCTCATTAACGAAGCTGCAGCAACATGGCGCACCCTGGGGTCTTCATCCCCAAGCAAATAGATGACAATGTTATTGAGCACTCGTTCTTGCAGTTTTAAAAGCTTTGGAAAGAAGGATAATAAAGTCAGATATAATCTCTGTGTTTAACTAAGTTTTAGGTCCGATATTTTGGAAAGCCAGTGAGGAAGAACTCAACATCACTAGTCCTGAAGTCACGCATACAATCACAACTTTCATGATGTCAACAGATACTTCATGTGAAATAAATCTAGGACAGAATGCATTCCAAGACATTCTACTCCACTAGGAAAGTGCACTTCCTGGAAGTTAAATCATGGCCTCACAAAAACGAAGGGCTTACCCCTGTATAATGATGGGCCCTTCTGTGTAGGTTTTCTGCTTTTGCCTCCAAAAAGCTCACCAACCTAACACAAAAGAACATATTTCACAATGAAACAATTTAGTTACTGAACAAACACCCGCTGATGGCCTGCACCACTGACAGAGCAAGGAAGACGGCCGGTTCCAGCACATTAACCAAGAGCCAGCAAAGGCTCTGAGGCAGCCTTACTTAAAACAGCAGAAAGACTCGTGTTTTCCAAACAAGTAGAATTTACACTGCTCTCCCGACTCCAGACTCAGTCAGACACTACTCAGGAAACTATTTTTCTTCAAAATGGATATAAACAGCTGTTATTTTGAAAGACCCCACGTGCCCTACAGAATTAGCTCAGACGCCTACCCAAGAAGGCGGGAGGGCAGACTGTGGGGAGGGGGCTGAGACTCTGGCGCCTCCCGAAGACCGGAAGGTCCCCGCCCGCCCCGCTCAGGGTCTCGTCTGTGAGACGTGGGCGAAAGCAACCCTGACTTCACGGAGATGTTGTGAGGTTGAGAGAAGGTAACCCACAGAGGGCACCTAGCCCAGCCTGGCACACAACAAGCACTCCCTAAATGGCGGCTTAAAAGCACAGTATTCCCGGACAATAAAGGACAATTTCCCGTCTAAAAGAAAGCATATGCTTGGATCCTGGCCTGAACAAAAAGCTATGAAAGACATTTGGGGGACAACTGGGAAAAGTTGAATATGGTCTGGATTTTAGATGATATTAACTTTTAATATTACTAGCTGTGATAATGTATATGCCTGCAGGAAAATGTCCTTATTGTCCAGAGATGCATCTTGAAGAAATTCAGCTGATGTCTGTGATTTACTGTAAAATACTTCAAAAAACAATAAGATAAAACAAATTTGGGAAAATGGTAGCAATTTAAAATCTACGTAGTGGGTCTTTGGGTGTTTATTTTACTACTCTATTTTCCTGTAAGTTTGAAATTTTTCATAATAAAATGTTCATATATACAAATATAAAAAAAATAATAAAATAAAAGAAAGCATAGAGAGAAATCATCTGGAAAGAAAACTTACTCTTAGAAAATGAAAAACTGCAAGGCATCAGAAGTTATTTTTAAGTGCGGCACAATACAGGTCAGCTAAGTTCAGTGCAGTGTTAAGTACACTCGTTTAAACAAGCACAAGCGACACAAGCTTCACTGTCTTAGAAGTTCAAGCTCTTTTACTCACGCCATCCGGAACACTTAGATGACTAAGACTGCCAGAAAACCCCAGCCCCCTGCCTGTGCGCAACCATCCCAGGAAGGGGGCAAAGTCGAGGAGGACACGGGCAGCGGCAGCCGTGCAAACGACCCGGATGCTGCCATGGGTCACTTGCTAAGCGTCACCACTGGCACCAGGGGACCGGGCCTTCCAACGCCTGTTCAGACTCGGGAGCGGCTGTGGTTCGCCAACCCAACGAGCCCGACTCACTCACCTGAAGTCGATCTCTGCCACAGTCTCCAGAAGCTCCGTCCTCACCAGCCAGTAGGAGCTGCTCCGCAGGGCCAGCACATCAGTGAGGAGCTGCAGCCCCCACTCGCTGTAGCTGCTGCTGCAGAGACTCATGACGCAGAGCTGGAAGGCACGGCGGGCAGCAGGTGGGCCTCCGCCGACCCCTCCCACGCCCACCCCTCCCCACCGCCCCCGCTCCGTCTTCGTTTAACAGCAACAGGGATGCTGCCCTGCTTCCACATCTCTCAGAAACACTTATCATATACACTCACCTCCGTAAACTCGAGTTGCAAAGTAAATGTGTCCCTTCCACAAAACGGTATTCTCCTCCCCGTCTCTGCCTCTACCCTGGCCTCTCCTCCCAGACACCAACCTCGTCATCACTGACCACGCGCCACACCGCCACTGCTAAACCCGAGCTCAGCCGCGGGCCCAGCACACGGGACACAGCACCTGAGCCCTTCCTGACGCGACCCTGCCCTTGGCCACAGGAGCGGACAGGGTGGGCCTCCGAGGCTGCACCCTCCCCCGAGCCCTGAGCACGCCCGCGGGCAGTTCCACACGCGGCCTGCTGCCTGCCGCAAGCCCCCTCCCTTCTGCTCCAGCAAAGACGGACTGACTGAAACCCGGCAAACAACTGGAACTAAGGAGCAATTCTGGCCGGGCCATGAAATTTTAAAAAGGGACGGTATCCCATAAATCTAACAACTGTAGGGTTTTTGTTTTGATTTTTACTGGTTAGCTTGGACTGCTGTTGACTAGCCAGTTGTGATTTATGAACCAGCTGATATAACATTTCCTAACACACAAAGGACTGGGGCTGTCCCCCGACACAAAAAACAAAGTGGATTAAATAACCCCTATGCCTCACTTTAACTCTATCCATTCTATGGGCCTGAAAGAGTTGTTTTTTTAATTCACCAGGTTTCACACTTAATGTGAGCAAGGTATAGACACCCTTTAGGGCAAGTATACTTCAAACAAATATTCTGAGATTTAAATCAAAGTCTATTAAACCTTAACTGTTGGCAATGTTTTCCTTCTAAGGCTGAGTGGTGGATACACAGATGTTTATTAGTGTTTAGAATGTCTGGAAATATTTAATGTTAAGCTCCAATTTTAACTGTAACATCGGTAAAGTTTCCACTAATCGAAGAAATGATTTCCACAAATGACTATGCTCACCCTCACAGCTGTACAAGCCAACTTGCAAGTAACAGAAGATTCGTCCTTCAAAGTTTTCTGCAGCAGGGGAATGCAGTCCGCCAGAGAAAATGTATTTCCTGGTCGGAAGAGCAAGGAACAAACAGCTTCACGTGAACCTGAGAAGGAGAATGCCATCTAGAAGAGACAAACTGAAAACTGAACACTCGACGTTACCTGTCAGAGCTCTGACGGTGCCCATCCAGTCTCCCACGTGGAAGCGGGACCTGCTGAGGATGGAGGAGACAAGGGTCCCACAGAGGATAGCTGTGGCCCCTCTGACCTGTGGGTCCCCGTGGTCGATGTAGTTCAAGATATCTGACACGTACCGCTCCTCTGTGGAGAGAGACAGCCGGCCACTGTACAAGTCCCTACCGTCAACTTTCTAACTCAGGCCAAAGGCTGAATTCTCAGGAAGGAAAAAGAGGGCGAGGCAGTGATCCTAATCTAGAAAAGACTTGAATATAATAACCGTCAGTGGTAAAAACGTTTCAGGGTTTAAAGATTCTATACTCATCCTTCAACACAATAGATTTTCTGGATTATAATTCCAGGTTCAGCCAATAATCAAAATTCCAAGGTTTCATCTCAAAAGATTATTAGAGAACCTCAGACTTGTCCACACTTTCCTAATATAAATTCAAAAGCGTGGGGTGTCCCGTTGCCCAAGGAAAGACAGAGAGCAGGTGGGAGGACAGCTGTAGGAAAGCGAGTCCCCCCACCGTCCAGCCCGTCGCGAGGATACGCCCCAGCGCACGCCTGACGGGAGACGCGTCTGCTGCTGCCCCAGCTGGTCTCGGTGCCCCTGGCTGAGTGTGAGCACCCGGCCTGGGTGGTGTGGCCCAAAGCAATTTGGATTACATACAACTTGTGGTTTGGGTATAAATCCAATTCATATGCAAATCAGCTCTGACATTCCCAGATTCCTATCGCTTTGTTGTATGTGTTTCAACTAAACACCGCACCTATAGGGGGTCCGGGACGCTAAAAGCATGACTATTTATGTGTTTTATGGAGAACACACCTCAAATGCTGCAAATTAGCTCAGAAAACTTAGTGCTCTAAAACTAAAATAGTCAAGACGGTTTGAAATAGTCTCCAAAATAATGATTAAGCGTTGAGGAATAAGACACAAACTTTGAGCGTACCAGGGTATTCCATGGTGTCAAGCGGTGCTCTGTAAAGTCTGCCGAAGAAAGATTCAGGGTGAAGGGCCACAGCAGCTCCAACACAGCTGAGCGCCAGTGCCTTCACGCTGACCCTCACGTCCCTATCCGGAACCAAGGCTGCAGACAAATACACCTGGGTCACCTTCAGCTTCAAAGCAGCAGATGTCTAGCTTCCAAACACACAAAACTAGACCCACTAAACCAGCTGCTCCCGTCTTCCCCTCCCTCCCCCACCGGTCAGTGAAAACCAAAGCTCGTCCCCAGATTCTACTCTGTCTGCTGCAAACAGGCACGAAGCTGGCTCCCAAGATGACCTCTGAAACCTAAAGTCACTCCCTTCAACTCTGCACCTGCCTTTCTACACTTACCGTGCTTTTCCCCAGTTAGCAAAAATGAAGCGGACAGAAGGCGGACGCAATGGACAAGAGGAGCAGAATCTTCATCCCTGGACCGGCCAATGTCGCCTTTAATCCGGCAGGGCTGAAACAGAAAAACTGACACTTGTTTGTCTTATAATCATGGAGCCCACCCATTGATTCGTTAGTTCATCCAACAAACAGTTCCAGAACAGCAGCTGTGCCAGGCGCTGGGGATTCAGAGACGCCTGCCTTCACCCACAGGTGCCCAACCTCACGGGCCACGGCAGAGCAGAATCAGACCAGCCAGAGGGAGTCCTGACCCAGGGCCACCCAGGGCCACGTGGGCCGTGGCAGGGACGAGCCCAATGCGCAGGGAGGGAGCCACACAGGAGGGCAGCCGAGACCTGGCATCCGGGGGAAGCTCCTCGGGCAGAGGAAAGAGACTGGGGGAGCCCAAAGCTGCGAGCGGAGGGCCTGGTGCGAGGGGTCCCAGAAGGAACAGCCGAGGTCGCTACAGTGACTGAGCATCCATGGAGGGACTAAGTATGAAACACTACTTCTTGCCCTCAAGGAATTTAAAATTAACTGGGAATACAGGACACTTACATGGAAAAGGTAAGCAATAGAGATAATTTTAAAATAGTTCAATGAGCAGCAACAAAAAAACCCCAAACAACCTGATTAAAAAATGGGCAAAGGACTTGAATAGACATTTCTCCAAAGACGGCATATGAATGGCCAATAAACCCATGAAAAGATGCTCAACATCACTAATCATCAGGGAAATTCAAGTCAAAACCACAATGATACACCACTTCACACCCAGTGTGATGGCCACTCTCAAAAAAAGCAGAAAATAACAAGTGCTGGCGAAGATGTGGAGAAAATGGAACACTGGTGCACTGTGGGTAGGAATGTAAAATGGTACAGCTGCTGTGGAAAACAGTACAGTGTTTCCTCAAAAAATTAAAAACAGAACTATCACGTGATCCAGCAATTCCACTTCTGATATATACCCTAAAGAAATGAAATCAGGGTCTTGAAGAGGTATTTGTAGACTCATTGATAACAGCATGAGTTACAACAGCCAAAATGCGGAAGTAACCCAGGTGTCCATCAAGAGGTGAGGAGAAAAGCAAAATGGAGTAAACACACTCTGACACCTGCTACAACATGGACGAACCTTGAGGACATTCTGCTGAGTGAAACAAGCCCGTCACAAAGGGACAAATCCTGCGTGATTCCACGTATGTGAGGTCCCTAGAGTCATCAAATCCACAGAGACAGAAAGCAGAATGATGGGTGACAGGGGCCAGGGGCTGGGGGGACGGGAGGTTAGTGTTTAGTGGGGACAGAGTTCCAGTTTGGGAAGATGAGAAAGGTTCTGTGTGACGGCTGCACAACAGTGTGAAAGCACTTAACACCACTGAACTGTACACTTAAAACTGATTACGACGGTAAATTTTATGTTATGAGTATTTTACCACAATAAATAAACAAACCAATCAATCAATTCAATGGAGCAAAACCAAGAATGTTGCAAGGCCATGCATGACCCCCAGACGGTGAGGACACGCGCACACCTGGAGAGGTAGAAAAGCAGAGCAGACCCGGGAAGAGGTCAATGTGCAAAGGGGAGACGGCTGAGCAAAAGCTCAGCGACGGGAAAGCCAAGAGCTCGATGGCCAGGCAGCGGCCAGGGTGATGCTGGACGCTCACTGGGGCTCGGCATGCGGAGCAGTCTCGGGCCTAAGTGTCTCACCTTGTTTTCCTGATCTCCTGGCTCAGCAGCTTCATCTCTTGAGACAAATTTATCTATACTGCTGTCAGAGGGCTGCCTGCTGTGGGACATGCTTTTCAACAAATGTGCTTGTTGAAGGGCTTCAAAATCAGAGAAAGAGAGGTTAAGTGACAAGTTTCCAATTAAAACACAAATACACATATTTACACAAAGTCAACATGAAACCACAGGATTTAGATCAAAAAAAGGATAATAACTTCTCAATTGACTTTCCTCATTTGCTATTTACACCTCAGGAAACAAAGACACCAGAAGATTTCTTCTCAGAAGCTGAGATATAAGAGGTCAGGGTTGAAGACAAGGCCGCTCTGTAGTACGTGGCCTGAAGTCAACGTACCGAGGGAAGAGTTTCTGAAAGCCTCCGCGTCTTCATCAGGAAGAACCACAGCAGCGTCCTCGTCCTCGTCCTGGGGCTGCCCCGCCTGCATCCCTGGGTACTGGCTGTCGGCACCATCTAACACCTAAACAGTTCAAGAGGGGCTGTGAGGGTTCTGAAGTGCGACCATCGAGGGGTAAGCCCTCCAACGTGGAAGGCAAAGGCAAAACCCCACAAATAACACGGACCACACCTCACATGCCAACACGAAGGTCACTTCTTCAAGTGCACATGGGTGCGTGCATGTACATTATCAAGAGCTGACTGACCACGCATTACTGCTATATTATAAAAAGCTTTCATGGGCTTCCCTGGTGGCGCAGCCGTTGAGAGTCCGCCTGACGATGCAGGGGACACAGGTTCGTGCCCCGGTCTGGGAAGATCCCACGTGCCGCGGAGCAGCTGGGCCCGTGAGCCATGGCCGCTGAGCCTGTGCATCTGGAGCCTGTGCTCCGCAACGGGAGAGGCCACAACAGTGAGAGGCCCACATACCACCACCCCCCAACAACAACAACAACAACAACAAAAGAATAAAAAGCTTTCGTAACTCTAATTCCAAAACAATTCCAATCTGAACATTTCTCTTTTTGATTACAAAAAGAAAAAAAATCCAAACAAAAGTCTTTGTGTTCACAAGCAAATTTTATAGTAAGTCAAAAATGAGGAAAAATCTTTTAGACAAAAGTCTACCAATAGGTTATCCCCTAAACTGCTAGAAATGACCCAACTAAGTTTTGGGCGCATTTAGCCATATATGCGGGTTATGATTTCATACTGCAAAACTTTTCACATCCAATTGTGACTGACCTGAAAAACTGAGTGATGCACCTTCAGTATGCTAAATTATTACTGAAATAAATTCTATATCATTTTAAAAAATCATTCCAAATCCCTCTAATTAAATTAAAAAGAAACTGAGCTACTTGCTCAAAAACAACTAAGAAAGAAATGATTTCCTCCACTCTCCAGATTGTTTAAAAGAAAAAGAACCCACACGGGTTAAAATGAGAAGTTTCACCACAATAAAAAAACAACGTTTTTTGAATGTCATACTGCACCCCAGGCAGGCTCAAAAGTACTTACGTGTATTATTTCCCTTATCCTCATAAGCCTTACAACACAGGTACTGTCACCACCTTCATTCCGTGGGTAAGAAAACTGAGGCAAGAAGGGCCATAACCGCGCTAGGCTACACGGCTAGTAAATGGCCAAGCCAGAATTCTCATCGTGGTGGGCTCCCTCCAAGACAAGCCCCACACCGGGCTGTCTCATGAGGACAATCCCGACCCACTACAGTTGGCTTATTTTTCTCCACGGCACTTATTGCTATCTGACTATGTGTTGATTTACCTGTTGATTACTGGCTTATCATCTGCCCCACCCACACAGGCACACACTCGAGAACAGAGGCAGGCAAACTACGTCGGTGTGCCAAACCTGGCCCACCAGCTGTCTTTGTAAATAAAGTTTTATTGGAACACAGTCATGCTCATTCATTTACTTATCTACGGCTGCTCTGGCACCTCAACAGCACAGATGAGTATGCAACACAGGTCATATGGTTCACAAAGCCAAAGCTATTTACTATCTGGCCTTAAATGGGAAGAGTTTGAGGGCTCCCACTCTAAAATATTAGCTTTGGGTGAGCAGTTCTGTACGTTGTGTCGTCTACTTCATCTGCAGCTTGTAGGACAAGCCCTGGAACAGAACAGATGCTCAGTACATTTGTTCTGCAAATAACTAATGACTAAACAAAGGACATGGAAGCACCTCATAAGTCAGGAAGAACTCTGCCAGTGTGAGATGCATCAAGGGAAGAGGCTTGCTTCCCCGCAGGCCACAGCCCGGCGTGGGTCCCTGGCCCAGCCCTACCACGCAACACACGGCTGCTGCAGCACTCCCAGACGGGACGCTTTCACAACCTCCTGTGGATATTCAGTCCTACTTCTAGCAAACCTGCCCAGAAATCATCTACTGTAAAAAGGCAAGATGCAAGCTGGTGCAATAAGCAAACAACAGAAGCTTCCTCTGCACACTTAACATGCGACTGAGGCCAGCACTTACCCAACCTTCTCTTTTCCCGGCCTACTGGTTAGCACTCTTCACCCTTTCCTGACTTAAAATCATTTCCCACCGTTCCCGTTATCTGTCCTACCCTCCTCCAGGTCTTCTAGTTAAAAACCCCAGCTGTGAGCCCACTTCTCCAGCCGAGTAAGTCGCAATCCACTCGGCCAATAGGAACCACATCCACATGACAAGTGGAGAGCTGCCGGTGCTTTAGCTCATGATTTGTAACGCACAGTTTCTGCATTCATTTAAGTAAAATATATATGCATATTCTTAATAAAATACATTCAATAGTAGCAAAACAATTAATAGTACAAGCGGTTTCAATAAAGTGGGGCTGTAAAATTTGGTTTATACCTGTACCAAACTTTAGACCATTCTTGAGGTGTTTCTTGTCCACTAACTCAGAGATAAGAGGCACTCAGATCCATGCTCAAGATGGGATATGTTGTAAAAGGTTTTAAAAAGTCAATAAGTGTTAAAATAATGCACAGTATTAATGTTATTAATCATACTGCATTAAGACCACAGATCTGTTAACAATATGCTCCTCAAGGACTTTCAAAATAATGACTTAACCTGTGCCCAACAAGATATTAAGAAATTTTTAATGCACTTTTGACCTCCACGTTCGACACGAAAGACACTGGGCTGTTTCCTTCAGTGAAGGACTCAGATGGGGCCGAGCTGCCTGTTAAGGATCTGAGCTGGTGGCCTCTACACTATTATCAGTGGGTCAGATGAATGCAGTGAACCAGCAGGAGGGTCCAGGTCTGGGCCTCCAGGGAAGGTCCCTCTGAAGAAACTGGGCTGCCCCCTCTAACCACTCACAATTTCAGAACTGTCGGAAGGGGTCACAGCTGAATCGGGCCCCTCGGTGGTGGTCTGGGAGCTGTCACTGATAGGAGAGGAGGCCTGGGTCCCATCGTTCAGGTCCATGGCAGGGTCAGACGGGACGGCGCTCATCTGGCTGGAGCTGTGGCTCAAGATGTCCTCCTCGTCCCCATCAGTGGCACCACTCGTCAAGTCACAGCCAGTCAGATCCGCCGAGTCCGTCTGAAGTGTGTGCTGTGACCGGGGCTGCTCAGTGATGATGTCGTGACCCACAGAGTCGGCAGCTGAGCTGGGAGTGGAGACCCCAGAAGAGGCAGCCAGCTCACCGCCAATCTCACCCTTGACTGAGGCTGAAGACAAAGAAACACTCATTCTTCAAAGGGTCAGGAAAAGCATTCAATATGGGAACAAATATTTGCAAAATACCCCAAAATTCACTATCAGCAAATGCTTTAACTGCAAGAATCCCTGAAATACATGGAAAATATGAACTACTCAATTTCAAAAGCAAGACAACAGTGCATCCTTCAAACATGTTTACTGTATTATTTACTTACCTTTTACTATATTACGGTATTGATAAAATAAGGATCATAAGTAGATATTTTTTAAATGCTATGAATATTCTCAAATGGCATTTCAGTGCAAAACCTGAAGCCTGCCCAGCAACATTACCACCTCCCGTTCTTAAGCAACTGCTCCAGCCTGAGCGTGGAGCAGCGACGAGACTTTGGCGATTCCTAGGCAGCCTGGTCAGGGGCACAGGCTGGGTGGTCAAAAATGCCCGGAGCAGGGCTTCCCTGGCGGTACACTGGTTAAGAATCAGCCTGCCAACGCAGGGGACAGGGTTCGAGCCCTGATCCGGGAAGATCCCACATGCCACGTAGCAACTAAGTCCGTGCGCCACAACTACTGAGCCTGCGCTCTAGAGCCCAAGAGCCACAACTACTGAAGCCTGCGTGCCTAGAGCCCGTGCTCCGCAACAAGAGAAGCCACTGCAATGAGAAGCCCACGCACAGCAACTAAGAGTAGGCCCCACTCGCCGCAACTAGAGAAAGCCCGCGGCGCAGCAACAAAGACCCAATGCAGCCGAAAATAAATAAATTTACTTAAAAAAACAAAAAAAGAACCCAAATGCCCGGAGCCCTAAGCAAGCAGTGCTCTTGGAGGTGGGCTTTCCTTCTTCCCAGACCCTGTTGAAGACCTCTAAGCCAGTCCTACTCTCAGGTAGCATAAAGTTTCACACTTCCCTAGTTTAGTTTTTAAATTCCCATTAAAACAAACAAACAAACAAACAAACAAAAAACACCATAATGGGGACTTCCCCGGTGGCACAGTGGTTAAGAGTCTGTGCTCAAAGTGCAGGGGGCCTGGGTTCGATCCTTGATCAGGGAACTAGATCCCACATGCATGCCTCAACTAAGAGTTCATATGCCACAACTAAGGAGCTGGTGAGCTGCCACTAAGGAGCCTACCTGCTGCAACTAAGACCCGGTGCAACCAACTAAACAAATAAGTAAAATTATTTGTTTGTTTGTTTATAAATAAATAAATACACTACCACTACATAAAAATCTACACCAAGCTGTCAGCAATGTCACTCCTGTAGGCCAGTGGGTCAATGAGCACTTGGGCTTTATAATGTTGTGTATAGTTGTAATTTTTTTGTTTTAACTTTATTTTTGTAAGTTAAAAAATCAATTTCTATTTTGTAGACTAAATCAATAAATAAGTAATCACCACTGAAATTATTCA